>NC_137170.1:7399375-8698750 GCF_951804945.1 Podarcis cretensis | reverse complement strand
AAGACAATGACAAAAACCCATCAACAGCATACAAATCAATATGGCTAACCTGATCCAAAACACACACACACCCCACTCACACATGAAAACAAAGACCACCACAGCCAACCTCAAATGAATAACCACATCCTAGGCCAACCCCAACCTCTCTCACCACCAAAGGAACACAAGCGAACAGCAAAGAACCTGCACAAGCAACGCTGACACCAAACCCTACATATAGTAAGTAAAAGAGAATCATCGCCACCCGACCCCAACCCCACTCATCTTCCTCCCCTTTTCTTCCTAATGTCTCAGCAAATGAAACTGATTTGTAAAAATGTTACATGGAAAAAATACGAGAGAGAGACATTGCACACAATTTTGTAAATCAATAAAGTCTTTAATTAAAAAAAGGGGGGGAGGTACTGGTGGCAACCAATCTGCTGCACTGAAGAATATGAAAGCTCAGTTCAGGTTTCATAAAAAATGATGACTTGCAATGATTATAATCTGGAACCCAAACCATATTTTAAGTTTCTCAAGTACAGACCCTCCAAGTATCCATATTTTCCAGGAACAGTTCTGGATTTACAGAAGCCATCCCAAAGAGTACTCATCAATGGTTCCTCAACATCCTGGGAAAAAGTGACAAGTGGTGTGCCACTGGGTTCTGTCCTGGGCCTGTTGTTGTTCAACGTCTTTATAAATGCTTGGCTGAATGAACTGAGAGGATGCTTCTCAAATGTACAGATGACACTGAACTCAGAGGGGTAGCTAATCTCACAGAAGACAGAATCACAATTCAAAATGACCTTAACAGATTGGAGAACTGGGCACAAGCTAATAAAATACATTTCAATAGGGACAAATGTAAGGTTCTGCGCTTAGTCAAGAAAAACCAGCTGCACAAATATAGGATGGGGGACACCTGGCTTACTAGCAGTACATGCGGAAAGGATCTAGGGGTCTTGGTGGACCACAAGCTTAACATGAGTCAACCGTGTGATGCAGCAGTGCGTGTGTGTGGGGGGGGGAGCTAACTCTATTCTCGGCTGCATCTGTAGAAGTATAGTGTCCAGATCAAGGGAAGTAATAGTACCACTCTATTCTGCCTTGGTCAGAACACACCTAGAATACTGCGTCCAGTTCTGGGCACCACAGTTTAAGAAGGCTGTTGACAAGTTGGAACATGTGCAGAGAAGGGCAGCCAAGATGATCAAGGGTCTGGAAACCAACCCTTATGAGGAATGGTTGAAGGAGCTGGATATGTTTAGCCTGGAAAAGAGGAGGCTGAGAGGAGACAAGGTAGCCAACTTCAAATATATCAAGGGCTGTCACATGGAAGAGGGAGCATGCTTGTTTTCTCTTGATCTTTAGAGTAGTATAATGATCTCAGGCAGTCAGATGGCTCCAGTATGCAGTAACAAGCCTCTGGAAAATTCATGTACGTTTATTTACAGATCAAAGAAACAAAGCGCGGCACACACCAATCAATCTCTGGTAATCAGGTGCTCAGTCTGAGTTTCCGTTCCTCCGACAACACAAGGTTTGACAACGTCTGGCCCTGCTCCTATGACCTTTACATAGCCTTCTCACCCTCTCCTCCCTCCTACTGTGAGGAGACCATAGGAACTCCCTCTTTTTGTTCTCCACTGAAGATTCCCCTGAACTCTCTTCCCTTCATGGTTGCCTAGTAACCTCAAGATGTCTCTCCCTTGGGTCTGATTCTCTGTTACTCTGCCAACTTTGTAAGACTGAGAAGGAAGGGGGTCAAGTTAATTCACTCCTGTCCTGCCTGTGATTGTGTTCTCTCATTGTCCAAGTCAGACCCCTGCTAGATCCCTGACAAGTAGGACTCAAACCAATGGCTTCAAGTTGCAAGAAAGAAGATTCGGACTAAACATTTGGGGGAAATTGTGACAGTCAGATCTGTTCGACAGTGGAACAGACTCCCATGAGAGGTGGTGGACTCTCTTTCCCTGGGGTATTTTAAGCAGAGGTTGGATGGCTATCTGTCATGGATGCTTTAGCTGAGATTCCTGCATTGCAAAAGGTTGGCTAGATGCATTAAACATAAAAGAAAAGAAAATGTCCAGTATGTTTTCCTGGACAGTGATTTTGCACCTTTCTCTTGGTTGGAACTGCAACTCCACCCCCATTGTTCAGCCCGGACACTGAGGTCCATCTCTGCGGGCCTTCTGGTGGGTCCCTCACTGCAAGAAGTGAGGTTACAAGGAACCAGGAATATGTCAAGGAGATAAAGAACTACACAACCTTTAGAAGACATCTGAAGGCAGCCCTGTATAGGGACACAAAATACAGTGGTACCTCGGGTTAAGTACTTAATTCGTTCTGGAGGTGCGTTCTTAACCTGAAACTGTTCTTAACCTGAAGCACCATTTTAGCTAATGGGGCCTCCTCCTGCTGCTGCACCACCAGAACCCAATTTCTGTTCTTATCCTGAAGCAAAGTTCTTAACCTGAAGCACTATTTCTGGGTTAGCGGAGTGTGTAACCTGAAGCGTATGTAACCCGAGGTACCACTGTAAAAAATTTCTTCCAGTAGCACCTTAGAGACCAACTAAGTTTGTTATTGGTATGAGCTTTCGTGTGCATGCACACTTCTTCAGATGTACCGTATATCAATAACAAACTTAGTTGGTCTCTAAGGTGCTACTGGAAGAATTTTTTTTTATTTTGTTTATGTACAGTGAAGTTTGTAATGTTGTATGTTTTATAATGTTTTGATATATGCTGGAAGCCTCCCAGAGTGGCTGGGGAAACCCAGTCAGATGGGTGGGGCACAAATATTATTATTATTAAGCAGGAGGTTATAGGATGTGCACAGATTGGGCATGTGGTAGGGCAACTACCCCAAAGCTTTTGCATCATGTGCCCAAACCATCACGAATCGGCAATAATAAGCACACTGGCAGTTTCCTCCGTTCATCTTCCCACAATTCAGTGGTAGAAATGTGTTTTAAATGTATGGTGTGAATGTGTAGCTAACGAACTTTAGATAAACTGAATTGGTGAGTCCTTTAAATCACCTCCTCACACATTATTGTTGCTTTTCTCTGTGTCTCCAGGGATTAAGCAGGACAGGACGTATTTTCCGGGCTACCGGGTCGTCGGAGCCGCTTGGATCGTCGTTGGTCTGGCCTGGATAGCTGTGTTGTTTCAACGGGTCTCTTCATTCCTGGCACCTGTGGATCCAAAAGCAAGCTCACCAAAAAAGAGTAAACGGTGAAGATTACACCGCCCCAAAGGAGTCAGTCTGCTAGATTTCCACTGGAGGAGAATTTATCATTGCATTCTGGTGGAGACAGACATAAAAATCAGCTAAACTCAAGAACTTCTGCTGAACTTTTTATAATTGTATGGCAGTGTGACATTTAACTGATTCCTTAAAAACTCACTAGTTCCTAATAAACTGTGAAATAGCCTGGTATTCTGCAACCAAGAGCGGGAGGGTCGGTCTTACTTGGACTGTGTGCAGAGGAGAGCAACCAAGATGATCAAGGGTCTGGAAACCAAACCTTATGAGGAGTGGTTGAAGGAGCTGGGTATTTTTATTCTGGAAACGAGGGGACTGGGGGAGATATGAGAGCCATCTTCAAATATCTCAAGGGCTGTCACATGGAAGAGGGAGCATGCTTGCTTTCGCCTGCTCTGGAGGGGAGGACTCAAACCATAGCTGTCAACCTTCCTTTATTTGGAGGGAAACTCCCTTATTCCAGCGCCGTTTCCCGCTGCTACCCCGGATTGTTGATATCGCGTAAATTTCCCGGATTTCAAAGGAAGCAGCTCCTCTCCCTCCCTCCCTGCTGGCCAGGGAGGAGGGAGGCTCCAACTGTGTTGCTTGGCTGCGTTGCTCACCACTAAGCAGTCTAAGAACGACTGGGGGGGTGGAGCTTGCATGCCTTGTGCCGATCAAATCGGCTGCGTTGCCTGGGGACTCGCCTTTGCTTCAGCGCTTCCCAGTGGAGAGGTGACGGTGTGGTTTTCCTTGCTGCTGTATCCCCTTGCCGGGTTGCTGCGCTGTAGGAACCACTGCTTGAGGCTTCGTTTGGCTGCTGGCTGGGCTTTCTGCTTTGGGGCTTTTGGCTCAGAGGGACTCTACTCTCTCTGTCTCTGTGTGTGCGTGTGAGTGTGAGAGAGAGTGAATGTGTCACTTAAGCTGATAGTAGGAAAGCTGATAGTAGGATGCAGGTGGCGCTGTGGGTTAAAGCCTCAGCGCCTAGGGCTTGCCGATCGAAAGGTCGGCGGTTCGAATCCCTGCGGCGGGGTGCGCTCCCGCTGCTCGGTCCCAGCGCCTGCCAACCTAGCAGTTCGAAAGCACCTCCGGGTGCAAGTAGATAAATAGGGACCGCTTACCAGCGGGAAGGTAAATGGCGTTTCCGTGTGCGGCTCTGGCTCGCCAGAGCAGCGATGTCACGCTGGCCACGTGACCCGGAAGTGTCTCCGGACAGCGCTGGCCCCTGGCCTCTTAAGTGAGATGGGCGCACAACCCCAGAGTCTGTCAAGACTGGCCCGTACGGGCAGGGGTACCTTTACCTTTACCTTTAGGAATGCTGTAGCTTCACACACTTACCTTCACACAATGTGTAATTAACTTGGGGAATTTTTTTACCGCAGGATGTGGTGAGGTCAGTACTTTAGATTTATAAGGGGATCGGAGAGATGAATGGGAGATACGGTTTGTCAGTATTAATGGACAGCTAAATAGAAACTTAAACCCCAAAGTTAGGACCAAGATTCAAATCCTGACTGAGTAACTTTGCTCACTAGTAACATTGAACTATGAGGACAAGGTGGTTGGACAGTGTTCTCGAAGCTACCAGCATGAGTTTCACCAAACTGCGGGAGGCAGTGGAAGACAGGAGTGCCTGGGACAGGTGAGGCTGCTGATCCCTTATTTTCAAATCTGAAAGTTGACAGCTATGACTCAAACCAATGGCTTCAAGTCTGTGATGTAGGTATGATGTTTCTGGGGGTGGTCTTGGACTCCAGGGCGGGCAATTTAAAATGTCTATATAAAGGCTTGCACGCATGGCTCGGGGCCCTCCTCTCTCCTGCATGTGGGGGAGCACCCTGTTGCAACAGTTAATAAATATCAGGCTTACGGGCTGCTTTGCTTCTCAGTATTCTCTGGTTGGTCTCTGTTATTTTCTCCTACCCATAGAGAGCCTACAAAAGGACTCTTTATGGGCTCTTGGGTACGCCATAAGGGAAAAGGAGCAGGTTTTTTTTACTTACCGGTATATCACATGGATGCAGCCTCACTACCAGGGGTATCTGATGACAAATGCCGACTCCCTCGGACTGAAAGCAGAGATGTGCGCCACACCCCATAGTTAAATTTGACTGGACTTAACCATCCTTGGGTTCTTTACCTTTTATATTTATTACTTCATGTGATCGGGACACTATTTTTGTTGATGTAGCCTAGAGTCATTTTGGAGAATAGAAGAAATGGTGGAAACTGTTGTACTTTAAAAAATAGGGTTTATTCAGCTATTTACACCTTCAGTCTGCATGGAAGGAGTCCAGCTCTTACGGCATGGTTAGTTCAAGAGGCAGCAGTGCAGGCATACAGCCTCTCTCTCCAAGATTAATCTCTCCCCCCCCCCACTTCTTTATCCCAGAAACCCCTTGCCCTCCCCCAGAGCAGGTACCCTGGCAACCTCCCAAATCCCCAGTCTTTGTTCACACCTAGGGGGAAGAGGGAAGTTCCCTTGGTTGTTAATGGCCCCTATTGTACTCTTGATAGCCAGAGATCAGCCAGGATAATTTGCATAAGCCAGCACAGGAATTCCCTGTCTGGAACAGCTCTGCAGTTTATGTTCTAATCTAATCCATATCCCAATTGATCAAAATCCTAGCATTTATTCATTCCAAGGGGTTAACAATAGCATAAGCTTTGCTGCTGCATCACACTATTGACTCATGATCAGCCTGTGGTCCACCAAAACCTCTAGATCCTTTTCACATGTACTGCTAGTAAGCCAAATTGCCCCCCCCCCTATATTTGTGCATCTGGTTCTTCCTTCCTATGTGCAGAACCTGACACTTGTCCCCGGTGAAATTTATTTTGTTAGCTGGGGCTCGATGTAGGGTTGCAAAAAAAGAGGACACATTTGCTGACTTCTGCTTTTAGCTATGGATCGCTATGATGACTCTGCCCATGAAAAAGAGGACGTGTCCTGGAAAAAGAGGACAATTGGCAACCCTAAATTCTGATTCTTTCTTCTGTGGCATTAGCTACCCCTCCCAGTTTGGTGCCATCTGCAAATCTGATGAGCATTCCCATTGCTTGAAAATAGATCAATCTTGCTCCCTGTACATTTCTAAAATACTGTGGTCTGATCTTCCTACCAGCCTCTCAGACCTGGAGGCTTTCAGCAGCCCAGCAGGTACAGAGGGCGTGACCTCACAGAGGACCAGGTAAGCCAGTCCACAAAAGTGGGTAATATACCCATGACCTCATAGAGCCCATGAAGGTGTGGTCAGGCTGCTTCTACCAAATAGCTACCCAGTGAAAGAGAAGCACTGAGACTCTCCCATCAGATATTGGAAGTTGAAGTGGATCAATTAAGAGGATTTGGAATCAAAGGACCCTGTCAGGGTGAGTGAGTAGCCAAGCAAAGACCTCTCCCCTCCTTTCAATTCCCTCCTCCAAATGACCCCTGGGCTGGTTATGGATGTGGGAAAACACATTAGCTCCAACATGACAAAACCTCTTGGTTTACTTCCTCCATGTTTTCCAATGAACTGTATTTCTTAAAAAAAACTAAAACAAACCTGGAAAGAGAAAGTGTGTTTTGACATGCAGTATCCTAACACTCCAAACAACTTTCCCGGGAAGTCATTGAAGCAGTGTTTTTTTTTTAGGCAGTATAAAAAAAGGTGGCGCTGTGGGTTAAAGCCTCAGCGCCTAGGACTTGCCGATCGAAAGGTCGGCGGTTCGAATCCCTGCGGCGGGGTGCGCTCCCGCTGCTCGGTCCCAGCGCCTGCCAACCTAGCAGTTCGAAAGCACCTCCGGGTGCAAGTAGATAAATAGGGACCGCTTACCAGCGGGAAGGTAAACGGCGTTTCCGTGTGCGGCTCTGGCTCGCCAGAGCAGCGATGTCACGCTGGCCACGTGACCCGGAAGTGTCTCCAGACAGCGCTGGCCCCTGGCCTCTTAAGTGAGATGGGCGCACAACCCCAGAGTCTGTCAAGACTGGCCCGTACGGGCAGGGGTACCTTTACCTTTACCTATAATCTTTTATTTTGTTGTTGTTTAGTTGTTTAGTCATTTAGTCATCTCTGACTCTTCGCGACCCCATGGACCAGAGCACGCCAGGCACTTCTGTCTTCAATCTTTTATTTTAGACACCTATAAAACAAGAAGCACATTTTCCCCTAGTTTTTCTAGCAACATATTCACATATGGTTTTGACCTCAGAGCTTCCTTGCAATGTCATATTGTAGAGGCATTTTTTGGGGGAAGAAACAGCAGCCGTGTAGAAGGCAAAGTAAAGGGGGAGATGGGGTGAAAAAAACACAAAACTCTATACTTTACAGAGTTGTTATTGTAATTCACCAGATCTTAACCTATTACAGTATTTCCCAATTTTTAAAGACGTGTTTCCCCTCAAAGCCATTTTGTCATGGGAGAAAATGTCAAATTTATATTTTTTTGAACATGTGATGCCATTTTGTTCAAACTGATGTTATTTTTTCAATAGTATCTCGAATATTAACATATTTAGACCTGAGTGCCATCCATCTTTCTTGCAGGGCTACATAGGAATATTCCAAGGTAGCCCAATTTGGACAGTTATTTTCAGTTGTGGGTCTCCAGAGTTGTGTAAAGGTAAAGGGTAAAGGAACCCCTGACCATTAGGTCCAGTCGTGGCCGACTCTGGGGTTGCAGTGCTCATCTCGCTTTATTGGCCGAGGGAGCTGGTGTACAGCTTCCGGGTCATGTGGTCAGCATGACAAAGCTGCTTCTGGCGAACCAGAGCAGCGCATGGAAACGCCATTTACCTATTAAAGTATTTACCTATTAAAGTATTTCCCGATTTTTAAAGACGTGTTTCCCCACAAAGCCATTTTGTCATGGGAGAAAAGGTCAAATTTATATTTTTTGAACATGTGATGCCATATTGTTTGAACTAATGTTATTTTTTCAATAGTATCTTGAATATTAATGAATTTAGACCCGAGTGCCACCCATCTTTCTTGCAGTGCTACATAGGAATATTCTAAGGTAGCCCAATTTGGAGTTATTTTCAGTTGTGGGTCTCCAGAATTGTGTACCTGACAGTAAATATGCTTAGTGCTACAGTTCTAAAGAGCATTGTCTTTCCCCCACAAGGTCAGGTTCAATGACTGCTATCTGTTGATATACATGGATAAGTCATGATACATTTTGTTGATGTTTAAGAATGCTAATTTAGATCAATCTTGTGGTAATAATAACACACAGTTGACTCATGTTCAGCTTGTGGTCCACCAAGACCCCTGGATCCTTTTTGCATGTACTGCTACTTAGAAGAAGAGTTTGGATTTGATATCCCTCTTTATCACTACCCGAAGGAGTCTCAAAGTGGCCAACAATCTCCTTTCCCTTCCTCCCCCACAACAAACACTTTGTGAGGTGAGTGAGGCTGAGAGACTTCAGAGAAGTGTGACTGGCCCAAGGTCACCCAGCAGCTGCATGTGGAGGAGCGGGGAAGCGAACCCGGTTCACCAGATTATGAGTCCACCGCTCTTAACCACTACACCACGCTGGCTCTCCCATCTTCTATTTGTGCATCTGGTTCTTCCTGCCTAAGTGCAGAACCTTACATGTGTCCCTGTTGAAATTCATTTGGTTAGCTTGGGTCCAGCTATGGAGAGTGCCCAGCTATGGGGCTGTACTATTGAGTCTGGGTCAAGACAAATAAGGACTTGCTTACTAAACTATAGTTGCTCTTGTGTCTGCTTCTTCCTTGGCCCTCATTCCCACACAGAACAACATGCGTGTGAGCAGGGCACAGGGCTTCATACTGCTGGCTGGCTTCATGACTTACGTGGTGATGGGGGCCCTCGTCTTTGAGATTCTGGAGAAGGATCATAACAAAAAAGTAATAGATACAGTGTTTCACCTGAAAGAGGATTTTCTTTTGAACTACACCGCTCTCACCCCAGAAGAGGTGGAGTTATTCATACAGGTAAGGCATTACTTCAGGAAGACTAAAAGAGATGACTAAGGCATGACACCAGAGGTTAAGAGGTCAGAAAATATATATGGGGGGAATACAGGTTAGGAGGTGGGAAGTGAGGTGGGGACAGAATTGTTGTTGTTTAGTCGTTTAGTCATGTCCAACTCTTCGTGACCCCCTGGACCAGAGCACACCAGGCACTTCTGTCTTCCACTGCCTCCCGCAGTTTGGTCAAAACTCATGCTGGTAGCGGGGACAGAATTAGTGGCCAGCATAAAGCCATAAGGACTTTTGACTTTTGCTCCGATTCAGCTATAAAGAGCAGGTTTTTGTTAGTATTAGCACTGTATTTGTTGGGAAATGTATTTTGCAAAGAATAAATTAGGGAATGGAGAACATACGTCATGTAGCAGCTGCAAAACAGGTGACTCCAATCAAGGTCACAGAAAAGCTGAATCATTGCCACGGAAAACCCAAATTTACATTTCCTCCAATTCAGCTGTAAAGAGCGGGTTTTTGTTAATATTTGTACATTCAAACCTTGGTTGTGGAACTTAATCTGTTCCGGTAGTCCGTTCAACTCCCAAAATGGTTTGAAAACCAAGGTGTGGTTTCCGATTGGCTGCAGGCACATCCTGCACTCAATTGGAAGGCACGGAAGCTGCGTCAGACATTCGGCTTACGAAAAACATTCGCAAACTGGAACACTCACTTCTGGGTTTGCGATATTTGGGAGCCAAAATGTCAGAGTACCAAGGCATTAAAAAACCAAGGTTCAACTGTACTATATATGTTGGGACACGTATTTTATAAAAATATATTGGGAAAAGGATAACATATGTCATGTAGCAACTGCAAAACAGATGACTCTGTTCAAGGTCACAGAAAAGCTGAATCATTGTCTGGTTAACTGCCTTGAAAAGTGTGTTTGTGCCTTAGAACAGAGGGTGGGAGATGGGGTAGTCTCACCATTGTTTGGTTGACTGAGAATATGGGAGAGCCAATACTCCAAGCAGACTCTGTCCAGAAGAATTTAGGAAGACAGCCAAGCCAAGGGGTAATGATTTATGCATTGCTACTAAAGTGTATGTTTTTGGAGCAAGAAGACCAAACCCTCTCTTGGGGTCAAGGGAGCGAAAAACTTAGTATTGAACTTGAGATATAAACAACACAGCTTGTTATAGTGTTGGCATCAGTGCTATTGGAGTGCGGCCTTTGCCTGGAAAGAGTGGAGGAAAAGTTGAGTGTGCATAAGCCCTATGCCTACCAGTTACTGGGGGTGACAAGTGAGGGGAGGGCTGTTGTGCTCAGGAGCTTCTGGAGAACGATCACCACAAAAAAGTAGAAGAGGTGACATTTCACATGAAGGAGGGATTTTTTTGGGGAGCTACACCAATCTCAGCCCAGAAGAGGTGGAGTTATTCATACAGGTAAGGCATTACTTCAGCAAGAGTGAAAACAGATGATTGTGGCATGACAACAGAGGTCGAGAGGTCAGAAAGTATATATGGGGGGAATACAGTTTAGCAGGTGGGAATCGAGGTGGGGACAGAATCAGTGGTCAGCGTAGAGCCTTCCTTCTGCATGTGGAATGTTATCCCCATGGAGCATTAGGCAAATTGATGGAGTGTATGTTTTTGGAGCAAGAAGACCAAACCCTCTCTTGGGGTCAAAGGAGAGAAACACTTAGTATTGAACTTGAGATGTAAACAACACAGCTTGTTATAGTGTTGCCATCAGTGCTATTTTTCTAGGAAAAGAGGTATTGGAAGTTCCCGGAACTCACCATGAACACCTCCCTCCTTCTTCTATAATGGCAAAGGCGCCTACTTGAGAGGTACCAGAACTGAGTTCCAGAGAGTTCCTGCTGAAAAACAGCCCTAGTTGCCATCCTGACCAGTCAAGACTCGTCTTTAAGTCTTGTGTAAGGAGTCTACTTTATCACTAAGCTTTGAGGGCGAAACCACTGCATCACTTTCAACAACCCAAACATAGATCACAGTTTTCACTGGGAAAGCTTGGTGCAAACCACAACAAGCACCCCTTGGAGTGTGGGCCTTTGCCTGGAAAGAGTAGAGAAAAAGTTAAGTATGCAAAAGCCCTATGCCTACCAGTTACTGGGGGTGACAAGTGAGGGGAGGGCTGTTGTGCTCAGGTCCTGTTTGTGGGCTTCCCATGAGCATTGGGTTGGCCCCTGGGGGAAGAACGTGCTGAACTGATCCAGAAGAACGTCCCTTCTGAATGCATCGTGATTTGGTTAGCGGTATCTGGTGATAATCAGAGGAGGGGCTATTCTTATTGCTGGAACATTCAAACTGAGTCTTGCCTTCCATTGCAGAAATTAATAAGATCTGTTCGGAAGGGCATAATTCCAGCAGCAACCCACCCTTCAGAAAAATTCAGCAACTGGGATTTCGCTAATTCTTTCTTCTTCGTGGGCACTATGTTAGCCACAATAGGTACTGTCATTTGGTTCTGACTTCTCCCCGAATATAGTATGCAGGGCATTCAACTGCTCTCAGATAAATTGTGTTAAGCAGCAGGTTTTGCTTTTGCTCTTTCATCATTCTTCACATCTCATTTTTGTCCTCCCTGTTCATTTATTGTATGCCCAACAAGACCATTCCCTGATTAGTTATTTATTCCCCTCCATTCTGGGGCCAACCCATTATTAAAACTACCCTGTGGAAAGTAGTTGGGCTAGGGTAATGAGTTCAAATCCCACCCGGTGCAACTGACCCAATGCCAGGTCTCCCAATGCAAATCCGTCCCTCTCAGCACAACCCTATGCATTCAGTGGGACTTGCTCCCCAAATAAATTATCATCGATAATTTAAGACAAGCTTTTTGCTTTGTTTTTCAGCCTCTTAAATAATGCCTCTTCTTACACCAGAAGCCAATTTGCATTCTGGATAAGAATTAATTAATAAGAATTAATTGGCAGATAGATCAGCCAAGTCTTAATTGAGGCCAATCGCAAAGGAAACTAAAATGGAGGTTTTTCTGAGCAGAAAGCTTACCCTGAGGGCTATTATGGGGTATCTGGGCACAATGGTGGTTCCTCTGTCTAAGACGCTCCTTGCATGCCCTATTTCATCACCAAAGACATATCATCCCAAAGCAAATAAGTTTTTTGTAATTCATTGTTTAATCCAATAACTATCACCAATTTTGAAAAACTGAAAAATCTGAAGGTTAAGCATGTTTCAATTCACAGGCAAGGCTAGGTCAGACTGGAATTGAGAGAAATCAAATTCCTTGAGCATTCTTAAAGTGTTTCGGAATTGCAACTTATTTTAGCCATGACGGTCACGAATGGAGGAACTCAGCTCTCTCCTCATTGCAGATCAACCTACGTTTGTTTTCATTGTCGTGAAAATGCAGTGATCCCCAGATTTTCATGACAAATATATTATCAATCTTTTGGGGTTTTTTTAAAGGGTTACCATGATGAGTCTCCATTTCACCCAATGTTTCACAAGGTCTTCGAAGTCATATCTGCACACTTCGCCTCTTCCATTGCATCTCAGGTCAGTTCTTCCACAGTGGGCCTGACCGGTCCAAAGAACAGGAAGGCGAGACTTGAAGCTCCCACATAATTATCCTAACACCAAGTGCATCGGCATAAAGGAGGTCACTGAGTGCAGTACATAAAATAAATACATTGGGCTGTATTCAAGGCTGCCATTTCGGTTGTGCACAGACCTCTGCTTCCACAATGAAACTTACCCCTCTTCTCCTCTCTGTACCCCTCTGAGCATCCTCAATGTCTGCTCCAGAGGGTATGGGGATCCTCTGGAGCAGATTTGGGGGTTGTACAGGAGAGAGGAAAGGAAGGAACAGTCAGTCTCAATGTACATGCTGCTCTCCACTGGAAACAACCCTTGGTAGGGACCCTACTCTGTAACTTCTCTAGGCAATTGGCAAATCGACAGTTGCTGACGTCCTTTGCAACCCTTTCTTAATCTTTCAACAGGCTATGGAAATGTCTCTCCGCAAACGAAAGAAGGCCAGATCTTTTGTATTATTTTTGCTCTCTTTGGAATCCCCTTCAACCTCATCTGCTTGAACTATATTGGCTTTTTAGTCTCAAGACTCTTTGAAAGCTGTGCAAGGAATGTGTTTGGGAAAGGAAAGAAGGTAATTCAGTTACTTTATCTGGAGATGATTTCTGATCTGACCAGTCAGACTGAGGCGCTCGCCTGGTGGAACTCTCTGCCTCATGAGACCAGGGCCCTGCGGGATCTGATTTCTTTCCGCAGGGCCTGTAAAACAGAGTTGTTCCGCCTGGGCTTTGGCTTGGAGCCAATTTAATTCCCTCCCCCTCTTTCTTTTTCCTTTCTCCTCCTGTGAAGAAGCTGCATCTTAATGTTTTAATGTTGTATTTTAATCTTGATATTTAAATTGTATTTTAATCAACTTTTTTTATTATCGGTTGTTACCCAGCCCAGTCTTGGCTGGGGAAGGCGGAGTATAAAAATTATTATTATTATTATTATTATTATTATTATTATTATTATTATTATTATGTCAGCTTTGATGAGAACAGGATGCTCAACTAGATGGGCCCTTGCCTGATCCAACAGATCTCTTCTTCTATTATATTGCATATACATATGCATATATGATTAGTTGCCTCGATAAGAGGTGGAAGACAAAAATAAATTAGACATGTGCATTATGCCCTCTAAATAAGTGAGGAAGATAAATTCAAGCTCTGCCTTCAAATAGGAATGGGAGAAGCTCGCCAAATTATTTGTTTTAAGAAGCTCATATTTTTGAAACATAGCTGTCTGCCTTTAGTAAAACTGGCTCCAGTATAAATTTGCAAAATATATCTTCCTAAATTCATGGAATTTATTTTTCTTAATTCTCCAAAATGTTAGTGGGTGCGAGGGTGTGTGCAACACTGTACAGCTTAACAACGTACAATGTACAGCTTAACAAATCATCACCTTTTCATGCATAAACGTTAACAAAATGTACAACACAGTTTAGATATTACAAACTCGGACATTACTTTCCCCTATAGTTCCATTTTTTTCAGTGTTTAGAAAATCAAGTTTGCCAAGTTAATTTGGGATTACGACAGACCAAGGCTTTTAGTTACTTGCCTGTTTCTAAAATGAAATCTTTTTCCCCCAAACCTCTTATCCTATCCGTTCTATCTTCTTTACTCAGCATTTCCCCCTCACACTCCCGCTCCGGTCCAACAATCATTTTAAAATAAAGTCCATTCAGCCTCAGTCGGGGGGGGGGGCATAGTAAAACCTTGTTAAATTCCTTATTAAGCATAAATCAAAGCCTCCCCCTTCTTTTCCTTGGTAAGAAAGTACCATAGCCACGGCTACACACAATTATTCCATTTTTGCAGGGGAGGACAAGAGAGAAAAGAATCATTTGGATGAAGGCACAAAGTGCTTTGTCCTCCCCTTTCCTTTTTGGCTGCTGTAAGGAATTTCAAGCTTCAGGAAAAAAAATACCATTTCAGGAGTTCCTCATGATTAACGGCAATATTCCAAACTGGTGATCACAAATCATGCCAGAGATGGAGGTTCGTCCATGGCAAGGGCACCCTTCCCAGGGCACACCCGTTCTGCCTTTCAAGTTGGCAGAAATGGGCTTAAACGACATTGTGGGATGCAGTGAACTCCCTAGAACCATCTGAGGAGCATTGCCAGGAATCTTACCTCATAAATTCTGGCTTTCCCCTGCCTGAACAGCTCCTCTGCCCCAGAGGGCAGTAGAGGTTGACCACCATAAATCATGACAGCAGCAAACCATGCTCCAGATGAAGTCTAATTAGGGTGGAATTATTATTATTTATAGGGATGCGGGTGGCACTGTGAGTTAAACCACAAAGCCTAGGACTGGCCAATCATAAGGTCGGCAGCTTGAATCCCCATGACGGGGTGAGCTCCCGTTGCTCGGTCCCTGCTCCTGCCAACCTAGCAGTTCAAAAGCATGTCAAAGTGCAAGTAGATAAATAGGTACCGCTCTGGCGGGAAGGTAAACGGCGTTTCCCTGCGCTGCTCTGGTTCGCCAGAAGCGGCTTAGTCATGCTGGCCGCATGACCTGGAAGCTGTACGCCAGCTCCCTTGGCCAATAAAGCGAGATGAGCACTGCAACCCCAGAGTCGGTCACGACTGGGCCTAATGGTCAGGGGTCCCTTTATCTTTTTATTATTATTTATCTGTTAATGCAGCCTAAAACTGAGAAAGAAAACTGAGTTCTGTTCCATCAAACCTTTCTTTTTTTCTTTTCTTTTCTTGCTTTATCTTTCAGAAAACAGCAAGATATATTTTCATGTTCGTGGTTGTGGGAATTCTAATGTTTCTTATTTTGCCATCGTTCCTCTTTCAATGGATGGAGGGCTGGACTTTTTATGAAGCTGTCTATTTTACATTTATTACCCTCAGCACCATTGGTTTTGGAGACTATCTAATAGGTAAGGCTTTCAAAATACTTTCATATTGTGAGCTTAACTGGTTCTTGGGGTGTTATCCACGAAGAACTTTAAAAAAATGTTAAAAGCATCTATAGAAAAGAAACCAGAGGCATACTTATTAGGCTAACTGGGAAAAGACATACCTCAGAAAATGAAAGGAATTTTCATATATGCTACAGCAGCTGCCAGGATAATAAGGTAAAGGTAAAGGTACCCCTGCCCGTACGGGCCAGTCTTGACAGACTCTGGGGTTGTGCGCCCATCTCACTTAAGAGGCCAGGGGCCAGCGCTGTCCGGAGACACTTCCGGGTCACGTGGCCAGCGTGACATCGCTGCTCTGGCCAGAGCCAGAGCCAGAGCCAGAGCCAGAGCCAGAGCCAGAGCCAGAGCCGCACACGGAAACGCCGTTTACCTTCCCGCTGGTAAGCGGTCCCTATTTATCTACTTGCACCCGGAGGTGCTTTCGAACTGCTAGGTTGGCAGGCGCTGGGACCGAGCAGCGGGAGCGCACCCCGCCGCAGGGATTCGAACCGCCGACCTTTCGATCGGCAAGTCCTAGGCGCTGAGGCTTTAACCCACAGCGCCACCTGCTAGCGCTGCAAATGGAAAGTGAAGCAATACCCACAAAAGAAGAATGGTTATACAAACTAACTGAGTTCATAGAAATGGCCATGCTAACTGCCTATATAAGAAGGCAAACAAACCAAAACTGAACATGTTGCTATGCTTAGACTAAAGGAGTAAAGAGGAAAGGATAAAACCAGTTAGGATACGATAAGGAACTTAAAATTCAATAACATAAAGATTGCAATGAGAGTACTGAAATTAAAAGTTAAGGAAGTTGAGGTGTGGTGGAGGGGAGTGATATGGTGGGGTGATGGGAATTCATGGGGGGGGGGAGGATATAGGTTTATATATATTTATGTGTTTTTTCTTTTGTATTGAAAGGGTATCTTACTTTTTTAATTTATGTAGTATGAAAATTTAGTAATAATAATAGCCATCCCAAAGAGTACTCATCAATGGTTCCTTGACATCCTGGAAAAAAGTGACAAGTGGTGTGCCACTGGGTTCTGTCCTGGGCCTGTTGTTGTTCAACGTCTTTATAAATGCTTGGTTGAATGAATTGAGAGGATGCTTCTCAAATGTACAGCTGACACTGAATTCGGAGGGGTAGCTAATGTCACAGAAGACAGAATCACAATTCAAAATGACCTTAACAGATTGGAGAACGGCACAAGCTAACAAATGCATTTCAATAGGGACAAATGTAAGGTTCTGCCCTTAGTCAGGAAGAAGCAGTTGCACAAATATAGGACGGGGGACACCTGGCTTACTAGCAGCACATGTGAAAAGGATCTAGGGGTCTTCGTGGACCACAAGCTTAACATGAGTCAACCGTGTGATGCAGCAGCAAAAACAAAACAAAACACTAATGGTATTCTAGGCTGCATCAACAGGTGTACAGTGTCCAGATCAAGAGAAGTAATAGTACCACTCTATTCTGCCTTGGTCGGAACATACCTAGAATACTGTGTCCAGTTCTGGGCACCACAGTTTAAGAAGGCTGTTGACAAATTGGAACATGAGCAGAGAAGGGCAGCCAAGATGATCAAGGGTCTGGAAACCAAGCCTTATGAAGAATGCTTGAAGGAGCTGGGAACGTTTAGCCTGGAAAAGAAGAGACTGAGAGGAGATATGATAGCCATCTTCAAATATCTCAAGGGCTGCCACATGGAAGAGGGAGCATGACATGTTCTCTCCTGCTCTTACAATATACGATATCTTTATTGTCATTGTCCCATGCGGAACAATGAAATTGAAAAACTACATAAAACTACATAAAAACTACATAAAACATTCAAAAACCCCTAAAAAGTCTAAACCCCATTTTAAAATACACTATACTATAAAGGTAGGACTCAAACCAATCGCTTCAAGTTACAAGAAAGGAGATTCTGACTGAACATTCATTAAAAAATTCTGACAGTAAGAGCGGTTCAGTTGTGCAATGGACTCCCATGAGAGGTGGTAGACCCTTTCCCTGGGGAATTTTAAGCAAAGGTTGGATGGCCATCTGTCATAGATGCTTTGGTTGGGCTAGACGCAATCAAACATGAAAGAAAAGAAAATTCCCAGTATGTTTTCCTGGAAAGTGATTTCGCACCGTTCTCTTGGTTGGAACTGCAACTCCACCCTCATTGTTCAGCCCAGACAGTAAGGTCCATCTCTGAGGGCCTTCTGGTGGGTCCCTCACTGCAAGAAGTGAGGTTACAGGGAACCGGGAAGATGTCAAGGAGATAAAGAACTACAAAACCTTTAGAAGACATCTGAAGGCAGCCCTGCATAGGGAAACAAAATAAAAAAATTCCTTCCAGTAGCAGCTTAGAGACCAACTATTTTGTTATTGTTATGAGCTTTCGTGTGCATGCACACTTCTTCAGATGTGTTAAAATTTTGTTTCGACTACGGCAGACCAACACGGCTACCTACCTGTAAATGTACAGTGGTGCCTCGCAAGATGAAAAGAATCCGTTCCGCGAGTCTCTTCGTCTAGCGGTTTTTTCGTCTTGCGAAGCAAACCTATTGACGGCTTAGCGGATTAGCGCTATTAGCGGCTTTTAGCGGCTTATTGGCTTATCGGATAAGTAGATAAATGGCTTAGCGGCTTAGAAGGGGGGGGGGAGGAAAAAACAACAACACAGGAACTCGCAAGACATTTTCGCCTTGCAAAGCAAGCCCATAGGAAATTCGTTTTGCGAAGCACCTCCAAAACGAAAAACCCTTTCGTCTAGTGGGTTTTCCGTCTTGCGAGGCATTCATCTTGCGGGGCACCACTGTATAGGGAAGTTCATAATGCTGTATGTTTTATAATGTTTTGATATACGCTGGAAGCCTCCCAGAGTGGCTAGGGAAACCCAGTCAGATGGGTGGGGTACAAATATTATTATTATTATTATTATTATTATTATTATTATTAAGCAGGAAGTTATAGGATGTGCATTGATTGCAAATGTGGTAGTGCAACTACCCCAAAGCTTTTGCAGGCTAAAACATCATCATGTGCCCAAACTGTTAAGTTGTGGGTGAACATATCAGACGACACAGCGATTCTTCAAACAGCTCTTCTTTATTCAGATGCCAGAACAGAACTAACTGAGGAGCTCAGTCAGCCTGCTTATATAGAGCTCCAGAACAATTGTAACTGTTGCAACTTTCCAAAACTATCCAATCACAGAACGTCACTTTTCGATCCTTCATTTGCATAAAAGGTAAAGGTAAAGGTACCCCTGCCCGTACGGGCCAGTCTTGACAGACTCTGGGGTTGTGCGCCCATCTCACTTAAGAGGCCAGGGGCCAGCGCTGTCCGGAGACACTTCCGGGTCACGTGGCCAGCGTGACATCGCTGCTCTGGCGAGCCAGAGTCGCACACGGAAACGCCGTTTACCTTCCCGCTGGTAAGCGGTCCCTATTTATCTACTTGCACCCGGAGGTGCTTTCGAACTGCTAGGTTGGCAGGCGCTGGGACCGAGCAGCGGGAGCACACCCCGCCGCAGGGATTCGAACCGCCGACCTTTCGATCGGCAAGCCCTAGGCGCTGAGGCTTTAACCCACAGCGCCACCTGCATACAAACTATCAAATCACAGAACGTCACTTTCGATCCTTCATTTGCATAACTATCTACAGTATCCCCCTGCTGGCCCAGGGTGAGAACATCACTACATAACACAAACCATCACGAATAGGCAATAATAAGGACATTGGCAGTTTCCTGTGTTCGTCTCCCCACAATTCATTTTTTGTTAAAAAAAATAATGTTTTATTTAAGTATATTTACAAACAAACAAACAAACAAACAAACAAACAAACACTAAAGTGCACACACTTAACCCCAAAAGCCAAAGAGAGTAAAGGGAAAGGGTAAGAAAGAAAAAGCGATGAAGTACCACACCCATTTGACTCCCCTCCACCAGCACTCGACATCTTTGAGTCATTTAAGTTCTTATTTTCATTGCTATCATTTATCACTGTAATTACTTCTTTTATAGTAGTATTATGGTATAACATCAAGTCACCTTACAAGCTTAGTTTAAACATATCAGCTTGTTATCTTCAGAGTAGTGTTTATTCATATATTCTTCGAACCATAACCATTGTGCCCTTAATTTCTGGTGTGTTTGATACTTTATTACCATAATTAATTTTGATAATTCTATAAACTCTGTTAGTTTAATTAACCAATCCTCTTTTGTAGGTATGTGATTTCCTTTCCAGTTCTTTTCAAGGAGTATTTTGGCTGCTGCGATTGCATATAGGAATAATTTTCTCCTATCTTGTGGTACCTTATTTCCAACTATGCTCAGCAGGAATTTCTCAGGGTTTTTTCCTATAGATATTCTGAGCATCTTTTTTAATTCTTCATGGATGCAGCTTCAATTTCCCCCCCTTTTTCGCATCCCCACCATAAGGGCATCACTTCCAGCAAAGGTTGGATTTGGTCTTATAGATTTTGGCAATCTTCAATGGTGTCATGTGCCATCTATAAGACAACTTCATCATTTCTCTTTTATAGAATAACAGGAAGTGAATCTGAAGTCAATTTTCAATAGTCTTTCCCACTGGTCTAGTTCTATTGAATGTCTGATATCTTGGGCCCATTTGATCTGTGCTTCTTTTATTTGTTCATCCTTTAGATCCCATTCTAGTAAAAAATCATATACTTTAGATAGTAATTTTTTGTTATTTCCTAATAATACTTTTTGTAATTTTGATTTTTCTTCTTTAAAGCCTGATTTTTTTTTATCCAAGGTAAAAACGTTATTTAGCTGATGATGATGGAGCCAGCCCATGAGATGGTACCTAATTTCTTCAATTGTTTTCAATTTTAACTGGCCCTGCTCTTATCTTACTACTTGTTTATATGTTGCCCAATTCTCTGACATATTTATTTTTTAAATTGAAAACGCTTCTAATGGCAACAGCCACCATGCTGGATATGGTTCCAACAAGGGTTGGTAAGTGGTCCATAAGCCTTTACAGGCTCAAACATCATCATGAGCCCAAACCATCATGAACAGGCAATTATAAGGACATTGGCAGTTTCCTGTGTTCATCTTCCCACAATTCAATGGTAGAAATGCCTTTTAAATGTATGGTGTGAACACGACCTAACAAAGTTTAGATAAACTGAGTTGGCTGGTCCTTTAAATCACCTCCTCACACATTACTGTCGCTTTTCTCTTCTGTCTCGAGGGAGGAACCATGAGAGGAGCTATTTTTTGGGCTACCAGCTGCTCGCAGCCATTTGGATCGTCATTGGTCTGGCCTGGATATCTGTGCTGTTTGAACTGTTTTCATCATTACTGGCACCTGTGGATCCAAAAGCAGCCTCTCAAAAAATGAGTAAAATGCAAAGATAACAGTGCCCCAAAGGAATCAGTCTGCTAGATTTCCACTGGAGGAGAATTTATCATTGCATTCAGGTGGAGTCTGACATAAAAATCAGTTATACTCAACAACTTCATTTTTATAATTATATGGCATTGTGACATTCAACTGATTCCTTAAAAACTGGCTAGCTGGTCTATAAATTAGTAATTCCTAATAAACTGTGAAATAGCTGGGTTGTCTGCATCAGATTATAATGCCTCTTCATTACAGGATATGTACTATGTTTTGATCATTTTTTAGCAACAAGGAGAGAAAGGAAAGGGAGGGTCTTACTTGGATTCTCAAAAATGGAATGTGTGCAGTGGAGAACAACCAAGATGATCAAGGTTCTGGAAACCAAGCCTTATGAGGAGTGGTTGAAGGAGCTGGGTATTTTTATTCTGGAAACGAGGGGACTGGGGGAGATATGAGAGCCGTCTTCAAATATCTCAAGGGCTGTCACATGGAAGAGGGAGCATGCTTGCTTTCTCCTGCTCTGGAGGGGAGGACTCAAACCAATGGCTTCAAGTCACAAGAAAGGAGATTCCAACTAAACATCAGGAAGAACTTTCTGACAGTAAGAGCTGTTCAGCAGTGGAACAGGCTCCCTCGGAAGGTGGTGGACTTTCCTTCCTTGGAGTTTTTTCAGCAGAGGTTGGATGGCCATCTGTCCTGGATGCATTGCAGGGGGTTGGACTAGATGATCCTTGGATCCCATTCCAACTCTGCAATTCTATGATTCCATGATTCTATGGGGCATTTTCGTCTAACATCGGGACAGACAAAGGGTCCACACGTATAGTGGGAGGGAGGTGGTATAATTTTCTGGCTTGAGGACCACACTGGCCTTTGCCTTCCAGTGGGCACTGCACACCCTCACATGTGTGAATGCCTATGACGGGGTGGACATGCCAGAGGCGATGCTTGGTGAAGTAATGGAAGGCTAAAGAGCCGGACAGGCATCACTGGTAATGATCGGGCATTCCTGGCTCCTGTTGTTGTTTGAAGATACAGTTATTGACAATTCTCGGAATGGGCAAATTTTTGAATGAATTGTCGACATTCTTCGTGAGTGGCTTGCCTGTGCTTTATGAATGACCCATTCAATAAAGTGTTTCAGTTTATGGATTGGTGTGTTGGATGTGTAGGTGGCGCTGTGGATCTGTCAAACATGTCAAAGCAGGCAGGCTGTTAAGTTGCGTTCGCATTTAACTGAGCAGGTACGTTTACAGTTATATACAGTGGTGCCTCGCAAGACGAAATTAATCCGTTCCGTGAGGCTCTTCGTATAGCGGTTTTTTCGTCTTGCGAAGCAAGCCCATTGACAGCTTAGCGGATTAGCGCTATTAGCGGTTTAGCGGCTTTTAGCGATCAGCTGTTAAGCGGCTTATCAGCGGATCACCTGATAAGCAGCTTAGCGGCTTAGGAAAAGGGGGTGGGGAAGGGGAAAAAACCCGCAGGAACTCGCAAGACATTTCGTCTTGCGAAGCAAGCCCATAGGGAAATTCGTTTTGCGAAGCGCCTCCAAAACGGAAAACCCTTTCGTCTAGCGGATTTTCCGTCTTGCGAGGCGTTTGTCTTGCGGGGCACCACTGTACAGTAAAATTTTCTTTCTTTCTTTAATCTTTATTAAACATTCAACACATATTTTCACAACAATATTAGCATGCTACAGTTTATACAAACCACCTGCACAAACACTACAGGAAAAAGAAAAAGAAAGATACAGAGAAAAGGAGAAAAAAAGAAAGCAAAGAATAAAGATAAGAAAGATAAAATAAACTGTTCTCAAAAAACTGAGTCTCATTATTATTTTGTACACAGTATCATATCATTATATTTTGTTTCCTTAATTTCATTCAGAATTTTTTTTGTTTGTTTATTGTCTATACATTAAAAGAATAAGTCAAGGTCTGCCAGGAGATTTTTGCTATCACAATAATTTTTAAAATATTCTTTAAATATTGTCCATTCATTATTCACCTTCTGCACTGAGTATCCTCTAACTCTCCCCGTCATTTTTGCCAGTTGAATATATTCTAACATATTTACCTGCCCTTCTGATTTTGTGGGTGTAATTTCACTCTTCCAATTCATTACGACTAGAATCCTGGCTGCAGATGTTGCATACATAAAGCGCAGTCTTACTTCTTTCTTGATTTCTGTGGACATTATCCCTAATAAGAAGGCCTTTGTGAAAGGGAATTTGAATATCTTTTAATATTCATTATATATTGTAATGGCTTGGGTCTCTCCCACAGACACGAGACAACTCCGGCAGTCAATGATTTCAGATTTATTGCTTAAACAAACAAATCATGACGGAGCTCAGCTACTTAGTGTCATCCTTCAAAGAAGCAGTTGCCAGGACTGAGCTCCGCCCCCTTTCCCCCTAACAAGAAACCCCCCACTTCCACTTTCTTTCCTTTTCTCGCCTCTTGCAAAGTCTCGAGAGCCAACGAGTCTTTGGAGAGGTGATAGGCGGTCTTTCCGAGTCTGAGTCTGTGCTTGAGCTGACAGGCTGCGTTTTTCCACTTGGACTCTCCCTTCTTTGATCTCTGTTTTCAGAGATCAAGTTATGGCCTGCCGCCGCCTCCTCAGTTCCACATTCCAGCCTTATCTCTTCTCCCTGTCTGCCAGCATTCCCATTCTCTGTCAGCAAAGGGACGTAGCTGACATATATGATGTCCCAGAACGCTCTGATTTTTTTCACATTTCCACAACAATATGCAAATATGTGTCGGGATCTCCGCTCGGCCAAGCTGATACAGCTCATTTTCTTCCTGAGCCTTCAGAATCGCCTCCCGATGTGTTTAACGACCTTGAGCCTTTGATGAGGCTCCAAGGCACGTCCTCCCAGCAGAGCATCAAAACAGCATGCGGAAGTGATGAGATTTATGGCTACATTGCTATACTTTATTTTCTAGCTACGCAGACAGCTAAGAAATATACATCCTCTCTCTCTGAGAGCAGAGAGCAACTGAACGAAGAAAGCAAAGGAACAAAGGAAACAGGAAACCTGTAACATCACATCCGTCTCTAGTCTCCCGTGAGACTTCCAATAGCCTGGACTATCTCTGGAATGTAAACACAGTCCTGTGACTCCAAGCAGCTGCACAGTGATAAGAACAGAAACTAACAATATGAACCTCTCCCCTTTTTACATCTCCCACAAGTTTCAGATCTATTCTTGTACATTTTGGGCAATTTGGCCGGGGTGAGGTACCACCGATACAGCATTTTCATAACATTTTCTCTCAGATTGCAACACGCTGTAAACCTGATATCCTCCTTCCATAATCTCTCCCACTGGTTCATATAAATGTTGTGACCAAGGTCTTGATCCCAACGTATCATGGCACTTTACACCTCCTCCTCTTTAACCTCCCAATCGAGGAGGAGGTTATACATCTTTGAGATGTGCTTTCTTTTAGTTTGTATTACCTTATTTTTCACCCCATAAGACGCACCTGACTATAAGACGCATCTAGCTTTTAGAGGGGGAAAGCAAGAAAAAAAATATTCTGCGCAGAGCATGTAAGCCACTTAAATGGCTTCTCTCCCGCTTTGCGCAGCTCTCACTTAAAAGCGAGGTGACACTGGAGCAAAAAGAGGAGGAGACACCGGGACAGGTGCTTTGCTTGCTTTACAGCGAGGAGGGAGGAGGGATGGGCAAGCAAAGTGAGAGCTGCTCTCGTCTGTGCCTCCTCCCGTTTGGTGTGAAGCCAGCAGAGCAAGAGGCGCCGTGCAGCACTCGCTGAAACCAGCAGAGCAAGAGCGAGAGCTGCGCAGCAGTAAATCACCACTCCCCTTTTTTGTTTGGTCTGAGGATATAAATTCTACTCCTAGTTTGGGATTTATCAATATTCTCTTATGTTTTCTCTTTACATACATTTCTTGAATGCAGATTATATCTAGTTTTTGTTTAATCACTATATGCTCTACTTTGTTTCTCTTCTTTTTGTCGTTAAAATGATTTACGCTCCATGTAACTATTTTTAAAGTCACCCTTTATTGTTAAAAACAGAACAGAGAGGAAAATTACGGTGATTAAGTCCTAGTGAATTAAATATCAAAGAAATGAACAAAAGAGAAAAAAAAGGGGGAAAGAAAAAAAATTCCTATAGGGCATGTTGGGTTGCTTACTCACTCTCACTTTCACAATCTGAAACCACCTGTTTAATATTGGGATCTCTCTCTATTGGCTGTCTTTCCCCTCCTAACTGCTTCCAATATTTCCTCCAAGAAATATTAGCCTCCTTAAGTGACTCAAATATTCATCTCTTCCCCTTGAAGTTGAATGAGATTCCTTCCAGAAACTCCTACTTATTGTTTATTGGTTTGGCTTTCAATGCTTTGGCCAGTCCAGGCTTATGTCCAGTTCTCTGAAGTTTGATATTTTGGCAGCTCCTAAATCATTAAACTTTCCGGTCTGGCTGTTGTTGAAACCTTCCTTTTATGATTTAGAAATGCAGTGTCTTACGGCTTATCGAGTTGTTCTTAAGCAGACTGCTTGCTGTGTTGCAATATATCAGTCATTTGGTGATCGATCAGCTTTCCTGGAAGCCACCCAGTCCCCTCTCCGGGCCCTAGAGGGGGGCTGCTAGACATCCATTTAGCCTTTTCTCTCGCTCATAATGAAAAAAGATCTTTTGCAAACAGATGCACTGTATATTATCCAAAATATTGTCTCAAACCGTTGTAGTCAGCTGGCAATTAATTCCTGTTTATCTTAATCAGAGAGGGATTCCAAATTTTCCATAACTGCGTAGTAAGGAGGCACCAATCTTAAATAAAGGGAACTGCGCACGAGTCCCAATTATAAATAAAACTCCATCTGCACTCATTTTTTTAAAAAGCAATTTAAGTTCCTAATGAGGCTTGGCATGAAAAAACAATTGTTGATCTTGAAGAAGGAAAAGAAGAAAAGCATACCGATCACCTCCGCATTCCACACACCATGACGAGGATCTCTTTGAAGTCCAAGCTCATACACCAGAGGCGGTATATTCTGCAGGGTTTTCCCCCCAGCTTCTTTGATTCAGACCGTGTCTGTTTGTTTTCTAAATCTACATATTTTCCCAAACAGATGTGACTGGCTATGGGAGTGGCATCAGGGATTGCTGGCCATTACCGTGCTCTTTTGACCCAGTGTCCTGCCGGCCGCACCTTAATGCACGCTGGCAATCTCGGACAAGCCGCAGGTCTTCGAGACAGTCCTCCCCTACCCTGGGCAGGCTGCCAGAGCTAATCGGCTCTGAATTATCGGCACGGCCGGGGTCCGGTCTTATGGGAGTCAACCATTTCCCACTGCCGGAAACAGGAAGTCCAAGGCTTGTAGACCCTTGACCTATATTATTTCCTGTGATGTGGACACTATGCTTCTGTTGATGTAGCCTAGAGTCAATTTGGAGAATAGATGACACGGTGGAAACTGTCGTACTTTAAGAAATAGGGTTTATTCAGCTACCGTATTTTTCTGTGTATAAGACACCCCCATATATAAGCCCACTCCTATTTTTTGAGCCCAAAATTAAGAAATAAATAATTACAACATTCTGTGTATAAGACGACACCCAATTTTAAACTTAAAAAATTTGGGGGAAAATATAGTCTTGTACATGGAAAAATAAGTATTTACACCTTCAGTCTGCATGGAAGGAGTCCAGATCTTACGGCATTGTTAGTTCAAAAGGCAGCAGTACAGGTATCCTTCAGCCTCTCTCTCCAAGATGGACCTCTCCTCCCCCCTCTTTCTTCCCCCCAGAAACCCCTTGCCCTCCCCCAGAGCAGGTACCATGGCAACCTCCCCAATCTCCAGTGTTCATTCATACCTAGGTGCAAGAGGGAAGTTCCCTTGCATTGTTAATGACCCCTATAGTACTCTTGATAGCCTTGGGTCAGCCAGGTTGATTTGCATAAGCCAGCCCAGGAATTATCTGTCTGGAAGAGCTCCACAGCTTATGTTTTTATCCATAACCCAATTAATCAAAATCCTAGCATTTATTCATTCCGAGGGTTTAACAATAGCATAAGCTTTGCTGCTGCATCACACTGTTGACTCATGTTCAGCCTGTGGTCCACCAAAATCTCTAGATCCTTTTTGAATGTACTTGTTAGTAAGCCAGGTGTCCCCCATACTATATTTGTGCATCTTCTTCTTGACTAAGTGCAGAACCCTACTGAAATTCATTTTGTTAGCTTGGGTTCAGTTTAGGGTTGTAAAAAGAGGACACATTTGCTGATTTCTGCTTTTAACTATGGGTCGCTATTAGATTCAGGTAGGTAGCTGTGTTGATCTGACGCAGTCGAAATAAATAAATAAATTGCCCAGTAGCACCTTAGAGATAATACTTAGTTGGTCTCTAAGTATGTTCTGGTTATAAGCTTTTGTGTGCATGCACACTTCTTCAGAGCTTCACCAAAGCTTATACCCAGAACATACTTAGTTAGCCTCTAAGGTGCTACTGAACATTTTTTAATGGATCGCTATGACGACACTGCCCATGAAAAAGAGGGCATGTCCTGGAAAAAGAGGACAATTGGCAACCCTAAATTCTGATTCTTTCTTCTGTGGCATTAGCTATCCCTCCCAGTTAGGTGCCATCTGCAAATCTGATGAGCATTCCCATTGCTGGACAATAGATCAAGCTTGCTCCCTGTACATTTCCAAAATATTGTGGTCTGATCTTCCTACCAGCCTCTCAGACCTAGAGGCTGTCAGCAGCCCAGCTTGTACAGAGGTGGTGACCTCACAGAGGACCAGGTAAGCAAAAGAGGGGAATGTACTCATGACCTCATAGAGCCCATGGGGGAGGGGGATAAGCTGTTCCTCCCAAATAGCTACCCAGTAAAAGGAAGCCACTGAGACTCTCCCATCAAATACTGGAAGTTGATGAAGTGGATAATTTAAGAAGAATTAAAATCAAAGGACCCTACCAGGGTGAGTGAGGAGCCAAGCAAAGACCTCTCCCCTCCTTTCAATTCCCTCCTCCAAATGACCCCTGGGCTGGTTATGGATGCGGGAAAACACATTAGCTCCACCATGACAAAACCTCCTGGTTTTCTCCCTCCATGTTTCCCAGTGAACTGTATTTCTTAAGAAACCAAACCAAACCCGGAAAGAGAAAGTGTGTTTTGACATGCAGTGTCCTAACACTCCGACCGACTTTCCCGAGAAGTCATTGAAGCAGTCTTGATTTTTCACAGTCAATATAATCTTTTATTTTAGACACCTATAGAACAGGAAGCACCATTTTCAAAATACTCACTTTTTCTAGTCTTTCTAGCAACATATTCACATATGGTTTTTGTCATCTGAGTGCCACACTTTTATTTTTCCAATTCATCAGTATTCATCTTTTTGCCATGGTAAGGACATGGAATGTCCACTCATATTGTCCTTTCGTAAGGTTCCATTTCCTGGGTATATAATTCAAAAGGATATTTTACATTGTAAATGTAAGATTATTCCGTACAGTTTTGTTGATAGTTTCTGTTGCCTTCTGCCAAAAATCTTTCAATATAGGACAATGAAAAAAACATAGGTTTTGGGGAAGCATTGTACCGAGTGCACCTCCAACAGTTAGATACCTTCGAGAGCCCTTTACTAAACAAATGTGATGGGGCCCAGTATATTCAAATTTTTATTTTTTGTTGTATGGGCCTCAATTTAAGGTACAGAGATCCCCTGTTAAGGCACTTAAAAGAGTTTCCTACTGTGAGGTGAAAATTGAGGTCTCTAATTCTTTATCCCATCCCTCCCTCAGTACCTGTATATCAAATTGATTTATATATGTTGATGGCCGTTTTTTGCTGCATAAGAATGAATCAACTGCTTTCTTATCTCTGGGGTCTCTGAGGCTGTAAAAGTAGCTGTTCCATAGATGGTGGTTAGCAATATCAGGAGATATTGCCATTGTAGGTAGTCTGTATTTGTCTCTTCAAAAGGAATATGTAAAAAATACATCCTCTTCATTTATCAGCTGGTCTAACATTAATATACCCAAATTCATCCACCTCTTCCATACAACCATTTCTTTCCCGATTTTTAAAGATGGGTTTCCCCACAAAGTCACTTTGTCATGGGAGAAGAGGTCAAATGTATATTTTTTGGACATGTGATGCCATATTGTTCAAATTGATGTTATTGTTTCAATAGTACCTTAACGTATTTTTCAGGGGACGCAGGTGGCGCTGTGGGTTAAAGCCTCAGCGCCTAGGGCTTGCCGATCGAAAGGTTGGTGGTTCGAATCCCTGCGGCGGGGTGCGCTCCCGCTGCTCGGTCCCAGCGCCTGCCAACCTAGCAGTTCGAAAGCACCTCCGGGTGCAAGTAGATAAATAGGGACTGCTTACCAGCGGGAAGGTAAACGGCGTTTCCGTGTGCGGCTCTGGCTCTGGCTCTGGCTCTGGCCAGAGCAGCGATGTCACGCTGGCCACGTGACCCGGAAGTGTCTCCGGACAGCGCTGGCCCCTGGCCTCTTAAGTGAGATGGGCGCACAACCCCAGAGTCTGTCAAGACTGGCCCGTACGGGCAGGGGTACCTTTACCTTTACCTTTAACGTATTTAGACCCGAGTGCCACCCATCTTTCTTGCAGTGCTACGTAGGAATATTCTAAGGTACCCAATCTGGACAGTTATTTTCAGTTGTGGGTCTTCAGAGTTGTGTACCTGACAGTAAATATGCTTGGTGATACACTTCTTAATCTGGGATCCCAAATCCTCCTTTTTTATGAATTCTTGGAACTGAAGAGCCCCAAATGCATTTTCTAAACAAAGATTTAATATTGTGAAAGTATTTGCTCGGTATATGAATTGGAATTTCTCTTAAGATATAAACTAGTCTAGGTATTATGTTCAGTTTAAGAGCATTGACCTTTCTCCACAGGGTCAGGTTCAATAACTGCCATCTCTTGATATCCATTGATAAGTCATGATACATTTCATTGATGTTTAACAATGCTAATTTAGATAAACCTTGTGGTATTAACAACACACGGTTGACTCATGTTCAGCTTGTGGTCCACCAAGAACCCTGGATCCTTTTCACGTATTGCTACTTAGCCATGTGTCCCCAATCTTCTATTTGTGCATCTGCTTCTTCCTGCTTAAGTGCAGAACCTTCCCTGTTGAAATTCATTTCATTAGCTTGGGCCCAGCTATGGAGAGTGCCCAGCTATGGGGCTGTACTGTTGAGTCTGGGTCAAGAAAAATAAGGACTCGCTTACTAACCTATAGTCGCTCTTGTGTCTGATTCTTCCTTGGCTCTCATTCCCACACAGAACAACATGCATGTGAGCAGGGCACAGGGCGTCCTACTGCTGGCTGGCCTCTTAACTTACGTTGTGATGGGTGCCTTCGTCTTTGAGCTTCTGGAGAACGATCACCACAAAAAAGTAGAAGAGGCAACGTTTCACATGAAGGAGGAATTTTTTTTGAACTACACCGCTCTCACCCCAGAAGAGGTGGAGTTATTCCTACAGGTAAGGTATTACTTCAGCAAGACTGAAAGGGATGACCGTGGCATGACACCAGAGGTTAAGAAGTCAAAAAGTATATATGGGGGGAGGGGAATACAGTTTAGGAGGTGGGAATTGAGGTGGGGACAGAATCAGTGGCCAGCATAGAGCCTTCCTTCTGCATGTGGAAAGTTATCCCCGTGGAGGATTAGGCAAATTGATGGAGTGTATGTTTTTGGAGGAAGGAGAGAAACACTTAGTACTGAACTTGATATATAAATAATACAACTTCTGACAGTGTTGCCATCAGTGCTATTTTTCTTGGAAAAACGGTGCCGGGAGATCTTGGAACTCACCATTAACACCTCCTTCTTTTTCCGATAAATGCAATGCTGCCCACTTGAGAGGTGACGGAACTGAGTTCCAGTGAGTTCCGGCTAAAAAAAAGCCCTTGTTGCCATCCTGACAAGTCAAGACTCGTCTTTAAGTCTTGTGTGAGGAGTGTAAGGAGTCTACTTTATCACTAAGCTTTGAGGGTGAAACCGCTGCATCACTTTCAACAACCCAAACATAGATCACAGTTTTCACTGGGAAAGCTTGGTGCAAACCACAAGCAGCGGCCTGGGTCCAGTATACCTGAAGGAGCATCTCCACCTCCAACGTTCTGCCCGGACACTGAGGTCCAGTGCCGAGGGCCTTCTGGTGGTTCCCTCACTGCGAGGAGCCATGTTACAGGGAACCAGGCAGAGGGCCTTCTCGGTAGTGGCACCCGCGCTGTGGAACGCCCTCCCACCAGATGTCAAAGAGAAAAATAAGTACCAAACTTTTAGAAGACATCTGAAGGCAGCCCTGTTTAGGGAAGCTTTTAATGTTTAATAGGTTATTGTATTTTAGTGTTTTGTTGGAAGCTGCCCAGAGTGGCTGGGGAAATAAATTATTATTATTATTATTATTATTATTATTATTATTATTATTATTATTATCATCATCTCCCCTTGGGGTGTGGGCCTTTGCCTGGAAAGAGTGGAGGAAAAGTTGAGTGTGCATAAGCCCTAAGCCTACCAGTTACTGGGGGTGACAGGGGAGGGCTGTTGTGCTCAGGTCCTGTTTGTGGGTTTCCCATGAGCATTGGGTTGGCCCCTGGGGGAAGAACATGCTGGTCTGATCCACAAGAACGTCCCTTGTGAATGCATCGTGATTTGGTTAGTGGTATCTGGTGATAATCAGAGGAGGGGCTATTCCTATTGTTGGAATATTCAAACTGAGTCTTGCATTCAATTGCAGAAACTGGTAAAAGCTGTTCGGTCGGGAATAGATCCAGTAGGAACCCATCCTCATGAAAAACACAGCAGCTGGGATTTCACTCATTCTTTCTTCTTCGTGGGCACTATGTTATCCACAATTGGTAATTTGGTTCTTTCTTTCTTTAAATAATATTTATTAAATTTCCATTTTAACAATCCAATCAAACCATATTATATATTCCAAATTATACAAATTATCCAATAATCGAAGTTCCAATATTATGCCTAATTATAAATTTTTAGCTGACTTCCCATGCTTCGAGATCTGAGGGAATCCTAATCACCTCATCGTTCTGCTGCTTTTCATAATCATTACAATAATTCCCATAATTCATTCCGATGTTAATCATTATTTTCAACAGCCTCTGCATTCATTCTGCAAGTGAGTTAAATGAAAACAATATATTTCTGTGTGGGTTTTATGTCCCCCCCCCTTCTTCTTCTTTATGCTCCCAATCTGTAATCCAAGCTTCCCCTCTGTAAATTCACATCCTCTCTTCTCAAGCTGGTGTTTCTGCCAAATCAGTCCAGGAGACTTCCACTGTAGGCGGCTGCCATATTGACATGCAGTCCAAATAGAATCAAATCAGGGCATCTTCCCTATGTTGTTCCTTAACCAGCTGCTATTCAAACATTAGCTTTTCTCAGAGGTGGTTTACCAAGTAAATCTGTAAATACAAGTATCGAAGAGTAAAATATTAGAGATTTTATCCCCCCCCCCGTAGCTATACAATTTGATTCAGCTAGCTGGTCAATCTGCTTTCAGTTTCCCTCCTGGCTCCCTGCCAAATGAATGTTGCGTAACAAATCTCCCAGGTAAATATCCAGAACTCTTTGGCATCTCTCCAGTTGTTAATGAGAAGTCGCTTCTACTCCAATATAATAAATCAGGGAGTCTTTTGATCTTCTTCCAGGAAACCAAGAGTCAAAAACCTTGATTTTCCTCCCCCCCCAGTAATTTCCACACAGTTAGTAATTATTAGAGTTGTTAAAACCTTATTATATCAACAAATGCAAAATTTTTAATCTCGCTTGCTTTCATAAAAAAATCCGCTAGTCGTTCCTTCCAGAGGGGATTTGCCAAATGTTATCACGTAGGCAAATATCGAAGTAAAGTAAATAAAGGCTCACGCCCACTTTCTGTTCCATCAGACTGGCACCTCAGATGATAATCCCTTTTCCATTCAAGTCTTCTAAGTCTTCAGAGGCTGAATTAATTGTTTATATCCAATTTTTCATCTTAAGAAACGGAGACTTGTTGCTCGTGGAGACAGCTTCAGAGAGTGACAGAATTGTGTGGGGGCTTTCTATCCAGTACCCCCCCACCCCCCTTATTCCTTCCGGATTTGGGGCCAGGTGTTGGGCGACCGCAGATGAGACTGCTCCCTCCAGCCCTGGAGGGGTTTAGGAGGCTGATTACTCCCATCTCAGCCTCTAATTACCCGGGTGAAATGGAGACGATGGAATTTTCAGCCATCTTCCGTAGCAACTAACCGGAAGTGATAATAGGTAATTTGGTTCTGGCTGGCTTCTCCCCGAAAATAATATGCAGGGCATCTGACTGGTCTCGCTCAGATAAATTGTGTTAAGCTGCAGGCTTTGCTTTTTTTCTTTCATCAGCCTTCAAATCTCATCTTTGCATAGGATTGCCACTTCTTTCCAGTAAGCTACAAAATACACAAGAAACCACACACCCTTTTTGTCTGGATGAATTCCTTCAATGCAGAAAACCATGCACTTAATGAGTGGGAGAACCTACCCTGTTAGCACTGTCTAATCCAGAGCTTTCCAAACTTTTCATGTTGGTGAGACACTTTTTATACATTTTGTGGGTTAAAGCCTCAGCGCCTAGGACTTGCCGATCGAAAGGTCGGCGGTTCGAATCCCTGCGGCGGGGTGCGCTCCCGCTGCTCGGTCCCAGCGCCTGCCAACCTAGCAGTTCGAAAGCACCTCCGGGTGCAAGTAGATAAATAGGGACCGCTTACCAGCGGGAAGGTAAACGGCGTTTCCGTGTGTGGCTCTGACTCTGACCAGAGCAGCGATGTCACGCTGGCCACGTGACCCGGAAGTGTCTCCGGACAGCGCTGGCCCCTGGCCTCTTAAGTGAGATGGGCGCACAACCCCAGAGTCTGTCAAGACTGGCCCGTACGGGCAGGGGTACCTTTACCTTTACCTAATTCAGTTTTACTAGCAAACTCGTGGTTAAACTAATTCTTTTCCATCCTTCGCGTGACACATCTACAAACTGCAGCTGAAACACTAATGTGCTGTGACATACAGTTTGGAAAGCTCTGGTTAAGCTTTCTGGTGTGAAGCACAATTCTACTATTCTACGATTCTATGAATTGCCAGATGCTTGGTGGTTTTCCCCTCTGAGTTCAGTTCCACCTGTACACAAGATCCTTTCTCTCTCTATCTCTGCCATATGTTGATCAATATTTTCCCCCAAAGGTTCTATGAGTTTTAAAGAATTCTGGTCTTTCTCTGATCCATTTTCATTCCCCATTCTGTGCATCTCATCTGTGAGCTCTTGCAATTGCTCATCCAATAATTGTGGGATGATACCAACAATCAATGTCTTTGCCATAATGAGTTCTGTTCATCTCTCCCTTAGCAGCCTCTGCTTTGAAAACTTGTGTCTGTCCCTTTAAGTAAACAGTGCATTCCATTCCAACGGTTTGAGGTTGAATCCTGACAAGACCGAAGTATTTTTTTCTGCGCAACAGGGGAAGCCACCCAGAATGGCTGGGGCAACCCAGTCAGACGGGCGACACATAAATAATAAATTAAAATTATATTATTAATATTCCCATACTAGTGGATTCAATCTTTTATAAGCAGCACCAGGATGGAGAGTTAAAAGTAATATAAGATTAAGATTTTAAGCTAACAAGATCACCCTTATCCGTTGGTAAACGTTATTGATCATCGATAATTTAAGATAAGCTTTTTGCTTTGTTTTTCAGCCTCTTAATTAATGACTCTTCTTACATCAGCAGCCAATTTGCATTTTGGATAAGAATTAATTAACAAGAATTAAGTAGTATATAGATCAGTCAAGTCTTAATTGAGTCCAATCTCAAAAGAAGCTAAAATGGAGGTTTTGCTGAGCAGATGCTCGGAAGGCTTACTCTGAGGGCTATTATGGGTATCTGGGCACAATGGTGGTTCCTCTGTCTGATACGCTCCTTGCTTGCCCTATTTCATCACCAAAGACATATCATCAAATACATTTCTAAATTTATCCTAAAATAAATATTTTGTAATTCATTTTTTAATCCAATAACTGTATCACAAATTTTGAAGAACTGAAAAACCTGAAGGTTAAGCATGTTTCAATTCACAGGCCAGTCTGGGGCACACAGATCAGGTCAGGTCACACTAGAATTGAGAGAAATCCAATTCCTAGAGCATTTACAAGTCTTTTGGGGCTTGGGAATTGTAAGTGATTTTAGCCATTGTTATGTGCCAGCGTGGTTGCTCGAGAGCGAAGAGGCAAGTCTTCCACTGGTCTTTTCCAGGCTTTATTATCGGTACAAAAACATTTACAGTGCAGAGCGTCTCAAGTCCATGTCTGCTCAGTCGCTAGCAGAATCTGGGAGTGGGCAGTCCTTAAACTTTCCCCAGCATAAACTTTGACCCTCATCCTTCTCCTCCCCTCTCTGCACATAAACTGACTGCGCAGAGAGGGCATTAGCAAAGGGGGACTTGCCTCCCCTCGCTTTGCTCAGGCTCGGTGTTGCGGCTCTCTCTAACATCTTCCAATCCCTGCATCCCCTCCCCACTGGAGGCGGGGCTTCCCTCCTCGCTGGAGGAAGAGCTGCTTCGCACGATCTTTGGAGGCTCCCTGTAACCCAACTGCCCTTCCATCTCTCGCCTCTGAGCTGATGGCTCCGCTCTCTCCTCACTGCAGATGAACCTACATTTGTTTTCATTGCCACGAAAATGCAGTGAACTCCTGATTCACGTTACAAATATATTATCAATCATTTGGTGTGTTTTTTAAAGGGTTGCCATGATGAGTCTCCATTTCACCCAATGTTTCACAAGGTCTCCAAAGTCATACCTCCACACTTGGCCTCTTCCATTGCATCTCAGGTCAGTTCTTCCACAGTGGGCCTGTCCGGTCCAAGGAACAGGAGGGAGACACTTGAAGCTCCCACATAATTATCCTAACACCAAGTGCATTGGCACAAAGGAAGTCAGTGAGTGCAGTACATAAAATAAATACATTGGGCTGTATTCAAGGCTGCCATTTCAGTTGTGCACAGACCTCTGCTTGCACAATGAAGCTTATCCCTCTTCTCCTCTCTGTACCCCTCTGAGCATCCTCAATGTCTGCTCCAGAGGGTATGGGGATCCTCTGGAGCAGATTTGGGGGTTGTACAGGAGAGAGGAAAGGAAGGAACAGTCAGTCTCAATGTACATGCTGCTCTCCACTGGAAACAACCCTTCGTAGGGACCCTGCTCTGTAACTTCTCTTGTTGTTGTTTAGTCGTGTCCAACTCTTCGTGACCCCATGGACCAGAGCACGCCAGGCACTCCTGTCTTCTACTGCCTCCCGCAGTTTGGTCAGACTCATGTTTGTAGCTTTGAGAACACTGTCCAACCATCTCATCCTCTGTCGTCCCCTTCTCCTTGTGCCCTCCATCTTTCCGAACATCAGGGTCTTTTCCAGGGAGTCTTCTCTTCTCATGAGGCAGCCAAAGTATTGGAACCTCAGCTTCAGGATCTGTCCTTCCAGTGAGCACTCAGGGCTAATTTCCTTAAGAATGGATGCGTTTAATCTTCTTGCAGTCCATGGGACTCTCAAGAGTCTCCTCCAGCACCATAATTCAAAAGTATCCATTCTTTGGCGATCAGCCTCCTTTATGGTCCAGCTCTCACTTCCATACTAACTTCTCTAGGTACGGTAATCGGCAGATCGACAGTTGTTGACGTCCTTTGCAACACATTATTCATCTTTCAACAGGCTATGGAAACCTCTGTCCCCAAACGAAAGAAGGTCAGCTCTTTTGTGTTATTTTTGCTCTCTTTGGAATCCCCTTCAACCTCCTCTGCTTGAACTATATTGGCTCTTCAGTCTCAGGATTCTGCGAAAGATGTGCAGAGAAACTGTATGGGAAAGAAAACAAGGTAATTCAGTTACTTTATCTGGGGATGATTTCTAATCTTACCAGTCACAAAATGGAGGCCAACATAGACTGCTGCTGCACTCGGGTCCTGTTTGCAGGTTTCCTGTGGGCATCTGGTCAGCTTTGATGAGAACAGGATCCTCGACTAGATGGGCCCTTGCCTGATCCAGCAGGGCTCTTCTTCGATCTATTATTTTGCATATACATATGCATATATGATTAGGAAGACAAGAATAAATTAGACATGTGCATTATGCCCTCTAATTAAGTGAGGAAGATTAACTCTTGCTCTGCCTTCAAATAAGAATGAGTGAAACCACCATAGAGCTCGACCACCATAAATTGTGACATCAACAGGAAAATGTGCTCCAGATGAAGTCTAACTAGGGTGGAATTATTATTATTTATCTGTTAATGCAGCCTAAAATCACAGTGCATGGTTGTAGGTCGAGAGAACTGAGCTCTGTTGCATGAGACCTGCCTTTTTTCTTTTCTTTTCTTTTTCTTTATTTTTCAGAAAACAGCAAGATACATTTTCGTGTTCGTGGGTGCGGGAATTCTAATGTTTCTTATTTTGCCAGCGTTCTTCTTTCAATGGATGGAGGGCTGGAATTACAGTGAAGCTATCTATTTTACATTTATTACCCTCAGCACCATTGGTTTTGGAGACTATCTAATAGGTAAGGCTTTCAAAATACTTTCATATTGTGGGCTAAACAGGTTCTACAGATAATACTAGGTCATTTGCGGCCTCAAGCTACTGGTGGCAACCAATCTGTTGTACTGAAGAATATGAAAGCTCAGATCAGGTTTCATCCAAAATGATGGCTTGCAATGATTATAATTTGGAACCCAAACCATATTTTAAGCTTCTCAAGTACAGATGATCAAGGGTCTGGAAACCAAGCTTTATGAGGAATGGTTGAAGGAGCTGGGTATGTTTAGCCTGGAGAAGAGGAGTCTGAGAGGCGATATGATTGCCATCATCAAATATCTCAAGGGCTGCCACATGGAAGATGGAGCATGCTTGTTTTCTCCTGCTCTGGAGAGGAGGACACAACCCAATCTCTTCAAGTTACAAGAAAAGGGATGCTGACTAAACATTTGGGGGAAAACTCTGACTGTAAGAGCTGTTCAGCAGTGGAACAAACTCCCATGAGATGTGGTGGACTCTCTTTCCTTGAAGGATTTTAAGCAGAGGTTGGATCGTCATTTTTCATGGATGCTTTCCTTAAGAGTCCTGCGTTGCAGGGTGTTGGGCTAGTTGCAGCAAACATGAAAGAAAGAAAATGCTTTCCTGGACAGTGATTTTGCACAATTCTCTTAGCTAGCAACTGCCACAACTGCTGCCTGTGACCAACAACTGGAGCAAACTGTTGCCAACAAAATAAACCAGAATCTTTCTGGTATAAAACTCAGAGTGCTGGTGCTGACCTTTAAAGCCCTAAATGGCCTCAGCCCTGTATACCTGAAGGAGTGTCTCCACCCCCATCGTTCAGCCTGAGGTCCAGACTGAGGTCCAGCTCTGAGGGCCTTCTGGCGGTCCCCCCCCCCCGTGGGAAGTGAGATTACAGGGAACCAGGCAGAGGGCCTTCTCAGTGGTGGCACCCTCCCTGTTGAACACCCTCCCTTCAGATGTCAAGGAGATAAAGAATTACACAACCTTTAGAAGACATCTGAAAGCAGTCCTGTATAGGGAAGTTCTTAATGCTGTATGTTTTATAATGTTTTGATATATGCTAGAAGCCTCCCAGAGTGGCTGGGGAAACCCAGTGAGATAGGTGGGGTAAAAATAATAAATTATTTTTATTGCACAGAATTTTGCTTAATGGTTGCCACCAATTTGATTTTAATTAATTTTTATAATGAAATGTTTTTAGAATGTTGGATTATTTGACTGTTGTTAGCTGCCCTGAGCCTGGCTTCGGCTGGGGAGGGCGGGATATAATTAAAATTTTTTATTATTATTATTATTATTATTATTATTATTATTATTATTAAGCAGGAAGTTATAGGATGTGCACTGATTGGGAATGTGGTAGCACAACCAGGCTCAAACAGCATCATGAGCCCAAACCACCATGAACAGGCAATAATAAGGACATTGGCAGTTTCCTGTGTTCGTCTTCCCACAATTCAGTGGTAGAAATGTGTTTTTAAATGTATGGTGTGAAAATGACCTAATGAGGTTTGGATAAACTGAGTTGGCGGGTCCTTTAAATCACCTCCTCACACATTATTGTTGCTTTTCTTTGTGTCTCCAGGGATGAAGCATGACAGAACCTATTTTCCGGGCTACCAGATGCTCGCAGCCGTTTGGATCGTCGTTGGTCTGGCCTGGTTAGCTGTGCTGTTTGAACTGGTATCTTCATTCCTGGCACCTGTGGATCCGAAAGCAAGCTCACAAAAAGACAGCAGAGGGTAAAAATATCACCGCCCCAAAGGAGTCAGTCTGCTACATGTCCACTGGAGAAGAATTTATCATTTCGTTCAGGTGGAGACTGACATAAAAATGAGTTGCACTCAAGAATTTCAAGTGAGCTTTTTATAATTTTATGCCATCGTGTCATTCTGCTGATTCCTTAAAAACTCACTAGCTGCTCTTTAGGTTATGCAGTTCCTAATAAACTGTGAAATAGCCGGGTATTCTGCAACCAAGAGAGGGAGGGTGGGTATTACTTGGATTCTCAAAACTGGAATGTGTGCAGAGGAGAGCAACCAAGATGATCAAGGGTCTGGAAACCAAGCCTTATGAGGAGTGGTTGAAGGAGCTGGGTATTTGTATTCTGGAAAAGAGGGGACTGGGGGAGATATCTCAAGGGCTGTCACATGGAAGAGGGAGCATGCTTACTTTCTCCTGCTCTGGAGGGCAAGAAAGTAAACATCAGGAAGAACTTTCCCACAGTAAGAGCTGTTCAGCAGTGGAACAGTCTCCCTCCCTCACTATTTATATATATGTGCCATCGCCAAAAACAGTGCAGGGTTCTGAAGAGCTAAAGAATAATTGTCTAGGGGCCAGATCAAGCTCCCAAACTGGGAGTTGGCCATCACTGAAGTATAACCGCCTCTGAAATATGGAATTGCAGGAGAAAGCTCTTGGAACGTTTTGAGAGGAAAGAATGTTCTGAGGTACTGCCAAGTGAAGTGTGTGTGAATGCATCTCTGGGGAGAAGGGATCTGTGCTTTTGCTTGGGTCACTTTTCCCGTTCCACGGTATTGACTGTCCAGCCGCCACCAGAAGGTAAACCCCCTTCTGCGTATGCCTACCTTTCCCACCCCACACTTTTTCATCCCTGAATTCGCAGCCTTTTTAGGGTCATAGTATAATCGGAGCGAAGTTGAAAATGAGGAGGACAGCCAAGGTCTCTTGGCACTTGTTTGGACAAAGAGCGGGGAATTCTGAATGCTTAAGACCTCGGGGCCTCCACTAGAAGACGAAGAAAAAAGGAAATGAAACACACCATAAAGAAGATAATCTAAATATAGCTTTGCTATGGAGATATGCCCATATTTGTGCACAGGTGGCAGCAACACATGCTTTGTGCAGAAGATTCCTCAAATAAAGGCAATTTAATGTTCACACAATCTCACAACTGCCTTTGGTGAATGTGGATTTGCTTAGATATGAAAGTGGTGCTAAATGTAATTTCTATAATACCCAGAGAAACACACACAAAAAACATTCTATTTGCATAGATAAAACATACTTTGCGTCTGATCTCTTCTGTCTTCTTCTTCTGTGGCGATCACTCATAGCCAAGTAAGATTGTCTTCTATAAACACAGTTTTAACGATGAGTCTGTAAGTGAATGTGGAGGCAAATTCTGGATCCACACGTCCTTCCACAGTGGGGACATTCATTTCTGGGCAGGAGTTGATCACGGTGAGGGTTTGCCAAGCATGCCTTCCTCTTAGCATGTTTCTCCCTTGTGTCCTGAGTTCAAAGCCCATAACACCTTTGGTAAAGGCTGTTCTCCAACTGGAGTGCTCGCAGGCCAGTGTTTCCCAGTTGTCAGTGTTTATACTACATTTTTAAAGATTTGCCTTGAGGCAGTCTTTAAATCTCTTTTTTTGACCACCAGCATTACGCTTTCAATTTTTAAATTCGGAATAGAGTAGTTGCTTTGGAAGACGATCATCAGGCACAGAATCCGGACCAGTGATTTGGTGACAGAGACGGGAGCAGTGATTTCTTCTTTTTTGTGATAGAGACTGAAACAGTGATTTGGTGATAGAGATTGGACCAGTGATCTCCTTTCTTCAGGGACACAGACTGAAACAGTGATTTGGTGATAGAGACCGGACCAGTGATTTTGTGATATTGGGATCTAATTGGTTTACAGGTCTGTTTTAGATCGTGGATTAAAGCCTGAATTATTATCCTTACTAGACCTTGGATTAGGACATGGACTAAGTTATAGAATATCCTTTACACGTGATGGATTAAACCGGCAAGTGGTGGAAGATTAAAGAAATTAAAAGAAATCGGAACTGAACATTAATTAATTAATTAATTAATGTTAACATTAATTAATTAATTAAAAAAAGGAACTACTGCTCTCCCATCAATCTACGTGGACTTTAGAAAACCACTTTAACAGGAATAACTCATACATAAGTAATAATTATTTGAGTCTTGGAGAAATTTACCAAACTTTCAGAGGGTGTTAATGTTTTAAGGGACGGTTTGGGAAAACACAAACTATATTGTCATATACTATTAATAATACCCTAGGAGGGGGGAATCATTTGAAGAAAAACAAGAGCCTAAGAAAGGTACTAAGGTGTATAAACAAGACTTTAAGATTGCCAAGGTCGAGATATACTGGGATTATAAGTGAAGCTACTTTCTTTCATTTCTGGACATTTTATTATCCAACTGGATCTGTAACTGTTTATTATAATAGTACATATTTTCTGGTGGTACTCGGAGATATTATGGTTGTACTTTAGGATACAGCTGAATTAATTGACTTCAAAGGTAATACTCTGTCTGAAAAAAAGGAAATACAATAGAAAGTGATATAAAAGAAATTGTAAGAATATAAAAGAAGAAGAAAAAAAATCACACGGGCATAATAAGGTAAATTAAAGGAGAGTGGTTAAGACATAGAAAAAAAAAAAAGAATAACAACAACAACAAAAAAAGATTGTGCCCCCCTCAGGGGAGAGACAGAAAATTAACACAGACTATTGTGTAAATAATCACAAAATGTCAGGGAAAAATGGGGGAAAGGTAGGAGGGACTCCTGGAGACAGAAAGGCCTCACGACAAGAGGAAATTAAAGACCTAGACATATTGTGGTTAAAGATCAAAGAGGAATTTAAACAGAGTGAATTGCATATGGAAAGTAAATTAGGAAGGTGCAGGAACAGATAGATAAAAAAATTGAAGTAGCTGTGGGAGAACTCACTAATAAAATACAAGACCTATCAGTTAGATCAAAAGTAATAGAGAAATCAAACAAGAAAATTCAAAAAGAAATGAAGGAACATAAAAGGGAGACAGAAAAAAGGAAGGAGGAAATAAGAGATTTGAACAAATCACAAGAACAGATTGAGGATAGCTTAGCTATGACAGAAATGCATCAGAAACAACTCAATTTAAAATTCAGAGTAGTAGAAGAAATTAATGAGAATATAAAAGAAAAAATGATAAGAGAATTAGCAAAATGGTTGGAAATAAAAGAGGAAGAAGTAGCCTGTACTGTAGAAAGCGCATTTAGAATAAGGGTGAAATCCCAGCAGCTCAAACTAAAAAAATCTCCTGGTGATTGTTTGATGATTTTCAACTCAATTGAGATGAAAAATATGATATTAAGAACAAGTTATCGAAAAAAATTAATAATTGAAAACAGAACAATTATTATATACAAAGAAATACCAATTAGACTTTTGCTTAAAAGACAAGGATACCGACAAATAGTAAGTGTCTTACAGAGAAACAATATACAATATAGATGGGAGTTCCCTGAAGGAATTACCTTCTATTATAAAGATAAAAGATTCAGATTGACAGATACACAAGAAGCAGAAATTTTTTTGAGAAGATATGAGAAGGAGCTAGGAAAAGGGGAAGAAAGATACGGAGGAGGAGGGAGATATACAGAAAGGAGGAAGGAAAAGAAGGCAAAAAAACACAGAGAAGCAAAAGAGAGAGAGAGAAGAGGAAGAAGAGGAAGTGGAAGAGGAAGGAGCAGTAGGAGGAGAAGAAGAGGAGGAGGAAGAAGAAGAGCTAACGGAGAAGAGGTCGACTAGAATATAAATTAAAGTCAAACAATATAATGTCGTTAAAGGTTCTTTCCTGGAATGTAAATGGTTTGAACGAAAAATCTAAAAGGAATAAAATTCAAAAGGTGTTAAGGAATAAAAATTATGATGTGATCTATTTTCAGGAAACACACGTGGCAAAAAAACCACAAACATATACTAGCAAATAAAAGGTTGGGGGTAGAGTTTGTTAATTCAGACACTAATAAAAAAAGAGGAGTTGTGATATACGTGAAGGAGAAATGGGACCCAATATTAAAATGTAAGGACAATGAAGGAAGGATTTTAGGAGTACAAATCAACCATCAGGGAGAAAAGATTAACGTTATAAATGTCTATGCACCAAATATGAATAAAGCTGAATTCTTAAAAAAATTGGAACAAATGCTAACAGAATTGGAGGATCATAAGATGATTTTACTTGGAGATTTGAATGCCGTGCCAACACCTGAATTAGATAGAAGCGTGAAAAGAAAAAAACTTAAGCAGGGGAAATTACCAAGAACATTTAATAATCTGGTGGAAAATCTAGATCTCATAGACATCTGGAGACATAAAAATCCAACAATGAAACAATATACACACCTGTCAGAACCACACCAAAGTTGGGCCAGGTTGGATCAAATATGGGTCTTGAGAGAATTAACATTAAGAGCACTTAAATGTGAAATCCAACCTAGAACTCTTTCAGATCATAGCTCGGTGACGTTGGAGATAAAAAGCAGATTACAAGGAACATACAGATGGAGAATGAACGATTATCTTTTTGAAAATGAGGAAATAATTGAGAAGGCCAAAAGAACATTAAAAGAATATTTTGAGATGAATTTAAATAAAGAGACATATAGAGATAGTTTGGGATCCCAGTAAGGCAGTGTTAAGAGGATTTTTAATTAATCAGAACAGCCATAGGAAAAAGTTAAGAGAGCAAAAAAAGAAGAAGAAATACTCAATCAGTTAAGAGATTGTGAAAGAAAACTAGCAATAAATCCAACTGAGGAGCAGGTTAAACAAACTTATAGAATATTACAAACGCAATACTCAAATTTAGTAGGCCAAGAAGTAGAATGGAGCATCAAGATATGGAAGCAAAAATTCTTTGAATCAGCAAATAAAACCGGAAAATTATTAGCGTGGCAATTACAAAAAAACAAAAAACAAAATATGATCAACAAATTAAGAATAGAAGAGCAAATTGTGGAAGAACCTAAGAAAATAAAGGAAAATTTCATCAATTTTTATGGAAAATTATATAAAAGAGAAAAAGAAGACAGCACAGAAATAAAGAAATATTTAGAAGAAAATAGACTAAAAGGATTAACAGAAGAAGAAATAACACAATTAAATAATCCTATAAAAATTGAAGAAATCCAGGATGCGATGAAAATAATGAAATTAGGAAAGGCTCCAGGGCCTGACGGCCTTTCAGCTAAATACTACAAAGTTCTAGAGGAATATTTAGCCCCGGTGCTGTGTGAAGTTCTAGAGGAATATTTAGCCCCGGTGCTGTGCGAAGTTGTTATTTCTATTTCAAAATATTCCGGTGATAAGAGGAAGCAAAGTATTTAAAGATTGGCAGAAAATTTTATCTAAATTCATTTGGCAGGGGAAAAGGCCTAGAATTAAATTTAAATTGCTTACAGATAGAAGAGACAGAGGAGGTTTTGCGGTACCGAATTTGAAACTGTATTACGAGGCCTCATGCCTCTGTTGGATTAAAGAATGGATTGTAATAAAAAACACTGACCTACTAGATTTAGAAGGCTTTAACACCAGATCCGGTTGGCACGCATATTTGTGGCATAATAAAGCAAAAGTACATAAAGAATTCTCCAGTCACATCATTAGAGGACCTCTGCTAGAGGTTTGGGAAAGAAATAAAAATCTTATTGAAAGGAAAACTCCCTGGTGGTTGTCACCAATAGATATTTTAACAATTAAAAAAACAAACATAGAAGGTAAGAGATGGACATATGAAGATTTATTGGTGAGAACAGAAAAAGGTTGGCAGATCAAAACGTATGAAGAACTAGGAGATAAATTAATGAGTTGGTTACAATTCCATCAAATTAATGCACTGTGGACAGAAGATAAAAACATCGGGATAAACAAAAAAAAAAATCAAGATTCCAGATAGAAATTCTGGAAGGAAATTCAAAACTCTTATCAAAAATGTATAATCAACTATTAGAATGGGATACTAAGGACGAGGAAATAAAAGAAGTTATGGTGAAATGGGCGATAGATCTGGGATATAATTTGGAATACGATAGTTGGATTAAGCTCTGGAATAAAGATATGAAGTTCACTGCTTGTGTTGCCTTAAGAGAAAACATGGAAAAAATGATGTACAGATGGTATATCACCCCTGTAAAATTAGGAAAAATCTATAAGAATAGAGATAAAATGTGCTGGAGGTGTAAAAACAAGGAAGGTAGTTTTTACCACATGTGGTGGACTTGTGAAAAAATCAAGAACTTCTGGGAGCTCATTTATAATGAACTAAAAAAAAATGTTTAAATATACTTTTGTTAAAAAACCTGAAAATTTTCTTCTGAGAATGATTGGCAATGAAATTAAGAAAGAGGACCAGACCTTATTCCAGTACGCAACAACAGCTGCTAGAATTTTAATCGCCCAAAATTGGAAATCAACCAATATCCCAACAGTAGGAGATTGGCAAAGTAAATTATTTGAATATTCAGAATTGGCAAAATTAACACAAAAAATTAGAGACCAGAAAGAAACAAAGTTTATTAAAGAATGGAATAAATTCATAACCTATATTGAAGTAGATTTTAAAAATCCAAAGATCACAGTAGGCTTAATATAACCCTTCGACATACAAAAGTTTTAAAGAAAAACTGCGGGGGAAAATGTATTACATAACCCAAAACTGAGGTGGAGGGAAGTCAATAACTTACATGTTTGTCTTTGTTTTTGTTTTGTTTTCTTATAATTAAGTTATGTTGTTCTTATTATTGTTTTTTTCGTGAATAATTTATTTTCTGTACATATGTGTGTATATGTGTGTATGAAAATTAATAAAGAGATTTTTTTTTTTTTTTAAAAAGGAAGACGATCATCAGGCATCCACACAACATGACCAGTCCAACGAAGTTGATGTTGAAGAATCATTGCTTTAACACTGGTGATCAACCATATTCAAAGAACAATGGTCCACAATATTGAGGGAACTTGGGCAAGTTACATCCCACATTATTCCCAGCTTCTTGGTAGCCTCCTGGTTCTTAGTGAGATGGAGTCGTTCCCATACTTTTCTCCAGTGAAAAGAGGGACATCCTAAGGATCATATCAGAAACAGGGATGGAAACTTGGAGAGTCTGCATTCCTTAAGAAATGCACTCCATTTAGAATGCTTAGGAACACGGGGAGCTGCCTTACACAGAGTCAGACCAGTGGGACATTTGGCAGAATACTGTCCAGACTGATCGTGAGGAGCAATTCAGAATTTCAAGTAGGAATTTGGAAATGCTGGAGGATGGACTCAGGACTCGCTGCCTGCTAAGCAGATGCTCTACTGCCTGCTAAGCAGATGTTCTACTGAGATTCATCCATCTCAGTGCTGGTGGTTGAATGTTCAGCTCCCTTACAACTGGAAGCGCTCCCACAACAACAGCAAGGAGGTGTCCTTAAACTTTCCCACTTTGACCTTGCAGAGAAAACATTTGCTCAGTTAGGAACCAAAATGGTTCCAGGTCGGTCTTCCTGTGCTGATCTATGTACGGGCTTGGTTGGTACGTTTATGAACATTACCATATATTTAAGACCATAAAATTCCTATCACAATATTGTAGCACTATGGCAGTGTGAGACCAGAGGAGAGCTAGCTTGACACCTGAGAACACACAAAAACGACGGAGAACAAAGCAAACTGCACTTTTCAATCGTTACTGGACCTTCCTGCTAAGTGAAAAGCATAGACCACTACTGAGTAAATGTTTCTCCCAAAGTGTTAGAATGCCGCAAGTAATTTAGTAACAAAATGCAACATGTGTTATTTTTATGTGATATCCTATATTTACACAAAGGCATCCATTTACAACATACGATGTTGTTATTTGTGGGGCAAAAAATTTAAAGAAAAATTCTAGCCCCAAAAGGGGGATATTGTGATAGGAATTTTATGGTCTTAGACATATGGAAAACCTTAGATAAGTGGGAAATCTCCTCATTGTCTGTTGTTGTTGTTTAGTCGTTTAGTCGTGTCCGACTCTTCGTGACCCCATGGACCAGAGAACGCCAGGCACTCCTGTCCTCCACTGCCCCCCGCAGCTTGGTCAGACTCATGCTGGTAACCTCGAAAACACTATCCAACCATCTCGTCCTCTGTCGCCCCCTTCTCCTTGTGCCCTCCATCTTTCCCAACATCAGGGTCTTCTCCAGGGAGTCTTCTCTTCTCATGAGGTGGCCAAAGTACTGGAGCCTCAGCTTCACAATCTGTCCTTCCAGTGAGCACTCAGGGCTGATTTCCTTCAGAATGGAGAGGTTTGATCTTCTTGCAGTCCATGGGACTCTCAAGAGTCTCCCCCAGCACCATAATTCAAAAGCATCAATCCTTCGGCGATCAGCCTTCTTTATGGTCCAGCTCTCACTTCCATACATCACTACTGGGAAAAATTGTCTAAAATTGTCTAAAAATTCCATACATCACTACTGGGAAAAATTGTCTAAAAATTGTCATTGTCTATTTCCTCACAAATCCTGTCTTAAGGGCACATTTAAGATATGAATAGGGTGTGAGCCTGTGACATGGCCCAAGAACTAAGTATTTATCATTACAAAAGACTGGCCAGGCTCCCCAGGAAATCCAGTCAAGTAACCTGCCAGACAGGAGATAAACAACGACAGGAGAAAAACAACATTCAAATTTCTGTTTTAAGACCGCCTTTTCTGTGATGTAGGTATGAGGTATCTGAGGGGTGGTCTTAGGTTACACCCCTTCTGTGATGTATGTATGATGTTTCTGGGGGTGGTCTTGATCTACAGGGTGGCAATTTCAAAAGTCTTTATAAGGCCTTGCGCGCCATTTTTCTGGGTTCCTCCTCTCTCCTGCAGGTGAGGGGAGCACCCTGCTGCAACAGATCAATAAAGATCAAGCTTACTAGCTGCTTTGCTTCTCAATATTCTCTGGTTGGCCTCTGTTATTCTCTCCTACCAATAGGGAACCTATGTAAGGACTCTATATGGGCTCTTGGTTACCCCATAAGGGAAAAGGGCAAATTTTGTTTACAACACCTTTCATTGTTAATGGCCCCTATTGTACTCTTGATAGCCTATGTCAGCCAGGTTGATTTCAATAAGCAGGCCCAGGAATTCCCTGTCTGGAACAGCTCTGCAGCTTATGTTCTAATCCATATCCCAGTTAATCAAAATCCTAGCATTTATTCATTCTGAGGGTTTAACAATAGCATTAGCTTTGCTGCTGCATCACACAACTGACTCATGTTTAGCGTGTGGTCCACCAAAACTCCTAGTTCCTTTTCGCATGTACTGCTAGTAAACCAGGTGTCCCCCATATTTGTGTATCTTGTTCTTCCTTCCTAAGTGCAGAACCAAAAATTTGTCCCTATTGAAATTCATTTTGTTAGCTGGGGCTCAATGTAGGGTTGCAAAAAAGAGGACACATTTGTTGACTTCTGCTTTTAACTATGGATCGCTATGATGACATTGCTCATGAAATAGAGGTCGTGTCCTGAAAAAAGAGGACAAATGGCACTCCTAATCCTGATTCTTTCTTCTGCAGCATTAGCTACCCCTCCCAGTTTTGTGCCATCTGCAAATCTGATGAGCATTCCCATTGCTGGATGTAACAATAGATCAAGCTTGCTCCCTGTAATTTTCTAAAATATTGAAGGCTGATCTTTCTACCAGCCTCTCAGACCTGCTTTCAGCAGCACAGCAGGTACAGAGGGCGTGACCTCACAGAGGACCAGGTAAGCCAGTCCACAAAAGAGGGTTAATATACCCATGACCTCATAGAGTCCACGAGGTGTGTGTGTTAACTGCTCCTAACAAATAGCTACCTAGTGAAAGGGAAGCACTGAGACTCTCCCATCAGATGTTGGAAGTTGAAGTGGATCATTTAAGAAGAATTGGACTTGAAGGACCCTGTCATGGTGAGTGAGGAGCCAAGCAAAGACCTCTCCGCTCCTTTCAATTCCCTCCTCCAAATGACCCCTGGGCTGGTTATGGATGTGGGAAAACACACTAGCTCCACCATGACAAAACCTCCTGGTTTTCTCCCTCCATGTTTCCCAATGAACTGTATTTCTTAAAAAAAACCCAACCAAACCCGGAAAGAGAAAATGCATTATGACATGCAGTGTCCTAACACTCCAAACGACTTTCCCAAGAAGTCATTGAAGCAGTGTTGTTTTTTCACAGTCAGTATAATCTTTTATTTTAGACACCTATACAACAGGAAGCACATTTTTCAAAATACTCCTTTTTCTAGTTTTTCAAGCATCATATTCACATATGGTTTTTCATCTGAGACCTTCCTTGCAATCATTTTCTAGAGACAAATTTTTTTTTAACCATGTAGAAGGCCAAGTCATATTGTCCTTTTGTAAGGTTCCATGTGCTGGGTATACAATTCAAAAGGACATTTTGCACTGTAAATGTCAGATTATTCCGTACAGTTCTGTTGATAGTTTCTGTTACCATCTGCCTAAAATCTTTCAATATAGGACAATGAAAAACACATAGGTTTTGGGAAAACATTGTATTGATTGCACCTCCAACAGTTAGATACCTTAGATAGCCCTTTTTTAAACAAACATAATGGGGTCCAGTATATTCAATATATTATTTTTTGTTGTATGAACCTCAATTTAAGGTCCAGAGATCCCCTGTTAAAGCACTTAAAAGAGTTTCCCACTGTGAGCTCGAAACTGAGGTCTCTAATTCTTTATTCCATCCCTCCCTCAATACCTGTATATCAAATGGTTTGCTAGTAACAAAGATTTATATTTGTTGATGACCCCTTTTTGTTGCATGAGAATTAATCAGTCTGGAGATATTGCCATTGAGCATTTGAAGGTAATCTGCACCTGTCTCCTAAAACAGAATATATATATAATACATCCTCTTCGTTTACCATCTTCTCTAACATTAATATACCCAAATTCATCCACCTCTTCCATACAACCATTTCTTAGTATGTGAATTGGAATTCCTCTTAAGATGTAAACTAGTCTAGCTATTATGCTCATTTTAAGAGCACTGACTTTCCCCCACAGAGTCAGGTTCAATGACTGCCATTTGTCGATATCCACTGATACCTCATGATATATTTTGTTGATGTTTAATGATGCTAATTTAGATAAATCTCATGGTATTAATATCACACTGTTGACTCATGTTCAGCTTGTGGTCCACCAAGACCCCTGGATCCTGTTCACATGTACTGCTAGGAAACCATCTTCTATTTGTGCATCTGCTTCTTCCTGCCTAAGTGCAGAACTGTACATTTGAGCCTGTTAAAATTCATTTGGTTAGCTTGGGCCCAGCTTTGGAGAGTGCCCAGCTATGGGGCTGTACACTTGAGTCTGGGTCAAGACAAAAAGGACTTACTTACTAAACTATAGTCGCTCTTGTGTCTGCTTCTTCCGTGGCACTCATTCTCACACAGAACAACATGCGTGTGAACAGGGTTCAGGGCCTCCTACTGCTGGCTGGCTTCATGACTTATGTGGTGATGGGTTCCTTCGTCTTCGAGATTCTGGAGAATGATCACCACAAATCTGTAAAAGAGGAAATTTTTCGCCTGAAAGGGGAATTTTTTTTGAACTACCCCAATCTCAGCCAAGAAGACGTGGAGTATTTCATACAGGTAAGGGATTACTTCAGGAAGACTGAAAGTGATGACCGTGGCATGACACCAGAGGTTAGGAGGTCAGAAAGTATATATATGGGGGGGGGGAAATACAGTTTAGGAGGTGGGAATTGAGGTGGGGACCGAATCAGTGGCCAGCATAAAGCCATAAGGACTCACCCTTCTTTCTGCATGTGAAAATTTATCTCCATGGAGGATTAGGCAAATTGTTGGAGGATAAGACAAGGAATGGCTACTAGCCATTATGGCAGTGTTCTGCCAACACTGTTGGAGGCAGCATGGGCTTCTCCACACTGAGCTTTCCTCCACTCTCTCCAGGCATGGCCATGATTTAAAGCTCCGTGTCTGAGCACCATTTCGTTACTCTGGGGCTTTCCACGTGAAAACCAGCTTGTGAACAGCAATCATTGAAAACCCAAATTGACGTTTACTCTGATTCAGCTATAAAGAGCAGGGTTTTGTTAGTATTTGTACTGTATTTGATGGGAAACATATTTTGCAAAGAATAATTTAACATACGTCATATAGCAACTGCAAAACAGGTGACTCTGTTCAAGGTCACAGGAAAGCTGAATCATTGTCTGGTTAACTGCCGTGAAAAGTGTGTTTGTGCCTTAGAACAGAGGGTGGGAGATGATGTTGTCTCACCATTGTTTTGTTGACTGAGAATATGGGAGAGCCAATATTCCAAGCAGACTCTGTCCAAAAGAATTTATGAAGACAGGCAAGCCAAGGGGTAATGATTTATGCATTGCTACAAAAGTGTGTTTTTGGAGCAAGAAGACCAAACCCTCTCTTGGGGTCAAGGGAGAGAAACACTTAGTATTGAACTTGAGATATAAACAACACAGCTTGTTATAGTGTTGCCATCAGTGCTATTTTTCTAGGAAAAGAGGTATCGGAAGTTCCCGGAACTCACCATGAACACTTCCCTCCTTCTCCTATAATGGCAAAGGCGCCTACTTGAGAGGTGCCAGAACCGAGTTCCAGAGAGTTCCTGCTGAAAAAAAGCCCAAGTTGCCATCCTGACAAGTCAAGACTCATCTTCAAGTCTTGTGTAAGGAGTCTACTTTATCACTAAGCTTTGAAGGTGAAACTGCTGCATCCCTCTCAACAATCCAAACACTCTCAACTGGGAAAGCTTGTAGCAAACCACAACAAGCACCCCTTGGAGTGTGGGCCTTTGCCTGGAAAGAGTGGAGGAAAAGTTGAGTGTGCATAAGCCCTATGCCTATCAGTTACTGGGGGTGACAAGTGAGGGGAGGGCTGTTGTGCTCAGGTCCTGTTTGTGGGCTTCCCATGAGCATTGGGTTGGCCCCTGGGGGAAGAACGTGCTGGTCTGATCCACAAGAACGTCCCTTGTGAATGCATAGAGATTTGGTTAGCAGTATCTGGTGATAATCAGAGGAGGGGCTATTCTTATTGTTGGAATATTCAAACAGAGCCTTGCCTTCAATTGCAGAAACTGATAACAGCTGTTCAGATGGGAATAGATCCAGTGGGAACCCAACCTCATGACAAACAAGGCAGCTGGAATTTCGCTAATTCTTTCTTCTTCGTGGGAACTATGTTATGCACAATAGGTACTGTCATTTGGTTCTGGCTTCTTCGCGAATATAGTATGCAGGGCATTCAACTGCTCTCAGTTAAATTGTGTAAAGCTGCAGGCTTTGCTTTTGCTCCTTCATCATCCTTCACATCTCATTTTTGTCTTTCCATTTCTGGCCAAATAAATAGTTCATTTATTATATGCCCAACAAGACCATTCCCTGATTAGTTATTTATTCCCCACCCTTCTGGGGCCAACCCATTATTAAAACCATCCTGTGGAAAGTAATTGGGCTAGGAAACGAGTTCAAATCCCACCTTGTGCAACTGACCCAATGCCAGGTCTCCCAATGCAAATCCGTCCCTCTCAGCACAACCCTATGCATTCAGTGGGACTTGCTCCCCAATAAATTTGCATAGGATTGCAACTTCTTTCCAGTAAGCTACAAAATACACTCAAGAAACCACACACCCTTTATGTCTAGATGAATGCCTTCAATGCAGAAAGCCATGCACTGAATGAGTGGGAGAACCTAACTTATTAGCACTGTTTAATCCAGAGCTTTCAAAACTTTTCATGTTGGTGACTCACTTTTTATACATGCATCAATTTGTGACACAGTAATTCACTTTTGCTAGTGAACTGGTGGTTATTGTTGGCAAACAAGCCTCCTAGGGAGAGGCTGGCAACTCTCCCAGACTCCTGGCTTGCTTACCGGTGATCTGCCCTGGCTGCAATCCCCGCAAGTCCAGGATAGATCTCGATAGGCGACATTTCCCAGTGTGGAAAATGCACACCCCCTCCCTCCTTGCTTCCCTAGCAGGGAAAGGAGATCCTTTTACATCTCTTTATTTCTGACTTTGCAGCACTACAGAAAACATGTCCGATCAGTTCAGACTTCAGCAAGCAAGTGACTAAGACCTCCTTTACATACGCAACAGGAAGGTCTCATATTACACACAGAGCAAATTCCGGTGAATCGCCCTGTGAACTGGCTGTAACATTCTTTCCCACAGTCAGCCACATCATGTGATGTTGTCAGGGGCTCAGGAGCAGAGGCACAGGGAAGAGAGGAGATGGAGAGCGAAGGGGAAGAATCCGAGGGGAGCGTAGGAGAAGAGGACAGTGGACCGAGGGATTCCATGAGCCTCTCCAGCGAATCGGAAGATTCACAGAAGGAGGCGCCAGTGGCCAGGGGTAGGGGGTTCCCAAGGGGAACGCCCCAGGAGCAAGGGGGCAGCAGGGACTCCCAGAGCAGTAGCTGGAAATCAGGACCAGCTTCCCCACCAGAGCAGAGTGGGGGGGAAGAGTCCCAAGGATCGGGGCCAGTGCATTCCCCACCAGGGAGAGAAGATAAGGCAGGGCTGACCACGCCTCCATCAGAAAGTTGGACAACGGAGGAGAGGTCAGATCCGGCCAGTGTCCCGGAAGAGGGAAGCAGTGACCGAAGTAGTGTAACGGTTAGGAGAAAGGTCACTGGGCTGGCGCGAGAGGCAAGTTCAAATGTACAGGAGCGCGGGACAGCAGAGAATGAGGATTGGGAACCGGGTCCTAAAGCCCGCCAGAGGGAGGGGGAGGAGCTAAGCGACTCAGCGTCGGAAGAGTCCAGAAAGGGCAATGCCCCAGCGGGCAGGAGGACCCAGAGGAGGAGAGAGCAGCGTAAAAGGTGGAGCAGGGCTAGGATCTTAAACTGGTGTCATAGGGGAGGAGACTCAGACGGGACTTCGCCGATCTAGGGTTTAAGACGTAGGGCTGCATGCTGTGGCTTTGAAATGGAAACTGAACTTCAATAAAGACTTTTGTACATTACTACAGCCTGGCGTTGGTCCTCTGTGAGCTGGGACCTAGAGGCAGCTCTGACAGATGTTTTCACCCAGCTGCCAGTTTGCAGCTGCGTTGCTCTCATATCGTAACAGTTATAACCCCTCTCTAGCGTTCACATGACACACCTGAACACTGCAGCCCACACACTAATGTCATGACACACAGTTTGGAAAGCTCTATTGAAGCTTCAAGTGTGCTAGGGATAAACTAATCTGTACTTCGAGTTCAGGCCATAAAGCTGCAGCTTCTGATACCCAAGAAAAGGGCTTATCTGTTTCTCGAAAAATCTGAAGGTAATTGGCAAATCGACAGGTGCAGATGTCCTTTTCAACTCTTTCTTAATCTTTCAACAGGCTATGGATACCTCTGTCCCCGAACGAAAGAAGGTCAGATCTTTTGTGTTATTTTTGCTCTCTTTGGAATCCCCTTCTACCTCATCTGCTTGAACTATGTTGGCTTTTTAGTCTCAGGAATCTTTGAATGGTGTGCAGAGCAAGTGTATCGGGGGAAAAAAAACAAGGTAATTCAGTTACTTTATCTAGAGATGGTTTCTAATCTAGCAGTCACAAGACTGAGGCCAACATAGACTGCTGCTGCACTCAGGAACTGTATGCAGGTTTTCTGTGGGCATCTGGTCAGCTTTGATGAGAACAAGATCCTCAACTTGATGGGCCCTTGCCTGATCCAACAGATCTCTTCTCTTCTCTATTATTTTTCACAGCAGGAGGCCTCATTAGCTAAAGTGGTACCTCAGGTTAAGAATGGTTTTGGGTTAAGAACGGATCTCCGGAATGAATTAAGTTCGTAACCCAAGGTACCACTATATAATTAGCTGCTTTTATATTAGGAGGAAGACAAGAATAAATAAGACATGTGCATGATGCCCTCTAAATAATTGAGGAAGACAAATTTGAGCTCTGCCTTCAAACAGAAATGAGAGAAACTCATGGGTTCGTGGGTGTGAGGGTATATGCAACAACATACAACTGAACAAAAATTGAATCATCACCATTTTTTTCAATGTTTAGAAAATCAAGTTTGCCAAGTTAACACAGGATTACGACAGACCAAGGCTTTTAGATACTTGCCTCTTTCTAAAACGATGGTTTCTGTTTTGTTTACAACTTGTGGTTTGTCTGGAGGAGGCACAAACAATGAGCCTGAGTTTGGACAACATGCTAAGCCAAACCATGCCTTAGTTTGTGGCCAAACCAGCCACCATCTCCTCTCCTGGAGCGTGTCTTGGAGAAATTTAAAAGGAGCTTCCTAGATTGGAGGTTACCCACACAGCAACCCAAAAGAAAAGAATGCAGGCTCCAAGTGAGAAGATGTGAAGCAAGCAATTGCATGTGAACAGAGAACTGGGTATTGTGCTCCAAATGAAGTCGAAATCCCTATGCATGGCTGAAGGTCAAGAGAACTGAGCTCTGTTGCATCAAAGTGCCCTTGTCTTTTCTTTTCTTGCTTTATCTTTCAGAAATCAGCAAGATACATTTTCATCTTCGTGGTTCTGGGACTTCTAATGTTTCTTATTTTGCCATCATTCTTCTTTCAATGGATGGAGGGCTGGGCTTATTATGAAGCTGTCTATTATACATTTATTACCCTCAGCACCATTGGTTTTGGAGACTATCTAATTGGTAAGGCTTTCAAAATACTTTCATATTGTGGGCTTAACAGGTTCTACAGATAATACTAGGTCACCTGTGGCCTCAAGGTACTAGTGGGAACCAATCTGTTCTACTGAAAAATATGAAAGCTCAGTTCAGTGACAAGTAGGGTGCCACCAGGTTCTGTCCTGGGCCTGTTGTTGTTCAACGCCTTTATAAATGCTTGGTTGAATGAATTGAGAGGATGCTTCTCAAATGTACAGCTGACACTGAATTCAGAGGAGTAGCTAATGTCACAGAAGACAGAATCAATTCAAAATGACCTTAACAGATTGGAGAACTGGGCACAAGCTAACAAAATGCATTTCAGTAGGGATAAATGTAAGGTTCTGCACTTAGGAAGAAGCAGTTGCACAAATACAGCATGGGGGGACACCTGGTTTACTAGCAGTACATGTGAAAAGGATCTAGGGGTCTTGGTGGACCACAAGCTTAACATGAGTCAAGCGTGTGATGCAGTAGCAAAAAAAAAAAAAGCTAACAGTATTCTAGGCTGCATCAACAGAAGTATAGTGTCCAGATCAAGAGAAGTAATAGTACTATTCTATCCTGCCTTGGTCAAACCACACCTAGAATACTGTGTCCAGTTCTGGGCACCACAGTTTAAGAAAGCTGTTGACAAGTTGGAACATGTGCAGAGAAGGTCAGCCAAGATGATCAAGGGCCTTTCAGACAGAAAGAGCAGTTTGGCTGTGCAATAGACTCCCATGAGAGGTGGTGGACCCTTTCCCTGGGGGATTTTAAGCAGAGGTTGGATGGCCTCCTCATGGATGCTGTAGCTGAGATTCCTGCATTGCAGAAGGTTGGGCTAGATGCATCAAACTTGAAAGAAAAGAAAATGCCCAGTATGTTTTCCTGGACAGTGATTTTGCACCTTTTTCTTGGCTGAAACTGCAACTCCACCCCCATTATTCAGCCCAGACACTGAGGTCCATCTGTGGTGGGTCCCTCACTGCAAGAAGTGAGGTTACAAGGAACCAGGAAGATGTCAAGAAGATAACGAACGACACAACCTTTAGAAGACATCTGAAGGCAACCCTGTATAGGGAACTTTATAATGTTGTATGTTTTATAATGTTTTGATATATGCTCCCAGAGTGGCTGGGGAAACCCAGTCAGATGGGTGGGGTACAAATAAAATTATTATTATTGCTATTACTATTATTAAGCAGGAAGTTATTATTAATATCATCATCATCATCATTGAGCAGGAAGTTACAGGATGTGCACTGATTGGAAATTTGGTCAGTTTGCTGGAAATTTGGAAAGTTTGTCAGACTTGCTGGAAGAACTGAACTGAAAGGACATGTTTTTCTCTAGTGCTGTAATGTCAGAAATAAACATCATGTAAATAGATTTCTGACTTATTTTCTTTCCCCTGCGGAAGCAGGAGGGAGGGGTTGTGCATTTTGCCTATGCTTGGGAAAATGTTGCCTATCAAAATCTCCCTGGTCTGTCTGGATATCAGCCAGAGGAGGTTACTGGTAAACAAGCTCCGAGGATAGTGAGAAGGGCCAGCCTCTATGGAGGGGGCTTGCAAATCGACAAGTGGTAGCAGAGGATGGTTGCAACAACAAGACGGCTGAGCACCAGGTGGGAGACGATTTTTTTTGCTGATAAGCAGTGATCCACGGACCTCTGCGATGCTGATTTATGGCTGGATGGTGAACGCGAATTGAAAAGTCTTCGGTTCCCTGAGAAAAAAAGGCTCCTGTTTTGGATAAAACAGAGCAGAGAGGCCACATACTTCGCATTCCAGAGCTGATAAGAAGTTCCGTTGCTATGCGACAAGTCGTGAGTACTTTTTGAGCTAAATTTATGAGCTGGTTAGTTTAAAAAGCATAGAGAGAAAAGAAGCTTCAAAAGTGAAAGCAAGGCTGTGTTTTTCAGCGACACTTGTTGTAAACAAACTGTTGGAAAGGGGGCTTTCCAAGAAGAGCGCAGCTTGCTGATTGCTGTTGGATTGCAGCGAAGGCTTATTGTTTACAGATTCTCTGTGGAAGGGAAAATTCCAGGCAGCAGAGGCTGGCTGCCAGGTGGAAAGCAGCTTGTAAACAGGCAATAGACTATTGGATTTTCCAGCTTGTAGCTGAAGCTGCAGCTTGGGATTAAAGATTTCTGTTCTCTCAGAAACCGAATAGCCAAAGCTGGCTAGAATGGTCATTTGCAATGGAATTTTTGCTGGTGGGAGAGCAATTATGGGACTTAGTACAAAGCCCACAGCCTGTTGCTGTACAAGCACAGGGGGAGAAGGCTGCAGTTCAAAGTGAATTGAAGCAGCATTGGTGGAAAATGTGGACGCTTATCTTGAGCCAGTCCTAAAGGGTGCAGCAGAACCAAGGGTCATTGGGAGTTACTCCGCAAAGCTTGTGAAGCTGGGGTGGGAAGCAAGAATTGGTTGCGCCAAAGCGGGAGAGCCAAGATGAAGCTAGCCAAATTCTTGAGAGCTCATCGAAAGCTGGGAGGAGCTTTGAGCCACAACAAGGAAGTGAAGGGGCTGTTGCTGCTGTTGCTGTTAATGATCCTGCTACTGCTGCAATGGCTGTTGCTGATGGGGGGAGTGAAGCTCGGGAATCAAGCACCCCCACTACTATTGCTACAGAGGAGAAAGCTGTAGCTCAGAACGCTGTTCGTCAGGAGACACCACGTCAGGAGAAAGGAGCTAGAGGGAGCTCTGTAAAGCCTCAGACTTCAAGTAAAGGTCGTACCCAGTCCCAGGCAAAACCAGATATGGCTTTGATGTCACTAAAAGCCACATCATCCGTGGAGAACTCATTTATAATAGACACAGGGTGCACGCAACACATGACATCACGTCAAGAGCTGTTTTCTACGTTTGAGAAGCAACACTTCACTGTGAAATTGGCCAATGGTCAGGAAATGGAAGCAACCGGGATCAGAACTGTGTATCTAGAAAGCCTGAACTTGACTATAAACAATGTTTATTTTGTTCCAGGTTTAAAGTACAATTTGCTGAGTGTTTCTCAAATCAGTAAGAAGAAACTGGTGTTATCCTATGATGAGGAAAGTTGCAAAATCTACAAAGATGGAGAGCTGTATCTTTCTGCCAGAGAGAAAGACGGGCTGTATCTGTTGATATTTGAGGAATCGAATTATAAAATGTGCACAGCATGTGAATCTAAAATGCTTTCTCTTGCAGGTATCTCGAAAGAAGACACGAGAGGAAAGGCAACAAAGATTAACAAAGTTTTTCAGCGAGTGTATGCTGATGTAATTGGTCCTTTAGCACCTTCTAGAGGCAATGCAAAATACTATCTTGTATTTGTTGATCATTTTTCTCAATATGTATGGATTTACACATTGAGATCTCCCAGAGAAACCTTAGAAAGGTTTAAGGAGTTTTGTGATAAGGTTAAGAATGTTCATGATGCTAATATTGATTTTCTTTACACAGATGAGAAGCCAATTTTTCTTTCACAGGATTTTCAGGATTTCCTTGAGAAGCAAGGGATAGAGCACAAGGTTGCTGTTTCAGAAGCTGCATGGAACAAAACTGTCTGTGTAAAAGTGAACAAAGAGTTGCAAAATGGCATGAATGCACAATTGCTGAGTTCACACTTACCACATGAGTTTTGGGCTGAATCTTTATCTTGTTACACTTGGGTGAGAAAGGTTTCAAAAGGTATGGAATGTTCTCCTTTTGAGAGGCTGTTCCGCAGAAAACCTTCTGCCACACATTTTAGGGTTTTTGGATCTCAAATCAGAACAGAAACTCCAGATGGGGTGAAGAATGCCAGAGGCATTCTTGTGGGTTATGAAAAGGGTCTCTACAGAGTCATTTTGTCTGAATCTGGTCAGGTGATTCTCACAAAATTTCTAGAGAGTGCTCCTGGACAGGAGAGAGTAATTTTTCACACATATCCCACTGCTGATGATTCAGATGATGAATTTGATTATTCTGATTATAGTGATACTGAAAGTGACACAGAAAGCTCAGAGAGTTCTGTTGACACAGTTATTGAGAAAGGTTCACACACAAAAGCTAGATCTTCACAGGTTAAGGATGAACCACTGTTTACTATTGGAACTGGTTCTTCGAAAAGTCCTGAGACTGAACCAGTCAGCAAAGAGGATCAACACCTCATACGCAGGTCTGAGAGAATCACAAAGGGCATACCACCCAAGAGGTATTCAAAAGAGTTTGCTAACTCAGCTGTTGCATGTGTTACTATTGTTGACAACTCAAGGCAGGTTGAAGCTGTGTCTAAGTCAGAGACAAAGACAAAGACACAACATGGAGTTGCTAAGCATAACACAACGTTCCCTAACCAAGGTAATGCAGAACCACTCATTCCTTGGAAATCTGATAACCAGAGAATTACATTGGTGAAACCAGTGGCGGGTAGTTCCAAGGGTGGAACTGAAACGACAGGGGATTGTTTCATGTATAACAACTGTTTGTTTTCTTCTCTGGATCAAGCTTTGTCCGCAGCTAACGATGATTCATATGGGGGAGGATGTCAGTATATTGAAACATCACTGCTGCAGACAGCCAGATTGTTGACACCACATGATGCGCTTATCTGTGGGAAAGAAGAATTTCCCAGGACGTTCACAGGCTGGATAAGTCTTTGTGAAGAGTGTAACTTGAAACCTTCTGTGTGCGCATGTTCAGGAAGTTTGTCAGACTTGCTGGAAGAACTGAACTGAAAGGACGTGTTTTTTCTCTAGTGCTGTAATGTCAGAAATAAACATCATGTAAATAGATTTCTGACTTATTTTCTTTCCCCTGCGGAAGCAGAAGGGAGAGGGGGTTGTGCATTTTGCCCATGCTTGGGAAAATGTCACCTATCAAAATCTCCCTGGTCTGTCTGGATATCAGCCAGAGGAGGTTACCGGTAAGCAAGCTCCGAGGACAGTGAGAGGGGCCAGCCTCTATGGAGGGGGCTTGCAAATCGACAGTGCAATCACACCAAAGCCTTTACAGGCTCAAACATCATCATGAGCCCAAACTGTGATGAATAGGCAATTATAAAGACATTGGCAGTTTCCTGTGTTCATCTTCTCACACTTCAGTGGTAGAAATGTCTTTTAAATGTATGCTGTGAATGTGAGCTAACGAAGTTTAGATAAACTAAATTGGTGAGTCCTTAAATCACCTCCTCACACATTATTGTTGCTTTTCTCTGTGTTTTCAGGGAGGAAGCATGACAGGACGTATATTCCGGGCTACCGGACGATCGCATCCTTTTGGATCGTCATGGGTCTGGCCTGGATAACTGTGTTGTTTGAACTGGTATCATCATTACTGGCACCTGTGAATCCAAAAGCAAGCTCACGAAAAGACAGTAGTGGGCAAAAATAACACTGCCCAAAAGGCGTCAGTTTGCTACATTTCCACTGGAGGAGAATTTATCTTTGCATTCTGGTGGAGACGGACATAAAAATCAGCTATACTCAAGAACCTCCCCTGAGCTTTTTATAATTATATGGCATTGTGACATTCAAGTGATTCCTTAGAAAATTGGCTAGCTGGTCTATAAATTAAAGTAATTCCTAATAAACTGTGAAATAGCTGGGTTTTCTGCATCGAATTATAATGTCTCTTCATTACAAAATATATATTGTGCTTTGATAATTTTTTTAGCAACAAGGAGAGAAAGGGAGGGTCTTACCTGGATTCTCAAAACTGGAATGTGTGTAGAGAGGAACCAAGATGATCAAGAGTCTGGAAACCAAGCCTTATGAGGAGTGGTTGAAGGAGCTGGGTATTTTTATTCTGGAAAAGAGGGAACTGGGAGACATATGAGAGCTTTCTTCAAATATCTCAAGGGCTATCACATGTAAGAGGGAGCATGCTTGCTTTCTCCTGCTCTGGAGGGGAGGACTCAAACCAATGAAAGGAGATGAAACACACCATAAGGAAGAGAATCGTATTTTTCTCGCTAAGGTCTCTATCACCAAAATAAATAATAATGGTGACAGGGGGCACCCTTGCCTTGTCCCTTTCGTTATTTTACATTTTTCCATAATCCCATTATTCGCAATCAGCATAGCTTGTTGGTCTGAGTAAATTGCCTCCATACCTCTACCAAAAGCCTCCCTGATGTTCATCATTTCTATCATCTTCTTCATAAAAGTCAATGAAATATTATCAAAGGCCTTTTCTGCATCTATGAACATTAAAGCTGCTTGTTTCTAATTCCTGACCTCTAGATAGTCTATGATATCAATGATATTTCTTATTTTATCCTTCATCTGGTGGCCTGGCAAGAAACCTGCTTGATCTTGACGAATTAAGTCCACTAAAACCCTCTTCATTTGGTTAGCATGTTGGCAGATAATTTATAAGGTAAAGGTAAAGGTAAAGGTACCCCTGCCCGTACGGGCCAGTCTTGACAGACTCTGGGGTTGTGCGCCCATCTCACTTAAGAGGCCAGGGGCCAGCGCTGTCCGGAGACACTTCCGGGTCACGTGGCCAGCGTGACATCGCTGCTCTGGCGAGCCAGAGCCGCACACGGAAACGCCGTTTACCTTCCCGCTGGTAAGCGGTCCCTATTTATCTACTTGCACCCGGAGGTGCTTTCAAACTGCTAGGTTGGCAGGCGCTGGGACCGAGCAGCGGGAGCGCACCCCGCCGCAGGGATTCGAACCGCCGACCTTTCGATCGGCAAGTCCTAGGCGCTGAGGCTTTAACCCACAGCGCCACCTGCATCCCTAGATAATTTATAATTATTATTTAAAAAAGAAATTGGCCTATAATTTTGAACTAAAAGTGAGCCAGCATTCTTCTTCAGAATCAATGTGATATAGGCCTTTTTTCAGAACTTTTCAGAATGAATGAGATACCAGTGACTGGGTGTTTCCCAGTCACTGGTATCTCATTCATTAACTATTTAAGTGGTTGTACCAGTAAAAAGGTAAAGGTACCCCTGCCCGTACGGGCCAGTCTTGACAGACTCTGGGGTTGTGCGCCCATCTCACTTAAGAGGCCAGGGGCCAGCGCTGTCCGGAGACACTTCCGGGTCACGTGGCCAGCGTGACATCGCTGCTCTGGCGAGCCAGAGCCGCACACGGAAACGCCGTTTACCTTCCCGCTGGTAAGCGGTCCCTATTTATCTACTTGCACCCGGAGGTGCTTTTGAACTGATAGGTTGGCAGGCGCTGGGACCGAGCAGCGGGAGCGCACCCTGCCGCAGGGATTCGAACCGCCGACCTTTCGATCGGCAAGTCCTAGGCGCTGAGGCTTTAACCCACAGCGCCACCTGCGTCCCCGGTTGTACCAGTAGGTCCTGCAATTTTTTAATAGTACTTTGCTGACAGTCCATCTAGCCCTGGCGTTTTACCTATTTTAGCTTCTGTAATTGTCTCTTGTACCTCCTGTTTCGATAATGGTGCATTTAGAAAATCTATTTTTTCTTTTGGAATTTTTTTGTTTTAAATATTTTTCAATTTTCTCTTTATTTTCAGAACTCGCTCAGTACAGTTCTGTATAATATCTTACAAATTGCCTTTGTGTATCTTTCGGATTATCTTTTACTTTCCCCACTACATTTAATTTATTAATTAAATTTATGGCACTTACAGGAGAGCATAAGACTGCGCCAGACTGCTGAGGTATGTGTGGGGAAAAGCGAAAGCAGAGGCTTTTCGTTGCTGTGGCAAAGAGACTTTGATCTCCGGCAGGCCTAAATGGTCTGGGAGCCGAGCCAAGAAGGCTTCGTGATTAATGGGAGCCAAGATAAGGAGTCTTTGAGGTAAAGAAAGAGACTCAGGCTCAAGTAAAGACCTGAAATGGAGTTTTTACAAGCCTCTGAAGCTGTTGAGTGCCCAAAGTTAAACAGGCACAATTATGACACCTGGGCAGTGTGGTGTGAGAGCTTGCTTCGACAGTTTGGGGTGTGGCATACTGTGAGTGAAGCCCCCCCAGTTCCTCTGACAGATAGATGGAGGGCCCAAGATTCATGGGCCATGGACGTAATAGTCCTGTCCGTCTCTCTAGAGGAAATTGCTACGCTAGCTGGCAACACCACTGCACGTCAGATGTGGAATGCTTTGAAGAAAGCTCATCTGCCGGTTATCCCAGCCCAGAGTGTGAATGCGTCGGAGGTCCTGGCTGTTTCCCAGAATGCGAGTGAATGTAGGGATGCTGAGGGCACCGGTTGCAAGCTGCAGGGGGAGCTGACTGTGATGTCATCCCAGGCAGCATTCCAGCCTCCAGGGGGAGCCAAGGAGTCAGCAGCTGAGAGCTCTGTCTCTGTTTCTCGTGGGAACCAAGGTCATCGCCTTTGCAGAGGCCGGAAGGCCAGAGGTAAACAGAGCAAGATGCCTGCAGATGGCCAGGAGCAGGGGGGCAAGCTGCAAAAGCCCACGCCAGTGGAAAACAAGGCTTTGTTAGCTGGCACAGCTTCACCAAAGGCTAAAGGCAAGTCTGATGGCCAGGAGCAGGGGGGCAAGCAGCAAAAGCCCACGCCGGTGGAAGACAAGGTTTGGCTTGCCAGAAGAGCTGCTCCAAAGGCCAAGGCAAGGTTTGTTGTGGACTCAGGTTGCACGCGCCATATTTCGAAGGATAGACACCTGTTTATCTCCTTCACACCTCAAGATGGCGAGATCCACCTGGCTGATGGAAGGACTTTGCAAATTGCAGGAAAGGGGACTGTAAAACTTGCAAGTTTGCATACAACCATCAGTAATGTACTTTTTGTTCCTGGAGCAGCGGACAATTTGCTCAGCGTACCACAGCTGATTATACGTGGTTTCGAGGTTTCCTTCAAGAGGAACGCCTGTGTCATCAGGAAAGGCAAAGAGGACATTTTGCATGCAATGTTTATAGATGGTTTATTCTGTATAACTTATGATGACAATGCTATTATGTCTAATGTTGATTCTTGTTGTGTTGCACAAACTAACAAGGTTCTTCATGCAGGATGTATTCATGATGCACATCAAAAATTTTGCCACATGTCTTGGCAGGTGCTGGCCAAGATGCCTGGGTTGGTTGAAGGTTTGGACATCAAACCCTGTAAGTTTCACATGAAATGTGTATCTTGTGCAGAGAACAAGGTGAAGGTTGCTCCAAAAGGCAAGGAGTCTAGCAAGCAGGCTTCCAAACCCTACCAGCTAGTGCACGCAGACCTGGTTGGTCCACTTGCGCCTTCTTTGGGAGGAGCAAGGTACTTCATGGTTCTAATTGATTCTTTTTCTAGGTACATTCATGTGTTTATGCTTGAGCAGAAATCGCAAGCGTTTACTAAGTTCAAGGCATTCTGTGCTTGGTTGGAGAATGTTCACGGTAAGCGTATCGGCTGCCTTTTTTCCGATCGGGGCGGGGAGTTCACTTCTCAGCAGTTTGAAGCTTTCCTGACTGAGAAGGGAATCCAGCATGACTTGACAATGCCTAGATCGCCATGGATGAATGGACTTGCGGAACGAGCAAACCAGACTTTGCTTCAAGGCCTGAAAACCTTGTTGCATGATGCCAACCTCCCTGAGAAGTTTTGGGGGGAGGCTCTATCAACGGTAGTTTATACCTTAAATCGCAGATTGTCATCACCTATTGGTTGCACTCCGTATGAGAAAATGTTTGGTACGAAACCGAATGTCAAGCACATGAGAATCTTTGGTTCTGACATGTGGGTACATACCCCACAAAGCAACAAGCTTGGGAAGCGTGGGGCACATGGTTTGTTCATGGGGTATGAAAAAGGTGCATACAGGGTATGGATGACTGGGTCTAAGTCCATTAAGTTCACAAGGAGTGTTGAGTACAATCCTAAGTGGGGGGAAAATGTGGGAATTTTCCAGAGTTACCCAGAGGAGGATGAAGGTGATGTGCAAAAACCAGATAATGTTGAGAAAGCTGAGGAAGCTGATGATGATGATGATGATGATGATCAGAGTTCGGATTCCAGTTCAGTTGGTGGCGCTGCTGCTGGTGTCAGTGACAGTGATGACACAGCAGACTACAAGAGCGCAAAGGCCTCAGTCAGACCATCTGATACGTCTGACAATGAACTGGAAGAACCACTGTTCACCATTGGTCACTTTTCTCTTAAGAAGGAGGAGATGAGTCCAGAAGACTTGCGTCTGATTCGCAGGTCTGAAAGGGCGACCAAAGGCAGACCTCCGAAGAGATTTGCTGATGAGTTTGCTAAGACAGCAACTGCTGTTCTTAGTAGCTCAGAGAAGGTGTGGGAACCTTCAAGCTTCAAAGAGGTTCAGGAGTTGACCTCTAAAGATGCTGAGCCTTGGCTTAATGCCATGAAGGCTGAAGTTGATTCCTTGAACAGGAACCAAACTTGGGAACTGGTACCGGTAGTCCCAGGAATGAGACTGGTTGGCAGCAAATGGGTCTTCAAGGCCAAGACAGACCAGAATGGCAAGGTTGTCAGACACAAAGCCAGATTGGTTGCCAGAGGTTTTTCACAGGTACCAGGACAGGATTACCACGAGACCTACTCACCCACCGTTAAATATGAGAGCATTCGGCTGATGTTCAAGATAGCTGCAGAGGAGAAACTGCATGTTTCCCATCGTGACATTAATACAGCTTTTTTGTACGGGATTTTGGGGGAGGAGCTGTACATGCTTCCACTTGATGGAATGCAGACACAGAAGGGAATGGTCTGTAAACTGCGGAAATCCTTATATGGTCTCAAGCAGAGTGCCAGGTGTTGGAACACAAAACTCACTGAGACATTGCTTTCTCTAGGTTTTCACCAGGGCAAAGCTGATCCATGTGTGTTTCTCAAGGACAAGGGCAAAACAAACTGTATTGTTTATGTTTTGTTGATGATCTTCTGATGTTTTGGAAGAATCAGGCTTTTTACAAAAGCACCCTAACTCAGCTGAAGGAGCACTTTGACATGAAGGATCTTGGTGAGGTATCCAACTATCTTTCTCTGCAGGTGGAGAAGGACCAAGCAGGTAATTTTCTGGTACACCAAACACAGAAAATTGCTGATGTATTAACCAGGTTGAATTTGGTTGATGCAAACCCAGCAGACACACCGATGGTGACAGGTTACCAGGTAGATAGTACTGCTGAAGCGTTTTCTGACACTACGCTGTACAGATGCATTCTAGGGAAGTTGAATTTCATTGCTAGATGCTCAAGACCTGACATTGCTGTAAGCACTAACCTGCTTAGCAGACATGCTAACAATCCTACTGTTCAGGATTGGAAAGCTCTGAAGCGTATAGCCCGCTATTTGAAGGGGACTATGCACTACAGGCTGAGGTTCACCAGTCAGAAGACTGGAGGTCTTGAAATCTTTGCAGATGCTAGTTTTGGAAGTGACACCACGGATGGTACAAGCACTTCTGGAGTATGCTACATGTACAACCACTGGCTGTGCAGGAAGCAGACGACAGTGAGCCTAAGTTCCTGTGAAGCAGAACTCAATGCTCTGTCATTTTCACTCATGGATTGTGAATGGTTGATGCAACTGTTTAAGGACATTGGGGTTTCTGTGAAATGTCCTATACAAGTGTATCAAGACAATAGATCCTGTTTGGCTTTGCTGAACTCAGAGAGTTGCAAGCAAAGAACCAAGTACTTGCAGATTAAGCTACATCGTGCAAGAGAGTGTATTCAGAAAGTACTCATTCGGGTGTCCTACATGCCAGGAAATGAAATTCCTGCTGATCTGTTGTCTAAGGTTGTTAACAGAGAACAACTTAAGGTTTACGTACAGAGGTTGCAATTGGGTTGAACCACAGGTACTACAGGTTACACGGAAAGGGGGAGGATGTTAGGATATTTCTGTTCCACCTTAAAAGGGAGCAGGCTTTTGTGCGTCACAGAGTCTGCGTATTTCCTGTTCACAGGATGTTTATGTTTTTGCTATTGCTTTCGTTTCTCTCTCGGTGCCTGAACACGCTAGCAGGCGGTCATGTTTTTCTTTGTTCTGACCAACGCTGAATAAACTTGTAAATATGCTCTCCTGCTGTGCAACTTTTGCTGTGTGAATTCTGCTGATAGAGTGTGCACCAGCCTAAGAATGTGGCAATATATTTCTGAGGCTTCGTGTCACTAATTGCTGATACTGCACGTCTACGGGAGATTGATGGACGTCCGGAGTCCGGCTGGAGGCAGTGATGGCCTATGTCTCCCTGGCAGTATTGTTTCGATGAGAGGAGTGGGAGAACCGGAGTCTTCGAATAGGCGAGTCACTTGCAATCCAACCCTTTGCGGCTTGTCCTTATTGTCTAAAACTAGTTTGGTTGTGTGCCAGTCTCTGAATGTTACCACAACTCTGTTTAGATCCTTGTCTGATGGCAGAAATTTAACATTAATGGTGTTTTCTGGTGGGACGAACCCTTTAACGGCTAATTCAGTTTTCTTGAGAATATAGATTCTCTGTTGTACTGGGGAAAGGAGATCTTTGTGCATGTATAAGGGTAGGATGATAAGTTTTTGTTTATTTCGAATTAGATTTCTGCGAGAGTATTTTGTTTTAGGCGAAGTTTCTTGCTTAGGGATCGGATTTTCCCTTGAATTTCCCGCGGTTCCATTCGGGAGCGCTACTTGCTCTGTTGAATTGTGAAGCCCAGCCTATATTTGTGTATCTTAATTGTGAAGCCCATCCTATATTTGTGTATCTTGTTCTTTCTTCCTAAGTGCAGAACCTGACATTTGTCCCCATTGAAATTCATTTTGTTAGCTGGGGCTCAATGTTGGGTTGCAAAAAAGAGGACACATTTGTTGACTTCTGCTTTTAACCATGGATTGCTATGATGACTCTGCCCATGAAAAAGAGGACGTGTCCTGGAAAAAGAGGACAAATGGCAACCCTAAATTCTGATTCTTTCTTCTGTGGCATTAGCTACCCTCCCAGTTTGGTGCCATCTGCAAATCTGATGAGCATTCCCATTGCTCATCAGAGCTTGCTCCCTATACATTTCTAAAATACTGTGGGCTGATCTTCCCACCAGCCTCTCAGACCTAGAGAGGCTATCAGCAGCCCAGCAGGTACAGAGGTGGTGACCTCACAGAAGACCAGGTAAGTAAAAGAGGGTAATGTACTCATGACCTCATAGAGCCCATGGGGGAGGGGGTTAAGCTGCTCCTCCCAAATAGCTACCCAGTAAAAGGAAGCCACTGAGACTCTCCCATCAAATACTGGGAGTTGATGAAGTGGATAATTTAAGAATTGGACTCTAAGGACTCTGTCAGGGTGAGTGAGGAGCTAAGCAAAGACCTCTCCCCTCTTTTCAATTCCCTCCTCCAAATGACCCCGGGGCTGGTTATGGATGTGGGAAAACACACTAGCTCCACCTTGACAAAGCCTCCTGGTTTTCTCCCTCCATGTTTCCCAATCAACTGTAATTCTTAAAAAAACCAAACCAAACCCGGAAAGGGAAAATGTGTTGGACATGCAATGTTCCTAAAACTGCATGTCCAAAACATTCTTCAGATGTGTGATACACATTCTTCAGATGTGTATCTGAAGTATGTGTATCTGGTGTATCTGAAGAAGTCTGCATGCACACGAAAGTTTATACCTAGAACAAACTTAGTTGGTCTCTAAGGTGCTACTGGACTATTTTTTAATTTTTAATTTTAACCTATTATGGTATTTGTAAGAATGGGTTTTAAATACCCTTTGATTTATCCATGGCAAGTCTGCATTTATATGCAAGTTGTTCATATTTTGCGAGTTTGTCTTCAATGCAAGGTAGAAGGAAGCCTCATTTTTATTTTTCCAATTCATCAGTATCCGTCTTTTTGCCATGGTAAGGGCACGGAAACTCCACTCATATTGTCCTTTTGTAAGGTTCCATGTGCTGGGTATATAATTCAAATGGATATTTTGCACTGTAAATGTAAGATTATTCCGTACAGTTCTGTTGATAGTTTCTGTTACCATTTTATCTGGAGATATTGCCATTGAGCATTTGTAGGCAATCTGTATTTGTCTCCTAAGACAGAATATTTATAAAATATAGCCTCTTCGTTTATCAGCTGGTCTAACATTAATATACCCAAATTCATCCATCTCTTCCTCTTCCTTTCTTGGCATGTGAATTGGAATTCCTCATAACATATAAACTAGTCTAGCTATTATGTTCATTTTAAGAGCACTGACTTTCCCCCACAGAGTCAGGTTCAATGACTGCCATTTGTCGATATCCACTGATACCTCATGATATATTTTGCTGATGTTTAATGATGCTAATTTAGATAAATCTCATGGTATTAATAACACACGGTTGACTCATGTTCAGCTTGTGGTCCACCAAGACCCCTGGATCCTTTTCACATGTACTGCTACTTAGCCATGTGTCCCCCATCTTCTATTTGTGCATCTGCTTCTTCCTGCTTAAGTGCAGAACCGTACATTTGTCCCTACTGAAATTCATCTGGTTAGCTTGGGCCCAGCTATGGAGAGTGCCCAGCTATGGGGCTGTACGCTTGAGTCTGGGTCAAGAAAAATATGGACTTGCTGACTAAACTACAGTGGTGCCCCACAAGACGAACGCCTCGCAAGATGGAAAACCCGCTAGACGAAAGGGTTTTCCGTTTTGGAGGCGCTTAGCAAAAACGAATTTCCCTATGGGCTTGCTTCGCAAGACGAAAATGTCTTGCGAGTTCCTGCGGGGTTTTTTCCCCTTTCCCCCCCCCCTTTCCTAAGGCGCTAAGCCGCTTATCAGCTGATCTGCTGATAAGCCGCTTAACAGCTGATCGCTAAAAGCCACTAAACCGCTAATAGCGCTAATCTGCTAAGCTGTCAATGGGCTTGCTTCGCAAGACGAAAAAACCGCTATACGAAGAGCCTCACGGAACGGATTAATTTCGTCTTGCGAGGCACCACTGTATAGTCGTTCTTGTGTCTACTTCTTCCTTGGATCTCATTCCTACACAGAACAACATGTTTGTGAGCAGGGCACAGGGCGTCCTACTGCTGGCTGGCTACATAACTTACATGGTGATGGGTGCCTTCGTCTTCGAGCTTCTGGAGAACGATCACCACAAAAGAATAGAAGAAGCAATTTTTCACATGAAAGAGGAATTTTTTTCGAACTACACCGCTCTCAGCCCAGAAGAGGTGGAGGTATTCATACAGGTAAGGCATTACTTCAGGAAGACTGAAAGGGATGACCGTGGCAGGACACCAGAGGTTAAGAGGTCAAAAAGTATATATGGGCGGAATACAGTTTAGGAGGTGAGAACTGAGGTGGGGACAGAATCAGTGGCCAGCATAGAGCCATAAGGACTCACCCTTCCTTCTGCATGTGAAAATTTATCCCCATGGAGGATTAGGCAGATTGTTGGAGGATAAGACAAGGAATGACTACTAGCCATTATGGCTCTGTTCTGCCAACACTGTTGGAGGCAGCATGGGCTTCTCCACACTGAGCTTTCCTCCACTCTCTCCAGGCCTGGCCATGATTTAAAGCTCCTTGTCTGAGCACCATTTTGTTACTCTGGGGCTTTCCTCGTGAAAACCAGCTTGTTAACAGCAATCCATTGTAAACCCAAATTTACTTTTGCTCTGATTCAGTTATAAGGAGTTTTTGTTAGTATTTGTACCATATGATGTGGTTGGTCCCTTACCTTTCCCTCTCCAATCTGGCCACAGTGATCCATGCGACGGTCACTTCCAGGCTTGACTACTGTAACTCTACGCGGGGATGTACTTGAAACTGTCCCAGAAACTCCAGTGGGTGCAGAATGGGGTCCTTGCCATGGGAGTATATTCACTCAGTGCTCTGCCAGCTGCACTGGCTCCTGTTGGAGTATAGGGTCAGGTTTAAGGTGCTGTTTTTTGACCTTTAAAGCCCTATGCAGCCTTGGACCCTCGTACTTACCCACAGAGGACCCTAAGGTCCATGAATAATAATAGCTTAAAGGTCCCGGGCCCTAAGAAAGCCAGACTATCCTCCACCAGGGCCAGGGCTTTTTCAGTGAGGGCTCCAACATGGTGGAATGCTCTGTCCCTTGAGACTAGGGTCCTGCAGGACTTAATCTCCTTCTGCAGGGCCTGTAGGACAGAGCTATTCCTCCTGAATTAGCCTGATCCTCTATTCTCTTGTCCCTTTCCTCTTCTATGAAGAAACCCTTTGTGGGACCCCCACATTTAAATCCTTCCTTGGTCTCCTTGCTGGCTGTAGTAGGACCAACTTGGCCAGTTAGCCCTAGTGATCAATCGATGTCTACTGACTGGGTTTTTTTTTTCTTTTTCCAAAAATGACCCCTGAATTTTTGAATTTTATTGATATTGATGCTGCATTTTATGTTGTATTCTATGCTGTTTTATGCTCTTAATAAGTCACATTTTAATCAATGTTTTATATTGTTTTTAGCTGCCCTGAGCCCGGTTTTTAAACCGGGATGGGCAGGGTACAAATAATAATAATAATAATAATAATAATAATAATAATAATAATACTTGTTGTACTGTACTGTATTTTGCAAAGAATAATTTAGGGAAAGGAGAACATACGTCATGTAGCAGCTGCAAAAGAGGTGATTCCAATCAAGGTCACAGAAAAGCTGAATCATTGCCACGGAAAACCCAAATTTATGTTTCTTCCAATTCAGCTATAAAGTGTGGGTTTTTGTTAATATTTGTACAGTTGAACCTTGGTTATTGTACTTAATCCATTCCGGTAGTCCATTCGACTCCCGAAATGGTTCGAAAACAAAGGTGTGGCTTCCAATTGGCTGCAGGCGCATCCTGAACTCAATCAGAAGCCATGGAAGCTGCGTCAGACTTTTGGCTTACGAAAAACATTCGCAAACCGGAACACTCACTTCAGGGTTTGTGGCATTCGGGAGCCAAAATGTCCGAGTACCAAGGTGTCCGCGAACCAAGGTAGGACTGTTCTGTATTTGCTGGGAAACGTATTTTGCAAAGATAATACTGGGGAAAGGAGAACATACATCATATAGCAGCTGCAAAACAGGTGACTCTGTTCAAGGTCACAGAAAAGCTCAATCATTGTCTGGTTAACTGCCTTGAAAAGTGTGTCTTTGTGCCTTAGACCAGAGGGTGGGAGATGGGGTAGTCTCACCATTGTTTTGTTGACTGAGAATATGGGAGAGCCAATACTCCAAGCAGACTTTGTCCAGAAGAATTTATGAAGACAGGGAAGCTAAGACATTTATGCATTGCTACAAAAGTGTGTTTTTGCAGCAAGAAGACTAAACCCTCTCTTGGGTTCAAGGGAGAGAAACACTTAGTATTGAACTTGAGATATAAACAACACAGCTTGTTATAGTGTTGCAATCAGTGCTATTTTTCTAGGAAAAGAGGTATTGGAAGTTCCCAGAATTCACCATGAACACCTCCCTCCTTCTCCTATAATGGCAAAGGTGCCTACTTGAGAGGTGCCAGAACTGAGTTCCAGAGAGTTCCTGCTGAAAAAAGCCCTTGACCAGTCAAGACCTGTTTTCAAGTCTTGTGTAAGGAGTCTACTTTATCACTAAGCTTTGAGGGTGAAACCGCTGCATCCATATAACACCGGTCTTGAAAGACCTACATTGGCTCCCAGTATGTTTCTGAGCACAATTCAAAGTGTTGGTGCTGACCTTTAAAGCCCTAAACGGCCTCGGTCCAGTATACCTGAAGGAGCGTCTCCACCCCCATCATTCTGCCCGGACGCTGAGGTCCAGCGCCGAGGGCCTTCTGGCGGTTCCCTCACTGCGAGAAGCAAAGCTACAGGGAACCAGGCAGAGGGCCTTCTCGGTAGTGGCGCCCGCCCTGTGGAACGCCCTTCCAGCAGATGTCAAAATGATAAACAACTACCTGACATTCAGAAGACATCTTAAGGCAGCCCTGTTCAGGGAAGTTTTTAACGTGTGATATTTTACTGTATTTTTGGTTTTTATGTAAGCCGCCCAGAGTGGCTGGGCAGGCCCAGCCAGATGGGCAGGGTATAAATAATAAATTATTATTATTATTATTATTATTATTATTATTATTATTATCCCTCTCAACAACTCAAACATAGATCAGTTTTCACTGGGAAAGCTTGGTGCAAACCACAGCAAGCACCCCTTGGAGTGTGGGCCTTTGCCTGGTAAGAGTGGAGGAAAAGTTGAGTGTGCATCAGCCCTATGCCTATCAGTTACTGGGGGTGACAAGTGAGGGGAGGGCTGTTGTGCTCGAGTCCTGTTTGTGGGCTTCCCATGAGCATTGGGTTGGCCCCTGGGGGAAGAACGTACTGAACTGATCCACAAGAACGTCCCTTGTGAATGCATAGAGATTTGGTTAGCGGTATCTGGTGATGCATAGAGATTTGGTTAGCGGTATCTGGTGACAAGGGACGCAGGTGGCGCTGTGGGTTAAAGCCTCAGCGCCTAGGGCTTGCCGATCGAAAGGTCGGCGGTTCGAATCCCTGCGGCGGGTTGCGCTCCCGCTGCTCGGTCCCAGCGCCTGCCAACCTAGCAGTTCGAAAGCACCTCCGGGTGCAAGTAGATAAATAGGGACCGCTTACCAGCGGGAAGGTAAATGGCGTTTCCGTGTGCGGCTCTGGCTCTGGCTCTGGCTCTGGCCAGAGCAGCGATGTCACGCTGGCCACGTGACCCGGAAGTGTCTCCGGACAGCGCTGGCCCCTGGCCTCTTAAGTGAGATGGGCGCTCAACCCCAGAGTCTGTCAAGACTGGCCCGTACGGGCAGGGGTACCTTTACCTTTACCTTTATCTGGTGATAATTAGAGGAGGGGCTTATTCTTATTGTTGGAATATTCAAACTGAGTCTTGCCTTCCATTGCAGAGACTGGTAAGAGCTGTTCACATGGGAATAGATCCAGTAGGAACCCATCCTCATGACAAACAGAGGAGCAGCTGGGATTTCACTAATTCTTTCTTCTTCGTGGGAACTATGTTAGCCACAATAGGTACTGTCATTTGGTTCTGGTTTCTCCCCAAATATAATAGGCATTCAACTGCTCTCGCTTTTGCTCCTTCATCATCCTTCACATCTCATCTTTGCCTTGCCCTTCTGGCCAAATAAATAGTTCATTTATTGTATGCCCAACAAGACCATTCCCTGATTAGTTATTTATTCCCCACCCTTCTGGGGTCAACCTAATGCAAATCCGTCTCTCTCAGCACAACCCTATGCATTCAGTGGGACTTGCTCCTCAATAAATTTGCATAGGATTGCAACTTCTTTCCAGTAAGCTACACGAATGCACAAGAAACCACACACCCTTTTTGTCTGGATGCAGAAAACCATGCACTGAATGAGTGGGAGAACCTACCTTATTAAGGTAAAGGTAAAGGTAAAGGTAAAGGTAAAGGTAAAGGTAAAGGGACCCCTGACCATTAGGTCCAGTCGTGACCGACTCTGGGGTTGCGGTGCTCATCTCGCTTTATTGGCCGAGGGAGCCGGCATACAGCTTCCGGGTCATGTGGCCAGCAGGACTAAGCCGCTTCTGGCGAACCAGAGCAGTGCACAGAAACGCCGTTTACCTTCCTGCTGGAGCGGTATCTATTTATCTACTTGCACTTTGACGTGCTTTCGAACTGCTAGGTTGGCAGGAGCAGGGACCGAACAATGGGAGCTCACCCCGTTGCGGGGATTCGAACCGCCGACCTTCTGATCAGCAAGTCCTAGGCTCTGTGGTTTAACCCACAGCGCCACCCGCGTCCCTTTAATCCAGAGCTTAATCCAGAACTGTTTAATCCAGAGCTTTCAAAACTTTTCATGTTGATGACACACTTTTTATACATGCATCAATTTGTAACACAATAATTCAGTTTTACTAGCAAACTGGTGGTTAAACTAACCCCTCTGTAGCGTTTGCATGACACACCTACAGTACACACCACAGTTGACAGACTACGGTAACTTGTCGCGACACACCGTTTGGAAAGCTCTGGGTAAGCTTTCTGGTGTGAAGCACAAACTGTTGATTCAAGTGTGCTAGGGATAAACTAACCTGCACTTCGAGTTCAGGCCATAAAGCTGCAGCTTCTGAGACCCAAGAAAAGGGCTTATCTGTTTCTCAGCTTTTGAACTTGAGGTATCCCAGGAGGCTTCATTTCTTGACTCTGTCCACTTGAGAATCTGGATCAGTAGATACTATTAGTTTTCTAATTGGTTCTCTGATTATTCCTGGTGCTTGGCAAAATCTTCATAGGATCTCAGCTGAAAACAACTCAAGTCTGGTCCTTACAGATGCATGGAGTATGCTGCTTAGTTATTGAAACTTTTCAACATACAATGCAATAAAAACCAAACTGATATAAAGTAAAAGAAAAGAAGAAACACACACAGAGAGAAATCAATCAATAAATAACAAATAAATAAATAAATCAAAGAAGGAAGCAAGGAAGGAAAGAAGGTGGGAATAAGGGAGAAAAGATTCAGAGCCCTCTATCAGAGGTAGAGTTTAACCCTTATCCATCCCAGCTCTCACCTGGGCATACTGATCAGGTCAGGTCACACCACAGTTGAAAGAAATCATATTCTTAGAGCATTCTTGAAAGAATTTAGGGACTTGGGAATTGCAACTGATTCTAGCCAACTGATGGTGACGAATGGAGGAACTCTTTTCCCTCCTCACTGCAGATGCCCTGAAGACTTACCTTCAGGGGTATTATGGGGTATCTGGGCACAATGGTGGTTCCTCTATCTAAGACACTCCTTGCATGCCCAATTTCATCACCAAAGACATATCATCAAATACATTTATAAATTTATCCCAAAAGAAATAAGTATTTTGTAATTTATTTTTAATCCAGTAACTGTATCACAACTGAAAAATCTGAAGGTAATTGGCAAATCAACAGTTGCTGACGTCTTTGCAACCCTTTCTTAATCTTACAACAGGCTATGGAAACCTCTGTCCCCAAACGAAAGAAGGTCAGATCTTTTGTGTTATTTTTGCTCTCTTTGGAATCCCCTTCTGCCTCCTCTGCTTGAACTATATTGGCTTTTTAGTCTCAGGAGTCTTCGAAAGCTGTGCAGAGAAAGTGCATGGGAAAGAAAACAAGGTAATTCAATTACTTTATCTAGAGATGGTTTCTAATCCAGCAGTCACAAGACTGAGGCCAACATAGACTGCTGTTGCACTCGGGTCCTGTGTGCAGGTTTCCTGTGGGCATCTGGTCAGCTTCGATGAGAACAGAATCCTCAACTAGAAGGGCCCTTGCCTGTTCCATCAGGGCTCTTCTTATATCTATTATATTTCATATACATATACATATATAATTAACTGCTTCTATAATAGTAGGAAGACAAGAAAAAATTAGACATGTGCATTATGCCCTCTAATTAAATGAGGAAGATAAACTCGAGCTCTGCCTTCAAATAGGAATGAGAGAAACTCCCCAAATTATTTGTTTCAAGAAGCACAGATTTTTGGAACACAGCTGTTTGCATTTAGTGAAAATGACTCTGGGATAAATTTGCAAAATATATCTTCTCAAATTCATGGAATTTATTGTTCTTAACTCTCCAAAATGCTCGTGGGTGCAAGGGTGTATGCAACAAGGTTTAGAAACTCAAGTTTGCCAAGTTAACGTGGGATTACGACAGACCAAGGCTTTTAGATACTTGCCTCTTTCTAAAACGAAGGTTTCTCTTTTGTGTACAGCTTGTGGTTTGTCTGCAGGCACAAAAAATGAGCCTGAGTTTGGACAAACATGCTAAGCCAAACCATGCCTTAGTTTGTGGCCAGGCAGCGCTAGAGGGGGAGCAAAGCAGCCACCATCTGCTCTCCTGGAGCCTGTCTTGGAGAAATTTAAAAGGAGGTTCTTAGACTGTAGCTTACCTACACAGCAATCCAAAAGAAAAGGATGTAGGTTCCCAGTGAATAGATGTGAACCAAGCACTTGCATGTGAATGTAGAACTGGGTATTGTGCTCCAGATGAAGTCTAACTAGGATGGAATTATTGTTATTTATCTGTTAATGCAGCCTAAAATCCCTGTGCATGGCTAGAAGCCAAGAAAACTGAGCTCTGTTGCATCAAACCTACCTTATTTCTTTTCTTTTTTTCTTTATCTTTTAGAATTCAGCAAGATATTTTATCTTGTTCGTGGCTATGGGAATTATAGTGTTTCTTATTTTGCCATCATTCCTCTTTCAATGGGTGGAGGATTGGAGTTATTATGAAGCTATCTATTTTACATTTATTACACTCAGCACCATTGGTTTTGGAGACTATCTAATTGGTAAGGCTTTCAAAATACTTTCATATTGTGAGCTTAACTGGTTTTAGAGATAAAGCTAGGTCATCTGTGTGTTGGTTTCTGCTCTCTTCACTGTGCAGCGAAGTGCTTGTCACGAGACAGGTGTTTACATTCCACAGTCTGTGCTGTTGGAGTTTCTCACGGGAAAGGAGACTGGATGTGACGTACACTGGTTTCCTGTTTTTCACTGTTCACACAGTGTTTTTCTCTCCGTGTTTCAGAGGAGAGAGGATGTTTTCTCTGCTCCAGCAGAGGCAAGATGTTTTTCTGTAATCTACCAGCTTTGAAATGTAAATAAAGCAATTTAGAGTATGTGCACGTATTCCTCATCATTCCGCTGTGCACGGGACACTGCAAATTCAACATAATTGGTTATGGGCCCAGAAGAACGCAATCAATCTTGAGGATGGGCTCCAGAAATTGGAACAGCGGCAGAGGGACGGATCGGACGATATCTCTGCGCGTCAAGATGATTGATGAGGTATGTGCTACTGCTCCGGGCAGCCTGCCAGCATCTAATTAATGGCTTTATGGCTGGACTTTGACCTTTTATGTCCGTTTGCCGGGCACAGGCAAAGGATCAAAGGATCAAGTTCCTATGCTGGGGAAATCGAAAGTAACTTTTAAAAGTGCTTTTGGGCTAAAGCAGCTGCAGCAGTGACGCAGCATGATTTAAAGCAGCAAAGATGACGCAGAAGGCTAATGTCAGAGTCATGATGGCTAGCTGCAGAAGGCTGGCTGATGCAAATGGGGAATCTGATGCCAATCAGCCACATGCTCAGCTCAGAGTAGCCTGTGATACTGCCATGATTCAGAATGAAGCAGACCGCCAGGGTGATAGCTGCATGGGTAAGGGGGAGTCTTCACAGACGTCATCCCAGAGTGCAGTGGAACCACCAGATGGCGCCAAAGCTTTGAAGGCAGTGAAATGCTACTCGTGTGGACATCTAGGCCATATGAAGAGGGAATGCAAATATCCCAGGGCCAAAACAGAGCAGCGCAGCGAAAGCTCATCGCGTGGAAAAGGCCGAGGCAAAGGCAGAGGTCCAGTGTCCAGGACAACGCAGCCCAAGGCAATGGTCTCACGCTTCACTCCAGAAGACGTCTAGATCTTTCTTCGTTGTTGATTCAGCGGCAACGCACCACATGTGCAACGATAAGCGACTGTTCGTGTCTTTTACACCGCAGGAAGGTGCGATTCACCAGGCGGATGACCACACAATCCCCAGTAAAGGCTACGGAACTGTTGTTCTTCACAGTTTGGACTTATCGATACAGAATGTACTTTATGTGCCAGATGCCAAACATAATCTGCTCAGCGTTGGACAGCTGAATGAGCGGAAAATTGACGTTTCCTTTAAGAACAAAAGGTGCATCATCACAAAGAAAAATGATTATGTATTGTATGCTGAATATGTTGATCGTTTATATGTTTTGTATTATGATGATGTTGTGCAGGATGACACTTGTTGCATTGCAGGTTCTAACAAAAGTTTGCATGCAGAATGTATTCACGATTTTCATCGAAAATTTGGTCATTTGAATTTTGAGGCAGTATCTAAAATGCCTGCCTTGGTTGAAGGTATGACTATTAAACCCTGCAGGTACCACATGAAGTGCAAGGCATGCGCAGCAAACAAGGTGAAAATAGGTACTTCATGGTTCTCATTGATGCATTTTCCAGGTATATTTATGTGTACAATCTCAAGCAGAAATCAGAGGCTTTTCCAAGGTTCAAGGAATTCTGTGCTTGGTTGGAAAATGTGCATGGTAAGAAGATAAAAATTCTTTTCAGTGATCGCAGGGGAGAATTCACTTCTCAGCAGTTTGAAGCTTTTCTGACTGAGAAAGGAATTCAACACGATTTGTCTAGTCCTCGCTCGCCATGGCAGAATGGACTTGCGGAACGAGCAAATCAGACATTGCTTCAAGGGTTAAAAACCTTGCTACATGATGCAAATCTTCCAGAGAGTTATTGGGCCGAAGCTCTCTCATGTTTCACTTACAGTTATAATCGCAGGTTATCTTCAGCGATTGGTTGTACCCCCTATGAGAAGATGTTTGGCAAGAAGCCATACATCAAACACATGAGAATTTTTGGTTCTGACATGTGGGTTCACTCACCACAAAACTCCAAGTTAGACAAGCGTGGTTTGCATGGTATCTTTCTAGGTTATGAGAAAGGTTCTTACAGAATAATGATGACTGACTCTAAGACAATTAAGCTCACAAGAAGTGTTGAGTACAGTGCCAAGTGGGGGGAGAATGTGGGAATTTTCCAATGTTATCCTGATGTAAGTGATGAGACTGAGGATAGTCAAAAGCAACCGCAACAACCCACACCCACTGATGAAGGTTCTGATTCTGAGTCTGAAACTGAATCGGGTGATTCAGAGGATTTCAAGAGTGCGAAAGCCTCTATGCGACCCTCTGAAAGTTCTGATCAAGAATTGGAGGAACCATTGTTCACAATAGGTCACTTTTCTCCTAAGAAGGAAGAGGAGAGTGTTGAAGACCTACGGCTAATTCGCAGGTCACAGAGAGCCACAAAAGGCAGACCTCCAAAGAGATTTGCTCATGAGTTTGCTAAGATAGCAGTAACAGCTGTTAAAAGCTCCAAGAAGGTATTTGAACCTTCAAGTTTCCAAGAAATCCAGGATTTGGATTCAAAGGAAGCTGAGCCATGGTTAAATGCCATGAAGGCTGAGCTTGATTCCTTGGAAAGGAACAAAACATGGGAACTTGTTCCAGTAGTTCCAGGAATGAAACTGCTTGGAAGCAAATGGGTCTTCAAAGCGAAGACTGATCAAAATGGCAAGATAGTCAGACACAAAGCCAGATTGGTAGCCAGAGGTTTTGCACAGGTACCAGGTGAAGACTATCACGAGACCTATTCACCCACAGTAAGGTATGAGAGCATTAGGCTTATGCTCAAGCTAGCTGCAGAGGAGAATTTACACATTAGTCACCACGATGTGAATACAGCTTTTCTGTACGGATCTCTCGATGAATCACTTTATATGCTTCCACCTGATGGCGTACAGGTAAAACAGGGATTTGTTTGTGCTCTGAAAAAGTCCCTTTATGGTCTCAAACAAAGTGCACGATGTTGGCACACAAAACTCACTGAGGTATTGTTTTCTCTAGGTTTTCAGCAAGGGAAAGCTGATCCATGTGTATTTGTCAAAGAGGAGGGGCAAAAGAAACTGTATTGTTTGTTTTATGTTGATGATTTATTATTCTTTTGGAAAGATGTCACAATGTACAATAACGCCCTAGCTCAACTGAAAGAACACTTTGACATGAAAGATCTTGGTGAGGTAAACAACTACCTATCTCTTGAAATAGAGAGAGATCAAGCTGGTAACATTCTAGTACACCAGTCACAGAAAATTGCTGATGTGTTAAGCAAACTAAACCTGATGGATGCTAACCCTGTAGACACCGATGACAACAGGTTATCAGGTAGATGACACTGAAGAAGCATTTTCTGACACTACACTGTACAGAAGTGTGCTAGGCAAGCTAAACTTCATTGCCAGATGTTCAAGACCAGACATTGCTGTTAGCTGTAATTTGCTAAGCAGACAAGTCAACAATCCTACTGTTAAGGATTGGAAAGCTCTGAAACGCATAGCGCGGTATTTGAAAGGCACTATGCATTACAGACTGAGATTTAACAATCAGAAGTCTGGTGGTCTTGAGATATTTGCAGATGCAAGTTTTGGAAGTGACACTACAGACAGGAAAAGCACGTCTGGAGTTTGCTATATGTACAATCAGGGTCTATTTGATTGGTCATGCAAGAAGCAAACAACAGTTAGCTTAAGTACTTGTGAAGCTGAACTGAATGCACTATCTTATTCACTTAAGGATTGTGAATGGTTGTTACAATTGTGCAAAGACATGAAAATTCCTGTCAAATGTCCAATCCAGGTTTACCAGGACAACAAAGCATGTTTGGCTTTGCTGAATTCTGAAGGTTGTAAGCAAAGCACGAAGCACTTGCAATTGAAGATGCAACATGCTAGGGAACGTATTCAGAAGGGACTCGTAACGGTGTCCTATATGCCAGGTAATGAAATTCCTGCTGATGTATTGTCCAAGATTGTATCAAGGGATCAACACTGTACCTATGTGCAGAAGTTGGGTTTGTACTGAAATTGTACGAACACGCTGCCCAGTGATGTTCACAGAAAGGGGGAGGATGTTGGTTTCTGCTCTCTTCACTGTGCAGCGAAGTGCTTGTCACGAGACAGGTGTTTACATTCCACATTCTGTGCTGTTGGAGTTTCTCACGGGAAAGGAGACTGGATGTGACGTATACTGGTTTCCTGTTTTTCACTGTTCACACAGTGTTTTTCTCTCCGTGTTTCAGAGGAGAGAGGATGTTTTCTCTGCTCCGGCAGAGGCAAGATGTTTTTCTGTAATCTACCAGCTTTGAAATGTAAATAAAGCAATTTAGAGTATGTGCACGTATTCCTCATCATTCCGCTGTGCACGGGACACTGCAAATTCAACACTGTGGCCTCAAGGTACTAGTGGGAACCAATCTGCTCGACTGAAGAATATGAAAGCTCAGTTCAGGTTTCATACAAAAGATGACTTGCAATTATTATAATTTGGAACCCAAACCATATTTTAAGTTTCTCAAGTAAAGACCCTCCAAGTATCCCTATTTTCCAGGAACAGCTCCAGATTTACAGAAGCTATCCCAAAGAGTAATTAATGGTTCCTTGACATCCTGGAAAAAAGTGACAAGTAGGGTGCCACCAGGTTTTGTTCTGGACCTGTTGTTGTTCAGCATCTTTATAAATGCTTGGTTGAATGAACTGAGAGGATGCTTCTCAAATGTACAGATGACACTGAACTTGGAGGAGTAGCTAATGCCACAGAAGACAGAATCACAATTCAAAATGACCTTAACAGATTGGAGAACTGGGCACAAGCTAACAAAATGCATATCAATAAGGATAGATGTAAGGTTCGGCACTTAGTCAGGAAGAAGCAGCTGCACAAATATAGGATGGGGGACACCTGGCTTACTAACAGTACATGTGAAAAGGATCTAGGGGTCTTGGTGGACCACAAGCTTAACATGAGTCAACCGTGTGATGCAGTAGGGAAAAAAGCTAACGGTATTCTAGGCTGCATCAACAGAAGTACAGTGTCCAGATCAAGAGAAGGAATAGTACCACTCTATTCTGCTTGGTCAGAACAATCTGACAATCTGGAATACTGGGTCCAGTTCTGGGCTGTTGACAAATTGGAACATGTGCAGAGAAGGGCAGCCAAGATGATCAAGAGTCTGGAAACCAAGCCTTATGAGGAATGGTTGAAGGAGCTGACTATGTTTAGCCTGGAAAAGAAGAGACTGAGAGGAGATATGATAGCCATCTTCAAATATATTAAGGGCCGTGATGGTAGGACTCAAACCAATGGCTTCAGGTTACAAGAAACGAGATTCTGACTGAACATTCATTAAAAATTTCTGACAGTAAGAGTGGTTCGGCCGTGCAATAGACTCCCTTGAGAGGTGGTGGACTATCTTTCCCTGGGGTATTTTAAGCAGAGGTTGGATAGCCATCTGTCATGGATGCTTTAGCTGAGATTCCTGCATTGTAGAGGGTTGGGCTGGATGCATCAAACATGAAAGAAAGGAAAATGCTCAATATGTTTTACTGGACAGTGATTTTGCACCTTTCTCTTGGTTGGAACTGCAACTCCACCCCCATTGTTCAGCCCGGACACTGAGGTCCATCTCCGCGGGCCTTCTGATGGGTCCCTCACTGCAAGAAGTGAGGTTACAGGGAACCAGGAAGATGTCAAGGAGGTAAAGAACTACACAACCTTTAGAAGACATCTGAAGGCAGCCCTGTATAGGGAGATTCTTAATGCTTTATGTTTTATAATGTTTTTATATATGCTGGAAGCCTCCCTGAGTGGAGGTGGGATACAAATAATAAAACAACATTATTATTATTATTATTATTATTATTACGTGGGTTAAACCACAGAGCCTAGGACTTGCTGATCAGAAGGTCGGCGGTTCGAATCCCTGCGACGGGGTGAGCTCCCGTTGCTCGGTCCCAGCTCCTGCCAACCTAGCAGTTCGAAAGCACGTCAAAGTGCAAGTAGATAAATACAGTGGTGCCCCGCAAGACGAATGCCTCGCAAGACGAAAAACTCGCTAGACGAAAGAGTTTTCCATCTTTTGAGGTGCTTCGCAAGACGAATTTCCCTATGGGCTTGCGAGTTCTTGCGAGTTTTTTCCCTCCCCCCCCCTATTCTTAGCCGCTAAGCCGCTGTTAGCCGCTAAGCCGCTAATAGCGCTAATCCGCTAATAGCCGTGCTTCGCAAGACGAAAAAACCGCAAGACAAAGAGACTCGCGGAACGGATTAGTTTCGTCTTGCGAGGCACCACTGTAGGTACCGCTCCGGCGGGAAGGTAAACAGCGTTTCCGTGTGCTGCTCTGGTTCGCCAGAAGCAGCTTAGTCATGCTGGCCACATGACCCGGAAGCTGTACGTCGGCTCCCTTGGCCAATAAAGCGAGATGAGCGCCGCAACCCCAGAGTCGGTCACGACTGGACCTAATGGTCAGGGGTCCCTTTACCATATATATATATATATATATATATATATATGCAGGAATTTACAGGATGTGCACTGATTGGGAATGTGGTAGCGCAACCACACCAAAGCTTTTATAGGCTCAAACAGCATCATGTGCCCAAACCATCATGAATAGGCAATAATAAGGACATTGGCAGTTTCCTGTGTTCATCTTCCCACAATTCAGTGGTAGAAATGTCTTTTAAACGTATGGTGTGAACATGACCTAATGAGGTCTGGATAAACTGAGTTGGCAGGTCCTTTAAATCACCTCCTCACACATTATTGTTGCTTTTCTCTGTCTCCAGGGAAGAAGCAGGACAGAACCTATTTTCCGGGCTACCGGCTGCTCTCAGCCATTTGGATCATCATTGGTCTGGCCTGGATAGCTGTGCTGTTTGAACTGGTATCTTCATTCCTGGCACCTGTGGATCCGAAAGCAAGCTCACAAAAAGACAGCAAAGGGTAAAAATAACACCGCCCCAAAGGAGTCAGTCTGCTACATGTCCACTGGAGAAGAATTTATCATTTCGTTCAGGTGGAGACTGACATAAAAATGAGTTGCACTCAAGAATTTCAAGTGAGCTTTTTATAATTTTATGCCATCGTGTCATTCTGCTGATTCCTTAAAAACTCACTAGTCGCTCTTTAGGTTATGCAGTTCCTAATAAACTGTGAAATAGCCTGGTATTCTGCAACCAAGAGAGGGAGGGAGGGTCTTACTTGGATTCTCAAAACTGGAATGTGTGCAGAGGAGAGCAACCAAGATGATCAAGGGTCTGGAAACCAAGCCTTATGAGGAGTGGTTGAAGGAGCTGGGTATTTTTAATCTGAAAAAGAGGGGATTGGGGGAGATATGAGAGCCATCTTCAAATACAGTGGTGCCTCGCAAGACAAAATTAATCCGTTCCGTGAGGCTCTTCGTATAGCGGTTTTTTTGTCTTGCGAAGCAAGCCCATTGACGGCTTAGCGGATTAGCGCTATTAGCGGTTTAGCGGCTTTTAGCGGATCAGCTGATAAGCGGCTTATCAGCGGATCAGCTGATAAGCGGCTTAGGGCTTAGGAAAAGGGGGGGGGAGGGAAAAAACCCCGCAGGAACTCGCAAGACATTGTCGTCTTGCGAAGCAAGCCCATAGGGAAATTCGTTTTGCGAAGCGCCTCCAAAACAGAAAACCCTTTCGTCTAGCGGGTTTTCCGTCTTGCGAGGCGTTCATCTTGCGGGGCACCACTGTATCTCAAGGGCTGTCACATGGAAGAGGGAGCATGCTTGCTTTCACCTGATCTGGAAGGGAGAACTTATACCAATGGCTTCAAGTCACAAAAAAGGAGATTTGAACTAAACATCAGGAAGAACTTTCTGACAGAGCTGTTCAGCAGTGGAACAGGCTCCCTCGGAAGGTGGTGGACTTTCCTTCCTTGAAGGTTTTTCAGCAGAGGTTGGATGGCCATCTGTCCTGGATGCTTTAGTTGAGATTCCTGCATTGCGGGGGGTTGGGCTAGATGACCCTTGGAACCCCTTCCAACTCTGCAATTCTATGATTCCATGATTCTAAGGGGCATTTTCGTCCAACATCAGTACAGACAAAGGGTCCCCATGTAAAGTGGGAGGGGGTGGTGGAATTTCTGGCTTGAGGACCACACTGGCCTTTGCCTTCCAGTGGGCACTGCACACCCTCACATGTGTGAACGCCTACGTGCACACACACACAGGCAGACATGCACAGAGACACAACCCCCCCCCCCCCCCACGATAGCAGTGGAGACCAGCTTAGGTGGAGGTGGTAACTGCACCCCTCCTTATCAAAAAATAGATGGGCATTCAAACTTTCCCCTACCAGGACACCCCATCAGGGCGCTGAGCCTCACTCACTATTTAAATATATGCGACATTGCCAAAAACAGTAGAGGGTTCTGAAGGGCCAGAAAAAAAATGTCTCGGGGCCAGGTCAAGCTCACAAACTGGGAGTTGGTCACCGCTGAAGTATAACCGCCCCTGGAATTGCAGGACAATGAGTGGGGAATTCTGAATGCTTAAGACCTCGGGCCTCCACTAGAAGACAAAGAAAAAAGCACACCATAAAGAAGATAATCTAAATATAGCTTTGCTATGGAGATAGGCGCATATATGTGCACAGGTGGCAGCAACACATGCTTTGTGCAGAAACAGAAGATGCCCCAAATAAAGACAATTTAATAAAATGCGGACAATCTCACATCCCCCCCCTTGTGATGTGCCTAGCATGGCCAGGAGATAAAGGCTTCTCAAAGTTGGACTTTTATTTGAAAGTGGCACTCAATGTAATTTCTATGCAGTGGTACCTCTGGCTGAGAACGGGATCCGTTCCGGAGTCCTGTTCGCAACATAAGCAAAATACAACCTGCGTGCGCGGTTCGTCATTCGCCGCGTCTGCGCATGCAAGTGATGTCATTTTGTGTGTCTGCGCATGCGTGAGTGCCAAAACCCGGAAGCAACCTGAAAACGCTCAACCTGAAGCAAATGCAACATGAGGTATGACTGTAATACCCAGAGAAACACACAACAAAAACATTCTATATGCATAGTTAAAACATACTTTGCAGATAGAAGACATTGTGGATGCTGTGCTAAATTGTTTCTTCTTTTTTCTCTTGGGAAAAAAAATGTTGGGGGGGGGGAAGAGTTCTAATTTATTTATCCGGGTTAGGAGAGATTTCATCTCAACCCAATGCAGAATTTGAACCATAATCTGTTTCAACAATATTCAAAGAACAATGGCCCACAATATTGAGGGAAGCTGGGCAAGTTACATCGCACATTATTCCCAGCTTCTTGGTAGCCTCCTGGTTCTTAGTGAGATGGAGTCATTCCCATACTCCCCAGCTTTTCTCCAGTGAAAAGAGGGACATCCTAAGGATCATATCAGAAACAGGGATGGAAACTTGGAGAGTCTGCATTCCTTAAGAAATGCACTCCATTTAGAATGCTTAGGAACACGGGGAGCTGCCTTACACAGAGTCAGACCAGTGGGACATTTGGCACAATACTGTCCAGACTGACCATGAGGAGCAATTTAGAATTTCAAACAGGAGTTTGGAAATGCTGGAGTTTAAACTCAGGACTCAGTTTGGGAAAGGAGAGTCTTCCATCTCAATGCTGGTGGTTGGATGTTCAGTTGGAAGCACTCCCCCCAACGACAACAAGGGGCTGTAGCCAACTAATATTTTTTTACATTCTTTATTAAATTTATACACCGCCTTTCATTTGAAGGTCTCGGGGAGGTTCACAAGAAAAAAAATACAGGGTAAAAGGACAAAACAAATAGTTAAAACAAAGCCCAAAACAAAATAATGCCCTCCACTCCCACAAACACATTTAAAAGGCCGTAAGAACAGGCATACTAAAAATTAATAGATCTGAGTTCGTCATGCCCCTTAATGCAAATATTGCCAATGTATTTCGCATCTGGCAACCAATGTGCTCCTCGGGCTTCAGATACAACACAGGCAGACAAGAAACAGTCTGGGACACAAATTTTCATGGCCCTCTAGTGGCTAAGGTGGCTCATTTACCAGAAGTAATGTAGTTTGCAGTTTGATCAGCATCGAGTTGTATACTCAATGCTGATCAAACTAAGCTTCTGAAAAGAAGAGTGGCATGTTGTGATGGAAAATACTGACTGTCACTCGTGATTCATTCTCCATTGGGGATTTCACCTGAGGGAAAGGGAAACAAATATTAATATGGTTGTGAGGAAGGTGCAGGGGAGGTTGTATTTCCTGAGAATGCTCAGAGGATTGAATCTATCTCAGCACCTACTTCTGTCCTATTATCATAGTACCATTGAGAGTGTCTTAACCTATAGTATATTATCGTGGTATGGGAGCAGCTCTGGAATGGATAAAAAAGCCTTACAGAGAATAATTAAAATTGCCCAGAATGTTATTGGGCTCCAACTACCAACCCTGGATGAGATCTTCACGTCTCGCAGCTTGAAGAAGTCACACAATATCCTGAGAGATCCCACCCATCCTGCTCACAACCTCTTTGAACTGTTGCCTTCGGGCAGAAGATATAGGACAATGAAAACACGAACTACACGCCTTCTGAATAGTTTCTATCCAAGAGCTCTGATTGCACTAAACAATGATCTCAGGGCCAGTTGTAAGAAATAGCAAGCAGTGAGTAGTAAGGAATGAGATAGGTTTTAGGTTATGCTATGCTTCTAATAGGTTGTGTTATATTCTGGATTATGTATGTTTTAATAGATTATGTCTGAATAGGATGAGAGTGTTGGAGATACGTGCAAATGTGTATGTGAATCCGGTCTTGGGTGTTTGATTTTCGTTGTTGTGTATACTGTGTATATACGGACAATGACAATAAATTTATCTAATCTAATCTAATCTAAACAGAGGGCTGGCACAGCGGCGCCAGGGAGAGAGAGAGCCATTGTGCCATTGCATATTAAGTAGTGGCAGCGCTGTGATATGAAGTTAAAAACCCCACAGAAACGTGCAGATATAGAACATCCAGTTTAATAAAGTACTGAGGTTATTTTATTGAAAGAAGAATTTTTTTCTGTCAGAAAATGGCCAGCAAGCACCAGGCAAAAGAGACTCGGGATGACCCAGTACAGGGAGCTGTTGCATCTGAGGAGAATCCTAATACTGAATTAGAAATGCTGAGGCTAGTATTAGAATTGGCTAAAGTTGAAGCAAAGAAAGAAAGAAAGAAAGAAAGAAAGAAAGACATAAGTTGAAGCAGAGAAAGGAAAGGAAAAAGCAAAATTAGCAGCTGAACAGGCCAGAATTGCAGCTGACATTCGGTCAGCACAGATACAGGCTGAGAGAGATATGGCAGAGAGAGAGAGCAGATTAGCTCATGAGGGAAAAGAAAAAGAAAGAAATGCCAGATTAGCCCAAGAAGAAAGAGAAAGGGAGGCCAAGATGGCCTATGAAAAAGACATGTTTCTTTTAAAAATGGAGGAAATTAAGCTGAGAGCAGAACTGCCACATCCATTGGTAGGGGGTGGAGACTTTACTCAGCTAATGTGAAGAGATTTCCCTAAGTGTGTCAAAGGCATTCCTGCTAAGTTTTGAACAGACCTGTAAGGACTTAAATATCCCTGAGGAAAACTGGATGCTGTATTTACATCCACAGATATGTGGAACTTTGAGTGAAATATACTCAGATTTAAGAGAAGATGAAACCTCTTATTATCTCACATTCAAAGAAAGAATGAAAGGGCGGTTTGGTTTAACTGCAGAGCAAAGCAGAAAAGCCTTTTGTGACATTTAAAGAAAACCAGGAGAGACTTATGCCCAACTGAGTAGCCGTATTGATAAAGCTCTGGACAGATGGGTGGAAGGAAGTGAAATTAAAACCATTGATGAACTTAAACAGTTGATCAGTTTAGAGCAATTTTATAGACAGGTTCCTGCACACCTACGCTGGTTCCTTAAAGATAAGAAACTGGAAACAGTAACTGAAATCTCTATCTTGTTAGATGAAATCGAAGGAGACTTAGGGGGAGCACTAGCACCCAGTCCCTTCAAGAAAAATAATGACTGGAAACCCAGAGAGAAAGTTGGGACTCAGAACAACAACCCTGCAAGGCGGACCGCTCCTACACAATACAAACCTAAAGGAGTAATTTGTCAGGAGGAGGGTCACAAATTTTCACAGCCTTCTAGTGGCTAGGGTGGCTCATATAATAAGTCAATCCTTTATTAGGCATAGCAAACCACACATTATCAAACAAACACCGTATACAAATTGTGCAAAATACGAGCTCAGCATAACAAGGTTTGTCCCAGTCAGATCTTTAACGCCAGAGAAAATCAATTTGCATAAATAATACAATATAACACTACCACATCGCCAATCAATTAAGAATCACTAAATCTCTTTATAATGACCTAGCCTTTCTACATGGACAGCACTCAAACATTCAGCCACTATTAAAGTAATTTGATCATTCCTGTCCGAGAGCAGGTCCTGAACCATTGGTGGCATAGAATTGAGCCTGTTGAGTTGTAAGGCCTCTAATAATTGTCTTCTGGCATAAATGCCAAAATCACAAGAAAATAAAATATGCTCCAAAGTATCAGGTTCCTGTTTACTACATTTGCAGAGACGTTCTGCTTCTGGGAGAGCTAAATATCTTCCTCTTACCTTGTTTCATGCTGTTAAGGTACTGCAAGGGTCCTTGTTGTCTTCCCTGGCCTAGAAACAGAATGGGGAAGCAAGGCATTTTGGGGTGTCGATGTTGTTCTTAAGAGTACAGCACAGCACTATTGTCATTAGTGGGGTAGGATAGCTGAAAATAATTGTCAGGGACGTGACTGAATCGAACGCCTGGGAAGAGTCAAACTGTGAAGATGAAGGAATGCCAGTACAGAGAGAGCCAGAGTCTGACTCTGGAGACGAAAGAATGCAGACAGAGCAGGAGTGGGTTAGCTCAGCACCTCCTTCACCAAGAGTTCCCAGACTCAGATAGAGCAGCAGACTCAGACAGCTCGCAGGCAGGAGGAGGGGGAGAGATAGATGGCATTGAGGGGGCTGCTATGCAACCAGCAGAGAAACAGCGTTCAGTGGGCTGTTCTGAGAGCGGGAGGGAATCTACTCACCTTCTCCCCGAATCAGAAGGGCTGAAAGGGTTAAAGTGCAATAGAACTGCAAAAGAGGAAGGTCTGGACTTTGGCACCCTTCGTGGAGTGACAGGAAAGGAGACTCAAAGTGACCGACTCGTAGCAAAGAGCGGCAGGCTCCGAGCCATGCTCTGGGTATAATTTGTAAATAAGCGTACCATAAAACTGCCAGAGACTCATAAATTTTTATCGGGACTTGCTTACCTGCCTGAGATCATTACAATAATATGCAGATATATTTCACATTTGGTAAACCTTGGGTTTCAGATCGGGGGGGGGGGGGAATTATAAGTTATTTAGGAGACCACTGTAAGCAGATGGAAACATTAGTAGAATTTTGATTTCACTTGTAGTGTAACAATTACTATGGATAATATGTTTTGATATAAAAATTGGAGTATGGAAGACTATGTAGAAATAAATGTTTAAAATGGGACTCCATGGAAGGGGCACGGGGGAGTCCTGAAATTTGGGAGCCAGAACGTTTGAGTTTCAAGGCGTTCGGCTTCCGAAGTTCCACTGTACTTCACTGGCCCCATGAGACCTGTCAATCCTAGTTATTAGGGAAGAGGATGGCATTGCTGTTGTTCCTTGCCTTTTCAGAGGCATTTGTCTTTAAACAGCTACCCAAATGCTCCTCTCTTCCCAGCCCTCAGATATAGAAAGGTTTTAAATGAGAGTCATAACACGGCGCAGGAAAAAGGGAGGACTGCTGTTTATCACAGGGATGGTGCTGCCAGGCCACAAAGCACTTCATTAGTGCAAAGAAAGTTCAAGCTGGGTGCATTTCACAGAGATCAAATGCTGTGGATCATATCTGGGGAAATGCAATTGACTTGCAACAAGAGATGCTAACTGGAAGAAAGATGGCTGTACCTCCCCTTGCAATTTAGAAACACCACAGTATTCCTTCTGGAAGAAACCGATTGCCTGGAAAGGCTCTGAAGGCATAATCCGATATTCAAGAGATGAGGAAGGGTCACAGTTTAGTGGCAGAGAACATGCTTTAAATGCTAAATGTTCAAGACTCTATCTGTAGCCCCTCCAGGTAGGGCTGGGGAAGACTAAAAACCCGGGAGAGCTTCTGCCGGCCAGTGTAGCTGATGCTCATCCAGACGAACCAATTATCTGACTTCATTTAAGGCTGTTTCCTATGGTCTGCCAGCTGAAGGGATTTAGGACAGGCGTCCCAACTTCTAGGGGTGGAAGGGTCTTCAGCCCCCTCAATAGGTACCCTCTATGTTGGCTGGGTCCTCCTGAATGTGAAGATGGTTCTCATATCTCCTCTTGTTCAGAATAAGCATACCCAGCTCCTTCAACCGTTCCTCATCAGGTTTGGCTTCTAGACTTTGTATACCTTTATTACTTCCTGTGATGTGGACACTATGCTTCTGTTGATATGTAGCCGAGAGTCACTTTGGAGAATAGAAGACACGGTGGAAACTGTCAGACTTTAATAGGGTTTATTCAGCTATTTAAACCTTCAGTCTGCATGGAAGGAGTCTAGATCTTATGGCATGTTCAGTTCAAGAGGCAGCAGTACAGGCATACAGCCTCTCTCTCCAAGATGGATCTCTCCTCCCCCCTCTTTCTTCCCCCCAGAGACCCCTTGCCTTCCCCCAGAGCAGGTACCCTGGCAACCTACCAAATCCCCAGTCCTTGTTCACACCTAGGGTCAAGAGGAAAGTTCCCTTGTATTGTTAATGACCCCTATAGTTACTCTTGATAGCCCTGGGTCAGCCAGGTTGATTTGCATAAGACAGCCCAGGAATTATCTGTCTGGAACAGCTCTGCAGCTTATGTTCTAATCCATATCCCAATTAACCAAAATCCTAGCATTTATTCATTCCGAGGGGCTTAACAATAGCATTAGCTTTGCTGCTGCATCACACAACTGACTCATGTTTAGCGTGTGGTTCACCAAAACTCCTAGTTCCTTTTCGCATGTACTGCTAGTAAACCAGGTGTCCCCCATATTTGTGTATCTTGTTCTTCCTTCCTAAGTGCAGAACCAAAAATTTGTCCCTATTGAAATTCATTTTGTTAGCTGGGGCTCAATGTAGGGTTGCAAAAAAGAGGACACATTTGTTGACTTCTGCTTTTAACTATGGATCGCTATGATGACTCTGCCTATAAGGACAAAGAGGACAAATGGCAACCCCCAATCCTGATTCTTTCTTCTGCGGCATTAGCTACCCCTCCCAGTTTGGTGCCATCTGCAAATCTGATGAGCATTCCCATTGCTCGAAGTAGCAATAGGTCAAATTTGGCCCCTGTACATTTCTAAAATATTGTGGTCTGATCTTCCTACCAGCCTCTCAGACCTGGAGGCTTTCAGCAGCACAGCAGGTACAGAGGGCATGACCTCACAGAGGACCAGGTAAGCCAGTCCACAAAAGAGAGTAATATACCCATGACCTCATAGAGCCCATGAAGGTGTGGTCAGGCTGCTCCTACCAAATAGCTACCTAGTGAAAGGGAAGCACTGAGACTCTCCCATCAGATATTGGGAGTCAAAGAAGTGGAACATTTAAGAGGATTTGGAATCGAATGTCCCTATCAGGGTGAGTGATGAGCCAAGCAAAGACCTCTCCCCTCCTTTCAATTCCCTCCTCCAAATGACCCCGGGGCTGGTTATGGATGTGGGAAAACACATTAGCTCCAACATGACAAAACTTCCTGGTTTTCTTCCTCCATGTTTCCCAATGAACTGTATTTCTTTAAAAAACCAAACCAAACCAAACCTGGAAAGAGAAAGTGTGTTTTGACATGCAGTATCCTAACACTCCAAACAACTTTCCCAAGAAGTAATTGAAGCAGTTGCTTTTTGCACAGTCAATATAAACTTTTATTTTAGACACCTATACGACATGAAGATTTTTTTCAAGTTTTTCTAGCAACATATTCACATATGGTTTTGTCATCTGAGAGCTTCCTTGCAATCATTTTCTAGAGACAATTTTTTTTCAAACCATGTAGAAGGCAAAGTAAAGAGGGGAGAGAGGAAAAACCAAACTGTATCCTTTACAGAGTTGTTATTCTAATTCACCAGATCTTAACCTACTACGTACAGTATTTGTAAGAATGGATTCAACATATCATTGAATTTGTCCACGGCAAGTCTGCTTTAAACGCAAGTTGCTCATATGTTGCAAGTTTGTATGTCTTAAATCCAATCATGGAAGGGAGCCTCACTTTTATTTTTCCATTTCATCAGTCTCAGTCTTTTTTAGTGATACAGTCCTAAATCTGGGATCCCAAATCCTCCTTCCTTTATCAATATTTGAATTTTTTGAATCGATATTCTTGGAACTGAAGAGTCCCAAAGGCATTTTCTAAACAAATATTTAATTTTGTGAATTGGAATTCCTCTTAAGATATAAACTAGTCTAGGTATTATGTTCAGTTTAAGAGCATTGACTTTGCCCCACAGGGTCAGGTTCAATGACTGCCATTTCTTGATATCCATTGATACATAATAATAATAATAATAATAATAATAATAATAATAATAATTTATTTATATCCCGCCCTCCCCAGCCAAAGCCGAGCTCAGAGTGGCTAACAGTAAAATAATGCAGCATTCTAAAATCAATTCATTATAAAATCAGTTTAAATTAAATTAATGGCAACAATTGGGCTAGAGTCCTGTGAGGATTACCAAAGCGAGAGCCTTGGCCACAGGACTGGTGAAACAGCTCTGTCTTGCAGGCCCTGTGGAAAGATGTCAAATCCCGCAGGGCCCTAGTCTCTTGTGACAGAGCGTTCCACCAGATCGGAGCCACAGCCGAAAAAGCCCTGGCTCCGGTTGAGGCCAGCCTAACCTCCCTGTGGCCTGGGATCTCCAAGATGTTTTTGTTTGAAGACCATAAGGTCCTTTGTGGGACATACCAGGAAAGGCGGTTCCGTAGGTATGAGGGTCCTAGGCCGTATAGGGCTTTAAAGGTTAAAACCAGAACCTTAAACCTGACCCTGTATTCCACCAGGAGCCAGTACAGCTGGTATAGCACTGGGTGAATGTGATCCCGCAGCGAGGACCCCGTAAGGAGTCTCGCCGCGGCATTCTGAACCCGCTGGAGTTTCTGGGTCAGTCTCAAGGGCAGCCCCACATAGAGTGAGTTACAATAATCCAGACTGGAGGTGACCGTCGCGTGGATCACAGTGGCTAGGTCAGGGTAATAGAGGTAAGGAGCCAACTGCTTAGCTTGGCGGAGATGAAAAAATGCCACCTTTGTTATAGCCTGCAATCTATGCCTCCATGGAAAAGGAGGTGTCGAAGATTACACCCAAACTCTTAACGGACAGTGCTGGCACTAATTGCGCCCCCGCAAGAGATGGGAGTTGCCCCCCCCCCCAAATCCCATATCGTCCTGACCCAGCCAAAGTACCTCTGTCTTCGAATAATAATAATAATTTATTATTTATACCCTGTGCATCTGGCTGGGTTTCCCCAGCCACTCTGGGCGGCTTCTAACAAAACACTAAAATACAATAACCTATTAAACATTAAAAGCTTGCCTAAACAGGGCTGCCTTCAGATGTCTTCTAAAAGTTTGGTAGTTATTTTTCTCTTTGACATCTGAGGGGAGGGCGTTCCACAGGGCGGGTGCCACTACTGAGAAGACCCTCTGCCTGGTTCCCTGTAACTTGGCTTCTCACAGTGAGGGAACCGCCAGAAGGCCCTCGGTGCCGGACCTTAGTGTCCGGGCAGAATGATGGAGGTGGAGACTCTCCTTCAGGTATACTGGACCGAGGCCATTTAGGGCTTTAAAGGTCAGCACCAACACTTTGAATTGTGCTTGGAAACGCACTGGGAGCCAGTATAGGTCTTTCAAGACCGGTGTTATATGGTCTCGGGGGCTGCTCCCAGTCACCAGTCTAGCTGCCGCATTCTAGATTAGTTGTAGTTTCTGGGTCACCTTCAAAGGTAGCCCCACATAGAGCGCATTGCAGTAGTTCAAGCGAGAGGTAACTAGAGCATGCACCACTATGGCGAGACAGTCTGTGGGCAGCTAGGGTCTCAGCCTGCATACCAGATGGAGCTGATAAAGAGCTGCCCTGGATACAGAATTGACCTGTGCCTCCATGGAGTCCAGAATGACTCCAAGGCTGTGCACCTGGTCCTTCATGGCACAGTTACCCCATTCAGGACCAGGGAGTCCTCCACACCCACCCGTCTCCGGTCCCCACAAAACAGTACTTCTGTCTTGTCAGGATTCAACCTCAATTTGTTAGCCACCATCCATCCTTCAAAGAATTTAACTTCAACGGGCTCCCACATAACCATCCAGCCACAGCTTCCAAACATCTGATCAGTATGTCTGGGGCCAAGTCAGGATGGCCATCCATCAACAGATAGAGTTGGGTGTCATCAGTGTACTGATGGCAGCCCAACTCAAAACTCCGGACAAGCTGGACGAGGGGGCGCATAAAGATGTTGAAAAGCATCGGGGAGAGTATCACACCCAGAAGCACTCCTCACACCAAGGAGTGGCGCGATGACAATTCCCTCCCAAGCGCCACCCTCTGTCCCTGACCAAAGAGAAACGAGCGCAGCCATTGAAGGACTGTGCCCTGGATCCCCACGTTGAAGAGGCGGTGGTCCAGGAGTTCGTGATCGACCATGTCGAAGGCTGCTGACAGGTCTAAAAGAATCAGCAGCCCCAACCTGCCTCGATCCAGCTGCCTACGGAGATCATCTCGGTCCAGAGACCAGAGCCATCTTGGTCCCATGACCAGCACGGAAGCCGGATTGGAATGGATCCAGAGCCGAGGTTTCATCCAGAAACCCACCAAGCTGTTCAGCAACCGCTCTCTCAATCACCTTACCCAGGAACGGAAGATTTGAAACTGGGTGGTAATTGGATAGATCTAAAGGATCTAATGATGTTTTCTTTAAGAGTGGGTGCACCACTGCCTCCTTCAATTCCTCTGGGAATGTCATTTACATTTTGTTGATGTTTAACTATACTAATTTAGATAAATCTTGTGGTATTAATAACACACGGTTGACTCATGTTCAGCTTGTGGTCCACCAAGACCCCTGGATCCTTTTCCCATGTACTGCTACTTAGCCATGTGTCCCCCATTTTGTATTTGTGCATCTGGTTCTTCCTGCCTAAGTGCAGAACCTTACATTCGTCCCTGTTGAAATTCATTTCGTTAGCTTGGGCCCAGCTATGGAGAGTGCCCAGCTATGGGGCTGTACTATTGAGTCTGGGTCAAGACAAATAAGGACTTGCTTACTAAACTATAGTTGCTCTTGTGTCTGCTTCTTCCTTGGCTCTCATTCTCACACAGGACAAGATGCGTGTCAGCAGGAAGCAGGGCATACTACTGCTGGCTGGCTACATGACTTACATAGTGATGGGTGCCCTTGTCATTGAGCTTCTGGAGAACGATCACCACGAAAGACTAGAAGAAGCAACGTTTCGCATGAAAGCACAATTCTTTTCGAACTACACCGCTCTCAGCCCAGAAGAGGTGGAGGTATTCATACAGGTAAGGCATAACTTCAGGAAGACTGAAAGAGATGACCGTGGCAGGACACCAGAGGTTGAGAGATCAGAAAGTATATATGGGGGGAATACAGTTTAGGAGGTGAGAACTGAGGTGGGGACAGAATCAGTGGCCAGCATAGAGCCATAAGGACTCACCCTTCCTTCTGCATGTGAAAATTTATCCCCATGGAGGATTAGGCAGATTGTTGGAGGATAAGACAAGGAATGACTACTAGCCATTATGGCTCTGTTCTGCCAACACTGTTGGAGGCAGCATGGGCTTCTCCACACTGAGCTTTCCTCCACTCTCTCCTGGCATGGCCATGATTTAAAGCTCCGTGTCTGAGCACCATTTCGTTACTCTGGGGCTTTCCACGTGAAAACCAGCTTGTGAACAGCAATCATTGAAAACCCAAATTGACGTTTTCTCCGATTCAGTTATAAGGAGCAGGTTTTTGTTAGCATTTGTACTGCATTTGTTGGGAAACATATTTTGCAAAGAATATACAGTGGTACCACGGGTTACATATGCTTCAGCTTACATACGCTTCAGGTTACAGACTCCGCTAACCCAGAAATATTACCTCGGGTTAAGAACTTTGCTTCAGGATAAGAACAGAAATTGTGCAGCAGCAGCAGCAGGAGGCCCCATTATCTAAAGTGGTGTTTCAGGTTAAGAACAGACCTCCAGAACGAATTAAGTTCTTAACCCGAGGTACCACTGTATTGGGGAAAGGAGAACATACGTCATATAGCAGTTGCAAAACAGGTGACTCTGTTCAAGGTCACAGAAAAGCTGAAGAATTGTCTGGTTAACTACCTTGAAAAGTGTGTTTGTGCCTTAGAACAGAGGGTGGGAGATGATGTTGTCTCACCATTGTTTTGTTGACTGAGAATATGGGAGAGCCAATACTCCAAGCAGACTCTGTCCAAAAGAATTTATGAAGACAGGCAAGCCAAGCCATTTATGCACTGCTACAAAACCCTCTCTTGGGTTCAAGGGAGAGAAACCTCCCTCATTCCCCTCTAACGGCAAAGGCTCCTACTTGAGAGGTGCCAGAAATGAGTTCCAGAAAGTTCTGACTGAAAGAAATGCCATGGTTGCTCGACGGATCCAGAAGAACTTCCCTTCTGAGTGCATAGCAATTTGGTTAGCAGTATCTAGTGATAATCAGAGGAGGGGCTATTCTTATTGTTGGAATATTCAAACTGAGTCTTGCCTTCAATTGCAGAAACTGGTAAAAGCTGTTCGGTTGGGAATAGATCCAATAGGAACCAAACCTCATGAGAGACACAGCAGCTGGGATTTCGCTAATTCTTTCTTCTTCGTGGGAACTATGTTAGCCACAATAGGTACTGTCGTTTGGTTCTGGCTTCTCCCCGAATATAGTATGCAGGGCATTCAACTGCTCTTGCTTAGATAAATTGTGTTAAGGTGCAGGCTTTGCTCTTGCTCTTTCATCATCCTTCACATCTCATCTTTGTCTTGCCCTTTCTGGCCAAATAAATAGTTCATTTATTATATGCCCAATGAGCCCATTCCCTGATTAGTTATTTATTCCCCACCCTTCTGGGGTCAACCTATTATTAAAACCACCCTGTGGAAAGTAGTTGGGCTAGGGAAACAAGTTCAAATCCCACCAGGTGCAACTGACCCCATGACAGTCTCCCAATGCAAATTACTTCTTTCAAGTAAGCTACAAAATACACTCAAGAAACCACACACCCTTTATGTCTAGATGAATGCCTTCAATGCAGAAAACCATGCACTGAATGAGTGGGCGAACCTACCCTTTTAGCACTGTTTAATCCTGAGCTTTCAAAACTTTTCAGGTTGGTGACACAGTTTTTATAGTTGCATCAATTTGTGACACAGTAATTGAGTTTTACTAGCAAACCGGTAGAGGGACGCGGGTGGCGCTGTGGGTTAAACCACAGAGCCTAGGGCTTGCCGATCAGAAGGTCAGTGGTTCGATTCCCCGTGACGGGGTGAGCTCCCGATGCTCGGTCCCTGCTCCTGCCAACCTAGCAGTTCGAAAGCACATCAAAGTGCAAGTAGATAAATAGGTACCGCTCTGGCGGGATGGTAAATGAGATAAGCACCGCAACCCCAGAGTCGGTCATGAATGGACGTAATGGTCAGGGGTCCCTTTACCTTTAGCAAACCGGTGGTTAAACTAACCCCTCTCCAGCATTCATACGACACACACACTGCAGCCAACACACTAACTTGTCGCGACACACCGTTTGGAAAGCTCTGGGTAAGCTTTCTGGTGTGAAGCACAAACTGTTGATTCAAGTGTGCTAGGGATAAAATAATCCATTCTTCGAGTGCAGGCCATAAAGCTGCGGCTTCTGAGACCCAAGAGAAGGGCTTATCTGTTTCTCAGCATTTGGACTTAAGGTATCCCAGGAGTCTTCATTTCTTGACTCTTTCCACTTGCAAATTTCAATCAGTAGATACTATTAGTCTTCTAATTGGGTCTCTGATTATTCCGAGGTGCTTGGCAAAATCTTCATGGGATCTCAGCTGAAAACAACTCAAGTCTGGTCCTTACAAATGCATGGAGCATGTTGGTTATATATTTAAACTTTTCAACATACAATAAAAACCAAACTAAACTCTTGCAATTGCTTATGCAATAACTGTGGGATGATACTAACAATCAACGGTGTGTTCAGCCATGTCTTTGCCATATTGAGTTCTGTTCATCTCTCCCTTAGCAGCCTCTGCTTTGAAAACTTGTGTCTGTCCCTTTAAGTAAACAGCGCATTCCATTCCAACAGTTTGAGGCTGAATCCAGACAAGACCGAAGTATTGTTTCTATGGGAAGTATTGTTTCTATGGGACAGGGGAAGCCACCCCGAGTGGCTGGGGCAACCCAGTCAGATGGGCGACACATAAATGATAAATTACAATTATATAATTATTCCCATGCTAATGGATTTAATCTCACTGAAGGAATGGAGAGTTAAAAGTAATATAAAATGAAGATTTTAAACTAATCCTTATCCATTGGTAAACGTTACTGAGCATCGATAATTTAAGATAAGCTTTTTGCTTTGTTTCTCAGCCTCTTAATTAATGCCTCTTCTTACACCAGCAGCCAAATTGAATTCTTTTTTTATACATATAATTTTCATTAATTTTCATTAATAACACTCCAATATGGGCCACATTATTATGATATCAAATCATTGTTGTATAGTCGTTTAGTCGTGTCCGACTCTTCATGACCCCATGGACCAGAGCATGCCAGGCACTCCTATCTTCCACTGCCTCCTGCAGTTTGGTCAGACTCATGTTTGTGACTTCGAGAATACTGTCCAACCATCTCGTCCTCTGTCGTCCCCTTCTCCTTGTGCCCTCAATCTTTCCCAACATCAGGGTCTTTTCCAGGGAGTCTTCTCTTCTCATGAGGTGGCCAAAGTATTGGAGCCTCAGCTTCATGATCTGTCCTTCCATTGAGCACTCAGGGCTGATTTCCTTAAGAATGGATGCGTTTGATCTTCTTGCAGTCCATGGGACTCTCAAGAGTCTACTCCAGCACCATAATTCAAAAGCATCAATTCTTCGGCGACCAGCCTTCTTTATGGTCCAGCTCTCACTTCCATACATCACTACTGGGAAAACCATGGCTTTAACTATACGGATCTTTGTTGGCAAGGTGATGTCTCTGCTTTTTAAGATGCTGTCTAGATTTGCCATCGCCTTTCTCCCAAGGAGCAGGCGTCTTTTAAATTCGTGACTGCTGTCACCATCTGCAGTGATCATGGAGCCCAAGAAAGTAAAATCTCTCACTGCCTCCATTTCTTCCCCTTCTATTTGCCAGGAGGTGATGGGCCCAGTGGCCATGATCTTCGTTTTTTTGATGTTGAGTTTCAGACCATATTTTGTGCTCTCCTCTTTCACCCTCATTAAAAGCTTCTTTAATTCCTCTTCACTTTCTGCCATCAAGGTTGTATCATCTGCATATCTGAGGTTGTTGATATTTCTTCCGGCGACCTTAGCCTTTTGCATGATGTATTCTGCATATAAGTTAAATAAGCAAGGAGACAATATACAGCCTTGCCATACTCCTTTCCCAATTTTGAACCAATCAGTTGTTCCATATCCAGTTCTAACTGTAGCTTCTTGTCCCACATAGAGATTTCTCAGGAGACAGATGAGGTGATCAGGCACTCCCATTTCTTTAAGAACTTGCCATAGTTTGCTGTGGTCGACACAGTCAAAGGCTTTTGCATAGTCAACGAAGCAGTAGATGTCTTTCTGGAACTCTCTAGCTTTCTCCATAATCCAGCGCATGTTTGCAATTTGGTCTCTGGTTCCTCTGCCCCTTCGAAATCCAGCTTGCACTTCTGGGAGTTCTCGGTCCACATACTGCTTAAGCCTGCCTTGTAGAATTTTAAGCATAACCTTGCTAGCATGTGAAATGAGTGCAATTGTGCGGTAGTTGGAGCATTCTTTGACACTGCCCTTCTTGGGGATTGGGATGTAGACTGATCTTCTCCAATCCTCTGGCCATTGCTGAGTTTTCCAAATTTCCTGGCATGTTGAGTGTAGCACCTTAACAGCATCATCTTTTAAAATTTTAAATAGTTCGGCTGGAATATCATCACTTCCACTGGCCTTGTTATTAGCAGTGCTTTCTAAGGCCCATTTGACTTCACTCTCCAGGATGTCTGGCTCAAGGTCAGCAACCACACTACCTGGGGTATACGAGACATCCATTTCTTTCTGGTATAGTTCCTCTGTGTATTCTTGCCACCTCTTCTTGGTGTCTTCTGCTTCTGTTAGGTCCTTTCCACTTTTGTCTTTTATTATGGTAATCTTTGTCCATGGAGTTTTCTTGGCAGGGATACTGGAGTGGCTTGCCGGTTCCTGCTCCAGGTGGATCACGTTTGGTCAACACTCTCCACTATGACCTGTCCATCTTGGGTGGCCCTGCACGGCATAGCTCATAGCTTCTCTGAGTTATTCAAGCCCCTTCGCCACGGCAAGGCAGTGATCCATGAAGGGGGATATCAAATCATACCAAATCATAATACAATTTATAAAACCCATTATACATTCCAAATTAAACACATTAGATGGCTTCCTGTGTTTTGATCTTTTGGAGATAATTTATTCCAAAGTCCCACACATAGTCTCATATGTAATCCAAAAATAACAATTCCTATCTCGATCCCTTCTTCTGTTGTTGTTTTTTTGCAGCCGCCAGTGTAACAACGTCACTCGTATTTTGAAAAATCCATATCCATTAACTTGCAAGAGGCATTTAAAGCTTACAATTTTCTGTGTAAAATACTTTTCTTTTGTACTTCTTTTCATGTTATAATGCATCATCCTTTTTCCGCGCTGTCTCCCTTCGAGAGTGATTTTTCAAAGTGTGTCAGAGCCAGCACTGTCACCATCTTGTTTATCTGAACCAAAAGCATACTGGCATCATGCCATGCCTTGTGGAACCTTGACATCTGCTCTTTCTTCTTAATCTTCCCAACTTTTTTAACAAGCTGATGTCTCACCAAAGCAGTTGTAGATCCAAATTAACACTCTCCATAGGAGACAGTAGGGACGTGGGTGGCGCTGCGGGTTAAACCACAGAGCCTAGGACTTTCCGATCAGAAGGTCGGCGGTTCGAATCCCTGTGACGGGGTGAGCTCCCTTTGCTCGGTCCCTGCTCCTGCCAACCTAGCAGTTCGAAAGCACGTCAAAGTACAAGTAGATAAATAGGTACCGCTCCGGCGGGAAGGTAAAGGGCATTTCCGTGCGCTGCTCTGGTTCACCAGAAGTGGCTTAGTCATGCTGGCCACATGACCCGGAAGCTGTACGCCGGCTCCCTCGGCCAATAAAGCAAGATGAGTGCCGCAACCCCAGAGTCGGTCATGACTGGACTTAATGGTCAGGGGTCCATTTACCTTTACCTATAGGAGACAGTGCCACAAAGCATCACAGTATTTCACAGTCTTTCATTTGAAGAACTCTGTAGGCAGATTCTAAAGTCTTTTTTTTAAAGTCCCTGTTGCATTCCCTTTATAGTTGTACTCCAATAATAAACTCAGTCCACTAATAATTTCTTAATATGTCTTTAGTGAAGGTTTGCTGGATCATAGTTCATCAAATATAATATAAATATAAAAAGAGAACAAAAGGCTTCCCTTCACTTACATAATAATCCTGTTACAGTGAAGTCCTCTCCAGATCAAAACCTTGGCACACAATGGCTGATTTCATTTAGCAGGTTCCCATGTCTCCTTGTTCCAAAACATGCCTGTTCTTTAAGTGCCCCTGCCCTCGTATTCCGTTGAAACGAGATACAGTTAATGGGCAACCCGCAAGTGAAGGCTCGCCCCTCCGATTGGGGTGTGTGTGTGTGTTTCCAGAAGGATAATTACTCTCATTTTTATCCTTGATTTAAGTGCAGAATCGGGATCTGCTATTATGGGACCGCGACACGCCATGGCATTCCGTGCCAGAAGTCCCAATTTACATTCTGGATAAGAATTATTTAATAAGAATGAATTGGCAGATAGATCAGCCAAGTCATAATTGAGTCCATTCTCAAAATAACCTAAAAGGGAGGTTTGTCTGAGCAGATGCCCTGAAGGTTTACACTGAGGGCTGTTATGGGCTGTTATCTGGGCACGATGGTGGTTCCTCTATCTAAGACGCTCCTTGCATCAAATACATTTCTAAATTTATGCCAAAAGAAGTAAGAATTTTGTAATTCGTTTTTTAATCCAATAACTGTGTCACAAATTTTGAAGAACTGGAAATTCTGAAGGTAATTGGCAAATCGACAGTTGCTGATGTCCTTTGCAACCCTTTCTTAATCTTTTAACAGGCTATGGAAACCTCTGTCCCCAAACAGCAGATGGTCAGATCTTTTGTGTTATTTTTGCTCTCTTTGGAATCCCCTTCAACCTCATCTGCTTGAACTATATTGGCTTTTTTGTCTCAAGAATCTGTGAAACCTGTGCAGAGAAAGTGTATTGGAAAGAAAACAAGGTAATTCATCTGGAGATAATTTCTAATCTTACCAGTCACAAGACTGAGGGTGACATAGACTGCTGCTGCACTCAAGTCCTGTATGCAGGGTTCCTGTGGGTATCTGGTCAGCTTCGATGAGAACAGGATCCTCGACTAGACGGGCCCTTGCCTGATCCAGCAGGGCTCTTCTCCTATTATATTGCATATACATATGCATATATAATTAGCTGCCTCTATAATAGGAGGAAGACAAGAATAAATTAGACATGTGAATTATGCCCTCTAATTAAGTAAGGAAGATAAACTCTCGCTCTGCCTTCAAATAGGAATGAGAGAAACTCCCCAAATTATTTGTTTTAGCAGTACATATTTTTGGAACACAGCTGTTTGCCTTTAGTGAAAATGGCTCCAGTATAAATTTGCAAAATATATCTTCTCAAATTCATGGAATTTAATGCTTCTTAATTCTCCAAAATGTTAGTGGGTGCGAGGGTGGGTGCAAAAATTGCTGAACAAAAATTGAATTGTCACCTTTTGAAGCGTAAACGTTAACAAAATGTACAACACAGTTTGGATATTACAAACTCGGAGATTACTTTCCCCTATAGTTCCATTTTTTTCAATGTTTAGAAAATCAAGTTTGCCAAGTTAACACGGGATTACGACAGACCAAGGCTTTTAGATACTTGCTTGTTTCTAAAATGAAAGTTTCTTATTTGCTTACAGCTTGTGGTTTGTCTGCAGGCACAAACAATGAGCCTGAGTTTGGAGAAACATGCTAAGCCAAAGCATGCCTTAGTTTGTGGCCAAAGCAGCCACCATCTCCTCTCCTGGAGCCTGTCTTGGAGAAATTTAAAAGGAGGTTCCTCGACTGTTGCTTCCCCACAGAGCAACCCAAAGGAAAAGGATGCAACCTCCAAGTGAAATGATAGGCCTTTACTGAAAAAGAAATGTGCATAGGGACAGCCTCACACATAAGAAGAAGGCTGCAAAGAACCACATCCAAAGCCACGTTCTTTATACATTTCTAGATTACACACGTCATTTTTATTCACCAATCCAAGCATCACAGCAATCTTAACAGGTGCAACCCCATGTCGTCATCCTGAACCAATTCAAATCATTTGGTACTTCAGATCAGCCCTCATCATAATCCCATGTGATTACATACAACCATTTTTCTTTTTTTTTTCTTTTTTAAAATAATTTTTATTAACAGGCCAATCAAATCACATTAATTCCAAATCACATTACAGTGGTACCTCGCAAGACGAATGCCTCAAAAGAAGAAAAACTCGCAAAATGGAAGAGTTTTTTGTTTTTTGAGTTGCTTCGCAAGACGGATTTCCCTATGGGTTTGCTTCGCAAGACGGAAACGTCTTGCAAGTTTGTTTCCTTTGTCTGGCAAGTTTGTTTCCTTTTTCTTAAAACCATGCATTCACTTCGAGGAGCAACTCATAGCACACGGTGTGGTAGCCTTTTTTGAGGTTTTTGAAGACTTTGGTGATTTTTGAAGCTTTTCCAAAGTCCGTGCTTCGCAAGACGAAAAAATCGCAAGACGAAAAAACTCGTGGAACGAATTAATTTCGTTCTTGCGAGGCACCACTGTAGTTCCACATTATACAGCCATTTTTTTTTTAACATTTTGTTGGGGGTACCCATACTTCGAGCTCCAAAAGGGATCCAAACATCACTCTTGCTGCTGCTTTAATTTCACAGTTCTGTCCAGTTCTGTCCAGATAGTCTTTTTATTATTTTCCTCATCTTCTTGTTGTTATCATATATTCCTTTCTTTGTGATCTGATAATCTTCACAAGTGGGTTGAAAACAAACATATCCTGTGTAGATTTTACACTCTCCAAGAGCCATATCACATAAAGGACAGACGCCATTTCCACACCTCCATAGAGAACATTCCCACAGTCTGTCCGTTGATTTCCACAGGCCTGCCACTCTGTATCTCAGGGGGCCCTGCCAGGTCAAATTCACATTCCGATAACCATACATTCACATTCCGATGACCATGGTCCTCCTCCCCCTCGTCCTCCTGTGGGCAGGCCTGTCTTGGCGAATCTCCATTTGTAACTGCGTCACAAAGCTTTCTTTCCATTCCCGATGTTCCCACCAGTCCTCTCTTTGATCAGTAATTCATTTCCACCCAGTTCTTAATCTCCTGCTTGTGATTAGTAATTTGCAACGATTCTTTCTCTCTGGGGGGGGGGAGGGTTATTGGGTACTCACATAAGACCCCCCCAAAAAAGTTTTTTCCTCCCCCCTTTCTGTTTCACTCCGACATACCGATCTTTTAATGATGAGTCTTCACTTGATTTATTGTCCAGCCCGTCACTCCGCATCACAGAGATCCCATTAATCAGCAGTCTTTACTCCCGATCTTCACTTGAAGTATGTGCATTTGCTTCTTTTCCAATTATATATTTCGAGCTGATGCAAACCAGTGCGCGATCAGAGACAGCGTCCGGGAGAGCCGACCTCACCTGAGGGCTTCGTGCCTAGTGCCCTCACCCCCTTCTTTCGAATCCGGGGGTGAATTATGGACACAGCAGGCAAGGCAATGCCCCCATTCCCTTGGAGGGCAAGGGAGGCTGCATACTCCCATATCAGCCTCTTAATTACCTTGTGTGGGTCGGAGAGTCTTTCTTTCTTAAGACTTTGACTAATTTTCCTGTTCATTACAAGTTTTCCAATTTCTTCCTCTTTCATTTTTTTTTTTTTTTTTACAAAACAATTCAAGACTGATCACAATTGCCATGCCTAGCTGATTCTTGTTTTAGGCATACAGTGGAACCCATAGATTCTAACAGTGTTTGCGAACGGACATTCACTATGCACAGTACCTCAAAGCAGGTAGTTCTGTATTGTAAAAGTTCTGTACTGTACTAAAAAGGCAGGTACAGGCCTTTTTAGTTCAGCCAAGCCATAAACTCAAAAGAACACGGAATGATCAAAATACAGTTTTATTAAATTATTATTTTCTCCAACACTTGCACCCTTCCACTGCCACACTAAACCGTGGCTTGGCTTATGTGTCATATGGAGAACTGGGTATTGTGCTCCAGATGAAGTCTAACTAGGGTAGAATTAAACAAAAAAATTCCTTCCAGTAGCACCTAAGAGACCAACTAAGTTAGTTGAAGGAATTTTTTTTATTTTGTTTTGACTGTGGCAGACCAACATGGCTACCTATCTGTAACTAGGGTAGAATTATTATTATTTATTTGTTAATGCAGCCTAAAATCCCTGTGCATGGCTGGAGGCCAAGAACACTGAGCTCTGTTGCATCAAACCTACCTTTTTAATTTTCTTTTTTGCTTTATCTTTCAGAAAACAGCAAAATATCTTTTCTTCTATGTGGTTTTGGGGATTCAAATGTTTCTTATTTTGCCTTCGTTTCTCTTTCAATGGATGGAGGACTGGACTTATAGTGAAGCTGTCTATTTTACATTTATTACCCTCAGCACCATTGGTTTTGGAGACTATCTAATAGGTAAGGCTTTCAAAATACTTTCATATTGTGGGCTTCACTGTTGTGCTGAAGAATATGAAAGCTCAGATCATACAAAATGATGGTTGGCAATGATTATAATTTGGAACCCAAACCATATTTTAAGTTTCTCAAGTACAGACCCTCCAAGTATACCTATTTTCCAGGACCAGTTCTGGATTTACAGAAGCCATCCCAGTTTCTGATTTGATCCTGGAATGTCCTGCTTTTCCTTAAGACGTCCCTATTTTCATTGGAGAAATATTGAAGGGTATGGAGCTTTATAACCCACAAGCCAAGGAGATAAGTAAACTTTAGAAGACAACTGAAGGCAGCCCTGTATAGGGAAGTGTTTTAAAGTTTACTTTTTTATTATGCTTTTCTATATGTTGGAAGCCGCACAGAGTGGCTGGAGCAACACAGTCAGATGGGTTGGGTATAAACAATAAACTTATTGTTACTATTATTATTATTAAGACATCCCTATCCTAGAACAGATAATTCAACATTTGGTCTGTGAGCATTTAGAAAAGGATGCTGTGATTACTAAGACCCAGCATGGGTTTCTCAAAAATAAGTCATGCCAGAAGAATCTCATTTCTTTTTTTGATCAAATTACAAACTTGATGGGTCAGGGAAATGCTGTGGACATATTATACCTTGATTTTGGTAAGGCTTTTGACAAAGTACTGCATGATTTTCTCCAGAGGAAGCAGGTAACATGTGGGTTGAAGAAGTTAAACGTTAGGTGGATTTGTAGCAGGCTGACTGACCGAACCGAAAGAGTACTCATTAATGGTTCGTTGACATCCTGCGAAAAAGGGACAAGTGGGGTGCCACACGGTTTTGTCTTAATAAATGACTTGGATGAATGAATTGAGAGGATGTTTATCAAATGCACAGATGACACCAAACTGGGAGGGAAAGCTAATGCCGGAGAAGACAGAATCAGAATTCAAAATGACCTGGAGAATTGGGCACAATCTAACAAAATGAATAGATTTTGCACCATTCTAGCAACTGCAACCACTACTGTCTGAGGCCAACAACTGGAACAAACTGTTGCCAACAAATGTTGGATGAAAATAAATGTTTCTACATTTCTTCTATTATTATTAATTATTATTATTATTATTATGTTTTATAAACAAGAATAATGTTATACAAATAAGTATACCAAGTTTTCTCATGTCATTTGTATATCACAAAAATAGCATAATAAATGTGGAGTGATATCTACAACGCATGGTTCATTATTAGTGAACCAATTTCTTGGTTCATGAATTGGTTTAAACTATTAGGAAGAAAAGAGGGGGAAAGAGGTGGAGGGAGGAATGGTAAGTGGGGTTGGGTGGGGTGGTTATACTTCTATTCAAGTACGTTTCTGAGCACAAAAGTGTTGGTGCTGACCTGTAAAGCACTAAATGGCCTCAGCCCAGTATACCTGAAGGAGCGTCTCCACCCCCATTATTCAGCCCAGACACTGAGGTCCACCTCTGAGGGCCTGGGGCCAGTCCCTCACTGCAAGAAGTGAGGATACAGGGAACCAGGAAGAGGTGGTGGCACCTTCTCATCAGGTGTCAAGGAGATAAAGAACCACAAAACCTTTAGAAGACATCTGAAGGCACCCCTGTATAGTCAGATGGTTGGGGTACAAATAATTAAATTATTATTATTAATATCATCATCATCATTGAGCAGGAAGTTACAGGATGTGCACTGATTGGAAATTTGGTAGTGCAACCACACCAATGCCTTTACAAGCTCAAACATCATCATGAGCCTAAACCATCACAAATAGGACATTGGTAGTTTCCTATGTGTAGTGGTAGAAATGTGTTTTAAATGTATGGTGTGAACATGACCTAACAAAGTTTAGATAAACTGAGTTGGCGAGTCCTTTCTTTTTTTTTGTAAATAATTTTTATTCATTTTCCAATTAAAAAACATTATTAATAACAAATCAAACCAAATATTTCCACATTCAAAAACAAAATAGGAATTATATAATCCGAATTAATTAATTTCAATGGGACTTCCCGTGTTCTGGATTCAAGAGCTAAATGTCCATCCTTTATCTTTCTGCTGTCTTCTTTGTTACTTCACAATTTTCCAGTCCTGATATTGACAATTTCCTCTCTCGATCAGTCAGTCGCTGGTATAACTATCTTGTTTTATTTGACCATTCCTTATTTCTATAATCATGCAGAGGGCTTTTTCCACATTGTTCTCAGTCTTAATATTTTGAAGCACAGTCCGCCTTTGACGACCCCTCCTTTTTCTGCTGATTGTTGTTCTAATAGGCTCTGGATTTCCATCCAAGGTTGAAGTTCATTAGCGACTTCGCACTGTCTTTTGATCTTTAATGTTTCAAATGTATTGTAGGAGTGTACTTGGCAATCAGTAAGTCACACAAAGATTGTTCCGGTTTTCCCATAAAAACCCACGCCAGCTCTCCGGGGCCCTCGGACAGCTGGCAGGCATCCAGAGTTCACCGCCACTCTCTTCTCAAACTGTAATACAGTGGTACCTCGGGTTACAGACGCTTCAGGTTACAGATGCTTCAGGTTACAAACTCCGCTAACCCAGAAATAGTACCTCAGGTTAAGAACTTTGCTTCAGGGTTAGACCAGAAATCGTGCTCCGGCAGCGCAGCGGCAGCAGGGGCCCCATTAGCTAAAGTAGTGCTTCAGGTTAAGAACAGTTTCAGGTTAAGAATGGAGCTCCGGAACGAATTAAGTTCTTAACGCGAGGCACCACTGAATTCCATGCAAGTAAATGCATCCTCTGTAAAGAACACCCCTTTTGTAATTCCAATAAAAATATATCTCCAATCTCCCCCCATTGAAGGAGACTTTTTCTGATCATATCCTTTTTCTTACTGTGTCAGAGCTTCTACTGTCACCATATTTCCTCCTCATCCCGAGCTGATCTGGTCATATCTGATCTTGCTCTGCCAATTTTGATCAGGGCTCTTCGTTGAGGACTGCGATAACGCCAATAAGTCCAATTATTTTACACCTCCTGCTTTTCCTTTGGGTAATTAATTCTTTCTTGGTGGGGTTCACCAAGTCATGAAATACCAAATATAACAAATATAAAAGTACAGCAGTCGCTCACCTCATTCATCAAAACGACAAGAAAGGAGTCTTTTTGAAGTCCGAAACTTGGCCTCCAGCGACAGTGTAGTTTAGCAGATTTTTCCTTTAACTTGTTCCGTCCATAACATGCCTGGATTTTTTTTTTTTTTTTTTTTTTTTGCCAAACCTTTTAATTTTTAGGAAGCAGGAACTCCCGGCTGACGGGACTGACGTTGGAGAGTTGCTAAATTCGTGCCTTGGACGCAGATAACCTACGGTCTGCAGGTGGTGCGGTGCAGCTCCCCCCTCTGTGTGTGTCAGGGTTAATTATTTAACCCTGAATTACTGGCACAGCTGTTTGTCTGATCTCTTGGGAGGCTGCCATATCTCATCGTCAGAAGCCGGAAGTCTGAGTTGGCAAGTCCTTTAAATCACCTCCTCACACTTTACCGTTACTTTTCTCTGTGTTTCCAGGGAGGAAGCATGACAGGTCATATTTTATGGGCTACCGGCTACTCGCAGCCACTTGGATCGTCATTGGTCTGGCCTGGATAGCTGTGCTGTTTGACCTCGTATCCTCGTTACTTGAACCGCCAGCTCCAGTAAGAAGAAGAAGCAGCGCACGAAGAGAGAGTAGTGGGGACAACATAACACTGTCCCAAAGGGGCCAGTCTGTTAGATTTTCAGTGACGGAGAGTACAAGTACATCATTGCAGGCTCGTGGAGATTGACATAAAAATCAGTTGTACTCAAGAACTTCCATTGAGCTTTTTATAATTATATGCTATTGTGACATTCTGCGTATTCCTTAAAAACTCACTAGTTGCTCTTTAAGTTATGCAGTTCCTAATAAACTGTGAAATAGCCATGTTTCGGCAACCAAGAGAGGGAGGGTGGCTATTACATAAAAATCAGTTTTATATACTGTTGTTTTTATGTTTACTTTTGATGTCATCTTTTTGGAAAATAAATTGTTATTAAAAAAATTACATAAAAATCAGCTACACGCAAGAACTTCCGCTGAGCTTTTTATAATCATATAGCATTGTGACATTCAACTGATTCCTTAAAAACTGGCTAGCTGGTCTGTAAGTTAGTACCATATTTTTCGCTCTATAAGACGCACCAGACCATAAGAGGCACCTGGTTTTTGGAGGAGGAAAACAAGAAAAAAAATATTCTGAATCTCAGAAGCCAGAACAGCAAGAGTGATCGCTGTGCAGTGAAAGCAGCAATCCCTCTTGCTGTTGTGGCTTCTGGGATAGCTGTGTAGCCTGCATTCGCTCCATAAGACGCACACACATTTCTCCTTACATTTTAGGAGGGGAAAAGTGAGTCTCATAGAGCAAAAAATACGGTAATTCCTAATAAACTGTGAAATAGATGGGTTTTCTGCATCAGATTATAATGCCTCTTCATTACAGGATATGTATTGTGTTTTAGCAATAAGGAGAGAAAGGAAGGGTCTTACTTGGATTCTCAAAACTGGAATGTGTGCAGTGGAGAACAACCAAGATGATCAAGGGTCTGGAAACCAAGCCTTATGAGGAGTGGTTGAAGGAGCTGGGTATTTTTATTCTGGAAACGAGGGGACTGGGAAAGATATGAGAGCCGTCTTCAAATATCTCAAGGGCTGTCACATGGAAGAGGGAGCATGCTTGCTTTCTCCTGCTCTGGAGGGGAGGACTCAAACCAATGGCTTCAAGTCACAAGAAAGGAGATTCCAACTAAACATCAGGAAGAACTTTCTGACAGTAAGAGCTGTTCAGCAGTGGAACGGTCTCCCTTGGAAGGTGGTGGACTTCCTTGGAGTTTTTTCAGCAGAGGTTGGATGGCCATCTTCCTGGATGCTTTAGTTGAGATTCCTGCATTGCAGGGGTTGGACTAGATGACCCTTGGAACCCATTCCAACTCTGCAATTCTATGATTCCATGATTCTAAGGGGCATTTTCATCCAACATCAGGAGAGGCACAGGGTCCCCACGTAAAGCAGGCGGGAAGTGGTGGAATTTTCTGTCTTGAGGACCACACTGGCCTTTGCCTTCCAGTGGGCACTGCACACACTCACATGTCCATGCCTGCTTGTGAACACACACAGAGACACAGAGTCCCCCCTCTCACCAAAGCAGTGAAGACTAGCTGAGGTGGAGGTGGCAGCTGCACCCCCATTCATCAAAAGATAGATGGGCGTTCAAACTCCCCACTCCCAGGACACCCCATCAGGGCGCTGAGCCTCACCTACTATTTATATATATGTGCCGTCGCCAAAAATAATGGGGGGGTCCTGAAGGGTCAGAAAAAAATTGTCTGGTGGCTAGATTAAGCTCCCAAACTGGGAGTTGCCCACCCCCTGAAGTATAGCCTCCCCTGAAATATAGGATCGCATGACCAATGTTTTATTTTAAAGCCCTATACAGTGGTACCTCGGGTTACATACGCTTCAGGTTACATACGCTTCAGGTTACAGACTCCACTAACCAAGAAATATTACCTCGGGTTAAGAACTTTGCTTCAGGATGCATTTATTACACTTATACCAAAGACTGAAACTGAAAAAAATCAGATCAAGAACTACCGCCCTATATCATTACTTAATGTGGATTACAAAATATTTGCTGACATTTTAGCAAAAAGACTGAAAAGGGTGTTAATGGGGGAGATTCATAAGGACCAGGCAGGCTTTCTCCCAGGAAGACACCTATCAGATAATGTAAGGAACATAATTGACATTATGGAACTGCTAACTGTAAATATTAATACGAAGGTAGTTCTAATCTTTGTGGACGCGGAGAAAGCCTTTGATAATATCTCTTGGAAGTTTATGAAGAAGAATCTCCATGGGATGGGGGTAGGTCAAAGGTTTGAAAATGGTATAAGTGCAATATACTCTGAACAAAAGGCTAAGTTAATTGTAAATAACGTGGTTACTGATGAGCTTTCCATAGAAAAAGGGACACGGCAGGGGTGCCCGATATCCCCATTGCTTTTTATATCAGTCCTGGAGGTTTTGTTGAACATGATCAGGGGGGACCAGCTGGTAAAAGGAGTTCAGGTCGGAGCTAAACACTATAAATTGAAGGCATTTGCGGATGACCTAGTATTGACTTTACAAGAGCCAGACACTAGTACAAAAAGAGTTTTAGAGTTAATTCAATTCTTTGGTCAGGTGGCAGGATTCAAGTTGAACAAACAAAAAACTAAAGTTCTGGAAAAAAATTTAACAAATGTTGAAAGAGAGAGATTCCAAAATGAAACTGGGTTAATGGTGGCAAAGAAAGTAAAATATTTGGGGATTAACATGACATCTAAAAATGTGAATTTATTTAAAGACAATTATGATAAATGCTGGACAGAGGTAAAGAAAGATTTAGAAATTTGGTCGAATCTGAAGCTTTCCTTGTTAGGCCGAATTGCTGTGATTAAAATGAATGTATTGCCTAGAATGTTATTTTTGTTTCAGACATTACAAATTGTGGATAAACTGGACTGTTTCAAGAAGTGGCAGAAAGATATATCTAAATTTATCTGGCAGGGCAAAAAGCCCAGAATAAAATTTAAGATACTTACTGATGTAAAAGAAAGAGGGGGGTTTGCCCTGCCGGATTTGAGACTGTACTATGAATCGGCAGCTTTCTGCTGGTTGAAAGATTGGCTACTTCTTGAGAATGCAGATATTTTGGATTTGGAAGGATTTGACAATAGGTTTGGCTGGCATGCATATTTATGGTACGACAAGGTTAAAGTTCATAAGGGTTTTAAAAACCATATTATTAGGAAAGCACTATATAATGTTTGGATTTGATATAAGGATTTGTTGGAAAATAAAACTCCTAGGTGGTTATCACCTATGGAGGCTAAGGAGGTGAAGAAACTTAACATGGAATCCAAATGGCCAAAATATTCTGAAATTTTAGAACAAGAAAGCGGTGAATTTAAACTACAGAGCTTTGAGAAATTAAAGCCCAAGGTGCGAGATTGGCTCCATTACTACCAAATAATGGAAACCTTTAAACAAGACAGGAAAATTGGCTTCCAGGTGGAGAAATCGAAATTGGAAACAGAACTGTTAGAACCCAATACTAATGTACAATTTGTTGCTGAAGTGGAATACAATAGATGAGACAGTTAAATCAGCCATGATTAAATGGGCACAGGACATTGGTCATGACATTATGTTTGCTGACTGGGAACAGTTATGGACCACCGGTATTAAATTCACGGCATGTAATGCCCTAAGAGAAAATATTATGAAAATGATTTACAGGTGGTACATGACCCCAGTCAAACTTGCGAAGATTTATCATCTGCCCAATAATAAATGTTGGAAATGTAATGAGACTGAAGGCACCTTCTTTCACCTTTGGTGGACCTGCCCAAAGATTAAAGCCTTTTGGGAAATGATTTATAATGAAATTAAGAAGGTACTTAAATGTACTTTTCATAAGAAACCAGAGGCATTTCTCTTGGGCATGGTCGGCCAAGTGGTGTCAAAGAGGGACAAAAATTTTTTTATGTACGCCACTACAGCAGCAAGGATTCTTCTAGCAAAGTATTGGAAGACACAAGAATTACCCACACTGGACGAATGGCAGACGAAAGTGATCGACTTTATGGGACTGGCAGAAATGACTGGCAGAATCCGTGACCAAGAGAAAGAGACGGTGGAGGAAGACTGGAAGAAGTTTAAAGTATATCTTAAGAACTGTTATAAAATTGAGGAGTGATAAAATGTCAAGGGGAAGGAAGATGCAGAATTACAGCTGAAATTGTTTGATGATTTAAGGTGAAACTGAGAAAGATAACATGTCTAAATTTAATTGGTAAAAAGGGTTGCTGAAAAATTGTAAAATAAGGATGCAAAAAGGGTGAGGTATGGGGAAGTCCGAGAAAGGAGGTTTATGAAAATGAGGTTAAGAATTTATATTTGTGTGTTTGTTTGTATTTGTTGATGTTTTTATGTTGTTGTTGTTGTTTTGTTCTAAAATTGGAAAATTAATAAAAATTATTTTTTTAAAAAAAGAACTTTGCTTCAGGATGAGAAGAGAAATTGTGCGGTGGCGATGTGGCGGCAGCGGGAAGCCCCATTAGCTAAAGTGGTGCTTCAGATTAAGAACAGTTTCAAGTTAAGTACGGACCTCTGGAACGAATTAAGTACTTAACCTGAGGTACCACTGTACGGCCTAGGACCCTCGTACCTACGGGACCACCTCTCCTGGTACGCCCCATGGAGGACCTTACAGTCTGCAAATAACAACACCTTGGAGATCCCGGGCCTCAGAGAGATTAGGCTGGCCTCAACCAGGGCCAGGGCCTTTTCGGCCTTGGCCCCGGCCTGGTGGAACGCTCTGCCACAAGAGATCAGGGCCCTGCAGGATTTGACATCTTTCCGCAGGGCCTGCAAGACGGAGTTGTTCCGCCAGGCCTTTGGTCAGGGTTTGACTCCCCTTCTCTTTTTGTATAAGAACTCGAATAAAAGAGGCCTCCCAGCATTCTCACAGGCCCATCCATATAAGATCAGCGTAAACAGTTGGGCCATTTACTGTTCCCAACCCTAACCCTGTAGAGAGCCATCTAATTACACTTCAATTTGATTTGACCTGTTTTTAGGAGGTAATTTAATTATTGTTTGATTTCATACTAATGTTATCTATCGAATGATAGCTGCCCTGAGCCTGACTTCGGCCGGAATATAAATAAAATATTATTATTATTATTATTATTATTATTATTATTATTATTATTATTATATATTGTTGCATGCCACCCCAATCTCCAAGTGCTGCAAGCTTCCAGGGTTTCCTAGAGTTTGATGTGCAGCAGAGTCTTTGGTGTTCAGGATATATGGCTTATTTACACATTCTTCTGCTTCGATCACTCCTAGCAGAGTAAGATTGTCTTCCATGATCACGGTTTTAACAATGAGTCCGTAAGTGACTATGGAGGCCAGTTCAGGATCCACACATCCTTCTGTAGCACCCTGCTTGTGGTTAACGCTTAGCTGGAATGAAATATTCAACGCAGCAATAGAGAAATTAAAATAATAATTTATTTGTCAGACAAATAAATGAGAGGCACAGTGGTATATGGTTACCAAGCTCTGGCCTGGCCTCCTGCCGTTATGGCCAGCACTTATATTTCCTTAACCCAGCCCCCTTGCTCCTCCTGTGGCTGCCTCTGTCCAATCAGCCTGGTTGAAATTCCTATTGGCTGTTTGCTAGAACCAATCACAAAAGATACACCCATTTCCTTTTGCCCTTTTATGGGAAACAAAAAGCTATATATTCTTCTATCTATAAATGACAAATAAGTAGTAATATATCTTACATGTGTCTCAACAAGGAACCTTAATTACCAGCTCACCTCTTGCCCTCCTTGCCCTATTGCCCTCCAAAACAGATGGTTTAATCTTAAATTTTTATCTTAAACAGATGTCAAGGATCTTGAGTTCACATCAACATTGAAAGATCTTCTTCTTTTGGAGGTCTTTAAACAAAGGCCTGACAACCATATGTGTGCTCTAATGATGTTTCCTGCTTGGCAGGGGGGCTGGGCTGATGGCCCCTGTGATCTCTTTCAACTATATGAAATAAGAATCTAGCATAAGGATTTAACATTTCTTAGCTTCTAATTCCTTTGCATAATTACATTTAAGCCAATATATTTAATACATAACATAAATAACCTTTTAAAAGGAAAAGAAATCTTAAAAGGATCTCAGTTTAAGAAAGAAACAACTTTAGAAAAAGACTTCCCAAAATACTCTCTTCCTTTCTGCCAGCCAGATGCTCTTGGCCTTTTAACCTTAGGAAAATATGGCTCAAGTTTAATGGGAGGCACATGGTTTTATTTTACTATTTACCAACTCTTAATTTAACCACTCTTACAGCTTAATTGTACTTTGCAACATGCAAGGTCAGTGTCCTCGCTCTCAGCCTGTAATTCCCTTTTTACGACTTTGAGAATTGTTTTCTGCTATAAATCAGGGGGGCCCCCTTGTCCAGGAGAATAAACATTGCCAAGGTTCTTAGGCAGCTGGTCTTCTGCCTGGCATGAAACATTTGAAAATCTTTAAGCTCATCTTAATATACAGGCCTTAATCAAAAATATAAGCTTTGATAAAAATGCAGGCTTATGATTAGATGCCTCACTTCCACAGTGGGGACATGGGTTTCCAGGCAGGAGTTGATCACGGTGTGGATTTGCCAAGCGTGCCTTCCTCTTAGCACATTTCTCCCCTTTGTCCTGAGTTCGAGTGTCTTCAAAGCCCATGACACCTTTGGTAAAGGTTGTTCTCCAACTGGAGTGCTCGCAGGCAGGTATATAACCTGAGGCTAAGATGGAGGGGCTCACAGCATCAATGCCCCCAGAAGGTCCTGTTTCTCCCCGTCACAGACCAGAAATCAGACAGGGCTCTGTCTCTCACAACTCTACTGCCCCCAAACTTTGTCTTACTCACTACCAACCAGAGAGGGTGGGGATCCATTTCCCCCCCCTCACAAAGCCACATCCTTTGTCACACTAATGTCCATACTCAGGCCCATCAACTTACCAAGAAGCTGGCCTGGCTAATCTACATCTTAAGACAGCCCTGTTTAGGGAAGTTTTTAACGTGTGATATTTTACTGTATTTTGGGTTTTTATGGAAGCCGCCCAGAGTGGCTGGGGAGGCCCAGCCAGATGGGCGGGGTATAAATAATAAATTATTATTATTATTATTATTATACATTGGAGTCCTCCCTTAGATTTTAAACCGGGGGGGGGGGGGCTGGACTAGAACAAAGGAAGGAAGACAACATGTGTATATGTATGTAATGACTAGATTAGAATGAAAATATGGTTTTATTTGTAGATGTGTGCTTTTTATTTTCTTTTGTTTTTCTTTTCTGTGCTCTGTTTTTCTTTCTTGTTTGTATAGTATTATTTTGGATACAATGTTTGTAATTTTTGTTGTAATTTTGCATTGAAAATAAAATTTATTTATATGTATATAAAAAGGAATTAGATGCAACTCGGGCATCATACAGACTAACCTGCTAAACTCAATGTATTCATGTGATTTGCTTGCTCAGGACTACGTGCTCCATATAACCCTTGCATTTTGAAAAAGCGCCAGCAAGTCTTTGCTGTTAAAGTTGAATGGTTATGGGCCATTATGCATAACAAGGGTCTAAACCTTTTCGTTCTAAGGCAGGGGTAGGCAGCCTAAGGCCCGGCGGCCAGATGCGGCCCGATCGCCTTCTCAATTGGGCCTGTGGACGGTCCGGAAATCAGGGTGTTTTTACATGAGTAGAATATGTCCCTTTATTTAAAATGCACCTCTGGGTTATTTGTGGGGCCTGCCTGGTGTTTTTACAGGAGTAGAATGTGTCCTTTTATTGAAAATGCACCTCTGGGTTATGTGTGGGGCCTGCCTGGTGTTTTTACAGGAATAGAATGTGTCCTTTTGTTCTAACCCAATGCCTAATTTTTGACTTGTCACACGGGGGTTACTGTATTGGCCCGAATATAAGCCACACTCCCCCCCCCCCAAAAAAAAAATTCCGACCACGAAAAGTTAAAGTGTGGCTTATATTCATGACCTTACGGTATGCAGCCAGGAGAGCGGAGCAAACAGGGCCAGGAGTGCGGTGAAGCAGTGTTGCCCCACACGTTATTCCCCCTTCCTCTCCCCCAAGGCCAGAAAGGGAGAGAGCGAGGAAGGGGAAAGGCAACACAGTATGCCCCCCCCCCCCCGGTATGCAGCCAGGAAGGGAGTGGCTTATATTCAGGTATTTTTTCTTTTCCCCCCCCTCCAATTATAAAGCTGCAGCTTATATTCGGGCCAATACGGTATTCTCAAAATTCTGCTGACTCCTAGATAGTATATCACTACTACAGTGAGTTCTTGCACAGACCCCTCCCCCCATCCCTGAAAATAGTCAGGTTTCATTTAAGATGCAGCTCCCCCCCCCCACTTACCTGGGAGTAAGCCCCATTGAATCCAGTGGGACTTACTTCTGAGTAACTACCATATTTTTTGCTCTATAAGACGCACCAGACCATTATGTTAATTTGGAATGTGCAGAATATATATATCTATATATATCTATATATATATAACAAATTCAGGGAACCGCAGAAAAAGAGGGAAGGAAGTCAAGTTTTGAAATGTTAAAATGATTGTAAAACTATTGAAATGTATAAAACTGAAATAAAACCATTAAAAAAGAAAAAAAAAACTCTTTTTTGTGTGAATTGTCCCCAAAACATAGCTCAAAAGCGTCATCTTTTTTCAGAGCTTTTGCAAAAAAAAAAAGCTCAACAAGTGTCCAGATTTTCACTTTTTTAAACACTATTTTATATAATAATGATAATAATAATTACCAATTTCCCAGCTGAAATCTCTCTCTTGTACCAATGCACTCCTGAAACTAATAACCTGTTATTAGCTCTGCTGGGAAAAATGAGAGGTATAATATGGGTCCTTGCCTTTTCCAGAAAACAGCTTGGGCGAGCCAAGGGTTAACCACCTCCCTCTGCCAATTTGGTCCTCCCCTGCAGGTGATGTGAAGCTTCATTGCTATTTAAAGGCTGACTTCCCAAACTGCTGGCCTTCACTAAGATGAGCAAAGGCTTGGGTTGGTGGGGTGTGGATGTTGTGGGTCCCTCGATGCAGAAATCTAGAGTCTAGACAACATTTATAAAAGCACATAGTGCTACTGGTGGTTCCTAAAAGGAAAGGGCTTTTGACAGAGCAGTGCTGCTTTGCTGCCTGTGAAATTTTTGCTTTTTTAAAAAAACATACTATTTTAATTCTACTAGACCTTGCTTGCTTTTGAGCTTCTCTTTCACGTTCTTAGTTTTTTAGGTTGGTTTGTTTTTTTGCAATTTATCTGTTTTAATTTGCCTAAGCTGCCTTGAGCCCCCAGTGTGGGAAGAAGGTTGGGATATCAGTATAAGCAACAGTTATAATAGCTGTGAAGATGAGGGAAGCTCTAGGTTTATTTATTTAAGCATCTGCTTTGAATGCAGAAGGTTTCAGGTTCAATCCCTGGTATCTCCCAGTGAGGTTAGGGATCTCCCTTGTCTGAAATTCTGCTGTTCCTTCCAGTCAGTGCAGAAAATGCTGTTTTGAGTGCATCTAATTATTATTATTATTATTATTATTATTAGTTGAATTTATATACCTCCCTATACCCAGGGGGTCTCAATGCTTCTAACTGAGAGCACAGGAAAATGACTTATTATACAAAGTTTGCTGGTCTGGCTTCTCTTCAGTTATAGGGATTTTATTTTATTTTTTAAAGAGAAACCATTATTCAAGTGAGCTCTGCAATTTAGGTCTGCAGGAAAGCCCCAAACTGAGGCAAGATTTGCTGCAATGTTAATGTTCTGAGCTTGTCCATCCTCTGTTTAGGATGTATATTAAATAAAACTATATAAAGACCAAAATAATAATCTAGCATGTAAAAGAGCATGACCGTAGCAAGTCTCATCTTATGTTTCCGAGCCTCAAGTTTGAAGTTGAATTCCAGAATACTAGTTTTAGCTAACAAAGAGAGGGAGGGCAGGGCCGGGGGGGGGGAACCCACCCCCCTTCAGTGATATATTATTCATGTCTGTGCAGAAGCAGGTCCCCATGAGTTCCATAGGACTTACTTGCAAGCAACACAAGTGCAGCCTCTTTTATGTGATGAAACACAGTATTCCTGTGGTTTCAGATTAACCCAGGATGTTTGCAGAAACAGCCTTCTGGCAAACACATTTTTTTTCTGCAGCAGATGTGTTCTTGCACTATCTTGTTTGCATTATTTTGCAGATAAAATGCAGTCTGGGCTGCAGCCTTGAAAAACACAAGGTGGGTGTGGAAATGGCAAAGGAAGGAAAGTAAGAATAAAAATTCTGAGGAGGAAAGCTGGCTAGCTCGAGCAAGATCCTGCATTTTCCAGGAGTTTATTCAAGTGAATCTGGATGAGGAGGGAGGGGCTGAGGGCGGTTTTCATCAGTTTTCACGTTGCTAAATGCAAGGTTTTGCAACTAAGGCTTTTGGGTGGAGGAATTTTTAGCATTCAATCTCATTTTGAAAGTTATTGGCTGCAGCTGCTTATTGCAAACAAAACACGAAAAACACACCAGCCGAGGCATTTGTAGAGGGCGGAGAGCACAAAAAAGAATTTAGTTTGGGAGGAACTCTGAGGTGTGTCACTTCCAGGCAAACGCAGAGAGGAATTTGAAGTTTGCTACAAGAATATTGGGTAGTGTTACAAGAAATTAAGCAATAATTGCTCCCGTTCTTTATGCTGTAAAAACTCAACCGTGTGATACTGTTAGCCACTCAGGCTGGCTAACATTGGTTTGTGGGGCTCAGCTTTTTGAATGGTTTAACTGGTCTTTGAAGGGCGGGGCTGGTGGGGATACTAGTTTAGCACAGATTTATTTGCTGTGTCCTCTCACCCTGAGATTGTAAACCATTCCCTGGCTTGGAATCTTTGGAAGGAAGCTGAAAACTTCGTAGACTTTTAAAACCTTGCAACCCTAGATTATTTTCAGAGTTCAGATTTTCCTTTTATCTCATTTTTATTAAATCTCCAAAACATTTATTGTCTTATAAATTCCCCTCCTCAACAAACTTTTCTTTGACTTCCCACCCTTCTTTTCCAATGTTTGTTTTTTGTTAGCTGTTTTACAATACATATGTTTTTATTACCTGGACTTCACTATAATTCAATCTTTCAGTAATCAGTGGGAGATCTCCCCATAAAATTTAAAACTGTGTTTAAGTCATTTTGCATTTCTTAAACACTAACCTACTTAAGGGGGCTGTGTACCTCTTACCTGTGTCCAAGAGACAGGTAATTTAATGCTGTAAATCGATCTTGTGTTAAATAATTGCAACTTGAGTGTTGAGTTTCCTAAATTATAGCAAGAAGGTAGTGACTGTGTTAAAATCCAGTGAAGCTAAAATCCATTTGGATAGATTTATTCAGACTGTATTAGCTAGGGGAAATGCCTAAATGAATCTTGGGCCAGGAAAAATAGAATATGTGTTGGAAAATACCAGTTACATGCAAACATTACAATATGCAAGATTAAAATTAACTATAATTTGACCAATCCTGAATCCTGCATTGGTCCACTGGAATTCCCCCTGCCGTTTTAGTTTAAGAAAAGAACAGAACTACCAAATATTGCAGGACGCAGCCTCTCATGGTCTTCCATGCACATTGCATAGATCAATTTGGTGTCAAGCATATGAGCCAAGAATATCCAAACAAAAAACTATTTCTGGGGGGAAAGTGGGTGAAATTTCAAGCCTTGCCAAGGAATAGGCAGAAAACATTATTTGCATATGAAATAAGAAAAATATATATGCAAGAGTGCAATCTTTTCCAAGTGGTTAATGAGCTGGAGTTTCAGCCCTAAACAACTGGTGCAGAAGAAAATTGCCACCAAAAACTTCAAACTTGGAAGGGGGGGCGGGGACAGGAAAAAGAGACTTAAAACAACAATCATGTTCCATTCTTTAAAAATTTGGGGGCATGTCCACCACATGTGGAATAAGGTTCCTTCATTTTGTTTACATCTCCAACACGTATTGCTGTTATTTATTTTTGCTAATCTGGATGGGGTCAGGTACCATCTGTAAATCATTTTCCTGGTTTTCTTTTATCAGATAGTACGTGGTGAATTTTAAGTCTTTTTTCCATAACTCTTCCCATTTTTCTGTCTCAATTGGATAGCCAAAATCATTCTATTATCACCAGGTTGTGCATTGCTTTCTTTTTGGGTGAAGGCAGAGGCAAAAGTAGGTGCTGAGCCGTTTCATCCAAGAGCATTTCTTTATCTTCTCCAGACAGAAGACCTACCACTTGCTTGTTCTTGCTTTGAACATAGCCAAAGAAACTCTTAATTATTGTTTGTAATCTCTCTTGAAAGCCTGAGCTCATTCTGAGCTTTAGCCACCCTGGCACTTGCTACTTCCACGTGATTCTTCAAGATTTCCCATTTCTTACACATTCCCTTCTTAACTCTCGGCTTATCTGTAAGCTCCTTATGTGCTGGTGGGGCATAAATAATAAAAAGGATTTCTTACCATGGGATATGTAGTAATGCTCCGGCCACTCGCCTCCCTCACCTGTCCTACCACCCAGCTGGATCGGGTTTAGAGAAACGGCGGTCGGAGGCATATACTTTTTACAGGACAAAACTCATCAAAAAAGTTAGTTGCTGCCACCACTCCCTTGTACCAGGGGCACCAGAAGGCTTCACCCAAGGGAGGTTATTCTTCCTAGCTACTGGCTGCCCCACCCTGCAGTTGCTTCCACAAACTGCAGGCAGGAATTCAACAAATTCAGTAGGCGGCTGATTAGTCAGGCTCTGGATTCAGGCTTTCCCTCAGAATGGCACACAAGACAAAAGAAAGTTCTCTTTTTAAAAAAATTATTTAAAAAAACAAGATTAAACATACTTAAAAAGCAGGCACATCTCTTATAGGTTTCAAACAGAAAAAACAATAACATTGTAGAATATGGCTAGCTAACATACTTAGAAAGTGAGAACAAAGGCAAAGTTAGAATGGCTTTAAAGTCCTCAGTGGAATCCGCATCTCAAAGATAGTAAGAATCTTCATCACAAAGACACGCATGTGAATGCAACAAGGGACTGTCAGGATGGCAATTTGACAGAAGGGCGAATTGCGGATTGCAGAGAGCGCCTACAGCTTCTTTCCTAGGGTCTTTATTTCTAAAACCTCACGTGGAAACGGAACTCAGATCCAATCAAAATTATTGATTATGTTTAAATTCACCAATGGTCAGCTTGTTGTTTAGTCATTTAGTCGTGTCCGACTCTTCGTGACCCCCTGGACCAGAGCACACCAGGCACTCCTGTCTTCCACTGCCTCCCGCAGTTTGGTCAAACTCATGCTGGTAGTTTCGAGAACACTGTCCCACCATCTCGTCCTCTCCCGTCCCCTTCTCCTTGTGCCCTCCATCTTTCCCAACATCAGGGTCTTTTCCAGGGAGTCTTCTCTTCTCATGAGATGGCCAAAGTATTGGAGTGGGGGGGTGGGGCGGTAGGGAGTCCTTTATTTTTCAGTTTTACAGTTGCATATTATTTTCCATACTATAATGGAATAATCCAGCATTTCATGACAGTTTTTTATACATCTTATTTGGCTGCATATACATTGATTCCTTCACCCAATTTCCCACTCTTTATCTTTCATGTCATCAGCTGTTGGGTCACAAAGTACCCCCAACCTGGAATGTATATTTAAGGTCCAATTTTTAGAAACATTCCCCTAGGTACTCCCACTCACTGCTTGTCAATTTGTTTATTTTAATGTCATACTGGCAAGCTCTGCATATTTAATTAGTTTGTATAGTAATTATTCTTTCTCTGGGATTTCTCTTAATTTCCAATACCTTGCATGTACTATTCTTGCTGTTGCTGTTGTGTATAAAAATAGGTTGTGGCCTTCCTTAGGTATTCATTCCCAATTATATCTAGAAGAAATGCTTCCGGTTTCTTGGGAAGGATAAGTTTGAAAGTTTTCAACTCATTGTACACCATCTCCCAGAATTCTTTTGCCCTTTTCCATTTCCACCATGGATGAATAACGGAACCCTCTACTTCCAGACATTTCCAGCCCATTGCTGATTTTTGGGGGGTACATTTTAGCCAGTTTAATTGGTGTCAAATACCATCTATGCTTCATTTTATACATATTTTCTCTAATTTGGTAACATGCTGAAAAGTTCATTGTTGAATCCCATAGTTTTCCCCACTGATTCATTTCAATATTATGCCGAATATTAGTTACCCATTTGGTCATTGTTTAAATTTCTCAACTTCTCTTTTATGTCTATCATAATTCTAGAAAAAGCCAAGAATTAAACATAAAATTAAGAATCCTGCTGCTGCAGCTTTTCAGATTTCTTTTTCTCCATGGAAGAAGCTCCCCTTGCTTTAGTTAGGTTAGACTCCATTTGTAAAGGCTGGTCCAAAGTCCATATAGTCCAGAATCTTTGTCAATTCCTACATTCCAGTCATGAGCCTCCTAGGTCATATTTGCCATCCTGTTTTAAAAGCTCAATTTCGTCTTGCGTGTTTCCCACACATTGTGTGACCACCCGGAAGCATTAATGCTCTACCTTTCACCTGGAGGATTGGGGCACAGAAGAGTAAGCTAGGTCCCAGTGCGACACCGTCGGAAGTAATGTTAAATCCTTTGCTACTCTCCTCCCCCTGGCTCTCACTTAAGAGAAACCTAGGTTTTGCCCCAGTTTGAGGGTCACATGCCTCTCACGCGGTGCCTGGCCTACACTTGTGTAGACTGACTGACAATGTGGGGGCTCCCCTGCCCCAATATCTCCCTGAAGCGGTGACCAAAAGGGGCTGACCTCGTAAGGCGGGCTGCGTTTCCTCAGCCCAACAATCAAACACTACCCTCCAACCTTCAAACAATTCCACAAAGAAAAAAGTTTGAACTGCGAGTCCACGCGCTAAACTCTGCCCCTGGAGCCTACCCCCCAGAAATGAGACATGATAACAATGTATGGGTTTAAATTAGGCCACAACTTTATTGAATTTCAGGTGTAGGAAGCTTGGCTTAGGCCTTTGAAGGTATCACTCTCAACCCAACAGGGGCTGAGGATGTGTAGGGCAGGCAGGCGCAGTGGGAGGGTGTTGCGACTTCTTTGCGGCGCTTTAGCAGAAATGCTCAAGAGTTCCAGATTCTTCAGTACAGTATATTTATATTTATTGTGAGCTATATATATATATATATTTATTGTGAGTTATTTATTTGTGAGCTATTTTTATTTATTTGTGAGCTATTTTTATTTATTTGTGAGCTATTTATTGTGATTTTATATATATATATATATATATATATATATATATATATATATATATATAAATAAAATCTACAGGCTATAATCTGTAACGTATATACAGTGGTGCCTTGCAAGACGAAAAGAATCCGTTCCGCGATTCTCTTCGTCTAGCGGTTTTTTCGTCTTGCAAAGCAAGCCCATTGACGGCTTAGCGAATTAGCGCTATTAGCGGCTTTTAGCGGCTTAGCGGATAAGCAGATAAGCGGCTTAGCGGCTTAGAAAAAGGGGGGGGGGAAGGAAAAAAAACCCCGCAGGAACTCGCAAGACATTTTCGTCTTGCGAAGCAAGCCCATAGGAAATTCGTTTTGCGAAGCACCTCCAAAACGGAAAGCCCTTTCGTCTAGCGGGTTTTCCGTCTTGCGAGGCATTCGTCTTGTGGGGCACCACTGTACAGGCTATATCTACAGGCTGTAATACACGAGCAGTTCATACAGAGTCCCTGGCTGCACCTTAAGGCAAATAGGAAGACTCTCTTTCTGACCACACGCCTCTACTACACCACCATCTTTACTGCTGGACCTTTTAAACCGATGACAGGCAATCAATCAACTGTCAGCACCTTACTGCTGAGTCATTCTGACCCAGCACCTCCATAGAAAGTATTGCAGGCTGATTTCACCAGCCAGTTGCATCAGCTAGCAACCTCAAGCCTGCAGCCTTACTATCTCACATAGCATTCTGTAGATCTCAACAGAGGGGACTGTTACGGAAAATCTAGGTGCGAGGCTGCTCTGCCACCTAGCTCGTCGGACTAAGTCCGCGGGTCCCTGCGGAACAAAAGGAGCGCAGCCAGAAACCGGAGCAAGTTGGAGAAGATCCACGTTTATTGCGCAACAGGTTCTCTCTTTTTTTTCTTTTTCTTTTCTTTTTTTAATAAATTTTTATTAGTTTTCCAATTTTTAACAAACACAACAAAAACAACATACAAACAAACACATAAATTCATAATTTCTTAACCTTATTTCCATAAGCCTCTTTTCTCGGACTTCCCCATACCTTCCCCTTTTTGCATCCTTTTATTTTTAACAATTATTCAACAACCCTTTTAGCCAATTAAATATAAATTCATTCTCCTTTTCAATTTCACCCTAAATCAAACAAAATTTACCGCTGTAGTTCTACGTCTTCCTCTCCCTTAGCATTTTAGCACTCCTCAATTTTATAGTAGCTCTTAAGATATATTTTAAACTTATTCCAGTCTTCTTCCACAGTCTCTTTCTCTTGGTCGCGGATTCTGCCGGTCATTTCTGCCAGTCCCATAAAGTCGATCACTTTCGCCTGCCATTCCTCCAGCGTGGGTAGCTCTTGTGTCTTCCAATACTTTGCTAGAAGAATCCTTGCTGCCGTAGTAGCGTACAAAAAGAAGTTTTTATCCTTCCTCGGCACCAGCTGGCCGACCATACCTCTGGTTTCTTATGAAAGGTGCATTTAAGTACTTTCTTAATCTCATTATAAATCATTTCCCAGAAGGCCTTAATCTTTGGGCAGGTCCACCAAAGGTGGAAGAAGGTACCTTCAGTCTCTTTACATTTCCAACATTTGTTATTGGGCAAATGATACCACCTGTAAATCATTTTCATAATGTTTTCTCGTAAGGCATTACATGCCGTGAATTTAATACCTGTGGTCCATAACTGCTCCCAGTCAGCAAACATAATGTCATGACCTATGTCCTGTGCCCATCTAATCATAGCTGGCTTCACTGTCTCATCTATTGTATTCCACTTCAACAGCAAGTTATACATTCTTGATAAATTCTTAGTATTGGGTTCTAACAGTTCTGTTTCTAATTTCGATTTCTCCACCTGGAAGCCGATTTTCCTGTCTTGTTTGTAGGCCTCAATTATTTGAAAATAATGGAGCCAATCCCGTACCTTGGACTTTATTTTCTCAAAACTTTGTAGTTTAAATTCACCACCTTCTTGTTCTAAAATTTCAGAATATTTTGGCCAGTTCTCATATTAAGTTTCTTTACCTCCTTAGCCTCCATTGGTGAAAGCCACCTGGGAGTTTTATTTTCCAGTAAATCTTTATACCGAATCCAAACATTGTATAGTGCTTTCCTAACAATATGATTTTTAAAACCCTTGTACACTTTAACCTTGTCATACCAAATATATGCATGCCAACCGAAGCTGTTATCAAATCCTTCCAAGTCTAGAATGTCTGCATTTTCAAGAAGTAGCCAGTCTTTTAGCCAGCAGAAAGCTGCCGATTCATAATACAGTCTTAAGTCCGGCAGGGCAAACCCCCCTCTTTCTTTGGAATCAGTAAGTATCTTAAACTTTATTCTGGGCTTTTTGCCCTGCCAGACAAATTTAGATATATCTTTCTGCCACTTCTTGAAACAGTCCAGTTTATCAACAATTTGTAATGTCTGAAACAAAAATAACATTCTAGGCAATACATTCATTTTAATTACTGCAATTCGACCTAACAAGGAAAGCTTCAGGTTCGACCATATTTCTAAATCTTTCTTTATCTCTGTCCAGCACTTATCGTAATTATCCTTGAATAAGTTTACATTCTTAGATGTCATGTTAATCCCCAGGTATTTTACACTCTTTGCCACCGTTAACCCAGTTTCCTCTTGGAATCTCTCTCTTTCAACATTTGTTAAGTTTTTTTCCAGTACCTTAGTTTTTTGTTTATTCAACTTAAATCCTGCGACCTGACCAAATACTTGAATTAATTCTAGAAGTCTTTTGGTACTAGTGTCTGGCTCTTGCAAAGTCAATACTAAGTCATCTGCAAAGGCCTTCAATTTGTAATGTCTGGCTCCGACCTGAATCCCTTTCACCAGCTGGTCCCCCCTAATCATATTTAACAAAACCTCCAGGACCGATATAAAAAGTAATGGGGATATTGGGCACCCCTGCCATGTCCCTTTTTCAATAAATAGTTCATCAGTAACCACATTATTTACAATTAACTTTGCCTTTTGTTCCGAATAAATTGCACTTATACCATTTTCGAACTTTTGGCCTACCCCCATCCCATGAAGGTTCTTCTTCATAAATTTCCAAGATATGTTGTCAAAGGCTTTCTCCGCGTCCACAAAAATTAAGACTGCCTTTGTATTAATATTCACTGTCAACATTTCTTTTTTTAAAAATTTTTTTCCCCCAATATAAATATCTTTATTAAGCAAGTTTTAAAAACCACATACAAAAATATAACAGAGATGATAACAAGCATATAGGAAGAAAGCAAACACAGATGAAAGAGAAAGAAAAAGAAAAAAGAAAAAAGAAAAAAATAAAGAGTAAAAAATACAAAAGACTTACAAACCTACAAACAATAGACCTCCGTCCAACTCGGTTTAGGATTACCTTACCTTATACTCTTTCTGCAGTTATTAATACCATCATACTAAAACGTGGTAGGTATTAAGTACCGTCTGCTGTTAAATTATTAATTCCAAAATTAACCTCCATATAACTTATAAATTTATTCCAATCATTTTTTAATTTTATACTATTATGATGCCTAATTCTTTGTGTCAATCTCGCTAATTCTATGTACTGATGCAGTCTCACTTGCCAGTCTCTGATCGTAGGCATATCGGGGGATTTCCAATTTTGCGCTATTAAAATTCTAGCCGCCGCCGTGGCATACTGAAAAAAGGTTTGATCCACATTCTTTATCTCCTCACCAATCATACCTAAGAGAAACGCCTCGGGTGTTTTAGGGAAGTTGTACTTCAATATTTTTTTCAATTCCTCATAGATTTGTCCCCAGAATTTTTTCACCCCGTCACAGGTCCACCAAATATGAAAAAAAGTCCCTACCTTTGCTTTGCACCTCCAGCATGCGATGTCTCCGGTTTTGTACATCTTCCCCAGTTTTGCCGGGGTCAGGTACCAACGGTACATCATTTTTTCTAAATTTTCTCGGAGAGCAGCACATGCCGTAAACTTCATACCCTTCTTCCAAAGTGTCTGCCATTTATTATATTCCACATTGTGACCAAGATCTCTATCCCATTTAACCATTACTCCTTTCACCTGTACATCTTTGGTATCCCAATCCAGTAATTGCTTGTACATTTTGGAAAGAATTTTATTATTACTTTCTAGTATTTCTACCTGGTATTTCGACTTTTTTTCGCTCATCCCTGATTTTTTATGTTCGCTCCAGAGAGCATTGATTTGGTGGAATTGTATCCATTCCTTAATCTTTTCCTTCATCTCATCATATGGCCTAAGTTTCCATCCCTCTTCTGTTTTGACTAGGAGATCTTCATACGTCCACCTTTCACCTGTCATATTTAATTTTTTTATTTTGATAATATCAATAGGGGAGAGCCACCAGGGAGTGCCTTCTTCAATCAGATTTTTATTCCTATTCCACACTTCAAGTAGTGAACCTCTAATAACATGATTAGAAAAGCCTCTGTGGACCTTACCTTTCCCCTGCCACATGTAGGTGTGCCAACCAAACCTGATGTTAAAACCCTCTAGATCTAGTAAATCTGTGTTTTTTAGGGTGGCCCAGTCCTTTATCCAACAAAGACAAACTGCCTCATAGTAAAGCCTTATATTCGGGACTGCAAAGCCCCCTCTCTCTCTTGAGTCTGTAAGGAGTTTGAATTTGACTCTAGCCCTTTTTCCTTGCCATATGAAATTAGCGAGGGTTTTTTGCCAGTTCTTAAAGCATGTGGTACCTTTAATTACAGGAATATTCTGGAATAAGAATAGCAGTCTCGGAAGGATACACATCTTTATTGCTGCCATCCTTCCTGTCCAAGTTAATTTCAACCTATTCCAGGTTTCCAGGTCTTTCTTAATTTCTTGCCACACCTTGTTGTAATTATCTTCCACTAAATTTATATTTTTCGGGGTTATCCAAATTCCCAGGTATTTTACCTTATTCACGACCTTAATGCCTATTTTTTGCTCCAGCTGAGTTTTCACATGGTCATCCACATTTTTTATTAAAATTTTAGTTTTTTTCCTATTTAATTTAAATCCGGACAAGTTCCCAAATTCTCCCTGATTTTATTTGCAATTACTTCCAACACCATGATAAATAACAAAGGTGACAATGGGCATCCCTGTCTTGTGCCTTTCATAATCATGAAGGATTTGGAGAGGTTGCTATTAATAATCAACCTGGCCCGTTGCCCTGAATATATAGCCTTTATTCCTTCCATATAAGGGCCTTCTATTCCTGCCGTTTTCATACATTGTAATAAAAATTCCCATGAAACATTGTCGAAGGCCTTTTCGGCGTCAATAAAAATCAGGGCCGCCGGGATGTCTATCCTCATGTCTAAATATTCGATGACGTTTAAAATGTGCCGGACGTTATCTTTCTGTTGCCTGCCAGGGAGGAATCCCGCTTGGTTTTTATGGATATATTTCTTTAAATGCTTCTTAAGTCTGTTTGCCAGAATATCTGCGAAGATCTTATAATCGCAATTAAGCAAAGAAATTGGTCTATAGTTTCTTATATCTTTTTTCAGTTTCCGTTTTTGGTATTAAGGTAATGTATGCCTCTTTCCACGATTCAGGGATCTTCCCTCCTTGTAAAATATTATTTATAACGTCCGCAAGCACCGGGGCTAGGTATTCCCCTAATGTTTTATAATATTTAGAGGACAGACCGTCCGGTCCGGGAGCTTTCCCAGGCTTCATTCTCTTAATAGCCTCCTTAATCTCCTCTACTGTAATCTTCTTATTTAATTGGGCACTATCCTCTTCTGTCAGATATTTCCTTCCACATTGATCCAGGTACTTCCCTATTTCCACACTGTCCTCCTCTCCTTTTTCATACAGCTTCTCAAAGAATTGGACAAACCTTTTTTCTATTTCATCTGGTTCTTCTATAATCTTATCCTCCATTATCAGTTTGTTAATTACTTTTTGTTTATTCCTTTTTCTTAACTGCCACGCAAGTAGCTTCCCCGTTTTGTTAGCCGACTCAAAATATTTTTGCTTCATAAACTTAATCCTCCATTCTACCTCTTGGTTTAATAAGGCTGAGTATTGTGACTGTAGCACTTTAGAGGTTTGGTTAGTCCTTTCATCCCCCGGGTTTATGGTCAGTTTCTTCTCACAATCTTTTAACTGGGTGAGGATATCCTCTTTCTTTTGTTCCCTTAGTTTCCTTCTATAACTATTTTGTTGTATCAAGAGACCCCTTAGGACTGCCTTACCGGCGTCCCATACTATATTTATGGGGGTGTCCCTATTCAAGTTTAGATCAAAGTAATTTTTCAGGGTACTTCTAGCCTTTTCCGTCACCTCTTCGGTTTCAAATAAGTATTCATTCATCCTCCACCTATATTGTCCCTTTACTTCATTTTTTATTTCCAAAATTAAAGGACAGTGGTCAGAGAGAGTCCTGGGTTGGATTTCACATCTCGTTACCCTAGGCGCTAGTCTCCTTGACACCCAAATCTGATCAATTCTGCCCCAACTCTGGTGGGGCTCCGAGAAATGAGTGAACTGTTTTGTAAGAGGGTTTTTATGCCTCCAAATATCAATTAAATCTAAATTCTCCTCGAGGTTATTAAATGATTTCGGCAATTTCCCCTGGTTAGATTTCCCCTTCTTTACACTTCTATCCAAATCAGGTACTGGGACACCATTCATATCTCCGAGCAAAATTAGTTTATGGTCTTCCAGCTCTAGCAAGATTTGTTCTAATTTTTCAAAGAATTCGGCTCTATTTGCATTCGGGGCATATACCGTCACTACATTAATTTTTTCCCCCCGATAGTTTAATTGGATTCCCAGTATTCTTCCTTCTTTATCCTTACAAATTAACACAGGGTCCCATTTATCTTTAACATAAACCACTACTCCTTTTTTCTTATTTACCTCCGAATTAATAAATTCTACCCCCAGTTTTTTATTTACTAAAATATGCTTATGTTTCTTAGCTATATGGGTTTCTTGAAAGCAAATCACATCATAGTTCTTGCTTTTCAAGGCCTTCTCAATTTTATTCCTTTTAACTTTTTCATTCAGCCCATTCACATTCCAGGACAAAAATTTTAATGTGGAGGTTATTATTTAACTTTAACCGTTACTGTCTCTCTGTCTGCAGTCACAAACTATAAACTGGAGCCCTTGTTTCCTGGGAGTTCCTCCTCCTCTGCCGCCTCTTCTCCCACTACGGCTGTCAACATTTCTATAATGTCAATTATATTCCTTACATTGGTAGATATATGTCTACCCGGGAGAAAGCCTGCCTGATCTTTATGAATCTCCTCCACCAACACCTTCTTCAATCTTTTTGCCAGAATGTCTGCAAATATTTTGTAATCCACATTAAGTAATGATATAGGGCGGTAGTTCTTGATCTGTTTTTTATCAACCTCAGTCTTTGGTATAAGTGTAATAAAAGCTTCTTTCCACGTTTCGGGTGCCCTTTTCCCCTCTAATATCTCGTTGCAAACCTCCTTAAGCGGCTGTATTAACCAGTCCTTCAAAGCTTTGTAGTATCTGGAGGTTAATCCATCTGGCCCTGGAGATTTCCCCAGTTGCATATTTTGAATGGCACCCTCTATTTCTTGTTCAGTTATTTTCTCATTTAAAACCAGCGTACTTTGTTGCGAAATTTTTGTAATCCATATTTCTTGAGGAATTCTTCCATTTCTCTTTCGTTTTCTGGCCCTTGTGCATATAATCTTCTGAAATAACTCTGAAAGCAATTGCTGATCTCATTTGGTTTAAAAATGTTCTTTCCATCCACCTCCAAACTTGTGACTGTGTTCAGTTTCTGTCTCTTCTTCAATTGCCATGATAGGAGTTTTCCACATTTATCTGCCGATTCGAATGTCTTTTGTCTCATTTGCTTAATTTTCCATTCAATCTCCTGGTTCATCAATTCCATGTATTGCTTCTGATACAGTTTAATTTCTCTCAAGATCTCATGTGACTTTGGTTTAGATCTCAATTTCTTTTCGCTGTCTTTTATCTTTTCCAGAATCTTGTCTTTCTTCTTGTGCTGTTTCCTCCTTTTTAAGGAATTCTGTTGTATCAGGAAACCCCGCATCACGGCCTTACTTGCGTCCCAGATCACTCTTTTCTCCACTTCTGTCCTCAGATTTATCTCAAAGTAATCCTTCAAAGTCTTTTGGGCCTTTTGGTAAACCTCTGGATCTCTAAATAAAGTGTCATTCATTCTCCATCTAAAGGAGCCAGCTGTTGTTATTTTCATTTCCATCTTCACCGCATTATGGTCGGAGCAAGTCTTTGGGCAGATTTCCACTTTTTTTTATCTTTGGAGCCATTCCACTAGTAATCCATATTTGATCTATTCTTGTCCAGGTCATCTGTGATTCCGAAAAGAATGTTCCCTCCCTCTCAAGAGGGTTTCTTGTTCTCCAGATGTCAATCAAGCCCAAATTGTCAGTCATTTCAAAGAAAGTCTTAGGTAATCTCCCATCCTTAGAGATCACCTGTCTTTGTGCTTTATCCATATTTGTAGAGACGACGCCGTTCATATCCCCTAAGAGGATCACCTTATAGTCCAAGTAGTCCATTAATGTCTCATGCAGTTTCTTATAAAATTCTGCCTTCCCTTCATTCGGTGCATAAATTCCAAATATCAAAAATTTTTCTCCTTGAATCTGTATCTCAATTGCCAAAATTCTTCCATGTTCATCTTTAAAAATCAATTTTGGAGCCAATTTCTCTTTTGCATAGATCACCACTCCTCTTTTCTTAACTTTATCTGATGAAATAAATTCTTGTCCCAATCTTTTATTTATAAGTAATCTTCTATGTGCCCTTGTCACGTGGGTTTCTTGTAGACAAATCAGATCCAATTGTTCTCTTTTCAAAATATGAAAAACCTCGCGCCTTTTTCTGGGAAGGTTCAGTCCATTGCAATTCCAAGTTAAAAACCGCAGAGACATTGTTAATTAATTACCTCCAACTGCTCCCTGCAGCTGTTCTTCTTCCGTTGGTGATTTGAGTCCAAATGTCAAGTTCCCCAAGTCTGTGTCTGATGTCGAATTTAACACTCCTTTCACCAGGTCCTCCTCATATCTGTCCAGAAATTGTTCTTTATCTTGTACTGTTCTTATTTTAACTTTCTTTCCTTTAAAGTTAAAGGACAAACCCTGTGGAAATTCCCACCTAAAGGGTATGTTGTTCTTCTTCAGCAGGTCGACCAAATTCTTAAACTGGGTTCTCACCTCCAGAATATATTTCGGGATATCCCTGTAGATTTGCACAGAGGCGTTTTCAATCTGGAGCGTCTTCTGATAATGCAAACTTAGTATCTTGTCTCTTTCCTCTTTAGATCTCAATGTTATCAGGCAGTCCCTTGGAATCTTCCTGCCTTGCCTTCTGCCCAATCTGAAGGCAGTTGTTATCTCAAATTCTTTTTCCTCTAGGTTCACCTGCCAGAAATCTGAAATTTCTTTTGTGAGAAAGTCCACTAGGTTGTCCCCTTCACTTTCTGGAACAAGCCTAAGTCTCAAATTCTTCTCCTTATGTTGCATGTCCCATAAAGAGAGGGTCGCCTCATGTTGGTCAAGCCTTCTGCAGACCGGAACTAAATTTCCCTGTGTAGATTCCGCAGTGGATTTGGCTTCTTCTGCAATCTTCCTAATTGTGGCGTTCTCCTGCACCAATTTATTTATAATCTCTGTGTTAGATGTCACGCTTTTGGTGTTCAAGTCTAGTTTTGCCGTAAGATCTGCCAATTGCTTGGTATTTTCTGTGCTCTGTTTATTCAGCTTTTCTAAAGATTCATTTATCTTCAATAATGACTGCGTCACTGACTCCATGAATGCACTTATTCCTTTTTCCTGTCCAACTGGGCCTGTTGGCAATAGTCCTGATAAAGAGCCCCTTTTCTTTTGTGCTGCTTTAGCCTTAGATCTTGTTGCTATCTCATGTCCCAAGGTCGTTCCCACAGGAACAGGTCTTGAATGGAAAAATCCAGTGACTTTGTTTTTAGCAGTCAATGTTGCAACTGTTACCTTCAGCCCTCTAGAGGGAGCCAAGATATCCAATGAGCAGAGAAACAAAGAGTCCAAAAACCCTCAGAGGGAAAAAGTTACTAAAGAACGTCTTTCAGTCTTTTAGTTGCAACAGTATTATTTCTACAGAATCTCAGGCAATTGTATCTAATAAAGTCCCCACTTTGCAACACGTCTGACAGTTCCCTGTCAAAGTGCTTCACCCAGACAGTCCGTTCCCAGAGTCAGAGGCTGCAGCAAGTTATCTCTTAAAATTTTCTCCTGCAGGTTTCCTTTTCTTCTCCCCCCCCCCTGTTCCTGCTTACTAGAGGGGGGATTAAACTTCAATGCTAGGGTTAGTCCTTTCAAAAGTTCTCCATAAATTATCAATTACAGCTTCCTGGTTCCGTTGCTTTAGCGATCATGCAATCCGGGGGAGGCAGACTTCCTTTATTTGCCGTCCCCACTTTCGGCCAAATTTTAAAGTTTTAATTTAAAATCCCGGTAAAGTTTCCAATCCTACTCACGGGAATCTCTTTTCAGTCCAAATTTTAGGAAGGAATCGGCGCTCTCCGTCAATGGCGATGCGGCTTCACTCCACGGGCTGGGTAGCGACTCTCAGCTCCGCGCACCCCCGATGCTCCTCCGGAGCCTTTAAAAAGGCTCTTTTGCAGTAAAGGGGGGGCGCAAATGGTGCCCACCGAGTCTCCTTGTTCACAGGCTTCCGCGCCTGTGATTTTAGGGGTCCCCGCTTCGCCGTAGCGGTCAGACCCGAACTCGTGGAGCAGCCCCTTCTCCGGAGATCAGAGAAAGAGCCGCCATTAGCGCTGGCGCCAACCGGAAGTGTTGCGCAACAGGTTCAAGGCAAGATTGAACCCCGAGGATGGGTTGTCAAGAACATTTTAAACTTCCCACCATTACCCAAGATACAGTTCAAAAGCATAATCACTGCATCACAATTACATCAGAGAAGGGGTGGGTTATAAAGGATTAACATATGGGCAAGGGAGGGGGGAAACATGCAGAGTTGGAACATGTATTGAAGGGCACATTTTAAGTACCGACGATAAGGAAACAATGGATCTTAGTTTACATAGTCTGCCACCTGGCCCAGCCTGGAGGAAGGGCTAGGTTCGGGTGATTTGGCATCAATGAGGTCCTTCCTGTGTGTACGTGACCTCCCGCTCGAAGGATTATGGAGGGCACTGGGTGGTTTCAAAGTCCTAAGGAAATGGAGCAGATTGGCATTGGAAGCAAGAGAATCGAAGGTTTGGGCTATTTTCTGTGAATTTTTATGTATTTTAGCCCTTTAAAACAGTGGCAGTCCATTTTGTATCATTTTTGATTGGCTTAGCAAGTTTACGAGGCGTCTGTCCATTATTCTCTCTTTTTTTTTACAATAATATTTATTAGTTTTCAATAAACATAACATAAAAACAAAAAAGAATATACAACAACACAACAACATAACAACAATATAGAAATAAAAAAGAAAAAAAGAATAACAGACGACATACCTAAACAGAAAAAAGAATCAATTAATTATTTAAGATCCGTTTTCATAAACATTTTAGTTGACTTCCTCTAATCTCCTCCATCTGAATTTCCTCTTAAATCGAATGTAACAGTTTCCAATATCATTATTTCATAAAACAATATTACAGTTATATTCCACTTTCTTTACCTTTCTTATAGTGCATTTTCTTAATTATACATATAAATCTAATTTTGTCCTAGGCCTAGTTGGTTCTTTCAAGTGGTTGATTTATTCAATTCAAAATCCTTTATTAGGCATAGGGCATCACACATTGACAAACAACATATACAAACTGTATAAAATACGTGTACAGCAAACACAATTTATCCTAGTCCTATTCTTAACTCCCAGAAATTAATCAATTTACATGAATAATTTAATACAATTTAATATAAAATAATAATAAGTGGTAGATTTATAATTTGAGAAAATTGAATCTGCAAGGCTTTAATTTCTTTTTGTATCTGTTGGCTTTTAGGCTTTGATCTTAATTCCTTTTCTTTCTCATTTATTTGGGAAAGAATTTTTTCCTTTTTTTCATTTTGAAATTTTTTCCTTATAGCATTCTGTTGTATGAGGAAACCTCTCATAACAGCTTTGCTAGCATCCCAAACGACTCTTGCGTCTACCTCTGAATTTATATTTAATTCTAAATAATTGCTTTAGAGTCTTTTGGGCCTTTCCCACCACCAAGTCATTCCTCAACAACCCATCATTCATCCTCCATCTAAAAGAACCCTGCAGATACAGTTTCATTTCCAATAACACTGCATTATGATCGGAGCATGTCCTAGGACATATTTGAATTTTGGATACCCTTGGAACTATATCTCTAGTAGCCCATATATGATCAATTTGTGAAAATGTTTGGGAAAAATTTGAGAAAAATGTATAATCTTTTTCAATCGGATTTCTTAGTCTCCATATGTCCAACAAGTCATATTTGTCCATTATCTCAAAAAACAATTTTGGGAGTCTGCCTGCATTTTGTACTTTTTGTTCTTGTGATTTGTCCATTAATGTGGAAACTACTCCATTCAAATCTCCCATCAATATTATTTTATAATCCAAATATTCGTTAAGCTTCAAGTCCAAATTTCTAAAAAAGTCCACTTTTCCGTCATTTGGTGCATAAATTCCCAATAAAAGGTGTTTGTCGCCTTGTGCTGTAATTTCAACCGCAATGTATCTCCCCTCCTCGTCCTTAAACAAAAACTTGGGGTTCCATTTTTCTTTAATGCAGAACACCACTCCTCTTTTTTTTAACCTTATCTGATGAAATAAAGTCCTGTCCGAGTTTTTTATTCTGTAAAATTTTTCTATGTAATCTAGTAACATGAGTTTCTTGTAAGCATATTATATCCAAATTGTTTCTTGCCAAAATATGAAAAATTTGGCCTCTCTTTCTTGAAGAGTTAAGGCCATTCACATTCCAGGAATAAATTCTTAAAGACATGTTGATATTTTTAGGGTCCTTTAGCCTCTGCACCCAGAGGGAGAGAACTTTCCAAACCAAGCTCTTTTGCGTTTTTCTCCAAAAACCTCTCCTTCCCTCCTACAGTTCTGATCCTCTGCTTCCTCCCTTGAAATTTGAAGGAGAGTCCCTCTGGAAATTCCCACCTGAAGAAGATATTTTTCTTCCTTAGAGTAGTTGTCAGATCCGAATAGTTGCTCCTCAAAGATAAAAAGTATTTTGGGATTTCTTTAAACAAAATGACAGCCCTACCCTCTATCTTTAAGCTTTTTTTATAATGATGTCCCAATATCGTGTCTCTTTGTTCCTTTGTTTTGAAAATCACCATGCAGTCATGTGTAATTTTAGAATCCTTTTTAGGACCAAATCTGTATGCTTTATCAGTCCACAAATTCAGCTCTTTTTTTTAAATCCCCCAATAAATTGAAAATTCCTCAATGAGCCAAGCCTTCAAGTTGTCCTGTTCTTTCTGAACCACTCCCCTCAGCCTCAGATGGGCTTCCTTGTCTTTTAGCTCCAAATACGCAATTGAAGTTAATGCCTGTTGCTGAACAGACTCTAATTCCTGTATTTTTACTGTTTCCAGTTGTGTAATTCTGTCCTCATGCGAGGTGATATTGGACCTCAGTGCTTTCAAATCCTCTTTCACTTCAGAGAAATCAGTCCTCAATTCTTGGATGGTTTTCTGATTTCCTCTAACTTCTGTTCTAATTTCCATGAGAAGGTTCATTACTGATTCTTCAAATGTTGGTGTTTTAGAATCCCTTCTAAGTTTACTTTTTCCTTTTTCTAACCTCTCTGTCTTATCTGGTTTGTCAGCACCATCCATAGTTGCTTTACTTTTTCAAGGTCAGCTACAGTCACAAGGGGGAGCCAGATGGCTAAACAGGCTGTTTCCCAACTACAGAAATCCCCACTCCAGAGTAAGAGTCTTTCCTGTCCACAATCTTTCAGTTTAGTAAATAGGATACAAGTCTTTATTTTCTCCTTTAAACAGTCCCCAAAAGTTAAATCCAGGTCCTTAATTTAATTGCAGAGGGTAGAGGATACAGTTCCAGATATTTTATGAGCTCTGGCAGCCGTGGTTACTTTGTAATTATGCAAAGTGGAAGACGAAAGTTGAAAGCTTCCGATCCCTTTGTTACTTCACAATGGAGTCTAGCCTCCCCCACCCTCCACAAAGAAGATACAATTCAGGAAACATCCTTAATTCTTCTGCAGGTAGGTTTGTTTTTTATCTTTCCCCCCTCCCCCCTGCTAGGAGGAGGGATATTGGAAAGACTTGAAAGTTTCTAAACAATAAGTCTAAAGTTACGGCTTTTGGTTATGTTAGCTGCTTTCGTTTTTACTTCAGTGAAAGAGATCGACCTCCGTTTTTTAAATCTCTTTCCTTCCCCAATCGAAGTTCCAAATTCAATCCTTTTACTCAGTTTCCAGGAAGGATAGTCCAGATTTTTATTTAGTTTTTTTCCTTAGAGGACTTGGTTGCTCACAATCGCTGGACTCAGAGCTTCATGCTTTGAAGGAAGCGAGTTGATTCCCTAGTGCCACCGTCTCCACCCCACCCGCTCTTGGCGCTCTTTTTTTAGAGCTTACCGGGGGGCAGGGGAGTCTTCTCCAGCACCTGCAGGAATTCCACGTCCTCAGAACGCTCGATTTGAGGTTTTTTCGGGGCGCCACTGCGCTCTAGCAGCTCTCCCCTATCTTCAAAGCGCCGGTGCCCTTCCCACGAAAGGGTTCCTGTCCGCCATGATCGGGCACCCCAAGCGGAAGTCGTGAGTCCATTATTCTCACAGCAGGGAGCTGTCAACAGCTTGTCAGAAGGTAAACGAGGCATTCAGGAGCTCGAGCTGAGCTGGCTCTGCAGACGAAATGCATTGCATTGATTGGCTGCAGCCTCCGTTCGGCGCAGGCTGATTGGTCGTGACATTCCCATACGCAAATAGTCTTTTCATTCATAAAATACGCTGATTGCTTCTCCCGGTCTACCCATGAAAATGGATGGGCACAGAGAGGGAGGAAAAGGCAATTTTATTTCGGGGCTTGGGTTTCGTGTGGTGCTTGGTGTGATACAATGGAAGGGCTGGAGGGGCTCAGTAGGGCAGGGTGCCCTCGAGGTCATTGCCTCGAACCCTCTACAGGCATCCTGGGAATGGGAATGTAAGAAATATGGCACACACCCTTCCGCTCCATAACAGGGACTGTAAAACGTGAACTTAACACAGCATTCCCTCCCACTTCACCAAAGCCAGGAGTTTGACCTATATGCCTCCTTTCTAGGGCCAGTGACTCTTGTAATCACCCCTTTAACTGGCCCTGCAAATGCCACCGTCTGGGGGTGCATGAAGATGTTACCCCCATCTCAAAGGTAGATGGTGATAGCACCTAAAACATAGATCATGGTTTAAAGGGATTATCCGAGCCACACAGGAGACCGTTTCTCTTCTTTAGGGATAGGACGCTGATCAAGAATCTGGCAACCATGAGTGATCTTAGGGGGTCATCATCAATTAGTAGATATCTCAGTTTGGCTTCAATCGTATCATCGGCAATTCCCTTAAGATATTGAGCAAGAAACTTGCTCCTAGCGGGTAAGTGAAGAGCACAGTCAAAAATTATGTGATGTAACGATTCCGGTGCCCCACAATTACAATCACATAAGAGCGATATCTGTCCATTGGAGAATCTATTTCTCAGCACGTTCGATGGGAAGGTGTTGAATCTGGCCTTTACAAAGGCATATCTATGAGCTGAGGAAGTTAATGAATTCAAATAGTTTGGGAGCCTTAAGAGGGGTAATAAACCAAGATTTAGAGGTGAGCAGGTATGCAGGCATGGGAGTGACTTTACTTTGGTGGGAGGATCAGATCAGATCTCCTGGCTAGAGCTGACACCGCCGCTCTATTCTCTCCCGACGGTCTTCTATTTGCCAAATGGGACCAGTTCAGTTTAAATGACTCTGCGAATTCGGTCGCTTGGTCCAAAGTAGCGGAGCATTGATCAGCGACCAGGCTCGCAATCTCGGGAGGCAATTGGCGCATAAACTGTTATTTTAACATCAATTGCCTTACTCCTTCAAAAGTATCAACGCCTTCAGCTGAAAGCCACAAGTCAAAATTTTGAGCCATTTTCGCGGAAGACTCAGAAAGACTGTCTAAGGGGTTGGACTTATCCCCCTTCCGGAAGGCCCACCTATAATTTTCAGCATGAAGCCCATGCCTTTGGTATTTTCTTTTAAATGCTTTTTATTGACATTTTTCAATAAAAAAACAAAAACAAAAAACAATACAAAACAATCTATACTATCAATCTTAATATCGTCTTATTAACATTGCGTTAAATCACGCCTCGACTTCCTTCCTTCCCAGTTGCGGTTTTCTTAATATACATCTTCTCTTACAGTTTCTTTTACGTTTCTGTACACGTCACAAGATTTATATTAGTCCTGCTGTAGTTCTTAAACTTCTACAATTACATTCTATATACGTTACAAATTTACTCCAATCTTCTATAAACTTTGCCCCTTTTTGGTGTCGGACTTTATATGTCATTTTCGCTAATTCCGTATATTCAAATAATTTTGCCTGCCATTCCATAACTGTAGGGATCTCTGATAACTTCCATTTTTGGGCTACAAGAACCCTAGCTGCAACTGTTGCGTATTGAAATAACTTTTGATCCTCCTTTTTTATTTCATCACCTATTATTCCTAATAAAAATGCCTTTGGCTTTTTTGGGAAGGTATATCTAAAAAGTTTCTTTAATTCATTATATATAAGCTCCCAGAATTTTTTCATTTCATCACATACCCACCACATGTGGTAGAGATCCCCGTCCTTACACTTACATGTCCAACAAGGTTTGTTACCCGTTTTGTACATTTTTCCTAATTTGACCGGGGTAATATACCACCGGTACATCATTTTTTCCAGGTTTTCCCTTAAAGTTGAACATGCTGTGAATTTCATCCCTTTATTCCACAACTTTACCCATTTATCATACTCTATGTTGTAACCAGGTGGCGCTGTGGGTAAAACCTCAGCGCCTAGGACTTGCCAATCGCATGGTCGGCGGTTCGAATCCCCGCAGCGGGGTGCGCTCCCGTTGTTCGGTCCCAGCGCCTGCCAACCTAGCAGTTTGAAAGCACCCCTGGGTGCAAGTAGATAAATAGGGACCGCTTACCAGCGGGAAGGTAAACGGCGTTCCGTGTGCTGCGCTGGCTCGCCAGATGCAGCTTGTCACGCTGGCCACGTGACCCGGAAGTGTCTGCGGACAGCGCTGGCTCCCGGCCTATAGAGTGAGATGAGCGCACAACCCTAGAGTCTGGCAAGACTGGCCCGAACGGGCAGGGGTACCTTTACCTTTACATTATGTTGTAACCGAAATCGATTGCCCACTTTACCATCACTTCCTTTATTAACTCATCTTTAGTATCCCATTCTAATAGAAAATTGTACATCTTAGATAACAGTTTTGTTTTTCCTTCTAAAATTTCTATTTGATATTTAGATTTTTTATCACTAATTCCTAGTTTTTTATCCTCATTACAGAAACCATTTACCTGGTGATACTGTAGCCACCCTGTCAGCCCATCTTTTAATTCTTCATATGTTTCAATTTTCCATCCTCTCTCTGTTTTTACTAATATATCTTCATATGTTATTCTCTTTCCTTCCATATTCAGTTTTTGTGTTGTTAAAATATCTATCGGAGATAGCCACCAAGGGGTGTTTCTTTCAAAGAGGCTTTTGTTTTTCCCCCACACCTCATGTAGGGCACCTCTGAAAATATGATTCGAGAAACCTTTATGGACTTTCCCCTTGTTATGCCACAAATAGGCATGCCAACCATATCTATTGTTGAATCCTTCCAAGCCCAGTAAATCCGTATTCTCTAAAATAATCCATTCCTTAATCCAACATAAACAGGAAGCTTCGTAGTATAGTCTTAAATTTGGTACGGAAAATCCACCTCTTTCCTTCCAGTCCGTTAATAACTGGAATTTGATCCTTAGTCTCTTCCCTTGCCAAATGAATTTTGAGAGGGTTTTTTGCCAGTCTTTAAATTGATAAGATCCCCTAATTACAGGGATTGTTTGGAACAGGAATAACATTTTCGGGAGGATGTTCATTTTAATTGCTGCCATTCTCCCGGTCCAAGACAGCTTTAATCTATTCCATGTATCCAAATCTCTTTTGATCTCTTTCCATGTTGTAATGTAATTGTCACTACTTAAATTGATGATTTTCATTGTTATCCAGATCCCTAAATATTTTACTTTTTTCACTACTTTGATTCCGTACTTTCATTCCAATTGCTCTCTCATATTCCTTTCCATATTTTTAACCATCGTTTTAGTCTTTACTTTGTTTAATTTGAAGCCTGATAATTTACCAAATTCTTCTAATTCTTCCAAAACCTTACCAACACTAGTTTGAGGTTCCTCTAACGATAATACCAAATCGTCCGCATAGGCATTCAGTTTGAACTCCTTAATACCAATTTTAACTCCACGTATCTCTGGTGTTTTTCTTATTCTGTTTGCTATTACCTCCAGCACCATTATAAACAGCAAGGGGGATAGACGGCATCCCTGTCTCGTTCCTTTCGTGATGTTGAATGACTCTGTCAAATTATTATTTACAATCAATTTAGCTGTTTGGTCAGAATATATAGCTCTTATAGCCTTCATAAATGTGCCCTCTATCCCCCTTGCCTTCATACTTTTTAACAAAAATTGCCATGATACGTTGTCAAACGCTTTTTCTGCGTCAATAAATATTAACGCAGCTGGTATTTCGTTTTTAACTTCTAAATATTCTATAATATCTACAATATGTCTCACATTGTCTTTGAGTTGTCTGTCCGGGAGAAACCCAGCTTGATCCTTGTGTATAAGATCTTTAAAACTTCTTTTCAATCTGTTTGCCAAAATTTCTGTGAAAATTTTATAAGCATTGTTTAACAATGAGATGGGTCTATAATTTTTAATATTTAGTCTGTCAGCTTCTGGTTTAGGCATCAAAGTTATGTGTGCTTCTTTCCATGTTCTTGGTATATTTCCTCCTTGCAAAATGTTATTCATAACATCACACAATACAGGGGTTAGTTGGTCCTCTAAGATTTTATAATATTTTGCTGAAAGTCCATCCGGGCCTGGGGCTTTACCTATTTTCATCTTTTTTATTGCACTTTGAATCTCTTCTTTTGTTATTGGTTTATTCAGTTGTTCTATTTCTTCCTCTGTTATTTGTTTCCCTTTGTAATCTTCTAAATATTCTCCTATTTTACTTATCTCTTCGTTCTCTTATATAGTTCTTCATAAAATTTCTGAAAGGTTTTCTTTATTTCCTTCGGATCTTCTATTTGGTGTTCTCCTACTTTTATTTTATTTATCACACTTTGTTTTTGTCTTTTTCATAATTGCCATGCCAGAAGTTTTCCTGTTTTATTGGCTGATTCAAAAAAATTCTGTCTCATTAATTTAATTTCCCATTCCACTTCTTGATTTACTAATATCGAAAATTGAGTTTGCAACATTTTAATTACTTGTTTGTTTTGTTCATCTTTGGGTTTAATCGTTAATTTCTTCTCACATTCTTCCAGTTGAGCTAGGATTTCTTCTATTTCTTTTCTCTCAATTTTCTTCTATAGTTATTTTGTTGAGAGAAAACCTCTCATGACAGCTTTGCTTGCATCCCAAACAATATCCAAATCTGTTTCTTTATTTAAGTTTCATTTAAGATATTCTTTCAGAGTCTCCTTGGCTTTTTCAATTACTTCTAAATTCTCAAAGAGGTTTTCATTCATCCTCCATCTATATGTACTTTGCACATTGCTTTTTATCTCCAAAACTATGGGGTTATGGTCTGATAATGTTTGTGGCAGTATTTCACATTTCAGTGTTCTTGGAGTTAGATCCTTGAAATCCAAATTTGATCTATTCTCCCCCAACTCTGGTGTGGTTCCGAAATGAAAGTAAATTGTTTTGTGGTTGGGTGTTTATGTCTCCAAACATCTATTAAATCCAAATTTTCTGCCAGATTAAAAAAGGACCGTGGCAATTTCCCTTGGTTAACTTTCTTCTTTTTTGTTAGTCTGTCCAATTCTGGTGTTGCCACACCATTGTAATCTCATATTAATATTATCTTCTGATCTTCTATTTCTGTCAATCTTTCTTCTAACTTCTTATAAAATTCTGCCTTGTTTGTGTTTGGTGCATAAATGGGAACCACATTAATTTCCCCCCCTTGATAATTAATTTGTACCCCTATTACTCTCCCCTCTTCATCTTTACAAATTAATTTAGGCTCCCATTTCTCTTTGACGTAAAGCACTACTCCTCTTTTCTTATTCACATCTGAATTAATAAATTCTGCCCCTAGCCTTTTATTTTTCAAAATGTGCTTATGTTTTATTGCAACGTGTGTTTCTTCAGTACATTCTCAACTTTATTTCTCTTAGATTTCTCATTTAAACCATTCACATTCCAAGTTATTAATTTCAAAGTCATTTTTTAATATATTCAAATCGGCCTTAATTGTAACTGAGTTCAAATTCGGGTGGATTTGTCACTTAGGTCCTCTTCCTCTTCTTCCCTCTCTTCTCCCTCTTCTGCCTCCTCTTCTTCTCCTCCTTCCCTTTCCCATGCCTTTGCATCACCAATTTTTTAAAACGCTCATAGTCATTTGCCTGGGACAAAGGGAGATGGCCCATCAGCTCGGCTAGCTCCCCACAAATTAAGGAGCGCAAAATAGGCATGTACATTTTTAAGGGCACCCCCATATCCCTGTCGTGAATTCCTCATGGTGCTTTAGCAGAATGCTCAGAGTCCCAGGTTCTTTAGTGCAGTATTTATTATTGTGAGCTAAATATATATACAAATATCTACAGAAGCAGTTCATATAATCAGACAGAGTACCTGGCTGCACCTTGAGGCAAAAGAAGACTCCACACTCATCTACACCACCACAATTACTATTGGACAGGCTTTACTTTTAAACCGGTGACAGCCAATCACATTACTGCTGAGTCATCCAGCACTTCCACAGAGAATATTGCATCAGCCTGTTGCACACTGAAGCCTGCAGACTTACTCACACAGCATCCTGTGAATCCCAACAATCCCGGCAAGTCATTTCAAAGAGAGTTAGGTAACTCAAAACATCGGTGGGGGGTTGGTACTTAGGAAACACCCGCCAGTTAAGGTTGCTCAAAGCAAGTCCCGGAGGAGCCTGTCTGGAAATTGCTCCTTGTGGCTCTGGGCTGTAATCATACCTCGAAGCATAACGATAACGAGGCGCCTGTCCATCCGGACGCTGAAGTTCCTCCTCTGCGTATCCACACGAGGGTTTGGGGTGAGGTTCGACCTCCTCCTCCTTGTACCATTGCACCACCCCACAGGTTTCCCAAGCTCTTACTGGCGAGTAGACCCGGACTGGGCTAGGCGAATGACATCTCACCGATCTGCGACTGTCACGGGATGGACGCTCCCAGTTGCCGTCCTCCACAGATGCTTCCCGCATTTGTTGTGGCAAGTCTCGATACTCATAAGCCATCTGGCTAGTTCTTGGGGCCATAATGATGGACTGGCCCATTCTGGGAAATTTCTCCTTTGTGCTGGGCACACCTGTAAGAAAATTAAATGGCAACAGTAAGTAAAAGTGTGCGGGGACGAATGTAGCCCGTTAGCCGTGGAACACTTAACGACCCAGCTCCTTGATATGGGCAGGGTCCCAGCCCTGGGTTGCCACTGAAGTGGCGGCGCCAGTGCGCAAGGAGTGGCCAGAGAATTCCTGGGGGTTGCTGCCACAGGCCGCCATGACCTTATGTAGGACTGCTGTGAACTGGCATCGTGTCAAAGGACGCGTGTCTGCGTGGATGAGGAAGGGGACCTTGTGGTTGGTGCACACTCTGGGGAACCGGCGGGTGTCTCACCACAGGCAGGGGCCCTGTGGTAAACTTGCCCCCAGCCGCTCGCCCCTCCCTCACCTGTCTTTGCTCTCCGGCCAGACCAGGTTTCTTGAGCAGGGCTGGCAGGCGCGCCTACGTTTTACAGAAACAGAACAAATTAGAACCGGTAGGACTAACACCACTCCCTTAGTTCCGGGGAACCCAGAGCCACAACCCAGGGAGAAGGCTGTGCCCCGTTATTGCTGGTTATCCCCCCCTCCACAAGTTGCATCCACAGACTTGCAGACAGAAATTCTACGGTAGAGTGTAACCCAAGCATAAGGCTAGGAATTAGCTTTCCCCCCGGAAAGGCACACAAACCAAACAGGTTCTTCTTTAAAATTTATTTTTAAAGAACATAAGAAAACATGCTAAAATAGCAGGCACTTCTTTAGTAAGTTACAAGCAAGAAAAGAAGAACATTGTGAAATCTAACTTACTTACATACTCATGACTAAGACACAGATAGAATAGTTAAAGTCCTTTCAATGTTCCGCATTCAGAGGCTTTCGCAATTCTCCATCACAAAGGACGAAAGGACGGCTACTTAGTTGGAACATCAGCAGCCGGGCGATTTGCGGATTGCAGAGCGCGCCTTCTCAGCCATTCCCAAGATCTTTTATCCCCAATTTGCACGTAGCGTCGGAACCCCCGAAACCAATCATAACTCCTGATTATTTTTAAATTCTCCAATGACCGACTTGCGGGCTAATCAATCTAACTTCTGGCAGCTGGACCCATTAAGAACCCAGAGCCTAAATCAAAGGAGTTTCCTCCCTTCCGTGGAGCTTATGCAGATGCACATTCCCAGGCAATCAAGGCAGATAACATCACTGAGGGGATGTACATAACTTCGAACCCAGGTGTCAAAGCTTTCATTAAATCGGGGGTTTCCTTTCCCATAGTAAACTTCTCACACCCTGGAAGCCTGTTAGTCTGAGGTTAAAGGGACAAGACTTATTTCCCATGGTCCTTGTGGCTTGTTGGTTACCCACAAGGCCTCACTCTCGTTGCTTGATCAAGGAACAGCTTCTAAACAAACACTAACTTTACTACACCCTCCCCCCTAAGATGAAATTACAGGGTTAAGTCCCGCAATTTCATCCAACAACAAAAAATTATATACATTGAAGTAGTTTGTCAAATCTAGGGGGATTAGCGATTCCAAAATCATTAGCGGCGTCCCCCAGTATGATATTTCCACAATTTCAAGACTTCATTTAACAGATTGGTACATTCTAGACAAGGTGTCAGCAACCACATTGTCCTTCCCAGCAATATGTGTGACTTTAAACTGAAAATCCTGTAAGGCTAGACTCCACCTGAGCAATTTCTGGTTGGATTTCTTTACTCTCTCCAGCCAGAAAAAATGGCTAGGTCATCCAAATAGGCACAACAGAACTCACTCATGTCATGGATCAAAGAATTAATCAACCGTTGGAAGGCTGCAGGAGCATTTCGCAATCCAAACGGTAACACTTTAAACTGGTACAAGCCTACATGAGTAATGAAGGCAGATTTTTCAGAAGCATCTGGGGACAGCGGGATTTGCCAATACCCTTTTGTCAAATCCATGACTGTAATGAATTTTGCACATCCCAGCTTCTCAATCAGCGTGTCAATCCTAGGCAAGGGAAACACGTCAGGAACAGTGACCAGATTGATTTTCCGATAGTCCACACAAAAGCGAATGGTACCATCGGGCTTTGGAACCAGTACAATGGGGGAAGCCCAGGCGCTTTTGCTAGGCTCTATAACTCCCAGCTCCAGCATCTCTTTCAGCTCAGACTCAATATTCTGTGCATGAGCCTCACCAACTCGGTAAGGATGTGAGGAAATAGGGGGGATTTCTGTGAGGAAAGATGGCGCCCAGTACACTCCTGCTGCGCCACTGGCCGTCCGTGCCGATTGAAAACTTCCCTTCGCTCTCTTAGCATAGTCCTAGCAGAGTTCAGCAGCGGGGAAACTGTTGCCGTGTGTGGATAATAAATCAGACTGAATGCAGGCTTCTCTCTTATCTCCAACAGTCTTTTAATGCGTAGAAAAACATTGTAAATTAGCCCGGCGAGAGAGCGCACATCCTTTCGTCTCTCAGCCAAAAACCGAAAGAGAACTCACACACAAAGAAAGATTCCCGTATGTGAACATAACCACGCCTCAGAATGTGAGACGTCACACAGAACTGTTTAACCCTGTAAGTTCTGATTCTCCTCACAATTTCCCCCGTAACAAAATGATGCTGAACCAAATGAGTCCGGCCAGGCTTGGTGCTAAAAACGTTGTTATAAGGTTGCAGTGCTTCGTAAAGCTCTTTAGCCTGAGTTTCACTTAAAGTAGGCAGCTACAACACATCAGAAATATCCCCAGCCTGTTTCTACTCAGTTAAAAGATCAACAGGTGAAGCAGGTACCTCTTCTCGACTCCGTGTTATGGTCAGCACAGAGATCTTTTGTTCAACATACTCTTTCAAGGAATTAACATGATACTCGCGAGCTGTGGGGTGCAATTCCTTGCAGCTTACCAGATATCACACAGAGCTCAGTCTCGCCTCCACAACACCCGGGCCTTGCCATTTCACAGCCAACTTATGAGGGCGAGTTGGCCTCAGAATCCATACCCGGTCTCTCACCTCAAACTGTTTGCACACTGCTCTAGCGTCATGTACCCTTTTTTGCTCTCGTCGGGCATTCTCTAAGTTTTCTCTGGCCAGTTGCCAAATGTCTGCCAGAGATCCTTTTAATTGGGCAAAGTACTCGCTGACAGAAGGCAGCTTTATCTCTTCTTTGGACCCTTCCCACTCTTTTTGAAGCATTGAGAGAGGGGTATTCAAAAGTCTGCCAAAAATTAACTGATGGGGTGCGAACCCAAGGCTTCTTTGGTGTGCATCGTTATAAGCAGCCACCACCAAAGGTAAATCCTGGTCCCAACTGGAACTATGAGCCAGGGCATACTTGCGCAGCATCTGAATTAAGGTCTTTTGTACTCTTTCCACCAACCCATTTCCATGATGCTGATATGCAATGGAGGTATGGTGGCAAATCTCTGACAATCGCAAAACCTCTTGGGTTAACTTAGCCATGAAATTAGTCCCCAAATCGCTCACCAAAACTTTAGGAATTCCTAGGGAGCAAAAGGCAGAAATCAAAGCTTTTACCAAATTATTAGCAGAAGTGTTGGCTAAACTGGTTGCCCAGACATAGCGAGAAGCATAATCTATTAATACGCACATATATTGCTTTCCTGAGCGAGTTTTTGGTAAGGGACCTACTAAATCAATTCCCCATTTTTCCAAAACATTCACTTCCAAGGGGACACTTTGTAACTCATTGGGTAAATTGTCACGGTCATTTCCTACTTTCTGGCATATAACACAAGAACACACATATGCTTTGGTAGTTTGATACACGTCAGGCCAGTAAAAATAACGACTTAGTCTCTCTAATGTTTTTTGCAACCCCATATGTCCTGCTAAGCCGTCTTCATGGGCTAGGCTAAGGACGGTTGACCGCTTCTTTTCCGGAACCACCAGCTGTAAAACCAAGTCTTTATCCTTCACCTTTGTTGGTACAAACTGGCGATACAAAAGTCCCTTTTTATACACAAATTGGGCCCTCTTCGCTCCTCGAAGGGGAGCGTTAACCGCCTCCCGACAATCCTGCAGGGAGGGGTCTGCTCTTTGCTCTGCCGCAAATCCCCCCAGGTCCCCTAGTTCAACATAAGCATCAAAGTCCTTAGTGGGCTCCAAATTAAAGGTGGATAACTCTCCCTCCCCTCCTCCCCTCCAGGTTTTCCATCCAGCCCTGGATTAGACTCAGCCGAGTCTTTGCCTGCTTGGAATGAAGTGGGGGGAGTTGCTATAGTTACGGGATTCACATTTAATTGTTGCTGCAGGTAAACTTGGAACCCAAGATCATTCCCGACCAAAACTGGACTCTTACAAACTTCTGGATCATGGACAATCACAAGATGGTCCCCACTATAGCCTTTATACTTAAGGGGGACTATTGCCGTTGAATGAAAAATCTCTTCCACCTCATAAGGACTAATCTTTAAGGGTTTAGCCTGCATCTGGCTGGGTAAGACCAGATCCTTAGATACGCTGGTAATATCAGACCCAGTGTCCCGGTAAGAGTTCACAATGGTTTTATTAATTTCAATAAGGGCGGAGAACTCCAAATTCGCCCAGTTCACATGGGGTATTTTCAGATTACTCCCAGTACTCACAGGCCCCACGGTAATAATATTATTATTATTATTATTATTATTATTATTATTAATAAATTTTATTTATATCCCGCCCTCCCCAGCCGAAGCCGGGCTCAGGGCGGCTAACAATAATCAAATAATCAAACAATCAAATAATCACACAATCAAAAATATTTCATTATAAAAATTAATTAAAATCAAATTAATGGCAACCGATTAAGCAAGATTCTGTGCAGGTTGCCAGAGGAGGGAGTCAGGCTGCGCCCTGACCAAAGGCCTGGTGGAACAACTCTGTCTTGCAGGCCCTGCGGAAAGATGTCAGGTTCCGCAGGGCCCTAGTCTCTTGTGACAGAGCGTTCCACCAGATTGGAGCCGCAGCTGAGAAGGCCCTGGCTCTAGCTGAGGCCAGCCTAACCTCTCTGAGGCCTGGGACCTTGAGGATGTTATTATTTGCAGACCGTAGGTTTCTCTGTGGGGCATACCAGGAGAGGCGGTCCCGTAGGTACGAGGGTCCTAGGCCGTATAGGGCTTTAAAGGTTAAAACCAGCACCTTAAACCTGATCTTGTACTCCACCGGGAGCCAGTGCAGCTGGTATAGTACTGGATGAATGTGATCTCGCAGCGAAGACCCCATAAGGAGTCTCGCCGTGGCATTCTGCACCCGCTGGAGTTTCTGGGTCAGTCTCAAGGGCAGCCCCATGTAGAGCGAGTTACAATAATCCAGTTTGGAGGTGACCGTCGCATGGATCACAGTGGCTAGGTCAGGGCGAGAGAGATAAGGGGCCAACTGCTTAGCTTGGTGGAGATGTCAGGGGTTCAGGAGCCGATCTAGGGTTTAAGATGTAGGGCTGCGCGCTGCGGCTTTGAAATGGAAATTGAACTTCAATAAAGACTTTTGTACATTACGACAGCCTAGCGTTGGTCCTCTGTGAGCTGGGACCTAGAGGCAGCTCTGACAGTCGCCTTTGTTATAGCTGTAATCTGCGCCTCCATAGAGAGGGAGGTATCGAAGATTACACCCAAACTCTTAACGGACGGTGCTGGCACTAATTGCACCCCCGCAAGAGATGGGAGTTGCCCCCTCAATCCCATATCGTCCCGCCCCAGCCAGAGGACCTCTGTCTTCGAAGGATTTAACTTCAACCGACTCCCACGTAACCATCCAGCCACAGCTTCCAGACATCTCGCCAGTGTGTCTGGGGCCGAGTCAGGATGGCCATCCATCAACAGATAGAGTTGGGTGTCATCAGCATACTGATGGCAGCCCAGCCCAAAACTCCGGACAAGCTGGGCGAGGGGGCGCATAAAGATGTTAAAAAGCATCGGGGAGAGAATCGCACCCTGAGGCACTCCACACACCAAGGAGTGGCGCGATGACAATTCCCCCCCAAGCGCCACCCTCTGTCCCCGACCGGAGAGAAACGAGCGCAGCCATTGAAGGACTGTGCCCTGGATCCCCACGTCGGCAAGGCGGTGGTCCAGGAGTTCGTGATCGACCATGTCGAAGGCTGCTGACAGATCTAGAAGAATCCGCAGCCCCGACCCGCCTCGATCCAGCTGCCTACGGAGATCATCTGTTAGGGCGACCAGAGCCGTCTCGGTCCCATGACCAGCGCGGAAGCCAGACTGGAATGGATCCAGAGCAGATGTTTCATCCAGAAACCTACCAAGCTGTTCAGCAACCTCTCTCAATCACCTTACCCAGGAATGGAAGATTCGAGACTGGGCGGTAATTGGATACATCTAAGGGATCTAATGATGTTTTCTTTAAGAGCGGACGCACCACTGCCTCCTTCAGTTGCCCTTGGAATATCCCGGTGCCAAGGGACAAATTGATGATATCCCCCAGGGGGGCCCGCACCTCGTCTGGACATGCTCTAATCAGCCATGACTGGCACGGGTCAAGAGGACAGGTGGTGGGCTTTCCAGCTCGGAGGAGTCTATCCACATCGGCTGGAGATATCCGATCAAAGTGGTCCAATACTGGACCCGAGAACAGTCGAGGGGCCTCCAGTTCCTTTATTGTATCCAAATTGGCAGGGAGGTCATGGCGGAGCAACAGGACCTTCTCCGCAAAAAAGCTCGCAAATGCCTCACAGCTGTGTGTCAGATTGTTATTTAAATTTGGCTGTCCTTCAAGGGACGTTAAAGACCGAATTATACTAAATAATTGCGCCGGGTGAGAGCTAGCGGATGCAATGGAGGCCGAGAAGTAAGACTTCTTAGCGGCCTTCACTGCCATCTCATAGGTTTTCATAAAAGCCCTATAAGATGTTCTTGAGGCTCCGTCACGGGCACCCCGCCATACTCGCTCTAGCCGTCTGAGGTCCCGCTTCATTTTCCGAAGCTCCTCGGTAAACCAGGGAGCCCGGTTTCTGCGGGGTCGCAGAGGGCGCTTAGGTGCGATCTCATCGATGGCTGCCAGGAGCTGGGTATTCCAGCCCTCAACAAGCTCAGTCAATGAGTCGCCAGGGGGAGCAAGGTCCCGCAAGGCTTGACGGAATCTATCAGGGTCCATCAGCCTCTGCGGGCGAGCCCAAATCGGCTCGCCACCTAAGCAGGGTGGGGGTGGAAAGTCAATCCTGGCTTTCAGAGCGTAGTGATCAGACCATGGCACCTTCATCGAAGGAGACATGATCACATCTATACCGGTGCCAAAGATCAAATCCAGCGTGTGGCCTGCTTGATGTGTGGGGCCCGAAACAAACTGGGAGAGCCCTAGTGTCGCCATGGAAGACACCAGGTCCAGAGCCTGTGAGGAGGGAGTGGCATCAGCATGGAAGTTGAAGTCTCCCAATACCAATAGGTTAGGGAACTCCAAGGCCCAGTCGGCCACCGCCTCCAGCAGGCCTGACAGGGTGGCTGCTGGTGCGCTAGGTGGCCGGTACACCAGCCAGACAGCCAAGCTCTCCTCGGAGCCCCACACTAGGCCAGCACATTCAATGCCGGGGATCGATGGCGATGGTAGAGCCCTGAAAGAACAATCTTCCCGGATTAATAATGCCACCCCCCCGGCCCACAGTCCGTGACTGGTGGAGGACGGAGAAACCCGGGGGCGCCATCTCTCGTAAGGTAACAGTTACCAGTGGTTACTGGGACTGCAGGTGTTTCAGAATGATTAACATCAGGTGCCACCCCGCACTTCTCTTCCAGGGCCAAACTCTCCTCCGCTCCAGGTTTTGACTGCTCCTCCTCCCAGTCCTCCTCCGGCCAATGGATCAAACGCATGGCAGGGGTGGAAGTGAGAACGGGAGGCTTTTTGCTACCCAGCTGGGGGCAAGCCGCTTTCACATGCCCCGGTTTTTTACACAAGAAGCACAGTCCAGAGCTTGGGGACAGTTTGGTACGTTTCCCACCTGCTGTAGCAGAGTCTCTTGCAGGCGTAGGGAAACCTTTGCTTTGTTCCTTAATGGGGGGAGCAGACCGTCCCGTCGAAGCTGCGGGTTTGTACGCATTACTTGGTCCCTTGTTGGTCAGATGGGAGCGGTTAAGCCTAAAAGACTCAGCAAAGGCGGTAGCTTCCGCTAGGGATCGTGGCTTTTGATCCCCAACTAGACTAGCAATTTCTGAGGGCAGGGAACGCATCAGTTGCTCAATTAACATAAGCTGTTTTTTTAAAAATGATATTTTATTAGTTTTTCAACAAGAAAAGAGTTACAAAACAGTGAAAAAAAGAAAAAGCACAACAAAAATACAAAAACCAAAAATAGACATAAAAAAGATAAAGGGAAAAAAAGAAAAATCCCTCTTTCTGATATCTTATCCCTCATTTACTTATTTTCATGACTTCCTCACACCTCCCTTTTTTGTATTCCATTTAAAAATTTGTTCAGCAAATCCATACCCTCTTAGTTTACCCTTAATTGTTTATCCTCACATATTATAACTTCAAATTTTCATCTAATATCAATCCAATCTTACATATTCTTATTTTGCCTTATTACTAGAACCGCTTCGTTTCATTCCAACGTCATTAACATTCAATAATTTTACAATATTTCTGTAGATATATTTTAAACTTTTTCCAATCTTCTTCCACCAACTCTTCTCCCTGGTCTCGGATTCTGCCAGTCATTTCCGCCATTTGCATGTAGTCCATTACTTGCATCTGCCATTCTTCCAAGGTGGGTATGTCTTGTGTCTTCCAGTGTTTTGCGATGAGTATTCTTGCTGCTGCTGTAGCGTACATAAAGAAAGTTCTATCCTTCTTTGGAACCAATTGGCCGACCATGCCCAGGAGAAAGGCCTCTGGTTTCTTCAAGAAAGTATATTTAAATACCTTTTTCATTTCATTATATATCATCTCCCAGAAAGCCTTAATCCTTGGGCACGTCCACCAAAGGTGAAAGAATGTACCTTCAGTCTCTTTACATTTCCAGCATTTGTTATCGGGCAAGTGATAGATTTTTGCAAACTTGACTGGGGTCATGTACCACCTGTATATCATTTTCATAATATTTTCTCTTAGGGCATTACATGCCATAAATTTCACACCTGTGGTCCACAACTGTTCCCAGTCAGCAAACATAATGTTATGTCCGACATCTTGTGCCCATTTTATCATAGCAGATTTTACCGTTTCATCCTCAGTATTCCATTTCTACAGCAAGTTATACATTCTTGATAGTATCTTAGGTTTGGGTTCTAACAGTTCTGTTTCTAGTTTTGATTTTTCCACCCGGAAGCCAATTAACATAAGCTGTTTTAGCCCCCTAAAATCTTCCACCTTCTCGGCTGCAAGCCACAATTCAAAATTTTGAGCCATTTTTGCTGAGAAAACTGTGATATTGTCATTGAGCCCCGATTTCTCTACTTTTCGAAAAGCCTTTCGATAATTCTCGGGGTGCAGTCCATGCCTCTGCATGACCAACTTTTTGAAGCTTTCATAGTCATTAAGTTCGTTTAGGGGGAGATGACCCATAAGCTCTGCCAGGTCGCCACAGACTAGGGGACGCAAGACGGCCATATACAATGTCGGAGCAACCCCCATGTCTTGGCAAGTTACCTCAAAAAGAGTCAGATAACTCAGAATGTCAGTGGGGGCTGATATTTTGGGAACACCCTCCAATTAAGAGTACTCAAAGTCAGTCCTGGAGGGGACTATTGGCGGTGTTTCCCCCCCCTCGCGGGAACAAGTTCATACTTCGGTGTAGGGTTTTGAGGCATCTGCCTCTCTGGGCGTAGTGGTTTAGCTGCCATTGCGTATCCACGCTTGGGTCTCTGAAAAAACTCCTCCTCTTCCTCTGCTGCATACCGACGCACCGGCACGCGCACCTCTTGAGCTCTGACTGGCGAGTAGACTCTACCCGGACTGAGCGAACGCTGTCTCACCATCCGGCGGACATTGGGCACGCACGCCTCTCGGCGGCAGTCTCCCACGGTTACCTCTTGCAGCTGATGCGACAGGTCTTGGTAGTCATATGCCATCCGGCTGACTCTCGGCCCCATCAGGATAGACTGGCCCATTTTTGGATACTTCTCTCGGCAACGGAATCCACCATTCACCGGATCTCGCATCCATTCCACATCATGACCCTCTGAGAAGTCCATCTCTTTAGGCTCTGTGTAAACAAGATAATTCCCCCTAGGACGTGTGGAGGCCATCCCAGCTTCCACTTCCTCACAAGGTGATAGGGGTTGGGTAACTGGCGTGCCCCTTGCTCTTTCCACAATACAGGGCTCTTGCCGACCTTTCCGGACAGTACTTAACTCGCTGGCGTCCACCAGCTCCCCCTCTGAATCAGGGTCTTCTGAAAACCAGGAAGCGGATTCCGCTCTGGGGCTTAAAGCTTGGGGGGGATTGGTCTCCAGAGGAAGGGAACTGCCTTCTCCCACCAATCCCCACTGGTCTAACGTTTTCATTGTGCATTCCTGAGGAGTTGCGGCCTCCTCCTCCATCTTTCCTAACGATCTCTATCCCAAAAAAATAAACCACCTGTAACCTACAAAGGATACGTGCCAATTTTAAAAAATCAAAGTGCCTTTCCGCAGGGAAGCTCAATCCCACCACGCTGCCAACATGTGGTAAACTTGCCCCCAGCCGCTCGCCCCTCCCTCACCTGTCTTTGCTCTCCGGCCAGACCAGGTTTCTTGAGCAGGGCTGGCAGGCGCATCTATGTTTTACAGAAACAGAACAAATTAGAACCGGTAGGACTGCCACCACTCCCTTAGTTCCGGGGAACCCAGAGCCACAACCCAGGGAGAAGGCTGTGCCCCGTTATTGCTGGTTATCCCCCCAATGTAGCAGGTGGTTCCGCTAAATTGTGGACCACCTGAAAAAGTCTCCTGCTGCTGTTTTCTGCAGATGCAATAGAGGCGGTGAAGAAAGTCTTCTTCGCCATCGCTACCGCCACTTGGTAGGCTCGACATTGAGCTCTAACCCATGTCCGGTCAGCTTCAGAATGAGTTATCCACCACTGGTGCTCTAGCTGTCTCAGCGATTGTTTCATTGCCCTCAGATCCGTGGAAAACCATGGGGCTGTCTGGGCTCCATGCAATCGGAAAGGGCGCTTTGGAGCCAAACAGTCAATAGCCCTGGTTAACTCCACATTCCAGCGGGCCACCAGGGAATCAGCTGAAAGGCCATCAACATGGGATAAAGTATCCCCTACCTCTCTCTGGGAACCATTAGGATCCATTAAGTGGTGGGGGCGGACCATCCGAATCGGTCCCACCTCCCTGCAGAGGGGAAGGGTCATGGAGAAGTCCAGTTGCACCAGGAAGTGATCTGACCATGGCACTTCTTTCGTTTCGCTTTTACTTAGTGTCAGATCATCAACATCCATTGAGGTAAACACCAGGTCCAAGGCATGTCCACAGCTATGGGTTGGGCCAGACTTATTCAGGGACAGCCCCATGGAGGCCATGCTTTCCATGAAGTCCCGAGCAGCGCCGTGTAAGGTCGTGTCGGCATGGATGTTAAAATCCCCTAGGACAACCAAACTAGGTGTCTCCAGGAGAACGTCCGCCATGGCCTGAAGCAGCTCGGGCAGGGAATCCTTGGTGCAGCGGGGAGGTCGGTATACCAAAAGGAATTCTGTACTGCCCCTATTGCCCAGCTTCCAGAACATGCACTCAGAGAACTGGGTCTTCCCAATAGGACGCCTGGTGCAAACTAATGACTTCCTAAAAATCACTGCAACGCACCCCTTCCCGCCCACAAGGCCTGGGTTGCTGTGTGTAAGAGAAACATGGTGGACAAGCAGCGGCAAGGACAGGCCCATCTGCTTCATCCAACCAAGTCTCTGTTACACATGCCAGGTCAAGTCCTCTATCCATGATCAAGTCATGGATGGCAGTGGTCTTATGAATCATTGACCTGGCATTGCATAGCAGCACCTTCAGGTCATGTGGGTATCCCTTGCTGATTCTAGTATTCATCCGGTCAGGACCAGACCCGGAGGTAGGGATAGTCCTGAGACAATGACTAAACCTGCCTCCTCTGTAAGGACGTGGTCTGGTCTTAGCCTAACTCCTCCTCCTACCTATGATCACTGAGATCGGTTGTCCCAGTGCATCCCCTCTGTGGAACATGCCTCAGCCATTTTGTTGGCTGGGACCCACTCCCTGGCAGCCCTGACCCCTCCCCTTAAGAACAAAATAACACCTTTAAAAAAAACAAAAAACCACAATAAAACAATACAAACAAAAAAACTGTAAAAATTACAAATACATCAAAATCAAACAAATTCCCAAGCCCAACCAAACATCCTCCCCCCCCCCATATACAAAAAATTCAAAAGGGAAAAAGAAAATTTTAAAACATTTTAACAAGAACTCTGTGCCCCTCTTGAGTCTTCCTGGACAGCAGCAGCAGTAGCAGCAACCATCCTTATGAGGCCTGTCAGGCCCTGCCCTGGGCCAGGTGGTGAGTGACAGGAGCGGGGCCCTTAGGCACTCACGCAGGGGAATACTCCTGGACAGCAGCAGCAGTACTTATGATATGAAGATAACTTATTCACACTCTTAAAGACAGAAAGTCTGCAATTAAAGAAACAGATACACTTTCCCAGGATTCTACAGCATTTGGCTCTCCCACAATGCTCTTCTTTAACATGAGCCAAAGTTTTTTTGTTTTGTTTTATCCATAATGCTTTTTATTAACATTTTCCAAAAAACAAAAAAAAACAAAAACAAAAAAGCAAAATAAAACCATTACAATCATTCTTAATATCATCTTATTAACATTGCATTAAATCACGCCTCGACTTCCTTCCTTCCCAGTTGCAGTTTTCTTAATATACATCTTCTCTTACAGTTTCTTTTACTTTTCTGTACACGTCACAAGATTTATGTTCATCCTGCTGTAGTTCTTAAACTTCTGCAATTACATTCTATATATGTTACAAATTTGCCCCATTCTTCTATAAACTTTGCCCCTTTTTGTTGTCGAATTTTATTTGTCATTTTCGCTAATTCCGTGTATTCAAATAATTTTGCCTGCCATTCCGTGACTGTTGGGATCTCTGATGACTTCCATTTTTGGGCTACGAGAACCCTAGCTGCCACCATAGCGTATTTGAAATAACTTCTGATCCTCCTTTTTTTATTTTGTCTCCTATTATCCCTAATAAAAATGCCTTTGGCTGTTTTGGGAAGGCATATCTAAAATGTTTCTTTATTTTGTTATATATAAGCTCCCAAAATCATTTTCATTTCATCACATACCCACCACATATGATTGAGATCCCCGTCCTTACGTTTATATTTCCAACAGGCTTTGTTACCCGTTTTGTACATTTTCACCAATTTGACCGGGGTGAAATACCACCGGTACATCATTTTTTCAAGGTTTTCCCTTAAAGTGGAGCATGCCGTTAACTTCATCCCTTTGTTCCACAACTTTACCCATTTATCATATTCTATGTTGTAACCAAAATCACTTCTTTTATTAGCCCATCTTTAGTATCCCACTCTAATGACAAATTGTACATTTTAGATAAAAGTTTTGTTCTTCCTTCCAAAATTTCTATTTGATATTTAGATTTTTTCTCGCTAATTCCTAGTTTTTTATGCTCATTCCATAAACTGTTTACCTGGTGGTATTGTAACCATCCTGTCAACCCATCTTTTAATTCTTCATATGTTTTAATTGTTTACTGTACGCTGTTGTTGGTAAACTTGATATCCCAAATCGTTTCCTACCAGAACAGGACTTTTACACACCTTTGGGTCATGTACTATAACTAACAGGTTTCCATTGAACCCCTTATAGGCTATTGATACAACAGCAGTGGGCTGATAAATCTCATTCACACCATAGGGGCTAATCTTTAAGGGTTTAGCCTGCATTTGTATAGGCATAACCAGATCACGGGACACACTGGTAATATCAGACCCAGTGTCTCTGAAAGAGTTCACAGCAATTCCGTTGATCTCAACGGGCGCTGTAAACTTTGAATTAGCCCACTTCACATGAGGCTCACTTGGATTAGCTCTGGTACCTACAGGTCCTACTGTAACAGCATTTACAGGGGCTGCAGCTGTTTCAGAAGCCATAGCGTCAGGAGTTGCCCCACCCTTCCCATCCAGGACTGGGCTTTCCCCAACTCCAGGTTTTCGTGGTTCCTCTTCCCAGTCATCCTCCGGCCGCTGAATCAGACGCACGGCAGGAGTTGAAGTCAGAACAGGAGGCTTCTTGTCACTCAATTGGGGGCAAGCCCCTTTCACATGCTTTTTGCAGTAAAAACACAATCCTGAATTTGGAGACAATTTAGTACGTTCCCCACCTGCTGCAGTAGAGTCCTTCGCAGGCATTGGGAAGCCTTTAGTTTGATCTTTACTGGGGGGGGGCAGACTTTCCAGTTGGAGCTGCTGGTCTGTACCCACCACCCGGTCCCCTGTTGGTTAGATGAGAACGATTTAGCCGAAAAGATTCTGCAAGCTCTGTAGCTGCTGATAAAGTTCGTGGGGACTGGTCAGCAACCAAACTTTCAATTTCTGGGGGTAAATACCGCATAAGTTGCTCAATTAACATCAGCTGTTTAAGCTCTCCAAAATCACACACCCCCTCGGCTGCAAGCCAAAGTTCAAAGTTCTGTTCCATTTTCGCCGAGTACACAGCAGTATTGTCTGTGGGACCAGCTTTCTCCCCTTTTCGGAAAGCCCTCTGATAGTTCTCAGGATGCAGTCCATACCTTTGCATGACCAGCTTTTTAAAGCTCTCATAGTCATTGATTTGGGATGAGGGGAGGTGACCCATCAGTTCAGTTAAGTCCCCACAGACTAGGGAACGCAAGATTGGCATGTACATTTTCGGGGCGACCCCCATATCTTGGCAAGTTACTTCGAAAAGAGTCAGATAACTCAAAACGTCAGTGGGGGGGGGGCTGATATTTCGGAAATGCCCTCTAATTAAGGTTGCTCAGGGTTAGCCCCAGAGGAGACTGCCTACGATAGTCTCTTCCCCTCTCGGGACTATAGTCATACCTTGGAACAAAATGTCGAGGCGCTCGTCCCTCCAGACACAAATGTTCTGCCGCTGTTGCGTATCCACGCGAAGGTCTCTGGAGAAATTCTTCCTCCTCTGCCACATACCGTCGCACCGGCACACGCACCTCCCGGGCTCTTACCGGCGAGCAGACTCGACCTAGGCTGGGTGAACGCTGTCTCACCATCTGGTGACTGTCGTGCGCTGAAAGTCCTCGACGGCAGTCTCCCACAGTCACTTCTTGCAGCTGGCGCAGCAGGTCTTGATATTCATAAGCCATCCAGCTAGCTCTTGGCGCCATCAGAATGGACTGGTCCATCTTCGGATATTTATCCCTGCACCGATATCCACTGTGCACTGGGTCTCGCACCCACTCTACAGCGCCCGCTGAAATATCCATCTCTTGAGGCTCTGCGTAAACAAGATAGTTCCCTTTAGGACGCGTGGAGGCCATCCCAGCATCCACTTCCTCACGAGGTGACAAAGTTTGGGTAACTGGCGTGCCCCTCGCTCTCTCCAAGTTAGAGGACTCACGCCTACCCCTCTGGACAGTACTTAACTCGCTGGCATCCACCAGCTCTGCCTCTGATTCGGGGTCTCCCGAAAACCAGGAGGCGGATTCCGCTCTGGGACTTAAAGCTTGGGGGGGGCGATTTGTTTCTGAAGGGAGGGAACTGCCCAAAGTCACTAAAGATATGCCACATCAAGTCAACTGCCTTTCGGTAGGCTAGATCATTTTCGCCTAATTGGATAACTAAAGCATCCGGGGGGCCCTCCACTGCCGCTCTGGCCCTAATCGCGGGCAACATTTCGGCCCAGTGCATTCCCCTCCGAGAGATCCAGTATATATTGATGTCAAGCAGTAAGTTAAGGCGTGGCCCGAGACCGGAATTGATGGCGCGGACCCTGGCCCAATGAACAATGCTGTGCCCAATTATCCAGATGTGCACCATCCTGCAAGAAAATTGAAAGAACAGGCCAAGGTCAGGTAACCCCAGGTAAGCAGCCATAAATTTTTTCTAACATAGTGCTTATAAGCATCCGATTTCCAGCAGCCCAGCTCCTTAATCCTCTCAGCAGTCAGGCCCAGGTGAATTGACGTGGTGGCCACTCCTATCCTAAAAGAGTGCGCCGCGAAATCCGCAGGGGGGAAGCCACATTCTGCAACTGTTAAGCACATGACACGAGTGAACTGGTGCCGCATTAGGGGTGAGCCATCTGCGTGAATCATTAGTGGTCCTACTGAATTAGCCCTCAAAAACAAAAAGCGCCTAGTGTCCTTAACCGGGCATGGGCCTGATTTTACGGTTGCCAAAAGCCGAACCAAAGCCCCCCTCCCGTACTGATCCTCCCGTGATAGCGTGACCCCGGGAGGAACCTCGCTGACCCTCTTCGTATACCACCTCACCAACCCGAAGTGCGCCGAAAAAGGCGATGGAATATGCCACTGAGAATAAGCGGGCCCTGTACTTAGACCAGCAAACAGTTCTCAACTTTGTATGAATCTGGCAAAGGATGTCAAATGATATTGGCCTTCTCGTATTGCAGATGGGGAGCTGCAGTCTGCGCCAGCCCTCCAAGGCCTTCCGCATGACAAAATCGGCACATGGGTCAGAGGAATAAACTGCCTTGCAAAAGAATGATATTGCTGCCTGTAGGTTGAGGGTTTTAGGGGCGCGGCCCAAGCGTCTCAAGTGTACTAAGTAGGAAAGAACCTCTGACTTAATGGGAGGGGAATTGCTTCTAACGGTGTAGGTTTTACTGCGGAATTTTAAGAAATCTGATCAAGCTTTCTTTTTTTCTTTTTTTATGACTTGAGTATATTGCTATTAAAATTATGTGGGTTTTTTTGTTTTTTTATTGTTAGTTTCAGTTCACTATACAACACCAAACACTAATAAAACGAAACAACAAAAAAGAAAAAAACATTGCAACAACAAAAAACACCAACAAATTAAACATACAATAACTAAATAACACGACAATAGTTGACTTCCCTTCAATTCAGTTTTGGACTATGTTACAAAAGGTTTTCTTTCTGCAGTTTCACTTTCTTAAATATCTTTACGTCGCAGGCGCTATATCGAGCCTACTGTGATTTTTAAATTTCTTACATCCGTTTCAATATATGTCAAAAATTTATTCCATTCATTCTTAAACTTTGTACCTTTTTGGTTTCTTATTTTTTGTGTCATTTTTGCCAATTCTATGTATTCAAATAATTTAATTTGCCAATCATTTACAGTTGGGGTTTTTGGTGTCTTCCAATTTTGCGCTATTAATATTCTAGCAGCTACTGTTGCATATTGGAATAATATTTGGTATTCCTTTTTAATTTCTTCTCCAATTATCCCCAAGAGGAAGGCCTCAGGTTTTTTTGTGAAGGTATATTTTAATATTTTTTTTAATTCATTGTAAATAAGTTCCCAATTTTTTCTAATTACCTCACAAGTCCACCACATGTGGTAAAAACTGCCTTCCTTAATTTTACATTTCCAGCATGTTTTGTCTCCGGTTTTATACATTTTTCCTAATTTTACAGGTGTGATGTACCACCTGTGCATCATTTTTTCCATGTTCTCTCTAAGTGTTGTACAAGCTGAAAATTTCATGCCATTATTCCAAAGTTTCTTCCAACTATCGTATTCCACATTGTATCCAAAGTCTATCGCCCATTTCACCATTGAGAGAATGAATGAATAGACTTTATTTGTGTAGCCGACAGGCCATAGCATCAAAAGACAAACACCGACAAAAATACATTACGAATATAGTTACCATAAAATCTTATGACCTATTCAAAACCCTGGGTAGAAGCTGGATTATCATTCATCCATGACCCTCTGTCCCATGGGCGGCAACCTTTTCTCTGGTAGATTGTTCCAGGTCGGTTAAGTGAATAGACCAGCCAAATTGAAAGATTATAAATATAAATATAACCTCGGACGGATGATCAGGACGGGGAGAAAGATAATAATAACCAGATGGAGATAAATTAATAATCTCAGTACGTAAAACTTGGCAGAGGTAATAAAATAATAATAATAAAACGTAAAGATAATAATAATAAGATCCTAGGCGAGGAATCCGGGTGACGACACTGATGTCATTCAGATAGCAGCTCTCAGTCTCATTGCTCTCTCGATAAATCTGGCAACCTTCTCTGTTGTCGAGCTGTTCTGGTCGGCTAGGAGTGAGAACAATTTGGCTTCACAAGAGCGGCCCGGGATGGCAGATAGGAGCGGCGGGATGGTCTCGTCCCTGAGATCTCTATATAGGGAGCAAGACGAGAGAACGTGTGACACAGTCTCTACGTAGCCAGCTCCACAGGGGCAGAGCCGGTTCTCGAATGAAATTTTTTGACATCTACCTTCAAGAACAGCTGAGGGTACCATATTTAGTCTGGCCAGTGTAAAGGCCCGCCTGAGTTTTGGAATGGTTAAGGTAGAAAATCAAAGTGGGAGGGGGGCAGATAAGCGTACCAAGCACTAAATTTCTTAATATAGGCCAGATTATTCTGCTGCTCAATATCCTTCATGCGCTGGTCAATAAAGGTTTTTGCCTTGGGGAGACCCATTTTCAGGAGATGCTGTGCTTGGAGGCCACATGTAAGTAGTTTTTGATGCACTACTTTGGACCACCGACTTCTATGAGCATCTCGTGCTACTAGAGGTAGTAGTCCGGATGGGTTTGTTTATTTATTTATTTTTAACTTCTTTTTATTCATTTTCTGTAATCAAACAACAACAAAAAAGAATAAAAATAAAAAATAGCCCACACATACCAAAGAAAAAGGCAAACATCACCCAAAGCAAAACACCTACACCAACCAAAAAACAGACATTAAATAACAACAAATAACGATTGACTTCCCTCCATCTCGGTTTTGGATTATGTGAAAATTAAAACCATTCTGCAGTTTTTCACTTTATAGCATCTACACATCGCAAGAGTTACATTAAACCTACTGTAATTTTTATATCTCTAAAGTTTGTTTCCATATATGTTATGAATTTAGACCAATCGTCAATAAATTTTATGCCTTTTTTCTGTCTGATGTTCTGCATCACTTTTGCCAAATCCATGTACTCAAACAATTTAATTTGCCAGTCTTTAACGGTCGGGATATTTGGGGTTTTCCAATTTTGTGCTAACAAAATCCTGGCAGCTACAATTGCATATTGATACATTGGGACAGGCAATTTTTTAACCATACATAACTTCACTGGAAGCTAATTCTGAGCTGGAAGAGTGGTAGTTATGCATATAGAATCAGGACAACGTTTCTCAATATTTGTTCAATCATATTTTTACATGTTTCTTATTTCTCAGTATTCTTCTGCATAGTTTTAAATCAATATATGAAATTTCAAGAGTCAAATAATGATTGGGCTTAAGAACTGTGACATGAAAAACCTGATAAAATTCTGGTATCTTCTTATGTAGCTTCTACTTTTGTGTGAGTAGACTGTACCTGAAATAATTGATAAATAGAATGTGTTTGAAACATTATATCCTAAAGTGCTGTTTTGAGATAACAGTAGTTATTGTGGCATAACTATTATTTGGGCATAAGCCATTTCATATGAGAGACAAAGTTATTAAATCCAGCAAGTAATGTATAATTTAAGGTACATAAGATGCATCTTTTTATAATTTTTCCCTTAATAAAATAATTATTTTTTAAATTCTGATTGATGCAGTGAATATTCATAATCAGTATATATCTGTACCTTTCAAAGCTGGTTAATAATATGACACCTCCCCACCATGCGCCACATTTTTATATCTGGAGGGAGTAGCAAATTCAAAAGAAAAAAGCAATCTTGTTATGAAAATCATCTTAGCACAATCAAGTTTATGTAGAATATTATGGTACAGTACATCATATTTATCATGCAACAAAACAGTTAGATTTAGGCTGCAGATCTATAAACCCTTAACTGAAAGTAAATTTTATTAAACTGTGGGATGTTTACATTTGAGTAAGCCTGCTTAGGAAAGTGGTATCGGTCACATGAACAGTTTAGGCTGCAATCTAACACTGCTTAACTGAGAGAGAGCCCCACTGAATTCAATATGACTTACAATCATAGAAACATAGAATCATTGCTTCTGAATAGACCTGGTTCGGATTGGACAGTTGAAGTTTAAGGATAGGGGTGTAATTATAGTTCTGTATGGAGGAAGGAGGGACGCAGGTGGCGCTGTGGGTTAAAGCCTCAGCGCCTAGGGCTTGCCGATCGAAAGGTCGGCGGTTCGAATCCCTGCGGCGGGGTGCGCTCCCGCTGCTCGGTCCCAGCGCCTGCCAACCTAGCAGTTCGAAAGCACCTCCGGGTGCAAGTAGATAAATAGGGACCGCTTACCAGCGGGAAGGTAAACGGCGTTTCCGTGTGCGGCTCTGGCTCGGGCTCTGGCTCTGGCCAGAGCAGCGATGTCACGCTGGCCACGTGACCTGGAAGTGTCTCCGGACAGCGCTGGCCCCTGGCCTCTTAAGTGAGATGGGCGCACAACCCCAGAGTCTGTCAAGACTGGCCCGTACGGGCAGGGGTACCTTTACCTTTTTACATTATGTGATCTTCTTTCTTGATCTCCTCTCCAATCATTCCCAGAAGGAAAGCTTCGGGCTTTTTGACAAAGGTGTATTTAAGTATTTTCTTTAGTTCATTGTAGATGGAATCCCAATTTTTTTTAACTTCTTCACATTTCCACCACATATGGTAGAAGCTCCCCTCTTTGGATTTACACTTCCAACACCTTTTGTCGCCAGTCTTATACATTTTTTGCAATTTCACAGGAGTGATGTACCAACGATACATCATCTTTTCCATATTTTCTCTGAGGGCAGTACAGGCTGTAAATTTCATTCCTTTAGTCCACAACTTTGTCCATTTTTCAAAATCCAAATTATATCCAATATCTATAGCCCACTTTACCATGACCTCTTTAACCTCTTCATCCTTGGTGTCCCAATCCAAAAGTTGATTATACATTTTTGATAGTAATTTGGTTTTACTTTCTATTATCTCTACCTGGAACTTAGATTTTTTCTCGTTCATTCCAATCTTTTTGTCATCCTTCCATAAGGCATTAATTTGGTGATACTGCAGCCAACCTGTTAATTTACTTTTTAACTCTTCATAGGGTCTAATTTTCCATCCTCTTTCCGATCTTTCCAGAAGGTCTTCATAGGTCAGTCTCTCACCTTCCATGTTTATTTTTTTAATAGTTAATATATCAATAGGTAATAGCCACCAGGGGGTATTTTTCCCCAGTAATTTTTTATTCTTTCCCCACACTTCTAATAGTGTTCCTCTAATGATGTGGTTTGAGAAGCCTTTATGCACCTTTTCCTTATTCTGCCAAAGATAAGAATGCCAGCCAAATCTTAGGTCAAAGCCTTCTAAATCTAACAGATCTGTGTTCTTTAAAGTAACCCATTCTCTAAGGCCCTGAAAAAGCTTAATATGGAATCTAATTGGCCAAAATATTGGGAAATTTTGGAGCAGGAGGGAGACAAAGTGAAACTGCAGAGTTATGAGAAACTTAAGGACAAGGTGCGAGACTGGTTACATTATTTTCAAGTAAGAGAGGCCTATCATTTTGACAGGAAAATCGGTTTCCAGGTGGAAAAATCAAAGTTGGAAACAGAATTGTTAGAACCCAATGCTAAGATACTGTCGAGAATGTATAATCTGCTGTTGAAGTGGAATACTGAGGATGAAATGGTAAAATCGGCTATGATAAAATGGGCACAAGATGTTGGTCATAATATCATGTTTGTTGACTGGGAAAAGTTGTGGACCACCGGTATGAAATTCAAGGCATGTAATGCCTTAAGAGAGAATATTATGAAAATGATATATAGGTGGTACATGACCCCAGTCAAACTTGCAAAAATCTACCATTTGCCCGATAATAAATGTTGGAAATGTAAAGAAACTGAAGGGACATTCTTTCACCTTTGGTGGACGTGCCCAAGGATTAAGGCTTTCTGGGAGATGATATATAATGAACTGAAAAAGGTATTTAAGCATACCTTCTTGAAGAAACCAGAGGCCTTTCTTCTGGGCATGGTCGGCCAATTGGTGCCAAAGAAGGACAGAACCTTTTTTATGTACGCTACAGCAGCAGCAAGAGTACTTATTGCAAAGCATTGGAAGACGCAAGATCTACCCACCCTGGAAGAATGGCAGATGCAAGTAATAGGCTATATGGAACTGGCTGAAATGACCGGCAGAATTCGAGATCAAGGAGAAGAGCAGGTGGAAGAAGTTTAAAGTCTATCTACAAAAACATTGTAAAATTTTTGAATGTTGAGGACATTGAAAAGGAAAAGAAGGGGTTCTAGTGACTGAGTTAAATAAGAGCACAAAGGGAGGGATCAAGAATTAAAATGAACAAAGATTGAGCTTGCTGAACTAATTATTACATAGAATACAAGATCGGGAGGCGGGTGGAAGTAAGGAAAATAAGGTTTTGAAGGTTATAATTGGAAAGTGAGTTTTTTTTAATGTTAAAATTCCTTTTTTTCTCTTCTTTATTTGTCTGTTTTCTTTTTCTTTTGTAATGTTTGTGAAAATTTGCTTTTTTGTGAAAAATGCAATAAAAAATTATTAAAAATAAAATAAAATAAAGTAACCCATTCTCTAAGCCAACAAAGGCACGAGGCTTCATAATACAAGCTCAAATTTGGGACTGAGAATCCTCCTCTGTCTTTTCTGTCCGTTAACAATTTAAATCTAATTCTCGGTCTTTTACCTTGCCATATAAATTTGGAAAGAACTTTTTGCCAATTTTTAAATATTGAACTTCCTCTAATCACTGGGGCATTTTGGAATAAAAATAAAAGTTTCAGTAATATACACATCTTGATTGCAGCCATTCTGCCTGACCAGGAGAGTTTTATCCTATTCCAAATATCTAGTTCCTTTTAGATTTCCTTCCAGGTGTTTGTATAATTATCAGCCATTAAATTTATATTCTTCATCGTTAACCACACTCCTAGGTATTTTATCTTTTTTGCTTCTTTGATTCCCGATTGGAGTTCTAGCTGCCTCCTTAGATCTTCTCCCATATTCTTAACCATCATTTTAGTTTTGGTTTTGTTTAGCGTAAAGCCCGATACTTTCCCAAATTCTTCTAAAAGTCCCAGAACTTTGTCAATACTCTGTACCGGGTCCTCAACTGATATCACCAGGTCATCGGCGTATGCCTTCAGTTTGAATTCTTTCACCCCAATTCTGATTCCTCGTATCTCAGATGTTTTCCTTATCTTATTCGCAATTACTTCCAACACCATTATAAAAAGAAGCAGAGACAGGGGGCAGCCTTGTCTTGTGCCCTTTGAAATTTCGAATGTGTCTGATAAATTGTTGTTAATGATCAGTTTAGCTCTTTGATTTGAATAAATTGCTTTGATTCCCTCCATGAAGGCACCTTCTATCCCTGCTGTCTCCATACATTCTAATAGGAATCGCCATGATACATTATCGAATGCTTTTTCTGCGTCGATAAAAATTAGTGCTGCAGGAATTTCATTCTTCTTTTCCAAGTATTTTCCAAGTGATATTTATTATATGCCTGACATTGTCTTTTAGTTGTCTATTAGGAAGGAATCCAGCTTGATCCGTATGTATTGCATTTTTTAAATAGCTCTTGAGTCTGTTTGCCATTATCTCAGCAAATATTTTATAATCGTTGCTGAGAAGTGATATCGGTCTATAATTTTTTAGGTTTAATTTATCTGAGTCCACTTTATGTATCAGCGTTATGTGAGCATCTTTCCAGGAGTCCGGTATCTTCCCTCCTTGTAGAATATTATTCATTACCTCACATAACACCGGGGCTAAGTATTCTTCAAGAGTTTTATAATATTTAGCCGATAAACCATCTGGGCCCGGTGCTTTCCCTAGTTTTGTTCTCTTTATTGCTTCCTGAACTTCATCTACTGTTATGCACTTGTTCAATTGGGTTTTCTCATTCTCCGTGATGGATGTTATACTGTTATTTTCTAAGCATTTTCCTATTTCTGCTATATCTTCTTCTTTCTGGTAAAGTTTTTCGAAGAATTTCAGGAAATTTTTCTTTATTTCATTTGGATCTTCCACAAGCTTTTCTTCTATTTTTATCTTATTAATCACATTTTGCTTTTTGCTTTTTCGCAATTGCCAGGCCAAGAATTTCCCTGTTTCGTTTGCTGATTCGAAGAATTTTTGCCTCATTGATTTGATTCTCCATTCGACTTCTTGATTGATTAGCATTGAATATTGTGTTTGTAACAATTTGGATGTTTGTTAGGTCTGTTCATCACTAGGATTTATTATTAATTTTTTCTCGCATTCTCTTAATTGGATCAGGATTTCATCTTTCTTTTGTTCTCTTATTTTTTTCCTATAACTGTTTTGTTGGATTAAAAAGCCTCTTAGCACCGCCTTGCTGGCGTCCCAGACTGTGTCAGTATTTGTCTCTTTATTAAGGTTTAAGTCAAATAAGTCTTTTAAAGTTTTTTTTTGCCTTCTCAATTACCTCCTCATTTTCAAATAAATATTCGTTCATTCTCCATCTGTACATGCCCTGAACTCCACATTTAATTTCCAAAGATATTGAATTATGATCAGAAAGAGTTCTGGGTTGTATTTCACATTTTTCAACTCTTGTTACTAATTCTCTTGATACCCAGATCTGGTCTATTCTACCCCAGCTCTGGTGCGGCTCTGAAAAATGTGTAAATTGTTTTGTCAATGGGTTTTTGTGTCTCCAAATATCCACCAAGTCTAAGTTGTCTTCAAGGTTTTTAAATGATCTTGGTAGTTTCCCTTGACTCAATTTTTTCTTTTTTACACTTCTGTCTAGCTCTGGTATTGGAACTCCATTTAAGTCACCTAATAGGATCAATTTATGAGGCTCTAGGTCCAATAATATTTGTTCCAATTTTTTAAAAAATTCTGCTTTGTTCGTGTTTGGGGCATAAACATTTACCACGTTTAATTTTTCTCCCTGATGGATAATCTGTACCCCCATGATTCTCCCTTCCTCATCTTTATATATTAATTTGGGGTCTCCTTTTTCTTTTGCGTATATCACCATTCCTCTTTTTTTTGTTTATATCTGAGTTGATAAATTCAATCCCCAACCTTTTATTTATCAGAATATGTTTGTGTTTTTTGGCCACGTGTGTTTCCTGACAGCATATCACATCAACATTCTTTTCCATCAAAACCTTCAGAACTTTATTCCTTTTAATTTGTCATTTAGTCTGTTCACATTCCAAGATAGGATTTTAAGAGTCATTATCGTATACGTTTATTTTCTAGTTCTTATTACACGCATGCACAAGCTTATAGTCTAACTTTCCTGTTCCTTGTAGTTTCTTCCTCGTTTTCTTCCTCTTCTTCTCCTCCCTCAGCCCCCTCTTCCTCTTTTTCTTCTTCTACCTCTTCCTCTTCTTTCTCCTTCTCTCCTTTCTCCTTCCCCTTCTCTTTCCTTCTCTTCTTCTCTCTCACCTCTGTAAATCTCTCTCCCTCTTCCAACCTTTCTTCCACTTTCCCAAGTTCCTTCTCGCATCTTCTCAAAAATTTATCAGCTTTTTGGGTACTCATCAATCTAAATCTCTTATCCTTGTAATAGAAGGTAATCCCTTCTGGGAATTCCCATCTATACGATATGGCATTCCTTCTCAAAACACTTGCTATTTGTCTATATCCGTCCCTTTTGCGTAAGAGCCTAATTGGAATTTCTTTATAAATGATAATCGGTCTTCCTTCAATTATTAGTTTTTTTTATAGCTTAGTCTTAGAATCATATTTTTCATCTCAATTGAATTGAAGACCGCCAGCAAGTTTTTTAGATTTTGCTTGCTGTGTTTTCCCTCTAATTCTGAATGCCTTATCTATCGTGTAGGCCACCTCTTCCTCTCTTACTTCTAACCATTTTGCAAGCTCTCTAGTCATTTTGTCTTTCACATTCTCATTTGCTTCTTCACCCACTCCTCTAAATTTTAAGTTAAACTGTTTCTGCCGCATTTCTACCATGGCTAAGCTGTCTGACAGTTGGTCTTGTCTATTATTCCATTCTCTTATTTCCTCCTTTATTTTTTCTGTCTCTTTCTTTTGTTCCTTCATCTCCTTTTGAATTTTCCTGTTTGTTTCTTCGATTGATTTTTACCTAACTGTCAGGTCTTGAATTTTACTAGAAAGCTCTCCAACGGCCCCTTCTATTTTCTTGTCTATCATCTCCTGCACCTCTCCTAATTTATTTTCCATATGTGCCTCACTTTGTTTAAATTCCTCTTTAATCTTTAACCACAAGATATCTAAATCTTTGATTTCCTCTTGTCTAGATGCCTTCCTTTCCCCAGGGGTCCCTGATACCTTTTCCCCATTTTCCCCCAACATTTTATGTTGTTTTCCCAAGTTATCAGTTTTATTTCCTAGTCTCTCCCTTAGAGGGCTCACAATCTCTCTCTCCTTTTTCTTCTAGATCTTTTGTGTTCCAATATATTCCTCCCAGTATTCAAACCTGAGGGGGGTCTTTGTCCCCAGGACTTGAAGCAAACCCCGTCAAATCTAAATAATAGACATCATGTAACCAAAAAATATACTGGAGTTTCTTCTCTGGGTTCACAATATGTTTGCTAATGCTGAAATATCTATTACTTTAGGTCATCTTATCTAAATTATATTTTAATCCAACTACGCAACATTAGAAACTTTAAGATTTAAATTAAAGATCTTTCCCAGAAGAGAAACAAAGCAAATGAGAAGAAAGAAAAAGAACAACTAAAAAACCCCAAACTTAAACCACTGATAAAACCTCTGATAAGACTTAATTTTTTCCCTAAAAGGAACCCAGAGGTTTTAATTCTTGAAAATAAAAACCCTATTTGCGTGGTTTTTTCCGAGTATATATGATGAAAAAGAAAGGAGGAGAAGAAAACAAAGAAATAAGAAAAGGTAATGTTCTTATGGAGAAGAATTAATTATCAAATGTTCTAATAGAGAAAGAATAGTTATCAAATATTCTATAGAAAAAACATAATTATTAAATAGTCCTGGTCAATTCAACACAGTTCTAAATGGTTCTGATGTCTTCCGCCACTTGTCGGCTCAATCCCACTGGCTTCTTCCATGATAAATTATTTCTTCAGTACCCTTCCGAAGTAGGATCTCAAAGTATATAGTCGTAATTTATTTTGTGCAGAAACCAGGCTATCCAAATATCTTCAATATTAAAGCTCCTTAAGTGAATTCAGAATCCTTAAGAGATTCCATACAACTTTGCCAGGTCAAAGAAGTTTTAATTTAGAAAAGTGAGTTTAAGTTGTAATGAGAAGGGTGAATTCAGTATACCAAGGCTTAAGACGAAGAGTGGGGTGTAATTTCCAATTTTCTCCACTGGGGACAAAGTCTGGAATCTTCTAACTCTTTCCAACTCAGACTGTGTCAGAATGCCCCCTGCACTATCGTTTCAACGATCATAAAAATGGAAAGTTCTAAACAGTCCCTCCAAAGAAAAAGGTAAAACGAAGTGACAGAAAAGAGAGTATAGTTCAGTGGTCCCCAGGTCTTTTGCGCTGCTTAGTGAAGGGGGATTAAATAAGGTTTCAAAAACAAAACAACTAATATAAAGGTAGATAGAGGGCTGGTCACTTATTTGCTTAGTGTACCGAGGAGAGGCAGGGGAGTAAAGCTGATTTTAATTTAGGTCCCTCTTTCCTTTATCCCTTACAGCCCATCCACAGTTCTTATACATTCCCCTTCTAATTGTGGTCTCTTTTAATCCAACAGAGAGGAGGAGGGTAGAATTTTCATGCAGTCTTTCTTTTCGGTCTCCTTAAAGCCTTGTCAAATTCTCTTAAACAGTCCGCTTGGCTGCAACTCAGTTGAAATAAATGGACGCGGTTACTCTTTAGCTCTTAACTTTCCAGCATAAAGATGTTCAAAGTCTCTAGTCAATTCCTTATTAGTTATTTTGTAATTGATAAGTTAATCTGCCACAGCAAAGAAAGAAGCTGTTGGCTTTTTTTGTTTGTACTCACTCAGATAGGCAACAAGACACTTCCTTTCTCCTTCTTGCAACTTTGTTTCCTGCGCCATTTTTTTCCCTCAGCCGGGATGAATTCCTTGTTTTCAATCTTAAGACATCCAAAAACCACTTGGTCCAATCTTCCAAATTTTGAGATGTAGATGTTCCACTTTCGCCAAGGGTTTTATTCTTATCTTTCTGGAGATTCGTCGCGCTTCTCAGCGGAAGCTGCAGGCATCGCAACACAGGTTCGGTGCTCTCCCATTTGCGTTCGCAGTCTCGCCGTCCTCGAGCTCTTCTAAGGGAAAACCTCGAAAAAACGACAAAACCGCTCCTCCGCTGCTGGGAAGCCTGTCCCTCAAGGGTCCCCCCTTGAGATTTTTGGGGTGCGCGGTGCCTAGCGACTCCCCTAAGCCCCCATGTTGCTGGAAAACCCCCGACGAGGTTTTCCGTGCTTCCTCGCTGTCCGCGGGTCAAACCGGAAGTCCAAGGAAAGTCAAATTCCCAGGTCCATACAGTTCTTTCTTGTGAGGACCATGTTGAGCGTGGAAAAAGGTAATTGGGAGCAGTTTGTTGGAATCTCTTAGTCCTGGGTTTTTTGGCTTCACTTGGCTCAATCACAAGACGGATTATGTTTATCTTCCAGTTTCCCACCTTCGAAAGGTGGGGAGGGTTGTTTTACAAGCAAGGTTTCATGCTTGTCCCTTATCTCGGTGGACCTCTAGGGTTTCTGCTCCCTTTTCCTTCTTTAGTTCTCAGCTTTAGGGTTTTAACGCCTCTGTCCTGTGGTGCCTTCCCCCTTATAATTGCGAGCAGAAATACAGAGGCTGTCTCCAGTACCCTCGTCACCCTCAAAGAAGTTATAAATGACTAATAAATCAGAATGGTTTACTGCAGCAAAGTAATAGGGCTTGTGCCAGGGGATAAAATGAAGCAGAACTTGCCTTCAATTTCAGCCGCTCCTTGTTTTCTTCCTCATTCCAAGCCAGCAGAGACTCCGTCAGCCCCCATTTCACCATTACTTCTTTTATTTCTTCATCCTTAGTATCCCATTCCAGCAGCTGGTTGTACATTTTGGATAGGAGTTTTGATTTTCCTTCCAATATTTCTACCTGGAATCTGGATTTTTTTCGTTCATCCCGATCTTTTTGTCTTCGGTCCACAAGGCATTAATTTGATGAAATTGAATCCAACCTGTTAGTTTATTCTTTATCTCTTCATATGATCTGATCTTCTATCCTTTTTCTGTTTTTACTAACAGATCTTCATAAGCACCTTAAAGACCAACTAAGTCAGTTCTTGGTATGAGCTTTCGTGTGCATGCACACTTCTTCAGATACACTGTGTATCTGAAGAAGTGTGCATGCACACGAAAGCTCATACCAAGAACTGACTTAGTTGGTCTTTAAGGTGCTACTGGAAGGAATTTTTTTGTTTTGACTATGGCAGACCAACACGGCTACCTATCTGTAACTAGATCTTCATAAGTCCATCTTTCTCCTTCAATATTTATTTTTGTTGTTGTTAAGATGTCGATTGGCGATAACCACCAGGGAGTGCTTCTTTCCAATAATTTTTTATTTCTCTCCCATACTTCCAACAGTGGCCCTCTAATAATATGATTAGAGAATCCTTTGTGGACCTTTTCCTTATTGCGCCACAAATATGTGTGCCAGCTGAATCTGATGCCGACCAAGCTTTCTTATAAGATCTTAACGTGGAAGGCGCCACCAAGGCTAATACTCCCTGAATCACTTCTGGTTCCCAAGGCTCCATAAGTGCTCCGGGAACGGCTGAGGAAGCTGTTGTGCGTCTGGGGCTAACAAGAGGAAGCGGTCCATCTGAAAACGAGATAGGGCATTCACAATGTCATTGTTAACACCAGGCACAAATTTGGTGGAGAAGTGGATATTGAGCTCTAAACACAGGAGAACGAAGGAACGAAGAAGGATCCCCACCCTTAGAGACCGGGCGGCCTGCTTGGAAAGGACTGCTACTACTGCCTGGTTGTCGGTGTGAAAGCATACCCTATGGTTACTAAATTCCTTAGACCACAAGTGCACCGCTACTACGATCGGAAAGAATTCCAGGAAGGTTAGGTCTCAGGTAATGGGGCCTCCCTGCCAGGCTGCGGGCCAGCGCTGGGCACACCGTTGCCCCCTAAAATAAACACCGAACCCAAGACAGCCTGATGCGTCCGTGTACCTGGAAGTCAACTTGCAGCAACATGTTATCCTGCCACAAGGACATTCCATTATAATTTTTCAAAAACTTCAACCAGACTTCCAGATCGGATTTTACCTCCTTTGATAGGCAAACTCTGTGATGAGGGGATCGCAGACCTGCTGACAGCCTCGCTAGGCGGCCGCAGAATGGGTGACCAGGGGAAACCACACGGCAAGCAAAATTTAAATGACCTAATAGTGACTGAATCTGCCTGAGGGTAACTTTCCTTAGGGGGAGAAGTTGTCGAATGAGGTCCCCGAGTGCGATCAATTTTTCTTTGGGCAGTTTAGAGGTCTGGGCGACAGTGTCCAATTCAATACCCAAGTAAACCATAGTTGTAGCTGGGCCCTCCGTTTTGTGTGTGGCTAGAGGGACGCCTAACTCCCCCGCTAAAGAAATGAAGGCTTCAAGAAGTTCTGAGCACTTAGGTTCACTATCAGCTACGAGGATAAAGTCGTCCAAGTATTGCGACACGCATTCTTGGGTGAGCGCCTCCGGTGCCGCTGCCGCCTGGCCTGCAGGCCTGCATTGCCTATAAAATGCCTCAAAAGCAGTGAAGAACTGTGCAAATGCCTGTGGGTTACATGGCATTACCAGGGCCTGAGGCCCCTCCCGGTTCCCTTGTGCCCCCTGGCTACAGCGGAATTCTGCTGGTTTTCTTGCCACCGAGGGCGTTCGGACACTGCAGTGAAGGCAAATCCACAGGAAAGCCGCGACCCTGCAAATCACAATTCTAAAGAAAGGTGAGCATGAGGTCAAGCACAGGATCCCAATACAAACCTAAAATGTGCTGGCCGGCCGGCAAAAGAGGGCGAACCCTGGCCTCGCCCCCCAGCCACACGATTGGCTGGCTGGGCGGACGATGTGGCTGGGATTCCCCTGCTATCGTGGGGGCTGCGACCTGGCCCCCGTGCACGTGGGGTGGGTGTGAAGCCCGCAACCCCACCTCCTTGGCCAGGTCCGGAAGTGGCTTTCCTATTTCCCCATTTCCCCATTCCTTTTTCATTCATTTCCTCATTTACGCCTCTAAATTTCAGGTTAAGTTGCTTTTGACGCATCTCCAATAAGGCTAAATTGTCCCAGACCTGCTTCTGTGTTTTGTTTAAATCTACCACTTCATCTTTAATTTTCTCCATCTCTTTCCTGTTTTCTTTAACTTCCTTTTGAATCTTTTTCGTTGATTCCTCAATCGTCTTGGACCTAACAATCAAGTCTTCAATTTTATTTGAGAGTTCTCCCACCACTCCCTCTATTTTTTTATCCGTTTCCTGTACTTCTCCTATTTTTTTCTCCATATGCTGTTCATTCTGTTTAAATTCCTTATTTTTAACCACAAAATATCCAAATCTTTAATCTCTTCTTGTCTAGAAATTTTCCTTTCACCTGGTGCCCCCCCAATTTTTTCCCCATTTCCCCCTGACATTTTCAGTCTTTTGCTGTAATACTCAATTTTGTCCACTAGAGGGCAGGGAAAGTCTCCACAAAACAAAACAACCTTGTAATTTCAACACTGTACCTCTAGATGTCCCCCTCTCACTCCCCTCCTCCACAGTGACTTTCACTTTATCTCTTTGTTCCCAACTCCAATTAATACCAAATCCTTAACAATTCCACTTCAATAATTTGTTACAAAAATAAAGGAGCAGAAAAAAACATAGAAAAATACATAGACTCCTATTATTAGTCCAATTAAAAGTCCTCTTCTGTTCTTCTATTCTTCCATAAAATCTTAACTCAGTCTTTCAATAAAGTCTTCAACCCCTTGATCAGCCTAATCTACGTAATGGAAACGCAACAGGAGAAAAAAGAAACATCCTTAACTCAGTCTTTCAATAATATCTTCAGCCCCTTAGTCGGCCTAATCCACCACGATGAAGGTACAGAGGGAGAAGAAGACGAAAAGAAACCTTTAAATTTTTATATCTCAGTATTTATCTCTGGCCTCTTATTAATTTAATCCATCATCACATCTTTCAATGGGTTTACTAATTGTTCACTTAGCTTTTTGTAATATTTTGCCGTTAATCCATCTGGTCCTGGAGACTTACCACTTTTTGTCCAAGTTATTGCCTCTAATACTTCTTGAACTGTTATTTGGGTATTTAAAATCACTAATAGTTCCTCTTTTATTTTTGGCAGATTACTATTTTTTATATATTCCTCTATTTAAAAAGTTTTCTCATTTCTTTTCTTATACAATTCTGAAAAGTATTTCACGAATGCTTCTCTTATTTTCTTCATCTTATCTGTAATTTTTCCATTTATATTGATTTTATTTATAAAATTTATTTGTTCACTTTTTTCAATTGCCATGCTAGCAGTTTTCCTGATTTATTGGCATGTTCAAAATATTTCTGTTTCATTCTTTTTATTTTCCAACTGATTTCTTATTTAACTATCATGGAGTATTGGGTTTGTAATATCCTAATTGCCTGCTTTACTGACTCTTTATTAGCTTTTTTGCAATTCCTTCTCCTTTTTCATAATTTCATCTATAATTTTTTTTCTATTTCCTTTCAATTGAATTTTATTGTATAAACAATCCCCTCATCACCGCCTTACTTCCATCCCAGATCATTTGTTATTTAGTCTGGCCCTGGAGATTTATTTCAAAATAATCCCCCAAGGTCGTCTTTGCTTTTTCCATAAAAATTTGGTCTTCGAATAAATCTTCATTCAGTCTCCATCTAAATGTAGTTTGACTTTCCTATTGAATTTCCATTATCATGGAATTGTGATCTGATAATGTTCTGGGATTAATTTCAATTTTTATTTACTTTGGATTCCAACTCTTTGGAAATTCATAAAGTGTCTATCCTTGAACTGCTATCATGGACATAAGAATGAAAAGTGAATTGTTTATCGAACAAATGTTTTACTCTCCAGATATCTATCAAATTTAAGGTTTGAACCAAATCAAAAAAGTCTTTGGTAATCTGCCTTCTTTTGTATCTCTTTTCCTAGCTGATCTATTCTTTTCTAATGATGGAACACCATTTAAATCTCCCGTTAAGATAATTTTTTGATCTGCATATTCAAGTAATTCTGTTTCTACTTTTTTAAAGCAAACTGCTTTTTTCTCTTTTGGAACGAGAAGTAATCTTCTTTGAAACGAGAAGTAATCGACTAGAAATATTATCTTGTGGAAATAAACTAAATAATAATAAAAAACGCTTAAGGGAAAAAAATTAGAAAAACCTAAAATTGAACAAAGCCTCAACGGGATGCTGGCTACAAACCTTGTTTGGCCATATATCAAACAGGACAGTTCATACATGGAATAAGACTGAAAGATAAGCAAAACCAACACAGACAATTAGTGCAAAATTGTATGCTTCTCTTCAATAATTTCTTTCCTTTTCAAGAAGGTGGCGGTGAATGGAGAATAGTCCAACTTTATAATTGTAATCCAATATGTTATAGTCCACTTCTTTAACTTTGTAATCCAGTATATTATAGTCCAAATCTTCAAATTTTAAGCTTTAAGAGATATGCATCCAAAAATGTCAGAAAATGTTAAAAAGTTACATATTGGCAAGGAGTGTTGCAATAAATTTCCCTGGTCTTCAGTAAGCACTTATATCCAATCCAACTCCAACTATTCCAGGTTCTCTTTTCTTCCTGGGGAATTCCTTTCCTAATATGATAGAGAGTTCTCTTGCTTAGCTTCGGTTTTGTGCCTCCAAGTTCCAGGGTTTAAAGTTTTCCTTTCTGCGACTCCATTCTTCTCAGGACTCTGAGAGTTTGTTTTATTATGCCCTATTCCATGTCTTCCCAACAAAGACTGAAACGCATTAGATAAAAACTCTCCACCTCAGTCGGATTGCAACTTCTGTACCTTACAGGAAAATTGCATCTCCACATATGCTACCCAGTCTTTAAACTTGGAGAACACCCCTCCCTGATGTTTCATAGGATAAACCCAGCAAAACCTTGTAGCATCAGTTATTGCAAGCACATATCGGGAATTACCCCTTCTAGGTTTAAAAGGACCACATACATCAGCATGGACTAGCTGAAAAGGTTTCTCACTTACTCTCTGACTGTGAGGATAATACCCTCTGTGTGTCATGGTCCGGCGATCAAAGTCCCGGCAGAGGACGTCAGGACCGGGGGGCAAGATGGTGGGGTGGGAGCAGGACCGGGGGTCCAGAAGCCAGGAGTCAGGAAGCCGAGAGTCAGAGAGCCGGGAGTCAAGAAGCCAAGGGTCTGAGGGTCAAGAAGCAAGGAGTCACAAAGTCAAGGGTGTGAGGATCAAGAAGCAAGGAGTTCCAGTTGGTCCCCCATTATGGCAGACAGGAGCTTCAGAATCAGGCCCCAGAATAGGTTCAGCTGCCGCCTGAAGCAAAGGGTGCAGTGCGGACTCAGACTCCTCTGGCTCTGAGTTCAGGCAATCACAGCCGAATCTATAATCCAAGTGTTGTGTCGTTAATCTTCTGAACACTTGACCACCGTGGTGATGAATTGCACTGTCTCTGCTTCTGCTGCCGACGTCTCTGACCTTCGGAACCTGCCGCCTTGGGACACACTTTCCTCAGATGCTTTGTAGAACCACATCTGTAGCAGTGATGCACAGCAAACACAGACTCCTCACTGATAGCTTCTCAAGAATGCTGAGACAGCTGCTTCTCATCAGACAAACTACAGGCATTTCTCACAGACTGACTACCCATCATTACACCCAGAGTTGCCGGCTGCCTGCACTCCTACTTCTGCCATTCCTCAAGCAACCTTCCACTGACAGTCCAGAGTCAAATCCCGCTCACGCATAGACTCCAGCGAAAGAACAAGATTGTCCCAACTTGTGAAGAGAACTCAAAATTATGCAGACCTTCTCTTCTTCCTGTCAATTGCAACCTCTCTCCTGAAGAGCAACAGACTTCATATACAACTCATGACGATGGTCCTGCATTGACACACCCGGTTGAAGTAGAGATTTATAAAGAGCTTTTCTAATCAAAAGCTTTGAACTGGCTGTTTTCCGCACATGGAGATTTCGCAGAGCCGCCCACACAGCTTTCACAGAGTTGCACTCACACACATGGGGCAACTGTAAATCATCCAGCCCCAGGACAATAGTGGCTCTCACCCTCTGGTCCTGCTCTATCTCCTCGGCATCAGGTTTCAGAGGAGGTTTGGCTACAGCATCCCAGAGATCTCTGTAGAGTAGCTTGCATCCGCTGGGACCACAACAAGTAAATGTTATTGTTCAGCAGTTCGAAAGGCAATGCAAATGGATGTGCCATGCTTTCGGAGCAGTGTTTCCTCAAACCCGGAACCAGTATGACCACTCACAGCTCCAGCTGAGAATCAGCTACAGCATACAACAGCTGGTGTCTGTGTTAGTCAGCATCCAGTCATCCTGTAATAATAAAATAAATATTATAATAATAATAATAATAATAATAATAATAATAATAATAATAATAATTTATTATTTGTACCCCGCCCATCTGGCTGGGTTTCCCCAGCCACTCTGAGCGGCTTCCACAAATACCAAAAATACACCAATCAGCTCTTAGCATTGACTCCATGACACTCTACCACTGATCACCACCGATACGTCCTCACCAACTCCTTCGATAGGAATCTGGGAGACTTCCGACCCTTGCGTCCACGACTTGGCTAGCACCTTGCAGACATGCAGCGCTCCATAACCTGTTGATGGATCTCAACCGTAACTCTTGCTACCAGCTGCCAAATCAATGAATTCCAGGACGACGAACAGGAACAGAACTTGCTGACGAGTAACTTGATTTTTAGTTTTATTATATACAGCAGAGTAAAGCACAGCTTCGTACAAGGTACTATATACACAGATGAGATTCAAACTCCTACTCAAAACCCCAACAAAACTGCTGTGTCATACTGCTTATAAGGGAGAACTTAGCCAATCACCGCCTGTTGCTAGGCTTCCCTGTCCCCAAGCAGACTTTCTCATGTACTCTGTTTAACTTGGCTTGTTGCCAACCTACTAATTGTCTACTCCAAAAGCTGTATGAACTCAATGTCTCAACAGAACCTATTATCGTTTTTCCTTAGGGCCTCTGTTATGATACTATAATTCTGTCTCTTTTGGGATTTCCTTGTATATTATGTTTCTTCCTTCGGTCACTAACTTCCTTTTTTTGTAGAATCTTTAAGTAATCTAGAATTCAAGAAAATCATACAGTTACCTAGCCCTTTATACGTCTTAGATTTGTCGGTCCTTATTCTGAATGTTTTGTCTATGTCTAAGAGCAGTTCTTCCTCTTCAACTCCCAACCAATTTGCCAGTTCTTTTATTAATTTCTTTCCTATGTCTTCTTCTTGCATCTCTGGGACACCTCTGAGGCACAGAATTGGCACATTGTGATCATGCTCCAGGAGGCCTGATGTAGTACGCCAAAAGAGGGAGGTGTCATTGTTGCGCAAGGCCTTTATTAGGCTGAGCCAAGCGTTTCTTTCTGCTTTTTGTCTTTTCCATTCTATTGGAAGTTTATACTTCTGTCTGAGGGAGACATATTGTGCTGGTCCCGGGGGGGGGGGGTGTTACCGTGAGGCATGGTCAAAGTCCGGTCCTGGGTCAAGGGTCTGGAGACTGTCCACCAAGGGTGAAGCGGGGTCCAAAGCAAGAAGCCAGGCGTGGTCGGGAACTCCGGAAAAACAGGTCTGGGTGCTGGCAGAAACAGGTTTCCAACGACGTTGCTCCCGCAACCTGGGACTGGGCTGTCTGGCTTTTATCTCCTCTGAGGCATAGGGCGGTCCCGGCCCACAGGTGCCTTGCCTCTCCTGGCCTGGAGGCAAGCACTCCTCCTGCGGGAACTTAGTTCCCTCTGCCTCTCTGCCCTGAGCCTCTGCAGCTCAGGAGAGGCTGGAGGGTTGCTGGACTCAGAGGCAACCTCACCTTCCCCTGACAGGGCTGGGAGAGGAGCACCTGCAGGCAATGGGTCCTCAATCACCCCCGGAGCCAGAGTGGATTCATCTGGTGTCTGCTCCTGAGAATCTGGCACAGGCGCGGGCCCTTCAGATTCAAGGCCCTGCCCTGGCTCAGCCGGCCCTGTAGGCAGGGATTCCTGTGCAGGCTGGGATTCCTCTGGTTCAGCCTCTGAATCAGATTCCCAGGCCATCACACATATGCAGTGAATGGGAGTGGGGGGGATTTAGAGTTCCTATATTTGCAGTAAACTCTCTTCAGGTGTCTTTTAGCCTGTTTGCACTCATTGTCAAACCATCTGGTAGATTCCATTTGCCTTTTTGAATTTTATTTTGAAGCAATTGCTAATCACAGTCCATTTAGCTGGGCTTGCAACTGTCCCTGCTATTATTTAGCTTTCCACCAGGTGGCGCTGCTGCACCACAAACAGCAGATATACAAACCAGCCAAATTGCAAAGGTGAAAGGCAAAGGAATAACAAAATCAAAAACAACAACAAAACCACTGTAATTGACTGGCAAAAAGAGGAACAAGAGCAGTCCCTTTTAATGAGGCTCCCCCCCTTTAAATAAATTGCTCTAGACAATAGCGGTCACAGCAAATTACCAGTAAAATGGCTGTTCGCGCCAAAATAAACTGCCCAAGATGCTGCTCAAACTAGTGCAGTTTTAACAAGAATTAACTCCACAAATAGCGCTTGCAAAACCGCCCCTTCAATTTAGTGTTGTGCTACATTAACCTGCACAAAAACTGAACAGGTCAAATAATAAGACACCCAAGTTAGCTACGCTCCCCGCAATAACAAAGCAAAGATTTCCTTCGCAATACAAGAGCGTGCACTTCAAATGCCACAGAATCCTCTTGACAAACAAACCTTGCAACCCAATTCAAATGAAGTAAAATTGGCAACAAGGAACACCTAACCCTCAAACCCAATTCCCCCCCCCACAGCCCCCCAATAAGCCACTACCCCCCCCCCCCGCTTCTTCCCCCAACCCTCAAAATACAAAATACAAGTTTGACTTTACAATTCTTAATGTGCAACCACAATATCAACTAAAGTCCAAAAAAGACCCAAGCGCTAAGCGCCCCAAATTGGAGTTAAGAAAACGGAGGGCAGATTGGAGATAAGGAATGACAGCTCAGAGTAAAATACAGTGTTACCTCAGGTTACATATGCTTCAAGTTACATACGCTTCAGGTTACAGACTCCGCTAACCCAGAAATAGTGCTTCAGGTTAAGAACTTTGCTTCAGGATGAGTTTAAGAACAGACCTCTGGAATGAATTAAGTACTTAACCCGAGGTACCACTGCAGAGGGCAACGAAGCAGGAACACAGGCAAAATAATGAACACACACACAACGGGTATATGGGGGGGGTATCAGGCAAGCTGGCTAAACAATTCCTTTATGGTTTTGGGCAAGGGGAAGGCAGAAGCAGCGAAGCCGCTTCTGAGGGGTGGGGGGGTGGAAAAATTAACGTGGCAACGGCGCTGCTCCGGAGGGCTAGGGGATGAAGATCAACGCGACAAATGGAAGGATAGAAATGGCAAAAGAACCCTTTCTGTAAGGTTAATGTACTGAAAAGGTAAAGGAATTAATTGACAGTTGACAAGAATTATAGCTATGGCCTTTGAAGAATGCAGGTGACAGAAGTCTCAGCTCTGTTTTGCAGCACGAAGCAGGAGCCTGACACATGTTGCGCTGCCCCTTTAATACTCCCCCCCCCCCGCTATCACCCTTTGATATGATTGGGCAATAGCCCTGGGTGATTGTGGTGCCACCAAGGCATGAGGGTGATAGCTCCACGCACGCCAGGGTGGGGGGAACCAGGTTGAGAGCCTGCCCGCAACCAGGACCATCTATTGAGATGATCCCATTCTTGAAAGTATTGCTGCATCGTCTGCATAGAGCAGAACAGAGATGTGTTTTGGGGAGTGAAAGTTTGTATTATGGAGGTGGCCCACCATGGAATTGATGTAGAAATTAAATAAGAGTGGGGCCAGTATGCAGCCTTGCTTGACACCTTAGTTTCAATGGCATTGGTGAGATGGCCCCCGGGGGGGGGGGTTACATCTTACTTTGAGTGAGGTCCAAAGAGTTGTGCTCGCTATTGCAGACATCCAAGCATTGGTAAATTCAGGTTCAAGTAGCTTGGCTTCAGTTGGGGCAACATTTCAGGGTGTGGGGAAATTTCAGTGCCTGCACCTCTTGCCAGGTCCACCCTTGGGCCCACATCTGTGAATTCTGCATTCAGATCCTCTGAACCTTTGTATTTATTTGCCATGCTTATATCCTCCTTTTTTAAACAAAACATTCAAGGTATTTTACATTTTATAATAATACAGTGGTACCTCAGGTTACATACGCTTCAGGTTACAGACTCCGCTAACCCAGAAATAGTACCTCGGGTTAAGAACTTTGCTTCAGGATAAGAACAGAAATCGCTCAGCAGCGGGAGGCCCCATTAGCTAAAGTGGTGCTTCAGGTTAAGAACAGTTTCAGGTTAAGAACGGACCTCCGGAACAAATTAACCCCAGGTACCACTGTAGTTTGCAAACCAAACAACTCCCAGCACCTAGACAAACAGCAGCTCCAATAATTATTTGGGAGACGCCATGATGGTTTAAAGTGGTACGATACTGCTTCAAATGCATAGTGCAGATGAAGCCTAACTCAAGAAGATGTTGCAGAATTTGCCTGTAATAAAACACCAGCCTGGAGTTTTTGTTGGGGCATTTCGTGCCAAGCACGGCACTGTAAAAATATGTTGCCTTCTGCAATCCTGTTGTGATTGAGGGTTGCTGCCTTTTCAGCTGTCCTGCTCTTCCTGTCTATATATAGAGCTGTAGCTCAGTGAGAGCAGAGGGTTCAATCCTCAGCATCTTCAGATGGGGCTAGACGTGCCTCCCTGTCCGAAACCTTGGAGAGTCGCTGACAGTTGGCGTCAACAGCATTGAGCTAGATGGACCATTGGTCTCGCTCAACAGATGACAGCTTCCTATTTTCCTATAGCATGAAGCCGCATAAGATACTTTGCTCAAAAATCCCTGTTCTCCCCTGTCGTCCTGCATCTCGGGCAGAAGGGTTGTTGCTTTCCTCACTTGGTTCTCACAACTCCTGGCTTCTGATAACGTAATAGAGAGAAAGCGGTCATTCTGGAAAACAGATTGGTCAAAAGTATAGGAGGACACTTGAAAGAAAGTGGACTCTTGGGAAGGTTTTGCAAACAACAGCTCAAATTCCAGGGCAAATAGAAAGTCCTCCAGCCTTCCTGGTGAAAGCTTCCTACCAGTATTATTCCCAGAGGCAGGATATACTTCGCATTTTGCCCCCTCTTAAATGCATTAGGGATGGTTTTAGGTTTCACTTGATGTATTCCTCCCAGTGCTTCTGTTTGCCCCATTATGAAATAAGGGATTTCCTTTCTCTTTGTTTCCATTCCCGTCCCTTGTACTGTTTCGTAGCTGCTCCCCGTGCTTTTCTTTCACCTTTTAAAAAAGGAGGCTTGAAATGATGTTTATTTCCCCAGTGCTGATGGTGTTTAGAACAGCTAACCCCTTGCCACGAAGTAAGTAAAACACGCATCCCTTATGCCTGCTCAGCCTGAAAACTTCCCAAGATAGAACAACAGTAAAGAATCTTGTGATACTTCCAAGACTTTCAGCAATATTGTAGATGCTGTTGGTAATATGAAATACAATTTATTCACATATTTACACCTTCTGTCTGCGTGGAGGGAGTCCAGAACTTACAGTATGGTCATTTCAAGAAAGGTTTCTTCCCCACAGCAAGGCCTCTCCCCCAGCCAGCCTTCAGCCATCCTGCCCAAGATGGATCTGTCCCTTTCCTCTCCTCCTTTTCTCTAGCACACCTTGCTCTAAAGACTCTTTTCCTGACACCTCAAACGCACACCCCTTCACCATGGCAACCTCTGTCTGCCCAGGCCCAAGAATTCTTCTTAGATGGGCTATCAACAACTTTTGTCATGCTTTTTTTTTAAAATAATATTTATTAAAGTTTTAAATGTTACAAAAGGAAAAAGAGAATTGTGAATCATCAGCACCGCTTCCAAGGATTCACCTTGCCACTATTCGGAAATGAGATGCATTCTGCTATACGGAAAAGCGGAACACAATTCAAAACTGCATTCAAAAGGACACGGTAAAGCCTTTGCTTGTTTGACGCCTTGTTTATTTGCAGGCGCGCGGGGTGCGTTGCTTCACAACTTCCTCTTGCACAAGTTCCCCAGGATTACAGCTTGTTTTGGACCTATCCATTCTTTGGGAAATCAGCCCTGAGTGCTCACTGGAAGGACGGATCCTGGAGCTGAGGCTCCAATACTTTGGCCACCTCATGAGAAGAGAAGACTCCCTGGAAAAGACCCTGATGTTGGGAAAGATGGAGGGCACAAGGAGAAGGGGACGACAGAGGACGAGATGGTTGGACAGTGTTCTCAAAGCTACGAACATGAGTTTGACTAAACTGTGGGAGGCAGTGGAAGACAGGAGTGCCTGGCGAGCTCTGGTCCATGGGGGTCACAAAGAGTCGGACATGACTAAATGACTAAACAACAACCACAATATATATATACATACATATCAATTTCTATCTTGTCTCATTGTGAGTTACATCCTTCATGGAGGGTAAGGCTATCAATGGCTACTGGGCCTGATGTTTGTGCGCTGTCTCCATAGCTGGAGGCAATAATGCCGTTGAGTGCTAGAGAACATGGCTGGGGAGAATGCTGTCACCTGCCGGTTCTGCTTGGCCGCTGTGAGAACAGAGTATTGGACTAGCCGGAGCCCTTGACCTCACTCAACAGGCTGTTCTCCTGCCTGGTGCAGAACACACACACCTTTTCATTTTTTTTTATTTTTTTAAAGATGTTTGACAAGACGGTAAAGCACATACCGGTTCAACCAATAGCACAGAAAGCACATTGAAGTTAAAATGTGAATATAAATGTTCCATTTCTGCAAGGCCAATATAATCTTCGTACGTGCATATCAGAAGCACATTGTTATATTGGATTGGGCAAAATGAATATTGTTTTCTTGTATGGCGGACAGATGAAGAATCGAAAGTACTTTACTTTCTAAATCATATTTTTCTATCTTTCTCTTTTGTACTCTCTTTTCTTTAATTCTTTAATAATAATAATAATAATACCTTTATTGTTATTGTACAACCTGTGCACAATGAAATTAAACAAGCCTCCCCCCCAAAAGAAACACTCAGTTTCGTTGCACTCTGTGTGCTTATCGAACAACACACCACCTCGCAAGTCAATTTCGCTATGTTATTTTCTGTTCAACAGCCTAACAGCCCACGGATAGAAGCTATTTTTTAGCCTGTTGGTATGGCTGATTGTGCTTCTATATCTCATTCCTGAGGGTAGAAGATTAAAGAGGTGATGGCTGGGGTGTGAGTCATCCCTGAGAATTTTTCTCACTCTCCTAAGGCAACGATCCCTTGCGATGTCATTTAGCGGACTCAAGGGATATCATTTATCTATTTCTCTCCCCCCCCCTCTTTTTGGTGTTTTTATTGTATCTAGATAAAAGTCTTGGTTTGGTTAAAAAATGAGAGAAGATATTAAATTTTGTATTTTCCTCTATGAACCTTAATAATTTTTGTTTTTTTAGTGCATTACAGTCATTCAACACACTGTTTGAGAGGACTGTGGTCCATGTCTGTTTAGAAGGCACTCAACTAGAGGGAGATGGTTTAAGCATCAGGTCCCCCTTCAGCGCCCAGAAGAGTGGGATAATTGACTGGGCTGCTAGAGAGTTTGCAAAGAGGATCTTCAACCAGCCATTTAGGTGGATTAAATAAGTGCATGGGGGACGTCGAGGAAATAATTGTGGATTTGGTTTGATGCAACATGGAGATGGAGAACACTGTGGATTCTCAGAGGATGCATCTAGAAGATGACTGTGCTGTCCGGAAGACAGAATCCAGAAAGTCAATCTCCGTTCGGACATTTGACATCAGATCTTATCTTCCTACAATAAACAGATCAGAGGAGTCGCTGTCTCTCTTTCCTTTCCCAGGAAGGAATGTGGGCTCCCATTTGTCTAGCTCTGCCATCCCAAGTTTATTTTTAGCTTTCATGTGTTGGGTTGGTGAGGTCAGCAGCTGAAACATGTTTTGAGCATATGCTGCCCAAATCTGCCTGAGATCTGAATTGCCCTTGGCTTGGGGACAGCCTAAAGGAACATAACTGAAGGCGGAGGAGGAGAGTGTTTTGTTAAGAGTTCAAACAGCCAAATATTCTAATTTATTGCAACCATCATGTGTACATTGGATACCAAGAAAGTAGGGGGGCGGGCAAGGAGAAAAACAACAACGCACGCTTCGAGTGTTTGGTCCAAAATAAACCAGAGAATTAAAAATCCAGGATGAACGTGTCTTACTGGCTGGCCTGTTACTTGTTTCCATTAATTCTCCCATGCAGGATGTTATTTTTACAGTTCAAGGATTAATTCTTCATTTCCAGTTCTAGGAAATGGATTGGATTTCAAAGCCACCATCCAAAACACTGAGGCACTCGAGGGCTGAAATTTTTGAGGGCCAACTACCATTGCTGCCTTTTGGTTGCATCTGCAGGCGCAGGACTTAAAACAAGATGTTCAGTGGAGAGTTCAGGTCTGGGAATACTTTTGTTTAACCCTCGCCCAGCACAACTTCCCCTTGCCCTTTGCTTCCTTCCCAGAGTTCCTTTTGCCCAGCCTAAGATTAACCTCTTCTCTGAGGTGCTACTAATAGGGACTAGAGGTGTCAGATAACTCTGACAAAAGTGGGAGCAGTAATTGTCAACGCTCACTTATTTGCCCCATGTCTGGAATGGAAACCCGCTCAGCAAATGCAATTGGTATTTGCTGCTGTTGTGGGCCTTAAGCAACAAATGATAGGCAACTGATCTGCAAACAGAGACCATTTGTGTTGTGTTTCCTTTGCACCAAAATGAATGGAGATTGTGTTTGATGAAGGTAAGAAGAGTCCTCTTGGATCTGACCAGGGGCTCCTCTAGTCCAGCATCCTGTTCTCACAGTGGCCAACCAGATGCCCTTGGGAAACCTGGGAGCAGGACCTAAGCACAGGTGCCCTCTCTGCTCCTGAGGTTTCCAGAATTGGAAATAAGCATTTCTGCTTCCCGAGTAGTGAGTCAACATAGTTGTCACAGCTAGTAGCCACAGGTAGCCTTCACGAATTTGTGCTGTCATCTTTTAAAGGCATTCAAGTACAGTGGTACCTCGGGTTAAGAACTTAATTCGTTCCAGAGGTCTGTTCTTAACCTGAAACTGTTCTTAACCTGAAGCACCACTTCAGCTAATGGGGCCTCCTGCTGATGCCACGCCGCCGGAGCACGATTTCTGTTCTCATCCTGAAGCAAAGTTCTTAACCTGAGGTACTATTTCTGGGTTAGTGGAGTCTGTAACCTGAAGTGTATGTGACCCAAGGTACCACTGTAATAAGATACCTCTCGTGTGACCAGAGCTAACCAATCACATGAGAGTTACTGGGGAACATTTCAGAATTAAAAACACTGTAATGCATTGAAGCATTCCCAGTTTCATTAAATTAAACCACTATACCTAACAACTTGGGATGCAGGTGGCGCTGTGGTCTAAACCTTGCTGATCAGAAGGTCGGCGGTTCGAATCCCAGTGACGGGGTGAGCGCCTGTTGCTCGGTCCCTGCTCCTGCCAACCTAGCAGTTCAAAGGCACATCAAAGTGCAAGTAGATAAATAGGTACCACTCCAGCAGAAAGGTAAACAGCGTTTCCGTGTGCTGCTCTGGTTCACCAGAAGTGGCTTAGTCATGCTGGCCACGTGACCCAGAAGCTGTACACCGGCTCCCTCGGTCAATAAAGCGAGATGAGCGCCGCAACCCCAGAGTTGGCCACGACTGGACCTAATGGTCAGAGGTCCCTTTACCTTTAGGTTAAGGGTAACAACTTGGTGGCAATCACGGCTTCCTGTTACCATTATGGTTCAGGAGTCAAAGAGTAGATTAGAGATAGCCCTAAATTCCCCCCCCCAAAGAGCAGATCCCCACCCACCTACCCAACACCCTCTGGCAATCAGCCAGTTGTTTTTGCATGGTGAGCCCATGGTTTGGCCACGTGGAATCAATTGTGCAAAGGGGTGGATTCCATAGGACCCTAAATAAGCAAGAAACGAAGGTTCTGCCCCAAGCAGTTTGCAGTCCAAATTCTAAGAGGGGGATGGGGAACGGACCTAATGGGAGGTTAGTGAGAAGTGTCAGATACTGCCAAGCGTTCAAATCACATCCTTGCATCTCTCAGGCATCAACGCAAGTGCTTAACTTTGGCTGGCCCATGCCAATGGATGGGGGGGGGGGCAGGTGGTGGGCAGGGTAACTCTGAACTTTTGAATTACTTATTCAACATCGGGGCTCAGATGAAACCTTGTTCCATAGGGACATGCTTTTGTTGTAGCCCTGTTTAACATTCTTGGTGTTTTTGTAGGCAGAGCTGCAACACATCACCTATAATTCTTTTTGTTAGTGTCGTTTGCAGGCAGTAAAGCAGTGAAAACCATCTCACTGCCTGCCCAGAGGATCAGTGGGGTTTAGTGATAGTGTTTTAAATGGTTGTACTGAACCATAGTTCATAAATATGAAATGCTATAAAATCACAGAACTCTGGCTATATTTACAAGTACTGTACTGCTTTAATCTCTCTCTCTCTCTCTCTCTCTCTCTCTCTGTGTGTGTGTGTGTGTGTGTGTGTGTGTTGCTTTTGGTTTGGATAGGACATAGGCTTTTACTTTTTTCAAGGATTTCTTCTGCTTTTAGCTCTTTCCCCAGTGACCCAAAATTATTTTTTACAATAATGTTCAGATCCGCTTTACAGTCGGCAAGTAACCCTGAAAGAATTTTAAAAGGCTACAAGCAAATCCGTAGATAAGAGCAGTCCAAGTACATCATATGATTGGCCTTCCAAAAATATTTAGAGAAAGTCCCTTTACTGGAAGCTCCTACATAAACTTCACAGTCATGGAATAAAAGGGCAGGTATCTTACAAGCAGAAGTTGGCTAAGAAAGAAGGAGTAGAGAATGGGAGGGGGATAACACAGATCTCATGTTGCACCTCAGCAGTGGTGTCCCATAAAGATCTGATTCCCACAAAATTGCTCAGTTTAGTCAGTGTTGCCCCATTCCATGTTTTCCCCAAGACATCTGTGTAAATTTCCATCTTGCTGAAATTCCTCTTCTTGCCCGTGTTAAGATTCTCACTGCCAGCTGTAGATCTTCCTCAACCACTAAATCTCTAAAACGTAAACACAGACACCCCTTGAATCTCCTTTATTAAATCGGATATGCTAATCCAAACTGTTTGCTTAAAAATTGATTACCCCCCCCCTTCAGTAAACTCATCCATGAAGCTCACAAGGTGATCTTGGGCCAGTCACCTTCTCTCAACCTAGCCTGACCTACCTCACAGGGTTGTTGTAAAAGAAGAGGGGAGAGCAAATATGGACACCACCCTGAACGTCTTGGTGGAAGGATTTTATTTTATTTTTAATGTGAGGAATTGACCTCTGAAACAGCTGCCCAGGCTGGCCATCTCCTCTACCTTCCCTTTGATAGGAGCATATTCCTTTTTGTTCGAGGCATCATAACACGAGTTCCCAAAGGTCAGCAGATACATGACATTATTGCATGTTGCATAGGAACTGCATTGCTCTTTGCTTATTGATTTCTGTACATCTTATGGTCAAATTCCACTTTGAAAGCTGTAATTAAATCATCTTCTTTCTGGCACACGAGTCCCCTGAAATAGATGGGAGTTTTTTTAATTATAGCTTTCGAGAAGGAGTTTGGTATATATTTAGAACCAATCAACGGGCTGTACACAGTTCCCACAGCTAAGCCACTTTGGTTGCTGACCTCGCTTTGCCTCTGCCACTCCCTTCGCCCCATTCTTTGTTCGCAATCTCTGTTCTGCGGTCTCCACAGACCACAACACACGCTCTCTCCTTGGGTGCTAAGCTTGGTTTTGCAATCGGGAATCCTTCCCGAAGTTTAGACAACTTTGAACACAGAAAGCCGCAGAGTTGAAAGAGAAGCTTGTCATCATGGAAAGCTGTCCAGCAGAGGTGGCTTGGAACTCTCACGTGTTCTTAATTCCAGATATAGGTAAAGGTAAAGGGACCCCTGACCATTAGGTCCAGTCGTGGCCAACTCTGGGGTTGCGGCGCTCATCTCGCTTTATTGGTCAAGGGAGCCGGCGTACAGCTTCCGGGTCATGTGGCCAGCATGACTAAGCTCCTTCTGGCGAACCAGAACAGTGCACAGAACACCGTTTACCTTCCCGCCAGAGTAGTACCTATTTATCTACTTGCACTTTTGTGCTTTCGAACTGCTAGAAGGCAGGAGCAGGGACTGAGCAACGGGAGCTCACCCCGTCGTGGGGATTTGAACCACCGACCTTCTGATTGGCAAGTCCTAGGCTCTGTGGTTTAACCGACAGCGCCACCCGCGTCCCTTACTAATTCCAGATATATTTTGGCTCAGTTGTTTTGCACCTTGGAGTATTTGCAAAGCACCAAATACATGATGTCAGGAGTCCCTCCAGCCCAGACCCTGGAGAAAATCTCTTCAAAGGAGTCCCATGGGCAGATTTGCTGCAGCAGAAGACCAGGAGGAACGTGCCGTTGTCCAAAGGCAAAACAACAACAACAAACCTATGGTTACGTGAAACATACTCAAGAAACACACAAGACGTAACCAGCTGTACTTTTGAATAAATAAGGTATACTATTTATTGTATCAAATTGTAGATTTCATAAAGTTCAACGAAAAAAGCAGGAGACCCAGTGGATCAGTTCATTCTCTAGTCAGTTCATGCATAAGGTCCATACATGTATAAGTGTCTATTCCTCCTGTCTGTTCATAGAGTCCAATAATCCACATGAAGGGTTGTTACAGTTCCACAGAATCCTTTCACAGAGTCTAAGACAAGGATTTCTGGAATATTCGCCTTGTTTCGCCATCCTAGGCTTCATCAGTAGAACAGGCTCTAGGTAATGCAAATAAATACAATATCGTAATCTCACACATTTTTACAGCAAAAATAATATTAAAAAACATAAACAACTGTACATACCATATGTAATATGATACGATAATTTTTATTGTCATTGTCCCATACAGAACAACGAAGTTACAGTATTGTGGAATAAGAGAGGAAGGAAACCTTTTCTTAATCCGTGCCATAATTTTATAAACTTTGGTGGTATCTCCTCTTACTTGCCTTTTCTCTCAAGTAAAAGGTCCCAAGCACTGGAAACTGGGGCAACCCAGTCAGAAGGGTGGGATACAAATAATGAAATTATTATTATTATTAATTCTTCCTTCATAGCAGAGTCACTGTGTGTGTGTGTGTGTGAGAGAGAGAGAGAGAGAGAGAGAGAGATGGGGGATGAGGGAACACTGGAGATCTTTTCCTCTCAGGGCCTTCAAAAACCTGAAGCCTGGCCTGTATATTTTCCTAACGTGCACTGGTGGAAGAATTGTATCCCCTTGTGTCATTAACGAAAGCTAGCCTTCCTTCCTCCTTTTAACACATGAGAGCCAAGGGTATGACCAGTGACCCAGGAACATGTCCCCGAGGCCCATCAGTAGTCAGAACAGCAACTTCCTCTTTGTTTAAAACAACAGAAGAAGAAGCTCAGAAGTTGTTTCTGGGCACCAAGAAGAGACTTTGCGGCCGACATCCAAATTGTGGCAAAGGTTTTGTAACTGGCTGGTAACTGCTGTTGTATTATTTTGTAGATCTTAATTGAACGAAGAAGAAATAACAGCCTTTTGCTATTGGGTGCGTCTAAAAGGAACAGCTTGCCTCCTTTCCTTTAACCTAGTTGGGTGTTTGCATCCAATTATGTTTTGCAATGCTTTCTTCTTGATGAAATCCAGATAGCCTGTTGGGAAAGAGTCTGGGAATATATTGGCAGGGGCAGCTAAGGTCAAGATGACAACAGAGGAGACACTGAGCTCCTGTGGAGGGCAGCCAACTGCTGGGGTGCCACCACTAAAAGGCCCTTTACCCCATCCAATGTCAACACATCATCCAGGTAACAGGTATGTTACCTGTATGTTACCTGTGGCTTTACTTCTGGCTTCCTTTCCATTTATTCTTCCCTGACCTTATCTTTACCATAAGGTCCCCGTGGGGGTTGCAGCAATAAGATATATGCAGGTATGTATCTTATATGCCACTGGTATCTCACCCCAGTAAGATTAAGTTGCATGAAAGTTTGTCTCCTTATACTCACAGATAGTAAGCTCAGTTTTGCAGATCTACTTAAATATCTCTCCAGAATCAGTCACCGCACTGTTCCCAAATTTCAGGGAGGCCGGAGAGACATTGCCCTACTTGTTATGTACTGAAGTTCTCACCCTGGGCCAGCAGGGGGATACTGTAGATAGTTATGTAAATAAGGGATTGAAAGTGACGTTCAGTGATTGGATAGTTTTAGACAGTTGTTACAGTAACGTTGTACTGGAGCTCTATATAAGCAGGCTGACTGAACCCTTCAGTTCAGTTCTGTCCTGGCCTGTGAATAAACAAGAGCTGTTTGAAGAATCGCTGTGTCGTCTGATATGTTCACCCACAACTTAACACTACTGTGTTAAAAATTCTTTTAAATGTTTTAAAATAGTTTTTAATCTGTGGCGTTTTAAATGTTGGGGTTTTGTTTTGTTTTGTTTTTGCTCTGTTGAGGGTAGGATAAACGTTTAGTTGGGATTAGGGATTAGTTTAATTTTAGTATAAACATATTTTTTTTATTTTTTATTGGTTTCTACTGTCTTACTGGTTTATTGTATAGTTTGTATTCTGTTTTGAAGGGGAGAGGGTCAGGGTTGCCTGGGAGTGGGCCCCAGCCAACAGAATGACTGCGGCAGGTTCGACGGGGTGTGTGTGTGTGTGTCCTTTTATTAGTAGGTGCCAGAACGACAGTGACATATCCTTGGAATTTTCTATAACTGGTACTATTGCATTTGGAGATTAGTCTTAATGGGAAAACGAATGCACAGTGTCAGATTAGCAAAGGGTCAGGCTAAATCTGATGTGTTTACAGATGCATGGTTTTCTTATCAATTTATGCACATAAATGAGTCAAGATGGCTGCTGAATGCCTAAAGCACGGTTTTGCGCTCTAAGGCCAACTCTAAGGCACGTTTCTGCTCTATAACCAACCCTTAGCACTTGTTTTTATCCTCTCTTCCATTTTACTTCTTAACTCCTTTTGGTGCTTTGTTTTGTTGTTTTAATTTATTGTTAGAATTTTTTTCATGCTGGAGAGGTCTGTGCATATCAAGTGGAACTGGTCCTGAAGATAGATAGCCATCTCTCTCCTCTGTTTGTGTACATTTGGAGTAACCTGATGACTTTGAAAGTTTTTTCCAAGCTCAGAAGGTAGCCTCTGGGTCGTTATATCAGTTATATTTGCCTTATAGAATTTCTCAGCTAAGGCCAGTCTCTGATTCTTCAAGAGAAACAATAGTACAGTGGCGCCCCGCAAGACGAAATTAATTTGTTCCGTGAGTTTTTTCGTCTTGCGATTTTTTCATCTTGCGAAGCACGGACTTTGGAAAAGCTTCAAAAATCACCAATCTCTTGAAAAACCTCAAAAAAGGCTACCACACCGCGTGCTATGAGTTGCTCCTCGAAGTGAATGCACGGTTTTAAGAAAAAGGAAACAAACTTGCAAGACAAAGGAAACAAACTTGCAAGACGTTTCTGTCTTGCGAAGCAAGCCCATAGGGAAATCCGTCTTGCGAAGCAACTCAAAAAACGAAAAACTCTTTCGTTTTGCGAGTTTTTCGTCTTTCTTTCTTTTTTTTAATAAATATTTTATTAAATTTTCAAAATACATAATAAAAAGAGAAAAATATAACCAACCATTCAATATAACTTTTCTTATATAACTAACTGGACTTCCTCGCGTCTCCTTACCCTGCGTTATTTATAATCAGAATGTCAGCAAATTATTACCTTATTTCATACCTTATTTTATACTTTCCAAATATTATACTTCTAAATTATACTTCTAACTTTTCTTATACTTCTTATACTTCTTATACTTCTTATACTTCTTATACTTCTAACTTTTCTTATATAACTAACTGGACTTCCTCGCGTCTCCTTACCCTGCGTTATTTATAATCAGAATGTCAGCAAATTATTACCTTATTTCATACCTTATTTTATACTTTCCAAATATTATACTTCTAAATTTAAACTAATTTTTATCAATTGCTCATACCTTAAAATTAAACAAAATATTGCCTTAAATTTTGACCTTTTCTTACTTATAACTTAATTTTCTATTTTACAAAGCCTATTTGCTGGAGCTGGTATTTTCTAAATCATGCAAATACTTAACATTCATACAACTTATAATATTTTTGTAGATAATCCTTAAACTTCTTCCAGTCCTCTTCCATTGTTTCTTCTCCCAAGTCTCGGATTCTGCCAGTCATTTCAGCCAGTTCCATATAGTCTATCAATTGCGTCTGCCACTCTTCCAGTGTGGGCAAGTCTTGTGTCTTCCAGTACTTTGCAATGAGTATTCTTGCTGCTGTTGTCGCATACATAAAAAAGCTTCTATCCTTCTTTAACACTTTCTGGCCGACAATGCCCAATAGGAAAGCCTCCGGTTTCTTAACAAAGGTATATTTAAATACCTTTTTTAGTTCATTATAGATCATTTCCCAGAAGGCGCGAGTTTTTCGTCTTTCGAGGCATTCGCCTTGCGAGGTACCACTGTACTGCTCTATTCTGCCTTGGTCAGACCCCACCTGCAGTACTGTACAGTATGTAGTTCTGGGCATCACAGTTTAAAGAGCTGGTCAAAGAACAGGGGATATGATTCAGAGAGTCCCTTATTCAAGTCCTTTCCCACCTCATAGGTCATGTTGAATTCCAGCTAAATCCCCTTTTTAAAGGGAGGCATCCTCATATCACAAAAACCAAGAAAGGAGGATTTACCATGGCCGAGCGACTGGCTGGCTGCAGAGCATTCTCCCAGAAGTGTGTTAAGCCAGGATTTCCTCACTTTTTTCAAATATTAATTCCTCATCTCATTAGGAGACTTGGGGAATACACTCTAATCTCTTTGAGTTGTACGAGATTATGCAGCTCAGTACCTTGCAAAAATAGAGGGGGGGATTGGAAGAGAACAAATCATCTCTTAAGTGTTTGGGTTTTTTTTTTTTTAAAGTAAAAAGATATCTGGGGGTGGAGGACATATTGGCAATACGTTAGAATTAGGGCCAGACCAGAAGACACTGGAAACTGAACTTCCTGGCTCTTCGCAGCCCCTGAAAATCAGAAGTCGGTTCCCCAAAGTGTTTGAATAGATTCCATGGTGAATCATCTCTCGGTGGTTGCAGTCAACAACCTCCCTGTCCCTCTCTCTCTAAATAAATAAACTTGGAACAAACACACTCAGCTCCGAGTGGTCGCCAAAGAAGAAGAAAGATAGCTGAGTGGGCATTCGAACCCCAGTCTCCCTGTTTCTAGTCCAGCACACTAACCACTACACCATGCTGCCTCCCTAGCGTTAGCCCTTTTCCAGCTGTGTCAGAATTGCAATTCAGTAGCTCAACAAACAGAAAGGCAAATAATGATTTCCAATGAGAGTTTTTATTTTTGTGAATTTTTCACCCCTGACCCCCACTCCATTATATGTTTCTTTTATTATTAGGTAAAGGTAAAGGTACCCCTGCCCGTATGGGCCAGTCTTGACAGACTCTGGGGTTGTGCGCCCATCTCACTTAAGAGGCCAGGGGCCAGCGCTGTCCGGAGACACTTCCGGGTCACGTGGCCAGCGTGACATCGCTGCTCTGGCGAGCCAGAGCCGCACACGGAAACGCCATTTACCTTCCCGCTGGTAAGCGGTCCCTATTTATCTATTTGCACCCGGGGGTGCTTTCGAACTGCTAGGTTGGCAGGCGCTGGGACCGAGCAGCGGGAGCGCACCCCGCTGCAGGGAATCGAACCGCCGACCTTTCGATTGGCAAGTCCTAGGTACTGAGGCTTTAACCCACAGCGCCACCTGCTATTACAAGGATGATTATTATCTATTCCCCCCACCTAGCCACATTGTTCGTACTGCAGTTGGTTTTGTAAACCAATTTTGAAAGCAATACATATAACCATTCTGAAATGGATAAATAAATTGCCCTCCGAGCTGCAGGATCTTTGAAGCAGCCTGACAGCAGTTATCACCTGGCCACAGCCTTCCTTTCTTGTTGCATAGAGTGAAAAAGATAGATAAATAGAAATAGCATCTAGCTATCGATCTAAGTTTGGGTAGTTATTTCTAAATTCGCACCTATACACCTATATTAAATGTGCATATCTATGTCCTTTTTTGTGGTGATGGACGCACCTTTCCTTGTGTGTGTGCAATGTGCAAATGGCTGCCACATCTCTTGGTGCAGCAAGTTTGGGGAACGGGTGGTGGGCTTGCAGCAGGGGATGGTAGTAGAAAACACCCGGCCCCCCACATGATCTTGGTAGAAATTTCTTTTAATTGGGCCCTTTGTAAATCAGCTGGGGTGTCACGGTCTGGTTCATGGGCAATCGAAGTCCTGGCTGGCGATGTCGGGACCGGGGGCAAGATGGCGGGGTGGAAGCAGGAACGGGAGTCTAGAACCAGGAGTCAGGAAGCCAAGAATCTGAGGGTCAGAGAGCCGGGAGTCAAGAAGCCAAGGGTCAGGAAGCAAGAAGTCACGAAGTCAAGGGTCCGAGGATCAAGAAGCAAGGAGTCACGAAGTCAAGGGTCCGAGGATCAAGAAGCAAGGAGTCAAACACAGCAAGGCAGGGAACGTGTTGCTGTGGCAAAGAGCCGAAGGGAAATGCTGACCTTATATCCATTCTTGGCTCTTGTCACCAGGTGCTGTGAGTTACCAATCGGCCTCACCTGTTTGGCTGCGCCTTGCCTCTCCAGAACAAACTTAGGAAGGCCCCAGTCCTGGAGTACTGTGTCCAGTTCTGGGCACCACAGTTCAAGAAGGACACTGACAAACTGGAACATATCCAGAGGAGGGCAACAAAAATGGTCAAAGGCCTGGAAACGATGCCTTATGAGGAACGGCTAAGGGAGCTGGGCATGTTTAGCCTGGAGAAGAGGAGGTTAAGGGGCGATATGATAGCCATGTTCAAATATATAAAAGGATGTCACATAGAGGAGGGAGAAAGGTTGTTTTCTGCTGCTCCAGAGAAGCGGACACAGAGCAATGGTTCCAAACTACAAGAAAGAAGATTCCACCTAAACAGTAGGAAGAACTTCCTGACAGTAAGAGCTGTTCGACAGTGGAATTTGCTGCCAAGGAGTGTGGTGGAGTCTCCTTCTTTGGAGGTCTTTAAGCAGAGGCTTGACAACCATATGTCAGGAGTGCTCTGATGGTGTTTCCTGCTTGGCAGGGAGTTGGACTCGATGGCCCTTGTGGTCTCTTCCAACTCTATGATTCTATGATTCTATGAAATCACTGCCAAACTTCTTTTATATTAATGATTATGTCACCGTGACCTTGGAGATTGTTTCAACACTACTGATGGCTAGCAGTTAAGAGTTTGCTGGCCCATCTAGTTTTGCATCCTGTCGTCACATTGGCCAACCAGATGCATCTAGGAAACTCGCAAGCAAATTATCCTTCTACCCTCCTATGGTTTCCAGCAACTGGTGTTCAGAAGCATTGCTTCCCACAAATTTGGAGGCAGAGCATGTCACGGTCTGGTTCACAGGCGATCAAAGTCCCAGCTGGGAGCAGGAACGGGAGTCCAGAAGCCAGGAGTCAGAAAGCCAAGAGTCCGAGGGTCGGGAGTCACGAAGTCAGGGGTCTGAGGATCAAGAAGCAAGGAGTCACGAAGTCAGGGGTCCGAGGGGCGAGAAGCAAGGAGTCACGAAGTCAGGAGTCCGAGGATCAAGAAACAAGGAGTCACGAAGTCAGGGGTCCGAGGGGTGAGAAGCAAGGAGTCACGAAGTCAGTGGTTCGAGGATCAAGAAGCAAGGAATCAAACGCAGCAAGGCAGGGAACGTGTTGCTGGGGCAAAGAGCCAAAGGGAAAATGCTGACCCTTCCTGGCTCTTGCCACCAAGTGCTGTGAGTTACCAGTCAGCCTCACCTGTGTGGCCAAGCCTTGCCTCTTCAGAACAAACTTAGGAAGGCCCCAGTCCTGCAGAGTTCTACTGGTCACAGGGCCTGGCTCCTGCACACACACACCTGACAGAGCATAGCCATCCTGCCTAGTAGTCATCGATAGCTCTCTCCTCCGTGAATTTGTCTAACCCTAAGCCATCCATGCCAGTGGACATCACTGCCTCCTGCGCATAGCTGTCAACTTTTCCCTTTTCTTGTGAGGAATCCTATTCGGAATAAGAGAATTTCCCTTTAAAAAAAAGGGAAATGTTGACAGCTATGCTCCTGCGGGAGTGAGTTCAAAAGTTTTAACTGCGTGCTGCGTGAATAAGCACTTTCTTTTCTCTGATAAATGATAATAATAAATGGGAGAATTACACAGAGAAAGAAATGCTATGTGCATCTGTAACAGCAAAATCGGACGCCTTTATCTGCCACGGCTATGGCTGATGGGAGTTGTAGATGAAAACATCTGGAAGGCACCCCATCAAACTGCTAAGAGAATAAAAACATATTTTAAAGCTAACCTTTACCACTTTAACCTCTTAGTCTTCTGGGCACATCCAGATTTTTGGAAGAAATCGTCCCCGGTGTTATAGGTTGGCCTTTTTTTGTTTTAAATGCACATGTGATTTCTGCTGCCTGTTCAAGATTCCAAAGACCATCAAGGTTTTCCGAAGGCTGTAAATACTCCCCAGCACAATAGATGGCAATTTCTTCCATCAAGGAAATATTACATAATTATTATAACTTAGGATAATAATTGTATTTGCTTTTCGGCAAGTCATACATAATAGAACGCGGCGGGTGCCTTAAAGCTGTTAGCCTATTGTGTCAGCTCATACATATTAATTATTTTATTAGAGAATCACATGGCAAGCTTGAATCTGGAACAACACACATTAAATCTGTTTTGGGGGGCTGAAAACCCCGGGGGGGGGGAGTGTGTCTTTTCTCAGGGTATGGAGACGGAGAAGGAACATGAGTGTGTGTGTTCACCCATGATCACATTTAAGGTGACTAAATAGGCCTGCCAGGCCGCATGAGGCTCAGTCTGGAATTCAGGGGTGCTGGTTGGAGTAAAGGGTGAGCGTAGGGCTGCTATACATCTGGAATATGGCAGACGAAAACAAGGTCTGGATGGTAATTGCTGAAATGTCTGGGCAATTCCGGATGTATGGCAAAATCAGAAGGCTAGATTTTGGCAAATTTCCCTTAAAATTTCCTTTACAACTTCAAAAAAAATTGTCCCCCACCGAAAGCTCAACAACTCTGAATTTTCACTTTCTGAAATATGGCAACCCTACGCTGGCGGCTGACCTCTCTTTCCCACTGTTTTCTCAAAATAGTTTTATCATGACCTGCGTTAGAAGCCGGTGCAGAACATGTGCCTATGGTGGTGCATTGACACCCATGTGAGCCCCCAGCACACAGCGTGCGCTCTCCGTGTGCTAAGGGTTTAAAAAATGCATTTTAGAAACCACTGATTGAGTGTTAAAAAATAAAAACCAAGCAGCGTGTGAATTTTATGAAATGAATCAACAATTTTTTCCAACAACTGGAAATTGAAATTTAGAATGCTTTGAAGCGACTGACTCCTTTGGAAATGAAGCATTGTCCAGGCCCATGGAAAAATTATTCAAATTTTTACTGGCAGAACTTTCTTTAAAACAGAAAGAAAACAATGTTTTATTCGATGCGAGACTTCAGTATTGTACACAGTTTAAGGTTAGGGGAGAAGATAGGTGGGGTTATAATCTGAACCTGGAGACAAAGCATGTACTTCTGTAATCCAATAAAACCTTTAATAAAAACTAATTTTTTAAAAAAAGAATTAAAACATCAAAAATATCCATACAATATCTTGTGTTCAGCATCTTGCAAAACATGAAATAATCCAAACAAACATCTCTCTCTCCAACCTGCTTTCCAATCTCCAGGTTATGCAGCTCTTGGGGACTCAGGATGACATGCTTTGTTCTCCACGGCATTCAGAGAAACTTAACAGCCACCACCCTTTCAAGATGGCAGATTTGCAACTCAGTACCTTCATCACATGATCAAAGGTTCACTCTCAGTGCAGAGAAGTGATCAACAGGTTAATCATCAACTGGTTACAGCTCAGAGTCCTTTATAAAACAACATTGGGGAAACCCCAAGGTTAGCTTCATACACTTAGCCATTTTCCATTTTAAACCTTCTTTAATACATTTACATTTTTCATTTCTGTGTTAATCAAACAATATATTAACCCTTGCCAGACTTGGACCCTTGACTTCGTGACTTCTTGCTTCCTGACCCTTGGCTTCTTGACTCCTGGCTCTCTGACCCTTGGAATTGCATTTTCATAAAATTTTCTTTCAATACATAACACACGGTGAACTTCATATCTACCTTCCATAGTCTTTCCCAAGCATCCATTGGGATGTTACCGGTATAACCAAGATTTTGAGCCCATTTAACTATTACTAGGGACGCAGGTGGCGCTGTGGGTTAAAGCCTCAGCGCCTAGGACTTGCCGATCGAAAGGTCGGCGGTTCGAATCCCTGCGGCGGGGTGCGCTCCCGCTGCTCGGTCCCAGCGCCTGCCAACCTAGCAGTTCGAAAGCACCTCCGGGTGCAAGTAGATAAATAGGGACCGCTTACCAGCGGGAAGGTAAACGGCGTTTCCGTGTGCGGCTCTGGCTCGCCAGAGCAGCGATGTCACGCTGGCCACGTGACCCGGAAGTGTCTCCGGACAGCGCTGGCCCCTGGCCTCTTAAGTGAGATGGGCGCACAACCCCAGAGTCTGTCAAGACTGGCCCGTACGGGCAGGGGTACCTTTACCTTTTAACTATTACTGGTTTTACCTCCTTGATACATTTTAGATACATTTTAGAAAGAGTTTTTCCTTTGGAGTTAATCAATTCTTTTTTGAATCTGGAAGGCTCCGTCGCAAAACTATTTTGTTTATCAAGTTCAAATATCTCATGGAGTTGATGATATTGTAACCAATCTGGTCAGATTGACCACATGCCCTTAAAAAAGGCTCCTGTTGCTGGGTGCATTTTTCTGTTGCCTAGCAACCTATTCAAGACCAATTGTCAAGTTCTTTCTAGAATATTCCTACTGGAGGTAATATGGCTTGTAATGACAAATAGTCATTAATAGCTTTATCCTTCATGAATTCGTCTAACCCCCTTTTGGCCAAGATGGCGACAGCCAGCATATCTTGTGGTAGCAAATTCTACAGTGTGAATAAGCTATTTCTTTTGTCTGCCCTGAAGCCCGCACTCTTCAAGCTTCATTGGATGACGCCGGGTTCTAGCGTTACGAGAGAGAACGTGTGTTTCTGGCATTTCCTTGACAACCTGTGGGAAAACAGAGCCGACATGAACTAAATTCACCCAAGTATTCTCAAGATGTTGGTTTTAATGGGGACGTTTGCCAATGGAAACATATCATCCAGTTGAATCAAGCAAGCCAGTTGAGCTCAAATTCTTTCATGGCTGATAATGCTACACGGCCAAGCTAAAGGCAACGCCGTGCATTTCATATGTAGCCAGGAGAAACAGGGTTGGCTGAAAAGAAAGAAATCCGTTTGAAATACAGTACCCTTACTAATGCAACATGGCTGGGGATTCAATCAGAGACTGGAATTTCCATCTTGGTTAACGGTCCCAGAGCACTCTTCAGAAGGGGGACTGGGATATATATATATATATATATATATATATATATATATATATATGAAAATTCTAAATCAATTTGTGACTGGATCCTGGAAGCAAGCCAATGAGACTTCAAAGGGGAATGCCACAAGGAACCGATGTTTGATGTGTGTGTTCTTTTATTGGGATCTTTATTCCTTGCCCTCATAACAGTGAAAGTAATATTCCATCGGCAAAAGTGCAGCAGATGTAATGCGTCGTGGATAATGGATGGAAGTAATTTAATGCGAATGGTCTTTAATTTCATTGATCTCTTATTGTAGAAGAATTTCAGTTTAATAATTCGAGTTAATGCGTTTGCGTGTTGGGATTGTTATTTTCTTCAAGCCAAACCTCGCCGACTCCAGATGGAAAAGAGAGGGTCTTTCTTTCAACTGTTTTGGAACAAAAAACAATGAGACATTGTAGAGGTTCTAAGCCTTATGGAGGGTTTTTAAGTTTGCTCTGAAATTACGGTTTGAAGTGAATTTGCATTAAAAGGACTCTGTCAACTTAGAAAGCAGCTTGGAGTGTGAAAAGGTTTTGATCTGCTGTTGTTTTAAAGTAACGTTGGTTGTGGATGACACACACTCTTTGCTTATTGCTTCTTGTAGCATCGGGTGAGCTTGTTCCAAGAGGTTTTGTGAATCAGCCATGAAAGACTGTCAAGCACAGACTGTAAATGTCGTCTAATTCAAGGTCGGCTCAAGCAAATGGATGCATTAGGCTGAGAGCTCCGGCATCAAGATCCAGTTCATACAATGGCCGTATGAGGCACCACATGTACCAAAGCTTCCATCCACCTGTTGAATTGGTCTCAGTGGTGACAGCTGCTGCAAGCACCTATAACTGGAGAGACTTTTCCCTTGCCCTCTGCTCTCAATCAGATGGAGACGACTGCTCCTCATACACTGTGCTGGTCCCGGGCGGAAGGTTACTGTTGGCATGGTCAAAGTCTGGTCCTGGGTCACGAGTCTTGAAACAGTTCACAAAGAGCGAGGCGGGGTCCGAAGCAGGAAGCCGGGCGGGGACGGGAACTCTGGAAGGACAGGTCTGGGTCCGGGCAGAAGCAGGTATTCAACGACATTGCTCCCGCAACCTGGGACCGGGCTGACTGGCCTTTATCTTCTCTGAGGCCAGGGGCGGTCCCGGCCCCCAGGAGACCCGCCTCTCCTGGCCTTAAGGCGAGCACTCCTCCTGGGAGAAACCAGTTCCCTCCGCCTCTCTGCCCTGAGTCTCTGCAGCTCAGGAGAGGCCGGAGGGTTACTGGACCCAGGGGGAGGCTCACCTTCCCCTGACAGGGCTGGGAGAGGCACACCTGTAGGCACTGTGTCCTCAATCACCTCCGGAGCCAGAGTGGAATCACCTGGTGCCTGCTCCTGAGGATCCGGCACAGGTGCAGGCGCTTCAGATCCAAGGCCCTGCCCCAGCTCAGCCGGTCCTGGAGGCGGGGACTCCTGTGCAGGCTGGGGTTCCTCCGGTTCAGCTTCTGTTTTTTATTTTAATAAAATTTTTATTAATTTTCCAATTTTTAACAAACATAACAAAAACAACATGGAAACAAACACAAAAAATCATAATTTCTTAACCTTATTTCCATAAGCCTCTTTTCTCGGACTTCCCCATACCTTCCCCTTTTTGCATCCTTTTTTTTTTTTTTCAATTATTCAACAACCCTTTTAGCCAATTAAATATAAATTCATTCTCCTTTTCAATTTCACCCTAAATCAAACAAAATTTACCGCTGTAATTCTACATCTTCCTCTCCCTTAGCATTTTAGCACTCCTCAATTTTATAATAACTCTTAAGATATATTTTAAACTTCTTCCAATCTTCTTCCACAGTCTCTTTCTCTTGGTCGCGGATTCTGCCGGTCATTTCTGCCAGTCCCATAAAGTCGATCACTTTTGCCTGCCATTCCTCCAGCGTGGGTAGCTCTTGTGTCTTCCAATACTTTGCTAGAAGAATCCTTGCTGCCGTAGTAGCGTACAAAAAGAAATTTTTATCCTTCCTCGGCACCAGCTGGCCGACCATACCCAAGAGAAATGCCTCTGGTTTCTTATGAAAGGTGCATTTAAGTACTTTCTTAATCTCATTATAAATCATTTCCCAGAAGGCCTTAATCTTTGGGCAGGTCCACCAAAGGTGGAAGAAGGTACCTTCAGTCTCTTTGCATTTCCAACATTTGTTATTGGGCAAATGATAAATCTTCGCAAGCTTGACTGGAGTCATGTACCACCTGTAAATCATTTTCATAATGTTTTCTCGTAGGGCATTACATGCCGTGAATTTAATACCTCCGGTTCAGCTTCTGAATCAGATTCCCAGGCCATCACATGCACCCTCCTGACAGTCAGAGAAGGAAGGTATTTTAACTCATGCTTCCAGTCCCTATTACTTCTTGTTAACTCTACATTTCTATGGTTCTATGATATTTGACAGGTAGCAGTTTGAAGTAAATTGAAGACAGCACTTCCTGTGTCTGAAAAAGCGGGATCTGGTCCCCCAAATCTTAAAGGTAAAGGGACCCCTGACCATTAGGTCCAGTCGTGACCGACTCTGGGGTTGCGACGCTCATCTCGCTTTATTGGCCGAGGGAGCCGGCGCACAGCTTCCGGGTCATGTGCCCAGCATGACTAAGCCACTTCTGGCGAACCAGAGCAGCACACGGAAACACCGTTTACCTTCCTGCCGGAGCAGTACCTATTTATCTACTTGCACTTTGACATACAGTGGTACCTCGGGTTAAGTTTCGGAGGTCTGTTCTTAACCTGAAACAGTTCTTAACCTGAAGTACCACTTTAGCTAATGGGGCCTCCTGCTGCTGCCGCGTCGCCAGAGCACGATTTCTGTTCTTATCCTGAAGCAAAGTTCTCAACATGAAGCACTATTTCTGGGTTAGCAGAGTCTGTAACCTGAAGCGTATGTAACCCGAGGTACCACTGTACTTTTGAACTGCTAGATTGGCAGGAGCAGGGACCGAGCAACGGGAGCTCACCCCATTGCGGGGATTCGAACCGCCGACCTTCTGATCGGCAAGTCCTAGGCTCTGTGGTTTAACCCACAGCGCCACCTGCGTACCCCCCAAATCTTAGGACACAATAAAACTGTGAGTCTTTGGGATACTGCAGGACTCCTTATTGATTTTGCTGCAGCTGACCATTGCTGTTCCCTCTCTGGAACCTGCATTGCAAGTGATTCATTTTGTCTGTCAAACAAACCCTGTAGTCATAGTAAGGTAAGGTAAAGGACCCCTGGATGGTTAAGTCCAGTCAAAGGCAACGATGGGGTGCTGCGCTCATCTCCCTTGCCACAGCTGTTATTAGGCACATATTATAACTGGAACATTTGTGCCATTTCTGAAATGCTGAAAATGACCCATGCAGATAAGCCCTTCTTTGGAATTTTGGAGTTCTGGAGTGAACTTAGAAGCTTTTGCGATCAAGAGACTCAGCATAATATTGCAGGGTTATTAAACTTCCTAACTGGAGGTGGGGAAAATTCAGCTCACTGCAGCTATTGTACTGGCATCCTGGCGACTTTCTCGTTTTACGATCTCTCTGTATCTCCCCCACTCCTCACCTCAACCGCTGTGCCGATAATGGCACCCTTGTTTGAAACTGCCTTGGGAGTTCCTGCTTTAATTGATCCAGCCCTAAAAGTCGTTGGGCTGGCTGCGAATTTTTGCTTGTAGCTAAAACGGTTCTGCAGAAAGAAGGTGCATTCAGAAAAAGCCAGCCAAGACCCTCTCTCTTACGGCCTGGAATCTCACGTGAAATATAACATAGCCTCAAGGCGGAAGCTTGGAAACCCTAGGATTTTTCGAAACACACAGCCATCACAACTGAGCTTTTGTATACTTTTGTGCAAACAAAAGCCACATTGAATCCTGGCTGAAGGTGGTGCCTTCCTTAAAGCGCTCAAGACTCAACAGAAAGCAGATCTTGCGCTTTGGGGCGAAACCTTTGGGGCTGTACACACAGGTGGTGAGGAAGGAGGAAGCCACCCCAAAAAGCACTCAAGGGGGTGATAGAAAGAGAAGGAGCAAAAGGCACGCACACCGCCAGGAAACGCAGCTTTCTGCCTTGGAAAGCGCATTGGTGCAATACTTTATCCCTCCCCTCCGTTTAAATAATAAAAATAAAATAAGCATTGGCAGACTCAGGCTGTTTTCTGGCACATTCCGCCCGACATCTGATCGTTAAAGCGAGCACAGCATTTACCAGAGGCAACGCACCAAGATACACTGCAGATGTGTCTCCCGGAACCACATGTTCCCCTCTTAAGGAATTGGCTTTTCTAGGCAAACACATGCAACCAATCACCGAATGAAACAAGGCTGTTTATCCTTTTCATGCAGTATTATTACAGTAATCTCAAATCGGGCATGTCGGGCTGCAGCCGGAAATGGCACCAGAGATGTATTACTATTCTGAGCGGACGGATAGGGGGTGTCAGGACTCAAACGCCTGTGCATTGCCTCACCAGAATGGTACATGCTCTGGTTATCTACTGCAATGCGCTCTGTGGGGGGCTACTTTTGAAGTTGATTCGGAAACTACAACTAATCCAGAATGCGGCAGCTAGACTAGTGACTGGGAGTGGCCACCAGGACCATATAACACCAGTCTTGAAAGACCTACATTGGCTCCCAGTACGTTTCCAAGCACATTTCAAAGTGTTGGTGCTGACCTTTGAAGCCCTAAACGGCCTCAGCCCAGTATACCTGAAGGAGCATCTCCACCCCCATCATTCTGCCCAGACACTGAGATCCAGCACCGAGAGCCTTCTGGCAGTTCCCTCCCTGCGAGAAGTGAGGTTACAGGGAACCAGACAGAGGGCCAACTCGGTAGTGGCGCCCGCCCTGTGGAACGCCCTCCTATCAGATGTCAAACAGATAAACAGCTATGTGATTTGTAAAAGACAACTGAAGGCAGCCCTGCTCAGGGAAGTTTTTAGTGTTTGATGTTGCATTGTGTTTTTATTATTTTTTGTTGGGAGATGCCCAGAGTGGCTGGGGCAAGCAAGTCAGATGGGCAGCATTTAAATTTATTATTATTATTATTATTATTATTATTATTATTATTATTATTACTGCAGGAGGATTAAAAAGCAGGACAGAGCCTCATGCCTCTGTGTATGTGTCTCTTTCTCCAAGACAGAGGAAGTGGCAACAGTTTTGCAGTGCAAATTCCTCATTTTGCCAAAGTCCGCTTCCGGTTTGGAGTGAATCGGATTACACTGAGATTGGGGTAATTAACCACAAACCCCGTTTTGATGTATCAATTACTCCGTTTGCGGGTCGCTGCAAAACGTTGCAAAACTTTGGCACCAGTATTGAGGGGATCCCAGATTTTGGGGTTCATATGGTGACAAAGAGGGAGGCAGGGCCTCGTTAATGCTGTCGGACACTCAGCCAAGGACCTCTCAAGTCAGGCTGGAGCTGATCCCCTGACAGGACACGGAACATACCCTCCAAGTGTCCTGATCTTCCAGGGACAGTCCTGGAATTACGAAAAGCTTTTGATTTTCATGGATAGCTGTTTGTCTCACTTTGCCATGGTAATGAGGGTCCTTCAACAGCTGTTGTGCACTTTACTGTATTTCCCCTCCCCCTAAAAAAAAACACCCTAATTTTCTTGTGGAGTGTTTTTTTCTTGTTGCCATGGTGTGAGCAGCAGCAATGATGTTTTGGATGAAAGCATGAAGCGTTGCCCCTAACCCCTGTGTCCTTTCCTGGGATTTTTGCCTGGGCTGTGACGCTTCCCAGCTGCTCCAGGGTCCGCGGAACCTGCCAATTCTAAAATGTGTGTGAGGAGTGGACCCCAAAGCCAGCTCCAAATAGACTGACCTCGTCTTCCCCCAAAGAATCCTGGGAACTGTGGCTGGCTAAGGGTGCAGGGAATTGCAGCTCTGTGAGAGGTGAACTATTATGATTACGATTATTAATCTCTCTACTTTTTATTTTCCCATTGTTCCTGTATGTGGTTGCATTGGAGCATCGCTGTACCAAGCAGTACTTCAGCTGCAGTGCAGGAAAGACAGGGATGGGGGGGGGCACTGGAGGACAGCAGAAGTTAAGGACTTGCTTGAGATTTGGGGGCGAGGGAGCTAATGTGTAAGTCCCTTTGCGTTCTAGCAATACTGTATTCCAGATTTAAAAATGGAAAGCGTAATGCTGGTGGTCAACAAAAGAGGTTCAAAGACAAATCTAAAAAAATGTATAAGCACTGACGATTGGGAAACACTGGCCTGCAAGCGCTCCAGTTGGAGAACAGCCTTTATCCAAAGGTCCAGGGCAGTGTATATATTTATAAATTGTGGCTCATAGCATGCTCTCTTATTTCTCTCACTGCTTTGTACCCTACTTATATGTCATGTTTCCATGTATATTGGCACTTTTGTATACCAGAATGATTTCCCCCCTCTCTTAGATTTGGTTGCTGACTTAATTGTTCTGCTTTTACACTGTAAATTCTGGAAACTTAGTTGGAGTCTCTCCTTGTGAGTGTGAATTCTATTCTCTCTGGTTTTATTTTATTTTCATTTCTTTCTTTGGTTTTTTTTCATAATGGAAAAAATCAATGAAGATTAGCTTCTTCTTCTTCTTCTTTTTTTAAAAAGCATTTGCTACTCTGTTGAGCCGGGCAGTAGGAGAGAACAAAATACACTGGGCGTGTGCAGGGATTTTAATCTGTGCACCTTGCGTTAATGCTCTCCCTGCTTGTGTACTGCTGCTTTTAAAATGCCTTGTTACGGCCCAGGCCTTGCCATGCAAGATAACATTTCATGGAAATGGCAGCCCACATTGAAACGGGCCGCGCATTCAGTGCGTGCCCAGGGGATGGTGCTGCAATTGTGTGGCTAGTAAGAACACACGGTGCCCTTGTGAAAATAAGTGCTCTCGGAGTTTAAGCATCAGGATGGCCCTGCCTGTGATTTATTGGACAATGGCTGGAGAATTACAGTTCCTGCTGATCAGCCGAGGCAGCTATGCTAAAAACAAACAAACAAAGACCCAAGCACCAGCTCCATAATAGAGCTTTTATACTCTCCGTAAAAGCCGCCACACCGGCTGCCAATTCTGCACAATTCCCAACATGAGAGCTGCACCAATTGGGTTTAAGATGATCTGCAAACGATGACCAGCCAACTTGAAAGATTTCCAGCGCAACATAATTGGACTGAATTCATGCGACTATATATAGAGCATCTCCATGGGGATGAGGAGCAATGGAATCATTCCAAGCGTGAACCTTGCTTCAGGAAATCCCAACAGGTAGAAATTAAACTCAAATTGCTACCGTGTTCCTGAATTATATAGTTAAGATAATAAGTTACCCCCTTCTGTATCAGTAAGCCTTGCATGCTATATTGTGGTGTTCGGTTTTATTTGTAGCTAATATGCCCGAAAGAAGGCTGATGGCCAAAGAATGGATGCTTTTGAATTATGGTGCTGGAGGAAACTCTTGAGAGTCCCATGAACTGCAAGAAGATCAAGCCTATCCATTCTTAAGAAAATCAGCCCTGAGTGCTCACTGGAAGGACAGATCCTGAAGCTGAGACTCCAATACTTTGGCCACCTCATGAGAAGAGAAGACTCCCTGGAAAAGACCCTGATGTTGGGAAAGATGGAGGGCACAAGGAGAAGGGGACGACAGAGGACGAGATGGCTGGACAGTGTTCTCGAAGCTACCAGCATGAGTTTGACCAAACTGCGGGAGGCAGTGGAAGACAGGAGTGCCTGGTGTGCTCTGGTCCATGGGGTCACGAAGAGTCGGACACGACTAAACGACTAAACAACAACAATATGCCCTAGCATTGGGAAATGAATGCTGTCCAAAACACACTTGTCGACACTTCCCTTATTAAAAGAGGCACACAGCTAGATGCCATGCAGACCCACCCATAGGAACAGGGGGAAATTTTGATTCCGTTCAACATTTAAACCTGAACTTACCTTATTTGCACTCCCCAAAACAACATTTCAGCCAAAGCGCAGCCATTCTTTGAAATGTTTGCTTCTCCAAGTTTTGGAGACGCTCTGTGAATTTGGATAGTGAATATCCTCCAAATGCGCGTGTGCTCAGCTGATACTTTGCATTTGGGATTAAGATATGATATTTCTCACCAATGCCAGGCAGTGGCGATCAGTATTTACCAATATGTGACCGCTTGTCCCATGCGTTCTAGGCTTTCGGGGTCCGAGTAGTTTTGCAGTTCGTTAGCCAGAAAGCGTGCACAGAGATAACGTAAATTGTACTGGAGAAAACAGTGTGTATGTAAGCATTTATAAGCCATAATAGCATGAATGAATGAATGAATTTTATTATTACGGTCATAGACCAGTTCCGGCTCACTTACAATATTGGAAAATCATAAAACACAACAAGAATACATTGAATTGCAGTTGGGTATAACAGAGACAATTCAGATATAGCGGCAGTTAAAAATATGTATTAAATCTTGATCACTAAAATATAACCTAAAATTGTCATTTAAAAGCTTAATCATTTTGCTAGTACAGCTTGTTCCCTAAGTTTTATGGCAGTCACACAGAATTTGGCCACCCTTAGCATGATCTCTAGATCCTTGTCCTCTACCAGGAGTTTTAGACATTGAAGTTCAGACCCATTTGGAGATTTTTGTGTAACAGGAGTGATAAATACCGAGCGTATATCCCCGTAGAAATGGCAGCGTAACAAGACATGAGAGACAGTTTCTACCTCCATCAAGTCGCAGGGGCAGGCTTGTTCCACGTATGGTTTACCCTCAAACCTGCCCTGCAATAAGGCAGATGGCAGCACGTTGAATCTAGCAAGGGTGAATGATCGTCTGTATTTGGGTATTTGTAATTTTGACAAATAATTTGCTGGGTAAATCCTCTCCCATTATCTTTTATTGGTGGGTGTTTATTCATTGTAGCTTTCCATTTGAATTGGTAGGAATCCAGAAGCCATAATAGCATGCAGAAACATGAGAACATAAGAAGAGCCTGCTGGATCAGGCCAATGACCCCTCTAGTCCAGCATCCTGTTCTCACAGGGCCCAGCCAGATGCCTGGGGGAGCCTGCAAGCAGGGCATGGATGCAAGATCACTCTCCCCACATGCAGAAACATTGCTGCCTCCAGCAGGAAAGAGCTTAGTCATCATGGCAAGTAGCCGATTATAGCTTTGTCCTCCATGAGTTTCTCCAGTCTTCTTCTAAACCCATCCATGTGTGTAGCCATCACTTCCTCCTTTGGGAGCAAACCCCACAGTTCGCCTGTGTGTGCAGAAATAGCTTCTTTGTCCTGAATCTTCTAACATTCAGCTTTATTGGATGGCCCTAAGGGCTAGGAGGGGACACGGGTGGCGCTGTGGGTTAAAGCCTCAGCGCCTAGGGCTTACCGATCGAAAGGTCAGCGGTTCGAATCCCTGTGGCGGAGTGCGCTCTCGCTGCTCGGTCCCAGCGCCTGCCAACCTAGCAGTTCGAAAGCACCCCCGGGTGCAAGTAGATAAATAGGGACCACTTACTGGTGGGAAGGTAAACGGCGTTTCCGTGTGCTGCGCTGGCTCGCCAGATGCAGCTTTGTCACACTGGCCACGTGACCCGGAAGTGTCTCCGGACAGTGCTGGCCCCCGGCCTCTTGAGTGAGATGGGCGCACAACCCCAGAGTCTGTCAAGACTGGCCCGTACGGGCAGGGGTACCTTTACCTTTACCTTTAAGGGCTAGGAGAGAACCTTTTCTCCTTCTCTTCTTTCTCCACACCAGGCATAGTTCATGTACTCAGTGCTTTTTTCCTAGAAAAATAGATGCCAGTACCCACCATGAAGTTGTTACAGAAGCACCACACTTTTTAACAACAAAAAAGAGGTGCAGGTACTGCGTACCTTCGAGTAAAAGGTAAAGGGACCCCTGACTATTAGGTCCAGTCATGACTGACTCTGGGGTTGCGGCGCTCATCTCGCTTTATTGGCCAAGGGAGCTGGCGTACAGCTCCCGGGTCATGTGGCCAGCATGACTAAGCCGCTTCTGGCGAACCAGAGCAGCGCACGGAAACGCTGTTTACCTTCCCGCCGGAGCAGTACCTATATATCTACTTGCACTTTGGCGTGCTTTCGAACTGCTAGGTTGGCAGGAGCAGGGACCGAGCAACGGGAGCTCACCCAGTTGAAGGTATTCGAACCGCCAACCTTCTGATCGGCAAGTCCTAGGCTCTGTGGTTTAACCCACAGCGCCACCTGCGTCCCTTATACCTTCCCCTGGGGGGAAAAGCACTGCATGCATTTTTATCATGTGCTCTTTTTACTCTGCTTCTCTCTGCCCGTTGCATGGGTGATGACATCCGAAGCAAGAGATTGACAGCAGTGGCTGTCAAAGAGCGAGCTGGCAGTAAATCACACGGTTCAAAGTTGGAGCTCGCTCTTTATTCACAAAAACACCACCTCCACAGACCTGGCTGAGTGTCAGGCCTAATGAGGAGAGCAGCTCATTCCCGGTGCTCTTACTTCATGAAACGCAGTTGCCAGACTGAAAGTCCCCACCTCCTCACAGCCATCTTACGTCCCCCTGTGAGGAGAAGCTGAGCTTACAGGGTTAAACAGCTCAGAGTGTACGCACTGTCAGATAGTAGATTTATTGCTCAGATAAGTCCTGGCGTCCAGCCCGCTTCGGCTACGCAGCTCTGCTGGACTTCAAAGGCCACATTCCAAAGGTTCTGAGCAAACGCAGAGTTTACGCAGCAGCAAGAGAAAGCTGCAAGCTCAAATGCTTTCTTCAGTGTGCTAAAATAAAGTCCACTCAGGATCTTAGCAGCTAAAAGCAGTTTATTTACAGCAGACTATCCATTATCGTCCACAGCGAACAGCATCGTGAAAAACACGTCCTCTCTCCTCAAAAGCAAAAGTAGAGAAAAAGAACAAAGACTGGAGACTCTCGGACATGACGTAGAATCTCCCCCTCCCAACAGTGGGCAGTGCGTACACTCTGAGCTGTTTTAACCCTGTAAGCTCAGGTTATCCTCACACCCCCTCTCGCGCTGCACCACTGTGGGGGGAGTAAGTACAGAACTTACCCCCAACTCCAAACCACCACAAAACTCCCCATGACACTGGAAGCTTAAAGGTTTGGTGAATCCATCGGCCAGGTTACTGTGACTGGCACAATACTTCAGCCGAATCAAACCTGACTGAACACTCTGACACACATTTTGGAAACGTATGTCCAGATGCTTGGTTCTGGCCTTAAATTGCGCAGATTCAGCCAATTTCAAACAAGGTTGATTGTCTTCCCAAACCGTGATGGGCAAGCTACAATCCCCATAGATCTCTTGCACCAAGCACCTATAGAACTCTAGTTCCCGGCACAAATCTGACAGTGCACTGAATTCAGCCTCAGTAGAAGACAGCGCAATGAGACTTTGCTTCCGGGACTTCCACCCAATTAGTGACTTCCCAAACTTTACCACCAACCCAGACACAGACTTGCGGTCCTGCGAATTTGCCCAGTCACTGTCCGCATAGCATGTGAGCTTCGCCTCACCTTCAGCTGGCAACTTAAGACAGAAGTCTTTGGTATGCTGCAGGTAGCTCAGTACCCGCTTGATACCGTGCCAAGCACTCACACTGGGCTTTGACGCTTCCCTACTTAGCAGATTGGTAGCAAAGGCAATGTCTGGTCTGCTCCATTGGGACAGATACAACAGACTACCTAGAGCTGACTGAAAGAGCTCAGCATTTTCAAACTCGACACTTTCTGCTTGCTGGCTATCTTTCATGAAGTTCGTCTCCATGGGTGTTTGAACTCCTGCACAATCGGACATTCTGAACTTCTCAAGCAACTGCTCAATCTTGCCTTTCTGACTGAGCAAGAAGCTACCATCCTCAGTTCTCGTTATCTGCACGCCTAGGTAGATCTTTACTGCACCCAGGTTCTTGAGCTGAAACCGCTTCCCAAGCTCTTTGGCAAACGTCTGCACCTTTTTGTCTGCCTTTCCAATATGGATGATGTCATCAACAAAAAATAACATCAGTTCCTGTGAGTCTCCTGATCCTCTAAGGAACAAGCAACTGTCAGCAAGACTCTTCCTGAAACCTAGCTTCTCCAAAGCTTCGTTCAGGCACAAGTTCCAATTCCTGGCCGACTGCTTCAGGCCGTAAATTGACTTGTGAAGTTTCCACACAGTACCTCGCTCATTGCCCTCAAACCCTGGAGGAGGAAGCATGTACAAATCCTCCTGGAGGTCTGAGTTCAAGTAAGCAACGTCCACATCAAAATGATGCACCAGCAACCCTCTTTGTGCAGCTATGGCCAAAAGCAAACGTAGAGATTCACTCCTACAGGTGGGAGCATACGTTTGCGTATAATGCAACCCCTTGCGCTTAGTGAATCCTCTCGCCACTAATCTGGCCTTATACTGCGGTTCTCCTGTCGCTGTAGGCTTAAGACGGTAAACCCAGCGGCTACCCACGGCTTTTTCGCCCATCGGCAACTTCGTGAGGGAGAACACACCTAGAGACTCCATTGAGTTCATCTCCTTCTGCATCGCCTCATGCCATTTCCTGGCTTCTTCCTGAGGCAGTTTCTGAACATCTTCAAAACTCTCGGGTTCACACTGTGCCATTCCGACCCACACGCTAGTGACAGCAAACCTTTCAGGAGGCTTCCCCTTGGTCGTCCGAGCAGAACGGCGCAGCACCACTTCAGGAACCTCCTCTGACCCACTGGGGCCAGCCAGAACGTCCTTGGCATCAGAGAGCTCCCCCTCCGACTTACTGCGCCTTCTGGACTTCTCAGCCGAACCTGTGGGGGAAGATGGAGCACTGCGTTGCTCAATCTTCACAGCCTTGGGAGAAGTTCTCCCCTCTGCCTGCACTGGGTCTGAACTCTGAGCCTCGGCTGCAGGTTCAACCTCTTCCTCACCTTCATTGGCAGAGTCAAACAGACTCTCTGACAGGATGTCAGGGTTCCCATGTATCCTAGCCCAACCACTCTGCTCACAGAATTCAGCACTGTTGCTGAGCAGAATCCTGGACTGATTCCCTGACGGATAAGCAAACCTCCACCCCTTGGTCCCTGGCTCATACCCACAGAAAATCATCTTTTGGGACCTGGGTTCACCTTTCTTGCGTTTGGCCTTTGGTATGAGGACCCAAGCCTCACAACCAAAAACACGAAAGTAGTGAACTTTCGGTTGCTTTCCGTGCAACAAGAAGTACGGGGTGTCACCTACCACTGAATTGAACGACCTGTTCAGAACAAAGTTGGCCGTTCGCCAAGCCTCCCCCCAAAAGCGCTGTGGGAGCCCGGCATCAAACAAAAGAGCTGCGGACATCTCCCCTAGAGTCCTGTTCCGTCTTTCCGCAATCCCATTCTGTTGGGGAGAGTGCGGAGAGGACAATCTGTGTTGAATCCCCTTTTTGCGGAAGAAACTTTGCAGTGCAGACCCGGTGAACTCCCCACCGCGATCTCTCTGAAAGCTTTGCACCCGTGTGGAAAACTGCAGTTCCACAGCCGCAATCCAGTCTTTGATTAGCGGTGCAACCTCACTTTTGTGTTGGATCGTGAAGGTCCAAGAGTTCCGAGTATGGTCATCAATCAGAACCGCGCATATTTGGCTCCGCCCATACTGGTCACAGACATGGGACCTGACAAATCTGCATGAATTAATTGAAAAGCCCTAGTGGTCACCCTTTCAGACCTTGGGTATGTGCACGTTTTTACCTTTGCAGACTTGCATGCTCTGCAATCTAGAAACTTAGCACAAGGTTTCATTTTGCACCCTTGCGTACACTCTGGGATCTTCTTCACTGACCCCCAGGACACGTGAGCCATGCGTCGGTGCCATAAGTGAGCACACGCATCATGAACTGGAACGTTGGCACACTGTGCTTGAGCCACCTCCGTGTCACCTGTACCTGCAAAAGAAGCATTTATCACAAACAACCTGTCTTTACATTCAACACTGACTAGGTGCTGTCCATTCTTAGAAATAGAACACTTATTGTTTTCAAAACACACTTTGTAGTTTTCAGCAAGAAGGGCGCTGACAGACAGCAACGCGCAAGACAGTCCTGGAACAACAAAAGCCTGGATCGAATCCTGTAAGAAAGAACAAAACAGTGAGCCAGTCTGCATGAGTGGGTGTTTAGTCCCATCTGCTAAACACACAGTCTTTCCAGAAGTTACAGAGGTGCAGTTCTCCAGGAATCCTGCAGATGGCACTAAGTGATGCGAAGCTCCACTGTCTATAACAAAAGTCAGCACAGCATCCTGTTGACAACTCTTGACTGCAGCCATAGAGGCTGCCAAATGTTTACATTCAGTGTCTCTGCCAGCTGCCTTCGGCTTGCCTTTCCCACGCTTTGAAGAAGAGCTCTTTATCTGGTTGCTACGGGAGACGGCCTTCGGCTGTTCCTGTGCCTCGACTGGACAGTCTCTCACCAGATGGGAGGGGGAGCCACAGCGATAACAGCGGCGACGCGTAGCAACAGCTCTCACAGCTCCCTCTTCAGCCATTCCTTTGTTCCCAGCACCCCCACCTTTGGGTGCACAGCCTGGACCTGCACACTCCCCAGCACTCTGGTTGTAGGCCTCAACATCACACGGCCCCTCGGAGACAAAGCAGCTACTCCCAGTTGTAACTTCAGGAACATGGCCAGCAGCCCCCTCTGGGCTCTCGGCTTCCTCCCTGCTCTCGGCTTTCTTAGGGCCCTGGTCTCTTGCTGAGCTTGCACACAGACTCCTCAGCAACTGCCATGCGGCCTGAGCCGACTCAACGCCCTCCAAGTGGGGCAACAGAGAAGGGGTCACGCTTGCTTTCAACATGCAGAGCTCCCGTTGCATTCTCTGCTCCCTCTCCTCCAGCAAAGCAGCCTCATCTTCAGAAGCAAGTGGCATGGGTGGGGCCGGCTCCTTCTGGGCTATGCTCCAGAGCCCTGTGGCCAAAAACCACCCCCTTACTCTTCTTGACCAGACCTCCCAATTTTGCTGATTTAATCTCTCATCAAAGGGGACGTTGAAACTCTCCTGGAGTTTTGCCATCTCCTCCCCCGGTCCCCCCTTGGGGCTGTGGAGTACTCACGCGTACTAAACCGGCTCCGAGGATAGGCTTCTGGCGTCCCTTTGCAGCACACAGCTTGCAGCCAGTCTCTCTGCTTTCTCCCAGGCAGAGCAGGTCTTTTTTCCAGCAGCAAAAACAGCAGCGTCTTACCTTTTACAACCTTTGTAAGCACACAGCATTCCAAACAGGCTCTCCACCGGACATCAAAGCAGCTTCCTCTAATTGCAATTACCGTCCATAACTTGCCAGATAGTAGATTTATTGCTCAGATAAGTCCTGGCGTCCAGCCCGCTTCGGCTACGCAGCTCTGCTGGACTTCAAAGGCCACATTCCAAAGGTTCTGAGCAAACGCAGAGTTTACGCAGCAGCAAGAGAAAGCTGCAAGCTCAAATGCTTTCTTCAGTGTGCTAAAATAAAGTCCACTCAGGATCTTAGCAGCTAAAAGCAGTTTATTTACAGCAGACTATCCATTATCGTCCACAGCGAACAGCATCGTGAAAAACACGTCCTCTCTCCTCAAAAGCGAAAGTAGAGAAAAAGAACAAAGACTGGAGACTCTCGGACATGACGTAGAATCTCCCCCTCCCAACAGTGGGCAGTGCGTACACTCTGAGCTGTTTTAACCCTGTAAGCTCAGGTTATCCCCACTGTGGGAGGAGGGAGACCCTGCGTCATTTCCGAGTGTCTCCAGTCTTTGTTCTTTCTCTCTACTTTCGCTTTTGAGGAGAGAAGACGTGTTTTCACGATGCTGTTCGCTGTGGACAATAATGGATAGTCTGCTGTAAATAATACTGCTTTTAGCTGCTAATATCCTGAGTGGACTTTGTTTGGGCACACTGAAGAAAGCATTTGAGCTTACAGCTTTCTCTTGCTGCTGCTGCGTAACTCTGCGTTTGCTTAGAGCCTTTGGAATGTGGCCTTTGAAGTCCAGCGTAGCTGCGCAGCCGAAGCGGACTGGACGCCAGGATTTATCTGAGCAATAAATCGGAGACTGCACCTACATGCAACCTATGCCCTTTTCATGCCTCTTCTGGTTCTGGGAGACAAGGGAGGAAGGGAGCCTGCTGCAGCAGGAGGGGGAGACATCCGTGACTCTTCACCAGCCAAACTCATTTCTGCCTCTTGGCCTCCCTCCTCTCCTGCTTCAGCTTCTGCCTCTGATTCTGGGCTTCTCTCTGCCACAGACTCTCCCCGCTCACTAAGCCCTGTTAACCTCTTCAGCTTCCAACACCTTCACCTCCTAGTCTTCTCCCTCTGACTACTCATCGTCCCATCACCATTCCTTGGGTTCTGAGCCTTGTTCCCTTGGTTGTTCCCTGGCTGGTCCCTCCCACCATTCCTCTGCGTCCAACCAGCCCATGGCAGTGGCCAGGGAGGTAGCAGCAGTGATGATAGTAAGATCTGTTGCTCACCTTCCCCCTATCTACTGCCTGAGCCACATTGCTCAGCATGGCTCACATCAGGGTTATCCCTGCCTCCAGGTGATCTGCGCCATTGTTCCATTTCTTTGCTCCAGTCCGGCCTCCTCCCTTTAAAGTCGGAACAGCTGTCATTCGGGAGGCTGCTCCCGTGCTGCCCATGCATAGGCCTCATTTGGGCAGGATGCGACCTCAGTGCCTCCCATGCAGCCGTGCATATGGACGGCATGCTGCTGTTAAAAAATATATACGGCTAATTGCATCTGCAGGTAGAGTTCCTAGCGCAGCCTTTTCCCCGCAGGAAGGAGGAAGCTGTGATAATCCTACAGCATTAATGAAATTAGAATGTGCCGTATTCCGTTAGCAGTGGGAATCTACTCCCGGAAAAGCGGGGGGGGGGGACGACGACGACGACCCTCCTTAGCCAAACCATGGGACTTTGGGCCAGATGGCAATCAGCATGTCACACGGGAGACAAAGTCCTCTCTGTCTGTAAAAATTATGCGGGCTTTACGACCTGTAATTACACTCCCTGCCCCGTCCTCCTTCGAAGACTCTTTCCAGCTCAATAGCTGTGCATTTACAGTTGTCAGATATCGACAGTCACATATTTTTTTAAAAGCAAACTTTTGGGGAGGAACTTCTGTTTTTTATTGCTTTCCAAACTTCATCCCAATGGAAAATCTGGATTTATTTCTGTTCTTCCGGCGTGCCCTTTGGCGAAATCACTCTGTGCATGTGCTCCATCGGCTGGTCTTTTGGCAGTCAACGGCCATACCACATGTGGGCAGTTGGTACTGCTTCCAGTATCCTTACCATCTCAGCTTTCATTTTCATTTTTGAAAATAATACAGCTCCCTTGAGGGAGCAGCCACCCACCTGCCACCTATATTACGTCCTTCAAATTGCACCTTTTCCACGGCGCCTTTGGCGCAACCTCCTAGTTCCCAGGACTACAACAGCTAAGTGTGCGACTTAGCCAAAATACATATACCTCAAATAATGGTGTGTTATTTTCTCCCTTCCCCTTCCTCTGTTTCTTGTGCCAAATGTGAAAATGCAGGCTGCTTAAGAACCTGCCCTCAGAGAGGCAATGCAGGCATTCTCTTGGCCACCTCATTCAGAAGGCCCAGCTCTGAGAGGAAAGATCTCCTGGGCCCTTTCTCAGAGCCAGGCACCAAGGGGTTGGCATAGAAACCACCGGTAGTGATGCCTTCACATATATACATATGTCAAAGAGTGAGCTGGCAGTAAATCGCGCTGTTCAAAGTTGAAGTTAACACTCCATTAGCAAAAACACAATCTTCACAGCCCAGAGATGGAAAGAAGAAATATGGGCAATATGGATAGTTATAAAATATAGATTATGAAATAATACGCAGTTGAAAAGGTTGACAGTATGGGGGGAAGTCCCGAGATTCAGAGTAATCTCTTTATATGGATGTGTATTTGGTATGGTTATAAATTTATATTTGTAAAACCAAATAAAAATGATTTAAAAAACAAACAAACCAAAAATACAATCTTCACGGACTTGCCTAAGTGTCAGGCCCAATGAACACAACAATTCATCTCCAGTCGCAGCAGGATGGGGAGACTCCCGTGACACTTCACCAGACTGACTCATCTCTGCCTCTTGGCCTCCCTCCTCTCCTGCTTCTGCCTCTGATTCTGGACTTCTCTCTGCCACAGATTCTCCCCACTCACTAAGCCCTGTTACCCCTTCGCCTCTTCTTCCCAATATTCTCCCTCTCAAGGGAGCGCTTTCCTTGAAGGTCCACGGTATGGAACAGAACATGCACTCTTTCTCTTGAAAGTGGCACACGTTGCATTTCAGTCTTGCTACATGCTTGGTTTTGCAGGGCACAGAATAACTCTTCCATGTCCTTCGCATGTGCCATCTGCAGAGTGACCCCAGGAGCCCATCCTCAGTGGCTGACTCGTCTTCTTCCACTCTGATTGGCTCCAGCTGGGTGAGCTGAAAGACTCCCCTTTATGCTGATTGGACGGCTCTAGGATGCTGGAGAACAGGACCCTACAGGCACCCTGTTGCAGAAACCGTAACGGTTCTTAATTCCTACCCCACCCTGACCCTGAACCAATACACCTCTGGTTACATTCAATAGGCTTTTAAACTGAGTGTCGTGTGTGAATCTTGTGTTCAGCTACTCTAGCCAGAAATACAGACAAAGTGACTCTCCCTTGCGTCCCACACCACACACTCCTCCCGACTCGTGCTAAATCAAATCAACGTTTGACTCCCAGAGATTAGCAAGCAGGAGTCTTCCCAGGCGCTCTAAGCAAGCCCATCCGTCTCCACGCTGGCGATACATTGAGATGTTTTGCGCCTCCAGAATGTTTCTGGGAATCAAAGGCACTTTTGATATGCAATATTAGACGCATTCCAGGAACGAGAACTTTCTCTCGCTGGGATTTAAGGCTGTCTGCAGACGGCTTAGACCACCCACTTCCACGGTCTGTTTGAAATCTGCCGTGATTCAGATCAGAGGGCTGGCTACTATCGGCATTCGTGCCGTAGATCTTGCCTAACGTCGGGGGAATCCGCCACGTAACTTGACGACGTAGATCAGCCTCCTCCAACCTGGTGCCCTGGAGATGTTTTTGGACAAGATTGTTCTCCCTAAGGAGGCCCTTTTTCTTCCAGGCCAAATGACAGAACGTATTGGTGTAGTTTGCACTCTCAGCAACACCACAAAAAAACTGCGACTCCCAGGATTCTTTGCGGGGAGCCTTATATAAATGTGAAGTAGCTTTCATACCAACAGAATCAGGTGTCGCTTTTTCCAGGATAATCCAACAACAAATTTGTCTTACTCATGTGGAAAACCAGATATAGGTAGGTAGGTAGATGATAGATAGATAGATAGATAGATAGATAGATAGATAGATCCATGAGCATCAGTTTTTATGGTCTGATCTGATTTATTTCTTACCTGCCCTTTGCCTACAAGGTCTCAGGGTGCATTGCAGCGATAAATGAAACTACTACAAAAACAGTTATAACCTAAAAAGAAAAGAAAAGAGTAAAAGCAATAAAGAATGGTTCCATACATAAAACAGTTACAATCAATTTGGCACATTTGAAAACAGGCCCACATCTCAGAAATGGTTCCAGTATTATTGCATTATGAAAACAGTTCAAGCATATATATATATGGGTTTTTGCATCCTGTTTTTCGCCACGTAGGTCTCCAAGCACTTTGCCTCAATAAAATATACAATATACAAAGTTTAAAATATAAAATAAGCCTCCAAAATTTAAAAGCTGCCTCTGAAAATGGAGACAGAATATCACCATCAGGGTTAGCAGCCAATGGTAGCTTTCTCCTCCATGAATTTGTTCAATCCTTTTTTCTTTTTTCAAAATAATTTTTATTTGATCTTAAAAATATGAATTTATATAACCATACCAAATACACATCTGTATAAAGAGATTACTCTGAATCTCGGGACTCCCCCCCCCCCCATCCTCTCCATGGGTCTATTGTCAACATTTTCAACTGCATATTATTTCCTAATTATATTTTATGTCTATCCATATTGTCCATAGTATTGGTTACATTACAAGTGAGATTAAAATCCTGCTAATGTTTTCATCTGCTTACATTGGTCTCCTAAATAAATTATAAGCTTTCCCCATTCTTCCTTGAATTTCTTGTCTTCTTGGTCCCTGAGCTTTCTGGTCAATTTTGCCATTTCAGCGTAGTCTAACGGCTTAGTTTGCCATTCCTCTCTGGGCTAGTAGCATCCGTGCTGCTGTTGTCACATACATAAAGAGTCTTTCCTTTTCCTTTGGAATGTCAGTACCTACAATTCCTAATAGAAAGGCTTCTGGGTTTTGTTTTGTTTTTTATAAAAACATTTTTTTCAGTTCATTATATATCATTTCCCAGAAATGTCCAATCCCTTTTTCAAAGCCATACAAGTTGTTGAGCAACACTAACTCTTGTGGAAATCTTTTTTCTGCAGTACTGAATGAATTTCCGTCTGTTCCCAGGCATGCAATACTTTCACCTGTTTAGCCTGGGTATGTTTGGCCTAGAAAAGGAGGAGGAGGAGGAGAAGGAGTTTGGATTTGATACCCCGCTTTATCACTACCCTAAGGAGTCTCAAAGTGGCTAACAAACACTCTGTGAGGTGAGTGGGGCTGAGAGACTTCAGAGAAGTGTGACTGGCCCAAGGTCACCCAGCAGCTGCATGTGGAGGAGCGGGGAAGCGAACCCGGTTCCCCAGATTACGAGTCCACCGCTCTTAACCACTACACCACACTCAGTAGACTGAGAGGAGATACAACAGCCATCTTCAAACATCTGAAGGGTTGTCACATGGATGATGGAGCAAGCCTTTTTTCTGCTGCTCCGGAGGGATAAGACCCGAACCAATGGCTTCAAATTGCAAGAAAGGAGATTTTGACTAAACACCAGGAAGAACCTGTCAGGGAACTGACATCAGAGTCAGAGGTGGAGGCAAGGCTCCCAAGTGATGCTGGAGAGGGGGCCAGCAGGGAGAGAGGGAGTTCATTGGCTGGGGAAGGGAATCAGCGCAACACCAGTAGAGAAGGGGGGCAGATGGGGGATTCGGAGAGGGGTCTCCAAGACTCTTCGCCCGAAAACAGTGGAGAGAGCACAGGCACTCCTCTGCCCACTCCCTCCCTGCGCAGAAGACGTCCGCGCAGGGAGAGTAGAAGACTTGGCGTCAAACAACTTCTTTGCTGGAAGAGGTTCAAAAAACGCCCACTGACGGATTCTGCTAGCGACTGAACAGCCACGGAGTGAAGGGCTGTCAGCCAGGACAGGTTTATCCAGGCAACCTAGCCAGGAGTGGCGGTAACTTACGCACGAGCAACCCCTTATAACTATTACAGCACCTTCTGACAGTGAGGGCTGTTTGAAGGTGGAACTGTCTCCCTCGAAAGGTGGTGGACTCTCCTTCCTTGGTGGCTTACAAAGAGAGATTGGCTGGCCGTCTCTCGTGCATCATCTGCATTGCAGGGGGTTGGACTAGATGACCCTCAGGTTCCCTTCCAAGTCTACCATTCTCTGAGAGCCAGGCCCTCTCTCCCATTAGCAAACACCCCATACTCTGTTGCTTTCACATCTCCCTGCCTTACGGTTCAGGCAGACTTTTCCTGGAGCTGTCGTGGCAAACAACTCTCCTCAGCAGCTTTTAGAAACTGTTCCTCTACAAACAGCTAGGTAATTTCAACGAAGTTTAGTGGGTGGGGGGAGGTATTAAGGCTGCTAAATAACGTGACACTTGCACAATGAAGCACGGAAGCCCCCGGGGCCTCGAATCTCACGCTTTTAGGTGAAGGAAGAATTTTCTACAGGAAGCCAGAGTGGAAACTGGAGACATTTGCAGGCAATCACAAGTGTGCTGTGTCTGGGAAAGACAGGGCGAAGTTGTAAGGAGCGACGGGAATAACTTGAATATTTGGAAGTGGCGGGGGAAATAATAATAATAATAATGGTGAGTTTGCAGACAAGCCCCACTGTGTATGGCCAAACTGAGGGGAAGAGGCTCCCGGGGAATAGTGCAAAGTATGGAATAAAGTAATTCCAGGGCTTTGGAGCACAGCCACGAGGGGAGATTGCATCCAGATTTCCATGGGTGTATGAGATAGGGAATAAGGTACATCAAACATGTCCCGGGCAGAGGCCACTGTCCTGCTGTGAATGCTGGAGATTTAATTTAAGGAGACATTGAGTGGGCTCCTCGCCAGGCTGCACAATCCAGTTCTTTTATCATGTCTGAGGAGGGCAGCCATATCTACCAACAGGTTGCATGCAAAAGCTGCATCAAACTGGATTATAACATTCCAAGGTTTGGGTCATCCACAGCCAGACACTGCAGTACCCTCTCCACCGCTGCTAGGTGCCACTGTGGAGAAAGGGGTTCCAGGCTGATTCTTGTCTAGGAAGGGCAAATCCAGTCTTGATGGTGCCTGGTCACCTTCCAGTATAATAATGTTATCTATACTGTGCCCTGGGAGTCAGAAAACCAGGAACCCCTCCCACAGCCCTTCATTCCAGAACAATGACACAGAATCACAGAACTGTAGGGTTGCTGGAGATTCAACTGGCTATCTAAACCAGCTGGAGTTAACTATGAGCAAGACAGGATCTGCACAGGAGTGCTAGGCCTAATGAGCACAGCAACTCAGGTCTTGCCACAGGAAGCAGTTGCCAAGACTAAAGGTCCCTGTGGTCCCCACAGCCATTGAGGTCTCCTCCTCTCCAGGGTGTTTTCCAAGCAATCGGAGACTGCGCCTGCGTGTCTGTCTTTGCTCCTCTTGCTTCATGCCTCTCCTGGTTCTGTGAGGCCAGTGGGGAGCGGGGCTTCTTGCAGCAGGAGGGGGGATGCCCTGGCTTCTTAACCAGCCTGTCTTATCTCTTGGCCCCCCTCTTCTCCTGATTCTGATTCTGGAGACTCTTCCAGCTCACTAAGCCCTGTTGCCTCATCATCTTCTGACACCTCCTCCTCCCAGTCTTCTCCTTCTCTCACTGATTGCTCATTGTCATCCCACCACCAATCCCCAGGCTCTGAACCTTCCTACCTTGGGGGGGGGGGGTTCCCCAGCTAGTTCCTCCCACCATTCTTCTGCATCCAGCCAGTGCATGAAAACAAGGTCGTTGTGCCATGCCACATTGATATAGTTCCATCATCGCGGAGGCCGCACTAGAGAATAACATTTATATGAGATTTGTGCAGGCTTTGGAGTATTGCACACCACTTAGGAAGCTGTCGTATTCCAGCAGGAAAGAGTATTTGCCTACCTTCGTGGCCACCAGGATATTGGTTTGCTCAAGCTCTCCCAGCTCCTACACCACCTGGTTGGCAATCTATGTGTGTTTGGCTTGTGAGATTGCAAGTTGTGTGGGCACTTAGTGGACCATCACTTTCCCCTTTTTTTTTTTTTTATGAAAAAGGCTCTGCCTGCTGTCACATCCCTGCTGTATCTCAGGGGAGAGAGCAGCCAACTTCAATGCGCCTCACAGTGATGAGTGAAGAAGAGTCTTTTTCATGGAAGTGTGCTGCGAGATGCCAGGAGCACAGCTAAACCACTTTCGCTCAGCTTTCCGTGCTCTCAGTAGTGGCTCAACCACAGCCTTGCCTTGAACACAGACTTTCTGTTTTTAACAACCAGGGTGGGGAGGAAATATTTGCTTTCCATTGCAGACATCTTTCTTAACTCCCTGGAAAGAGAAGCTGGAGGAATTCTTTTTCAGTGAATTTTGATGGCCTGATCACAAACTCCTGGGCTGTTATCTCCTGGGCAACCGTCCTTTGGAGTTTGCACGTCTCCAAATTTTGCAACTGATTTACAGCTCCCCCCCCCAAAAAAGACCAAAAATGTTTGGAAGTGTTTGCATTGAGATAATATTTTGTGATAAAATATTTATGCAGAAGTATTTAAATGCGAATCCTTGATGTTTTTGCAGATTTAATAAAACAGATTAACGAGGAAACAGGACAAAAAGGGGCTAACAAACCCAAGGTTCACATGTGACATGGAATGAACTGATCAACCCATCCCTACTCTTGCACAATACCTTTCTTCCCCTCCAACTTTATACTGGATACAACATACATTGAACGTAATTAATCTATAGAAAAGACTGTACATTGTGGGGTGGTGTGTGCGAGAGAGAGACATTGCACATTCTTTTGTAATCCAAGATTATTTTTTTTTTTGATAAAAATTATTTCAAACAAAATAAAGAGAACATGTTAGCTGCCTGGATGAGATGACAAGTCTGTCTAGTCCACCCTCTCTCTCTCGTCTCACAAGTCAGATGTGCTTTCAACTCTTGCAAGCCAGACCATGCAAACATCCAGATCGCTGGGGTGTCTTTGAGCCTTGTAGGTCGGGAAATATTGTCAGTTACCAGAGCTAGGTGTGCTTCCTCCCCATACTGTGTTCATTGTTCTCTGAGCCACAAAGCCATGCTGATGCCTAGTCAATTTTTCTCCGCCTTGCATGGGGGCCTCGAAGCCTCAATTCACCTGGTGATGTGCAGCCTTGAGTGGCATTTATCCTGCAGTGGCTGTAGCCTCCTCACCCCCCAGGAAGAGATGCTGGTGTTGATCTGTCACATCCTTTTTTTACCCCCAGCAAAGGCCTTTTCCCGTTCTCTTCTCCCCCACTTTTGCTCAGGATTTGAAGAAGGCCATCGGACTGAACTTGTGCTGTAACCCTTCGCCACAAGCCCACCAGCCCCTCATTAGTATTCTCCGCATTACACACCGGCTAAATCTGCCCTTGCGTTTCGATCACTGCTGTTTGCAATTACATGCGCGCACCAGCGAATGTGAGCATGGCTTGTGTGCATTGCCTTTCTGCCTTTGATTGCGGAGAATTATATGTTGCACAGTTGTGTGTGAGGCCGAATAATTGTATATGGTTTTGCGCAGATGATCCCTGTGTAAACATATGTAGGTACATAGCCCACTGATGTTGGCGTATAATTTTCATGTGTAATTGGAATGCGTGCAATCTATGGAAAGCATGATGTATCAAATTAAGAGTCGTTACCGAGATTAGATGATGGGGGGCTGCAGTGCAGAAGTAGGTGAAGGGAGGCAGAAAGTCTTGAGCTTAAACTCTGGCATCTTGAAAGGAAAGGACGTCAGCTAGCAAGGCTAGCAAAGACCCTTCAAGGAGACACTGGACTTAGGAGGGTCTGTGCCAATACCAGAGTCAGCAATTCCGGGCTTGAGAGACCAATTGCCTGACACTCTAAGGGAGATTCCTGGGTCTATTTCTGGATGAGAGTGCATTTGGTGGCAGCTCGTGCTGCCTCTGGAGAGCTGTGTTCAGTTCTGGGTGAAGCGTTGGTCAGCTGGGGTGGACTTAGAGGAGGGCAACGAGGAATGGCGAGAATGGCAGAAGTGGCCAGGGAGGCAGTACAGGTCAAGCTCAGTTGTTCTCCTGGCTTTCCAACACAACACTGAAGGAGAGGAGATATTATTGTTATTTTATTTATACCCAGCCCATCTGGCTGGGCTTCCCCAGTTACTAATAAAACATCAAACATTAAAAACTTCCCTAAACAGGGTTGCCTTCAGATGTCTTCTAAAAGTCAGATAGTTGTTTATTTCCTTGACATCTGATGGGAGGGCGTTCCACAGGGTGGGTGCCACTACCAAGAAGGCCCTCTGCCTGGTTCCCTGTAACCTCACTTCTCACAGGGAGGGAACTGCCAGAAGGCCCTCAGCGCTGGACCTCAGTGTCCAGGCGGAATGATGGGGGTGGAGACGCTCCTTCAGGTTTAATGGGCTGGGGCCATTTAAGGTTTTAAAGGTCACCACCAACACTTTGAATTGTGCTCAGAAACGTACTGAGATAGAGAGAAGTCGTGATTCCAGCTGGCCTTTTGGAGAAACCTCCCAAGAGCATAGGCTAATCCACTCTTCAATTTGTCCTATTATTTCTAAACTTAGAGGTTTTTACTTTTTTTCAGTTTACTGCTGAGTCGGAAGAAGCGTCAATCCACAAGCATTTTGCTCTGATTCAGCAGGAAACATCCTGGGGAAAGCAGCGGGGTGAACGAAAACTGTCTTGGATCCATGGACAGTTCCAAGATCCCTTAAAAAGTCTAGTTAAAATAATCCACAGACTTAACAGATTGGGGCCAATGAGAGCTGTACTCCTACAATGTCTGGAAGGGCACATTGACTATTTCTGGTGGAGCTTGTATGGAGCTCGCTGTGTTCCCAACCATCTGGAGTGAAATAAATGTGGCAATTAACCTTCACATCTAACATCTGGCAGAATCAAATTTTATTATACAGTCGTACTTTGGTTTTTAAACAGAATGTGTTCCGGAAGTCCATTTGACTTCAGAAACATTTGGAAACGAAGGTGCGGCTTCCAATTGGCTGCAGGAGCCAAATGGAAGTCGCAACAGACATTCAGCTTCCAAGGCAGAGTTTGCAAACCAGAACACCTACTTCCAGGTTTGCAACATTCGAGTTCCGAGTTGTTCATGAACTAAGATGTTCGAAAACCAAGATATGGCTGTATTCAGTCACAGCTACCTGTTAAACAGGAGATAAAACACTGCAGTTGTGCAATTGCTAATATAAAACGAGCTAATATTGGAGGATACAAAATAATAATTAAAAAAGCAGAGCTGCACTTAAACAGAGAGAATCCCTTTGTGAATCTCTGCAATTGGTTGATAAGAGAAAATAAAATGGTAATCTGGTTATTCTTTTGACCATATCAGCCAGAAAGCTGGATCCCATACAAAATTCCTTCCTGGGTGTTTTAGTAAGCCAGGAGTGAATTATCTATTTTGCTCTTTTCTGGAAATGTTTCCTATAGAAAGGGAAGGCATTAATGCTTCTCTTCCTCTGTCCCCACAGAGACAAAACCATTCTTTATAGGAAATGCAGGAGGTGGAGAAACAGCCATCCAGCACAGTGGAAGGAAAGCAATTAAATCTTGCTCCACAAAGATCAGTGGATATTTTGGAACAGTCAGGTTATCTGAATAATTGGCATGGCCTTTTAAAAAGTCAATAGACAACCCAGGATAAATTGGAGAACAAGTTTTACAAGCCGCAGTCAGAGTGCTGTACATCAATATCCTTAATCCAAAGATTAAGCATGGATTTTTTCCTGACCTTGACCCCACCTCCCATGGGCCAATTTTGACCGGTGGGTGGGACAACCTGACTGTCAATCAGAGAAAACCGAGGGGCAATAGCATAGCCGTCTTCAAACATTGGAAGGGTTGTCACATGGATGGTGGAGCAAGCTTGTTTTCTGCTGCTCCAGAGGGTAAAATCCGAACCAAGGGATTGAAATTGCAATAAAAGAGATTCTGACTAAGCATTTGGGAGACCTTTCTGACGGTAAGAGCTGTTCAACAGTGGAACAAGCTATTTCAGAAAATGGTAGCCTCTCCTTTGGAGCTCTTTAAGTAGACGTTAGATGTTGGTGTAATTTAGAAATATGGGTGGAATTACTCCTAAATTCTTGGGATGTCTTGAGCAGCCCATCCCTCCCCAACTGGATTCTGTTCAGCAAAAAGACCCAACTGCATGGGTGTCAGGAATAAATCGCAGGAAGTGTTAGGGTGCTGCTGGGAGACGGGGGCAATTGGCAGGCCCCCAGCTGGCTCCAGCCACCGGCCGGCAGCCGGGCGAAACTCCGGATTTCGGAACAGCATCAAAATTGCGACTCAAGCCTCAGAAACCTTTAGAGAGTGAGCACACAATCCAGCAGAGATAAGAACTCTTTGCAGCAGAAGTAGCAGACAGAGACATGCGTAAGCATATTTACAGCATTTATTCAGCAGCAGGACAAAGGAAAAACCTGTCTGCTTCCCTTCGTGCAAAAGCAGTATACAACGGAAGTTCCCAGCAGACTGTGCTAGAAGTAAGCAGACACGTGACATACAACAACTCCACATGCCTGTTCTAAAGGTGGAACGGTACTGTATCCTAACAGGGAGTAGGTGAACTCTTTGTTAGAAGAAACATGGTCAGCTCAGGAGCGCCAGGCTACACGAGTATCTCAACTCTTCTCGGTAGGTCTTGCCCCTATGAGGCAGTTGTGGAGACTGAAGTTCCCTTCTTCTCTAGAGCCCTTCCCAAGCAGTCTGAGACTCTGTTGACATTCTTGTCTCTGCTCCCCCCTCTTCATACCTCTTCCTATGGTGGTGTAGTGGTTAAGAGCGGTGGACTCGTAATCTGGGGAACCGGGTTCGTTTCCCCGCTCCTCCACATGCAGCTGCTGGGTGACTATGGGCCAGTCACACTTCTCTGAAGTCTCTCAGCCTCACTCACCTCACAGAGTGTTTGTTGTGGGGGAGGAAGGGAAAGGAGATTGTTAGCCGCTTTGAGACTCCTGAAGGGGAGTGAAAGGCGCGATATCAAATCCAAACTCTTCTTCTTCTTCTTCTGGTCCTGAGAGACCAGCGGGGAGGGGAGCTGGTTGCAGCAGGAGGGGAAGACTGCCTGGCTTCTTCAGCAGCCTGACTCATCTCTGCTTCTTGGCCTCCCTCCTCTCTGGATTTGTGTAGGGTTTACTCCTTAGCCTATAGATTAATCTGGTCACGAGGGCCTAACATCTTGCCTAGACTGGCCCTTTGACATACAGAGGTGTGCGATTAGTTCCATTTTTCTCAATGTCGCAAGTAGGGAAGATCAAAGGTGACTTCTATATGGACTACAACTCCCAGCAACTGCAGCCAACCTGGCCTGTAGTCAGGGATGATGGGATTTGTAGCCCTACAACATCTGGCAAGTACCACGTTGCATATCCCAGTGTAGCTTTTAACCTTACCCTGGGCAAGTTATAGGAATATCCCAGCAATAATGTTGGCTGCCGTTCTTGCATGCAAAGGAGACGGGGAGAATCTGGAGGAAAGGCAAACCTTGCTGGTAAGAGGACGGTGCTTTTTCATTTTTATTTTTTGAGAAACAGCTCTTTAAATGGCATTTGCATTTGGAGAAACTCAGGCACAGCAAGCGAAGTAGCTTCCAAATGAGGCGAGATGCTTCACTGAATGTCATTTCCCCGTGATAATTCCACTTGCTGTTTGGTACATGTCATTAGCTGTCAGTAATAAATTTACATAGCGGTGGGGGGGGTGACAAATGACAACTGCCGATGCAGGTGGCACGCCAACAAGGGCAGAAATTAATACGGGTGTGTGTGTGTGTGTGTGCGTGTGTGTCTGTCTTTCTTCTGAGTGCAGATATGACATCAAAGCGGAGTTGGAGTGGAAATTAAACTGTAGGGCAGGTTTCTCTGGGTTTCTCCTGCCGCGCTGAAAAAGGCTTCTCCCCTTTCAAGCTACTTTTGCACTGCTTGAGAAAACATTTGCCTGCTTGCTTGCATTAACATAAGATCTGGTTAACCTGCTAGATAACTTCACAATCTGCCGGTTATTTGGTCTGATGCAGCAGATCACCGGGACCGCCTAGGCGGCCTGCAGGGGCTAACAAGATTCCCTTATAGGAAGCCTTCAGGCAGGAACTGAGTGCAACAAGCCCCTCCCAGCTTGGGATTCCCAGCGACTGGCATTCAGGTGCATATTGCCTCCAGCAGTGGAAGTGGAACATAGCCATTGTGGCTAGCGGCCACTGGTGACTTTGCCTCCATGGATTCCTCCAAATCATGGGTAGGCAAACTAAGGCCCGGGAGCCGGATCTGGTCCAATCGCCTTCTAAATCCAGCCCACGGATGGTCTGGGAATCAGCGTGTTTTTACATGTGTAGAATGTGTCCTTTTATTTAAAATGCATCTCTGGGTTATTTGTGGGGCCTGCCTGGTGTTTTTACATGAGTAGAATGTGTGTTTTTATTTAAAATGCATCTCCGGGTTATTTGTGGGGCATAGGAATTCATCCATTTTTTTTCTTCAAAATATAGTCCAGCCCCCCACAAGGTCTGAGGGACAGTGGACTGGCCCCCTGCTGAAAAGGTTTGCTGACCCCTGCTCCAAACTCTCTTTTAAAACCATCCAAGTTGGTGGCATCACTGCCTCTCACGGGAGCGAGTTTTATGCGCTGTGCAAACAAGTCCTTTCCTTCATCTGTCTTCAAATCATCCCAATGCTCAGCTTCGTTGGGCGGCCCCGAGTTCTAATGCTGCGAGAAATAGATAAAAGATTCCCTCAACCCACTTTCTCCACCCCATGCAAAATCATACCCCGCCCCATTTAAATTGCTGCAATTACTTCTAAATGTGCAGTGTTTTATAGGTATAAATTACCACATACGAATGTAATGCAGATGTGTGTGTGTCCCTTTTTGCCCTTTGTTCCGTGACGCATTTGCTTCTGCATTTCTGGGCACCCTTCCAAATCTACAATTCTATGCTTCCATGGTATTTTTAACAGTGGGTAAGTGGGTGCTATCGATATTAACAAACTATACATTTAAAACACATTCTGTAAGCAGCCCATATGGTGTAAGCTGCCCAGAGCGGCTGGGGAAACCCAGCCAGATGGGTGGGGTATATATAATAACATTTATCCATCCATCCATCCATCCATCCATCCATCCATCCATCCTCTTCCTTAACCCCCCCAAAAAAAACCTGTTAACTGTAGTTTGTGAAGGGTGCTGTGAACCATAGTTCTGCAAAGGGGAAAACTACAGCTCCCAAGATTCTTGAGGGGGTGGGTTCCTTTAAATGCATTATGTTTACACAGCCTTTGTGCCTGTTTTCAGTTACGATGGAACATTGCGCTGCATCAAATTCAGACGTAGCTGCTCGAGAGCTTAATCCAAAAGGCAAGTCCGTCTTCTGCTCTGCGTTTTGCATTAAGCTTTTGGAGAAGCCTGGCTGCATTCGGTTTCCTTTTTCCTTGTGGCTCCTTTTGATGCAATTTCACAGCTTTCCCCGGGCCCTCGACCCGCTGTTTATGCAGTCTTGGCGGCTGCATGTTCAGGCAACTGCCGGTAACCTTGGAGACTGGCTTCCCTCTCTGAAGCCCAGACAAGGGGCAGACATTTGCCATTAAAGGAGACCTTCCCGCAATTTCTCTCTTAGTGTTCAGTAAATGTTCCTGCCCTGCCATTAGCACAACACACTCCATCTTCTAAGCGGCTCTGTATCTTCATGTCATTAATTCACGTGGCAACCCTCTGTTGTTATCTCTGCTCCGAGGGGGCCTGAGTAGTTTAATCAGCTCCTATCCCCCTTTTCCGCAAGCCTCTAAACTCAAAGGGAAACACAACAAAACCAAAGAAATGATAGCATTCGGCCAGCGATTCATAGCACAAGCTGTGTACACACCGTGTGTTTGAAGCACCCGAAAGAATTCTGGGAACTTACCCCTCGCAGGGCTACGGTTCTCGGGATTCTTTATGGGCAGTCATGCGTTTTAAATATGCTTTAAATGCATGGAAAGAGCGCGAGATCTTACCTCATTCGCGCTTTCTGAAACGAGACAAAAGTCAAAACACAGCCACCTTTTTGAAATTTGCACTTTTTGAAATTTCGTGGTGCAGCTTCCCAGCATATAATATGCATATAATGAGGAGGGGGGGAGCATATACAAATGCATATATTAGTGGAAAATAATATGAAGTAAGAATATAAGAAATATAAGAGGAGCCCTCCTGGATCAGGCCAGTGCGGGATGAGACCCCAAAGCGGGTGGTAGAGACTGAAAAACATCGCCGTGAGGACTTTGAACACTCAGCCACTGCATAATGCTGCCTGTTTAACTGTCAGGGTGCGAATAGGAGACAGGAACTGGGCGGATGGAATGGAACAGAACGGCTATAATCCCAAATATCTGCACTGCACGCTGCAACGTTCTGTTGCAGTTCTCCATATGTTTTCGTGGTGCCCTGCTACAACAGCGGGGGTAGGCTCTGTTCCGTTTAAGGTACCAGGAGTCTCAATCTGGTGGCATCTCCGGGGAAAGGGGACTAGGAAAACCTTCCTTAGGTACCTCAGACAAGGCACTAGGATCACTGAGGTACAAGAGAGCTGTTTAAATATATCCTAACTTAAAACACTCCCCGAGCGAAACGGGGCAAGGAACTTGCCAAAAGTAACCAGACTCCTCGAGGAGGTTTGGCCGCTGCCAAAGGAATATTATGCACACTTATTTTTAATAGGAAACCTGAGTCCAGAAAGGTTTGCTACAGATCAGCCAATCCCCTGGAGTGGACAGGGGCAGGCCTGTAACACCAATTAATGCCTCGGAAAGCTGGCATTAAGCCCGTGCCAATTAACACAGCCGCGCTTGTGTCCCTCGCTGAGCCTTCTGGAAAATCTGCCCTCAGAGAGGCGGTGCGGAAGGGCCGTTCCCTTTGCTTTTCCGGCCAAACTGGGTCTCAGAAAGAGAAGCAGCGTGGCCTAGGGGTTAGAGTGTTGTGGACGACGAGGTGGGAGAGACCGGGGTTCAGATCTGACCCCAGGCATAAAGCTCACTGGGTGACCATGGACCGGTCACAGTCTCTCAGCCTAATCCATAGCAGAGTGCAGATTTCCACACAGACTGATTCCGAGCACAATTCAGAGTGTTGGTGCTGACCATTAAAGCCCTAAACCGCCTCGGTCCAGTATACCTGAAGGAGCGTCTCTACCCCCATTGTTCAGCCCGGACACTGAGATCCAGCGCCGAGGGCCTTCTGGTGGTTCCCTCATTGCGAGAAGCCAAGTTACAGAGAACCAGGCAGAGGGCCTTCTCGGTAGTGGCACCCGCCCTGTAGAACGCCCTCCCACCAGATGTCAAAGAGAACAACTACCAGACTTTTAGAAGGCATCTGAAGGCAGCCCTGTTTAGGGAAGCTTGTAATGTTTGATGCATTATGGTATTTTAATATTTTGTTGGAAGCTGCCCAGAGTGGCTGGGGAAGCCCAGCCAGATGGGCAGGGTATAAATAATAGATTATTATTGTTATCTTTATTGCTGGGAACCATGGAAGGGGAGAGGGCTCTTGTGTTCGAATCCTGCTTGCAGGCTTCCTGTAGGCATCTGGTTGGCCAGTGTGGTGTAGTGGCTAAGAGCGGTGGACTCATAATCTGGTGAACAGGGTTTGCTTCCCCGCTCCTCCACATGCAGCTGCTGGGTGACCTTGGGCCAGTCACACGTCTTTGACGTCTCTCAGCCCCACTCACCTCACAGAGTGTTTGTTGTGCAGGAGGAAGGGAAAGGAGAATGTTAGCCGCTCTGAGACTCCTTCGGGTAGTGATAAAGCGGGATATCAAATCCAAACTCTTCTTCTTCTTCTTCATTGACCTGATCTAGCAGGTCTCTCCTGTTAAAAAAAAGGCTCAGAGAGCAGATGTTTGGGAAGATCCCATGCCCCAAACCCTTGAGAGATGCCGGCATCGATAGTAGGATATCCTACTAGTCATTCAATGCATCACTTTCCTATCCTGAATCTAGCAGCTGAGTTTGCTGACCTTGCAATTATGTGCATTTTAAGGGCAGGAACGCATGTCTTTCTATTTGACCTGAAAACATGAAACTGCTTTAAAATTCAATGAGCCCCGGAGACAGGATGTCCCCTAAGGAGGGCCACATGCATTTTGTGATTCTAACCAAGTGGTGGGATTTGTTAAGAGGGCTTAAATATGCCGCGCTCTGAGAACTCTGCTCAACTGACATGCCTGTTTATTTAACAGATCTATATCCTACTTCCTCCCAAACGTGAGCAACGAGGAGAGTCTTTTGACTTAGAATAATAAAATCATACAATTGTAGCGTTGGAAGCTACACCCAAGGGTCATCTAGCCCAACCCCCTGCAATGCTGGAATCTCAGCTAAAGCATTCGTGGCAGATGGTCATCCAACCTCTGCTTAAAAACCTGAAAGGAAGAAGCAGAGGAAAGCAAGCTTGCTTCCTCTTCCATGGGGCTGCCCTTAAGATATTTGAAGGTGGCTATCATCTTCTCTCGATGTCACGCTGGCCACGTGACCCGGAAGTGTCTCCGGACAGCGCTGGCCCCTGGCCTCTTAAGTGTGATGGGCTCACAATCCCAGAGTCTGTCAAGACTGGCCCTTACGGGCAGGGTTACCTTTACCTTTACCTTTCGGGACGCAGGTGGCGCTGTGGGTTAAAGCCTCAGCGCCTAGGGCTTGCCGATCGAAAGGTCGGCGGTTCGAATCCCTGCGGCGGGGTGCGCTCCCGCTGCTCGGTCCCAGCGCCTGCCAACCTAGCAGTTCGAAAGCACCTCCGGGTGCAAGTAGATAAATAGGGACCGCTTACCAGTGGGAAGGTAAACGGCGTTTCCGTGTGCGGCTCTGGCTCGCCAGAGCAGCGATGTCACGCTGGCCACGTGACCCGGAAGTGTCTCCGGACAGCGCTGGCCCCTGGCCTCTTAAGTGAGATGGGCGCACAACCCCAGAGTCTGTCAAGACTGGCCCTTACGGGCAGGGGTACCTTTACCTTTACCTTTTATCATCTTCTCTCAGTCTCTTCTTTTCCAGGCTAAACATTCCCAGCTCCTTCAACCACTCCTCATAAGCCTTTGTTTCCAGACACTTGATCATCTTGGTCGCCCTCCTCTGCACACCTTCCAGCTTGTCAACATCCTTCTTAAATTGTGGTGTCCAAAACTGGACACAGAACTCCAGGTGTGGTCTGACCAAGGCAGAATAGAGTGGTATTATTACTTTCCTTGATCTGGACACTATACTTCCGTTGATGCACTCTAGAATAGCACTAGTTTTTTTTGCTGCTGCATCACACTGTGGACTCAGGTTAAGCTTGTGGTCTACTAAGACCTTCCTAGATCCTTTTCACATGTGCTGCTAACAAAACAAAACAAAACAAAACAAAACAAAACAAAACAAAACAAAACAAAACAAAACAAAACAAAACAAAACAAAACATAAAAAAAATCCTTCCAGTATCACCTTTGATGTTGTTGTTGTTTAGACGTTTAGTCGTGTCCAACTCTTTGCGACCCCATGGACCAGAGCACGCCAGGCACTCCTGTCTTCCACTGCCTCCCGCAGTTTGGTCAAACTCATGCTGGTAGCTTCGAGAACACTGTCCAACCATCTCGTCCTCTGTCGTCCCTTCTCCTTGTGCCCTCCATCTTTCCCAACATCAGGGTCTTTTCCAGGGAGTCTTCTCTTCTCATGAGATGGCCAAAGTATTGGAGCCTCAGCTTCACAATCTGTCCTTCCAGTGAGCACTGATTTCCTTCAGTGGGCTGATTTCCTTCAGAATGGATAGTATCACCTTAGAGATCAACTAAGTTAGTTATTGGTATGAACTTTTGTGTGCATGCACACTTCTTCAGATACCTGTAACATGTCCTGCTAGTAAGCCAGGTGTCCCCCATCCTATATTTGTGCATCTTGGTTCTTCCTGCCTAAGTCCAGAACCTTGACATTTGTCCCTGTTGACATTCATTTTGTTAGCTTGGGCCCAGTTCTCCATTTAACATTTTATATGTTGTCCTGTACCCTTAGAACAGCGTCCTCACTCCTCTCTCATTGGCATATAGGAAGCCACCTTAGGCTGAGTCAGACCATTCATCCATCTATCTAGCTCAGTATTGTCTACATTGACTGGCAGCAGCTCTTGGAGGCTTTGGACAGGAGGCAAACCCCAGCCCTAAGTGGAGATGCCGAAGGCAGTATGCATGCAAAGCAATTGCTATAGCCCTTCCCTTAACAATAATATTAAGATTCCAGTTTTCACACTTCTCGGTTTAAGTAGGGGCAAAAGAAATTGCCTTAACCTGAGGCAAACCAATTGGTTCATTTTGCTCAAGATTGTCTACAATGCCTGGAAGCAACTTCCTAAAGATTCAGGCAAGATATTTTCCCAGTCCTTTCTGGAGATAGGTGGGGAAAAAATGGTAAAGGACCCCCGGATGGTTAAGCCCAGTCAAAGGCGACTATGGGGTTGTAGCGCTCATCTCGCTTTCAGGCCGAGGGAGTCGGCGTTTGTCTGCAGACAGCTTTCCGGGTCATGTGGCCAGCAGGACTAAACTGCTTCTGGCACAATGGGACACCGTGACAGAAACCAGAGTGCACGGAAACGCTGTTTACCTTCCCGCCACAGCGATACCTATTTATCTACTTGCACTGGTGTGCTTTTGAACTGCTAGGTTTGCAGGAGCAGGGACTGAGCAACGGGAGCTCACCCCATTGCAGGGATTCAAACTGCCGACCTTTCGATCGGCAAGCCCAAGAGACTCAGTGGTTTAGACCACAGCGCCACCCGCATCCCCCCTGGAGATAGCATACCCATGGGGTTGGTGTCCAGTGAAATGTGGACATGTTCAAGGGAGCATGTTCAACGTAGGAAAGGCCACTCTAGTGCAAACAGGAATTGAGCAGGAAGCGCTAACAGTCTTCTGTGCATGGTGGTTTATTAGTTTTTGTTTTTGAGGGGATATTTACTGCAAACTTTCACAAGCCCCATAGGATATACTGGTGGGTGTATTGTTGCTTACAGGTGCTGCCCATTTTTGCAAAATTACATCTGGCTGTTCTTGTTATGCTGCATCTATAGTTTTGCGAGCCGATCGAGCAACCAGATTCTATGTCTTCATCTCCGTGCAATGTCCTGTTGCAATGGAGTGGGGGGCTCAGACCACAGGAGAGGAAAACCTCTGGCCAAGAGTGGATGAAAAAAGAAAAAAAAAAGTTTTCACGGATGGATGTACAAAGCTCTGGCAAGGGTTGGGGAATGCTATGGAAGCAATTAACCCATGAACTAGCAGGATAAAATAGCTCCAATAAGTGGTCCTCGTTGCGGTCATTGTTTGGTGGTTGTGGGGAGACTTAAAATCAGAGACTCCAAAGCATATGGAGAAGTGCCGTCCAGAGAAAACAGACTCCGGGGCATCTGATAGCTTGTTCATGTGGTCTGGCACCTTATCCCATGATTTAAATCTACAAAGAAACCAAACCCTATATTTGATGCCCCCACATTTCTATATACTGTAATCCATAAAATGTGGGATGTTTGGGATATATAAATATGCTTCCCTGAGTCTCAGCAGCGTCACCCACAGACAAACAAGCACCCGGTTAACGTTTGTAAACGGTGCTTGGAATTGTCATTTTACCCCCCTCCGAAAAGGGCCCAATTCTCATAGAATCATAGAATCATAGAATCATAGAGTTGGAAGAGACCACAAGGGCCATCGAGTCCAACCCCCTGCCAAGCAGGAAACACCATCAGAGCACTCCTGACATATGGTTGTCAAGCCTCTGCTTAAAGACCTCCAAAGAAGGAGACTCCACCACACTCCTTGGCAGCAAATTCCACTGTCGAACAGCTCTTACTGTCAGGAAGTTCTTCCTAATGTTTAAGTGGAATCTATTCTATTCTATTCCAGTTCAATTCACAATTCCGTAATGTGGTACTTGGCACCCTCCCCTTCCTCACAGCCAAATCCTACACACTGCTCTGCTAAAGTAGATACTTAAGAAGACATAGGACTCAGCAAGACTGGTAAATAAAAAGCAAACACTGAGGTCCAGATCCGAGGGCCTTCTGGCGGTTCCTTCACTGCAAGATGTGAGGTTACAGGGAACCAGGCAGAGGGCCTTCTCGGTGGTGGCGCCCGCCCTGTGGAACGCCCTCCCATCAGATGTCAAGGAAATAAACAACTATCTGACTTTTAGAAGACAGCTGAAGGAAGTCCTGTGTAGGGAAGCTTTTAATGTTTGATGTTTTATCGTGTTTTTGATATTCTATTGGGAGCCACCCAGAGTGGCTGGGGAAACCCAGCCAGATGGTCGGGGTATAAATAAATAAATAACAACACCACGTATGTGCGATATAACATTGTGCCACCAGTTGGCGACGTGGGATCCCGTTTTTCTCAACCTGCTTTCCCTGTTTAAATTTACAATGCTTTAAACTGAAACACTTCCTTGATGTGTCTGAATCCAGCCTTAGAGGTGGTGGACTCTCTTCCTTGGAGGTTTTCAAGCAGAAGTTGGCTGGTCATCTGTCATGGATGCTTTAGTTGAGATTCATCCATTGCAGGGGGTTGGACTAGTATACAGTTCTGTGATTCTATTATCTCCAGTGAAAGCACCTCACATAGCAGGGCTTTGTTTATTTTCTGACAATTTTTTAAACCGCTGTGTGTTAACATAATGCCATGGTGGTGTATAGCAATGGCGATAAAAACAGATGGTGTAATTATCAGAAGATAAAAAAAAAAAAGTTCTGCGGATTAGATGTACCCCTTAAAAAAAAAAAAAGGAGAGCGTTGTGCGAGAATTTTGCAGGCTGTTTGCTCGTCTTCCTCCCTCCAATCAACTATCTCAGAAATGGCCTCGTACGTAACGCAACGGTCAAAGACGTCATGTGGAGTTTGGACGCTCTCAAGGGGACTTTGATTCAGTAAAGCAACGAATGGTTTGAATTAGAGAAAATGTATGCAATCGTTTCACTGGGCCCAGATACAATCGCACTCCGCTGTGGTTCATGTTATGCATGGAAAGAAAGAAAGAAAGAAACTGCTTCTTTCCAAGAGTGGAGAATTCCAAGCTACCCACCGAAAGGAGTAAGCAGCCATGCTGAGCGCAAATATGCTGCAAGAGGGGGAAAGAAAAGAGCAAAACAGTCGGGTCGGAATCCTCGAAAAAAGAGAAGCCAGCATGATGCAGTAGACAGAAAATTGGCCTGCGCCCAGAGAGAGGCGGATTCAAATTCCTGCTCCCATGATGCTCACTGCAAGAACTTTGGGGTGCTTAAAGACTCTATGACTTGAAAGTCAATACACTATATGCACTTTTCTTTGTTTTTGTTTACTTTGCTTTTTACACAAGAAAATCTTTAATGAAAACTATTAAAAACACACACAGACAGGGTTGAGGATAATATGTACCCTGCCCTAAAGTTCATGAAGGAATGGCAGAATCTGCACATATTATTATTACAGTAAGATAATAATAAGGGACTCTGGTTTTGAAACGTGCACTTTTATGTCAGGATAAATATTAGTTCTTTCTCTTACAGAATACTTTCCAGGACAGGGAAAACTAGTTGTTATATATGTAAAATGGAAGTTCTAGAGACACAAAGGCATTGATCCTCGGGACGCAGGTGGCGTTGTGGGTTAAAGCCTCAGCGCCTAGGACTTGCCGATCGAAAGGTCGGCGGTTCGAATCCCTGCGGCGGGGTGCGCTCCCGCTGCTCGGTCCCAGTGCCTGCCAACCTAGCAGTTCGAAAGCACCTCCGGGTGCAAGTAGATAAATAGGGACCGCTTACCAGCGGGAAGGTAAACAGCGTTTCCGTGTGCAGCTCTGGCTCGCCAGATGCAGCTTTGTCACGCTGGCCACGTGACCCGGAAGTGTCTCCGGACAGCGCTGGCCCCTGGCCTCTTAAGTGACATGGGCGCACAACCCCAGAGTCTGTCAAGACTGGCCCGTACGGGCAGGGGTACCTTTACCTTTACCTATGCCCAATGATAAATATATATATATCAAACACTGCATTCTGGGCTGCATTTGTTATCATTCTTCTTCTTTTTTGGCGATCCCTCGTAGCTGAGTAAGATTGTCTTCCATAAACACGGTTTTAACAATGAGTCCGTAAGTGACTGTGGAGGCCAATTCTGGATCCACACGTCCTTCCACAGTGGGGACATTGGTTTCTGGGCGGGAGTTGATTACAGTGTGGATTTGCCAAGCGTGCCTTCCTCTTAGCACATTTCTCCCTTGCGTCCTGAGTTCGAGTGTCTTCAAAGCCCATGACACCTTTGGTAAGGCTGTTCTCCAACTGGAGCGCTCACAGCCCAGTGTTTCCCAGTTGTCAGTGTTTATACTACATTTTTTTTTAGATTTGTCTTGAGACAGTCTTTAAACCTCTTTTGTTGACCACCAACATTACACTTTCCATTTTTAAGTTCGGAATAGAGTAGTTGCTCTGGAAGAGGATCATCAGGCATCCGCACAACATGACCAGCGTAGCTGGAACAGAACTTCTTGGCTGCCAGCACAAATTTAGCTACCTGGTGTGTAACATATAGAAGTTTATCTGCAAGGAGTTCAACTGTTGCTTCCTGTGCGGATCGACCTGGAAGCCAATTAAGAACTGGCAATATAAATTCCCCTCTGGGCATTGTATACAGGGGGCAAATCAGCAGAGAGAGTGTGAGGTCCTCTGCTTGATTGCAGCCATGTATACATTTGTGATCCATAAGGGGAATTCCCCAATATCTCCCCTCTAATATGATGAGGGCATCCGTTGAAATCTTAGTTCTACAAAGGCGCTGTGTTGTTGTGGGAAGGTCAGAGTCTCAAGGTAAGGGGGCCTTGAGTGAAGGGTCTTAATTTGGGGGTACTAAGCAGAGGAAGAGGCAGCAACGAAGGATGCTCTGTCTTGGTTGGCATCCTGATCAAAAAACCAATTTCTAAAGTCACACAGGCTAAGAACTAAGTAGTTCTCCATTTGGAGATTATAAGCCCTAAGCTTATCTTGGCATTTTTGTTTTTTTTTTCATAATTTTTTTTATTAATTTCCAGTTTTTTAACAGAAACAAAAAACAACAAAAAAAACAGACAAACAAAAAACTCATATTTTCATAACCTTATTTTCATAACCCTCTTTTCCCGGACTTCCCCATACCTTTCCCTTTTTGCATCCTTAATTTAGTACCATTATTCAGCAACCTATCTTGCCTATCTTGGCATTTTTGTGCCCAGCCTCCTGTCTTTAGTTGCTCTAACCAGCAGAGCTTAGTAAGGATATGACCCTCAAAGGCATTTAGTTTGCGCCCATATCTCAGATAAAGGTAAAAGTAAAGGTACCCCTGCCCGTACGGGCCAGTCTTGACAGACTCTGGGGTTGTGCGCCCATCTCACTTAAGAGGCCAGGGGCCAGCGCTGTCCGGAGACACTTCCGGGTCACGTGGCCAGCGTGACAAAGCTGCATCTGGCGAGCCAGAGCTGCACACGGAAACGCTGTTTACCTTCCCGCTGGTAAGCGGTCCCTATTTATCTACTTGCACCCGGAGGTGCTTTCGAACTGCTAGGTTGGCAGGCACTGGGACCGAGCAGCGGGAGCGCACTCCGCCGCAGGGATTCGAACCGCTGACCTTTCAATCGGCAAGTCCTAGGCGCTGAGGCTTTAACCCACAGCGCCACCTGCGTCCCATCATCTCAGATAGGCTGGATCAATTCTGGCTGCTAGTGAGGGGAGGCCCAACTCAGCTCTCAGATGGTCTGCCAGTGTCCCGCAGGGAAGGCCCAAAATCTGCCCCATAAATTCATGTTGTAGGACCTCTATTTCAGATTTGACACCAACTCCCCATATCTCAGCCCCGTAGAGCATTTGGATGATGATTTTAGATCTGTCTAAAACGATTAGATGATTAACTGGCTGCCCTTTGAATGGAAGAACCTATATAGCTGCCCAGTAGAACGGCCGGGTATTAGCTCAATTGCTTCCAGATGGGGTTTCCATGATGACTTCCCATCAATAAGTAATCCTAGACAACTAATTCTAGGTACTTGCTCAAGGGTGTGACCATCTACAGTGTCCACCTGGACTTGGTAGTCCTCTTGCCAAATGCAGTGACCTTGGTTTTAACGTAGTTGATTTTTAGATGTTCTATTTTACACAGCTGTCCAAGTTTAACCAGTATCCTTCTAAGTCCGATTTTATTATGGGAGAACAAAACTTCAAGTTATCGGCATAGAGCAGAACTGGCACTTTATGATTCCTGAGGGTGGGGGCGAAGAAGGAGAGGGATGCCATATCAGGAATGAGATTGTTTATATAGTAATTACCGTATTTTTCGCTCTATAACACGCACCCGACCATAACACGCACATAGTTTTTAGAGGAGGAAAACAAGAAAAAAAATATTCTAAACGAAACAGTGGATGTATGATTTTTGTGGTTCATGCTGTGGCCACAGACATGTGATCTGACGGTGAGTTTGAGGTAGCCCAATGCAAAAATCCTGAGGATCCATGTGGATCCGTGCTTTGTAACCACGTTTTAAGTGGGGAGGGAAGGAAAAGCAATCAAGGGACAAGGAACACACGTGGGGTGGGGGGAGAAGGATGCTGTTAATAATGCAGAAGAGGGGGCTCTGCTTCTCTCCCTCCTCCCCGGCTCACTGAAAAACTTTGCTGCTATTTAGCCAGCTGAGTGGGGAGGAGAGTGGGACAGAGAGCCTGCTTGCTTTAAAGGAGCCAACCGGACTCTCCTCTCCCGCTTTGCTCCTTTAAAGCAAGCAGGCTCTCTGTCCCTCTCTCCTCCCCACTCAGCGGCTCTTCTCCTGCTTTGCTGTTTCAAAGTGAGCCATGGAGGAGGGAAGGAAGGGGAACCATGGATCCTCTGCTCACGACTGCCCCCCCCCCCCGCCACCCGTAGGCATTCGCTCCATAACACGCGCAGACCTTTCCCCTTACTTTCTAGGAGGAAAAAAGTGAGTGTTATGGTGCAAAAAATACGGTAAATAGGAACGGTGCCAGTATACATCCTTGCTTGACACCTCTGTTAACTGGAGTGCTTTGAAGGCCCAGCCTCACTTGCCTGAAGTTCCCTCGATGTAGTTGTTGGATGAGCCAGAGAAGACTTTGAAATAACAATAAACCTGGATCCTTCGGAAAGCCTTTGGCTGAACTGATCTTACCATATTTAGACTGCCGTCTGTCGTTTTCTGAGAATGAAAATGCTGGTATCCTTATGCAATTATACAAATCTATGGTGCATTTGGAATACTGTGCACAGTGCTGGTCACCTCACCTCAAACAGGGCATTGTAGAGCAGGGAAAGTTTTGGACAAGGGCAACAAAAATGGTGAATGGGATGGGACAACTCCCCTGAGGGGAAAGGTTGTGGCGCTGGGGACTTTTGAGAGAAAAGGCGAGTAAGGCCTCCACAGGAGGAGAGAGGGCTCTTGTGCCCATGTTCTTCTTCCTGGTTTCCCACAGGCATCTGGTTGGCCACTGTGAGAACAGGATGCTGGACTAGGTGGGCCATTGGCCTGATCCTGTAGGCTGTTGTTGTTGTTGTTTAGTTGTGTCTGACTCTTCGTGACCCCATGGACCAGAGCACGCCAGGCACTCCAGTCTTCCACTGCCTCCCGCAGTTTAGTCAAACTCATGCTGGTAGCTTCGAGAACACTGTCCAACCATCTCGTCCTCTGTCCCCTTCTCCTTGTGCCCTCCATCTTTCCCAACATCAGGGTCTTTTCCAGGGAGTCTTCTCTTCTCATGAGGTGGCCGAAGTATCGGAGCCTCAGCTTCAGGATCTGTCCTTCCAGTGAGCACTCAGGGCTGATTTCCTTAAGAATGGATAGGTTTGATCTTCTTGCAGTCCATGGGACTCTCAAGAGTCTCCTCCAGCACCATAATTCAAAAGCATCCATTCTTCGGCGATCAGCCTTCTTTATGGTTCTTCTTATGTTCTTAATAAATGAGGAGTCAGGATCAGTTCACACTTTGGTGCAGCAACTGGGTTCTCTTTCTTTCTTTATTGAATTTATATCTCGACCTTCCTCTCAAGGAACCTGGGACTTTCTGCAAGCAAAACTGACTGGTGGTCTATCCCCTAATTTGCTTAGAAGAGATACGACACATGAAGTCCATTGGCACACATCACAAAAGCAATGCCTTCAATTTAGGAAAGGTTAGCGGGGGGGGGGATCTCTGAGCAACAGAGGATATTTCTAAACCCACCCCCTGTGAATTCCACCAGGTGCTAGAGATACAATGAGATTAGGCTGCCTGTTGAACAGGCCATTGTTCAAATGGCTACCCAGTGCATTTTATTGGTGTCCCGGAGAGGTGTGTTGAGTTTATACTTCCAGTAAAAGGCTGGTCTTTGCAGAATGCCTTTGGTACACTGGCCTTTCAGATCTGTCTAAAGCAGATGGGACTATTAAACCGGATAATTTGCTTACTCAGTTACTGCAGCTCCGTCTAAAAAAGGAACTGAACTTGAAAAAGTCGACCGCGCCATGTGAATCTGATGAAATGAAACTCAGAGCTCCACAAATCCCTTAATCAGGAAAGACAAAGCAACGACCTTACCTTGGTCTCAGATGGACAGGGAAATGCAAAGATGCTGCCCCAATTTCAGTAGTGGTGGACAGTGATTTAGTTGAGGACAATCCTAGTAGTGACCCAGTATCGCTGGGGTGCTGGAGAATAGCATTTGCTATTGTTCTTCAGTTCTCCATGACATTTTGTTGTGAGCAGGGATTTTCAACTCTGAGAAATATGAAAGATCAGAAAAGAGAAGGGCTTCTTTGGGTTGATGAGGAGATGAGAGTTTGTGTCAAACTAGACCAAATATAAAGGGGATTACCTGGCAAAAACAAGGTCACACCTCTCAGTGTATACGTATTTAAGGTACAAAAGTAAGAGGCTCGTTTATAATTATATTTTGGAAATGATTCATGCTCTTATGTAGCTGCATTGTTTTATCCTTTCTGGCTGTCCCATGTTCGTATTATAAAGTTAATTGTGTTCCGCATTATCAATAAAGCACTGCTACATCTTTTTCTATGTATTTCTTACCCAGAAAAAATTCAGAGTGGTGCATGCAAGTTTTTATTCTGAAAGTGTGGCCCAGGAGGAAAGTTTGAGAACCACTGCTCTATACTCTCCAACACTTTGAAGCCAAAATCTGGAACGCCATCTTCCCATTATTATTTTTATCGCAGCCATTTTGGTTGCCATGATCTCTAGTGATTCTGTGCCACGTTCCCCCCTTCCCGGGGAAAAAACCGCTTTTGGGGGGAGAAATGGTGCTGTGAAATCCCGTGAGATCACGGCAACCAAAATGGTCACTGTTCTCTCGTGATTAAAAAAAAAAAAGCGATATCCCAGGACGCTTGAGGGAAATGCTGGTCTACATAGACTGGCAGAGGCCTTCTGGAATTTCTCTTCCTGCCGTACCTGGAAATGCCATTCCGGAGCAAACCTGGGACCTTCTGCATGCAAAGATGATGCTTCTCCAGGAAGGCGAGACCATCAGAGTCTCTTGGCCTGCCGATGTTTTTATCACTTTTCCATCCATCAAACAAGAAAGAGATTCTGCAGCGTGCCTGTGGAGGGGCTCCGACTCACAGCCGTGGCAGGCTGCCCAGTTAGCTGGCATCACCCAGCTGCATTGCCATATCCAGGGCACAAGAGCTTCCCTGTGTGGCAGGCCAAACATCTGCAAGCAGCATAATGAAAAGCACCCCCCCCACTGTAACATACAGGTTTTGTACTGTTCCCCAAATACAATCCTGCTGGATGGAGTGTCAGCGGAGCTAGCAGTTTAAGCGCACAATATGCAAGGAGTCATTCAGCAGGGTTTTCTGATTGGAAAAAAAGAAAATGTGCTCCAAGTCACGTTTCCACTCAGCCTCCCCCTCGCAAAACCAACTGTAGAAATAATCAAGCATATAATCTATGCATAAAGGATGGGATGGTATTTGTTTTGCATTATTTCCTACATACCTCTTCAAACGTAGAGGTGGCACTTCTAATTTGTGGCGGGCCACTCAGCCCTTAATCGACTTGCCTTTGCCAACACTTCTGTGGAATAAATCACCTGTTTAACAATTTTACAGATGAGGAACAAAGGATGAGGAATACTAGGCTCACCCAAAGCTACAAAGCACGTCTGTGCAGCAGAAGCAGGAGTTAAATCGTGCTGACAGCTCACCTCACCCTGCCTCTTTCCGCAGCGAGGCCGGGAGCTGGACAGAACCACCAGTTTTGTCACCTGGAAAATTCCCCAGGGAATTCAGGAATCCATCCTATTCCATAAGACTCCGGTGGGGATGAGGAGAAATTCAATTCAGTTTGCATTTAATGTAGAATCTATCAAAGGTGCATGTTCCAAAACAATACAAGAACCAAAGCTTCAGACATACTTTGAAATTTGAATTAATCCCAATGCCATGATGCAGTTCGCAGCTAATGTCTACAAAAAAACCTGCATATATTGGCAGGAAATGAACATAGAAATGAACTTGTTAGTGAAAATCACATGCAAAATGGGGCTGGACTAGATGGGGCTGGACTAGATGACCCTCAGGGGTCTCTTCCAACTGTACAAAAAATATTTCTTTTTTACTTTGGGCAACAGCCCTGCATTATTTGAGCTGAGACATTCTCACTTCGCTTGAGAAGCCTTCTCTACTTCCCTTCTCATTTCCATAATGCTTTTCCATAAATGTATTTGGAAAAAATGCATTTTATTCAATCGCTTGCAAAAATATGTGTCGAATGCTGTCCCTGTTGATGGGCATCTGTCTCCCCTATTGTGAACATACAGGAAGAATTTTAAAACCATTCTTGTTTACCCAGGCATTAGATGGCTGAAATATTGTTCCCACCAACCTAGAAATCATTAGCTGTGTGACTGTTTGGAAATGGTTTTAGATGTTTTTAATTGTCTTTAAACGTTTTTATTTTTAAAATGCATTGTTTTGCTGTCACCTCCCTTAGCTCCATTGTGGGGCTTTGACACTGATCCTGCCTTAGAAAATGGGTTGGACTAGGTGGACTCCTTCAATCCAGTGATTTTAGGATGCAGGGCTAGACTGTGACTGATCTAACACATTTTATGTTTTCATACTTGGGTGATTAATTAGATGTTAGGTCTGTTTTAATGGAGCACTTGGTCATTTTATTCTATGCTGTTTTTTATGAGATGATGGCTGGCACACACACACACACACACACACACACACACACACTTTAATTTCCCTAAGCCTCTGATGTGGGGCAGACTAGGAATTTAAGCAAGTGAAGCAATATTTTGCCTAACTTAAAGACCAACAGGAAACTGTCGTTTATGTTTGTATGGACAGAAAACCACACCTCTGCTCCTTAGGTTTGATGTTGGTTATCACTTTGATTTCTGAACAGAGGAAGAGCCCTGCAGGATCGGACCAAAGGCCCACCGAACCCAGCATCCTGTTGCCACAGTGTCCAGACAGATGGCCCATTTCTTTTGAAGGATGGGGGCCTCTCTCATTTTGGCTGTGAGCACAAACTCATCCCCAATCCAGGAATCCTCTGGCACCATGTGATGCTTTTAGCATCTCAGTGGGAACGACCAAAAGTGGTGGTTTTCTCACTTTTTGTTGCATGAGACAAGACTCTCTAGAAGGATCTGCGGTACCCTAGATGACGAATGAACCCTGCTTTGTTGTTGCTTTGTTGTTTTAACACTGTTGTAGACTCTGGTCTGTCAACGAGGAATTGGCAGGGTTATCCTGGGATAGAGTTTGAAATTTCTTTTGTCCATCCGTCCCCCCCCCCAACTCCCCATTTTTCATGGTATCTCCTCTTCTTGCTGCTCCTCAGAGTATATTTCCAAGTAGAAGACTTCTGTGTACCATGACAGGTGGTCTGTATTGATTTGTTTTAATTTAATTTGCCAGCCGCCCTTCATCAGAGGGTGACAGGGTGGTTTACACTGTATTAAAAAATACATAACATAATAGCAAATGAAACAATAACCGCCCCCTCTGTACAGTTGCAAGGGGTCTCTAATGAGGGTGTATGATGGAAGGTCTTTTGACTGAAGCCAAAGTTTATAATTGTAAAAAAATAACTGAATACATTTAATTTGAGAATTGCTGGAAACCCAGAACCTCAAAAGCAGGTTTATTGGTTGCTGAATGAGAATGGTCAGTTACTTACTGTCCACATTGCAGGCAAGTGACCTTAATCCTTAAAAAAACAAAAACCTGGCTTGCACCCTAAACAACAGATAAATGAATCCTGTATAGATTCAGTAGGGGAAGAACTTCCCCTTTCCTTTTTTGAGAACTCTTAATTGAAACCAGAGCCTAGCTCAGGTGGAAGCTGCTTTTTCTAAGGAAGGCGTACAAAGGTTTTCCATACATTGGGAACTGGAGCTGCCATCCCTAGGTGTGGGGTTTCCTCTTCCTGTTGAACAAAGCGCCCACGGAAAGGAAGCCAAGGTTGTTAAGCTGCAGTGGGTGGGGGGGGGGGGCTGATCCTGCAAGTCTGTTTGCATTGGAACAGAAGCACGACATTGTCAGAAAGGCATATGCAGCTTGAACGACTCTCATGTCTGGGCTGAGGAGCCTAGCCAAATTCTACCCCCTTTTGCAATTTACACTGGAAGGAAGGAGGGAGTTGTGAATTTGGTGGAGAAAGCAGAGAACAGCTTCATTTGCAAGGTCAAATATGGACTTAATAACCAGGAAATGCAAGCCCTGTGGAATCAAAGGCAGCCCCTTTGTTCCCCCTTTTACCCGAACACAAGAACAAGCCAGGCAGGAGTCATCTCTTAACCATAGGTAAAGGTAAAGGGACCCCTGACCATTAGGTCTAGTCGTGGCCGGCTCTGGGGTTGCGGCACTCATCTCGCTTTATTGGCCAAGGGAGCCGGTGTACAGCTTCCGGGTCATGTGGCCAGGATGACTAAGCCGCTTCTGGTGATCCAGAGCAGCGCACGGAAACGCTGTTTACCTTCCCGCTGGAGCAGTACCTATTTATCTACTTGCACTTTGATGTGCTTTCAAACTGCTAGGTTGGCAGGAGCAGGGACCGAGCAACAGGAGCTCACCCTGTTGTGGGGATCTGAACCACCGACCTTCTGATCGGCAAGTCCTAGGCTCTGTGGTTTAACCCACAGCGCCACCCGTGTCCCATAGTTTCTTGTTATATGCAAACCAGGAAACTATGATTAAAGTTTCCAAACAAGCCAGGATATGAAAGGGGAGAATGGCACATTTGCACGGTCAAATCCTGGCTCAATAAGGCTACAGTGCTAACCCTACTTACCTGGAAGTAAGTGTGTTGTAAATATCCTTCTTAAACTAAGTCGCCCAAAATTTTGTTTTTAAATTGTTTATCTGTTTGCTGTCCTGGGCTTGTTTGGGGAGGAACGGCTAAATATTCGATCGATCGATTGATATGATAAGTAGCACCAGCAATTTGGCAAAGCGCTGCTATTCCATTTGGATGATGGAAATGATTTGAGAGTGGTTAAAATTTAGGTGAGGGTAACGGCCTCTGAGTGACATGTTCAGAGAATTTGGTGTCAGACATTATTGTGCAACGGTTGGCTGTACGGTGGATTCGTCCTTCCTGGAACTGTGTCCTAACTAAACTTAATATATTTGGGGGAGTGATGGCAGTGGTGAGATCTAAACCTCTTTCCTCGTCTGTCGGGCATCTGGTTTTCTTGAGTGCTGCCGACGTTATCCGCTAATTTTACACAGTGCGGCTGAATTGTTTAGGGGATAATGGAACAAAAATGTATGTGAATAATGAGGTCGAAATGTCAGCTACTACAAGAGTAGAATTTCTCAGGCTGTTTTTTCCTCTCCTTCTTGACGAATTCTGTGGACTAAAACTCACGCCCAGTGTGAGCCCATTGAAAACAGCTCCTTCTCCATCAGTGGGCCAGCAAATTAGCATAATTTCAGCAGCAGACTGAGGGAAAGTGAACGTGAACAAGAAGCATTACGCGGGCCCAAGGGGGGAGGAACTTGCTTGGCTAAATCCGTACTCTGGTATTGTATTCACAGCGATAAAACAAAAGAACCTAAATATATATTCACCTCATAGGGAGCGGAATAACACATTTTGGGCTGCCAATGTTAAGTGTAAGTCACGTGCACGGGGGAAGTCTGTTGTTTGAAGTCTGTGGGATTATTTCACAGCGAAGAGTTTGAAGAGTCCAGCTTTTAATAAGTCTCATGACCAAGGGAGCAGAGGCAGATTTAAGGAAGCACGACTGGTTCACCTGCACTCATGCCAAGCCAAAAAGGCACCCGGGGGGGGGGGAACGATGATGTACGATGGAAAGCGAGAGAAGGAGGGCACCAAATTTTGGCACCACACCTTAGGACGCTGCTGAAATGTGAAAGCCCCAAGTCTGCCATTTTCTTTTTTTTTTGTATATAAATTTTTTATTAGTTTTTCAACATATCATTTTCAACAATAATTAAATGTACTTTTATATCTTATACAGTTTTTTTTTACTTCCATCAATCACATCTGAAAATTTTCCAATCTATTCACTTAATTTACATTTCTTACTTCCACTATTACATTTAAATCTCATAAATAATATCTCTATTCTTTCTCTACTTTGCAATGTTTCATATATTTTTCCTTACAAAACTTCTTGTAGTCCTACCAGTGATTTGTTGATTACAGTTGCTCTTCAAGTATATTTCTTCCAATCATCTGTGAATCTCTGGTCCAAGTCTGCCATTTTCATCCTTTGTTGTTGTTTAGTCGTTTAGTCGTGTCCGACTAAACTATTTTCATCCTACTTCGTATCAAACAATGAAGGAATACAGAGAGTAGAACCTCATCAAGCACAGCTCTGTTTACGAAATGAGAACATATTGTACACTAGATATCTCAATGCAACACGTACTATAACTCAGAATAATGCGAGCTGAAAGAATACGAATATACCATCTCAGATCAATCTTGAAGAAATATTTACAGATTACTATTCAGTGTCCCAGGGTTCAAGAGTTCAACTGTAATGTACTGAAGGCCAACGTGCAGATTCTCTGTGCTAAATCTTGTAGTTGAGAAACTCTGTACAGGGAGGATTCTTAACAATGAGATATCCGGGTAAAATCTCTGTTTTGTCACCCTTCTTCAGGTCGGTCCAAGTACAGTCATACCTTGGTTTTCGAACAGCTTAGTTCTCAAATGTTTTGGCTCCTGAACGCCGCAAACCCGGAAGTGACTGTTCCAGTTTGCGAACTATTTTTGGAAGCCGAACGTCTGACGGGGGTTCCATGACTTCTGATTGGCTGCAGGACTTTCCTGCAGCCAATCAGAAGCCGCACTTTGGTTTCCGAATGTTTTGGAAGTCGAACGGACTTCCAGAACAGATTCTGTTCAGCTTCCAAGGTATGACTGTACACTGATGAACAGGCAACTTAATGCTCAACAATTAGGTCAGCTCATGCCTTGCGTGGGCACTTAGCTCCTGGTGAAATGCTTGGTATTCCAGCAAGATCTATATTGATGTATTTTGATTTGGTATTATATCCTTAAAAAGAACCCGTAATCACTTTGACACAATTTTTTTGACATGGCCAAAGATAAAATAATTATTAACAGTAATTAAAATAACTTCACCCCAGTCCTGTAAGGTAGACAAAGTGAAATGATTCTGACTTTACAGAGATCAGCTAAGTGAGCAGAATGGCTGAGCCATCTTCTGAGCTGGAGTCTTTTTTGGTCTGTCTGCAGCTTGCCAAAAGAAGGGCCCACCAACGAGATCACTGTAAATGGTAAGCATCTAATCTTCCTGTAAGCAAACCAGGATAGATGTACAATAAACAGGTTGTCTGGAAGCGACTTAGGTGCCAAAACAGAGAAGGCTCTTACGTCATGCCTGCTCTCCATATCTCCAATGAAGATGAAGATGATGATGATGGAACATGGAGAACCGGCGAGGAAGCAGATCATTAAAAATCTTGGGCCAGATGAAAAAGCAGCTTTTAATGAGCTTTTAGAACTCTAGTGGTGGAAATCTGTGCTCACCTCAGACTCAACTCATAATAGATGGAGCCCAGATTGCCTTCCTCAAAACTCGGAATATTTCTAAAGAATGAAACAAGCTGTGTCTCTGTGGGCCGATGTGGGTGAAAATCAGAACACTGAGCCATGAAGCACGCTTATAACTCATGCAGCTGAGACGCCAGATCAAAGGTCATTGTTGCAAATTCCCCATTGCAAATACTTGGGAGAATACTCATTACTTCCAAAGTGTTTGAACAGTCTGCCACACAAATATGCTTATAATTATTCAGCATGCAGTTTCTAATGATGAGCAGAGGCACACAAAAGTGTGAAATATTGGTATTGTTTGCAAACTAGGGGGGGGGGAATAAGAATTGACTTGGAAGGGTGGTGGGGTAACATGATGCTGTCATGTGAGGGTGTTTATGCAGCGTGGAACTAGTTTCGGTAAATGGCAGGGTACTTTAAGCATCCTTAGGGACAGAGGAAGCTTCATGGCACCTCCCCTGTCAGAAGCGGCAATGTTGCTGTAAACCTCAGGAGGTGAGGGTGATCATGCGCTGAGGCCCATGGGCTTCCCATACGGACATCTATCATGGGTATTAATATGCACATTTGGAAGCAATAGGGTGAATAAAAACTGACTCCTCTTGAAATAAAAATTGTCTAGTCCAAAAATATGGTTCAAAAGCTTTACTAGCAGAACTTGCTCCAAAACTGTTGGTTTCTGCTCTCTTCACTGTGCAGCGAAAGGCTTGTCACAAGACAATGTTTACATTCCAGACAGCATTGCTGTTGGGTTTCTCACGGGAAAGGGAGACTGGATGTGACATACACTGGTTTCCTGTTTTTCACTGTTCTCACAGTGTGATTCTCTCCGTGCTTCAGAGGAGAGAGGACGCTTTCTCTGCTCCGGCAGAGGCAAGATGTTTTTCTGTAATCTACCAGCTTTGAAATGTAAATAAAGCAATATAGAGTATGTACACGTATTCCTCATCATTCCGCTGTGCACGGGCTACTGCAAAATCAACACCTCCCCTGTCAGAAGCGGCAATGTTGCTGTAAACCTCAGGAGGTGAGGGTGATCATGCGCTGAGGCCCATGGGCTTCCCATACGGACATCTATCATGGGTATTAATATGCACATTTGGAAGCAATAGGGTGAATAAAAACTGACTCCTCTTGAAATAAAAATTGTCCAGTCCAAAAATATGGTTCAAAAGCTTTACTAGCAGAACTTGCTCCAAAACAGGCACAAAACAAATTATGTTACACCCAGATAGTTGCATAATATTATGTGCTGGTCCCAGCACAGGTACAGTATCTTAGAAATATTAATTTCTTCTACCAAGAGCTAAAGACTCTCCTGCAAACAGCCTCTGTTGGCCCGAGGCTGTTTTCCTCTGGAGAGAATCATTAGCAGTCCTTCCTCTTCGACTGCTTTCAGAATAAAAACTAAACCACACACCCAGAAGGGAGACTTGCAACTGAATGCCCCGTGTGATCTAAGTTAAACACCACGAGACAGAGCAGCAGAGATACATTAACAGTCCATCATTAACGTTAGGCTCTCTGCAACTCTGTTGTGGAAGTTTCCATACTATGCTCTTAGCAGTGCATATACAGAGTTATTTTCCATTTCAATGGAAACAACTATGCTGTGTTAAACAATTATACTTAACATCTGGTTGGCCACTGTGAGAACGGGATGGTGGACTAAATGAGCCACTGGCCTGATCCGGCTACAGGGATCTTCTTATGTTCTTATACTAGGGCAGATGAATTGCCCAACTTGCCCTGGTGTCTCCTTCAGTTAGCAAGCAGGCCCAGGACTCTGGAGAATAATTATCAGTCAGAGGAGGCAGCATGGACCCAGATGGTTCTGTTAAGCACTGGTGGAGGGGCGGGGGGAGCGTACCGCCCCCAGCACCATCGGGGAGAGGGGTACCATTGCGGCTGCCCCCCGGACATGCGCTGTGCACCCCCACCACGCTGGGCGCCACGCCCCCAGGGCGCACACCACACACCCGCGGGTGGCACGCCATGCCCCCGCCTGCTCTCTGCCCCCGGTGCCAGAGCATGCAGCTTCACCACTGCCATTAAGCAATGGCCTTATATTCCTCTGCATACAGAACCTTCTGTGGATTAAGTCCAAAAGTAAACACTACATTGACCACCCCAAAGCAGCAACGTCACTCCTCGTTTCCCCTTGTAATTTCTATTAAAAGGAGCACATTGTGCGGGGCCAAGGAGTGGTGAAACGCATATGATGGAACTGAAGGCATGGTTTCTGTTTTAAGCAGGAACCCCAAGGTGAGCATCACCTCCACTTCCAACCCTGAGCCCGTAACATTTAACAACTGGAACCCTAGTGCACCCCTATTCCTAGCCGCCAAAAGCCAACCCGTTTCGTTTCCCCAAAGCCTTTTGCAGCCTATCCGTGCCAAAAGGCTCAGAAGTGACTCCTGGCTTGCAGGAGGACGTTTCTGGGTGCGGAAAGCGGTTGCGCATGGGAAATTTCATTTCACAGCCGGGAGTGCTGGAGATCTTGAGCAGATGGCAAGGTGGGACTCAGAAGGGAGAAGTGGCATCATATATGTCACCGGGCAGGAATTTATGTTCCAGTGGCGCAAGCTGCAAAGGTTCACGTTATGCGCCCCCAGAGAGCTCTTACTTCATGAAGGCACAGAGCCCTTGATTACATCAGGGGTAGGAAACGAGGCGACTCTGCGAAAACATTACACATATTAGGACAAGTTGGCCTTTCATCCTTCTGCCCCCCACATTCCTCACCGCTGGGGCTGAATCAGTCTTCACTTTCCCAGAAGAAGACGAAAGGCAGCGCCACATCCGACCATTAGACAGATGCTCTATATTGATTTCTGACAGGCTATCAATGCTTTGGTTGGGATGTGCAATGCGGTGAACATAATATATGATGGTCTCCTCAGCCACAGCAGATGCTGTAACTCTCCAATGGTCTGACCTCACCCCCAAAGGCACACTCCATTGAAACTCCATTGTTTCCCGAGACAGACAGCTGTCAACAATTAAATGTTTAAGGAAAACTCATGATCTACACATCAATGGAAAGCTCACTATCTCTACACCAGGCATGTTCAAAGTCTGTTTCGGGGGCCTAATCTGGCCCACCGGTTGATTTAATCCAGCCCCCGTGGCAGTATATGTCCTGGGGTAAAATCCTTAAAAAAAGCTCAGTAACTTTAATCCTAAAAAAAGGTCAACAACAACTTTGGTTGGCCCTCACACATGTTCACTTATCAAATCTGGCCCTCTTTGAAAAATGTTTGGGCACCCCTGGTCTACGGACAGTGCCTGCAGAGGTAGAAATTCTGATAAATAAACTAGTTGTCAAATGGCCCCTTAAACCAGGGTTACAGTTACCAAAACAGAATGTCTAGTTGCCACTTTTCAATATGACTTTGGGGTTCCTGAAATTCCTTCTGATTGTTTAGATAAAATATAACAGAGATAATTCTACAGGGTGTGTTGCTAGTGTGTGAACATGGTCCAGCTCCAAGGATCCCCAGGCATGCACCTCCAGATGGTGGACACATCCTGGCACCCGGTTATCACAACTTCAACCCCCCAAAAAGCTCTCAACAAGCCCTCACACATGTTCACTTTAACAAGCCCTCACACATGTTCACTCAGTAACTTTAATCCTAAAAAAAGGTCAACAACAACTTTGGTTGGCCCTCACACATGTTCACTCATCAAATCTGGCCCTCTTTGATAAAAGTTTGGGCACCCCTGGTCTACACAGACTGGCAGGGATTTGAGAGGGTTTCAGGCAGGGAGTCATTCCCAGTACCTACCTGGAGACGTCAGTGATTGAACCTGTGACCTTCTGCCTGCAAAGCAGAAACTCTTGCCCTGAGCTATAGCCATGCCCATGACTATTATTATTGCAAGCACTGTTGGCAGTGGTGGTAAGGGACCAGCTGGGCTGCAGGCAACCTGCTATAAATCTGCTCTCCGTAGCATAGAAAAAGTGTTGGTTCATTTTTCCACCCTGATTTCTTCGCTTCCAAATCTGGAGCTTTGCAAACCTCATAAAGATGCTTATTTGTATTAGGCATCGTTGGCATCAGAAGAGGCGTGGTGGCAAAAACCTACAATGCGAGCGAGAGCAAGGCATAGACGCCCAAGAGAAAGCGTGTGTGGTGTTACTGAGCTAAGGTATCATTTTAGCAATAATAACTAAGGAAGCAGGAGATTATTATTATTATTATTATTATTATTATTATTATTTAAAGCAATGTTCAGGGACGAATGCAGAATGGGGTGGTGATTTTGGAATTAAGCCCTTAATGACCAATTTTCATCTGTAATAACAAAATGGCACTGAAATCATGGAGCAAATTGCAGAGCCTCCACCGCTGGAGGCGAGAAAGCCATGGAAATGGTGACTTGTGGGAAAGAGCAGGGCTGGAACCTAACCAGAAACCAGGCTATCGTTTTGAGCGATGTCCTAGTTCCAGATGCAGGAGGACAGCTTTGGGGCACTTCATGTCAAGAGTCATCAACATATTGGCCAGTGTCCATGCCGTCCAACTTTTCCTGACCCAAAACTGGGGCGCGCACCTTCTGGGACACACTCCCAGGTGAGTCACGTGACCTGTGTTGCACTCTCTGTGGGATGTAACATAAGCAGTCAAATATAACACTTCCTGTTTGCCCAGAGTGGACACACAGGGGAATGTTGCTCCAGCCAGGAGGACTTCCTGTCACACCTGGTCTGGAGCATCCTCCTCCTGCGTGTAGATGGGTGTGACCCTGGCAGACCCAACGAAAGAGCCAGTCATGCAGCCATCTTCCTCTCTTCCTCTTTTGCTGTCTGCTGGCTCTCAGCCAGCAGCACATGAGCTCATCCCTCACAAGAGGATGAACCCAGACTTTTCTCTGTAACTGTAAATAAAAGCTAAAGCCTGCCCAGGACCATACAGTGGTACCTCTGGATGCGAACAGGATCCGTTCCGGAGCCCCGTTCGCATCCAGAAGCGAATGCAACCCGCGTCTGTAGGTCGCGATTCGCCGCTTCTGTGCATGCGCGTGACGTCATTTTGACTGCGCATGCGCAAGTGGCAAAACCTGGAAGTAACACAGCACGCAACCTGAAAATACTTATCCCAAAGCTACTTCAACCCGAGGTATGACTGTACTGTGAACTGAATGTAAGTAAACCTTATCACTACTTTCTAAAAGAAGACTGTTGTGTCATTATTGTTTTTAAAGGGGAACAAAGGGGATTTACCAGGAACAACCCAATCTGGACAAGCCAGACTGGATTGCTTAACTCAAATAGTTCTAATGAATCTATCAGCTAGCTTCTTGCTATGTACAAGGGAATGTGCTCTGCTACTAGCTCACTAGCGTGAGTGAGGAAGGAGAGTATTTAATCAATATAGCCTCTCCTACTATCCTCAACATTCCCGCACTCTCACCCTGAAAAAAACCAGTGCTGCTTTGGTGGCAAGATCTCAAAAGTTCTCTCCCCAGCCCTTATCTCAGCCTGGTAATCCGCTGTGTGTACCAAACTCTTGCACTAGAAAGCTGTAAGCGTGATAACTTCTTCTGAGTGACAGTGAAAATGTGGAGATCAGGAGTAGTGACCGCACATGCAGTCCTGCTCTTCTCCTCCGTGTGTTCCTTCCGTGCAGGATGCGAACATGTGAAAAGGACGGGGGAAGATTTAGGGCAGCGTGACCGGTTCCGCCACATGGGCACCGAGTCTAGGGGGTGCCTCAGGGTGGCACAACTAGGACAGAGAATTGATCAGAACGGAAGGTGAAAGGCAGGGAGGCACCAGATTTTGACCTCGCACAGAGCCGCTGAAATCTGAAAGACCGAAGTCTGCCCCTGAAAAGGGCTGCTGTAAGGCAGTAGCGTAAAGAGAAGAGAAGACTCCCTGGAAAAGACCCTGATGTTGGGAAAGATGGAGGGCACTAGGAGAGGGGACGACAGAGGACAAGATGGTTGGACAGTGTTCTCAAAGCTACCAGCATGAGTTTGACCAAACTGCGAGAGGCAGTGGAAGACAGGAGTGCCTGGCGTGCTCTGGTCCATGGGGTCACAAAGAGTTGGACACGACTAAACAACAACAACAACAACAACAACAACAACAACAACGCAGTAGTGTATTGTTATAGGGTGTCATCCTTTAACCTCCGCCAAGCCTCTGGGATTCTGTAGAATGAAAGGCTCCTAAAGTGGTCATGTGAATCTCCTTTGTTAAGTATCTCTTTAAAAGGATCTCTGAAGTTAAGTATCTGTAAAGGTAAAGGTAAAGGTACCCCTGCCCGTACGGGCCAGTCTTGACAGACTCTGGGGTTGTGCGCCCATCTCACTTAAGAGGCCAGGGGCCAGCGCTGTCCGGAGACACTTCCGGGTCACGTGGCCAGCGTGACATCGCTGCTCTGGCGAGCCAGAGCCGCACACGGAAACGCCGTTTACCTTCCCGCTGGTAAGCGGTCCCTATTTATCTACTTGCACCCGGAGGTGCTTTCGAACTGCTAGGTTGGCAGGCACTGGGACCGAGCAGCGGGAGCGCACCCCGCCGCAGGGATTCGAACCGCCGACCTTTCGATCAGCAAGCCCTAGGCGCTGAGGCTTTAACCCACAGCGCAAGGGAAGCCTTCTCTCCGATTCCCCCATCTGCCCCCCTCCTCCACTGGTGCTACGCTGATGGGCTGCCTCTCTCCCTACTGGGACCCTCTCCGGCATCCCTCTGGAGCCTTCCCTCCGCCTCTGGCTCCCTGTGGAGTATTTCTAAAGCGTACAGGTGACCGGTTGCCACGAAAATAAATTGGCTGATGCTTTCACAAAGGCGAGTGGATAAAGAGAGGCATGCCTTCTCCTGTCCTCTTGCTAGAGATCTTCCTGGTGACTTTAAGAAAACAGGCCTGAGGCCAGTCTTGTCTTGGCACTGCAGAGAGAGAGGGGGGGGAGAGAGAGATGATGTCTGATTTTTGCTCTCTGTGCAGAATCCAAAGCTGTGGCTTTGATGCCTCCTCGCAAAAACCTGGTGGGCAAGCAAGATCTGTACAAACACTGCAAGCGTCCCATCTTTTGCTGAGCCTGTATACAGTGTAAATAAAACCGTAAATCACAAAGACACCGCAGTCTCTCGAGCGACCTTCATTTCAAGGAAACAAACTCCAGAGTGTGTTCTGAAGTCCCCTGAGATTGCTTACTGTCAGGGAACTGCCATCGGAGCCAGAGGCGGAGGGAAGGCTCCAGAGGGATGCCGGAGAGGGTCCCAGTAGGGAGAGAGGCAGCCCATCTGCGTAGCACCAGTGGAGGAGGGGGGCAGATGGGGCAATCGGAGAGAAGGCTCCAGGACTCCTCGCCGGAGACCAGCGGGGAGAGCACGGGTCCTCCGCTGCCCACACCCTCCCTGCGCAGAAGACTTCCGCGCAGGGAGAGTAGGAGGAGACTGGGCATCAAAGAACTTCTTTGCTGGAAGAAGTTCAAGAAACGCCCACTGACAGATTCTGCCAGCGATTGAGACAGCCACGGATGGGTGGCTGTCCGGACAGAAAGGGTTCACCCAGGTAACCCAGCCAGGTGTGGAGCCAACTTACGCACGAGCAACCCCCTAGAACCATTACACTTACTGATCGGGTATTTGGGTTTGTGTAGCAGTATGTTCACTGGAATGCACATTTTCTGCTTGCCAGCTGGAGAAGGAGTCATACGCTCACCACAATCAAATCTGAATGTCAGGGAAATGAACAGACACACTTTCAATAGGGAAGAGACCTGGATCCCTGCATAGGACAGGTAACAGCATGTTTATTGAAGTGTAAACTTGGAAGCTGCGGCCATGCAGTTGGATTACTTAAATCTCATCAAAGTTAATAATATTTAAAGCAGCCAAAGCCCATCTCAGAACTGCAGCCATAGAATCATAGAATTGAAGAGTTGGAAGGGAATTCCAAAGGAATATGATGAAGTGAACTCTAGTCCATGAAAACATATGCCAGAATAAATTTGTTACTCTTTCAGGTGTTCCTTTCCTTGTTGCAACAGACTACAGGCGACCTGTTTACTGTGCCCTCATCCTGATTTGTTTGCAGAGAGATTGGACGTTGGCCATTGAACGGACATCCATTCAGATTTGTTTGCAAGAGTTATCCCAAACTTCTACTGTATTTTCGCGTCACTTTCCTTGTTGCAAAAATTCTGATTTGAAGGGGGAGGGCTTTTCTTGGTGGAAGACTTGCCAGTCAACTACAATTGTGCAATCTGAGTTTGCCGGGGTGTGAGTGAATCCCACCCAGAAAATAGCAACAACCCTGGAAGTGCCCTAACACAGCAATCCCTCTGGAAAGCAATAAATTTTGTATCCTATGTAGAGATGCCGGGACGCATCCATACTGTTTAGCTCAAAGCTAAACGTTTAAAGATATCTAGGGCTTGCCGATCGAAAGGTCAGCGGTTCGAATCCCTGCAGCGGGGTGCGCTCCCGCTGCTCGGTCCCAGCGCCTGCCAACCTAGCAGTTCGAAAGCACCTCCGGGTGCAAGTAGATAAATAGGGACCGCTTACCAGCGGGAAGGTAAACGGCGTTTCCGTGTGCGGCTCTGGCTCTGGCTCTGGCCAGAGCAGCGATGTCACGCTGGCCACGTGACCCGGAAGTGTCTCCGGACAGCGCTGGCCCCTGGCCTCTTAAGTGAGATGGGCACACAACCCCAGAGTCTGTCAAGACTGGCCCGTACGGGCAGGGGTACCTTTACCTTTACCTTTAATGTGCACAACATGCTGATGAGATAGAAAAACCGCTAAAACGTGTAGCGCACTAGGAGCAGAGCTCATTGAAACTGCTTGTTGATAGCCAGCCCTTGCCCCACCTCCCACAACAGTTTTGGAGTGAGGGACATCATAAAAAACAGGCCGCCTAAAATGCTGTGATTGTATAGTTAATCCCCCCTGGCTAGACATTACAGAAGATTTCGGCATCCCGTGTTACAGCACAACATTGCTGCTAGACTCACAATTATTCCTCATGGCTTGTGCTGCAAGAGTTTTTTGTTTTCATAAGGCTCGGATTGGCTAATAATGGGCTAACGTTCCTGGTCTCAACAAATTCCACATTTATGAGGCTGGAAGTTTGGCTTCTGAAAAGAAGATTTGTAGGCTGGAGCCGTATTGTCTGGCTGACCTATATTTACGCAATAAGGCACAGCAAGGAGCCAGCAACTTTGACTGGCTGACTGCAGCCCCTTAAGTTGCTCATAAGAAGGGATGGAAGAAGGCAGCATTTTCATTTCAGCTCCGTACTTGTCGCATGCGGCACTGATTCTGTTCTGCTGCAATTCATCTTCTGCCCAAAACTACATTATTCATCCTGCTGTCAGCTGTGGTGAAATTGCACAACTTACATAAATTACGTTGCTTTGTTATTCCACCTTGTTCATTTTCGTGCAAAGGAAACAGAATGCAAATAGGGTGCGGGGCAAGCTTGATCAATTACGTTATCGTCTGTGGACTGAAATTAGTGGCAAATATCAACTGCATCCGCTGGATTGATTTTCCATTCAGACATGGAACGAATAAGCAAACACTGGCCATTTCGACTCCCATCGTCACTGGAAGTCTCCGACATCCTAAGGCACAAGGTGGGATTCTGGGACAATCAACTGTTGCTTAGTCGTTTAGTCGTGTCCGACTCTTCGTCGTGTCCGACCCTCAATCTTTACTGTCACTTGTACAACTTGTATTGTATTGTATTGGCCAAAGTATTGGAGCTTTGGCCACCTCATGAGAAGAGAAGACTCCCTGGAAAAGACCCTGATGTTGGGAAAGATGGAGGGCACAAGGAGAAGGGGATGACAGAGGATGAGATGGTTGGACAGTGTTCTCGAAGCTACCAGCATGAGTCTGACCAAACTGCGGGAGGCAGTGGAAGACAGGAGTGCCTGGCGTGCTCTGGTCCACGGGGTCACGAAGAGTCGGGCACGACTAAATGACTAAACAACAACAACTTCTATACAGTGAGATTACACGAGCACCCCCCACTCAGCCTTCTTAGTCTTAATTCCCCTTGTTTACTGACGCACACCCACCAAACCCAAAAGTCAGTTGCCCTGTTGTTATCTTTTCATTCAGCAGCCTAACAGCCCATGGATAGAAACTGTTCTTTACCCTGTTGGTGGGACTAATCATGCTTCTATATCTTCTGCCCAAGGGCAGGAGATCAAGAAAGTGCCAGCTAGGGTGTGAATAATCATCCCTGAGAATTTTCCTCACTCTTCTGAGGCAACGTTCTTAAGCAATGTCATCCAGTGGATTCACGGGACAGCCCATAATATCTTGTGCTGTATTCACCACTCTCTGTAGGCACTTTCTTTCTCTCTTAAAGAAAACACACATGAATCTGAATCATATTAACATGAACTACAGTGGTACCTCGGGTTACATTCACTTCAAGTTACAGACTCCACTAACTCAGAAATAGTACCTCGGGTTAAGAAGTTTGCTTCAGGTGAGAACAGAAATCGTGCTTTGGCGGTGCAGCGGCAGCAGGAGGCCCCATTAGCTAAAGTGGTGCTTCAGGTTAAGAACAGTTTCAGGTTAAGAATGGACCTCTGGAACAAATTAAGTTCCTAACCTGAGGTACCACTGTACTTTACTATCAGATTCATTCAGGTTTACAGAGTTGTTCCTGAAGGCAGGCTTAGGTTACATAACAGATAAATTATATACTAGATAGTAGTGAATCATGAAAAGACTGCATCCCAGCAGTTACCAGTTAACTCTCCTTGTAGCCAATGACCAACCGACATAGATGCAGTTAGTCCTCTCGGAATGTTGGACTTGACTGACAGCTTTATATCCCACAGGTCCAGCGCTGATCAAGACATGGAGCTGTAGCAAGACAAAGTTCAGGGCTTTGAGCTTACTGTGGAACCCTGGGAGACCACTCTGACTAGCAGGAGCCCATAGAACAACCTCTCATAGCACCAAGCAGGGCTGTCTTACCTATAGGTGCTAGGGATGCAGGGCACCCGGGCGCCGGGCTCTCAGGGGTGCCAGGCGGAGAGTCCAGGGCCCGAGAGTTGAGTCCGGGGAAGAGCCTGCCCATCTGTTGGAGTGCCATGGTGGGCTCTTCTGCTGTGGGCGGCTCTGCGCCGCGAGTTCGGGGGTGGCCAAGCCAGTGAGACGCTGAGGCAGGCAGCCGGCTCCGCCCTCCTGCGCGCCTGGGACTGGGTAATGGGGGGGACGCCAGGCAGATCTTTGCACCCGGTGCCGCATATGCTTAAGACAGCCCTGGCACCAAGGTCTGTACTGCCAGAGCCGCAACCTCACAGGTGCCTTCCTTTGAGCCTGAGTGACTGCTTCCAATAGTACCTCACCTGTCCACTAGGCAGGAGGCCATAGAACATGGAGGCCATAGAGGATTGCCTGTCTTGGCCCTTTAAGAAAGGAAGTTTGGAACAAGGCCACAGAGCCTAGGAGAGGCAATCTTGGGGCAGAGGCTTTGAAAGGCTAGTTTGCTTCCGAATGTCATTTGGATCTCTCTGTGGGTTAAACCACCGCGCCTAGGACTTGCCGATCAGAAGGTTGGTGGTTCGATTCCCCGCAACGGGGTGAGCTCCCGTTGCTCGGTCCCTGCTCCTGCCAACCTAGCAGTTCGAAAGCACATCAACGTACAAGTAGATAAGTAGGTACTGCCCCGGCGTGAAGGTAAACAGTGTTTCCGTGCGCTGCTCTGGTTTGCCAGAAGCGGCTTAGTCATGCTGGCCACATGACCCAGAAGCTGTGCGCCGGCTCCCTTGGCCAATAAAGCGAGATGAGTGCCGCAACCCCAGAGTCGGTCACGACTGGACCTAATGGTCAGGGGTCCCTTTACCTTTACCTGGTCCTTCAGCTACTGGCCCACCTCCCCCTTGTGATCTCCTCTGCAGAACCAGAACGGGACATAAATAAAAGTAACAAGTCAAAACACCGTCGGTTCCCATTAATCCAGTTTTCATTCATAGGATGGAGAAGAAATGATTCAACCAGATTGTATCTTTCAGTTTCCACCAGAGGGACCAGAAGGGAATTTCTTTTCGAGGATAGCAAGATTTCAATCTTAAGCAATAATTCCATTCTAAAGGTCATGAGAAAAAAACAGCAACTCCCAAATATATTACAGCATTATTTCAGAGATGGAGATGTTGAATTGCAGTGCGGTGTTATTGCAAGAGTCCCAAAAGGAAATAAAACTGGGCTTATTTTACAAAGTTTGTAACAAATCTGCTCGGGGCAGATTCTTGCCGATAATCCAGGAGAGTTTTGGTAGGATTACCAGCATTTTTTTGTTGCTCGGTACCATTAATTACATTCCTGCAATAACTGTTCACCATTGTGCATTTCTTGATGTGTTTTTGAACGCACCTTTAATAGCACATTTCAAGTGTTCCAAGCACTGTACATACATTATTACCTTTCTGCCAGGCTAAATGGCAGAGTGAATTTGGGGGAGGTGCAGGGGGCACAGGGGAGGAGAGGTGGTAAAGCCCATTGGGCTAGCATAGGATCGTAGAATTGTAGAGTTTACAATTCCCTCCCTAGCCATGTATATATCTATATGAAACTCGGGATAGCGCTTAATCATAGAACCATGGAATTCTAGCGTGGGGAGGGACCCTAAGAGTCATCTAGTCCAGTCTCCTGCGATGCAAGAATGAAAGCTAAAGAAACCCCGTGAGGTGTCTACCCAACCTCTGCTTAAAAGCCTCCAGCGAATCAGAGTCCACCACCTTCTGAGGGAATTCGATCCACACTTCTTCACAGTATCTAACAAGGTTTATGTGTAATGAATGTGGTCCCACTGGGCACAACTACCTTCTCTTGCTGTTAGTTCCCACTGGTGACATCTACTTATAATCTTGGTCTATTAGCAAACCATTACCTCAACCAAGGATGGTCTCCCAGCTTTCGCAGCAGTCTAGAGCGACTTAAATCCGACTGCTTAGTTACAGTTGATTTGTGGATTATGGCTGGGTGAGTGGCTGGCCTTGTTGTTTGGCAAAATACCCTGCAGTTGGTGTTTGTTTTGTGTGTCTGCATGCACGAACACACACAGACACACACACACAGACACACACACACAGACACACACACACACACACACACCCTGCTAAGCTAAAGTGACTTAGCGGGTTACATGTCAGCCTTGGAGACCACATTGTGAAATAGGAGCACATTTCAACCGCAGGCTCTTTCCCTTAACCAAACAAACATTTGAAATCAAGTGACCAGGAATGAATTGCAGTCATCACATCTATTGTGTTCGACAATGTTGAAATCTGTCTGCCACATCAGGGCTTCCACTGAGTCCTTCGGCATCCAGACACCTTTCCCTCTGACTAACAGAAAAAGCAGCTGTTTTCTTGTGACAAACCAGCACAACCATCGGATGATAGCTTCTTGTTAAGAGCCGGATGGATGGCTCTGATTATATCAGTGAGGTCTTCTTCCTAGATAAGCCTTCAGGGAAAAGCGGCAATGTGTTAGTAACACTTGGCATGTGTGAATTTTAAAGGAGATGCTTTTCCTGGTGTGGAGATGCAGGGGCCCATCTGCACTATAATGTTTAAAGCAGTATCATTTCCCTGCAAACAGTCATGGCTTCTCCCCAAAGAACCCTGGGAGCTATAGTTTGTTAAGTGTGATGGCCTTGGATTCGGACTCGGAGGCTGAACCTGAGGAATCCCAGCCTGCACAGGAGTCCCCGCCTCCAGAATCAGCTGAGCCGGGGCTGGGGCCTGAGCCTGAAGGGTCCTCACCTGTGCTGGGTCCTCAGGTGCAGGCATCAGCTGAGTCTGCTCTGGCTCCTGAGGGGATGGAGGACCCATTGCCTGCAGGTGCTCCACTCTCAGCACTGTCAGGGGAAGGTGAGGTTGCCTCTGGGTCCGGTGACCCTCCAGCCTCTCCTGAGCTGCAGAGGCTCAGGGCAGAGAGGTGGAGGGAACTAAGTTCCCACAGGAGGAGTGCTTGCCTCCAGGTCAGGAGAGGCGAGTCACCTGTGGACCGGGGCCGCCCTATGCCTTGGGGCAGATAAAAGCCAGCCAGCCCCAGTCCCAGGTTGCGGGAGCAACATTGTTGGTAGCCTGTTCCTGCCTGAACCCTGTCTTGCTCTTCTGCCAGAGTTCCTGTCCTCACCCGACTCCCTGCCTTGGACCCAGCTTCAGCCTTGACGGACAGCCTCCATACTGCACCCTCGACCTCGGACTGGACTCGGACCTCACTGCACAGTTAACCCTTGGGACCAGCACATTAAGGCTGCTGAGAGTTTTTTAGGAGTGCCATACTGCCTTCTCACAAAGCTGCAGATCCCAGTGTGTCCATGTCTGTCCGCAAGGAACTCTGGGAATGATAGCTCTGTGAAGGGAATCGGGGTCACCAAACAACTCTCAGCCTTATGGTGCAGGCTCTGTGTGACCAGTTTCGACATTGGATTCCCTGCCCTCGCCCCCTATGGAGAATGTGGTCAGACCGTAGGGTGTGTGGGAGGAATTTGATTCTGCTTGCATTTATAAAGGCGAAGCTTCAGATCTGCACTTTCTGAAACAAGACACTAACTGGGACACACCCATCCTTTGAAATTTGCACTTCTCTTAATTTTGCAGTGAAGCTCTCCAGCCTAGTATTGTGTGCAAACATGCATGTACCAAGGTAATATGTGCATATAAATGCATAGGTAAGTTCCATGCAAAAAGGCAAGACCGCTTTGCAAAAAATGTGTAAATTAAGGGGAAATGAATACAAAATCTGGTATGTGAGTAAGTACTCATACGAAAATGCTGACGAGAAAAGAAATACAGCAAGGAAAAAAAACACATCCTCAAAAAAAAAAAACTGCAATCCCCGATACTCAACATCCTCAACACACTGCAGTTCCCAAGGTCCTTTGGGGGGAAGCCATGACCATATAAAAACAGTGGTGCAAGTATGTCTGTTGTCTTTCTGCTGCCATACCTATCCACCAGGGCTACTCATTTAGGATTTATCTTATGGGTTAAAAAGAAATTCCTCATTTTTATTTTTTGTAATCTTACAAAGGTCACCCCATCAAAGCTTTGTGTGGTCCAGAGAAGGGGAGAGGGGCTTGCCAGACCCTTTCTCCTTAAAGCTGGATCAGTCATTCTCTCATCATAACTCTTCCCCATTCCCTCCCTGTGTGTGTGTGTGTGTGTGTGTGTCCCACCCCGAAAGAACAGATGATCAGCAGAAGCGGAGACCTGATACTGACAAAGTTAATGTCAACAGAATGCCTTCGACCTTCTGTTCCTCCAAGCCTGGGCCACAGAAATTCCCCGTTCTCGCAGCATCTGTGGCCTTGCAGCCCATAACGAAGGTGTTGCTAGCAGCAATATTAAAACAAAACACTTTCTGTGTTGGTGGTAGGCAACAATTATCCATGTTTTGGCAAAGGTGGAGGCTTGGGAGATGTGGAGGCTCCAACAGCTGCGGGGGAAAAACTTGGTCACCCTCCACTGTGCACCACCTCAGTGGATCAGAAGACGTCATTCCATGCACAACCTGTTTCTGGGCTTTCCACTGGTGCTGACTGTGGTCCCCACCCGTTGCAACCACACATCTGGCAACTGACAGGAGGCCAGCTTAGCCATCTGAGCAGAGGAACACCTCTGCTTGATCCAATGCACCTCCCATTGGTGTAAAAGAAGAGGGATTGGATTACTCTGTCCTGAAGAATGGCAGTGCTAAAAACTATGAGCCGTTGCCCACATAAATAATAAAAAATGGGGGTAGTAGTTTAACAGGAAAAGTGACCAGAAAACACTTTGTACCCTAGTAAATAAGGACAGTCTATGAAATGCAGATTAAATTACAGCCGTACCTCAGAAGCCGAACGGAATCTGTTCTGGAAGTCCTTTCGACTTCCAAAACGTTCGGAAACCAAGGTGCGGCTTCCAGTTGGCTGCAGGAAGCTCCTGCAGCCAAGCAGAAGTCGCAGAGGATGTTTGGGTTCCAAAGAATGTTCGCCAACCAGAACACTCACTTCTGGGTTTACAGCATTTGGAAACCAAAGCGTTCGAGTCGCAAGGCGTTCGACTTCCGAGGTAAGACTGTAGTTACACTTAGTTCCCACTGAAATCAGTGTGAAAAGTTTGGCATAACTCCATGAATGCGTAACTAAGTTAGTGTGGCTCCAGCCCAATGTCACCTGTCTCTGCAACACTTTCGGAGCCCTAAGGCTGAATACAACTTAAAACCCATTTCCGTTCAGACTAAAGGATGTTCTTAACAACTCCGTTCTTTAACTCCTCCTTTAACGTTCTTAGCAACTGATTCTTTAACTCCTCACAAATAGCCATAACAATAATTGCACGGAATGGGGATGGAAAAGGCATCCAACTGCGATTCAGCAAAGGTTGCAATACTACTCTACTATTACCACGTAATATCTGCCAAGAATCCAGCTTGCCAAACACTTGCACACGGCTCCATTTGACAGCTGTTCTGTGTGCCCCTTGACACCTAGTCCAAGTTAATACACACCAGGAAGACTTTATAGAAGATTGGGGCCAGGAGAAATCTTGCATTAATGAAAAAGTGCAGTTCAGCTGAACTTGGAAACCTTTCCTAACCTCAGCATCTGCCTACCTAGCATACGTTCTGTTCTCATTAACAAGAAAACCCAAAACATGCCAACTTAGAAGTAAGTGCTAATGAAATCAATAATGCTCATTCCCAAGTACAGGGGGAAGCAAGTCACTTCAAAACATATTAGCTCCTGGCCAGTCGTGCTGGAACTACAGAAACTGAATGCATTTCTTGCATTCATAAGCAGCTCAACTGAAACTAGTGCTGTGCTGATTTCTGCCCTGCAGTTTTTCAAGTTTTCTTCCCCTGTGAGGGAGGTTTTCGTTTGATTGCCTTGTTCTCGGGACACTCTGAAATTTGGGTGAATTTGGTGCCTTGACTCTAGCTTGTCATTGCAAACGGAGAGGTGTGTCTTTCTCTTCAGTAAACATTTCTGCAGCCCCCCTGGCTGCCAGCAGTTCCTGATCTGAAAAAAGCCCCCCGGGAGTTACTTCATGATGTATTTAGTCTTTAGCTGAAGTGTGGACACCTGGGAAGGCTGCAGACTGCAAAGGTGAGAGGGTGCCTAGAATGGTTGGATAGTGCCTTGTATGCCTCCTTTGGGCAACTCCTGCAGCTAAGCTGGTGCCAAACGTCTTGCTCTGCTCTCCTTTGGAGGCTGCGAGGCTGAAAGGGGGGTCTTGTGCCCCAGGGAATTTGCTTCAATGCTGCTAACACAGCAAAAACAATATGGGAGGCAGCAGAATGCTGCGACGAGACTCCTTACGGGGTCCTAGCTGCGAGATCACATTCACCCGGTGCTATACCAGCTGCACTGGCTCCTGGTGGAGTACAGGATCAGGTTTAAAGTGCTGGTTTTAACCTTTAAAACCCTATACGGCCTAGGACCCTCGTACATACGGGACCGCCTCTCCTGGTATGTCCCACAGAGGAACTTACGGTCTGCAAATAAAAACATCCTGAAGGTCCAAGGCCACAGAGAGATTAGGCTGGCCTCAACTAGAGCCAGGGCTTTTTCAGCTGTGGCTCCAATCTGGTGGAACGCTCTGTCACAAGAGACTAGGGCCCTGCGGGACTTGACATCTTTCAAGACAGAGCTGTTCCACCAAGCCTTTTGTCAGGGCACAGCCTGACTCCCTCCTTTGGCAATCTTCACAGAACTTTAGCCTAATGGTTGCCATCAATTTGATTCAAATTAATTTTGTAGTGAAGTGATTTTGGAATGTTGTGCTATTTTATTGTTGTTAGCCGCTCTGAGCCCGGCTTCAACTGGGGAGGGCGGGATGCAAATAAAAGTTGTTTATTATTATTATTATTATTATTATTATTATTATTATTATTATTATTATTGCAAGTTACCGGTCTCTGCAGCCACAGCAGGTGCTGCGATTCTCCAGTAGTTTGACTTCATCCCCAGAGATGGTTTCTCATAGCAGGCAGATGCCAACAACTTAGCTGCAAAATCTGAAGAAGTGCAAATTTAAAAGGACATCGATGTTTCAGTTTGCATATTGCTTGGATAAGTGTGAATGTGGTAGATTCACCTTTAAATGAGAACTGAATCAAATTTCTCCCTCATCCCTAACTTCAGCAGATGCTCAACAACATTGGCCTGGAAGGAGCCATGATTCGTTTTTCTGGGATCTTTTGCGATTTTCATGCAACTTTCAAATTTGCAATTTATGTTGAGCAATCCCACCTAACACATTTCAATTCTACATAACGTTGGTTGATGGAAGAAGAGTTTTCTGTACCTGGCTACAGATTTGGCCACAATCCAAGACAGAGTCAAGAGTGCTTAAACCCTTAAGTCTGTGTTGGACATTTTGTCCACATTAATCTTACATTTAAGAGAACTTTTAACATGCTGCTAAAAATTCAGAATTTGCTTTTATACCCAGAGGACTTCATTGCAGGAAACACCTGCAACAATTCAGCCCTATTACACAATGCCTCATCCAGGACCTGGAGAATTTTCTATTTGCAGTGCAATAAAGCTGAAAATTGCTTCAGAGTGAAGATCTTTGTAAGCAGAGAGTCCGCTAGCTTTTGTGGGCGGAAATTCCCAGTAGCCTTATTTATTTATTTATTTCATGGCTTTCAAGAGTTTTCGTCCATTAACTCCTTTCAATCTGAACGACTCACGGGATCACTTTTACACGCTCACTGGACTGGAAACGTTCTGTCTCTAGAACGTTACGTCTCGGGCAGGTCAAATTTTATTTTATTTTATTTCTGGCAACTCTCCATGGATGCAATTTCTAAAGTGCTGCCAAGTTCAAATCCCAGATATCTGGAGGCAGGACCAAAGCTAAGCTTGCTGCTTGATCACGGTCTCCACCTTCATCCCTGCACATGTTTTAAAATACGAAACACTGTTATGCGTTACTTAGCAATTCTCTCTCTCTCTTTTAAATAATCTTTATTAATTTAAATTACACACATATACAAAGAATTTACAAAGAATTTGCAATCTCATACTACAAAAAGAAGATTAAAGAAAAAAACAATTAAGAAAAAAGAGAAGAAGAAAATACAGAAAGAAGGAAGAAGAAAAAGCAGATTTACAGGCATAAAAAACCTTAATCTTCCTCATTAATACTTATATAAACACTTAAATAAAAAAGACTTCTGACAAAACGAGTCTTCCAATCATTCTCATTGTACTGTTTATGCTGTCGTAGTTTTTTTCACACAGTTTTATATTCTTTAAAATTGTTCCTGTCTACTCCACAAACGGTATTTGTTGTGTTTACAAGTATCACTCAAGTTCTGCTACTATGGTGTGGTTGATACAATATGATCTTATATAATCCTTAAATGTTCTCCATTCTCCAAATATTTTCTGGTTCAATACTTCTCTAACTCCTCCCGTCAGTTTTGCTAGTTGTAAATATTCTAACATGAGTATCTGCCACTCTGCAATTCTCACTCATCCGTCGTCACCTGAAATAAGCAGGACTAAGACAGCACTAATGGGACGCAGGTGGCGCTGTGGGTTAAAGCCTCAGCGCCTAGGACTTGCCGATCGAAAGGTCGGCGGTTCGAATCCCTGCGGCGGGGTGCGCTCCCGCTGCTCGGTCCCAGCGCCTGCCAACCTAGCAGTTCGAAAGCACCTCCGGGTGCAAGTAGATAAATAGGGACCGCTTACCAGCGGGAAGGTAAACGGCGTTTCCGTGTGCGGCTCTGGCTCGCCAGAGCAGCAATGTCACGCTGGCCACGTGACCCGGAAGTGTCTCCGGACAGCGCTAGCCCCTGGCCTCTTAAGTGAGATGGGCGCACAACCCCAGAGTCTGTCAAGACTGGCCCGTACGGGCAGGGGTACCTTTACCTTTACCTTTAAGACAGCACTAGGACGCAAGTGGCGCTGTGGTGTAAACCACTGAGTCTAGGTCAGCAGTTTGAATCCCCGCAACGGGGTGAGCTCCCGTTGCTCGGTCCCATCTCCTGTCAACCTAGCAGTTTGAAAGCATGTCAAAGTGCAAGTAGATAAATAGGTACCGCTCCGGCGGGAAGGTGTTTCCATGCGCTGCTCTGGTTTTGCCAAAAATGTCTTAGTCATGCTGGCCACATGACCCGGAAAAACTGCGGACAAACACCGGCTCCTTCGGCCAGTAAAGCAAGATGAGCGCCGCAACCCCAGAGTCGTTCACGATTGGACTTAACTGTCAGGGGTCCTTTACTTTTTAAGACAGCACCTTAAAAAAGGGAAAGGTGTAGTGTTCATTGTCATCATGACACCAGGATCAACCCGAGACATTTTGCTTCACAAGGCAATATATCAAATGGCACTCACAAGTCAAAGTGCAGTCTATCCAACGCTGGGCAAATTATTCTGGCACCTGAGACAGGTATTTTCAGTCCTCTGTGGGACTCCCCAACTGTCAATGACATTAGGCGACTGACACCTGTCGAAGTTCAATGGGGATGTCTGTAACCAGCGATCAGCTGACGGGGAGTTACAGCCGCCTCCTTTGATTTAAGAATATTTATTAAGGTTTTACAAAGTCATAAATACAAAAATACATAGTAAAACAACAAACAAAAAAAAGAGAAAACTCTCAAACAAAAATACAAGATACAGAAAACAGGAAAACTAGAAAAATAGAAAAAAGAAAGTTAAAACAAATCCATTTTTTATAACTTTAAACTCATTAGCTTGTTTCTTTGACTTCCTCACACCTCCCCTTTTTGTTTTTCCATTAATATAATCAAATCAGCAAATCCTTACCCTCTTTCATTTATCTTAACTCTATAACTTAACATATTATAACTCTATATTTTCGCCCATTATCAATTCATTTTTGCATACTCTTTTTAACTTTGTTGCTAATGCCACTTATTTTCAATCCAACATCATTTTAACATTCATTAATTTTACAGTGTTTCTGCAGATAGTCTTTAAATTTCTTCCAATCTTCTTCCACCAACTCTTCTCCCAGGTCTCGGATTCTGCCGGTCATTTCCGCTAATTCCATATAGTCCATCACCTTCATCTGCCACTCTTCCAGGGTGGGTAGATCTTGTGTCTTCCAATACTTTGCAATAAGTATTCTTGCTGCCGTTGTTGCATACATAAAAAAAGTTCTACACAGCCGCCTCCTTTGAAGGCGCACTCCCAGCACCCATCAGGTGGAAGCACACCTTCAGAGACGCTAAGAACAGATAGAAGGACTCGTTTGTTTTAGGGAGGCAAGAGAAGAGAAAGTGGCAAGTTTATTGGTGCAGAAGCAAGGAGCCCATTGTTCTGGGAAGAAGGCATGGCGTGGCTGACACCATCAGGAAATGGCTGGGTGGTGGAAGGGTAAAAAAAAATGAGTTGGAGAATCCTGTAGGAACCAGCAAGTCACGGAAGAACTTAGCAGCATTGGGAAGAAACAATCATTAGACCTGAGAGTTCCAGAATCTGGTACGGGGGTATTTCAATACTCCTCCTAATTGCTGCATTACATAATAATGTAGAGGCGAGGGTACTTTAGGTTGAAAGGTGATGCTCGGGGCCAGCAGAGAGACCTGAGGGGGGTGGAATTAGATTCCTAATACAGTGGTACCTCGGGTTACATACGCTTCAGGTAACAGACTCTGCTAACCTAGAAATAGTACCTCGGGTTAAGAACTTTGCTTCAGGATGAGAACAGAAATCGTGCTCTGGCGGTGCAGTGGCAGTGGGAGGCCCCATTAGCTAAAGTGATGCTTCAGGTTAAGAACAGTTTCAGGTTAAGAACGGACCTCCTGAACGAATTAAGTACTTAACCCGAGGTACCACTGTACCCTCAGTTGCTTATCCACATCCTCAACCAACTGATACTCATCACCTAACAGATATCCTAATTCTGTATTTCTGCCAAGAGGGATTTTTATAACGACAGATATTCTCCACAATAAAATGTTCATACAGATGCACATGTCGCATGTTCTTTAGCCAAACAAAACAAAAAATCTCCCAGAACTGTATTTCTAATATTTTCCCCTAATAAATCCTTTTGGTGAAATCAAGGTGGATTAAAAGGGGGGAAAGTGACAAGTGGGGTGCCGCAGGGTTCTATCTTTGGTCTGTTGTTGTTCAAGATCTTTATAAACAACTTGGATGAAGGAATTGAGGGGATGCTCATCAAATTTGCAGATGATATCAAACTGGGAGGGGTAGCAGCTAATGCCGCAGAAGACAGAATCAGAATTCAAAACTTTGGCTGCCCTGCATGACAACTTCGGCAAAAGAAAATGCTAGGGAGTAAACCCTGCACAAATCCAGAGTGCAGTCCCTCGGATTGAATTTTATTATTACGGTCACAGAGCAGTTCCCGCTCACTTACAATATCAGGAAAATCATAAAACACAAGAATACATTGAATTGCAATTGGGTATAACAGAGACAATTCAGATATAGCAGCAGTTAAAAATATATATTAAATCTTGATCACTAAAATATAACCTAAAATTGTCATTTAAAACCTTAATCATTTTGGTAGTACAGCTTGTTCCCTAAGTTTTATGGCAGTCGCACAGAATTTGGCCACCCTTAGCGTGATCTCTGGATCCTTGTCCTCTACCAGGAGTTTTAGACATTGAAGTTCGGACCCATTTGGAGATTTTTGTGTAACAGGAGTGATAAATACCGAGCGTATATCCCCGTAGAAACGGCAGCGTAACAAGGCATGAGAGACAATTTCTACCTCCATCAAGCTGCAGGGGCAGACTTGTTCCGCGTATGGTTTACCCTCGAATCTGCCCTGCAGTAAGGCAGAGGGCAGCACGTTGAATCTAGCAAGGGTAAATGACAGTCTGTATTTGGGTATTTGTAATTTTGACAAATAATTTGCTGGGGCAAATCCTCTCCCATTATCTTTTATTGCTGGGTGTTTATTCATCTCGCTCCCGTGGCACTGCAGTTCCAAATCCCAGTCCCTCAGATTGTTGGATGGGGCCTTATACGCCTCCTTTTGGCAACTCCTGCTGTCAAGTTGGTGCCAAATGTATTGCTCTGCTTTCCTTTGGACCACACAAGTGAGGCTGAGAGAGGGGTCTTGTGGTCTGGGCAGCCCAGGACGTCCATAGCACTGTCCAGGCTTGCGTCCAGGGGAGGTCACTTTGGTGCTGCTAACACAATGGTTGGACTTAATCCTGAGAGGCCCACTCCATTTTATCTTGAGACAGACATCCTGACCCTTCCAGGGAGAAGGAAGAGGAAAACAGTATAGATTTACAACAGGGTTTGCGGGAGGTCGCAGCTCAGAGACAGATGAAGGGAAAAGCTGGGAAACCAAGAGAGAGCCAGAGCAACACCTGGATGACAGGTTGTCATTAGAAAGCATTCCAAACTTTCCATCTTCCAGAACCCAGCAAGCCTTAAAAGTAGGAGAGCAAAGAGATCAAAGGCAGAAGAAGAAGAGTAGTTTGGATTTGATATCCCACTTTATCACTACCCGAAGGAGTCTCAAAGCGGCTAACATTCTCCTTTCCCTTCCTCCCCCACAACAAACACTCTGTGAGGTAAGAGAGGCTAAGAGACTTCAGAGAAGTGTGACTAGCCCAAGGTCACCCAGCAGCTGCACGTGGAGGAGCGGGGAAGCGAACCTGGTTCACCAGATTACGAGTCTACCTCTCTTAACCACTACACCACACTATACCACTACGTGACAGAGGGCACGTAGGAGCACCCATAGAGGAGATGATGAGAATGACGAATGAGGAAGTGGGAGAGATGGGGGGGTGGAGAGTCTCTTGGGACAATGCCATTATCCAAGAGGCTGGGTTCTATAGCCTCTCTATGTAAAGATTGAAATGAAAAAGGACCGTAAGAAACTTTTCCTTGTCTATACTTTCCTGGGCAACCAGCCAGGAGCCGCTGACAGCATCCTGACAGGACCACATCAGTGAGGCTGAGAGGGGGGTATTGTTATCTGGGCAGGACCTCCAATATGCACTGCCCAGGTTTGCGCCCCAGGGAGGTCACTTTGGCACTGCTAACGCACTGGTTTGACTTCACCCCCAAGGGCACACTACATTGTCTCTTGAGATAGACGTATGCCAACACAAGAACACACAATACTATGAGGCTTGGGTGTTTTAGAATAGGAAGGAGGGTTGGCTTAATTATCTGTGATTTCCAGAGGTGTCTCAATAGAAGAATAGTCAGAGAGCATACCTCACTGATTCATGTTACTAGAGATCACAGTAGAAACTCTACAACTTTATTTGCAAACAGCTTCCAACCACCATTCAAACGATTAGGAACCTTCTGATGTAGATTTTTAAAAAATTGCAATAGAAGCCTGAAGGTATATTATTTGGGGTATGGTTTCATTGGTCTTTGCTTGTGGTAACAATCACCTGAGATTCTCCCAGTTTCCCCCACCATCAAAAATCCTTGGTAATACAGTTTGTTTCCATGCACTGGTTGTAATCACCCAGGGTGCGGGAATTCTGCATGGGGAGAAAAGAAGGGAAGTGGTTTCCCTGGTAACAGCAGCCACAAGTTCTTCTTGGGGGTGTTCCTTTTGTCTCCTCTGCAAGGCTTAGTGGCACATTCATTGCTGAATGAGCCGTAATTGCGGAGAGTACAGGATCCTCCCTCGTAGATAATTCCCTCCGTTCTTCCAACATAAATAGCAAGGACACACAAATAGACATTCTCCACGGCTGCTCCCCCCAACACAAGAGGATTTGTAGCACCTTCCAAGAACACAGGCATCCATCGAGTTGAGTGCCTTGCTACCAGAGAAGGCCATTGAACTCAGAGAAATGCAGAGGCGTACATGCAAAACTGGTAATAGGCAGCAATTGCCCAGCGGGAATACTATTCTGCTCAAGGCCGGGGGCTCTTAGACAGTGGCGTAGCGTGGGGGGTGCAGGGGGGGCCGGCCGCACCGGGCGCAACATCTGGGGTTAGGGCAAATCCATGGGTTAGGGGGCGCAAATCCACGGGTTAGGGGGCGCAAATCCACGGGTTAGGGGGCGCAAATTACTTGCCTTGCCCCGGGTGCTGACAACCCACGCTACGCCACTGCTCTTAGATATAAGAACCTGGATTCAGACTACTTTTATTTAATTAAAAATGGAAAGCGTAATGCTGGTGGTCAACAAAAGAGGTTTAAAGACTGTCTCAAGGCAAGAAGAAGTAGTATAAACACCAACAATTGGGAAACACTGGCCTGCGAGCACTCCAGTTGGAGAACAGCCTTTACCAAAGGTGTCATGGGCTTTGAAGACACTCGAACTCAGGACGCAAGGGAGAAACTTGCTAAGAGGAAGGCACGCTTGGCAAATCCACACCATGATCAACTCCTGCCCAGAAACCAATGTCCCCACTGTGGAAGGATGTGTGGATCCAGAATTGGCCTCCACGGTCACTTACGGACTCATTGTTAAAATTGTGTTTATAATGGAATACAATCTTACTTGGCTATGAGTGATCGCCAAAGAAGAAGATTAGGTTTAGAGCTCCTTCCTTGCTAAGCGACATGCAGACTGGTGTCCCTGCCCCCCTTTTCTCCTGTCTGTCTTTTGTAAATCCTGGGGTAGACTTTATGCTTTATCTCAGATCTGGAATCTTGTGTAGGGTTACCACCCTTGTTCAAGCAAAATACAGGACAGGATAGGATGGCAGCGGGCAGTCATGAGTGAGTTGGGTTGGGGCAATTTGCTTTTCCACTTGGTGCTGAAATGACTTCAGAGAATCTGTTGCAATCTGATCGCATGGCCCCTCTGGAATTTGTCACACACACAAAAATTTGTAAGCCTGCAAACTGCCACCTTAAACCATGCAAAGCTGCAGGGAACCAGAAGCAACAATGTCAGAGCCGTGCCCTGGTTTGCTCCTCCTTGGGGGTGGGATGAGGAGAGGGAGCGAGGAGGGGGAAAAGGAAAGAAGCGAGGGGAGCAGAGTGGAAAGAGGGGGAATCCACGACAATACAGGATTCAATACAGGACGCAACATTTTGCATTGAAATAAGGGGCAATCCCGTATTATACAGGACAGGTGGCAACTGGGTCTAGGAATGACTCTACCATAATCATTACAATTAGGGGATACAATGGTACCTCAGGTTAATTACTTAATTTGTTCTGGAGGTCTGTTCTTAACCTGAAACTGTTCTTAACCTGAAGCACCACTTTAGCTAATGGGGCCTCCAGCTGCCGCGCCGCCGGAGCACGATTTCTGTTCTTATCCTGAAGCAAAGTTCTTAACCTGAAGCACTATTTCTGGCTTAGCAGAGTCTGTAACCTGAAGCATATGTAACCTGAAGCGTACCACTGTATATTATATTTACCCGAATATAGGCCACATTCAGCTTTCGTACATGCCAGTTAGGGGGTAAAAATTCTGGCCTGTTTTCAGGTCAGTATGGTATGGGTGAGTTAGATGGATAGAAAATGAGGGGCAGGTACTTGTTTCTTGGTAACGGTGCCAAGGGTGCCAGAACACAGTGGTTGCCAAGGGCAACGACAGAAACAAAAAGTGACAACAACATAGCAAGGAATAGGATCACAGAAAAGCACTGTGTGTGTTCTCTGCCTCTCTCTTTCACATACACAAACACACAAACACTTAAAAGGAACCATGCCTTTCTGGCTTGAAGTGGAACCAGTGTTCATAGTAGTAGCTAGAGAAGACTGCATTATCCCCGTGAAATCAATAAATCAACTAATTACAATTAAGCCCCTTTGTGGTGATTACTGACACCAATTCAGCTGCCGTTGGGGTTGGGGAAACCATCATAACTGGAGGAACTTCCACCAGCGCCAGCCTGTAGCCACCTTTGCTTAGCAACTCAACTATTTGGGGCCTACTTTTGCTCAGTGTCATGGCTTCCCTTCAGAAGATGAAGCAGACACATTGGCTTCCCTTCAGAAGATGAAGCAGACACACCTGAGGTGTTCCCTGCTCCCTGAAGTGCTATGAGCCTCCCGTACACCTTTCATTCTTTCTCCCAAGTGTTTCTTAAAAACAAATTTTGGAACAAGTCATGCCAAATGACAGAAGCAAAAACAACAACAACACTCATTCATGAAACGAATTGTGCTTCCAAGAATACAAATGAAGGAAACCCATTCCAATCTAAAGGACCATCTGTTCTCAAATGAGCCTGCCTGACTATTAAGATCTTTCAGAAAGGCTCTGACTTTTGCATGTTCTGCCAATTTTGGAACTGCAAAAGAAAATTGCCTTTTCCGTGGCTGCTTGCAGGTTTTGGAACATTCTCCCTAGAGAGGTTCAACTTGCCCCTATGTATGCTGTTATATGAAAACCTTAGACAGGCCTTTGAGCTATAAGAACTGTGCTCTTTTTGTGGTAAAAATAAAATAAAATGAAGCTCTGGCGCTCATATATTGATAAATGTAAAGAGGGTGGCAGCACAAAATGGCCGCCATGGGCACAAATAAATAAGAGGTGTCCATGCCAGTGAGCTCTGTCACAAAAAAAGCCTTGTGTAGGCATATTAATGTTTTATTCTCCCTGACATGGTGATCTCAGTACAGTGGACCCTCGGGTTACGTTACCTTTGGGTAGCGTAACTTTCAGGTTGCAAACGCGGCAAACGGGTTTCGCCACACGCGCATGCGCAGAAGCTGCGCCTCTTCTTACGAAATTTTTGGGGTGCGCACAGACCCCAGAACGAATTAAATTCGTATTCGGAGGGTCCACTGTAGTGCTTATTTTAAATTATTCTATTTATTCCCAAGGGAGCATGTTTTATTTCTCACTGCAGAATTTGGAGTATGGAATTCACACAGCCTACCATGTGCCCTGTAAGTGTATGAAAGCAACCTTTCCTCCGCCCTTTTCATGCCGCTGCTGGTTCTATGAGGCTTTGCCCTCGGGTGGGAAAAAATATTGCACCCAGGAGAGGGAGTGGAAGTCAAACAGACACTCAAGGAATAGTTCAGAGAAAAAGCTTTATTTCTACCATCCATGAACTGGTAGAAGGAGCAAGTGTGATAGATTCACAAAACAAGCACGAGTTCACAGCCATTTGCACGGAGCATATATTCCCCTTCTAGTTCCCTCCCCTTTCTCCTCCTCCTCAAGAGTCCTGCCCTATGTTGAGTTTCCTGAGCATGAACAGAAAGCTCTGGTCTTGGGACTCTTTTGGACTCTTCCCAGGAAAGGGGGTGAGAAGCCAAGGGGGTCGAGAAGCCTTGTGGTTCAGCATGTCCAAGATGTTGCAACTGAATGAGATAAAAGTCAATTCTCAGGCTTGCTCTGACAGAGCCTATTCATTAGCTTTTTGAAGCCTTCTCGTACTGATAACATTTTGCCTATGCACAGCATCTTGTGAGAAAAGCAGAGGAAAGCTTTAGCTGTGGATTTTTAGAAGAGAGAAAGGGAATTTTGGACAGTATTGAGGCCTGGGGTGTGTGACTTCGGGCCTAGGTGGGGTCATCTGTCCTCACCTCCTTCAGGGTGAGAGGGGAGCTTGTTGCAGCAGGAGGCAGAGACCCCGTGCTTTTTCACCAGCCTGACCCATCTTGGGCTCTTGGCCTCCTTCCTCTCCTGCTTCAGTTTCTGCCTCTCATTCTGGACTGCTCTCTGCCACAGACTCTCCCTGCCCACTAAACCTTGTTGCCTCTTCAGCTTCTGACACCACCTCTTCCCACCTCTTCTCCCTCTGACCACTCGTCATTGTCCCGCCATCACTTCCCGGGTTAGAATCATAGAATCATAGAGTTGGAAGAGACCACAAGGGCCATCGAGTCCAACCCCCTGCCAAGCAGGAAACACCATCAGAGCACTCCTGACATATGGTTGTCAAGCCTCTGCTTAAAGACCTCCAAAGAAGGAGACTCCACCACACTCCTTGGCAGCAAATTCCACTGTCGAACAGCTCTTACTGTCAGGAAGTTCCAGTTTGTAAGTGTCCTTCTTGAACTGTGGAGCCCAGAACTGGACACACTACTCCAGGTCAGGTCTGACCAGAGCAGAATACAGTGGCACTATTACTTCCCTTGATCTAGATGCTATACTCCTATTGATGCAGCCCAGAATTGCATTGGCTTTTTTAGCTGCCGCGTCACACTGTTGGCTCATGTCAAGTTTGTGGTCAACCAAGACTCCTAGATCCTTTTCACATGTACTGCTCTCAAGCCAGGTGTCCCCCATCTTGTATTTGTGCCTCTCATTTTTTTTTTGCCCAAGTGCAGTACTTTACATTTCTCCCTGATAAAATTCATCTTGTTTGTTTTGGCCCAGTTCTCTAATCTGTCAAGGTCGTTTTGAAGTGTGATCCTGTCCTCTGGGGTGTTAGCCACCCCTCCAAGTTTGGTGTCATCTGCAAATTTGATCAGGATGCCCTTGAGTCCGTCATCCAAGTCGTTGATAAAGATGTTGAATAAGACCGGGCCCAAGACAGAACCCTGTGGCACCCCACTAGTCACTCTTCTCCAGGATGAAGAGGAACCATTGATGAGCACCCTTTGGGTTCGGTCAGTCAGCCAGTTACAAATCCACTGAGTGGTAGCATAGTCAAGTCCGCATTTTACCAGCTTCTTTACAAGAATATCATGGGGCACCTTGTCAAATGCCTTGCTGAAATCAAGGTAGGCTACATCCACTGCATTCCCTTCATCTACCAGGCTTGTAATTCTGTCAAAAAACGAGATCAGGTTCGTCTGACATGACTTATTTTTCAGAAATCCATGCTGACTATTGGTGATCACAGCATTCCTTTCTAGGTGCTCACAGACTGTTTGCTTAATGATCTGCTCCAGAATCTTCCCTGGTATTGATGTCAGACTAACTGGGCGGTAATTATTTGGGTCCTCTCTTTCCCCCTTTTTGAAAATAGGGACAACATTTGCCCTCCTCCAGTCTGCCGGGACTTCGCCTGTTCTCCAGGAATTCTCAAAGATGACTGCCAGTGGTTCTGAGATCACATCTGCCAGTTCTTTTAATACTCTTGGATGCAGTTCATCTGGCCCTGGAGACTTGAATACATCTAAACTAGCCAAGTATTCTTGTACTGTCTCCCTAGTTATTCTGGGCTGTGTTTCCTCTGCTGAATCATTTGCTCCAAATTCTTCAGGTCGGGCATTGTTTTCTTTATTGGAGAAGACTGAGGCAAAGAAGGCATTGAGGAGTGCAGCCCTTTCTGTGTCCCCTGTTTGCATTTCACCATCTTCTCCTCTGAGTGACCCCACTGTTTCTTTGTTCTTCCTTTTGCTACGAACATACCCATAAAAGCCTTTTTTGTTGCTTTTAACCTGTCTAGCAAGCCTGAGTTCATTCTGTGCTTTAGCTTTTCTGACTTTGTGTCTACACGTGCTGGCTATTTGTTTGAATTCCTCTTTGGTGGTTTCCCCCCTTTTCCATTTTTTGTACACATCCTTTTTAAATCTTAACTCAGTTAAAAGTTCTTTAGATAGCCACACTGGCTTCTTTAGGCACCTTCCATGTTTCCGTCTCATTGGTATTGCCTGGAGTTGTGCTTTTACTATCTCCCTCTTAACAAACTCCCAGCCATCATTAACTCCCTTTCTTTTTAGTATTACTGTCCATGGGATCTCACCCAGCACTTCCCTAAGTTTTATGAAGTCGGCTTTCTTAAAGTCAAGAAATTGAGTCCTAGTATGCTTGGCTGCTCCTTTCCGCTGTATAGTAAACTTCAGAAGAGCATGATCACTCATGCCTAATGATCCTTCCACTTCTACCCCACTAACCAGGTCATCAACATTGGTTAGGACCAGATCTAAAATGGCTGTTCCTCTTGTTGCTTCTCCCACTTTCTGGACAATGAAGTTGTCTGCAAGGCTAGTGAAGAATCTGTTTGACCTTATGCTCTTGGCTGAGTTTGACATCCAACAAATATCCGGGTAATTGAAGTCCCCCATTACTACTATCTCCCTTCCTTTTGCATGCTTGGCCATCTGTTCCAGGAAGGCATCATCTATGTCCTCCGTTTGGCTTGGGGATCTATAGTAAACTCCCGCAATGAGGTCACTGTTATTCTTCTCTCCCTTAATTTTGACCCAAATGCTCTCACTTTGGCTTTGAGGTTCTAAATCTTGGATCTCTTCACAGGTATACACATCCCTGACATATAACACCACTCCTCCTCCTTTCTTGTCTGGTCTGTTTCTCTGAAATAGATTGTATCCCTCCATTATTACATTCCAATCGTGGGACTTATCCCACCAGGTTTCAGTGATGCCTATTATGTCATATTTAGTTTGCTGTACCAAGAGCTCAAGCTCATCTTGTTTATTTCCCATGCTTTGCGCATTAGTGTACAGACATTGAAGTCCATTAATCATTCCCCCGTGTCTCTTATTTAAGGATTTTTTCCTCCCACCACTAGGTCTGCGTGCTGTTTGCTCCATTTGGTCTATGACATTTGGATGATCATCTTCATCAATTGATAGACTCCTACCTTCAGGAGCACTGTCTCCCTCCCCAACATTAGTCAGTTTAAAGCCCTCCTGATGGGGTTTCTGAGATTTTTGGCAAAAAACATTCCTCCCAACCGTTGTGAGGTGCAGCCCATTGCTTGCCAGAAGTCCATCTTCAAGAAACTGCAGTCCGTGATCTAAGAATCCAAACCGTTCCTGTTTACACCATTTGCGAAGCCAGCTGTTCACTTCCACTATTTTTCCCTCTCTCCCTGGGCCACGTCGTTCAACTGGGAGGACAGATGAGATGACAATTTGTGCATTTAATTGCTTCAATTTCCTGCTCAGAGCCTCGTAGTCTCTTTTGATCTTCTGGAGGCTACTGCTTGCAGGGTTCTGAGTCTTCTCCTCTTCTGGGTTCCTCAGCTGGTTGCTGCCACCGTTCCTCTGTGTCCAACCAGCCCATGACACTGCCTAAAGTGGCTGGTTCAGCCTGCCTCAAATCTTTATCCAGTCTAGCCTGAAAGCAACCCCTCGTGCACAATCATTCCCATTTAGCCATGAGCTAAGGTTGAATCTGAAAAATGGGCAGTTATGGGTTTTTTTAAGTTTTTATTTATACTTTTCAAGTTTATGCATGTCATTAGTTTTACAATCAAATCAACATTTCGAAGTTTGACTTCCTTCCCCCTCTTTCTGCGGTTCCTTAAATTTATTTTTTCATATCTTCTGCATATCCAAATTCAATTAATTTGCTCATTGATCTACTTTAAATATACTGTATCTTCTTAAGAAACTGCAGGTTATTACAATAATGCTGCCAATGTTTTTATCTGCTTGCAATTTATTTGTAAATATTCAACAAACCATTTCCATCCTTTTATAAAGAGTTTGTCATCTTGATTTCTTATTCTTCCAGTAGGTTTTGCCATTTCTGCATATTCCCTTCTTCCTTTGCTGGGACTTCTGCTTCTTTCCACTTTGGGGCAAGTAGCATTCTTGCTGCTGTAGTAGCATACATAAATAAATTTATATAAAATTTAGGTAGTTCTGTCGCTATAATTCCCAAAAGAAAAGCTTTTGGTTTTTCCACAAAAGTTAATTTGAACATCCTTTTGAATTCATTGTACAGTGGTACCTCTGGTTGCAAACGGGATCCGTTACAGAGCTCTGGTCGCATCCCGAGGAATTTGCAACTGGAGGTGCCACTTCTGCGCATGAACATGGCACGGTTTAGTGCTTCTGCACATGCGCACAGCATGTAGAGCGCTTTTGCGCATGCGTGCTCAGCGAAACTCAGAAAAATACTTCTGGGTATGCTGCGTACGTATCCTGGAGGTGAACGCAAGTAGCGGTACCACTGTATATCATTTCCCAGTAATCTTACTACAAGACCACCTGAAAAATGAGTCGCTTAGCCTAGGGATAATTAGCAAAGCGTTGAGCAGGTGGGCAAGTTTACAGCTACGCTTACAGCCCCTGTAAACATTAAATGTTGAAATATTCCTTCCCAAGAGAGGCTGAGAAGACAAACACCGAGACAAGGGAGGAAAATATGACCCACAAGGCCTGGGAAAATGTCACAATTGCCCCCACAGTCAGGAAATTCATCCAATGCTTGTTTGTACAGAAAGAGCTGCTTCTGCCAAGAATTAGCGTTAAAAGATGGTGTTTTTCTTTTTTTGCGTTTTCCGAGGGGACAGAGAAATGATGGAGGCTAATGCAAGGAGCATGAAAGTTTGCTTTTATGTTGCCTTCGGTTTTTCTCCCCCCCCCCCCCCCGGCAGATTAATCCCTTCAGACTTATACGCCAAAGGGCAAAGGTGAAGAATGAGGGAGGGAACCGTCAAACCATTATCCAGGGCCCTGTCATGAACCGAGAGAAGGAGATGCTGGCGAACAGGCTTTGGAGATTTTTTTTTTTTTTAAGGATTCCCATTTTAAAAAATAAATACGGTAAATATTTTTCAAGGCAGTCAGCCGTTCTCGGCCTGCAAAAATTATGCACGACTAGATGACAAGTTGGCCGCGAGCCAGGAGGCAGGGAGACGTAGGGGGTGGGGGGAATGTGGCGGAGGCAAAATGTATTTTTCTTAATTTCATTTCGCCCCTTCAAGTCTCACGCAGGGCCAGGAGGAACACGCTGGTTAATGTATCGCCTCCCGGCACCCATGCTGTGGAGAAAGTGGCTGCAACACAGACCGGAGCGCCTGACCTCTTGCTTTTGAGCCGCCGGCCAGCTGCACTCCTCGGAAGAGGAGTGGGGGATGCAGAGAGGCCTTTGCACACAGACAGACTGAAATGTCCATTAATCCTGCTCTGTGGGCTCAAGGCATGACCTGGAGCTCCCCTTCTTCCTTCCTGGCTCTGACTCACTGTCTGCCTCGCTCCAGGCTGCCCCTTCTTCCAGTACAGCAACAAGCAGAGAGGCAGAGAGAGAGGGCGAGAATTGTCTTGGCAAAGGCAGGCAGGCGTGCTTGCAGACGCTGCTCACCCTTGCGAGGAACAAGCAGGAGTTGTGTCAGGGCTCTCCCGGCCTGAAAAGGATGGGGAGGCTCAGCTGACCCTTTGTCTTTTCCCCCTACAGCGTGGCCATTGTGGGTTTTCTCACATCGCCCATTGTCTCGAAAGCCTCGGCCAAGGGCGGAGAGGAAAGGAGCAGACAGAAGGACTTGCCCCTAAATTCTATGGGCTCAATGATCCTTCCGCTGCGTTGAGAATAGCCCTTTCTCGCAACAGTTATTTGCTGGGATAATACTATCGTAGAATCTTAGAATTAATTGTGGAGTTGGAAGTGAACCTTAGAGTCCTCTAGTTCAACCCCCTGCGATGCAGGAATCTCAGCTAAAGCATCCATGACAGATGTCCATCCAACCTCTGCTTTAAAACCTCCTAGGGAGGAGAGTCCACCACTTTCCAAGGGAGACCGTTCCGCCGTCAAACAGCTCTCACCACCAGAAAGTTCTTCCTGATGTTTAGGGAAGCTTTTAATGTTTGATTTAGTATGGTATCTTAATATTTTCTTGGAAGCCGCCCAGAGTGGCTGGGGAAGCCCAGCTAGATGGGCGGGGTATAAATAATAAATTGTTGTTGTTGTTGTTGTTGTTGTTGTTGTTGTTGTTGTTGTTGGAATCTCCTTTCTTGCAACTTGAAGCCATTGGTTCAAGTCCTCCCCTCCAGAGCAGGAGAAAACCAGCTTGCTCCATCTTCCATATGGCAGCCCTTGAGATATTTGAAAATGGCTATCTTCTCTCGGTCTCCTCTTTTCCAGGCTAAACATAGAATCATAGAATTGCAGAATTAATTGTGGAGTTGGAAGGGACACTGAGGGACCTCTGCAATACAGGAATCTGAACTGAAGCATCCAAGGCCGACGGGCAAAATTTGCAGTTCTCCCTTCCTGAAGCAGAGTGTGACACGGTGTTCTCAGCTCCCTCAGTCAATAGTAATACTCTAGGGCAGGGGCAGGCAACCTAGGGCCCATGGCCACAGGCAGCTCACTCGGCGAGTCCCTGTGAGCTGTGCTAAACTGGCGCAGCGTGCCATGCAGACTCGCTTCCGTGGCGCTGGAAATTGTGTCTGCGCAGACATAGACGCCGGAAATCACGGGCATGCGCACTCATGCACTTGCGCAATCCAGCCCATGGACGGAATCGCCGCTGGAGTGAACTGGCCCAGTCGAAGTAAACCTTGCCGACCCCTTCTCTAGGGCCCCCATCTGCAGTATATGTCCAAAGTCATATTATACCACTTTATGGGCTCCCACAAAAGAATCCCAGGAACTGCCGTCTGTCAAGGGTGCTGAGAGTTGTCAGTTGAGTAGAACTTCCATGTCCAGAAGTAGTGTACCTGCAAACAGTTGTTACAAGGCGCAACTGCTTTCATATGCAGCTTGTCAGCATCCAGGAAACATCTGATTGGCTGCGGTACAGTGGGGTGCTAGACCAGAGTTGGTCAGATCCAGAAGGGACATGGGGCAGTCGGGAAGGGTCATAGCTCAGTGGCAGAGCATGCAGAAGTTTCCCTGGTTCGGTCCCCAGCATCTCTAGGCAGGGCTGGGAGAAACCCCTGCCTGAAATCTCCGACTGGTGCTGCCAGTCTGTGTAGAAAATAATAATACTGAGCTAGAGGGACCACTGGGTTGCTATCTTGGCAGAAATTGAAGACAGAACTCAGCCAATTTGAGAATCTCCGATTTGACTTTAAACAAATAACTCAGTCATATGTTATCCCAATTATCCAACAACCCCCATGGCTTGTGAAGATACTATTTTTGAAAAACAACACATGAAGGAATTTCAGAGGAGGCAGAAAAGAAGGAGGGAATAAAGTCTTAGGCAGGGGAACTCAGTGGCAGAGCCTCTCATGACTAGTAGAGAAGCAGGGTGTGTTATGCAAAAACCAGGAGATGTATTTGCACATGTGCTTGATTTGCATAATGTGTGAAGGTTTCAGGGGGTTTTTCCAAGCACAAAGAATTTATGTTTAATGGGAAATGCCTGTGCTGCGGGGGGTGGGGGTGGGGAGTGGTCAGCAAATTTACCACAAGATGCAATGGGACACTTAAAAGCAGTGCCCAACCCTCAGGTTCTTAGATCCCAGTGCAGCTAAGCAACCTGCCCACCAGCCCCCCTTTGCAAAAGGTCATCGTAAGCTCTGCAACATGGTGCAACTGCAGCCCTGCAGATTTCCAGAACTTTTTGGAGGAGGGGCAATGGTCACAGCCGTATGTAATCCCGTTTCTCTCTCGGCTGAAAGCTGCCGGCAAATCTTTGGGTCAGCTGTGCGTCACAGCCAACCTCACGAAATAATTCAACACATGCAAGAGCACCGTATGTCAAAATGTGGCTCAATAATAGCATGTTGCTGCTGTGAGTTTTTGTTGTTGTTGTTGTCTATTTCAGATGCCCAATGGATCATACACAATAAACACATGAGACATAAGCGGCTGTGTTCTTAGATAAATAAGGTATACTATTCATGTATCGAATCATAAATTTCAACGGAAGTAACTCATAAAGTTCAACAAATGAACAAAGAAGACCCAGTGGATCAGATCATTCTCTGATCAGTTCGTGCATAAGGTCCACCCGTGTAATAGTGTCTCTTCCACCCGTCTGTTCATAAGGTCCAAACAAATCACATGAAAGGTTGTTACAGTTCCACAGAATCCTTTAACAGAGTCTAAGACAAGGGTTTCTGGAATATTGGCCTTGTTTCACTGTCCTGGGCTTCATCAGTACAGTGATACCTCGGGTTACATACGCTTCAGGTTACAGACTCCGCTAACCCAGAAATAGTGCTTCAGGTTAAGAACTTTGCTTCAGGATGAGAACAGAAATCGTGCTCCGGTGGCGCGGCAGCAGCGGGAGGCTCCATTAGCTAAAGTGGTGCTTCAGGTTAAGAACAGTTTCAGGTTAAGAACGCACCTCCAGAACAAATTAAGTACTTAACCCAAGGTACTACTGTAGTTAAAGCTCATATGTGATATTGCAGGACAGAGAATCTTATTGCATAGTAGTAGCTATATGGATCATAGAGGCACTTCAAGAAACCAGGGAACTTGCTGTGCCCTCCTGGAAGACCCAGTCTCTGACTTGGATAAGAGACCTGCTTCTTAATTTCAGGAGGACTGAGGCACCTGCAGTTTCCCCTCAAGATGAGCAGGGCTTTTCTAATGAGACAGGAAGGCAGGAAAGGCAACACAGCTTCTGAAGGAAAGGAAGCTCTGAAGGGTTTTGTAAGTATGAAACTGTGACAGGCTGTTGGAGGTCCCAATGCCCATCTTCTAGTCAATACAGGTTGCAATGGCATCATCCCTGCCATCCATCCGATCAGAAGGTGCCAGGTTCAGTTTTATAGCTGCTGGTATAAAATATGGCTCAGTTCCTTGCAGGAGCAACTTCTGAGTTTCCCCAGAACCTTGCAGTCTGAGCCTTGCTTGTATCTCGCCTGCTCCCTGCCCTGCGTCCAGCCTCAGGGTCGGTTCAAGACATTTTGGCACCTGAGGCGTATCACAAAATGGGCCCCCCTCCCATCAGGGAAGAAGGGGTGAGTGAAGATCTACATCCGGGAACAAGGGGGGGACTAGAGAGCCACATCAGGAGCAATAGTGTGAATGAAGATTTACTTCAGGAACAGCGGGGAGAGAAATCAAATCAACTCTACCCAAAGGTTGAAGTGGGAATCAAAGGCTGTCATGGTGGGGGGAAAGGGGCGTACTCTGAATTAGGCCAGGCAGGTGCAGACCCCAGAGGGCAGCCCCACCATTTTCTTCATAGGGTTGGATGAGACCAGCAGCCCCACCAAGAGTCCATTGTAGAGGTCACATGCCTCAGGGGTGGGCATTCTGTGATGGCACTGTGATGGCAACAGCGGGTGATGCATTCTTTGGGAGCTGGATTTGCTGTCCCTACAGATCCTACTGCCTGAGGCAGTCTCCTCATGGGTGGGCCACCCTGTCCAGCCCAAATCTTTTCCCACTTTGCCTTGTGCCCAGATTGAACCTCACCTTGACCCACCTTGACGGAACAGGACATTCAGCCTGAGACTTGAATCTAGAGACTAAGCTATCCCACTAGACTTTGAGCCTGGTGGGTCCCTGCTTGATTCCAGATTCCTGCCCCTGGCAGGCTCTTCATCATGAGTGAAAAAATTAGGGTTCTTTGGGGTGGGGTAGAGCCCAGTCTTTTGTTTCTGTCCTGTGCTTCAGCACAATGGATAAGCTTTCTCAGTGCAAAGCTGGGCTGTGGGAATTAGTGCTGGTGGCAACACAGCTAAATGAAATACTGCTCCCCAGTCTTGTGCAAATCTCATAATTTCTGGGACAGGACTCAGCAACCTCTGGCCCCTGCAGCTTTGCAGCTTTTCAGCTGATTTCAGTTTGCAGATGCTGCAGCCATGTGACTGTATGAATCAAGGTCCAGACATTCACCTCCATGTAACATCAAGCAAAGATGTTGGCTAGAGACAAGCTCTTCCATGGAGTTTAGTGGTCTTCTCCAACCTGGTGTCCCTCAGATGTTGCTGGACTTTTATTTTTGACCTATGTCACCGGGCAGTTTGCAATATAAAAACACATACCCTCGTAACAAATGAAAACAATAATACACACCACCCCAGTTTAAAAGGCCATGGATAACAATGTATTAAATAGCCAAAGACCCGGAAAAGAGGAGTGTTTCATATCCTTCTACATTTCTCTGATGAAAATAGGGACATCCTATTGAATAATAATAATAATAATAATAATAATAATAATAATAATAATAATGTTATTATTTATAATAAGTTGTTGTTGTTGTTGTTGTTTAGTTGTGTCCGACTCTTTGTGACCCCATGGACCAGAGCACGCCAGGCACTCCTATCTTCCACTGCCTCCCGCAGTTTGGTCAAACTCATGCTGGAAGCTTCAAGAACACCATCCAACCATCTCATCCTCTGTCGTCCCCTTCTCCTTGTGCCCTCCATCTTTCCCAACATCAGGGTCTTTTCCAGGGAGTCTTCTCTTCTCATGGGGTGGCCAAAGTATTGGAGCCTCAGCTTCACAATCTGTCCTTCCAGTGAGCACTCAGGGCTGATTTCCTTAAGAATGGATACGTTTGATCTTCTTGCAGTCCATGGGACCCTCAAGAGTCTCCTCCAGCACCAGAATTCAAAAGCATTGATTCTTCGGGGATCAGCCTTCTTTATGGTCCAGCTCTCACTTCCATACATCACTATTGGGAAAACCATAGCTTTAACTATACGGACCTTTGTCGGCAAGGTGATGTCTCTGCTTTTTAAGATGCTGTCTAGGTTTGTCATTGCTTTTCTCCCAAGTAGCAGGCGTCTTTTAATTTCGTGACCGCTGTCACCATCTGCAGTGATCATGCAGCCCAAGAAAGTAAAATCTCTCACTGCCTCCATTTTTTCCCTTTCTATTTGCCAGGAGGTGATGGGCCCAGTGGCCATGATCTTCGTTTTTTTGATGTTGAGCTTCAGACCATATTTTGCGCTCTCTTCTTTCACCCTCATTAAAAGGTTCTTTAATTCCTCCTCACTTTCTGCCATCAAGGTTGTGTCATCTGCATATCTGAGGTTTTTGATATTTCTTCTGGCAATCTTAATTCCACCTTGGGATTCATCCAGCCCAGCCTTTCGCATTATGGATTCTGCATATACCGTATTTTTCGCACCATAAGACGCACCGGACAATAGGACGCACCTTGTTTTAGAGGGGGGAGAACAAGAAAAAAAATTCTCCCCCTCTCTGCCCAGCGCCCCTTCAGCGAAGCGGCAGGAGGCGCTGCGCAGAGAGGGGGAGAATTCCCCCCCTCTTGTTTTCCCGCTCTAAAACAAGGTGCCGTTTAAGGTGCGTTCAGGCGGCTACCTTGGAAGCCTGGAAGCTCTGCTTCAGGGCGCTTTTCCGCCGGGCGGCAGGCTGCTATCCGCAGCATGGGGAGCCCTGCGGGGCATTCCCGCAGGGCTGCCTAGGCTGCGGGTGTGTTCCCGAAGCGCCGGGCGCTCTGATTTCAGCGCGCCCGGCGCTCCGGGAAGCAAGCTGCTAGCCTCTATAGAGGCTCCTTCCATAGCCGCGTCACCTCTCCAGCCGGGAGAGGGTAGCTGGGCTATGGCGTCTTCGCTCCATAGGACGCACACACATTTCCCCTTCATTTTTGAAGGGGAAAAAGTGCGTCCTATAGAGCGAAAAATGGGACGCAGGTGGCGCTGAGGGTTAAAGCCTCAGCGCCTAGGACTTGCCGATCGAAAGGTCGGCGGTTCGAATCCCTGCGGCGGGGTGCGCTCCCGCTGCTCGGTCCCAGCGCCTGCCAACCTAGCAGTTCGAAAGCACCTCCGGGTGCAAGTAGATAAATAGGGACCGCTTACCAGCGGGAAGGTAAACGGCGTTTCCGTGTGCGGCTCTGGCTCGCCAGAGCAGCGATGTCACGCTGGTCACGTGACCCGGAAGTGTCTCCGGACAGCGCTGGCCCCCGGCCTCTTAAGTGAGATGGGCGCACAACCCCAGAGTCTGTCAAGACTGGCCCGTATGGGCAGGGGTACCTTTACCTTTTATAGAGCGAAAAATACGGTAAGTTAAATAAGCAGGGAGACAATATACAGCCTTGTCGTACTCCTTTCCCAGTTTTGAACCAATCAGTTGCTCCATATCCAGTTCTAACTGTAGCTTCTTGTCCCACATAGAGATTTCTCAGGAGAGAATATTTATTAATGATTTTAGAATGTATTTCAATTAATTGACTGTGATTTTATGTAAACTGTTATTTTTACTGTTGTTAGCTGCTCTGAGCCCGGCTTCGGCTGGGGAGGGCAGGATATAAATACAATTTTATTATTATTATTATTATTATTATTAAAGCCCACCCAGCTGACTGGGTTGCTCAGCCACTCTGTGCAGCTTCCAACATACATAAAAGGTAAAGGTAAAGGTACCCCTGTCCGTACGGGCCAGTCTTGACAGACTCTGGGGTTGTGCGCCCATCTCACTTAAGAGGCCTGGGGCCAGCGCTGTCCGGAGACACTTCCGGGTCACGTGGCCAGCGTGACATCGCTGCTCTGGCGAGCCAGAGCCGCACACAGAAACGCCGTTTACCTTCCCGCTGGTAAGCGGTCCCTATTTATCTACTTGCACCCGGAGGTGCTTTCGAACTGCTAGGTTGGCAGGCGCTGGGACCGAGCAGCGGGAGCGCACCCCGCCGCAGGGATTCGAACCGCCGACCTTTCGATCAGCAAGTCCTAGGCGCTGAGGCTTTAACCCACAGCGCCACCTGCGTCCCCTTTCCAACATACATAAAAACATAATAAAAAGTTTTTTTAAAAACTTCCCTATACAGACTCTCCTTGGCTTGGCGTTCACATAACTCCATATCCTCTGATGAAAATAGGGACGTCCTTAGGAAAAGCAGGACATTCTGGGATCATATCAGAAACTGGGGTGGCTTCTGTAAATCCAGAAATGTCCCTGGAAAATAGGGACACTTGGAGGGTCTGATGTTTTTGCCTGGCACCTAAAAAGATGTAATAAAGGCTCCAGGCAAGCCTCCCTGGGGAGAGCATTCCACAAATGGGGGGCCACCGCAGAAAAGGCCACTTCTTGTATTGCCACCCTCCAAACCTCTCACAGAGAAGGCACACAAAGTAGGGCCTCAGGTGATGATCACAGGGTCTGGGCCAGTTCATGTGGGGAGAGGCAGTCTGGGGTATTTGATATAGTGGTTGGTTGGGAAGCTGACTCCAGCACCATCCCTATAGCAAACGCACTGGGTGTTCTAACATGGTGGGTTTTTTTTGCTCTTGCAGTGTTTTCTGCTTCCCTGTCTGATGCAGCGAAGGAACACTAATTCTCGAGTGAAATACTGAATCCCAAGACTGGGAGGGGAAATAAAGGGGGGGGGGGAACAGTGCCCTCAAATTATTAGCAATGGAATTCAATTTTGAAAACCTTCACCGGGGTGGGAATTCAAATCAGAGTTCCTGTTTTCCTGAACAAAACCCCCAGAATGCAGCCTTTGTTCTTGAAGTGGCCAGTTAACCTCTGAACAAATAAGAAATAAAAATTGCAGCGTTCAGCTTCTCTTTGCCTCCGTTCGGCTCCATTAGAAAGGAGAAGAGTTGGGCGGAGCGGAGATTGTCACCCAACAGGGTTGCCCAATTTTAATTTCCATAGTCGGTGAAATGCATGATTAGCGCTGGTGGGATTTCAGGTGGGGCTCAGCCAAAAGGTTCTGCTTAGCATAATCACCACTCAGGAGCATCTATCAAGGGCATTCTCAGCAGGATAAATTCTGCACACGTGTTTGAGTTTGATTGACTTGGGAGCCCTCCTGCTGCAGGAAATCTTAATCCTAAACTGAAGCAGTTACAGCAGAGAGGTGAGAATTAATTTCTGCACGTCTGCCTCACAGATTTTTCTGTGCTTGGATAAAGAGAGGCGTTTCCGGCTCTGCAATTCCACCTTATGGGCTGCTCTCACCCTGGAGAGTAAAACAAGAGGCAAATTATCCAGGGCCAGCTGGAGCCCAGAAGTGCTGTATATTCCACAGTAAAGAACATCACACCAATTTTTAGGTGCCCCCCCCCGACTGAACTTTTGAGAGTGGTTGATTCAAACCTTTGCAAAAAGTTCAAAGGCGTTTCTGTCAACTGTGGCTTTTAGGCTTTTGTTTGAATTTGGTGTTTTTAGGGCTTTGTTGTTTTTAATTGGTTGTAATGTGAATCACGCTGAGTTTATCTTTCTAAGAAAATCAATTAACCAGTATAATAAATAATAAAATATGCATTCTCACACCCTTTCGGTTTCTTTTTTTCTTTTCTTTTTTGAGCCAAGACACGCATCACAACATTCAGAGAAGTATGAATAACTGCTTTCCAAAAACATATTAGGAGCCTGGACACTGGGGGAATTGTAGGCAATTTAAGTAGTGATTTCCAACTACCCAGTGAGGATTTTGTGCCCTTTTGCTGCTGCCACCATCAAGACCCACTAAGGCAGAGACCTGGATTCAATGTTCACACCCATAAAACACTGCACTAAAGGAGTATCAGTATAGGGTTGGTGGGGTGTTGTTGTTTTTTTAGTGTTTACAAGTCTGGATGTCAGAAATACAGATGCAAATAAACTGAAGGAGCTTGAGAGCCGAAGCACAGTGCAATGCTCCAGTTCTGGAATTAATTTTAGAAATGCTCTTAGTTAAACCAGAATTCAGGAGGAGGGGGGATGCAGAGCAGGAAGAACCAGACAAAGAAGAAAGGGATGGAAATATTAGGTGTAGGGCTCGTGTCTCCTCACCAGTCACAATCAGGGCAAGAGCACTGAATGCTTTGCCCTTCTTTTTTGGGGAGGGACACCCTGCCAAGTCCAGTTTAGCCAGCCAGCAGCACAGGGATTCTGGTTTTCTTCAGATGCGGAGTCTAAACAAGCCGAAAGTCAATAAAAAAAACGAGGATGGAAAGTGGTGCTTTATAAGCTGCAAGCATTGTTGGCTCGGCCCGCATTGTGCCGCCTCGCGAACCATAAAAGATTCAGTACGCTAAGTAGTTCAAAGCGCATTAAATGGGAAACGAAATCCCTGCAAAAGCCCTCTTGCTCAGCAGTGTTTTCCTCTGCAAATCCTCAGATGAGTTTGCATTAAAGTGTTTCCGCCAGCGGGCGGCTGGTTCAAACGTTGCTCTTGCCAGGGGGACTAGGAACAAGATAGCCGGGGCTCAGTCGGTTGTCCCTCACACCAACAGGGAAAGTGAGTCCCAGCATTGTCCCTGGCGGTGAAAGCACAAAAAGAGGAGGAATGGTGAGAGAGCCAGTGTGGTGTAGTGGTTAAGAGCGGTGGACTCGTAATCTGGTGAACCGGGTTCGCCTCTCCGCTCCTCCACATGCAGCTGCTGGGTGACCTTGGGCCAGTCACACTTCTTTGAAGTCTCTCAGTCCCACTCACCTCACAGAGTGTTTGTTGTGGGGGAGGAAGGGAAAGGAGAATGTGAGCCACTTTGAGAATCCTTAGGGTAGTGATAAAGCAGGATATCAAATCCAAACTCTTCTTCTCTTCTACTTCCCCTTCCGCGCTGCTTCTTGTGATGCACAGAAAAGTTACAGTGGTACCTCAGGTTACATACACTTCAGGTTACATACCCTTCAGGTTACACACTCCGCTAACGCAGAAATAGTGCTTCAGGTTAAGAGCTTTGCTTCAGGATAAGAACAGAAATCGGGCTCCGGCGGCGCGGCGGCAGCAGGAGGCCCCATTAGCTAAAGTGGTGCTTCAGGTTAAGAACAGTTCCAGGTTAAGAACGGACCTCCGGAACGAATTAAGTACTTAACCCGAGGTACCACTGTACATGGCTGCTGCTGTCATGAGTTTATGAAGTTCATCAAACGTTGGAAGATTCAGGACAGATAAAAGAAAGTCCTTCCCATGGCACATGGAACTCACTGCCACAGGAAATGGCCACCAACCTATACAGCTTTAAAAGAGGGTTAGAGGGAGAAAAGGGCTGTCATGGCTACTAGTCCAGATGAATGACCTCTCCCTCTGCAGCTGGAGGAAGCAGTGCTTTCGAATACTAGTTGCTGGAATCCACAGGAAGGGAGAGAGGCTCACTTGGAGACCTCAATACATGTCTTTAGGTGCCATGCAAAAACATTCCTCTTTATTCAGGTTTCAGCCGTTCAATAATCTACTGCCTGCTAAATGTGAGGCGAGGACTTTTATTATGATTCTTTTACTATTATGCTGTCGATTATTATTCTTTGTGTTACGTTTTTGTTATTATGCTCTGTAAAAAAACATTCATAATGTTGTCCACCGCCCTTGAATCTATTGATAATTGGGGGGGGGGGAGGCTGGCTATATAAACCAAATAAATAAATAAACTAAATAATGAAATAAGAGAAGAAACAGTGAGCAGTGGGAAATGAGGCCTGTTGGCATTCCAGAATGTTCCTAGCTTGCTCTGCCCTCTTTTCCAGGCATGGGGCCACAGATTGCCCCCACTAGAAATGACCAGTCACAGTATTAGACACTTAAACTGGCTGACTTCATGGGGGGGGGGGTGTACTTTATTCTAGCATTCCCAGGTTCACAGCTAGAGATGGGCAGATATGTCTTATTTCACTTTTTTTTCCTGTTTCCTTTGCAATCTTAAATTTAGTTTGCCATCTTTCCACATCAGTTTACAATTATTTTAACAGTCTCTCGGAAAAGGCAACAGCATTTTAGCGCAAATTTGTCCTGATATGCTCATTTTTTGCACTCAGTTTTGCCTAACGGGCACGTTCGTGCAAGGCCATTTCCCCAAATACAATACATTTCCACGTGCTGTTTTCACAGACACGTGCATATTAATGCACACCTTTACCCCAGCATATCCCATTTTTGTACGCATTCCTCGCCCAGAGAACTGCATTTGCCACGTTCTGAGAACTGCAGATTTCAAAAGGTGGCTGTGTATGTTTCGGTTACCATCTCGTTTCGCAAGTTCCCGCCCGAATGCGATGTGAATCCGGTTTCTCCACCCCTTTCATCCCTAGTCACAAGAAGTCACAGGGTGAGGAGGGTGTTCTTGAGGAAAGCTTTTTGTGGGGTTTTCATCTCCCATGAATTATGGTGCTGGAGGAGACTCTTAAGAGTCCCATGGACTGCAAGAAGATCCAACCTCTCCATTCTGAAGGAAATCAGCCCTGAGTGCTCACTGGAAGGACAGATCCTGAAGCTGAGGCTCCAAGACTTTGGCCACCTCATGAGAAGAGAAGACTCCCTGGAAAAGACCCTGATGTTGGGAAAGATGGAGGGCACAAGGAGAAGGGGATGATGGAGGACGAGATGGTGGGACAGTGTTCTCGAAGCTACCAGCATGAGTCTGACCAAACTGCGGGAGGCAGTGGAAGACAGGAGTGTCTGGCGTGCTCTGGTCCATGGGGTCACGAAGAGTCGGACATGACTAAACCACTAAACAAAAACAACAACAACATCTCCCATTACATTGCAACAAGAGTAAGACGAGCAATGATGTCAGCAATGGAGCTTAAATTGTAAACATCGAAGGAACGATAATAAACAGTAGTGACATTTGAATTGAATTTTAAAACCTTAAAAGCTGATACTTGGTCATAAACATAAGCACCAATTCTGTGAATTGGCTATATTTTTACTGCTATTCGTAGCTCAATACTACTTATAATGCCATATTTTTATAAACTGTTTTCTGGTCATTGACCGTATTAAAGATATTTGATTTGATTTGAACATCTCCCATGATATTAAGCAGGCAGATCCTAGGAGAGTGTTCCTCCTTATCCTAACACCTCCAACGCTAATAGATCATCCCTGGTGGGAAGCTGTGATCCTGCAGACATACACAGACACGCAGGAAGGGGCTAGCAACCCGGGTGCCTTTTGTGGGAGAGACATTAACAATGAGGCAAGAACAGATTCAAAGAAGGCTGGCGATAAATTCACCTCCTGCGGTTCTACCCAACATGGACCGCCAGGGCTAGGATAAACAGGCACTTCGGGGAGGTTGACAGGATTGTTTTGATTATTCGGGAGATGAATCTCCCTGCCCTTTGATCCCATGATGTTTTTGGAGCCTACAGTGCTATGTAGCAGCGGGAGTTTATGTATATATATTTTCTGTCCCAAGGAGCAAGCGACTGATTTATAGAAGGAAGTGCCCATTAAAGAAGCACCCAAACACAATCAAAATAGCTGGGTTTTCACTCCTCACGGCAGTGAGCTGAGGAGACAGGGTGTTTTCCCATGAAGATAGCGCATAAGAATAGAAATAAAGAGGTACTCGGTTTGTTGCTGATCTGGAAACTTGGAATGTGGAGAACATATATAACGGGTAGGCAACTTAAGGCCCGGGGGCTGGATGCGGCCCAATCGCCTTCTCAATCCAGCCCACAGACAGTCCGGGAACCAGCGTGTTTTTACATGAGTAGAATGTGTGCTTTTATTGAAAATGCATCTCTGGGTTATTTGTGGGGCATAGGAATTTGTTCATTTATTTCCCCAAAATATAATCTGGCCCACCACATGGTCTGAGGGACAGTGGACCGGCCCCTGCTGAAAAAAGGTTGCTGACCCCTGATATATAAAATGCGTCTGCAATGAGTATGGCTTCTCAGCATTTTCTTCTAAAAAATTGCACATATCTCATGCAAGGTGAAATCTACACACATATAAAAACGTTCTGAAAATGCTTTTTCAAAAAGTGTTTTCGAAAATACATTGAATTTCCCATAAGGCTCAACATCGCCATCTAGCGTCACGTTCTGTATTGCACTTAAAACACACTTAAAACATTTTATTTACAGCTGTAGAGCTGAGTCCCAAAGGTTTCCCAATCCTTTATCTATCCCCCTTTTGTTTCAGAGCAGGTACCCATCTCTAGTTTTTAAAATTAATTTAATTTCCTATGTTGTTCACCACATTTTTCTTCACCCAGCTTGCAAATCACACCCCCCCTGCCCCCCGGTTAGCAAATCAAATATATATTTTGCGCTCTCTCTTGCTCTCTCAAGTCTTTTTAAAATCCTGAAAACTGCTTCAGGCAGAGATGAGAGGTGGGGTTCATGATGTAACAGTGGCTGGCCAATCGGCACTATGCACAGTTGGAATTTGCAATAAAATGGCACAGCTGGTTTATTCGTTTGTTCAAAGGCATTTCTAAACTGTTAAATGCTTTAGCAAATCCCCAAGCAGTGCACAAAAATGACATCAAAATAATGTAACAGCATAATAAAAACAGTATAAAAACAGACTCATTTTATGGCTCAGGGAAAACCTGGGCAAAAGGATCTGTATTCATAAGATGTATGAAGCAATTCACAAATGTTTGGCAGATGGAAGGGCACACCAGATAATTCCCTTTTGGGGGTCACCACCCTATGGTATTCTGCAGGGTGCAGAGCCACAAACAAAATTTCTCCAGATGATCTGATATTACAGATCTCTATAGGGACAGGTGGTCTTTCAGGTAAGCTGAGCTCAGCCTTGCAGGCTCAGCAACTTTTGGTTCCTTCTCTCATTGAACTGCTTCCATTCCAGCTGATCATTAGAATACCTTGTACATAAAAGCTACTGCTTGAGCTTGCTTTTTTCCTTTCCCCCTCCAATTCAGTTTTCCTTTTATGTCATGTCTTTTTCGACTATAACCCAGAGGGCTGGGAGAAGGTTTTGGTTTTTATAACTTTGTAAGTCTCTCTGAAAGGGACGCGGGTGTCGCTGTGGGTTAAACCACAGAGCCTAGGACTTGCCGATCAGAAGGTCGGCAGTTCGAATTCCCGCGACGGGGTGAGTTCCCGTTGCTCGGTCCCTGCTCCTACCAACCTAGCAGTTCGAAAGCACGTCAAAGTGCAAGTAGATAAATAGGTACTGCTCCAACAGGAAGGTAAACAGCGATTCCGTGTGCTGCTCTGGTTCGCTAGAAGCGACTTAGTCATGCTGGCCACATGACCCAGAAGCTGTACGCCGGCTCCCTCGGCCAATAAAGCGAGATGAGCGCCGCAACTCCAGAGTCATCCGCTACTGGACCTAATGGTCAGGGGTCCCTTTACCTTTAAGTCTCTCTGAGAGGGACGCGGGTGGTGCTGTGGGTTAAACCACAGAGCCTAGGACTTGCCAATCAGAAGGTTGGCGGTTTGAATCCCCGCGACGGGGTGAGCTCCCATTGCTCGGTCCCTGCTCCTACCAACCTAGCAGTTCGAAAGCACGTCAAAGTGCAAGTAGATAAATAGGTACCGCTCCGGCGGGAAGGTAAACGGCGTTTCCGTGCGCTGCTCTGGTTCTTCAGAAGCGGCTTAGTCATGCTGGCCACATGACCCGGAAGCTGTACGCTGGCTCCCTTGGCCAATAAAGCGAGATGAGCACCGCAACCCCACAGTCGGTCACGACTGGACCTAATGGTCAGGGGGCCCTTTACCTTTTTAAGCCTCTTTGAGAGCCTCTCAAGGGGTGGAAAATGGGATGAAAAGGTGTTTAAAACATAAATTTGTATCTGAATGGGTTATTCCATTCACTTCGTTGGTGTGGGAGAGGGGAATCCTTTCCGCACATAATCGGCATACCACTTCGCTGCGAGGGTCTCAACATTTGCATCAGAGTTCACAGAATTAAGGCAAACGCGAACCTTTCCGTGCTGTTGGAGGCGGCTGATTATATTTATAAAAGGAAGCGCTAGTGTTATATTCTTCAGTGTCCTTTCATGCAGACAGATTAACTAATATTATATTAGCAGACGTCTTGGCTCCTGTTCCATCTGATTTCACTCCATTTTACACTTGTCACTGATGCGTAATCGGAAACATGGGGAAGAGGCGGGCTCCTCGCAGGCAGGTAATAAACACCTGCCATCCTTTGATTAATGGCCTCGCAGTGATGATGCGCTGGAAGATAGTGATAAAAGCGAATGGGAGGGAAATGGGGGGGGGGGGAGAGAAGGTGTGAGCATGTCTCTTTCTAACACCTGCTGAGCTTGATTAAAGAGCTTTATTAATACCATACGCTCCATTTGCCCCCATTTAAAAGGGGCAGAGCCTGTTCACTGGTTCCAGCCTCTGCTCCTTTCAGAGGTATCGAGAGACCATCCTTGGAGAGGAGGGCTAAGTTGTGGACTGGGGAGAAGGAGGAATTTTCAAGTAATTCAATTAAGAAGAGACTTTTGGCAGCCTTTTTCTCTGCTCGCTTCAGACCCCCATTTGATTCTCCCCTGGTTGTTATGTGAAAAGTTCAGCCCACCTTATCTTTCCTCTAAGAAGATCAGGACGCTTGGGCACAAGATATAGGCTATAATATACAATTTGAGGACTGGATAAAACTATGGAAAGTAAATTTGAAATTTACAAATTGTATATTATTGAGAGAGAACTATATGAAAATGAAGCTACTGAAGGTAATGGGGCCCTTTATATGTCCAGCTGTCCTTTGTCAACAACAAATTGTCCCTGTTTTTTGTGTTGAATATATGCTATATGGTCATTTATGGACATTATAGGTATCTAAAGCCATTTGTGAGGCATCTAATCATAAGCTTGCATTTTTATTAAAGCTTATATGTTTGATCAGGGCCTGTATCTTAAAAGACCAGTCTTAGAAGACCAGCTGCCTAAGAACCTTGGCAGAATGTTTTTCTCCTAGACAAGGGGCCCCCCTGATTTATAGCAGAAAACAATTCTCAAAGTCGTAAAAAGGGAATTACAGGCTGACAGCCAAGGTTACACTGACCCTACAAATTAAGGGTGGATAAATAGTAAAATGAGCCATATCTTCTTCCTAAGGTTAAGAAGGTCAAGAGCAGTGAAAAGCAACTGGTCTGGCTGGCAGAAACAGAACATTTTTGGGAAGTCTTTTCTAAAGCTGTTTCTTTCTTAAACTAAGATCCTTTTAAGATTTCTTTTCCTTTTAAAAGGTTATTTATGTATTAAATATATTAGCTTAAATATAATTATGCAAAGGATTTAAGAAATGCTAGATTCTTATTTCATATAGTTGTAAGAGTTGTAACTATCCTGAAATTAAGTCAGCCACCAGCCCCCCCCCCCTTGCCAGACAGGAGACGCCATCAAGCACTCCTGATATATGGTTGTCAGGCCTTTTGTTTAGAAACCTTCAGATGAAGGAGATCTCTCAATGTTGATGTGAACTCAAAATCCTTGACATATGCTTAAGATAAAAATTCAAGATTAACCATCTGTTTTGGAAGGCAATAGGGCAAGGAGGGCAAGAGGTGAGCTGGTAATTAAGATTCCTTGTTGAGACACATGTAAGATATATTACTACTTATTTGTCATTTATAGATAGAAGAATATATAGCTTTTTGATTTCCATAAAAGGGCGAGAGGAAATGGGTGTATCTTTTGTGATTGGTTCTAGCAAACAGCCAATAGGAATTTTAACCAGGCTGATTGGACAGAGGCAGCCACAGGAGGAGCAAGGGGGTTGGGTTAAGGAAATATAAGTGCTGGCCAGAATGGCAAGAGGCCAGGCCAGAGCTTGGTAACCATATACCACTGTGCCTCATATTTATTTGTCTGACAAATAAATTATTATTTTAATTTCTCTATTGCTGCGTTGAATATTTCATTCCAGCTAAGCGTTAACCACAAGCAGGGTGCTACATTTGAAACATAACAAAATATTTATTTTATCAAAGTAATAGTTGAACTGAAATACAGTTAAGTATATTAATAAAAAAGGTAAAGGACCCCTGACAGTTAAGTCCAGTTGCAAACAATGAAATACACTTAAGAAGAAGTATATTAATAGTGAAATAATTATTAAGCTGTAACTTAAAATGATTTTTTATATTTTAGGGAGCAGGCTAGCAGGTGGAGCCCATGACTTACATCACAGGAGTCGACACAACACAAACACTGTTGCTCTATGTAGGTTTTATTTTATTGGTTTTTTATCTTATATTTTGGAAATGTACATCCAGGATTTTTTTCCTTTAAATTTTTTTTGGGGGGTCCCCAAGAGAGTGGGGCCCTAAGCTATAGCTTGTTTAGCTTATATCCGGCACTGGTGTTGGGTCTCTATTTTGCCTAGCATTAGGCCTTAAACCTGCGTAACAAAAGCAACAGCAAAGCCCCGTGGATCTTATCGTTTGCTGATAGGAATCTCCTGGTGGTTACGCAGGGTCTGTCTCTAGCAAAAGGCACAGGGCTTGCACCTTGCAGATTGTGCAAGCAGAAAGCAGCTTTTACTGGGACGCAGGTGGCGCTGTGGGTTAAAGCCTCAGCGCCTAGGGCTTGCCGATCGAAAGGTCGGCGGTTCGAATCCCTGCGGCGGGGTGCGCTCCCGCTGCTCGGTCCCAGCGCCTGCCAACCTAGCAGTTCGAAAGCACCTCCGGGTGCAAGTAGATAAATAGGGACCGCTTACCAGCGGGAAGGTAAACGGCGTTTCCGTGTGCGGCTCTGGCTCGCCAGAGCAGCGATGTCACGCTGGCCACGTGACCCGGAAGTGTCTCCGGACAGCGCTGGCCCCTGGCCTCTTAAGTGAGATGGGCGCACAAGCCCAGAGTCTGTCAAGACTGGCCCGTACGGGCAGGGGTACCTTTACCTTTACCTTTAAAACCCTTTACTCTGCAACGCCAGCTGAGAGGCGGCCGGGGCTCATGCCTTTGCAGATTGGGCAGGCAGGAAACTTACTTTGCAGTAAAGTGTTGCTTTCCGGCCTGTCACGTCTGCAAGGCCATCTGCGCAGTGCATTCTCAATATATTAAGTAAAGGACCTAATGGTCAGGTAGGTCCAGTCGTGGCCGACTCTGGGGGTTGCGGCGCTCATCTTGCTTTATTGGCCGAGGGAGCCAGCATACATGGTCATGTGGCCAGCATGACTAAGCCGCTTCTGGCGAACCAGAGCAGCGCACAGAAACACTGTTTACCTTCCCGCCAGAGTGGTACCTATTTATCAATGGGAGCTCACCCTGTTGCAAGTCCTAGGCTATGTGGTTTAACCCACAGCGCCACCCGCGTCCTTTCTCAATATATTACAGGGTGCAAAAATATGAAACCTGTATCGCGGTCTGGAGTTCATATTGCTAAGAGGCAAAATGTCAATATATTGCACACCCCTGAGACACACATTGCAGTGACTAAGGAAGCAGAACTTTTAAATTATCGATAATTACCAGTTCAGCGAATGAAGCACTTCTGAGCATCCCATCTCCAAACCTCTGTACCGGCCACCTTGAAAACAGCCTCATTTTTATCGCAGTAACTGACGGAGGTGGAAGCAGGAATGCTTTGCTGTAATAATTTAAAATGTCTGTTTCGTTCGTCACTGTAATAAATACATGGCATTTAGTGATTAACTGCATCCTACCAGGATACAGAACACCCAGGATCATTACTTTCTGCCTGTCTTTATGCATGATCTATTTGATTTATTACGTTTTGTTCTCATATAGATTGGGAAAACAGAAGTGTGGGGGGATGTTTTTTGAAGGGAGGGATTTAAAAATCCATAGATGCATAAATACCAGGAGGTTGTATCCAATAAAGTCCACCCTGTTAATGCAGGGATTATTTTTTGTGTCTGCAGTCAACCTTCTCTTTCTTCCCTACTTTCCATAGACCTCCCTGTGCCCTCCCCAAATTTGCAGGAATCCCCAGAACACATTTGAGGGGAGTACGTAAGGCTGGTTCCCACAGTGGGCAGCGCCTGGGGGAGGCTGTGCTGTGGAATTGCCTATTGGGGTGCTAAGAGGCAAGCAGGCAGCAAGAGGTGTAAATAATAATAATAATAATAATAATAATAGTAATAATAATAATAATAATAATAATAATAATAATAATACCGTATTTTTTGCTCCATAAGATGCACTTTGTTCCTCCTAAAAAGTAAGGGGAAATGTCTGTGCATTTTATGCAGCGAATGCGTGGTCCCTGGAGCTGAATTGCCCAGGGACAAAAAGCAGATCCTGCTTCTTCCTTTTTTAGAAAGAGAGAAGGGGGTGTTGAAACAAAGCCGCTGAGCAGCTGATCAGCAAGTGATACGGATGGGAGATAAGCGACTCTAGCGATAAAGGAGGCTGCCTGGGAGGGGGCAGGTAAAGACAGCAAACTTGCAAGGAGAGGAGACAGGAAGACTAAGGCAATGAGGAGAGAAATTAGAAGAAAAAGAGGAGCAAAAAACTGCTCCAGCTAAGGAAAAGACACTAAGGCAAACAAGAGGGAAGGGGGTGTTGAAACGAAGCCGCTGAGCAGCTGATCGGCAAGGGAACGGACAGGACATAAGGGACTCTAGAGATAAAGGAGGCTGCCTGGGAGGGGAGAGGTAAAAGCACATGGATCCTCAGGATTTTTGCATTGGGTCACCTTAAATTCACCATCAGATCACATAGCATGTCCATGGCTACAGCCTGCACCAAAAAAACCACGCATCCACTGTTTCTTGGGGCCACAATGGCGCAAAAACGTGGTTACAAAGCACGGATCCACATGGATCCTCAGGATTTTTGCATTGGGCTACCCCAGACTCACCTTCAAATAACATATCATGTCTGTGTCCACAAAAATCATACAAACACTGTTTCGTTCAGAATATATTTTTTTTCTTGTTTTCCTCCTCTAAAAACTAGGTGCGTCTTATGGCCAGGTGCATCTTATGACTGTGACCTCCCTGCCAATTTAGATACAGTGACTGAACTGGAGGCCCCTCGACTGACTTCAGGTCCAGTGTTGGACCATTTCATAGAATCATAGAATCATAGAGTTGGAAGAGACCACAAGGGCCATCGAGTCCAACCCCCTGCCAAGCAGGAAACACCATCAAAGCACTCCTTTCGATTGAATACTCCCTGCTGATGTGGATAGATTCCTCCAAGTTAGTAGGCCCACCACCTGCCTCCTTGATCTGTGCCCGTCTTGGCTGATTAGGGAGTGTCCAGATGTTGCGCGGACCCCCCTGGTTGAAATTATCAATTTGTCCCTTGACACAAGGACATTCCCAGGGGAACTGAAGGAAGCAGTGATATGTCCACTCTTAAAGAAAACCTCATTAGATCCCTTAGACCTATCCAATTACCGCCCAGTTTCAAATCTTCGATACCTGGGTAAGGTAATTGAGAGAGCAGTTGCTGAACAGCTTGGTAGGTTTCTGGAGGAAACATCGGCTTTAGATCCATTTCAGTCCGGTTTCCATCCTGGTTTTGGGACCGAGAGGGCTCTGGTTGCCCTAACAGACGATCTCCGTAGACAGCTGGATCGAGGCGGGTCAGGACTGGTGATCCTTTTAGATTTGTCAGCAGCCTTTGACATGGTTGATCATGATCTTCTGGACCACCGCCTCGCAGACGTGGGGATACAGGGCATAACCCGTAACTGGCTGTGCTCTTTTATCTCTGGTCGGGGACAGATGGTGGCACTAGGGAGGGAAATGTCGTCGCGCCATTCCTTGGTGTGTGGAGTGCCACAGGGCGCAATCCTCTCCCCGATGCTTTTTAACATCTTTATGCTCCCCCTTGCCCAGATTATCCGGAGCTTTGGGCTGGGCTGTCACCAATATGCTGATGACACTCAGCTCTATCTGCTGATGGATGGCCACACCGACTCGGCCCCGAACACACTGACCAGATGCTTGGAAGCTGTGGCTGGATGGTTTCGTGGGAGCCGATTGAATCTAAATCCTTCGAAGACAGAGGTCCTATGGCTGGGTCAGGATGGCATGGGGATGAGGGACCAACTCCCTTCTCTTGCGGGGGCCCAATTAGTGCCATTGCTTTCCGTTAAGAGTTTGGGTGGAGGCGCAAGTTACAGCAACAGCCAAGGCGACATTTTTCCACCTTCGCCGCATCAAGCAGTTGGTCCCTTACCTTTCCCGCCCCGACCTGGCCACAGTGATCCATGCGACGGTCATCTCCAGGCTTGACTACTGTAATTCGCTCTATGCGGGGCTGCCCTTGAAGCTGTCCCAGAAACTCCAGCGGGTGCAGAATGCTGCAGCGAGACTCCTCACAGGGTCCCTGCCATGGGAGCATATTCACCCAGTGCTTTTCAAGCTGCACTGGCTCCCGGTGGAGTACAGGATCAGATTTAAGGTGCTGCTTTTGACCTTTAAAGCCCTTCACGGCCTAGGACCCTCGTACCTACGGGACCGCCTCTCCCGGTATGCCCCACAGAGAGCCTCAAGGTCCATAAATAGCAACACCCTTGTGGTCCCGGGCCCTAAGGAAGTTAGATTGGCTTCAAACAGAGCCAGGGCCTTTTCAACTCTGGCTCCGGTCTGGTGGTACGCTCTGCCTCATGAGACCAGGGCCCTGCAGGATCTGATTTCTTTCCGCAGGGCCTGTAAGACAGAGTTGTTCCGCCTGGCCTTTGGCTTGGAGCCAATTTGATTCCCTCCCTCTCTTTCTTTTTTCTTTTCCTTCTCCTTCTGCGATGCGGCTACATTTTAATATTTTAATGTTTCAGTATTTTAATGTTGTATTTTTTAATTTTGTTTTTAAGTTGTAATCATTTAACTTGTTTTTATTATTGCTTGTAAGCCGCTCTGAGCCCAGCCTTGGCTGGGGAGGGCGGGGTATAAATAAAAATTATTATTATTATTATTATTATTATTATTATTATGGAGCGAAAAATATGGTGATAGTAATAATAATAATAATAAATTTGTGCCCTGCCCACCAGACTTGGTTGCTCCATGACAAAGAGTGGTGAAGGGAGAAGATGGGGAGGAGGAGGTGTTGGAAGCTGAAGAGGTAGCAGGGCTTAGTGAGCAGGAAGAGCCTGTGGCAGAGAGAAGTCCGGAATCAGAGGCAGCAGCTGAAGCAGAAGAGGAGGGAGGCCAAGAGGCAGAGGTGAGTTTGGCTGGTGAAGAGTCACGGAGGTCTCCCCCTCCTGCTGTGACAAGCTCCCTTCCTCCCTTGTCTCCCAGAACCAGAAGAGGCATGAAAAGGGTATAGGAGCAGTAGGTGCAATCTCCGATTGCTTGGAGAAAGCCCTAGAGAAGAGGGGACTTAAGATGGCTGTGAGGTGGTGGGGACTTTCAGTCTGGCAACTGCGTTTCATGAAGTAAGAGCACCGGGAATGAGCTGCTCTCCTCATTAGGCCTGACACTCAACCAAGTCTGTGTAGGTCGTGTTTTCATTAATAAAAAGCTAATTCCAACTTTGAAATGTCTATGGCAACAGTGTCCAGGGCTTTTTCCCAGCCGGAATTTGCAGGAACTCAGTTCTGGCACTTCTCAGGTGAGCGCCATTGCCATTACAAGAGGAAAAAGGTGAGATCTGGCACCTCTTCTACAAAAATAGCACTCATAGTGGACTCAGCTACATTAGTAAAGAAACAGCGATTTGAACGCACTATAAACATGCAACACCAGATGGCGCCAGAGAGCAGGAAATTTTAAAACACAATTTTCCATAGGGATTTTTTCTTTTCTTTTGTTACAGCGATCTAATTTCTGGCTTATTTATAACAACCCCCCCCCCCCATGTTTAGATCCACCCTGTGTCTCATACTGAACATAAACAAACTGTGGGAAAAAAACCTCTTATGAATTGAAAGTGGAGACACTATATATGTACTTTTTCTTCTTTGTTTTGGAGCACAAGCAAATCTTTAATAAAAACTCATTAAAAACAAAACTCCAACTTTGAACTGTGTGAATAACTGACTGGCATGCTCTTGTGACACCCAGGCAAAAAAACAAAACCCCACACTTGGGCACAGAGCTTTTAAGTGCATACCTTTGCTTGGAAAGAGCAGGACAAAAAGCAAATAAGCCCTAAGAATAAAAAGAGCCCAGTGTCCAAGCTGGCTGGATATTTGAGCCAAGACCTTTCTGTTCAAAGGTGGCACTCCAGCATGGCAGAACACCAGTTGAGGTCTCGCCCCAGCTTCCCTTTCTACCACGATTTATTCCGCTTGTTCTGCGGTTCCTTGGCACGTGTCTGAGACGTCTTTCTTTCGTCCCGCTCTTAAGTGCGGAATCAGAACATCAACCTGCAGAAGACCTGGTTACATTTGTTCTGGTTCATAGAATCAGAGAAACGTATTGTTGGAAGGGACCACGGGGGTCATCTAGTCCAACCCCCCGCAATGAATGCAGGAATATTTCGCCCAATGTGGGGCTTGAACTCAAAACTTTGAGATGAAGAGGCCCTGGCTCCTAGGCATCCAGACATTTTGTCAGGGAACTGCTCAGGGGCAAGGGGGGGGAGGCGGGTGGATTACAGAGAGCCCCCAAAGATCGTGGGAAGCAGCACTTCCTCAGCGGATTAAGGAAGCCACGCGTCTAGTGGGGAGGAGATGCAGGGCTCGGAGGAGGGAAGGCGGTGCCAGAACACCTTGCCTGAGCAAAGCGGGGTTGGAGGGAGGTTCCCCCTTTACCCAAGCCTTCTTTGCGCAGTAGGCCTTCGCGCAGAGAGGGGAGACGTAGGCTGGGGGTCAAGAGACTACTCTGCTGGGGAAGATTTAAGGACCGCCCACTCTCAGATTCTGCCAGCGAATGAGCAAGACATGGAATAGAGGCGCTCTGCATTGTAAAGGTTTTTAGCACCAATAATAAAGCGCTAGAACAGACCAGTGAGGCATCTTCCCTGACTGCTCTCAAGCAACCACTGGATAGCCATAACACATTTTTTGGACTCCAAAGCTCCCACAGCATCAAACAGAGCCAAGCCCATTTGAGAAAACATGTTTTATATAATGCAAAACTGCAAGCTATTATTTCCCATGGCCGGACATTTCAAAGGGAGTTTTGTTTTGATAGCCAGAATCTGATCACGGAAGGAAGATGCCACAGAGGAAGCAGGGGGGGGGGGGAATCAGAAGCAGGGGACATCAGAAGGCTGATTACAGCGCGTAAACAACTTGTCAGGGAGGAACTCTGGAATTAAATGATACCAGATAAACAGCAAGGATTTTTTTCTCCCTCAGCCGCCGCCACCAGACAGAAATGGGATAGAAGCAGAATGCCGTGCTAGGAGCCTGAATGGAGCCATAATTACAAAAATCAGAAATGCGAGATCGGAAGAGATGTTGCTCATAACACGCACGGCCATCACTTGATAACTGCAACAACAAGTATTGACTTGAGATAATGTGCCTCTGGGAATCACGAGTGGGGAGAGCTCAGATTCTTAGGAATGTGCATGAAATAAAGTCAGGAAATAGCCATCTATAAACAATGTTTATTAACCATCACTATCCTGGGAATCATAAAATGAAAGGGGGAAAACCGAGTACTGTTGTATTGTGGAATCAACTTAATAAATAAAGAGGTTCCTCATTAGGAAGAGAGGTGCACTCTGTAAATAACACATCCCTTTGCCTCCTGAGACTCAAAATTAATTTTCTGCACAATACCTCATAAACCTCTTTTCCACCCCATGCCTTTTTTCACTCCCTGTGTCAATATCGACCACTTTGGGAAACCCAGAGGTAACGTTTTCACTATTTTCACACTGACGCTCTGGCCTTGTGTATTCCTCAGCCTCTGCTGAATAGTTAAACCTGCTGTCCTCCAGGACCTTTTGACCTCGTCCGTCTCCTCCTCTGTTTGTACCCGAGAGATGCGTCTGAGGGCTTTACCAGACACAAATGATGAGGCAAAGCCCATTTGCATGGCTGAAATCTCCACGGATAAATGGGAGGAGGAGGAAGGAAGGGCCTCGGGATTGAGTGATGGCCACTGTCGCGTGACCCTTCTTCTCGCTGACCGCCAGGCAGAACTCTTGACCTCTAGGGCTCGTACATCATCTCCTGGCAGGACCTTGTTGCTCATGTTTGCCTGGACATGTGCTTTTCATGTGCTAAGTGGACCCTCGAACCGCCCCCTCCTTGGAGCAGGGACAACAGTAATCCAGGAGTGGACAATACAAGACTCCCCATGGCAAAGGCCAGCTCTTTAGAACCATATCATTAGGAAACTTCAAGGTGAAAGGCCAGCTGAGTGACTTGGGACTTCTCATTAGCTGATACCCAGAGCCAGCTCTCTTTTGTCTGGGCAGATGAAGTCAAGGGTCCAGCTGGTTGGCAGGAATTGACTTTAGACAGCTCAGAAGAGAGCTCTCTGGGGTCTATACAGGTGAACAATAAGCCAGACGAAGCTTATGCTGAAGCAGACCATTGGTCCGTCTCGCTGACTCTTGTCTGCTCTGACCAGAAGTAGCTCCACAAGGTCATAGGCAAGATAGGACTATATCTTCCATTCTTTATTGCAGTCCACAAATAGATACCAGTACATAAAAATACAAAAAAAAAAATACCCCATACATACTACTTGGACATTGGATAAAACTAAGCTTATTTCAGACCTTTCGCTAATACAATGTGCTCTCCGATCCTGACAGCCTCCGAAAGAAACTTGGCAACTGCCAAAGATATGCTGGGGATGCTATCCTATAGGTTTGTTTGTTTGTTTAGTCATTTAGTCGTGTCCGACTCTTTGTGACCCCCTGGACCAGAGCACGCCAGGCACTTCTGTCTTCCACTGCCTCCCGCAGTTTGGTCAAACTCATGTTCGTAGCTTCGAGAACACTGTCCAACCATCTTGTCCTCTGTCGTCCCCTTCTCCTTGTGCCCTCCATCTTTCCCAACATCAGGGTCTTTTCCAGGGAGTCTTCTCTTCTCATGAGGTGGCCAAAGTCTTGGAGCCTCAGCTTCAGGATCTGTCCTTCCAGTGAGCACTCAGGGCTGGTTTCCTTCAGAATGGAGAGGTTTGATCTTCTTGCAGTCCGTGGGACTCTCAAGAGTCTCCTCCAGCACCACTTCTATAGGTACCTAACAGATCTTCCTGAAAGGTTTGCAATTAATAATCTTTCACTGTCAGGCCTGCTTGTACTGTATAGTCTTGCAGGCCTGTAGAATATGCGGTATAGATTCTGCTTCCTGATTTGTACAGCAGAGTAAGGAATACCCACAGATCTGCCTCAGAGCATTTCAGAAGGAAACGCTTTCAGTTTGGCCTTGGGGAAAAGTGTGCGACATACTGTAAACTCACAGCTCTTGTTGAGTATCACCGCAGATCACTGTTAGCAATGTCCCGCAGTCCTTGTTTTAATGATCTAAAGACTATGTTGAAGCCCAAGTGTTCAAGAAGAAATGGGGACAGCCCAGTCGAGGAAATTTTTGGACTTTGTGTTTGGACCAGCAACTGACTACTCATCCCTTGCTAGATGTTGGAGTAGTCCTGTGCCCAGTTTGAAAACATTGACCTTAAGCCAGTATTTTAAGGCTGCCTGGGGTCATTTATTATATTTTTTTAGCTGAGGATGCCAGGGATTGAACCTAGGGCTTTCGTACAGAAGATGTGCCCTACGACTGAGTGTTGCATCGTCTCAGCAGATCCCAAGGAAGCCCAAGGTTTTCTGGCCTTTTTAGGTCTGTTGACATCAGCTTCAATGTACAAATATCCACCGGCTTCTGTTTACCAGCCTCCGAAGATTAATTTCTCCACCAGCTTCCATCCACAAACTTCAGCCTGCTTCAGTCCTATGATATCCACTGGCTTCCGAATGTGAACTCCACCAGCTTCTGCCCGCCAACATCTGCCAGCTTCCGCTAGGTCCATCTCTAGTGATCATGCCAACTTGTGATCATGGATATCAGCTGCCTTGGAGCCAGGATCCCACTCAGCAGGTGAACTTGCCTTATTGTCACTCCCTAGCATCCCACAGCCAGATGATCACCTCTGCCCATCTGCCAATTTGCCTCCTACAAGTAGAAGAAGACTGGGTGATGCTGAACGTCACGGCTGTTGCCTGTCATGTTGTTTTGGGGAAGAGGAAAAAGCTCACCTTTATAACCACTCAGCAGCCATGTTCTTTCTTGATGTCACAGGTTGTCCATAGCCAATAGCAACATCTTGGGATGTATCCTCATAATCTCTTCAGGCCTCACAACTGTGGGTGCCCATCAGCCATGATTTATCAGTGTGCTTGTTTATTATGAAAAATATTTGAAGACCAACCTTTGCCCAAGTTGATACCAGGGATGGGCACACCATGAAACTATTGTAAGGAGCCTTTTTCAGCCCCCAGGGGCTGCATGCCAGTGGTGGGTCAGGGAAGAAGAAGAAGAGGAGGAGGAGGAGGAAAAGTTTGGATTTGATATCCCGCCTTTCACTCCCCTTCAGGAGTCTCAAAGCGGCTAACATTCTCCTTTCCCTTCCTCCCCCACAACAAATGCGCTGTGAGGTGAGTGAGGCTGAGAGGCTTCAGAGAAGTGTGACTGGCCCAAGGTCACCCAGCAGCTGCATGTGGAGGAGTGGGGAAGCGAACCCGGTTCACCAGATTACAAGTCTACTGCTCTTAATCACTATACTACACTGGTTCTCCACACTGAGGGTCAGAGGCAGAGTGGAGCAGCCCAAGCGACTCTTGTTTTTGGCTCGCAACAACCCCTGGGTGACCTTTGGACAGTGGTGGAGCCTATGCCTGCGCTGCCCAGGGCGGGTGAGCTCCCAAGGGACACGGGGCGCAGAGGGTGCCCTCCCAGGCACGGAATAGCCGCTCAGGTCCACAGAGCGGCGCACACTCCTTGCAGCCAGGGGCAGAGTGAGCTGCCCACAGGGGCGGAGCAAGCTGCCGATGTCGGACATTCGTCACGCTGCCCGCCCATGACTCCCAAGCCTCCCCCAGCTGTCAAAACAAAGGGGGAAGGGGGGAAGACCGCCGGCAAAACGGTGCAGCTTCCCCCGACGGCTCGGGGTAGGCTTGGGAGTCGCAGGCGGACAATGCGCCAAATGTTACCCCACTCAGCGAAGACGCCCGGGCAGTCTGCACCCCACCGCACCCCCTTTCTCTGTCCCTGTCTTGGATGCTGAGAGGCAGAAGTGGAGACTGAAGATTCTGCACTGGAGGAAGTATTTGGGATTTATTTCCATTTGAAGTGGAAGAAGAGGATGCCTCCTGCAGCTGCATGGGCACTCTGCTAGTGATGCATAATGTCTGAGGCTGGTCCCAGGGTTCAAATCCCACAAAGTCCTGAATCTCACCATAGCTGTCAACTTGCAGATTTGAAAATAAGGGACCAGCAGCCTCGAAAATAAGGGATCTGCAGCCAAAATAAGGGATTTTGCTTAGCTTATACAGAAATCCGGCACTCATGGAGCCATGCTGTTTTTGCTGCGACTGACTGTGTTTTGCAGGGGGTTGGACTAGATGATCCTAAGGGTCTACAACTCCGACCAAAGAAGAGTGGCAGACAAAACTGATGAACGACGTCCAGATGGCAAAGCTTCCAGGCAGAATTAGAAACCAGGAAGAGGACCTCTTTAATAAAGAATGGGGAAAGTTTATAATTTAGCTGAAAAGCTATTGTAAAAAGTTACATACATTGGTAGGATTGACGGAAAACTTGTAGTAAAAATTTGAACTATGGATGGACAAATGATTTATAAAAATAGAGTTATGAAAGGGATGCAGAGGGGGAAATCACTACATTAAGATGCTGCACTGGTTGGAGGGTATGCTAAGCAGCACGTTGGGGCTGCCGTCGTCCTGGTCCAAGGAGTTCCATCGGCCCTTCCCCGCCCGAGAAAGGGGGGGAGGGAGAGAGACTCTCGCCCACACCGCCTACAAGCCCAGCATGAGGCAGTCGCAGTGCCACAGCGGCTGCTGAAGCGCTGCCCTTCTGCGTCCCTCCCCATCCCCTCCTCTTCCTCCTCCCTCAAGCCGCATCCTCAGCTGCTGCCGCTGCCGCCTCCAGCTTCCCCAGGCAGCGCAGTGGAAGTCTCGCAAGAGAGGGGCTTCCTGCCCACCCGCCACCACCCGTCTCCTCACGACGCGCCCCTGAGGGGGAAAAGGGAGAGACAGAGATGCGGCAGCTCATGCGCGCGCTCTCTCTTGCGGCGGAGGACCCCGAGCCGCTGCTTCCCTCCCGAGGCGGGCGAGCATGAAACCTGGGAAATTTAAGGGACATCATCAATAAGGGACAGCAGCGGGACACGGCGCTGGGATAAGGGAGTTTCCCGCCAAATAAGGGACGGTTGACAGCTATGAATCTCACCCCTGCCATAATCTGTACTAGGAGGCAGCTTTAGGCAAGCTGCTGTTCCCTGAGCCTTGGCGAAAACAAACAATGAAATGGAAGATCCCAACCCCCCCCCCCTTTCCAACCCAGTCTGCAATATGGAGATGATAATGGTCTCCTGCCTTGAGTGTTTCTTACAAGGATTCCTGAGGATAATGTATGTGAAATGCTTTAAGCGCCGAGTGCAATATTGATGCCAAGTACAATTTCACTGATATAATGGAGGCTTTTAAGTGTGCTACCCAGAATTGCAGCGAACCACTTGGGACGTGCACTTTGGGGGGGGGCACCGTAAAGGGGAAAAAGAAGCTCAGGCCAGTCTTTCACATGCTAATCTGCTTTCTCCCGCCACCCCTACATAAGTGTGTGCTGGCAATATTGACCCTCGCTATAATTTGGGCACTGAGGAGCTCAACTCCAACGCACGGCGCTGTCACAAAAGGGGCATAAATGGCCGCCGGCTCCGAGCTGATGGGTGCTTGCAGCCTCTTGAGCAGCAAATAGCTTTCTATGTCAGCTGCTCCCTGTTTCATTGCAAGGACAGTATGGCTTATGCCAGTGGCATAAAGTGCTTTGAAGGCCACTGACAGCAACTCTGGTAATTGTACGACGGGGCAAAGCTATTTATGCTCAAGGACCATGGCGGCCATTTTAATTATGTCTTTTTTAAAAAAAAAACACAACTGTAACATCCTCCCTCCCTCTTTTTCTAAATGGACTATTTCAAGCCAAAATGTCTTTTTAAAGGCTATGTCAAGCCATCAAGAGATACGGTGAACTGGATTATGACTATGGTCTTTAAGATGAGGTGGTTTTTCAAAAGGGATTCTTGCTCCCCACTCCCACATTCGGCCAGCCGCAAAATGAGATAGAATTGGCTCCACTTAATACTGGTTATCTTGCTAGTGACTAGCCTGTGACAATATATATGGATTGGGGGACCCCCCCCCCATAACCCTTGAAATTAACAGATGGTAGGATTCTGATTATTTGGAGTACTGAAGAGAAAATTGCAGGCTAGTGGAAAAAGACAGGCTATGCTTCCTTTCCAAGCCAGGGCCTCACCTGAGATAGAAGCATTAACATGACAAAAGGTGTTGGTGGCCCATCTAAGAGGAATCTTATTTAATTGACACTGAAATGAAGGATGTATTAGTGAAGGCGTGGGGCTATACTGAAGCCAAGAATAGGGCTCTGAGCTTTAACTGAGTTGATAATGAACTATTGCTATTGTTCTCTGATAGCACTGGTGTGAGTGTTTAACCTTAGATCAGGTGAGTAATGTATTAAATTGCAATACCTTTGTTCCCAGAGTGAGGATGTGAATGAAGCTTTCCAGGTAAACAGCCTCAGGCAGGATGCAGGCTTTGGGGCCAGACCTCTGCTTCTAGATCTGTTTGGAGTATTTCGTATTTGGCAAGATGCTGATGTTGAATGGTTTCTTTAAATGTAAAGGTTCATCATTGTTCCACCCGATGTGTATGTCTTTAAGGGGCCAGAGCAAAATAACGAGACCCAGCTTTTACAGCTGTGAAACATAGCAGGTGCTGCTGAGTTGTATTGATTAAGCTGTGTCAGCAATTGGGTGTAGTATATAAGGAGCAGCACCTAGCTCTCCCATTACCCTGGGGGAAGGGTTGGTGGTTGGGTCATGTTTGTTTGTTGATGTATTTAGTGTAAAAGGAGTTTTTGTAATTAAAAGCTTGTTTAAGTTATTTTTGAGTCCCTTTTTAATGCATGGTCTCCCCAGCAAGCTCTCTGCGCTACTAAACTGCAAATAGCCATCAGCTGAGCCTCTGTCTCAGACTGGCAAACAGCATGTCTGTTTGGATGTGTCGTTTGATGTTCCTATTTTGTTTTGAAGAAAGCTTTGCAAGTAAAGGTTTGGAAAAATAAGTTTATGGGCCTTGACAATGTTTTATTCAAAAAAAAAGGAGTCCGTTTTCATGCATCCAGTTGCTTCAAACTGCACAATATTAATATCTGCAATAGTGGGGTGTGAGAAAGAGGTGACGTGAAAGGAGTGTCTTTAGCAAGGTGTGCAGAGAAGAAGAGGAGGCAGAACAAAAGACAAGGATCCATCTTTTGGCAGGCTGGACTTCAGGACTGCACTGCTATAGGGAACAAGCCGTGCTTGGGATGATCATGCTGTGAGATCTGGACTCCCTCCATTGAAAATCAGGTGTAAATTTGTGAATAAATAATATTTCTTTAAGCTCGGACAGTCTCTGCAGCAGCTCAGTTCTCCAAAGAAACACAGACCCTGGGTTGGCGCCCACCTTTTGGAACAATATGTAAATCAAAAGGGGAGGTGAATGTAAAACTGGTGCCTGAGGAAGAATTTATTGAGTAAGGGTTTAAACGCTGGCAGTTGTCCTCCCATTTCAATCATCAATGTTTTCAGGATGACAGAAATATTTCCCACTGCACTCACCAACCCGCTGAGTGGCTCACCTCTTTTTTAATCCTGTTTACTTCCGTTGTTCCTCTTTTATTTATTCATTTTATTACATCCAGGGATGGGAGACTCTTGTCAGTTTTAGTTTCTCTCAGCTTCTAATTTCCCCAGTTGTAAATTTGGTTCTTGACACCAGTTTGTGATTTAAAATAAAAATAAAAATAAAAAAATTGTCATGAAAATTTGCCAGCAAATTCCTCATAATGGAATGTTTTTAAATGTTTTATGTAGTTTTTATGTAGTTTTATGTAGTTTTGCGGTAGTTTTATGTAGTTTTTCAATTTCATTGTTCCGCAAGGGACAATGACAATAAAGATATCATAATCGTAATCATATGATGGTGGTTGCAGTGCTGCAAGCAATCACAGGAACATAGGAAGAAGTTGCCTTGTACTGAATCAGACCATTGGGCCCATCCAGCTCAGTTCTCCAGGAGTTCAGGCAGAAGACATTCCCAGCCTTACCTGGATCTGCTGAGATTTGAACCTGGGACCTTCTGCACTACAAGTTAGATAATAGTAGTAGTAGTAGTAGTAATACAGTGGTACCTCTGGATGCGAACGGGATCTGTTCCGGAGCCCCATTCGTATCCAGAAGCGAATGCAACCTGCGTCTGCACGTGCGCAGGTCGCAATTCGCCACTTCTATGCATGCGTGTGACGTCTTTTGACCATCTGCGCATGCGCGAGTGGCAAAACCCGGAAGTAGCGCGCTCCGTTACTTCCGGGTCGCTGCAGCGTGCAACCCAAAAATACTTATCCCGAAGCTACTTCAACCCGAGGTATGACTGTAATAATAATAATAATAATAATAATAATAATAATAATAATAATATATTATTTATACCAAGCCCATCCGGCTGGGTTTCCCCATCCACTCTGGGCGACTCCCAACAGATAAAAAACAGAATAAAACACCAAACATTAAAAACTTCCCTAAATAGGGCTGCCTTTGGATGTCTTCTAAAAGTCAGATAGTTGCTTATTTTCTTGACATCTGATGGGAGGGCATCCCACAGGGCGGGCACCACCACCAAGAAGGCCCTCTGCTTGGCTCTACTCTTGAGTTACAGCCCTTCCCCAATTCCAAATCTCAGTAGCCACTAGGATATTTTTTGGGTTCCTGTTGCCGTTCAAAAGGAACCACTGTATTCCAGCGGCCATTCGCCTAAGTTGATAGGGTGGTCAACATCCCCGGTTGCTGCGGGAAGCACGGCGGTCTGCTGGCCACAAAGTCCACTGTGCTGCTATGGTGATGGTGTGTTTTAAAATAAACCTTGCCCTATGCAGAGCATGGAAATGGACAAGAGCAAAATTGAAATCCCTGCTGGGTTTCCCCCACTTGCAGGCCAGCCAAGCCAGGCTTAGGTTTTATCTGATTTGTATTATCTGGACTGAAAAAGAGCTGCTGCGGCTGCTACTTCTCTCAGGGACAGGACGTGTCAGGTCGGCTTTGAGTCGTCTGTTTGCTCATGGCCGGGTGACAAGCTGGAAGGTCGAAAGGTTTCTGCAAAGGTCATAGAATCATAGAATCATAGAGTTGGAAGAGACCACAAGGGCCATCGAGTCCAACCCCCTGCCAAGCAGGAAACACCATCAGAGCACTCCTGACATATGGTTGTCAAGCCTCTGCTTAAAGACCTCCAAAGAAGGAGACTCCACCACACTCCTTGGCAGCAAATTCCACTGCCGAACAGCTCTTACTGTCAGGAAGTTCTTCCTAATGTTTAGGTGGAATCTTCTTTCTTGTCGTTTGGAACCATTGCTCCGTGTCCGCTTCTCTGGAGCAGCAGAAAACAACCTTTCTCCCTCCTCTATGTGACATCCTTTTATATATTTGAACATGGCTATCATATCACCCCTTAACCTCCTCTTCTCCAGGCTAAACATGCCCAGCTCCCTCAGCCGTTCCTCATAAGGCATCGTTTCCAGACCTTTGACCATTTTGGTTGCCCTCCTCTGGACACGTTCCAGTTTGTCAGTGTCCTTCTTGAACTGTGGTGCCCAGAACTGGACACAGTACTCCAGGTGAGGTCTGACCAGAGCAGAATACAGTGGCACTATTACTTCCCTTGATCTAGATGCTATACTCCTATTAATGCAGCCCAGAATTGCATTGGCTTTTTTAGCTGCCGTGTCACACTGTTGGCTCATGTCAAGTTTGTGGTCAACCAAGACTCCTAGATCCTTTTCACATGTACTGCTCTCAAGCCAGGTGTCACCCATCTTGTATTTGTGCCTCTCATTTTTTTTGCCCAAGTGCAATACTTTACATTTCTCCCTATTAAAATTCATCTTGTTTGTTTTGGCCCAGTTCTCTAATCTGTCAAGGTCGTTTTGAAGTGTGATCCTGTCCTCTGGGGTGTTAGCCACCCCTCCCAGTTTGGTGTCATCTGCAAATTTGATCAGGATGCCCTTGAGTCCATCATCCAAGTCGTTGATAAAGATGTTGAATAAGACCGGGCCCAAGACAGAACCCTGTGGCACCCCACTAGTCACTCTTCCCCAGGATGAAGAGGAACCATTGATGAGCACCCTTTGGGTTTGGTCAGTCAGCCAAACTTGTTGTGAACTTGGGAGCGCTTCCTTGTATTGAGGACTCAGCCACACTTTGATATGCCCCATGATTTCTAGGCACAGGGCTGAGAGATTTTTCTCCCGCCCCTCCACCTTCCCCAGGAAAACACGCTCTTTACTGCTGAATCGGAACAATCAGGTTCTGTGCGGATTGACGTTTCTTCCGATTCTGCGGTAAACAGCAGATTTTTCCCAGGGAAAACGGAAAAGCGCTCAGACCCATGACTGGGAATCAAGGGGACGAACAGAAGAAAATGTGAGGAAAACTACAGTGTGGGTGAGCCCTGAGGCTGAGGGCACGTTGCACTGTGCTAAGTCATTCTTTTTCTCAATTCGAATTGAAGCTGGTTTGGAGGAAAGCATATTACAGTGGTACCTCTGGTTGAGAATGGGATCCATTCTGGAGGCCCATTCGCAACATGAAAAGAATGCAACCCGCGTCTGCGCACGCACGGGTTGTGATTTGCCACTTCTGCGCATGCGCATGGCATCATTTTGCGCTTCTGCGCATGCGCAAGTGGCAAAACCTGGAAGTAACCCTTTCCGGTACTTCCGGGTCGCCGTGGGACGTAACCTGAAAGAACGTAACATGAAGCGGACGTAACATGAGGTATGACTGTATTTCATAAGAAAGGACAGGTGGATTGTGGCGGATGTACACTGCTTCTCAATTAAAGCACTGGGAGCATACTGGATACAGGGTAAATGAAGACAGAATCAGAATTCAAAATGACCTTAACAGATTGGAGAACTGGGCCCAGAATTCAAAATGACCTTAACAGATTGGAGAACTGGGCCCAAGCTAACAAAATGCATTTCAATGGGGACAAATGTCAGGTTCTGCACTTAGGCAGGAAGAACCAGCTGCACAAATATAGGATGGGGGACACCTGGCTTACTAGCAGTACATGTGAAAAGGATGTAGGGATCTTGGCAGACCACAAGCTTAACATGAGTCCAGAGTGTGATGAAGCAGCAAAAAAATGCTAATATTCTAGGCTGCATCAATAGAAGTTTAGTGTCCAGATCAAGGGTAGTAACACTCTGTTCTGCCTAGGTCAAACCACACCTGGAATACTGTGTCCAATTCTGGGTGCCACACGGGTGCTGGGTATAGGGGGCACAAGGGGCTCCACACACACACACACACACACACACCCCAGCCCCGCCTCTGCCTGGCAGCTGAGGAGCTGGGTGCAGGCCAGAGCAGGCAAGCGTGAAGATCACCCTCCGTGCATCCCGGCCCCACCAGGCACACACCGGGCAGCATCTTATGACATGTCACATGGCTGCGCCCCTCAATGTGGAGGGCAAGTCGATGCCCCTGGCGTCACAATTTAAGAAGGCATTTGACAAGCTGGAAGGTCTGCCAATGGCCAACCTAGCTCAGCATCCTATTCTCACGGCGGGCAACCGCTGTTTCCACATGGGAAGCTCTCAAGCAGGAGCCCTCTCCCCTTTTGTTTCCAGCAACTGGTATGCGGAAGCATTGATGTCTTGAAGACAGAGCTTCTCCTCCACCACAGCTGGAAGCCTATTGCATCAAAAGCTTTCATCTACTGCACGTCATTTGTGAAATCTTGTCATATGTTCATCCCCAGATTTCAAGAGCGACCCCGGCACGTCAAATGCCATCCAGGAACAAAAACGTTTGGGCATCTATTTGCCACCAAAGCCCACCGAGGAAAACGAGGGGAGGGTTATAATTTGTTTCAGCTCCGCTAGCTAGGTTCCTTAATTCCCTTTCTCCAAGCCTTCATCAGGATCTTTTCCTTGCAGTGCCAATTCTGTTCAGGCTGGGGCCTTCCCTGGGCCACTTGATGGTTTTCGCATGTGTTTACAGTCTCAGGAATGCGCCTGTGTGTCTTGCGAGAGCTATCAGAGACCGCGTATCTGCTGCAGCTGCAAGCAGGCCTTCAACTCCCTTTTTTAAAAAAATAGGCCGTATTTTCTTGCAGCTGTAAGGAACATCTTCTGCATCTGATCCCAGCAACAACAAGAACACAAAGCATTTCGGCTGTATCCTGTGTGAAAGTGGAGGGAGAGCGATTTGCCTTGTGAGCGCAACCAGGAATTCCAGCCCGTCTTGCTGCACAGCGGCTACACCCAAACGGATCGTTTCCTAAGCTGCTTCGGTCCATTCCAGGCAGTAGCTGAGCTCAGCAGACCATCCCATCCGGTTCTCCCCAGCCAAAAAAGAAGCAGCTACGGCTGAGTGGAGAAAGAGAGAGCAGGGAATAGGTGGGGTGTGAGAAAACCGGCAGATAAAATCCATGGAACCCAACATCATCATTGTGCCCCCCCCCCCCACTTTTATCTGACAGATGGTATGCTCTGTTGGGGGGACAGGCTCATGACTAGCATCAGCCCATGTCCTGGTCGAGGGGTGGGTTGGACACTTGGAGCCCCTCCAGGCATCCTTTTCACTGGGCATTATCCATGATGATTTGCGCTCATGTTGCTCTCGGGGCAGTCACACACGATCCCATTTTCAATACTGCTGGCAGCAGAGACACCGGCATTTAGGATGACTTGGTTAACATGGCTCTCCCCACTTTCCTTCCTCTTCTATGCCTAGCCTAGCTGAAAAATAAATTAAAATAGATCAGTTTTTCAAAAATCTTGATTAAGTAAAGTTGAGCTCTATCTACATGTCCACATTTCACTGGACACCAGGACTGAACACCTGCCCCACAGGTAAGCTATCTCCAGGGGGGATGTGGGTCTACACCACTGAGCCTCTTGGGCTTGCCGATCAGAAGGTCAGCAGTTCGAATCTGAGTGACGGGGTGAGCTCCCATTGCTCTCTCCCAGTTTCTACCAACCTAGCAGTTTGAAAGCACGCCAGTGCAAGTAGATAAATAGGTACCACTGCGGCGGGAAGGTAAGCGGCGCTTCCATGCGCTCTGGCACTCGTCACGGTGTTCCATTGCACCAGAAACAGTTTAGTCCTGCTGGCCACATGACCTGGAAAGCTGTCTGCAGACCAACGCCGGCTCCCTCGGCCTGTAAGCGAGATGAAGGCCACATCCCCATAGTTGCCTTTGACAGGACTTAACCGTCCAGGGATCCTTTACCTTTTTATCTTTCTTTTTTTTTTACACTAGGCTTTTAGGTGTTACTCCTTTTACTTACCTGCTCTAAATTGTATTTGATAGTTCCTTAATTTTTTTTTAAAAAAATGTTCTTGTTTTATTATTATGCACCTTAATGCTGTGGACATTATTGTAGATCCTGTATTCTGTAATGGGCAGATTATTATTTGTACTCATGATGTCAGATGCAGCCTTCAGCATTAATGCTTCTATAGTTCTGTGCATACTTTTCTAATACAGGTGATCTTGCAGACATTTCATCTGTCTTCAGGTACTGGGGTCACTCTGTCAGCAATTTCTGTGGTCGAATGGTCACAGTGTTGTCTTTGGAACAGGAAAGTGAAAGGCGAATAAATGCAGCCTTTTTTTTTTTAAGAGACTATTTATTATTCAGGTTGCTATGAAACACAGGTGTCTGCAAGAAAGAAGGGGAACAGTAATAACGGAACTATTTACACACAACCATTTTGACCCGAGACACCAAAATTAACTTCTTGTTGTTGTTGTAATGACAAGACTCTGCCGGTGCTCTGACACATTTAATATACTCATTACAAGCAGAGCTTACCCCCATCAAAAATAGAAAAGTCAACTTGTCCCTGCTTCATTCCTTTGCCTTACTGATAACAGGATTAACCCTTAAATTACAAATGGAATGATCCCTGCCGTTACACTTGCAGAGTAAAGAACTAAGCATAGTAGGAACACATTCCCTGATCTTTAGACATTTTCATTCTCCCAGCAACTGACCCCCACGCTTCCAAGCTTACCATTTCATGGCAAAGACTGTAGAGCCATAAGATCCAGAAATCTGTGACTGAGTAGGAAAAAACATACAGGCTGAGGCTTGTTGGAAGAAGAGGGACCCTTATGGTTCCTTCCAGCGCTACAATTCTATGATGTGATTCTATAATTTCGAGATCTGTGACCTACATGTCAGGGCTGTTGTGAATGCCACAGCTGTTCTGTGCAGGTGTAGATCTTCGTTCATGCTTTGTTCTCCGTTGCAGCATAGAACAAAGCTGTACACCAGCCTTTGTCAACCTGGTGTTTTGGACAACAAATCCCAAACCAGTACACATCATTGCTGCTTTCAGCAAAATAGTCCATAGACTGTTACTGTTATAAACATGAGAGAGAGCATAGCTGTCAACTTTTCCCTTTTCTTGCGAGGAATCCTATTCAGAATAAGGGGATTTCCCTTAAAAAAAGGGAAACGTTGACAGCTATGAGAGAGAGAGAGAGAGAGAGAGAGGATTTTTGCCTCCTCTCCCTCTTTCATAACACTACTGCTCAGGGTCACCCATTGAAATCTACTGGCAGGAGGCCCAGGACAGATGAGAGGAAAACCTTCTTCACACAACAAGTAATTAATTTACGGAATTCACAGGCACCAGATGAGGTGACAGATAGAGATGGTTCTTGAGAAAAATGCATGAATGCTACAGCTATTAGTTACTAGTTGCAATTGCCAAACAGAACACCATAGAAACATAGGGAGCTGCCTTATACTGACCCCGACCCACTGGTCCATCATGTATGGGGTGTTTGGGGAAGGGTAGTGCCTCTGATGGGGGATACGACATGCTTTTTCTGGGGTAGTTTGCCCCCCTTTGGTCCCCCTAGTGTACTCAGATCTTACCTGTGGCTCCTAGAAGCTGTCAACATGCGACACTGGCCACAATCCCAGGAAATGGTTTTGACTGGCTGGCTAAACCAAGTAAGGGGAGCCGATGGCTCACGAACCCTTGGTGAGTTAGGGACTTCCCCTGCAGAAGAAGAAGAAGAAGAAGAAGAAGAAGAAGAAGAAGAAGAAGAGTACTAGTAGTAGTTTGGATTTGATATCCCGCCATTCACTCCCCTTCAGGAGTCTCAAAGTGGCTAACATTCTCCTTTCCCTTCCTCCCCCACAACAAACACTCTGTGAGGTGAGTGGGGCTGAGAGACTTCAAAGAAGTGTGACTGGCCCAAGGTCACCCAGCAGCTGCATGTGGAGGAGCGGAGATGCGAACCCGGTTCACCAGATTACAAGTCTACCGCTCTTAACCACTACACCACACTGGCGAAGACAGGATCGGGTGGATTGTGGAGGACAAGACCAATAGTGGGGGCAATGGTTAAGAAGATGGTTTCTGCACATGCTGTAAGGGGAAGTGAGGGGAAGATGGGGCTTGTCAACCTGGGAAGGGAGCCCATCTAGGAGAAGGAAATCTCTGGCGCTAAACCTCCCCTGCCTTGCAGGATTTTTTGAGGGGGGGAAAGGCTAAGGAGTAAACCTTACATGGAGTATAGTAGTCCTTAACATTTGATGGGAAGGCATTCCACAGGGAGGGTGCCACCACCAAAAAGGCCCTCTGCCTGGTTCCCTGTAACCTCACTTCTTGCATCAGGTAGGTAGCTGTGTTGGTCTTCCGCAGTCAAAATAAATACAGTGGTACCTCTGGTTGTGAACGGGATCCATTCTGGAGGCCCATTCGCAACCTGAAAAGAATGCAACCGGTGTCTGCGCATCTGCGCATGCGCATGTATGATTCGCCACTTCTGCGCATGTGCGTGACGTCATTTTGCGCATCTGTGCATGCGCGAATAGCGAAACCCAGAAGTGACCTTTTCCAGTACTTCTGGGTTGCCGCGGGACGCAACCTGAAAATGCAGGACCTGAAGCAAACGTAACATGAGGTATCTGAAGAAGTGTGTATGCACACGATAGCGAATGCCCAGAACAAACTTAGCTGGTCTCTAAGGGGATACCGGACAATTTTAATTTTCATTTATTTATCTCACTTCTCGCAGTGAGGTAACCGCCAGAAGGCCCTCAGAGCTGGACCTCAGTGTCCAGGCTGAACGGTGGGGGTGGAGACACTTCTTCAGGTATACAGGGCCATTTTAAAAATGCTCCCGTGAAAATTCATGAGCATCTTAGTGCAAAATTCTCTGGATTTGAGACAGTATTCAACTACCATGTCCTGTCAGCGCTTTTGCTGCAGAACTGGTTTTGGGGTAACGCAGGGCTGGAGAGGGGGAGAATGCTCCATTGCCCAAGGAAACTGAGGTGGGGCATTTGGACTGGCATAAGCTATATTGGGGAACACGGGTGGCGCTGTGGGTTAAACCACAGAACCTAGGACTTGCCAATCAGAAGGTTGGCAGTTCGAATCCCCGCAATGGGGTGAGCTCCTATTGCTCGGTTCCCTGCTCCTGCTAATCTAGCAGTTTGAAAGCACGTCAAAGTGCAAGTAGATAAATAGATAAAGGATTAAGTAAAAATGGATTATTAACAGGTCAGAATGTAAAGTTACAATATATTAAGATGAATTAGTAAGATAAAAACAAAGAAGGAAAGGATTTGCTGAAACAACTAATGAACTAGAATACAAAAAAGGGAGGTGTGAGGAGGTCAAGGAAACAAGCAAATGATAGATAAGATATGGAAAGATGGATTTATTCTTAATTGTTTTTTATTTTTTTTCTGTATTTTGTATTTTCTGTTTTTCTTTTTCTCTCTTCTTTATTCTTGTAACTTTTTGAAACACCAATAAATATTATTATTTTTTTAAAAAGATAAATAGGTACCGCTCCAGCGGGAAGGTAAACGGCGTTTCCGTGCGCTGCTCAGGTTCGCCAGAAGCGGCTTTGTCATGCTGTCCACATGATCCGGAAGCTGTACGCCGGCTCCCTCCGCCAATAAAGCGAGATGAGCACCACAACCCCAGAGTCGGTCATGACTGGACCTAATGGTCAGGGGTCCCTTTACCTTTACCTTTAAGCTATATTTGGATCCCGACACAACTACAGTGGGTGGGCTTCGTCTGGTGTGCCATTATCTCTCTGCCTTTGCTCCCTGTCTGCAAAAGATGGGAATCCCCCCCAGGGTTGTTGTAAAAATGGACGGAGATAAGGGGACATTGATGCCTCAGACGGGGAGATGGATAAGCAATAAATCAAAAATAAAGGAAGGCCAGCACTGAGGCCCTTCTCCCATGGGTTGCTTTTCAACTGATTATCCAGATGATTAAAGGCAGCAGCAGGCCGTCTTTGATATTTAAAATCTCTCAAGGGCATTTTCAACACTCTGTTGCAGGAGCACATGGGCCGGCTGCTATGTAGACACACACACAGGGGATGCGCTCAATGTCCTGGGAAGGAAGGTGAGCAAATGTTCTCTTCCTGCGTTTTTTCCCTGGGAAGGGGCATTCTTTTCCCTGAGTCCTGCAAGGGACCATCTCCTCCTTGGGGAGGGAGGAGAGATGTTGGAGCAGCTGGGAGCTCAAACACACAGAGTGGGAAAAGAGGAGGAGGAGGCCAGAGATGAAAGGAGGTTTGTATTTTCCCAGGTGATGCCTTAAAAGCCGCCCCTGAGTTTTCTCACCTTGGCTCGGGTAGGAAAAGCAAATATATTGGGGGTGGTTGGGATTAGGCCAAGGGCCCCCTGTCTGTGCTATCTTTCCCCCTCCCTCTTGTTTTTGAAACCGGCCTTTCTGTCAAATGAGAAAGGAAAATATCCTTTGTCGAAAGTGGGTACCACCGTTTGATCTGACGTGGGGCTTCAGAACTGCAGGTTTTGCAAGAGAGGAAACCCCCCCCCCAACTGGTGTTTGTATTGAGGCTCAAGAAGAAAAGCAGAACAAATAGAGGGATAGAGCAGGAGAGGGAACTGGGAAAAGGGTCCTTTTAATCTCCTCTCCCCAAGACATAAGGATGTAAAAAGAGCCGGTAGGATCAGACCGATGGCCCTTCTAGTCCAGCATCCTGTTCTTACAGTGGCCAACTAGGTGCCTGCGGAAAATCACCAAACAGGATCCGAGCACAAGTGCCCTCTTCCCTCCTGTAGTTTCTAGCAACTGGTATTCAGAAGCACTGCTTTCTCCAACTGTGGAGGCAAAACATGAATTTGCCCAGTCCTTTTCTTTTCTTTTTTCTTTTTAAATTTTATTTTCATTGCAAAATTACAACAAAAATTGCAAACATTGAATCCAAAATAAAACTATACAAACAAGAAAAAAAAGAACACCAAAGAAAAACCAAAACACACACACACACCTCTACAAATAAAACCACATCTTCATTCTAATCTAGTCATTACATACATATACACATATTGACTCCCTTCCTTTGTTCTAAGACCTCAAAATTTTTACTCTTTCTAAATTGTTGTGTCCAATGTAGATTACTTCTATCTTTATACTTTTTACACCGTTTTACACTTTCTTTAACCCTGCAAAGCATCATTCATTACATACCGATATGCTTACTCCAGAACAATGCTTTTTCATATACTCTTTAGCACATCCCCATTCTTTTAATAATTTTTGGTCCGATTGTCCCCTTATAAATGCGGTGAGTCTTGCCATATTTATATATTCACAAAATTTCATTTGCCATTCTTTCATTGATGGGATTTTTCTCCCAATTTTTTGCTATAAGCGTCTTGGCGGCTGTCGTCACATAACGGAATACTTTCCTTTGATTGCCCAGTCCTTTTCTAAAGCCATCACAAGTTGGCTGCCTCTTGTGTGAGTTCCATGGTTTAACTGTGTACTGTGTGGATAAATTCTTTTGTCTGTTCTGAATCTGCCAACATTCATTCATAGGAGTTTAGTGCTGCAATGCAGGAAACTTTTGTGCAATGTGAGGCTCGAACCCATGGCCCTGAGATTAAGAGTCTTATGCTCTCAATTAAAAGAGGTATGGGAAAAGGAGACAACAAGGCAAAGAGAGATAGTCAAAGCTGAGGGGAAATATGGGAGAATCATATATTGAAAATGTTGTCCATAAAGCCACTTCCAAGCTAGGGAGGAGGTGGGGTTGCGGGAAATCCTCGGATCCGAGGGAATCCTCGGATGCGTCATCCTCGGCCCAGCCAATCAGCTGGGCAGGGGGGCGTGGCCTAGCCGCATTTAGGTGTGGCGCGGCCGAGGGTCTTTCTCTTTGCCGCGCAGCTTCAGCCAGATTTTCCCTTCCCTCCCACCCATTAGGCTAGGCTTCTTGACGATGCTATGGACTCCGGTCGGTCGCCATCAAGGGGCCTGGTAGGAATTTTTCCATTTGGCAGATTGGCTCCAGCCACTTGGTTTTCGCCTACCTCGTAGCAATCTGTCACAACTCCGCAGTATTGGCGGTTAGGCATTGGTAGGGGTATTGTTCTATTGTTATGCAGATGATGGGGGGGGAAGGAAGCGACATCACCTTCCCCCAAAACAAAGGGTAGTCCAGTAAAGGATTCCGGGGGGCGTGGCCTTGTCCTAAGCCTAAGGTGGTGTGGGCCCCAAGCGGTAACTCCGGGGGGAGCTCCTAGTTGACGTGCCTCAGCAGGACTCCCCCTATTGGTGGTTAACCCTTACCGGTCTTCAAGCAAGAGGGCTGAACCCGGTTAGTTGTAGGACCAATGCCCAAGCCAATACCGCTCAATTCCTGTAATCAATAAAGTTGTGGCCTAATTTGACCCATTAACTCGAATTCTTGCGTCTCGTGTCTTTATTTTCGGGGGGGGGGGGGGACTCGCCACGCAACTATAAGTTTTTGAAAAAGCCAGAGGCATTCTTGTTGGGAATGGTAGGAGAAGATATTGTTAAGAACGATCAGAAACTGTCTTTATACGCAACAACAGCGGCAAGGTTATTATTAGCCCAGGTTTGGAAACAACAGCAACTACCAACAGTAGAACAATGGCGACAGAAGGTAATGGAATACGCAGAACTAGCTAAGTTAACGGCGAAAATTGGACAACAGGGCAAGGAAACATTTCAAAAAGAATGGGAAAAAATTATGTGGTATATAGGAAAGATAAGGTGAAAGAACCAGTAGAACTGAAATAAACCTCATAATGTGAAATACAAAGAAATTCACCGGATAATAAAAATAATAAGAAGTAAAATGTATAATGTGACTAATGTAATTAATAACATTAGAAGTAAAATGTATAATGTGACTAATGTAATTAATAACAGTTGCAAAAGAATATAGATAGACAACAAGAATTGTGTAAATAGAAATATTTATTTGTGTACAAATACGCAATGGACAAATACGGACAAATATGGAAGAAGAATAACAATATGCAAAATGGACAAAGACTATGCGAAAACGTTAGATGTGATACAAAAAAGCCAGAAGAAGGAAGAAAGTCAGCTCTCGGGAGCAAGTATAAATGTAAAATATAACACAATATGTGGAGTATGTAACTGGAAAACCAATAAAAATTATTCGAAAAAAAGAAAATGTTGTTCATAAGAATAAAAGAAAATTATTATTAATTAGTTTTGGTGTTATGTTGGAGGGGTGCCAGGAAACAGGGACTTACATTCACATGTGGTGGGGGTGTAAGATGTACAACTTTTTTGGCAAAGGGTGTTTAGGGAGATAACGGGAGAAATCACTGGGTTAAAGCTGACCGTAAGTCCAGAGGTAGCATTATTATCAGTTTACAATGGGGTGGAAGGTTCGCAGGCTATGAAGGACCTGGTCACAAATTTACTGACAGCTGCACGAATTATGATAGCTAGGAAGTGGAAGGAGCAAGCGGAATATAAAGTGGAAGAATAGTATAAAGAGGTGTAGGATATAGCTATTAATGATAAATTAATGTGTGCCAGTAAGGTAAGATGGGGGATACGCAGGAGAAATGATTCTGACAAGATATGGGAGGTGTTCATAGAATTTGTACTGTTAAAATGGAAAGGGATCAAATCATCACAAGAGGTGTTGAAAATTTGGGAAGTTGGATAACTAGAATGTAATGATCTCAGTGGTGGGGTGCACATTTTTATTCTTATTTATTTATGATGATGATAATAATAATAATTTATTATTTATACCCCACCCATCTGGCTGAGTTTCCCCAGCCACTCTGGGCGGCTCCCAATCAAGTGTTAAAAACAGAACAGCGTTAAATATTAAAAACCTCCCTGAACAGGGCTGCCTTCAGATGTCTTTTGAAGATGGGATAGCTGCTTATTTCCTTCACATCTGAAGGGAGGGTGTTCCACAGGGAGGGTGCCACTGCCAAGAAGGCCCTCTGTCTGGTTCCCTGTAACCTCACTTCTCACAATTAGGGAACCGCCAGAAGGCCCTCAGCGCTGGATCTCAGTGTCTGGGCTGAATGATGGGGGTGAAGACGCTCCTTCAGGTATACAGGGCCGAGGCCATTTAGGGCTTTAAAGGTCAGCACCAGCACTTTGAATTGTACTCGGAAATGTACTGGGAGCCAATGCAGATCTCTCAGAAACAGTGTTATGTGGTCCCGGCAGCCGCTCCCAGTCACCAGTCTAGCTGCCGCATTCTGGATTAATTGCAGTTTCCGGGTCACCTTCAAAGGGAGCCCCACGTAGAACGAATTGCAGTAGTCCAAGCGTGAGATAACCAGAGCATGCACCACTCTGGCGAGACAGTCTGCGGGCAGGTAGGGTCTCAGCCTGCGCACCAGAAGGAGGTGGTAGACAGCTGCCCTGGACACAGATTTGACCTGTGCCTCCATGGACAGTTGTGAGTCCAAAATGACTCCCAGGCTGCGCACCTGGTCCTTCAGGGGCCCAGTTGCCCCATTCAGGACCAGGGAGTCCCCCACACCCGCCCGCCCCCTGTCCCCCCAAAACAGTACTTCTGTCTTGTCAGGATTCAACCTCAATCTGTTAGCCGCCATCCATCCTCCAACCGCCTCCAGGCACTCATTATTATTATTTGTCAATTTTTTTAAAAAAATAAAATAAAATCAAAAAGGCAAAAAACCCCTGAGGCTTATGCTCTACCAACTGAGCGATCCTGACCTTTATTAAAGGTAAAGGTAAAGGTACCCCTGCCCGTACGGGCCAGTCTTGACAGACTCTGGGGTTGTGCGCCCATCTCACTTAAGAGGCCAGGGGCCAGCGCTGTCCGGAGACACTTCCGGGTCACGTGGCCAGCGTGACATCGCTGCTCTGGCCAGAGCCAGAGCCAGAGCCAGAGCCGCACACGGAAACGCCGTTTACCTTCCCGCTGGTAAGCGCTCCCTATTTATCTACTTGCACCCGGAGGTGCTTTCGAACTGCTAGGTTGGCAGGCGCTGGGACCAAGCAGCGGGAGCGCACCCCGCCGCAGGGATTCGAACTGCCGACCTTTCGATCGGCAAGTCCTAGGCGCTGAGGCTTTAACCCACAGCGCCACCTGCGTCCTTCATTGGGTGTCCACAATTTCTAGTGTTCTGAGAGAGGGACAGAAACTGTTCCCTATCCACCTTCTCTGTGCCAAGCATAATTTATGAATTTCTATCGTGTCTCCTCTTCCTTGCCTTTTGCATGTTCAGACCCAGAAACCTCCCCCCTAAATAAATTCACGCTCGACTCAAATTTTAGTTTTGGTTTTTGACAGACTTTAGGCCACAACTTTATTGATTACAGAAAGTGACTGGTTGCATAGGCTCTGGTTCGACTAGCTCCCTGCCATGCAGGTAGCGCTGACCCAGGGTTCCAGCATAGGTCAGCCAAGGGTGAAAACCTGGATAAGCGTAAAGCTGGGAACAGGCTATCTCCGCCACCCAAATGTCCCCCTGGACTCAGGCACGGGCACAACCTCCTCTCAGGGTTTGACCAAACCATCGAGTCCCTGGATTCCTTTAATGGAATACCCTTCACATAGGGATGGCAAGAGCATTCTCCCATCCCTATCACCTGAACCAGAGCCTATCCGCAACCTTACAAGTTGTGACGATTTGCTACGTGGCAGGCGAAACCCAAATGGCAACAGCCAATCAGCCAAGTGGGGGAAATTCCTGCCGTGCCCCTGTCCCAACGACAGACGACACACGACGGCATAGCAAGGTCAAGCGCCAAGCCCTAAAAGTAGGGAGAGGTGGTGTGGGCACAAGATATTGGACATAACATTATGTTTGCTGACTGGGAACAGTTGTGGGCCACAGGTATGAAATTTACGGCATGTAATGCCCTACGAGAGAATATTATGAAAATGATATACAGGTGGTACATGACACCAGTCAAGCTTGCAAAAATCTACCATTTGCCCGATAATAAATGCTGGAAATGTAAAGAAACTGAAGGCACATTCTTTCACCTTTGGTGGACGTGCCCAAGGACTAAGGCTTTCTGGGAGATGATTTATAATGAAATGAAAAAGATATTTAAATATACTTTCCTGAAGAAACCAGAGGCCTTTCTCCTGGGCATGGTCGGCCAATTGGTGCCAAAGAAGGATAGAACTTTTTTTATGTATGCCACAGCAGCAGCAAGAATACTTATTGCAAAGTATTGGAAGACACAAGATCTACCCACCTTGGAAGATTGGCAGATGAAAGTAATGGACTATATGGAACTGGCGGAAATGACTGGCAGAATCCAAGACGAGGGAGAAGAGTTGGTGGAAGAAGATTGGAAGAAATTTAAAGACTATTTATTGAAACATTGTAAAATTATTGAATGTTAAAATGATGCTGGAATGAAACGAAGTGGTTTTAGCAATAATGTTAAAAGGAATATGTAAAAAGGGATTGATATTAGATGAAAATTCGAAATTACAATATGTGATGACAAAGAATTAAGAGAAAAAGAGAGGGTATTTGAATTGGAATACAAAAAAGGGAGGTGTGAGGAAGTCATGAAAATAAGTAAATGAACTGCAAGATATAGAAAGAGGGATTTGTTTTTAATTGTCTTTTGTTTGTTTTTAATTGTTTTAGTTTTTCTCAGTGTATTTTTTGTGTTTTCTCTTTACCATTTTTGTAACTCTTTCTTTGTGGAAACTTCAATAAATATTATTTTTTTAAAAAAAAAAAGTAGGGAGAGGTGGGCGGGTGTTCCAAATGCACATGCCAAAAGAGGAAGCTCTGGGTCACGTGCATGGGTATGAATAGGTCCCTCAAACTGTTTGGACTGCGTCCCATTGGCCAGATTGCACCCAGCTACGAGGGACCTACCAATCGGGTGTTGTGGGTGACCAGTCGTACCCACCCACAACACGGTGTAGGTTTCCAGGTCTCACCACAATACGTGCCCTCTTTAAGGGAGGACCCGATTTCTCTAAACCAAAAACCCTGAACGTTGCAACCTTTTCTTGATAAGGGAGCCAATTGATCTCTTGGGTTGCCCTTTTCCTGAACCACTTGTACTTCCTCGTTGTCAGGATGTTGCTCTTCTGGGTAGCTAGGAAAAGATACAAGACTCCTCTGGAGCGATTCAGTGGGACAGATGCAAAAACCCTGAATGCACTGCCACAGCTAGACGGCAGGTCCACGGCCGAGGCCAAAACCAACAAGCGAGAGTTGTATAGTGCCTTTCAGAGTGTGCGTGCCAGGACTCTCTTCACAGAGCTGTGTTATTACAGCTCAGGTAAGAAAGTGGAGAGGGGGGAAGGAGCCAAGCAAAACAGCCAAGGCTTTTCTGCAAGCAAAGGGGAATTCTGGAGGAAGCTTCCTCTTTGCGATTCCAGGAGATGTGCAGAGAAACCTCCCAGGTGTTTGAAGATTCCAAGCCTCAAAAAAATCCCTTCTTCTTCTGTCGTTTCATTGAATTCCACAGGAATTTGTGGGTTTGAGAAAACAGAACTTTTAAAACAAAACAAAACAAAACAAAACAAAACAAAACAAAACAAAACAAAACAAAACAAAACAAAACAAAACAAAACAAAACAAAACAGTCACGCTGCTCTCCGGAGAGAAATCTTTGAAGGACTTTGTGCAAATATCCTTCAGGTGTTTAGAGTTGTATTTCGCTTAGCGAGGCCCCCAGACAACAACTAAAGGAGATAAGGTGAGTCTGCCTTGTCTGACTTCCTGTTTCATGGCGGACAACTGGATGTGTATGGGAAGCCCAGATTGGAAATGAAGCAGCAAGACCACCCTAAAACATATGCAGGTGAAAATAGGATTGAAGCGGGTTGCTGTCTGACTGCCCTGATAGCATCCTGAGCGCAAATAGTCATAAATGTGGAATTCAAAAGGGATGTCTGGAAGCGTACTCTGCACCTTTAAATCCACCACTGAATCAGGCAAGGACTTCTGCCCATCCCTTCCCCAGCCCTGCCATTTGCTTTAAGAGTACAAGAAGTGCCTTCTGGATCAGGCCAGTGGCCCATCTAGTCCAGCATCCTGTCCTCACAGTGACCAAGCAGATGCCTATGGGAAGGCCATAAGCAGGATCTGAGCACAAGCGCACTCTTCCTCTCCTCTGACTTCCAGCAACTGGTATTCAGAAGCATTGCTGATCATGCAAGTGTTAGGATATTGATGTTCCGTTCCACCTTAACAGACGTGTGGAATTGTTGTATGTCGCATGCCTGTTTACACTCCAGCACAGCTTGCTGGGAACTTCCGTTTGTGTGTATAGCTACTGCTTATGCTGCTTGCTTGGATGTGAAAGAGAGAAGACATGTTTTTCCTTTTGTCCTGACGTACGCTGAATAAACTGTCCATATAGTTAAAGCTATGGTTTTCCCAGTAGTGATGTATGGAAGTGAGAGCTGGACCATAAATAAGGCTGATTGCCAAAGAATTGATGCTTTTGAATTCGGGTGCTGGAGGAGACTCTTGAGAGTCCCATGGACTGCAAGAAGATCAAACCTATCCGTTCTGAAGGAAATCAGCCCTGAGTGCTCACTGGAAGGACAAATCCTGAAGCTGAGGCTCCAAGACTTTGGCCACCTCATGAGAAGAGAAGACTCCCTGGAAAAGACCCTGATGCTGGTAAAGATGGAGGGCACAAGGAGAAGGGGATGACAGAGGATGAGATGGTGGGACAATGTTCTCGAAACTACCAGCATGAGTTTGACCAAACTGCGGGAGGCAGTAGAAGACAGGAGTGCCTGGCGTGCTCTAGTCCAGGGGATCATGAAGAGTTGGACACGACTAAACAACTAAACAACAACAACAAATATGCTTTACACAGCCTCTCCCTGCCACTTCTGTTGTGTGTTTACTCTGCTGGTTTGCATGCCCAGCTTCTGAAGCTTCTGAAGCTCTGGGTTGCAGATTCATGCTGCACCAAGGACTGGAGTTCGACTGGCACGTCGGCCGGTGGGCTGGAACCAGCTGGGGGCTTTCCAGTTGCCCCCGATTCCTTAGCAGCATCCCAACAGCAAGCAGAGCCATTGCATAATCTCCAACATGCTGAGTCCCCAAACTGGGAACTATCTCTTTTTCAGGGCTATCTGCTTTTTTCAGGGCTGTGCTTTCACCGTGCCCAAAAAACATGCCTTTTGGGGCACTGTGGGAGATCACGGTCCCCAAGAAAGTGCTTTTGGGGGGTGAGATCTTGGCACAAAATCAGGCAGTATCATGGCACCCAAGATGGCCGCCATGTGCTTGTGGGGGGAAAGGGATGTCCCGGTTTTTCTGGAACACTTGCAGGGTAAGCCATTGTAGCTACTAGTCATGGATAGCCTCCTCCTCCACAAATTTGTCGAATCCTCTTCTGAATGCATCTGAATTAGGCGAGCATCCCCGCCTCTTGTGGGAGGGGGCTCTCTTGAATCTTCCATCCTTCAGCTTCATTTAGCAAGCAGCATTTCGGTCCTCTAGCAGATGTGGAGGCTGGGGCAGGGAAAGGACAGTGGAGAGCTGCTGGTTTTGCCCTAGATTTAAATTTATGGGGAGCAGTGGTGAGTGGTGTCAGCAGGCCACTTTTTCATTCTGCAGGGGCCGTCGCAGGAATCATGATGGAAGATGGGGCGGTTTCTGTGGAAAGGCAGGTGCTTCCCTCTTAAATGGGCAAGTTCCAAGACCACACTTCCAAGTACCCCACAGAATCGTTTCCAAAGAAAGGTGCTTTTCGGAGCAGTTGGTTAGCTCACAGATTCCTCCGCAAGCTTCTCATTAAGCTCTGGCCGCTGCCAATGCTCCAGCGGTGTGTCAAGCACACCCCCTCAGCGGAAAATTGGGCCTGCCTCCCATGCTGTCGCTCCATGTGCCAGAAGGATTGCTTGAGATCCAAGGTGGTCTGTCAACAGTTTACTCAGTCAGCAAAATGCGGCTGTGGAGAGGAAGGCAAGGGAGACTGAGCCCAGCCGAGAGCTGGCTGGATAACAGCCTCTCTGCAATCCTGCGGCAGACTTTTGCTTCGTCGTCCCGATATATAGGCCTTCTCCGCCTCTTATCACAGCAATCCATTCTGGGCTAATCTCAGCGCCAATCCTGCTCTCAGCAAACGGTGCCCTGAGAAAACGGATTGGAAAAATTAGTCACTGTTAGAAAACGCTCTACGGCAGCTGCAAGCCTGGTTGAAATGCTTCTGCAAAGCCAAAAATTATCTTTTGTCGGATAATTGCCTCGCTCTGAACTGTTTAGTCTGTTGGCTATGGAGGGGAGAGGAGGAAGGGAAGCTCTTTTGCTCCCTGCGCACTATGGGAATACAGCTCTCCCATACTGGCTGCCAGCACAATCAGTTGTACGGCTTTTAGTTCATTAATCAATTAACAAATCAGTTAAATGTTTACACATTTGCATGTAGGCAATAAATGCTTTGATTGGCAGAACTGGAACTTGGCAGATGGGGATCGTGAGACCAGGAATGTAGCCGATTTAGCAGAAGGAGAAATCTGGTCCTAAACCTTCTGCCTTGTAGGAAATCTTCAGAAGGAGTAAACCCAACACAAATGCGGAGTGGAGTCCCTAAGACAGTTGGGTGACACTTTGTATGCCTCATTCTGGCAACACCTGCAGCCAACCTGGTGCCAAATGTATTGCTCTGCTTTTCTTTGGACATCAGTGAAGCCAAGAGAAGGGTCTTGTCTGGGCAACCCAAGACCTCCATTCACACTGTCCAGGCTTACACCCCAGGGAGGTCACTTTGCTGCTGCTAACACAGTGGTTAACTTACCAGTAATCCCCAGAGGCACACACTATTTTCTCTCGAGACAAATGGATGCCAGCAACAACAACATGCCAACAACATGTGTAAGAACTCAATTGTTTAGTGTGGCAGCTCCATGGAGGCGCAGGTCAATTCTGTGTCCAGGGCAGCTGTCCACCAGCTCCATTTGGTACGTCAGCTGAGACCCTACCTGCCCACAAACTATGTCGCCAGAGTGGTGCATGCCCTGGTTATCTCCCGCTTGGACTACTGCAATGCGTTCTACGTGGGGCTCCCTTTGAAGGTGACCCGGAAACTACAACTAATCCAGAATGCGGCAGCTAGACTGGTGACTGGAAGTGGCTGCCAGGACCATATAACACTGCTCCTAAAGGATCTTCACTGGCTCCCAGTACGTTTCTGAGCACAATTCAAAGTGTTGGTGCTGACCTTTAAAGCCCTAAATGGCCTCGGCCCAGTATACCTGAAGGAGCGTCTCCACCCACATTGTTCAGCCCAGACATTGAGGTCCAGCGCCGAGGGCCTTCTGGAGGTTCCCTTATTGCGAGAAGGGAGGCTACAGGGAACCAGGCAGAGGGTCTTCTTGGCAGTGGCACTCTTCCTTCTCCCTGTGGAACACCCCCCCAAGGAGATTAAGAACTACACAACTTTTAGAAGACATCTGAAGGCAGCCCTGTATCAGGAAGTTTTTAAAATTTGGTTTTATTATGTTTTTATATTTTGCTGGAAGCCATCCAGAATGGCTGGGGAAACCCATCCAGATGGGCAGGGTATAAATGATAAAGTTTATTCATTCGTTTGTTTGTTTGTTTGTTTGTTCATTTGTTCATTCTCTCCTACCCCTTAAAACCCACCCCACAAATTGCTTACCCGCTTACTAGTCCTCTCAGACCATTACCCCATTCACTGCATGGCATGGAATAGTAAAGCCAGCAAGTCATCTGTATTCCAAATGTGTCCATCTCAGTCACTCACACCGCTAGCACAGATTGCGGAGGATTTAATGGAAATTCACACTCATGTCAGTAAAACCAACATTACGCCTTATATCCCTTCTTCTTTATTGTAATAAAAAAAAATCACCTGAAACCACCCTTAAAATAAGTCTGCAAATATTCCTTAATATTCATAATCATTAATCTTTATTGGAAGACTAAATGTTCAGGGCTCCTTCTTGCAATGTATTAATTTCAAAATCAAAGCAGTATTTCCATTCCATAATCATCCTGAGCCTGTCAGGTCCGTGCATGACAAATATTTGAATTGAGCCACCTTGGAAACCGTTTCCCCACCCATTACGGAAACTAAATTTGCAATCAGTGGAGATTCATTAAAGCAAGGTTCCATTTATATTCAAAAACTACAAATTGAGGAGGATTTATTCAATATATAAATCTCTGGCTACCATGTTGGGGCTCTATCCTGGCTCTGCAGCAACAGAAGGGGGACCAAACCCATTTTGTGAAAACGTCTGTCAATGTCGAAAGAGAATCGAGTCAGTATCTTGGCAGCTATCTGCTGGGGAGACCCACACTTCAAACCACTGTTTTTAGGCAGGACTTGAACTCACAGCAGGTCCTAAACCTAGAGCCTGAAAGCTATCAGCGAGGGAGTTCGTGCATAAACACCAATGCCCAACCAGCAGAGGAATGGACGTGTGGCATGACTGCTCTGGTTGGCAGATCCCTCCTTAACGCCAATAGGCCTTTGGAGACTAGCTCACTTTCTGCCCTGAACAAGGGGAGTTTGCTTGTTTGATGTTTCCAGCTCACCATGCACCACTACCTGTGGTTGGTTTGTTTGTTTTCTGTACAGTGACCGCTCGGGTTGCGAACATGATCCGTGTGGGAGGCACGTTCGCAACCCACAGCATCCACAACCCATCTGTGCACGCGCAGGTTGTGATTTGGCGCTTCTGCGCATGCGCAAAGCGCAATTTAGTGCTTCAGCGCATGCGCGAGACCAAAACCTAGAAGTAAGCTATTCCAGTACTTCTGGGTTCCGGCGCGTCCGTCTCCCGAAAACGCACAACCTATAACCTGAGGTATGACTATACCGCCCTTCATCCGAGAATCACAGGGCGGTTTACAATATAAAAACACAAAAACACTAAATGCTCATCCTTGGAGGTTTTTAAGCAGAGGTTGGCTGGCCATCTGCCAGATGCTTTATTTAAGATTCTTGCTTTGCAGGGGGCTGGACTGGATGACCCCACCCACCCTGGGTCCCTTCCAACTCTATAGTTCTATGGTTCACATACCCTCCAACATTTCTCAGATGAAAATAGGGACGTCCCATTCCATAACAATAATTTTTACTATTTATACCCCACTCATCTGACTGGGTTGCCCCAGCCACTCTGGGCAGCTTCCAACATATATGAAAACATAATGGAACATTTAAAAACGTCCCTATACAGGATTGTAGGGGTCAGGTAACTCCATACCCTCTGACATTTTCCTAAGGAAAAGTGGGACATTCCAGAATCAAATCAGAAACCTCAATCAGGGATGTCCCTGGAAAATAGGTACACTTGGAGGGTCTGCCATTCAGCATGAGCAAACTGGCCCTCGCCTTACTTTTAGAATTGTTTCTTATTAAAGACCCTCCAACAGTGTGAGAGCCAGTGTGGTGTAGTGGTTAAAAGCGGTAGACTCATAATCTGGTGAACCGGGTTCGCGTCCCCGCTCCTCCACATGCAGCTGCTGGGTGACCTTGGGCCAGTCACACTTCTCTGAAGTCTCTCAGCCCCACTCACCTCACAGAGTGTTTGTTGTGGGGGAGGAAGGGAAAGGAGAATGTTTGCTGCTTTGAGACTCCTTCGGGTAGTGATAAAGCGGGATATCAAATCCAAATTCTTCTTCTTCTTCAACATTTCTCCAATGAAAATAGGGGCATCCTAACGAAAAGCAGGACATTCCAGGATGAAATCAGAAACTGGGATGGCTTCTCCAAATTAGGGATGTCCCTGGAAAATAGGGACACTTGGAGGGTATGTGATTGATCCATGTTAAAAATAAATAATCTGTTCCATTTTCTGGCCTAGCCTTCTCTCCCAAATCCAGTTGAAAGCCAACTGCACACCGGTGATTGCATTGTCCGTCCCCCCAATGTTAGAACTGGGGAGCTATCCAGTGAAACTCAATGGGAGATTGGGAGGGCAGGAGGAAGCGTTGTCATAAGCTGCTTTGAGGGTTGTTGTTGCTGTTGTTGTTTTAAAAAGTGGTGTATAAATTTTACAATGCAAATAAAATAGGTTTTTGGAGCGAAATAGACACTGTCTTTAGATGGGCCACAGAACATATGCTCACAGAATTTGTGGTGAAGAGGGAGTGGCTGTTAAACCACTGGAAATTGTCACAGTGAGGGGAATAGGGGTCTCCTCACAACTCCCAACATATTTAAACCGCCTATTTAGAAAGTGGTGTCGTGGTGCTTTAAAGGTACAATGTGACCTGTCTAGAGAAGTTAGCTTTCTTTTTCAATCATTTTTTAAATTCATTTTCACTTTTAACATTTGTCATCCTACAGAAATCATAATCATTTCACAAATAGGATTCTCAGAATCCTAGAACTTCCCTCCACCCCTCCATGGTTTCTCCAGATATTCTTTTTAAACTGCATCGTATCATATTCTCCATATTTTCTTAAAACTCAATTCTTATAGTTCTCGCTTCATTGCAAGTGTTTCTAAAATCCTGCCAACATTTACAGTGTTCTTTCAAGTAACTTAAGAAATTTCCCCATTCTTTATTAAATTTATAGTCCTCTTGATCTCTGATTTTCCCGGTCATTTTCGCCAATTCAGCAGAGTTCATCATCTTTATCTGCCATTCTTCTTTGTCCTCCTTCCATCTTTGGGCAAGTAGCATCTGCGCAGGTGTTGTAGCATACCTTAGTAGTCTCTTCTGATCCTTAGGTATTTCTGAACCTAAAATTCCTAGTAAGAAAGCTTCAGGGTTGTTGTTTTTTACAAAAGTAATGTTAAACATTTTTTTCAACTCATTGTAAATCATTTCCCAATATACCTTTTTTTTTGCATGTCCACCACATGTGGTTAAATGTGCCTTCTTTCTCGTTACACTTCCAACGTGTATCCGTAGCAGTTCTATACACTTTTGCTAGTTTAGTAGGAGTTAGGTACCAGCGAGGTACCAGTTAGGTACATCATTTTCATACACAGTAGTTCTCTTTCAACATACAACATGCTGTAAATTTTAAATCTCCCCTCCGTAATTTTTTCCATGATGCCAATTGTGTATTATGTCCAATATCCCTTGTCCATTGTATCATTACGAGAAGTTAGCTTTCTACTCTGTGCAGGCACATCGAGAATAAAGCTCAATTTACCACTAACTCACCTTGTAGCGTGTTTGAACATAAAACAGCAGAAGACGAGGCACGCCAGGCAGAGGAAACTTTATACTTTCTCCAACCAGCTCTTTTTGATGGCACAACCACTTCTGTAAATAAGAGGCACTTCCAGGCCAAATGTCTCTCCCGGAGAACGCAGAGAAAGAGAGGGAGGCGAGAGAGCAAGTCAGCAGTTGAACAGGCCATGGATCATCTTATCTATCTTTTTCAGCTTGCCGGGCCGGTGTAAGTGGTCTGGTATATATTTATGAACACATCAAAGCAGAGAAGGCTGACATTTAGAAATGGAAAGCCATCAATCGGCAAAGCTACATAGGGAAGGGGGGGTTTTGCCCGTGGAGTACTTTACTTAACTGTAATAGGCGGGTGGCTGTGTTAGAGGTCATTAAATAAAAGAACAGAGGGGCAGAGGGGCAAAACATGCACTCCCTTATCCCTTACAAACTTGTAGCTGCTGCTATTAAATTGTTGGTTTTTTTAAGTGTGCAAGAAAAAATTACTTTGAATTTGTTCTGGTCATTCCCCTTGTTGGTTTAACAGTAGAGGACTATCAGAGGAGCCAGGCCTTCAAAATATTATTTATGTATAAACCCCCTGTGCTGCTTTTCCACAAAATTGTGCTCAAGGTGATAGACAATAAACTAAAAAGGTCTTTGCTCCAAAAACCAATTCCAACAGGGTGTCCACCGTCTGTTCTTGTAGTAAGGTGCAAAAATGCTTTACCATGTTTGTGGCTGGAAAATTATTTGTGGTGGATTTAGTGCTGGGATGTGAATAGATGCTAAGAGAGGATATATTTATTAGATATTATCCTTCCTTCTTCACGTTTGTGAGTTCAGAATGTCATCCCTTTGCAGCGTAAAGGGATGCTTAAATGAGCTAGTTTTAGTCTTTTAATTTAAGCAGTCCAGGATGCTTTAAGGCAGACTGGATTTTCCTGTTGTTTCCTCCTTCTCTGCCCCTTAAAATAACAACCACACACAAAATAGGCTTGTATATGGCAAAAATAACACAGAGAATACTTGTTGAAGAGCAACAGTTACGGCAGCATTGTTCAGGCAGGCTTAAAATGGCAATTCAGTTACAAAGGCATCCTTAAGTCTAGCTTAAGGTGGTGTCTGAGCTTACAGCTCAGGCATGGAGATATTCTCACCTTGCTGGCAGAGCGGAAAGAGATGGAAAGAGTAAGGTTTCTGTGGGGGGAAGGGCATGTGCTCTAAATGTGCTTCAAATGTCACCCCCAGAGTGCATTACTTTTGCAGCATGGAGTAGCTTTTTGAAATGGTGTATCTGTGTGACTGGAGTCAAGAGTACAACAGGAAAAAAATGTTCAATTTTTATTTCTGTTTTGCAAACGCAAACTGAACACTCTGCCCATCAGGCTTTTTCCTATTGTACTCTTGACTCAACTCACATGGACACACCATTCAAGAAAGCTCCTCTATTAGAAGATCTAAAGGGAAGGAAGGCCAGCTGAGGTGAATTGTCTTCCTCCTTCCATTCACAAAAACCTACCAGTGTCAACAGAAGCATCTGATGTTTATAGCATACCCCCACAAAACAGGTCATCTTCTTAAGCTTCCCTAATTTTGTTCCAGCGGGAGTTTAATGTGGTGCTAATCAGACGCAGCAGATTATCTGTCGGTTTCAAAGCAACCTAGAGGGATTTTGATTACTGGCCTTCTAAAGAAAAAGAAAAAGAAAAAAAAAACGAGGAATGCAAAAGGCGGCACTTCTGTCTGAAGAACAAGGCTGCTCAAAAAAACATTAATTTCCTAATCACTTCTGCTGATCTCTGTGACTATGTCAGGAAATGTAATGTCAGGAAAGCTGGCATTACTTCAACAAGGGCTAGCTCTTAAGGCCTATCCTCTAATTTCTCTTCCATACCCTAAATGTTGATGTAAAGTGATGGTTCCTTCCAGTGCCATCTTTGTCTTAGGTGCAGCAGGGTTGAGCTGAATGTTTGTCGTTTTCACTTTGTGCGCTTTGAGAGGGGAGAACGTTTAAAAGAAATAATAACTATGAATTATTGAAAGAATCTAAACTGCTTAAGAAGCAGCAGTGGAAGCTATAAGCTGGGTATGTTTAGCCTGGAAAAGGAGAGACTGGAAGGAGACATGGTGGCCATCTTCGAGTGTCAGGGGGCTGTTGTGTGGGAAGAAGAAGAGGAAGAGGAAGAGGAGGAGGAAGAGGAGGAGGAGGAAGAGGAGGAGGAGGAGTTTGGATTTGATATCCCGTTTTATCACTACCGTAAGGAGTCTCAAAGTGGCTAACAATCTCCTTTCCGTTCCTCCCTGTTATGTACTGAGTTGAATAGGATCCAAAATGCAGCAGTCTGATTGGTCCTAGAACAATAGGATTCAGAATGCAGCAGTCTGATTGGTCCTAGAACAATAGGATCCAGAATGCAGCAGTCTGATTGGTCCACAGGAGACACCCAATCTAGCTCCAGGTGGAAGTGAATCTGCAACCTGATTGGCCTACAGGAGAATCCTGGAATTAGCCAATCATGTGGGGCCCATTGTGTAAATAATGTATATAAGCAGACATTCTGAGGGAACTTCCATTCCTCCTCACCACTATGAGCTGAATAAAGAGTATATTTCACTCCCCCCCCAACAAACACTGTGAGGTGAGTGAGGCTGAGAGACTTCAGAGAAGTGTGACCAGCCCAAGGTCACCCAGCAGCTGCATCTGGAGGAGCGGGGAAGCGAACCCGGTTCACCAGATTACGAGTCCACTACTATTAACCACTACACCACACTGACTGGGGTGAGCTTGTTTTCTCCTGCTCAAGAGACTAGGACCCAAACCGATAGATTGGGGTTGCGAAGAAGGAGATTATGACATGAGGAAGAACTTTCTAACAATGAATCTAACAATGAATCAGTCTATGCAAGAAATACATTTTTTGGACACTACTATAAAAATACAGGATGGGCACATAGACACCACCTTATACCGTAAACCAACTGACCGACAAACATATCTACATGCCTCTAGCTACCATCCCAAACATACCAAACAGTCCATTGTATATAGCCAGGCACTACGTTACAGCCGCATCTGTTCCAATTCTACAGACAGAGACTCTCACCTAAGAGATCTACAGCAAACCTTTTTGGAACTAAAATACCCAGCAGATGAAGTTAGACAACAGATCAACAGAGCCAGACTGATACCCAGAGAGAACTTGCTGCAAGACAGACCCAAAAAAGAAAATAACAGAACACCTCTAGTCATCACATACAGCTCCCAAGTTAAAACAGTACAACGCATCATCAGAGATCTACAACCTCTCCTGGACAATGACAGTTCTCTTTCTCAAGCTCTGGGAGGAAGACCTTTCATTGCCTACAGACAGCCACCCAATCTTAAACAACTCCTAACCCACAATAATACTACAACCAGACCTAACACGGACACTGGCACCAGAGCCTGCAATAAACCCAGATGCCAACTTTGCTGCCACATACACCCGGACAACACCATTACTGGCCCCAACAACATCACACATACCATCTCGGGACTATTTAATTGCTCATCGTCTAACATTGTGTATGCCATCAAATGCCAACAGTGTCCTTCAGCTCTCTATATTGGACAAACAGGCCAGACCTTACGCCAAAGAATAAACGGACATAAATCGGACATCAGGAATCACAAGACAGAGAAACCAGTAGGAGAACACTTCAATCTCCCAGGACATTCTATACAAGATCTCAAAGTAGCTGTTTTACTACAAAGGAATTTCAGAAATAGACTGGAAAGAGAAGCTGCTGAATTGCAACTTATCACCAAACTTAAAACCATGGAGAGACCTGGCCTGAACAAAGACCTTGGATTCTTATCTCATTATACATGACAAAGCCATTTTTCACCTTTTCACCCCTTGCTTTTTCCTGTAAGACCTATTGCAGTCGTTAAGAGTCATCAACAGGCTCATCACAGCTATCTGCCAATCACCCATTCCCACCACCCTTCTGAGTAATACCCCTCCCCACCTTCTCACTATATAGAAGGGTCTGGAAACTTCTGTTTCAGTGTATCTGAAGAAGTGTGCATGCACACGAAAGCTCATACCAAGAACTGACTTAGTTGGTCTTTAAGGTGCTACTGGAAGGAATTTTTTTGTTTTAACTTTCTGATGGTTAGAGCTGTTTGACAGTGGAATGGACTCCCCCACAAAGCACCAGAAGTTGTGTTGGAGGCCCCGCATTGTGGGTGCTGAGTACCCAGGGCCCCCTAGAGTTGGTGCCAGGGACAGGAGTTCTTCTGCATTCAAGGCATTTGCTCCTCTACTGACCATTCCCTCCCCTGTTCTGAGAGAATTGATGGAGCTGATGGAGTTTAGCTTGAAAATATTCCTAGGGAAAAGGAGTTGCCGTGAATAATTATCACATCTGCAGAGACATCCTGGTTCAGTAAAAAGGGGGGGGCATACTGCATTGGTTATTTACAATCCAGCTGCTTTGGCAATTAGAACTTTAACGCTTGATTTTTTGGATACGGTCGAAAGGAGATTCAGCTGAAATCAGGAGCCTTCTCTGTTTTCCAGCTCAGAAATCAAATCAGTAAACAGGAAGTGGGCCCACTGTTGCAATAATTAAATCCCATTTGCCATAACAATGTTTTTGTTCAGTTTAAGGTGTATTTTTTTAAGTGCTGCAGGTGTTCATAATTACCTGTTGCCCAATTATGTGTGTATTTTGTACAAGAAGTTATAAAGCGGGGACTACGGGAGCATTTCAATTTATGAGCTGGTGCATATTTAAGCTGGGAACTCGTGCAGCATAAATGCTTCCTTACCCCACTGGCAATTTTGGATTAAAAGTGTGTTGTAGCACACTGAACACAAATATTGTGTGCTTGTTTCCAATGGGCCTCATGTCAACAGCCAGCATAATTTGGCATATGCTGGAACCCACAGGCCTCAGGAGGACACTCTGGGCTGACGCTGGTCTCAGACATCTCTTTTCCTCCTCCCACTCCACCCCTTTCTTTCTTTAACATTTTAGTGGGATGACAGGTGTGCTGGAAAGCAAAATGTCAACTGGGGCTGGGGACAGGCCCTCCCCACCTTGGGTCTGGCAGATTGAGTAGGTGAGACCAAGAGTGGATCCAATGGTCCAGAAGGCAGTTTCAACCTGTGATGTAGAGGGAAGGGAGGGGCAGATGGGGCTCGTCCACCTGGGAAGGTAACCCATGTAGGAGAAGGAACGGCTTCTGGAGTAAACCCTGAGGAACAATCCATACCCACTGTCTTGTGTGACACCTTTGGGGAAAGAAAAGGCTGAGCAGGGGTGCCCAAATTTTGTTCAAAGAGGGCCAGATTTGATTTGATTTGATTTGATTTGATTTGATTTGATTTGATGAAGTGAACATGCGTGTGGGCCGGCCAAAGTTGTTGACCTTTTTTTTTAGGACTGAAGTTGTTCAGCTTTTGGGGAAAAACCCTACACACAATGTCAGTTTGCATTTCTTAGTGATATGTAGAGATCTTTCATATTCTAATTAATTTAAGAGGGTTCTGGAAGCATCTGGAAGCTTCTCTGTGTGAAAGAAGCAAGAAGAAGGTTCATGATGATTGGATATTCCTTCAGAGAAGCTGAAGACAGCTGGCTCTTACCTCTTTTCTGTCAAGGTTATGCTGACTATAAAAGTCAGGCCAGAAGGAGGCTGGGTTTCACTTTCTCTTTTTGTCTTCCTTCTGGTGTGGTGTTCTGTACATAGTATGTTAAGGTTTAGCCTTATTGTAAGTTTAAGTTAGGGACGCAGGTGGCGCTGTGGGTTAAAGCCTCAGCGCCTAGGACTTGCCGATCGAAAGGTCGGCGGTTCGAATCCCTGCGGCGGGGTGCGCTCCCGCTGCTCGGTCCCAGCGCCTGCCAACCTAGCAGTTCGAAAGCACCCTCGGGTGCAAGTAGATAAATAGGGACCGCTTACCAGCGGGAAGGTAAACAGCGTTTCCGTGTGCGGCTCTGGCTCGCCAGAGCAGCGATGTCACGCTGGCCATGTGACCCGGAAGTGTCTCCGGACAGCGCTGGCCCCTGGCCTCTTAAGTGGGATGGGCGCACAACCCCAGAGTCTGTCAAGACTGGCCCGTACGGGCAGGGGTACCTTTACCTTTACCTTTTTAAGTTTAAGTTAAGTCTGCTGCAACTGGATTTTTTATGGACAGGGCCAATCCTGAATGTATTGGATTTGTGACCGTTATGCTCATTTGCCTTCAGTAGCAGTAAAGCTCTGCTGAATAAAATAAAATATTAGGGACGCGGGTGGTGCTGTGGGTAAAACCTCAGCGCCTAGGACTTGCCGATCGTCAGGTCGGCGGTTCGAATCCCCGCAGCGGGGTGCGCTCCCGTTGTTCAGTCCCAGCGCCTGCCAACCTAGCAGTTTGAAAGCACCCCCGGGTGCAAGTAGATAAATAGGGACTGCTTACTAGCGGGAAGGTAAACGGCATTTCTGTGTGCTGCGCTGGCTCGCCAGATGCAGCTTGTCACGCTGGTCACATGACCCGGAAGTGTCTGCGGACAGCGCTAGCCCCCGGCCTCTTGAGCGAGATGGGCGTGCAACCCCAGAGTCTGTCAAGACTGGCCCGTACGGGCAGGGGTACCTTTACCTTTACTGCTAACTATACATTGGAGTCTACTCTGGATCAATACTGAGTAGAATTTCATGACACACAAATCTGGAGTGGAGTCCCTAAGACAGTTGGGACGGTGTCATCTTTACAATAATCTTTATTGTCATTGTCCCATACAGAACAACGAAATTGAAAATCTAAATCAGACATTCAGAAACCAACAAGCCTGCTATCCCAGCTATCCCAGCCTGGTTAGCCCCCTAAAAACTCTGATACCCCATAATTAAATACACTATACTCCCATAGAGACTACCTTACACTGCATTTAAAACCAAAATCGCATTTGAATAGAAAATGTTTCTCAGGCGACTAGTCCTAGTCCTTATAACCCTGTACAGTGGTACCTCGGGATGCGAACAGGATCCGTTCCGGAGCCCCGTTCGCATCCCGAACAGAATGTAAGACGCAACAGCGCGTCTGCGCATGCACGGGTCACGTTTCGCCATGCATGCGTGTGATGTCATTTTGACCATCTGCGCATGTGCGAGCAACGAAACCCGGAAGTAATGCGCTCCATTATTTCCAGGTCGCCGCAGAGCGCAACCCGAAAGCGCTCAACCTGAAGTGTATTTACCCCGAAGTATGATTGTACCTTCTTCCAGAAGGCAAAAGTTGAAAGAGATCATTTCTGGGGTGAGCACTATCCTGCACGATCTCTGCAGCCTTCTTATGGCACCTGGAAGCATAGATTTGACCCAAGGTCGGGACGCAGGTGGCGCTGTGGGTTAAAGCCTCAGCGCCTAGGGCTTGCCGATCGAAGGGTCGGCGGTTCGAATCCCTGCGGCGGGGTGCGCTCCCGCTGCTCGGTCCCAGCGCCTGCCAACCTAGCAGTTCGAAAGCACCTCCGGGTGCAAGTAGATAAATAGGGACCGCTTACCAGCGGGAAGGTAAACAGCGTTTCCGTGTGCGGCTCTGGCTCTGGCTCTGGCTCTGGCCAGAGCAGCGATGTCACGCTGGCCACGTGACCCGGAAGTGTCTCCGGACAGCGCTGGCCCCTGGCCTCTTAAGTGAGATGGGCGCACAACCCCAGAGTCTGTCAAGACTGGCCCGTACGGGCAGGGGTACCTTTACCTTTACCATTAGGGAGAGTGCACCCAATTATTCTCTCCACAGTCTTTACAACCCTTCCAGCAACTCCTGCAGCCCAGCCAGTGCCAAACGCTTTGCTCTGCTTTCCAGATATACTGCCCAGGCTGACGCCCCAGAGAGGTCTCTTCAGTGCTGCTAATGCAGCAGTTTGACTTCATTCCTGGAGGCGCACTCCACTGTCTCTCAAGACAGACAGATGCCAGCAACTTTTCTGCCCTGCATTTACTCTAAGGGCTTCAGGTGGTCTGCAGTATGTCTGTGAAGAACGCTTACAATCTGAGTTATGCAGAATTCGATGGGATTCAGAATGTAATACAGCAAAATAAATAACTGGAGTAATTAAAATGCAATGAGAATCATTGCAGCACCTAGCACAACACGTTACAGTTGCTGCAGCAGGGAGAGAAAAACCACAAAGTGGTCAGACAAGACTCTCAGCAATTTTCACGTGGTCTGTGTGTGGGGAGGGGGAAAGCTTGGGAACCACTGATGTGCAGGATTTGGTCTTTCCTGCCCCCTGACCTTTGCTCCTCACAACAACCCTGTAAGGTAGGCTGGGTTAAGAAATAGTGACAGGTCCAGGTAATCATCCTGTGCCACTTTTGCATGTTCTGCAGGCCCCATCTACAACCTCTCAGTCATTTGCCATGCATCAGGTGTACAAATGTGTTGTGCCGATTACAAAGACACAAAATGTTTATAGAACTTTTTTTTTGCCAAGTTAGAGACAAAGACCTTCTTTTCTTTTTTTATTAACATATAAAACACATACATGTATTTACACAATGCACATACACAACACACTACCTTATTTTCATAACATAAAACATACCTACATTACTCTATATAATATCTACCTATACTGTACATATCAACATACCTACACACCTTCCCCACACGGACACCCACCAAGTGACTTGACTTCCAGCCGTTCTAGTTACGTTACTTTATTTTTCCAACTATCTTAAACGCATTTCATTATTTCTTTAATCTCTTCTTCTATCTTGACTTTACTCTCCTTTCAGTCTAATCATTTTCTGGATTCACTCAATATCTGTCAGAAATTCTACTTTTTCCACATAATTTTTGAGGTATTCCTTAAAGATAGCCTTATTCACTTTTTGTACCATATCTCCTCTTAAACTCCCTGTTAGTTCGGCAAGAGCCAAAGAAATTCTGATCCAGGAGCAATTGTAGGTGTGAGCTTCCATGCAAAAAAGGAGACACAAATAAACCCCTGCTAGACCCACTCTGACCATTTTTATTTACCGTAAATTATTCCTCAAGAGCAAATCCATCCTCTCTAACACACACACACACACACACACACACACACACACACCTCAAGCCAGGATGCAGCCTGAAGCCAGATACAGATCTGGTGTATCCTCAACAAGCTGGCGCTCGCCTCTTCCAAAAACTGCAACAGAAAAGAGCTTCCTTGCCAAGAATTTGTTTTTCTGGATCACTCGGATAAAACCTCAAGACATCAAGGAAGCTGGTATATCCATCTCTCGGAAGCTAAGCACTGGGAAGGATGCCCACGCAATCTTCCCCCATAATCTTCAACCTTCTGTCAGAAGCAGGGGGACTAGCAAAGCGGGTCAGGTTTTTTTTTCCTGGCTTAATTGCAGCACATTAACTCCTGGCCTGCTAGAGATGCTTTCGCAAAAGGGGTGGGGGAGAAGCTTCTGCAGCTTTCCAGGAAACAAACCTGACATTCTCAGGTGCGAATGTTGTTACACCCCACCCCTCTCTGTGAGGTCACATCTGCTGCCTGTTCTGGGGGGGGGGGGAATAGCAAAGGAAAATAATCCTTTTTACTTCCTCCCTCCTCAGAGTTCAGTCTGTTTTTCGCCATGTAGCTGAAGAGGAAGGAAGCCTGTTCCGTGCTCTCCGGAGTTTCCACGTTTTAGGCTGCAAAAGGGTAATTTTGAACCCTGCTAACTAGACATTGAACTCTCGCAAACGAGAAAAAGCAAGGATAAATAATATCCTAACCCCACCCTCCAAATCCATCCCCAAAGGCTGGCTGTGCTGGTCCCGAGGTCCGAGTCCAGTCCCAGGTCGAAGGTGCAGTAGGGAGGCTGTCCGTCAAGGCTGAAGCTGGGTCCAAGGCAGGGAGTCGGGTGAGGACAGGAACTCTGGCAGAAGAGCAGGACAGGGTGCAGGCAGGAACAGGATACCAACAACGTTGCTCCCACAACCTGGGACTGAGGCTGGCTGGCTTTTATCTGCCCTGAGGCATAGGGCGGCCCCAGTCCACAGGTGACTCGCCTCTCCTGGCCTGGAGGTGAGCACTCCTCCTGCGGGAACTTAGTTCCCTCCTCCTCTCTGCCCTGAGCCTCTGCAGCTCAGGAGAGGCTGGAGGGTCACTGGACCCAGAGGCAACCTCAGCTTCCTCTGACGGGGCTGAGAGTGGAGCACCTGCAGGCAATGGGTCCTCCATCACCTCAGGAGCCAGAGCAGACTCAGCTGGTGCCTGCACCTGAGGACCCAGCACAGGTGAGGACCCTTCAGGCTCATGCCCCAACCCCGGCTCAGCTGATTCTGGAGGCAGGGACTCCTGTGCAGGCTGGGATTCCTCAGGTTCAGCCTCCGAGTCCGAATCCCAGGCCATCACATTGGCAATAACTATCCGGAATTTCAATCAGAAGTCTTTCTCAGGCATACCTGGAGATGCTCAGAACTGAACCTGGGGTTTGTTTGTTTTTGCATGCAAACACTAAGCTATGTAGGGTTGCCACCTTTGTTCTGGCAAACTACAGGGTGGGGTCGTTGGGGGGCATTTTTTTAAAAAATAAATAAATATGGTGCTGAAGTGACTTCAAAGCAAGCCATTACCATCTATTGTAGCCTAACAGGATGGCTCCTCTGGAATTTGTCACACACACACACACACACACACATGCACAAGAATTTGTAGATATGTCTGTGCTTGGCTACCCTAGAGCTCAAATACATGACCTTTCACACACCTGCATTTGGAGAGGATCACTAACTTGGCAGAGAGAGAGAGAAGACCTGAAATACAGGACCAAACTCTATCAATACAGGGCGTAGCGTTTTACTCTGAAATACAGGACAGGTGGAGACTCTATGGGCCTTCCACTAAGAACGCAAAGGAAACGCATGGAGGAACTAAGGACCTCTGGGACTTTTCGTTCTTGAGAGCTTGTGGCATGGCAGGAGTGGGGATTCAATGTTCCTCCAGATGTTGATGGCTTCCAGCTCCTATCATTCCTGGCCATTGACCATGCTGGCTGGAGCCGATGGAAGCTGGAGTCCAAGAACATCTAGAGGTCTGCATAAACCTCAGGCACGATCTCTGTTGTTTCCTCATGATAATGGGTTTGCAGTCAGGAATAGAGCACCATAGATCTGATAAAATATAACCTGCTTAACGCCCCCCTCCATGCTTGCACCCCCAATATCGTTGTTGTATTCAGAGGGCAATAAACATGGTTCTTGATTATGAAAATGACCCTCTGTCATGGACTGGCTAGATGAGGAAGAGTGGTGGGAGGTGCCCACCCAGGGAAGTCACAGAAGATGGTGACTTAGATCCTGGACCGTGGTGCTGGGACACTGAGGAGCAGTCTGGGGAATTAAGAAGAGGAGGAGGAGGAGGAGGAGGAGTAGTAGTAGTTTGGATTTGATATCCCGCTTTATCGCTCCCCTAAGGAATCTCAAAGTAGCTAACAATCTCCTTTCCCTTCCACCCCCACAACAAACACTCTCTGAGGTGAGTGAGGCTGAGAGACTTCAGAGAAGTGTGACTGGCCCAAGGTCACCCAGCAGCTGCATGTGGAGGAGCGGGGAAGCGAACCCAGTTCACCAGATTACAAGTCCACTGCTCTTAACCACTACACCACACTGGATGAGCTGGGAGGTGCTAGAAGCAGGGGGTTGAGCGATCAAGGGGGCAGTCAGGAGAAGGAGGCCCTCCCAGGACAGGCTTAGAGGCTGAGAGTCACAGTGTGAATGCAGACAGAGAAGAGTCAGAGTCCCAGTCCTGCTGGCTCTCCTTCCCCCCCTGACATCCCGATTAACGAGAGTCCTGCATGTTGACTTCCGGGTTAGCGCCATCGGCAATGGTGGAATTCCTCTGATCTAGAGGAACCCGCTCCGCTAAAATCGGGTCGTGCCGCCGCGGCGAAGGCGGAGACCCTCTAAAAATCCCAGGCGGAGGAAGCCTGGGAACGTTGGATTCGGCTCACACCAGGAGCACCTTTTCGGGGGCTCCGAAGTGACGCAGGGTGAGTGGCGCGGTGTCTCGAATCGACTGCTATTTTTGCGGAGTGAAGCCGCACAGCCGTTGCCGGAGAGCGCTGACTTCTTTATGTGGACATTCGGATTTCAAACAACAACCCGTGAGTAGTACGGAAATTGGACTCTTAAAAAAATATTTTCAAATTCGGACGATCGGGGAAGGTCCAAACAGGAAGTCCGCCTCCCCTTTCTGTAAACAATTTAAAGCAAAGAACCTGTCAACTAAGGTCGTGGAGAGTTTTTTCTTTCTTTTTTCTTAAAGGACTTTAATTCTACGGATTAACATTACAAGAGATTTTATTTGGAAGCAGGAAAAGAACTAAATTTGGAAATTGATGTGCCACCCTCCCCCCCGGACCCGGGAGTGGTCCGTGAGAGCCCGCTGATGAAGTATAGAACAATTTGACAGCTGTCAAGCTAGCTGTCAAGACGTAAAAAGAGGACTTTGTATCTGCTGTTTGTATTTGTTACAAGCTTGTTTTTGAAAAGAAGGAAGGACTGATACAAATTAACTGGACTTTTGGATATGTGCTGAAAGGAGTGAAAAGAAACTTAAATTCCCCTAGAGGGAGTTTGGGGAAATTGCAGAGAATGGCTGTTGGAGAGGAACTGAATAGGGCATTTTTTCTCTTGGGAAAGTTGCAAGGTCAAATTGATGTTTTGACTACAAATGTTACAACTTTGGACACAAGAGTGAATACTATCATTGGATTTGATAAGAACTTGGCACAGGAATTTTATTCAACTGAACAAACAGGGAAATTTGAGAAGGAGAATTATGTTGTCTCTGAAGAGAAGGAAGAGGGAGCCGTAACCCTGCAGATGCGAAAGGAGAGCTGCAATTTGAGGCCTGATATGACGGTAACAAGAGGAAATAAACCTTTGAAGATGGAAGCTTGGCCTGAATTGGAAAGTGAAAGATGGAGAGATCTTCTTATGTGGAGATCAGATGACCCTAGGATTACAAATTTGATTCAGGTGAAAGTTGGAGCTTTGGGGACATTTGGATTTGAAAGGAGAATGAAACAAGATTTAGAATACCCCATAGGCTTTATTTTCAAGTACGGAGGATGGGCTGGAAGGAAGGTGGATGCTGCTGGGTTGGAGCTTCCCCGAGATTTGGCTCTGAATACTAAGGACTATCAAAAACACTGGCAGAGGGTACATGAGAGAGATTTAAGAGCCTCTGATGTAAGATCTCCGGGCTGATGGCTTCTTGAGATTGATGGACTTATGTTGGGGATTGAAACCGGGAAGGGGGGATGGGTGGAATGGAAATTGGGAACTCAAAGGGTATATAATATAAACTTGCTTTTTTGTTTTGTTAAAGAGTTGGGAAATTCATGGAAGGGAATTTTTTTTTGACCTTGGAGAAACGTCTTAAGAATAAGTAAAGATATAGAGGTTTGGATGAGAGTTAAGATTGGATAAAGGAAAAGTGGTTTTTAAAAATAAATTAAATTATTTAAATGAAAATAAGGTTGGAAGGATTTGCAGAAATAACGATTTGAACTAGAATACAAAAATGGGAGGTGTGAGGAAGTCAAGGAAATAAGCAAAGGAAGAAAGTTATGCAAGGTTTAATCTGGTCTTTTTTCTTTTTTTTAAGTGAGGGTATTTTCTTTTTTGTTGTTGGTGTATTTTTATGTATTGTGTATTTTTCCTTTTTTCTTTTTCTTTCATTTTGTAACTTTTAAACATTGAATAAATATTATTTTAAAAAGAGAGAGAGAGAGAGTCCTGCATGTTGCTGAGCAATGGACCAGGCAGTCCCAGAGCCCACCTGCTCGATGAAGCCTTTATTTGCTAGAGGAGGAAGTGGTGAGGCAACATCTCAGCTGGACAAGCCAGGGGACTCTGCTGTGTTGTTATTTTCTGTTAATAAATCGCGTTCTGTTCCTCCCATTCTTTCCTGCTCTGTGAATGACCTGGGCTTGCTTGACAGCCCCTTGACACCCTCCAGGCCTAGGTTGCTGTGCAGCCTGGCAGATGATGGTGAATACTGGTTGGTGGCCATTGACGACTGGTAACTATTGCAAACCCCAAGAATCCATACGTCTCTCCATCTTAACCACATAGGGGCTGATACAAATATTTTTGGGAGTTTGCGTTGGTGTGGGGACTACAAAATGCACACTACTATCTGAAACATCAAAAAGAAAATCAGCAAAGCCTCATTGCCCGTAATTCCCTCATTGTAGGTATATGAATGACTTTAGCACATTAGCAATAAATGTGAAGGTATTCTTTCAACAAAAAGATTCTTTGTTCCGGGAAGCAATTCGCAACTGCCAATGTTTTGAAGGCTAAGTCAGCCTTCTAGTACCCATCTGTGTCTATCTGAGCAATGAGAATCCATTTGCACATTAGCATGATGTACCAAACTTTCTTTCAGCATTTCTCAACAGACAGGAGCTCAGATTTATTTTATGTTATTCAAGTTTTGGCAATTGGCCATTTTGGCAGTTTCATTGCATGTGGAGGCACATCTCCCCTCTGAATTTTATGTGTTCCTTCTTTTTCTTCTTCTTTGAAGATCCCTCGTAGCCCAGTAAGATTGTCTTCCATAAACACAGTTTTAACAATGAGTCCGTAAGTGACTGTGGAGGCCAATTCTGGACCCACACGTCCTTCCACAGTGGGGATATTGGTTTCTGGGCGGGAGTTGATCACGGTGTCGATTTGCCAAGCGTGCCATCCTCTCAACACATTTCTCCCTTGCGTCCTGAGTTTGAATGTCTTCAAAGCCCATGACACCTTTGGTAAAGGTTGTTCTCCAACTGGAGCACTCACAGGCCAGTGTTTCCCAATTGTCGGTGTTTATACTACATTTTTTAAGATTTGCCTTGAGACATTCTTTAAACCTCTTTTGTTGACCACCAGCATTATGCTTTCCATTTTTAAGTTTGGAATAGAGTAATTGCTTTGGAAGACGATCATCAGGCATCTGCACAACATGACCAGTCCAACGAAGTTGATTTTGAAGAATCATTGCTTCAACACTGGTGATCTTTGCTCCTTCCAGTACACTGCTATTAATTCGCCTGTCTTCCCAAGTGATGTGTAAAAATTTTCAGAGACACGGTTGATGAAATCTTTTGAGGAGTTGGAGATGGCATTTATAGGTGGTCCATGTTTCACGAGCATATAGTAAGGCTGGTAGTACAATAGCTTTGTAAACAAGCATTTTGGTTTCCCTGCAAATGTCCCGGTCCTCAAACACTCTGCACTTCGGGAGAAAGCCACACTCACAAAGCTCTGGTGATGCTGGATTTTGGCATCAATGTTGGCCCTTGTGGAAAGATAACTGCCTAGGTAGGAGAAGTGATCGACATTTTCCAACTTTACACCATTGAGTTGGATTTGTGGCGCTGCAGAGGGGTTATTTTGTACTTGTGTGGGGTAGTGGTTAAGAGCGGTAGTCTCGTAATCTGGGGAACCGGGTTTGCGTCTCCACTCCTCCACATGCAGCTGCTGGGTGACCTTGGGCCAGTCACACTTCTTTGAAGTCTCTCAGCCCCACTCACCTCACAGAGTGTTTGTTGTGGGGGAGGAAGGGAAAGGAGATTGTTAGCCGCTTTGAGACTCCTTAAAGGGAGTAAAAGGCGGGATATCAAATCCAAACTCTTCTTGTTGTTGGTGGTGCAGCACTTTGTTGTTGTTGTTTTTTTTTTGGATGTTGAGTGATAAGCCAAGCTTTTTGTAAGCTTCTGCAAAGATGGTTTGGAGGTCATCCTCTGAGCGTGCGCACACTATGTTGTCATCAGCATACTGAAGCTCTATGACGGAAGTTACGGTAACCTTACTCTTTGCTTTCAGCCTGCTCAGATTGAAGAGCTTTCCCTCTGTTCGATATATGATTTCTACTCCGGTGTGGAGTTCCCCTTTGACAAAGTGTAGGATCATGGCAATGAAAATAAGGAATAGAGTTGGGGCAATAACACAACCCTGTTTAACACCCACTCGCTGGATCTTGTCATGGTGAGTGGGCTTGCATGTTCCTATGACCCTTGTGAGCAAAGCCATCAGGAATTGTATGTGTTACAGTCGGACTTGAAAGGAATATGAAACAAGATTTGGATTACCCCATAGGCTTCACCTTTAAGTATGGAGGTCTGGCTAGAAGAAATATGGATCTTGTTGGGCCGGAGCTTCTCCGAGATCTGGTGTCCAACATTAAGGACTATCAAAAAGACCGGCAGAGAGGAAGTGAGAGAGAATTAAGAGCCTCGGATGTTAGATCTCCAGGCTGATTGCATATTGAGACTGATAGACATTTGTTGGGGACGGAAACCGGGAAGGGGGTATGGGTGCAATAGAAACTGGGAACCTAAAGGGTATATAATTATATTTGTTTTCTTTTTTGTTTTGTTATTTGTATGAAAATTGGGAAACTCGTGGAAGGGAATTGTGGTCGATCTTAGAAAATGTTTTAAGAATAAGTATTGATGTATAAGTTTGGATGAGAGCTAAGATTAGATAAAGTAAAATTGGTTTTTAAAGTGAATTTAAATTAGGTGAGGACTTGCTGAGTTAACAACTTGAATTGGAATACAGAGAGGGGAGGTGCGAGGAGGTCTGAGAAACAAGATAAAAGAAAAGTAAGCAATTGAAATTCTATGTGTTGTTTTTTTATTGTTTTTAAGATTTGCATTTTTGTATTTTTTGTTATTTCTTGTTTTTCTTTTGTTGTTGTATTTTGTATTATTTTGGAAATGCCAATAAATATTTATTATAAAAAAGGGAATTGTATGTGTTTACCATGCAAGCAGTAGAAGAATCTCAGCCTAGTTGCTGGGTGTAAACAAAGAAGTGGCCCTTAGGATTGCCTCCCGCTTTAAGATGTGGTCACAAAGGGATCTCTCCGTAAGTCACACTCTTGCTCTGAAATGCTGTAATAAAGAATAAAGGAAGGAGCCATGGACCACTGTTCGATCTAGCCCATCAGTCTCTACACGGGTAGTGACTCTCCAGGGCTTCAGGCAGGGGATATTCCCAGACCTACCTGGAGATGCTGAGGACTGAACCTGAGACCTCCTGCACACGGAGCCAATGCTCTACCACTGAGCCATAGAGATGAATGCCAGAAGAACAGCTGCTTTGGCCTGCTTTCTGCTGCAGACTGAAAGTGGCAGCACAGTGCCTTGGAGATTAATTGCCTTAGCTGCTAAACCATCTTCTTTCTTGTTAGACCAGCTGCTTAGGAAGTACTCTTGCACTTCCTTGTTGTTTCTTACCTGATGCCAAAAGGGAGAGGCAAATTCTAATGCAATGTGCTCGAATCATCACAAAAAAGATGCCGGCAAGGGCCCTCGCAGCAACCCTGAGCATATTTTCTCCTCTGTGATGTTGCTAATAGCACCCAGCAATTCACATTTTAAGCCAGTTCTTCTATTTCCTAGCACTGATTCCCCCTCCTCTCCCTGGAAAAACTTGAGCTGTTGAGCTTTAATCAAGGAACATAATGTAAACTAATCTCCCATGTCTACAAGAAAAAGGAGCAATCATGGGCAATTAAGCGCTCCAGCTGATCCCTTAGACAATGAGAATCTCTTTTGAGATTCTAACCAAGGGAGCCACACCCCTTTGCTCAAACTCTTTGCAGGCAAGCTGCCCAATGCCATTGTGCGAGAAAGCACCCTCCATTCCTGGTTGACAGGCGATGGCTTTGAAATCTGGATTCAAATCACCTTGGTTCACTGAGAAGAAGAAGAAGAAGAAGAGTCTGGATTAGATATCCCGCTTTATCACTACCCGAAAGAGTCTCAAAGCGGCTAACATTCTCCTTTCCCTTCCTCCCCCACAACAAACAGTCTGTGAGGTAAGAGAGGCTAAGAGACTTCAGAGAAGTGTGACTAGCCCAAGGTCACCCAGCAGCTGCATGTGGAGGAGCGGGGAAGTGAACCCAGTTCACCAGATTACGAGTCCACCGCTCTTAACCACTACACCACACTGGCTCTCACTGGCTCTTTAACTTAGTTCAATTTTATGCCACAATCTGCAGAAATGGGCATGAATATTCCTGCTTGAGAAAAAGCTGCTTTGGGTTAAAGCCTCAGCGTCTAGGGCTTGCCGATCGAAAGGTCGGCGGTTCGAATCCCTGCGGCGGGGTGCGCTCCCACTGCTCAGTCCCAGCGCCTGCCAACCTAGCAGTTCGAAAGCACCTCCAGGTGCAAGTAGATAAATAGGGACCGCTTACCAGCGGGAAGGTAAACGGCGTTTCCGTGTGCGGCTCTGGCTCTGGCTCTGGCTCTGGCCCTGGCCAGAGCAGCGATGTCACGCTGGCCACGTGACCCGGAAGTGTCTCTGGACAGCGCTGGCCCCTGGCCTCTTAAGTGAGATGGGCGCACAACCCCAGAGTCTGTCAAGACTGGCCCGTACGGGCAGGGGTACCTTTACCTTTTTAAGGTGCTTTGAGACCCGTGTATGTTGAAAGCAGGCCCAAAACATTTTGCTGCCTGAGTTCAGAGGGCAAGATGCTACGATTCTATGTCCCTTCTCCCAACTGAACCTTACTTCAACCCTGGCAATGGGACAGCGTTTGCTAGGGCACCTGAGGGCAGCAAGCTCGTGTGTAGCATGCATGCCACACAGTTCTCCAGCAAAGGGGAGTGGGCAAGGAGGAATGGCTGGGAGGGCAGGGGAACTGCTGCCCCTCAGTATCTGTCGCCTGAAGCAATTGCCTCACTCTGCCTTGTGGTATCACTGGATGAGTGTCTCTCTTCGAAACCCTGGAGATCTGCTTCCAGTCATTGTGGACAATGCCAAGTTAGACGGACCAAATGATCTAACTGAAGCCACATTCCCTCCCACCACCACCCCACTCCAGAATTCCTGGTGGAAAGGGATTGATGTTAAACCACTCTGTGTCAAGGGTGCCCCCCGCAGCCCAAAGGAAGTGCACATGACAGAGGGTTAACTCCATATTGCCGAAAATAACACAGTCGTTTCTACAGATCTGGAGACCTATGCATACTGATTCAGTGTTGAGGCAGCTATTCCCAGGTCTGCGCTCTATGGAGCAGTTGTAGTGACTGGGGACCACTCTCCCTTCACCTACCCCCGACAGGCTGTGTGCATGTAGCTGGAGACTATGCCTGTGTGGAAATTTCCTCTGCTCTTCCCTCTTCAGTCCCCTCCTGGTTCAGGGGAGGGTGAGGAAGTACCTAGCTCTTCGAAAGAAGCTTTCATCACACTTATACCAAAGACTGAGGTTGATAAAAAACAGATCAAGAACTACCGCCCTATATCACTACTTAATGTGGATTACAAAATTTTTGCAGACATTTTGGCAAGAAGACTAAAGAAGGTGCTGGTGGAGGAGATCCATAAAGACCAGGCAGGCTTTCTCCCGGGTAGGCATATATCTACCAATGTAAGGAATATAATTGACATTATAGAAATGCTGACAGTGAACATTAATACAAAAGCAGTTTTAATTTTTGTGGACGCGGAGAAAGCCTTTGACAATATATCTTGGAAATTTATGAAAAAGAATCTCCATGGGATGGGGGTAGGCCAAAGGTTTGAAAATGGTATAAGTGCAATTTATTCTGAGCAAAAGGCAAAGTTAATTGTAAATAATGTGGTTATGGATGAACTTCCTATAGAAAAAGGGACACGTCAGGGGTGCCCAATATCCCCATTACTTTTTATATCGGTCCTGGAGGTCCTGTTAAATATGATTAGGGGAGATCAGCTGGTAAAAGGGATTCAGGTCGGAGCCAGACATTACAAATTAAAGGCCTTTGCAGATGACTTAGTACTGACTTTGCAAGAGTCAGACACTAGTACTAAAAGAGCTTTGGAATTAATTCAAGTATTTGGCCAGGTCGCAGGATTTAAGTTGAATAAACAAAAAACCAAGGTATTGGAAAAGAACTTAACGAATGTTGAAAGGGATAGATTCCAAGAGGAAACTGGGCTAGTGGTGGCAAAGGGTGTAAAATACCTGGGGATTAACATGACATCTAAGAATGTGAACTTATTTAAGGACAACTATGACAAGTGCTGGACTGAGATAAAGAAAGATTTAGAAATATGGTCAAACCTGAAGCTTTCCTTGTTAGGTCGAATTGCAGTGATCAAAATGAATGTATTGCCTAGAATGTTATTCTTGTTTCAGACACTACAAATTGTTGATAAACTGGACTGTTTCAAGAAGTGGCAGAAAGACATATCTAGATTTGTCTGGCAGGGCAAAAAGCCCAGAATTAAGTTTAAGATACTTACTGATTCTAAAGAAAGAGGGGGGTTTGCCCTGCCGGACTTAAGACTTTACTATGAATCGGCAGCTTTCTGCTGGTTAAAAGATTGGCTACTTCTTGAGAATCCAGACATTCTAGATTTGGAAGGATTTGATAATAATTTTGGTTGGCATGCGTATATCTGGTATGACAAGGTTAAAGTGTATAAGGGTTTTAAAAATCACATTGTCAGGAAAGCACTATATAATGTTTGGATACGGTACAAAGATTTATTGGAAAATAAAACTCCCAGGTGGCTTTCACCAATGGAGGCCAAGGAGGTAAAGAAACTCAATATGAGAACTAATTGGCCGAAATATTCTGAAATTTTAGAACAAGAAGGTGGTGAACTTAAACTACAAAGCTATGAGAAAATAAAGTCCAAGGTACGGGATTGGCTCCATTATTTTCAAATAATGGAGGCCTATAAACAAGACAGGAAAATTGGTTTCCAGGTGGAGAAATCGAAACTAGAAACAGAACTGTTAGAACCCAATACTAAGAATTTATCAAGAATGTATAACTTGCTGTTGAAGTGGAATACAATAGATGAGACAGTGAAGTCAGCTATGGTTAAATGGGCACAGGACATAGGTCATGACATTATGTTTGCTGACTGGGAGCAGTTATGGACCACAGGTATTAAATTTACGGCATGTAATGCCTTACGAGAAAACATTATGAAAATGATTTATAGGTGGTACATGACCCCAGTCAAGCTTGCGAAGATTTATCATCTGCCCAATAACAAATGTTGGAAATGCAAAGAGACTGAAGGTACCTTCTTCCATCTTTGGTGGACCTGCCCAAAGATTAAAGCCTTCTGGGAAATGATTTATAATGAAATTAAGAAAGTGCTTAAGTGCACCTTTAACAAGAAACCAGAGGCATTTCTCTTGGGTATGGTCGGCCAGCTGGTGCCGAAGAAGGATAAGAATTTCTTTCTGTACGCTACTACGGCAGCAAGGATTCTTCTAGCAAAGTATTGGAAGACACAAGAGTTACCCACGCTGGAGGAATGGCAGGCGAAAGTGATTGACTTTATGGGACTGGCAGAAATGACCGGCAGAATCCGCGACCAAGAGAAAGAGACTGTGGAAGAAGATTGGAAGAAATTTAAGATGTATCTTAAGAATTATTATAAAACTGAGGAGTGTTAAAATGCTGAGGGAAAAGAAGACGTAGAATTGCAGCGATAAATTGGGTTTAAATTTTAGGGTGGAGTAGAAAAAGAGGATGAATTTATATTTAATTGGGCAAGAAAGGTTGCTGAATAATGGTACTAAATTAAGGATGCAAAAAGGGAAAGGTATGGGGAAGTCCGGGAAAAGAGGGTTATGAAAATAAGGTTAAGAAAATATGAGTTTTTTGTTTGTTTGTTTTTATGTTGTTTTTTTGTTTGTGATAAAAAATTGGAAATTAATAAAAATCTTTATTAAAAAAAAAAAGGAAGTACCTAGCTCTTCACTTGCCTGACCTGCCTCTTCCTCCTCTTCCTCTAGCTACGAAGCTTCCCCTGCCTCTGATTCTCGCCTCCTGGCTGGTCCAGATCCCCACAAACCACTGCTCCCCTCTCCTGAGTCAGACTCCAGCCCCACTTTTCCCAGGGCACACTTGTCAGCATCCTGCCAGTCCCTGATGCTCTGGCAATTGTAGCTCTGGGAGGGGAAGAGAGGCGTCTCCTAACAACTCTGGGTGCCCATAACAAACTACAGCTCCCAGAATTCTTTGAGGGAAGCCATAACTGTTTAAAGTGGTATCACAGTGCTTTAAATGTATTGTGTGAATGTGCCCTCAGTATAAGACAGCTTCCTATGTTCCTAAATTAGGCCAGAAAAAAATGGAAAGGTGGAAGATTCTTAATATATCGGTCCTGTGTCAGAAACAAAGGCTGCCAATTTGGAGCAAACTGCAGGAAGAAATTTACATAGGAAGAGACTCTCAGCAACATCCCTATGGCAAAGGCAGAGAGCTAGCTGCAGTTTGACTCCCTGTCCGCCCAGAATGACAACTTTTTGAAGTTTTGTAAATGACTGCATTGAAATCCAGCTAACTGGAGTGATTGTCTCAGTGCCTCAACTTGCCAGCCCTTTCCGACCGAGCTGTAATTATCTTATTAAGCGGCATTTGAGATGTAATGAACCAAAGGTGCTTATTTTCTCTCTATTACAGCAGGCTCTGCTATCGTTTAATCACCCTGCCATTTAGGTTGTGTTCAGACGTCACTCACAGGGGAGGTCTACAGTCCTGTGCCCCAAAATCTGTAGTTTTCCACAAAAATGAAATTGGGAAAAGAAGAGGAAGGTGGAATAAGGACGGATCCTCATATCCACTACTCTCTGGGCACTTGAGAGTAACATCTGTCCAAACTACGTGTTATGTCTCAGTTTATGAATGGCATCCTCAAACACACCCTTATTGATAACAACCCCCCCCCCTTAAAGATATTTATTGATTGTGTGTGCTTTTTGCTGCTGCTTCTTTTTAGACCTGACTGCATCAATATTCTTTAGCTGCAATGATACATTTTTATCAAACAATCATGCAATGTTAATCAAAGCACAGGAGCCCATAGGTGTGGTAAGCACGTATTGGACATTGCCCATAATATCATTGATGACAACAACCCTTCCCTTTGCCCCATAATTTTTGGTAATTTTCAGGTGAGAGCTTTTCTGTTGTCCTGCAGAAGATGTAAATTTTTGCAGTTGAAAAAAGTGGCAGGGAAAAACACCGATCCTGTCAATTCCCCCCCTGTAGAAACAGTTTGCTACTTCCCATTTTATTTTCTGCCTGCCTATATTTTCCTTAAACATTTAAAGACGGAGACCTTCCCCCTCTGGGAATGTCTGACTCCGTTAAAGAACATGCTTTTTTGAGTTGCCTGTGAGGTGCTGTTTGAGTTCTCTCCGTAGTGACAGATCTCTGTGATGGCAAATTCACACAAGCAAATCTTCATCTGATGGTCATTTCCGAGTGCCAGGCCGCCCGACGAATGGATTAGAGAGATGTCATTACTTGGAGAGAGGGAAAGTAGATGCATACACAAACTATTATTCTTCTCACATCAGCCTCCTCTTCAGACCACAGGCTGTGGCAATGCACCAAATGGGCTGGTTTGCTTTGAAGCCGTCCCAGAAAGCTTACAGACTCCCCTGGTGTCAGAAGTATCTCCTCTGTTGGCTACGTCAGGGTCTCCAGCGACTACAAAGTGCTGATGTTGCCAAGTTTGGGAGGGGGTGCTCCTTCATCTACCACATCAAAGACCGGTACACCCCACCCTCATTTACAGACACTTATATTATGTGTCTATTTACCTTGCATGTGGTCCCAAAGGCATGCAACTTTATGTTGGCAATTTAAATGAATAGTCCATTTCGGACAGTTTAAAAGAAGAAGCACTTTTGCTTTTTTAACTGTTCCATTCATAGAATTATAGTGCAATGCAAAAATCTTAACTCGCTGCTGCTGCTGCTGCTTCGGTGATCTCTCGTAGCCGAGTAAGATTGTCTTCCATGAACGCAATCTTAACAGGGAGTCCGTAAGTGACTGTGGAGGCCAGTTCTGGATCCATACGTCCTTCCACAGTGGGGACATTGGTTCCCGGGCAGGAGTTGATCACTGTGTGGGTTTGCCAAGCATGCCTCCCCCTTAGCACATTTCTCCCTTTCATCCTGAGTTCAAGCGTCTTCAAAGTCCATGACACCTTTGGTCAAGGCTGTTCTCCCATTGCAGCTCTCGCAGGCCAGGGTTCCCCAGTTGTCGGTGTTTATAATCAAGCATCCATGACAGATGGCCATCCAACCTCTGCTTGAAAACCTCCAAGGAAGGAGAGTCCACAACCTCCTGTGGGAGACTGTTCCACTGTCAAACAGCTCTCATTGCCAGAAGGTTCTTCCTGGTGTTGTGTCAGAATCTCCTTTCTTGTAACTTCAAGCCATGGGTTCGAGTCCTACCCTCCACATTTTGATGTGTCACTGAACAGTGTAGCAAGTATTAAGCTGATGAAAAGCATAAGGACATAAGAAGAGCCTGCCTGCTAGATCAGGCCAGTGACCCACCTAGTCCAGCATCCTCTTCTCTCAGTGGCCAGGTGGACATCTATGGAGAAACCTTCAAGCAGGATCTGAGCAGAAGAGCTCTCTCCCCTCCTGCCGTTTCCAGCAAATTGGTGTTCAGAAGCATTACTGCATCTGACTGAGCATAGCCAACATGGCTAGTAGCCATTTATTTGTTTTTGGTTTTTTTTTTTTAAAAAAACACCTGTCCAGTTTTTAAAGGATACCTAAAAAGAGGTGGTGAAATGGGAAAAATTTCACCAAATGATATGACATAAATCCTGGGAAATCTTTGGCCCAGATGTCTGCATTTGATTGCTTAGGAAAGAGCAGCACAAGTCAAGGGGTCTCCTGTCCAGAATAACTGGGAGCCCCTCCAGACTGAGTAGTTGGGGTTTTTTTTGCAGGTTTATTCTGCAACTTGCCATTGATGCAATAACAGTGCATTTAATGGTACATTTGTACTGTGCCATCCACACCTTGTTCCCCTTTCTTATTTGTTCAGCGATGTTTCCCCAACCATCACCAGCTTGGAATATTGGTGCTATAAGGTAAAAGATAAAGGACTCCTGGATGGTTAAGTCCAATCAAAGGCAACTATGGGGTTGTGGCGCTCATCTCGCTTTCAGGCTGAGGGAGCCAGCGTTTGTCTACAGAGAGCTTTCCGGGTCATGTGGCCAGCAGGACTAAACAGTGATGAAAAGTCTGTTCAACTTCCCGGCGCAGCTCCACCTATTTATCTACTTGCACTGGTGTACTTTCAAACTGCTAGGTTGGCAGGAGCAGGGACAGAACAATGGGAGCTTACTCCGTCACAGGGATTCGAACCACCAACCTTCTGATCAGCAAGCCCAAGAGGCTCAGTGGTTTAGACCACAGCGCCACCCACGTCCCTGTAAAAGATGCATTGCAGAAGGGGGAAGCCACCAAGATGACAGAGGCGACACTTGAGGGAGTTTATGAGAAGCCAACGGAGCCGACCTTCACCATGTCTGGCCCCAATCCCAGTGCCACCAACGTGGGTGCCTCCGGCCGCTCGACAGCAAAGCCGTCTCCTCGCAGGCCCCAGGATCCACTGTCAGGCAGAGGAAATGTGCTAGCTGTGGAACAAGGAGTGCAGGCCGTACAACTTCTGCAGGCACTGGAGGGATGTGGAGATTTTATACAGAAAATCCCCCTGGCCTCAAAGTCGGTCCTGTTCCAGTTCTCGTTATGAGTCTCCTCTTTATTGCATCTGTATTCATGTTGCATATTTCGATCATAGACTTCAGTGAATCCCACCTGCCAACTTGAAAACTACAATTTGGACCAAAAGTATGGTAGCTTTCAGAGTTTACTTGGAGTAAAGTCATTTGAGCTGTTTCTCTAGATAAAGCTTGATTTTTTTCCTTAATTGGTTTTGCTGTTGAATGATCCCTTAAACTTTCTTTAAGAAGGGTTTTTTATTCCTTTCTGTCAAAGTTTATTGCTATTTCCTATGTATACTTTATTTCATTAAAATTTGTCTACATAAAAAAAAGGTGCATTGAAGTGGGTTGGAGTAGATGACCCTTAGGAACCCTCCCAGCTCTCAAATTCTGTGGTTCTTGGGTTTCAGCTGGAAGTTCCAGGACATGCACTGATTGGAAGTGAAGTGGTAGTCCCATCCCAAAACCTCTGCAAGAGCAAGCAGTCCTGGAAGTGGGATATGTAACCACCATCATGAGCTCATATTATTCTGAGTAAAGTACAAATAAAAGGGCCACAATTCTGACATAAGAAGAGATCAGTAAGCCCTGTGGTTCCTAGAGTCTTACACACACTCATAAAATGATATTTTTTAAAAAAACAACAACAACACTATTTTCAATCAAATGGCAGGTCATTTCCTCATCAGAACAGCTGTGTTTATTCTCCCTGAGTGTGCTGCAGATGTGCTACAGTTTCCCAAGCTTAAGAACGCTCTCCCTTCCCTCAGACAGCAAAAATCAGGTTGCAAAAAGGCAGGGGTGGGTGGCTTCTGTGCCCCCACCTGACGTTGCAGCAGCCATCAGGAAGATGTTGCCTTTATTTAACACTCCAGACAAGCAAGTCACGGTTCAAAGATGGAGAATGTGGTTATTTTCAATTCCAGGGCTGAACGCAACCTGCTTTCAGAGCCCAGAGAATCCAGCCGTCAAATTGTAGCTGCTCAGGAGGGACAGATGAGTATCGCAGTATTAGCGACGGCAGGGAGAATTGCATACAGTTACTATTCTTTCATCTGTTGTGGAGAGAGCAACAGCAACCGAATGAATAGATATTAGATAAAGATTCCACACTGCAGATAAAGATGTCTCACCAGGCAAGGTTTGTGTCAGGGAACTGACATCAGAGCGAAAAGCGGAGGCAGGGCTCCAGAGCGATGCCGGAGAGGGAACCAGTCGGGGGGAAGGAATTCAGCGTGACACCAATAGAGAGGAGATGGAGGAATCGGTGTCAGGGCTCCAAGACCCTTCAACCGAAACCAGCGGAGAGAGCGCTGGCACGCCCTTGCCATCCCCTTACTTGCGCAGACGCGTTCCGCGCAGGGAACATAGGCGGAGACTTGGGGTCAAGCAGCTTTTATGCTGGAAGAGATTCAAGAAACGCCCACTGGCAGATTCTGCAAGTGACTAACAGGTCACGGAGGGCGAGCTCTAACCCTGAACATGTTTGAGCAAACCACCTAATCGAAGTGGAGGCAGTTTACGCACGAGTAACCACACAATACCGTTACAGTTTGCTATGGTAAGAAAGGGTTTAGAGACTGCAGAAGTTTGCAGCAAATGGTCCGTCCCCCCCAGTGAGAACCCATAGGTTAAACCATGAGTGTAACCATAGGTTTAAACCATAGGTTTAACCATATGTTAAACCAGAAGGCGTGACCAAGATGTTAATTGTTGTCTCAGGATTTAAACAAAAAAGGAAACACTGGTTTTTCTCCCTCTACCAAACCCCTTAAATGCTCAGTACCACAATACCTCAAGAACTGCCTAGGCAATTGTTAAGCGTGTAAGGACAAAAGACGTAATTATAATTTAACAGTTTTCATGTTATTCTATTTTATTAAAGCAACTAGAAAAAAATATGATGGGAAGATCTCACACAGGGGAAAGGAAGCAGTGGGGAGGAGGGGAGGGTTAGGTTGAATTTGGGAAATAAAATAATATATGGGACAGCAAAGGATATAATAGATTCTTATAGAATAGTAATATATTGGGGTGTGTTGTTGTTTTGTTGTTTTGTTTTAATTATTTACTAGCGTTTTTATCTTGTATTTTATTCTGTGAACTGCCCAGAGATCTTGTGTTGAAGGACACTGCATAAATTTTAATAATAAGAATAAGAATAAAGATCACCCAACAAATCCAATTTATCCCCATCTGCATTGTGCATTTAAAGTAGTATTGAACCACTTTAAACAGTCACTGCTTCCCCCAAAGAATTCTGGGTGCTGCGGTTTGTTATGGGTGCTGAGGATTGTTAGCAAACCCCTCTTCCCACCCACCCACCCCAGCTACAATTTCCAGAGTGGTTTAATCATCAGTTCCTCTTCACAAGGAACTCTGGGACCCCTGTACCGTCATACCTCTTGTTACGTTTGCTTCAGGTTAAATCTTTTCAGGTTGCGTCCCATGGTGACTCGGAAGTACCGAAAAGGGTTTTGCCGCTCACGCATGCGCAGACACTCAACATGACATCACGCGCATGTGCAGAAGCGGCGAATCGCAACCAGCGCACGCGCAGACGCAAATTGCGTTCTGCTCATGTTGCGAATGGGGCTCTGGAACGGATCCTGTTCGCAACCAGAGGTACCACTGTAGTAGAAAACATAGCCCAACAGAGCAATCTCTTATTCAAAACAACCTTACTCTGTTGTTTTTTAAAAAATATTTATTGCATTTGGTTAGAATGTCCCGCAACACAAGACAGAATCCTGCATAGAGAAATGGCAATATACCGTATTTTTTGCACCATAACACTCACTTTTTTCCTCCTAGAAAGTAAGGGGAAATGTCTGTGCGTGTTATGGAGGAAATGCCTACGGGTGGCATGCTTACGGATTTTCCTCCTCTAAAAACTATGTGTGTGTTATGGTCGGGTGGTGTGTGTATATATATATATATATATATATATATATATATATATATATATACACACATACATATACACACAGTGGTACCTCAGGTTAAGTACTTAATTCGTTCCGGAGGTCTGTTCTTAACCTGAAACTGTTCTTAACCTGAAGCACCACTTTAGCTAATGGGGCCTCCTGCTGCCGCCACACCGCCGGAGCCCAATTTCTGTTCTCATCCTGAAGCAAAGTTCTTAACCCGAGGTAATATTTCTGGGTTAGCGGAGTCTGTAACCTGAAGCGTCTGTAACCTGAAGCGTATGTAACCTGAGGTACCACTGTATGTGTGTGTGTGTGTGTGTGTGTGTGTATAGCAATCTCATCCACATCTTTGACACCCAATCCTTATTGAAGACTCGGCCTAGGAAAGGTTAGCAGGCAGGTCTGCATAATGCACCCAAGATGCTATCTCTGGTTTCTCTAAAATCCACAGCAAATGCCGGAGATTAAAAGTGCAGGCACCACATCTTTGAACAGCGGTGAACTCCTGAGCTGCATTTGCCCACAAAGAGCTTCTCGCCTGTCAATCACTTTTCCTCCAAGTGCCAGAGGCAGAACGATACAGATCTTTGTTGGGTTTCCACGAAGAGGAGCTTTGATGCTCCGTCTTCCATGGGGGGGGGGGGGCAAAAACCTCCTCTTCTAGGAAACAAAGCAAAGGTCTAGCCAGTTGTCCAGGTATTAGGTTTACTGTACCAGATTTGGGGCAACTTTATCCCCGTGACCTTTAAGCAGTGCCTTCTGTTGTCTTCCATCTGTGCAGCCTCCAACATTGGCAATTAGAATCCATTTTGGGTTTTTTGCATTGTGAAAATGTAGCTCTTCTTGGCTCAGTAAAGCACTGGGGGGGGGGGATAAATACTGCTTCCAGGAGTATCAGGGCTTGGCATATATCACTAAGCTAATTTTTAAAACGTTCATCTCAAAATATATTTGCTTACAACCCTCCGGAAAACATGGTTGCAAACAGAGATGCCACAACTAGCCTGCATAGTTTTTGTTCAGTGCTTCAGACAGAGTTCCCATAATAATAATAATAACAACAACAATAATAAATTTTATTTATACCCCACCATCCCCAGCCAGAGCCAGGTTGCTAACACCAGTAAAATTACAGTAAAAACATAATAGGGGAAAAATACTGGTTAAAATGCAATTTAAAAGGCAGCCTCATTTTAAAAGTAGCCCATAGATCAAAACCATAAGGGGAGGGAAACATAAGGGTCAGACTGAGTCCAAACCAAAGGCCAGGCGGAACAGCTCTGTCTTGCCGGCTCTGCGCAAAGATGTCAAGTCTCGCAGGGGGCTAATCTCTTGTAACAGAGCGTTCCACCAATTCGGGGCCAGTACTGAAAAGGCCCTGGCCCTAGTTGAGACCAATCTAACCACCCTGAAACCTGGAACCTTCAAAATGTCATTTGTGGACCTTAAGGTCCTCCGCAGGGCATACCAGGAGAGGCGGTCCCTTAGGTACGTGGGTCCTAGGCCGATAGCAAAGTTGCTATATCACATGCTGAATGTGGAATAGAGAGGAATTATTACTTCTCGTGATCTGAGCACTGTGCTTTGGAGAAGGGCTATAGCATGGATTTGTTGTCATCCATCAGTCTCGGGAGACAATGCAAGAGTGCATCTTTAGGAAGCTACCGAAATTATTGAGCTTTTTTTTTTACAAACATGCCAAAACACCGCAATTTTTCGATTGCCTAAGATTCAGGACAAAGCGCCGCCTTTCGAATGCTTCTCTCCCAGACGTCAATTACGCCTTTGAAATCCCAGTAAAATCTGGGGAAATCCAGACATGTGGAAGCCCAAAAAAGTTACAGGGCTTGCCGTGGCTGTGGCTGTAAAGACTGATATAGGAGAGACATGTTTTGTTGCAGCCTGGACAGATGGAGGAGGCCAGTTGCGCTGCTGCAGGGCGTTTCTTATCTCTGCACTCCTGCCAGAAGACATTCCTTCTCTGGTCACTTCTTTTGAAATGTTTAAGGTTTTTTGTTAACTTTGCTGTGTTGAATGTGCATAGGTGCCAACACCCTGGGGCCCTGGGTGCCCGAGCACCCACAAAATACTCCATGAAGGGGCCGGGCACCCACACATTTCTGTGCCAGGGCCATGCATGCTGCATGGCACCCATGGCCCCAGACACCCACAGTTGCGTGTCCAAGCTGGCACTCCTGTTCCGTAGTTGATCTTCTTTGCAATGTTTTATTTTGAAATCTTTAAGATATAATATTTTTGTTTCCTGTGAATTACATTGCTTTGAAATGGAACACTCAGGATGAAACGGTGAAATCTGTTATGATTAAATGGGCACAAGATGTTGGACATAATATCATGTTTGCTGACTGGGAACAGTTGTGGATCACAGGTATGAAATTTACGGTATGTAATGCCTTACGAGAGAATATGATGAAAATGATATACAGGTGGTACATGACCCCAGTCAAGCTTGCAAAAATTTATCATTTGCCCGATAACAAATGTTGGAAATGTAAAGAAATTGAAGGAACATTCTTTCACCTTTGGTGGACGTGCCCAAGGATCAAGGCTTTCTGGGAAATGATCTATAATGAAATGAAAAAGGTATTTAAATATACCTTCCTTAAGAAACCAGAGGCCTTTCTCCTGGGCATGGTCGGCCAATTGGTGCCAAAGAAGGACAGAACTTTTTTTTATGTATGCCACAACAGCAGCAAGAATACTTATTGCAAAATACTGGAAGACACAAGATCTACCCACTCTGGAAGAATGGCAGATGAAGGTGATGGACTATATGGGACTGGCAGAAATGACCGGCAGAATCCGAGACCAGGGAAAAGAGTCGGCGGAAGAAGACTGGAAGAAATTTAAAGACTATTTACAGAAATATTGTAGAATTAATGAATGTTAGAATGATGTTGGACAGAAATTAAGTGGTTTCCAGCTGTAATGCTTAAGAGAATATGGAAAAAAAATGCTTAAGAGAATATGAAAAAAAATGGTTTAGAAATAAGTAAAAACTAATGGTGACGATTTGCTGAACTAACAATCTGAATTGGAATACAAAAAAGGGAGGTATGAGGAGGTCTGGGAAATAAGTTAAAAGAAAATAAGTAATGGAAATTATATGTGTTTTTAATTGTTTTTATTTTTGTATTTTTGTATTTTTGTTATTTTTTCTTTTTATTTTATATTGTATTATTTCTGAAAATTTTAATAAATATTCTATAAAAAAAGAATTACATTGCTTTGAAAGTATATTTTATATTCGACTTTCTTTGGTAATGTTTCATTCGGGATTATTTAATTTTATGATAAAAAATAGTAATAAAGAAAAGTTAAAAGCAAAAAGAAATTAAAAACATGTGTCAATAGAACATTGTTGGGGATGTACTCTTAATTGCCTACTAAAGCCTGGCAAAATAAAAGTTTTCAGGAGGCGTTTAGAAGTTGGCTGCTGAATCTCCAGTGGCAGGGTGTTCCACAGGACTGGGTTGATGAAATTAAGGCTCACTTTCTCATCCGTTTCAACTGAGCCTCACCAGCCCTGTGGAACGATCCAAGACACTTTATCATTATAGTAGTACCTCAGGTTACAAACACCTGGGGTTACAAACACTTTGGGTTACAGACTCCGCTAACCCATAAGTTAACCCTTGGGTTAAGAACTTTGCCCCAGGATGAGAACAGAAATCATGTGCCAGCAGTGCGGCAGCAGTTGGAGGCCCCATTAGCTAAAGTGGTACCTCAGGTTAAGAATGGTTTCGGGTTAAGAACGGACCTCCGGAACGAATTAAGATCGTAACCAGAGGTACCACTGTATAATCATTGTTGCTCCACTTTTCTCTGTATGCTAATTGCATTACTAACCTGCACTGGATATTAGTGATTTACTTGCACACGGCATGTGGAAAATAAATAAAAAGTTGTTTTGTGTTTTAAACCTCATTAGTCACTCAGAGGATTAATCACTTGCAGAGCAGAATTTTTACAAAAAACCCACAAGAAAATTAAAACCACCAACAGCAAAAACCCAACAACAACAAAAATGCAAAGGACACTGCCAATTAAATTTCTCTTGCAAAAATTTAATTGCAGGGAGGATAATTTAATGGGCACAGGATATTGGGATGAAAGTCAGATAAGGATGAGAGACAGGGATGGGGCAAAGGTGATGCTTCTCATTTCAAAGGGGGAAGGAAGGCCAGGGTGAAATTTGAGAGCTCTAAGCACTCACAGAGCAGACTGTTATAGATGAGACAGAAGAAGAGTTAGACAACTTTAATCTAAAATCTCTGGGGGGGAAACGACTAGGACTCACTCTCAGACACGAATTAGTGTTGTAGGACTATCTGTCAAGTGGTGGGGGAGAGACAGCTAGGGAAAGTCAGGAGTCAGGGAGTGCAGCTTTAACACTCATTTTCGAGATCTAATTAATCTAATTAGTCTCTCATTCCTGAATTCCTGGGGCTGAATAGGTGCTTCAACAGATGTGCGCGCAACTCAAGGGCAAAAAAAATCCAGTGCTTTCCATCACTGCAAGGAAAGCTCTCCTAGGTGTACATATGAACATCGGAAGCAGACTCGGACAAGGCATGCGCACACCAAACATTTAAAGCACTACGATGCCACTTTAAATAATTCCATCTTCCCCCAAAGAATTCTGCTATTTGCAGCCTAGTTCTAGATGTCTCTACAGGTCTCCTGTTGCAAACCCCTTTGCCAAATGTATCCTGGCTTTTGTTCTCCTTTCTTTTTTAAACTCTACGGTTTCTTTCTTCCCTTCCTAGCCCATAACTGTCAACCGTCCCTTATTTGGTGGGAAACTCCCTTATCCCAGCACTGTGTCCCACTGCTGTCCCTTATTGATGATGTCCCTTAAATTTCCCGGGTTTCAAAGGAAGCAGCTCCTCTCCCTCCCTCCCTCCCTGCCGGCCAGGGAGGAGGGAGGCTCCAACTGTGTTGCTTGGCTGCGTTCCTCACCCAATAAGGAGTCTACTGGGGGGGGTGGAGCTTGCATGCCTTGTGCCGATCAAATCGGCCACATTGCCTGGGGACTCGCCTTTGCTCAGCACTTCCCAGCGGAGAGGTGACGGTGGTTTTCCTTGCTGCATCCCCTTTGTCGGGTTGCTGCGCTGTGGGAACCACCGCTTGAGGCTTCGTTTGGCTGCTGGCTGGGCTTTCTGCCTTTGGCTCGGAGGGGCTCAGAAGTTGAACATACCTGTGCTTGGAAAATCCCTTATTTTGGCTGCTGATCCCTTATTTTTGAGGCTGCTGGTCCCTTATTTTCAAATCTGTAAGTTGACAGCTATGTCCTAGCCCACTAATCCAGAGGATGAAATTCATTATTGGGGAAAGGGGATTTAATATTTTTTTTCTTTCCCTTATTGTTCTGATCTCCTACCCCTTCAGAAACCCCCAAAACGTAAAGTTATTTGTTGATGTATGCGCCAACGAATGGAAACAACAAAAGAAGAGTGGCGGATGAAGTTGATGGACTTTGCAGAACCGGCAACGCTGACAGGAAAAATCCGAAACCAGCATGATCAAGTATTCCAAAAGGACTGGAGTAAATTTATACAATACCTGAAAGATTATTGTAAGCAATTAACATCACTAGCAGGGTTGTCCGAAGACTTGTAATCAGAAATTTTCTACCATTCTATGTTTATTTAAATTTTGAGTCATTTCGTAATGAATGCAATTAGAATGGGGAAACGTACAAAATGCAATGATATAAAGGTTTGTTTTGATAGCCATGAGGCAGGAGGGAAGGAAGTCGATGACTCTGAAGAGCCAGGGCGGTAAAGTGGATAATAATGATGTGAATGTATATAATTAAATGGAAAATAAATGTTAAAAATGTACACACACCAAAATATATATATATATATTCTGGGAGTTGTTATTGCTGCTGGGGGTTGTTAGAAGACTGCCATTCTTCTCACAGAACTACAATTCACAGAGTTTGCAAGCTGTAGCTCTGTGAGGTGAATGCGGTTTCTAAATAGTAATAATAATAATAATAATAATAATAATAATAATAATAATAATAATAATGTATTTATTTATATCCCACCCTCCCCAGCCGAAGCTGATTACCGAAGGAGGGGGTCAGACTGTGCCTTGGTCAAAGGCCTGGTGGAACAGCTCTGTCTTGCAGGCCCTGCAGAAGATGTCAAGTCCCACAGGGCCCTGGTCTCTTGTGACAGAGTGTTCCACCAGATCGGAGCCACAGCCGAAAAGGCCCTGGCTCTGGTTGAGGCCAGCCTAACCTCCCTGTGGCCCGGGATCTCCAAGATGTTTTTGTTTGAAGACCTTAAGGTCCTCCATGAGACATACCAGGAGAGGCAGTCCTGTAGGTACGAGGGTCCTAGGCCGTATAGGGCTTTAAAGGTTTAAACCAGCACCTTATACCTGATCCTGTACTCCACCAGGAGCCAGTGGTCCTTGTATTCTCTTCCACATCACTTTGTACCAGAGATCCTTTTAAATTTGGATTCCAGGGATTACACCTGTGGCCCTCCAGATTTTTCCTAAACTTCAGCTCCCTTCATCCCCAACTGATTTAAGGGGGAGTTCCCATGCATTCAGTTCTTTCCTTCTCACGTGCAATCATTATATATGCATCAAGGTAGTACTACACAGATTGTGTGTTTACAAAGCCTTGTACGCTGTTGGAGGGCACCATGGATAAATAATCCCCTATATTTTCAGTGTTCAGGATGCAAGTGCCAATCATTACAGATATCAGCAGCTCTGGAAGCACCAGCAGATTTGTAGAAGTGCAGAAATCTTTAGGGAAGAGCTCTACAAAGGGGACGCTCCTTAAAACATCCAGATGAAGATAATCGATCACACATTGCTGATTGACTTGGTCAGGGTTCAGGGAGGGCATACTCTGAGCAGAAGCAAACTACACTGCAACATTGAGTTGCAGCTCCCACTGATGAAACAAGGCAGCTTCAGCATCACTTGCAAAAACACCCTTAGCAATGTGTGAATTTATGATCCTGTAAATATTATGTGAATTATGTACGTAGAAAGCTTCTGACCTGTCTGAATTTGCTTGTTCTCCAAACCCTGCATCCCGCCACTTTCTAAATTTGTAATCCTGTTCAATTGCAAGCCTTTTGGCAAGGACTAGCACCTTTTACGGTCCTCATACAGTGCCCAGAAAACTTTAGGCACCTGATTAATAATAATTTCCACGATACTCCCAAATTTCAGTATTTCTATGAAAACCCAGCCTCACCAAATATCTGCTGAAGCCGATTTTGGGACACAATTCTGAAGACAATTCTTTTTGTCTTTCTTTAAAAGAACGTTCCACCTTGAAAAGCCTCAGAAACTCATTACTAAGTGGAAGATAAGATCAACAAATTTCACCAACTACCCTTAAAGGACCTAGCAGGGATGTTGCTACTGCTGTCGGCCAATCATTCACTTTTTTTATATATGATGGGGAGATTTGGTTCCTCTTGTCTCCTTATCGAAAAGGCCATTCCTTAAGCTGTTCGGCTTAAGTTGTCTTTAAAGGAGGGCTCAGCCACTTGACAAGGGGGATAAGATGCAATCGCACTGCAATTAGTAGGAATCATTGGAAAATTCCTGATTTATAATTCTTCTTTCCAGTTACAAGGGCAGTAGTTCTTTGTGGCAACGCCTGACACTCCTCTTTGCAGGAGATAAAACTGGGGAATTCCTTGTCCATTGCCGACAAATTTGGTGGTGCAATTAGAAATATCTGGAGGGGTGTGCGAACTAGATTACAGAACAAAAGGAAGTCTCCTTCACAGAACACATAGTTAAACTGGGGGATTTGCTCCCAGAAGATTTAAACCAGCTTGGATGGCTTTAAGAGACAAATTCATGGAGGATCAGCCTTATCAGCTACAAGCCATGATGGCCATGTTCTCCCTTCACTGTCAGAGGCAGTATGTTTCCAACCAGAGACGGAGGTTATGCGCTTCTTATTACAGGGGAGAGACCTGGAGCTCACCAAGACAGTAGCTAAGTTCCTCTATTTGATTTTTTGTCCTGTATGCTACAGGATCCTGCCCTTGCTGAAACCCACAGCGATGAGGCGGATTGCTTGCCTCTTCTGCCTTTTGGCAGGTCACTGTGCGGTTGGGGCGGCGACGAGATCGCACTGGCCTATCTATTCTGAATGTATTCTGAATGTTCTTATGTGATGCCAATAAAGGTTACTTGAACTTGAACCTGAGTATGTTTCCAATAACCTGTTTCTGGGAATCATAGGTGGGAACTGTTCATTTAATTTGAAACTGCCCATGGTTTCCCTGTTATGATTTTCCCAGTAGTGATGTATGGAAGTGAGAGCTGGACCATAAAGGAGGCTGATCGCCGAAGAATGGATGCTTTTGAATTATGGTGCTGGAGGAGACTCTTGAGAGTCCCATGGACTGCAAGAAGATCCAACCTATCCTTTCTGAATGAAATCAGCCCTGAGTGCTCACTGGAAGGACAGATTGTGAAGCTGAGGCTCCAAGACTTTGGCCACTTCATGAGAAGAGAAGACTCCCTGGAAAAGACCCTGATGCTGGGAAAGATTGAGGGCAGAAGGAGAAGGGGACGACAGAGGACGAGATGGTGGGACAGTGTTCTCGAAGCTACCAGCATGAGTTTGACCAAACTGCGGGAGGCAGTGGAAGACAGGAGTGCCTGGCGTGCTCTGGCCCATGGGCTCACATGGAGTCGGACACAACTAAACAACAACAACGGTTTCCCTGCTCCACAACAACCCTGTGAGGTAGGTAGGCAGTGGCCGTATCACCCAATGAACTTCATAGCTACAAAACCCAGTGGCTATGTTCTAGCTCCATTATCTGAGGCAGGAAGAGTCGGAATGCACATTGCAGGAGGGCAGAGGGCTCTTGCACTCAGGTGAGGCTTGCGAGCTTCCCATTGGGGCATCTGGTCGGCCACTATGAGAACAGGATGAAGGACTAGGTAGGCCACTGGCCTGATCCAGTGGAATTTGCTGCCAAGGAGTGTGGTGGAGTCTCCTTCTTTGGAGGTCTTTAAGCAGAGGCTTGACAACCATATGTCAGGAGTGCTCTGATGGTGTTTCCTGCTTGGCAGGGGGTTGGACTCGATGGCCCTTGTGGTCTCTTCCAACTCTATGATTCTATGAAATCTTGGCCACAACATGCTTGAGACGACCCTAAGGTGTTGGGTAGTTTGGGAAGGAAAGGAAGGAAGGAAGCCTAAGAGTTTTAATCTTCTTCCTCGGAGGTTTATAAGCAGAGGTTCGATGGCCATCTGCCATGGATGCTTGAGCTGAGATTCCTGCACTGCAGGGGGTTGGGCTAGGTCAGCATTTCCCAAACTGGGGTCTCCAACTGTTTTTGGACTACAGTTCCCTTCATCCCTGACTACTGGTCCTGCTAGCTAGGGATGATGGGAGTTGTGGTTCAAAAATTTAATTTGTGGGTTTCGCTTCATGCGTTCAAACATGTTTCATTCCCCATTTGTGGGGTTTAAATAACAAATTCCTGAAAGTTATTGGGAAACAGGGTAGACTGGATTTTGAATGACACGTGTTCTCTTTGTCTTGTCGTCAATGTCCTGTGTTTTATTGTATGTTTTATTTAAAAAAAAAAAACAACTTTAAAAATGGAATGGAAATGGACTCACTCATCTCTAGTCCATCCCTAGTATTTACTAATCTTAAAACCAAAAGGAAGGGTCCATAGCATCGTAACATTCCACCAAGGCAGGTCTGGAGAACTTGTAGTCCTCTAGAGGTTGTTGGGACTTCAGCTCCCATCAGTTCCTAACAGCATGGCAGCCAGGAACAGGTACCAGCAGGTCAGCAATAACTCACATGGAGTATGTTAAGTCTTTATCAGAAGAAACAGGATCTGCTATGGGGAACCTGGTCCAAAGAGCACAGCAACTCTTCTCAGTAGATCTTGCCTCTATGAGGCAGTTGTGGAGACTGAAGGTCTTCGCTTTCCCACAGTTGCCCGAGTCTCCTTTTGTCCTGGGTCCTTCCCAAGCAATCTGAGACTACACTGACATGCATGGCTCTGCTCCTCCCTCTTCATACCTCTTCTGGTTCTGGAAGACCAGGTGGGAGGGGAGCTTGTCTCAGCAGGAGCAGGAGACCCCCTGGCTTCTTTGCAGCCTGACTCATTTTTCCTGACCCCTTTCCTCTCCTGCCTCTGATTCTGGACTGCTCTCTGCCACAGCCTCTTCCTGCTCACTAAACCCTGTTGCCTCTTCAGCTTCCACCACCTCCTCCTCCAGTCTTCTCCCTCTTACCACTCATTGTTGTCCCACACCAGTCCCCAGGCTTTGAATCTCGATCCCTTGGGGGTTCCCTAGCTGGGGCCTCCCATCGATCCTCTGCATCCAACCAGTCCATCTGTCTATAGCAAAGGACAACAGGAGTTGTAGTTCAGCACTTTTAAAAAGTGGAGTTGTAGATCAAAAGCATCACATGCAACACAGGCTTAAAAGACAACTGTTTATTACAGCATATTGATGCATTATATTAATTTACAAAGCGATATGATTTTTATATAGCTGTAAAACACAGCTGCTTATTGGACAATGACTGAAGTATCAACATCACAGACGCTCATGCTCACAACATGCATATTTGTGTGTGTTTTAAGAAAGTGAATATTATACAATATACTAATTTTTTTTAAAAAAAACAAAACACAACCAAACCTTTCTTGGTTTTCCCCAGAGTTCACAGGGTGGGAAATCAAGAATACTGAATACTGGGTATAATTCTGGCTGCCGCATCTCAAAAAGGATACTGCAGAACTGGAAGAAGGTTCAGAAATGTTCAAGGAGATGCAGCGAAAAGTTGCATTCTGTGTGTGTGTGTGTGTGTGTGTGTGTGAGAGAGAGAGAGAGAGAGAGAGAGAGAGAGAATAAGGAAAAATAAGGCCAGGAAGGGGGTGGGCACATTAAGAGGATTATAAAATCACAGATAGCATGAAGTAGAAATAAAGTTTTTCTCCCTTTACTGAACCCAAAGTCATCCAATAAAGCCAATTTATCCCCATCTGTACTATGCATTTAAAGCACTATCATACCACTTTAAAGTGTCATGGCTTGTTGAGAGTTGCTAGGAGGCCCCGTTCCCCTCAAAGAGCTACAATCTCTAGAGCAATTCAACATCCAATCCCTCTTCCAAGGTAACTTCCCAGTGCATCTGCAGGATCACACCTGACTGTCCTGACAGCATCATGAGCACAAACCATGATGACTAAAAGCACCATAAAAAAGGGCTGGCTAGTGGGAGTGTCTGGGAACTGTAGTTCTTCAAAGAGCACAGGGGCCCTATAGCAATTCTCGGCCATCCTTAACCAACTACAGTTCCCAAGATGCTTAGGTGACTATCTAAAGAGGTATGAGACTGCTTTATAAGTTGACAGCGCCTAATCAGAGTCCAGGATAGAAGACTTCTTCACGCAGCACAGAATAAATAATGGAATTTGCAATCAAACGCGGCGACAGCCAACTTGTGGCCACTTTAAAAGGGTATTAGACAAATTCACGGAGGGTAAGGCTATTTATGGTTACCTACTCAGGGTGCCAGAATACTACCTCAAGAACCAGAGATGCCACATCACTGAATGTCACGTTTCAGGGGAAGAAACGCAAGAGCTTTGAGCTCATGTCCTTCTCGTTTGCTTTCCAAAAGAGGCCTCTGGTTTGTCACTGTGAGAAACAGGATGCTTGGCTAGAAGATGGCACATTGGTCTGAACATGCACACAGCTCTTTACACGTCCTTAAGACGTGAAGTAGACAGGGCCTGCACAGCATAATCTGAGCCGCAAACGTGGCAAGGAAAGAAACGGCTACACCCTAACTGCACCACATTTTATGCTACGGGATAGTCCCATACAAAGCCCAGGAACATATTAACCAGAGAAGCGCAAGGCTGGATGAAGCACCATGCGACAGAACACAAAGCTCATAATCCCTACTCAAACCGAAGTTCGGACTGGACTGTAAACACCAGGTCTTTTTGTTAGGACACACACTGAACTCGTTCCTCCTCAGCGTCCATTCAGTGTTCCTCAGAGATTGCAAATCTCTGTGTTTCACAGCCGCCTAATGCCCTTATCTGAAGCACCACCACATAATATTGCCAAGGTTGTTCATTTCCACATGACACAAGAGCAAAGGCTGCTATTTCAACAGCAGGGGATTTTTGTTTATTCCCTGAAGTTAGCCAGACCCGGTGAGCAGAAAGGGTGGAAGGTGTTCAGCCAATGTGGCCCTTCGGGTTTTTCTGTCTGGCCCCTGGAACTCAGCCCCACTCACCTCAGCCTGCCCACTTCACAGAATCACAGACTTGTTGAGTTGGAAGGGACCCAAGGGTCATCTAGTCCAACCCCCGGCAATGCAGGAATCTCAGCTAAATCGTCCGCTTCCTCCTCCTTACTCTGCCCTTGCAAAACTCAGCAGGGAGGACAAAGATAGAATTAGCGGTCTCAGCCTATCACACATTATAGATCTGCAGTCTGCTGGACTCCCCACTTTCTGCCCTACCTGCTGTCCCTGCCCCCCCCCCCCACAGCACCAAGCTCCCTGCTGCCTCTCCTGGCAAGTGGCAGCAGCCCCACAGGAGGGAAGCCAGGTGGGCACCACAGTGGGCCAAGGAGAAGGTGGGCCAAGGAGAAGGGACTGTCACTTGGTGGTACAAGTCTATGCTTTGTGCACAGTAAGATCCCTGCTTCAATCCCTGTCATCTCCAGGTAGGGCTGGGAACATACTTGTGTTCCCCACAGAGCTACTGACAAGTCCTTGTAGACCAGAGGAAACCCACATGGTCTCCTCCAACTATGATTCCCAACGTCTCCATGCTAGTTTTGGCTGGCAGTTCAGCAAGACCACTGGCCTTGGCGGAAGAGAGCTTCGCAACTGGGTAAGGGCACAGGGAGCTGCCTTAAAACAAGACACAACATAGGCTCATCTAGCTCTATATTGTCTACTCGGACTGGCAGTGGCTCTCCAGGGTTTCAGAAATGGCTCTCTCCTCACCTTACCTGGCGATGCCAAGGGCTGGACCTGGGACCTTCAGCATGGAAGGCAGATGTTCTGCCACTCAGCTACAGTCCCAACTCTCTCTTTTGAGTTGTTACAACTAGGCAATGCACATGGATCACGCTGAACAACTGCATCTAAAAGGCTTCTTCCCAACCTATTGGCTGAAACTACAAACGTTTAGGGGAAGAGGAGACCAGGGTGGTTGTTTTGTGCAAAAGGCCTGCAAGTATATCTTATTTATCTACATGCCTGTCTCCTGACACTACTTATCTCTGCTTGGGGTTCTAGTAAAAAACAAGGTAGATGTCAGTAGCCTGATCCCTGCCCACCTGTTCTCTAAAGCATCTCCTCCAATCTGGCAATTCTTATTTTTATGTCATTTTTTATTTAAACAACCCCCCCCCCCAAAAAAAAACACCCCTACTTATCCTTAACAAATAACAATTAACCCACTTGGAGATTTTGACATTCCAAATTATCTGTTTAGGTGGTTTTGGAATACAAATAAAATCTTCACGTATTAAAATCTTGCACGCTGATACTGAACATTACAGAATCTAAGTTGCACGTATATTATTTTGTTTTTTAAGTATCCCCATAGTGTTGAAGTTCAAAACATGTGAAAATCGCTTTGCAATTGGAAACACTAGATTTCAGAATCCAGACCCTTTACTGAATTTCAAGATCTGCGCAATATTTTGTTTCAGTGCCTCATTTGGTGTTTGGAACACAACTTCCAGGTCTTGGTTCTCAGCTGTGAACACTAGAGTTTGTTCTTAAAACAAGGCAAATAATAATAAGCATTTAGAGGGCATGCTCTTGAGATTCCAGGTCATCCAGCAGATTCTGCTACAGGAAACATTGGGCGCTGTGTCCAACCACAGCCAATGAGGTTTTCTGAACCAGGGATGGAAAACTGTGGTGGAGTCTCTGCTATCAAGGAAGAGTGCTTAACATGGGCAGTACTGATGCTGCAACTGGGAAGGGATGGGAAGAGACCAATAGCTCAGAGGTAGAACATGTGCAGAAGGATCTGATTCAGCCCCCAGCATCTCAAGGACATCATTTAGCCATGTTCAGAAAGAGGTCCACCTTTGGACTCTGAAGAACTCCTGCTAGCCAGACACTGGGTTAGCTGGACCAGTCCCCCTAAGGCAAATTCATATTTCCACAGCTCATCAGCAGAGCACCTGAAGGCCACAGGTTCAATCCCTGGGATCTCCAGGTAGATGGATGGCAGGTGGTGGCATGACCGACCTAGACAATGCTGGGCCAGATTGACAAATGATCTGGGATAAGGCAGCCTCCTACGAGATCCTGAAAATGAATTCTAGTTTTATTTTAAAAGATTAAAAACCACATCCAGACAACTCTAGGGATTCTGTTTGGAAAAAAGGGAGGAAAAGGGAGGAAAAGGAAGACCGCAGGAGAGGGAAGTCACATTGCCCCTGCTCAAAAAAAGCCACCAGTCTTTTTTACATTGTGTGTGTTGCATGCATGTCAATGGTGTGTTTCTGTCTCTGTAAGAAGAGGTAGAGGAGCAACTTTTCTGTATGAAACAAGGATGTTTAGAAGCCAAAGTAAGGTTCAGCATAGGGTCCAGATGTCCTTCGACCCACCCCCGACTAGGAGAGAAATCAACGCTCGCTGCAGATGTTTTTTCCACTCCACTATGCACTTGAAGCCATCACAGCTGAAAAAGTGGTGGTACTGTTCCTTTGTTAAAAACTTGCACAGTGGGTTGCCACTTAAAAGGCACTAGTATCCAACAAAAAAGTTGGGAGGTTCAAGTAACATCATTTAAGCAGTCCGTCAAGATTTAAATATGTGCATTAAAACAACAGCATTCTGGGAAAATATTTACAAGAAGCACCTTGTTTCGTGTAAGTAGCGAGAGGAGCGCATACACGCTCGGCACGTCTGCATGAGACCGTCGTTTTGGCATATTAGCACACGTCCGGGAAGGAGGGAAGCAGCACCAGAAACCAGGGTGGGTAAAGTTTCTGCATAGAGAAAGGCTTTGCTCATTTTTCTGCTCTAGCAGGCTTGCAAATAGCCACTCGCCCGGTCGCCTAGGGCGAGTCACCATCACCATCAGGCGACCAAGCAAGAAAGCTTTTGTAAAGTGGACGAGAGCTTGCTCTGACCACAGTACTCCCTCCTGCGAGGCTTGTAACATGCATAAGTGACACAGGCGTGTGTGGTCTGGCGGTAGAGTAAATGTTTTGTGAGCTAGGCACCTGCCCTCTTTGCAAAGCTGTGTTAAATGCATAATTTGCCATGGCCATTGTTACTGTTATTACTATTATTTAAATAAACAGCTCCTGCAGGGGAGGTACTAATCAGGATCAGGACCACAATGAAAAGATTAAATACAAAACAAAAAACCTTTTCCCCCAGCGCCATGATCCCACTCAAATTAACTCTCTGAATCCCCCCCCCCTTTTTCCCATGCCAAACAATAGCTTCTTAGAGGGAGTGGGAAGGGGAATTTTCAGCAACGCAGAAGAAGAGGGTTAACTGCTCGTCTCCCTGTCCATCACAGTCCCAATCCTGATTCTCCCCTGTCCCAATGGCTGGCTATTTAGCGTTAAAAATAATAATAATCACACAGCACCACGCTTTGCATTTCACAGGATATATATTGCTTGCTCCCTCGGTGTCTCAATAAAAAGCTACTGACTTCCCTTCAATGTTTTTCAAAGACTGGAGAGGCAGCCTTGGGAGCTTGAAGCAACTACCTGCAAGCGGATTTGGCAAGCGGCATCCTGGTTTGGTGTTCCGGGCAGGCAACAGGCATGCAAGCCCACAAGAACATCTACTGGCCGCAGCTTAGCATTTCAAAAAGAAGCCAAGAGGAGCTGCTCTCGCTTACAAGTATTTCCGGGCTGCTCTTAGTGCAAGTGGACAACCTTTGAGCGCAAGATGACCAAGGAGAGGTCAGCTTGACTGTTGGGCACGTGGTCACGGGGGGGGGGGGAGAGTCTACTGCAAGCCTCATGGGGCACCAGCTTTCCCACTTGGCTTGCAAAACCCTGCTGCCCAGGACCTTCGTGAGACAAAGGGGCTGCTCAAGTATTCTTGTCCTTGTAGGGAATGCTCTTTGCCTGCCAGAAACACCGATGTGCACAGGTTTTAATACTGCCGAAACATTTTGAATTTGCATCGTTCTCATTTGCTCCATGTTGTGCTTGCGCTATTGTCTTTGTATGCATCTGTTTGTTCTTGGGAGCACTTTTGGCTGGCAGGCGGCATGTATACACAAACAATAACGTAACGCAACATGGCTGCCTCTCTGGAGGGTGGCGGGCTGAGCGCTTTGCTGCTCTCAGCAAAGGGTCCTGTGCCTTCCAGCAGTGAAGCCATGAGGTGACCGGATGAATTCTCTGCTGGGGCGCCTCGCCTCTTGCAAGGGAAGCCCCCCCCCCCAAAAAAAGTGCATTTTCTCTTGAAGCTGGCTTGTGTTGCTTCTGTGCCCTGAATAAGTGTGCCCAAGACACATCGAAAACTCCCAAATGCAGACATACCCTTACACCACGCCTCCCCTATCTGGTGACCTCCAAATGTTTTGGACTACAACTCCCATGAGCCTTGACCACTGCAGTCCCTATGCTCCCCGACCTCTGCAATTCCCATGATTCCCAACCACTGCAGTTTCCCCTGAACCCCGACCTCTGCAACTCCCGTGACCTCCAAACTGCAGCAATATAAACCTGCTAGCACATTTGCAAAGCTAAGCAGGGTCCAGTATGGTTTGAAATTAGATGGGGGACCACATGCTGAGATTTCTGCATTGCAGTGGAGTTGGACTTGATGACCCTCAGGGGTCCCTTCCAACTCCACAAATGTCAAAGACATTCGGAGGTCACCAACTTCGGGAAGGCTGCCTTAACACACACACTCTTCCCCAGTAGGCATGTCAGTCACCACTGCCGCCATCTTCAGCTACTAGTTATGCGTTTCAGACAGTAGTCATCAGTTTGAGAGAGCCAGACCGAAAGCGGAGGATCTTCTTCTTGAGGTTGTGTGAGGCTTTAATCTTGACGAAGGCTTTGGCTGTGTTTTCATGGAGCTCGGAAGCGGCGGCGACCGCCTGGATGGGGAGCGTCTGCACAAACTGGGACCAGATGAGCCCCCCGCTCTCATCCGAGTCGCTGGTTGTTGTGCTCTCGCCCACAAACTCCACCTCGCTCAGGCTGGACTCGCTGTCCCCAAAGCAGTTCGTGGTGTAGTTGCTCCTCTCGTCCTCGCTGGTGTCCACCACCGTCGAGTGGAAGAGCGACTCGCACTCCACCGAATACTCCGAGTCGCTCGCGACGTAGGCGTAGGGGCTGGCGTATGGGTGGGGAGCCTGAGGGTAGGCCCCAAGGCCTTCCCTCCGGTTCCTCCTCACCCTCCTCAGGGCTTCTTCATAGGAGACCTCGGCCGACAGCTTCCAGCGGCGATAGTCGGCCCTCTTGTGCTTCGGTTTCGCCACCACCGGCTCCCGGCTGTGGGGCCTAACCGCCGACTTGAGGACGCCGGGAGGCCGACTCAGGAGGGCGGCCTCCGGCAGCAAGTGGCCGCTTTTCTTCCCTCTCGCGGTGGCCTTCTTCGGCTTCTTATTTGTATCCAGGTCGTCGGGGAAACGGCACTTCTTGCCGGAGGGTTTGGCCTTCTCCCTGCCGGCCTGCGGCCCATTTTCCAGCACGGTGACGAGGTGGGATCTGTGCTTCACCAAGGAGCTTTTGAGTATCCTGACGCTCCGGCTGCCCTTGTGAAGCCTGACCGTCTGCGGCTGAGCCGGGATGTATTTGGCGTTCACCAGCAGGCCTTCCTCCAGGCCCTGAGAGGACGACCCGTCGCTCTTGAAATCCAGCGGAGGCCTGGTTTCCTGAGGCGGCAAAACACCGTGGACCGCTTGTGCCCCACTGTTTTTGAACAGGATCTTTCGGGGCAGCTGAAGAGTTTTGCTTTCCTTCGGGGGTGTTGCGTGTTGGGGAGGGCTCTCCGCAAAAATCTGGCCACTTTCCTTGGGGACGTCGCCCTTGCTTGCGACCGGACACCGCGGCGGCTCTGGCGGTTTGACGTTCCTCGCCGCCTGCTGGCTTTGAAGTTCGTGGTTAGCATTTGGTGGGAAGACCACGGGCGCAGGAACCTTTTTGCTCTCCAGATGCTCGGTTTCTCTCGAATGCTGCTTCAGAGGGGAGAAGGCGCTGCTGTCAAGCGGTGTGCTGGCTCTGCTGGAATGGGGGAAGACCTGGTTTGGGTTCTTGAGAGCAGCGGCCGAATTGCCGCTTGCAACCCCAGGCGCTTGCCGGACACACAGGCTCCCGTGCCTCAAAATCCCTTTGGCGGGGTCCGCATTCAGATTCGTCCTCAGTTTGTTAGTCCGCACCAAAGGGGTCTTTTTTTGCACAAGGCTCAAGATGTAGCCGTCTATTTTCTTGCTGGCTGGGGGACAGGACTCGGGAGGAGAGCTATACGGGAGGCAGGAGGCGCCCGCTTTCGCAGAGTCGTGTTCGGGTCCCACGCAAAGGTCCGCAACGTTGTGCTCTGCCTCTTCCCTCGGGGGGTTGTCTGTCACCGGCAAAAGGAACATGGGGCTCTGCACCGCGACAGCGTGTAAAGGGCTGGGGTAGCGGTAAACGTCGTTCCCGTTTTTCGACACCAGGTCACACTGGTATTTTGGATGCACGTCTGCAACCACCTCAAGGGAATTAGAGTGCGGTGTGGACAACACTCGGCAGGCCATCCCCACCGACGGGTCTTCATGCTGGTTCCCTTTGTTATATTCCAGCCAGCCGATGAGATCTGAAAGGAAGAAATGGGGGAAAGTGAGGAAATACTCCACCGTCAAAGGAAACAACAATATCCGTGGATGGTAAATAGGCTGAGAAATTTTAACCTTCCAAAAACCAAAGTTCAAAATCCATATCCAGAAATGCTCAAGGACACAGTTTCCTGTAGAATTCAGATTTCCCATAATGCTACAGAAACATGGATTTCTCCCGCAAAACAACAACCACCTTAACAAATACTAGATTTTAAATATCGCTCTTCTGGTCAGGGCAGGGCTCCCCTGTCTGCAATTTCTTTAAATGGTTCTGGAGATAGGAATGTTCCCACCAAAACTCAAACCTTAAAAGATGGAAACTGGGTCAACTTTCAGAAAGGTTTCGCTTCATCCTTTCACGTTGAACAACAAGAGATCCTTGGCCTCAGCCCAGTAGACCTGAAGGAGCGTCTCTACCCCCCATCGTTCAGCTTGGACACTGAGGTCCAGATCCAAGGGCCTTCTGGCAGTTCCCTCCCTGTGAGAAGTAAGGTTACAGGGAACCAGGCAAAGGGCCTCCTTGGTGGTGGCGCCCGCCCTGTGGAACGCCCTCCCAGCAGATGTCAAAGAGAACAACAACTACTAGACTTTTAGAAGACATCTGAAGGCAGCCCTGTCTAGGGAAGTTTTAAATGTTTGATGTTTTATTCGTTCCGGAGGTCCGTTCTTAACCTGAAACCGTTCTTAACCTGAGGTACCACTTTAGCTAATGCGGCCTCCCGCTGCGCTATTTCTGTTCTCATCCTGAGGTAAAGTTCTTAACCTGAGGTACTACTTCCGGGTTAGCGGAGTCTGTAACCCGAAGTGTTTGCAACCCGAGGTGTTTGTAACCCAAGGTACCACCGTATTCTGCTGGGAGCCGCCCAGAGTGGCTGGGGAGGCCTGGCCAGATGGGCGGGCTATAAGTTATTATTATTATTATTAAGCACACCTGTATAGCTCTTATTTGGAGAAACAAGTCTTCTGTATCAGTAGGCTTGATCCCCAAAGTCCAGGTGTGACCCTGGTTGACCCAGCAGCCCCCATGGATGGAACCCAAAGTTGTGTCTCCAGTCCCACATGGCTCACTTCCTGCATTCACTTAAAGAATGAAGAGGTGAATGGGGAAAGCTTCACAGGGCTCAAGCCATCCCCGAAGCCACTCCAGGGAATCCCCACCTCCTTTCCCATACCTGCAGACATGGGCCGTCCATCAGAGCCACTCAGGGATGTGTCCAAAGGGCTGCAGAAGCAGGTGCTGGAGTGGCAGCTGGACAAACACTCGCTGAAAACAGAGTTAGAAGAGTTGGAGAGTGATCCTGAGGCCCCGTCGCTCAGCTCGTAAAAGCCTGTTTTAAAAAAACACACGGGGGAAAACCCATTAATCACGTGACACCTAGTTGATAGAAAAAGCCAAGCCTGGAAAGTAAACACATAATACGTGTTACATAATGCACCTTACAGCCATGTGAATGAATGAATGAATGAATGAATGAATGAATGAATGGATCTTTATTTGCGTCAGCCATCAGCCATAGCGATAAAACAACAATACGATATACAAAGAATAGAAATCAAAAGTCAATTATATAAAATACATTTTAAGGTTTTGAATCAATAGTCAAAGAGTGGGTCTTATTCTGATTGCCCCAGCTAAAAACCTTGCAACCTTTGCTGTCGCCTGCTCATCTTGAGCTGCCAAGAGAAGGGACACTGTGGCAGTGGTTGGGCAACCCGGAACAGACAATAAAAGGGGGGTGATAATCTCATCCCTCAAGTCTTTATAAAGAGTGCAAGCCAGAAGGGAGTGCGCCACCAATTCAGTACTGCCATCTCCACAGGGACATAAGCGTTTCTCGTGTGGAGTTACAGCCATGTGTTCTTCAAAGGATGCTTGATTCCTCCTGCCCGCTGCTTTTCTCTCCCAGTTCCAGACTCTAGGTTCCCCCCCCCCAATAAAGTTTCTGAGCATCCTGATACCTCCCCTTTTGATTCTCAGTAAGGTGGGACGCGGGTGGCGCTGTGGTCTAATCCACTGAGCCTAGGGCTTGCCGATGAGAAGGTCAGCAGTTTGAATCCCCGCAACAGAGTGAGCTCCCATTGCTCGGTCCCTGCTCCTGCCAACCTAGCAGTTTGAAAGCACGTCAAAGTGCAAGTAGATAAATAGGGAAGGTAAACGGCATTTCAGTGCGCTGCTCTGGTTTGCCAGAAGTGGCTTAGTCATGCTGGCCACATGACCCAGAAGCTGTACGCCGGCTCCCTCGGCCAATAAAGCGAGATGAGCGCCGCAACCCCAGAGTCGGTCACGACTGGACCTAATGGTCAGGGGTCCCTTTACCTTTAACTTAAGGCTGCTTTGGGTATGCAGACTTCACAACTGAAGCCAGAGTTTGCTATTTGTTTCTGGAAGTGAGAATATACCACTGTACTTCAGCTTGACAGCTGCAGCTATAAACCGAGGCTGAAATGAACACTGGCAAATACTTGAAATGGGCCAAAAAATTGCCGCATTTCCTCACAATGCAACGCTGTGAGAAGCCATGCCCACTTTATGTCTCCTTCGCAGTGTTGCTATCAGCGGCCTTCTCTGCACAAAGCCCTCTGCATGCACAGGTGGAAAAGGAATTGACGCTTAGTGTGTAGCACGATTCAGCTTTGGAACTCCCTGCCTATTGAAATCAGACAGCCACTTTCACTGTTCTCTTTTTGGTGTCTGCTTAAAACATTTTTTGCTGGAACTAGTCTATCAAGACCTGCAGGAGCTGACGTGTCTGCATCTTTTTGGCTGTTGATTTCACTCATCTGGTTTTATTGATATTCTTGATATTTCTCGCAAACTGCTTAGATGCTTCCCTACAATCAAGCTGAGTATGAATTTTGTTAAATAAAACAATCATAATCATGACTACTAATAATAACATTCGAGAGCTGCAAAATCTACCGTTGGTATTTAACTCCCATTAAATTAGCAAAAATGCATAAAACTGTGTCAAATGTATGTAGGAAATGTAAGGAAAAAGAAGGCACCTTTTATCACATGTGGTGGACATGTAAGGTAGTAAAAGAATTTTGGGAAATGATTTATAATGAGTTGAAAAAAATATTTTAAATAACTTTTTCTAAAAGAAACAACAACCCAAAGCTTTTCTTCTAGGAATCCTAGCTGCCGAAATCCAAAGGGAGCAGAAAAAATACTATTTATGTTTGCGACCACAGCTGCGCAGATGTTATTGGCCCAGAGATGGAAAGAAGATAAAGTCCCTACCAGAGGAGAATGGCAGATTAAATTGACGGATTATGCCAAATTGGCAAAAATGTCCAGAAGAATCAGAACAGTGAGCTTGGGTAGCTCAGTTGGTTAAAGAGCGGTGCTGATAACGCCAAGGTTGCAGGTTCGATTCTCCATATGGGACAGCTGCATATTCCTGCATTGCAAGGGGTTGGACTAGATGACCCTTAGGGTCCCATCCAACTCTGCAATTCTCTGATTCCCATAAGAAGAACCTTGCTGGGAAACATGCAAGCAAGACCTGACCACGAGAACACTCTCCTCTCCTGTGTTTCCAGAAACAATTCTTTCAGTAACAGCCCTGGTTCATTCCTACCTGAGCTGGGGCGGCTGTCCGTCTCGAGCTGCTCGTCGGCCGTTTTCTCAACATCCAGCCTCAGGTCGCTAATCTGCTTGTCCAGTTCTTGCAACTGGTTTAACAAACCCGCGTCCCTCCGTCGCAGGCAATTCTAAAAAGCAACGAAAAGACAAAGAGACTCCTGAGCAATGATGGGAGAGGAAGAGAAAAATGAGCTGAAATAGCAGAGATCCACAAACTTTGCTTCAGGGACCCAAGTGTCAGGCTTTGGGGAACCGGGTTCTTCCCCCGTGGCAGTAAACAAAAGATCAACCGAAAGGAACTTCTTAACCAGTTAGAATCTTTAATAATCACAGTGTGAGAAATCTAGAAATGGCGGTGCTCCCAATTAAGGTTTACACCCCCTCCATCCCTATTAATCTACGTCACTCCTACGCCTTGTAATCTGAGCTTATACCCTCTGTGCTTTCTGTTCTGACACTTTCCGAGCTCTCCGTGTCCTTGGAGAAGGGGGTTGGATGCTGTCCAGAGATTGTGAATCTTTTAACTCTCTCTCTTCCAGTGTTTCTTCTGCTAGCTGTTCCCCATCCAGTATTTCCCAGCTTCTGCCTTCTGAATTATGCCCCTCTGCAAACCACTGTTCCAAATCTGTGCTGTCCTCCTGTTCCTGGGAAGATTCAGGCATGGTCTCCTCAATCCTTCCCTTCTGCACTCATCACACACCTGGGATTTATTTGTTTACAGGTGCGGTGTGGCCATTGTTCAAGGCCTGTGGTACAGTCCTACCCATGATGCTGCCCTCTAAAATCCTGCACGCCTTACTGACCAGGAAGGGGAGTGTTTCCTCTTCCTCCCACCCATGTCGTCGTATCCCATCCAGTGCCATTTTTAAAAGAAACACCTTCTTTCCCCCTTGATCCTGGAAGCTTTTTTATAATTATTATTATTATTATGTTAAAGAATGTTATAAGCCCACCTGTCAAAAGTGGCCCATGGAGGATGTGCCAGTTTTGGACCCAGTCAAACCCAGTTTCCTAACTGGATTCTCGTTGTACTCCCCCCACCCCCACCCCCGGGCACGTCAACAGAATCGGAGCCCTGTGTGTTTGATCCAATACAGTCTTCAGGAAAGTAAAGGACCCAGGGTCTGAACATGTCAGGCTACGAATGTGTTTTATAATGCAGGCATTGAGATATAACCCTCTGTTGCAATCTATATATGCTTATAAGCATGCAAGCAAGAGAGCTGGATCAACGTTAAAAGGGGGATAAAGGCACACAGTAATTCCCTTCACTATCCTCAGTTACACAAATGCATTACTTTCTCAAAATAACAACAGAGCTTAAGCAAATTTGCAAAGGTGTTCTTGATGCAAACTGCTATAAAGAATATATTTAGAATACGATCATTAACCTCCGGGTCAGAGCAATCAGTTTTCCTGCTGAATCTCATCATTATATCTCTCCATCATCTTGCCTGTCTACATTGCTTTGTACATATCATTGTTTCGCTGCATTTCCTCTGAAGAAGAAAAAAATGTTACAGGGAATGGTGGAAAATTCATTAACTTATCAGGTCTGATCTGATGACAAAAAAACGTCAACGCCTTTGCTTGCGGGATGTTGTCATTCAGGTTCCACACAACGAAAATCAGCTAGCAGTCTCAGGCCAATTCTATGACACTGTGAATATATCCAGCATGTGGCTTAGTGGCTAGAATGTTGAACTAGGACCTAGGAGGCCACGGGTTCGATTCCCCACTCAGTCACATGAAGCTCACTGGACAACACTGGGCCAGTTACTATCTCTCAGCCTAACCTAATAATTTAATAATAATAAGTTTATTATTTATATCCCACCCATCTGGCTGGGTGGCCCCAGCCACTCCGGGCGGCTTCCAACACATATAAAAACACAACTAAACATCAAACATTAAAAGCTTTCCGATACAGGGTTGCTTTCAGATGTCTTCTAAAAGGTGTGTAGCTCTTTATTTCCTTGACATCTGATGGGCGGGCATTCCACAGGGCAGGTGCCACTACCGAGAAGGCCCTCTGCCTGGTTCCCTGTAGCTTTGCTTCTCGCAATGAGGGAACCGCCAGAAGGCCCTCGGCGCTGGACCTCAGCGTCCGGGCAGAATGATGGGGGTGGAGATGCTCCTTCAGGTCTACTGGGCCGAGGCCGTTTAGGGCTTTAAAGGTCAGCACCAACACTTTGAATTGTGCTCGGAAACGTACTGGGAGCCAGTGAAGGTCTTTCACGACCGGTGTTATATGGTCGCAGCGGCTGTTCCCAGTCACCAGCCTAGCTGCTGCATTCTGGATTACGACTTTTTGATTCCTGAAATTCATTCTGATTGTACAAATAAAATATCAGACAGAATTCTGAAGGCTATGTTGTTAGTGTGTGAAAACAGGTAAGGTCAAAGAATCCCCAGGTATGCGCCTCCAGATGCTGCAGAAACATAGCTGTCTACTTTTCCCTTTTTTTAAGGGAAAGTCCCTTATTCTGAATAGGATTCCTCGCAAGAAATGGGAAAAGTTGACAGCTATGTAGAAATCAGGTGCCATCATGGCGTTTTCACTTGGTAGCAAGTGGCCAGTAGCCAAGTGCAAAATGCGCCCAGCAGCTGGTGAATTTCGAACAATGATGTACGACACAAGATTATTAGAGGAGGGAGAAAGGTTGTTTTCTGCTGCTCCAGAGAAGCGGACACAGAGCAATGGTTCCAAACTACAAGAAAAAAGATTCCACCTAAACATTAGGAAGAACTTCCTGCCAGTAAGAGCTGTTCGACAGTGGAATTTGCTGCCAAGGAGCGTGGTGGAGTCTCCTTCTTTGGAGGTCTTTAAGCAGAGGCTTGACAACCATATGTCAGGAGTGCTCTGATGGTGTTTCCTGCTTGGCAGGGAGTTGGACTCGATGGCCCTTGTGGTCTCTTCCAACTCTATGATTCTATGATTCTATGATTCTATGATTATCCCTCCCTCTGTTTCTGATCTTCAGGCTGTGTATGCTGTTGCATTTGTGTCCAAAACGCACACCCCATGCTCAAGAAGGGGGCATCCGCATGCTTGGAAGAATCCCAAAGGTTTCTAGAAGATAGAAAATCATCTTAAGAAAATTATTGCTGGCTGGCTGTTTGGGGACAGAGATGGAACAAGTGCGGGAGGAGGGAAAATGCAACGGGTGGAATCCTGAACAGCAGCATTCCATGCTGCAATATTTGGTTGCAGCTGCTATTTATATTATGCCAAATGATGCTTTCCAGCGTCAAATGCACAAAAGAGCTAAATTAAGACTGAAAGGGAACTTCGCGGTACAAAGCATCTTGCAAAACGAAGACCTGAATATATTAGATTTCCCAGACTTGAGTTTCTTTTGTAGGCTATTGGCAAGGCAGGTCTATCGCCTCTCTAATGATGCCAGAATTTCCTTTCTAGTAGTGCCAGTGTCCACTCCAGCAGGCACAAGACCAGGATTACGTGACGGGCAGAGAACTTTGGCAAATCCCACACAGCATCGCTGACGCTTCGGCTAACTGGGACTAGGAAGGCGACCAAACTCTTGCTTACTCAAGGAGCACAAGTCCCAAGATTTGGTGCTTTCTCCGGGACTCCCCAGCTAATAGGATTACATGGTCATGTTCTCAAATCCGATCATGGTGGCCCTTTCTAAGTAAACAGACAACTGTCTGGGAATCTGAGGAACTGAGGCAGACAGCGGTGACAAGAGATGAAGTTCTAGGCCGAACAGGCCAAATAAAAGCTGACGAAACGCTGGGTCCAGATAGCCTCTACTCAAAGAGTCCTCAAAGAACTCAGATGTGAAATTACTGCTCTTCTAACAAAATATGCAACTTGTCCCTCAGATCAGCCTCCACACCTGAGGACTGGAATGTAGCCAATGTAACACTAATTTTTTAAAAAGGGATCCAGAGGGAAACGGCAGGCTTGCTAGCTTAATGTCCATCCTGGGAAAACTGATGGGATGGGGAGTATTGGCAAAGATAAAAAAAGCCAAGCATATGGAAGAACAAGCCTTGCTGAAGCAGAGCCAGCATGGCTTCTGCAAGGAGAAGTCCTGTCTCACAAACCTATTAAGAGTTCATTGAGAGTGTCAACAACCAAGTGAAGATTCCTGGATGGTGCCTGGCGTCTCCACCATCTGGAGGTGCGTGCCTGGGGATCACTGGGTCTTGACTGTTTTCACACACTAATACCCCTTCCTGTAGAATTCTATCAGTTATATTTTATCTGCACACTCAGAAGGAATTTGAGGAACCAAAATTGTGGTGTTGTTTTTTGGTGCAGCCTGAGCAAAAGCAGTGAACAATGTCATAGTTATTTTCTGTAGCTTGTCTTCACTTACCCCACCCCGCTGCCCTGCTCACAGTCGTGAAGAATATTCTTATGTTACGAATGCTTTAAGTTATCATCAAAGCTCTTAACCTAGCTCAGGGTTGTCATCTGAACTAGCCAGATGTTTAATTGATAATCAATCACAGCCAGTCCATCATTTGAAAAATAAGACTTTAGAGCAGTCTCGTCCAAAAACAGCAACTAGACATCCCATTGTAACCTCGGTTTAACGAGCCATTTGGCGCCTAGCTTGTATACCTGAGTTTCTAACACTGGCTCATCATGTGCTAGTCCTGAACCTTCAACAGAAACTACTGGAGAGAAAAAGGTTGAGGCTGTCAAGTATAGTGTGGTTAAAAGTGTCAGACAACTACAGTGGTACCTCGGGTTACATATGCTTCAAGTTATAGACTCCGCTAACCCAGAAATAGTGCTTCAGGTTAAGAACTTTGCTTCAGGATGAGAACAGAAATCATGCTCCGGCGGTGCGGCAGCAGCAGGAGGCCCCATTAGCTAAAGTGGTGCTTCAGGTTAAGAACAGTTTCAGGTTAAGAACAGACCTCCGGAACGAATTAAGTACTTAACCCGAGGTACCACTGTAGCTGACTTTGAGAAGACATCTGAAGGCAACCCTGTTTAGGGAAGTTTATAATGTTTGATGTTTTATCGTTTTCAACATTCTGTTGGGAGCTGCCCAGAGTGGCTGGGGAAACCCAGCCAGATGCGCGGGGTATAAATTATTATTATTATTATTATTATTATTATTATTATTATTATTATACTAAGACCTGGGTGACCGTGAGCCTGCCACACCCTCTCAGTCTAAAGCACCTCACAGGGTTGTTGTGAGAATAAAATAGGAAGTATGGGGAACCGAGCTGTCAGAGCTGCCCGAGGTCCCAGCTCACAAAGGACCAACGCCAGTCCGTTGTTATATACAAAAGTCTTTATTGAAACGCAGTTTCGATTTCAAAGCCGCGGCGTGCAGCCCTACGTCTTAAACCCTAGACCGCTGAAGCTCCGTCTGAATCTCCACCCCCCAGACACCAGTTTAAGACTCTAGCCTTGCTCCACCTCTTCGTTTGCTCTTTCCTCCTCTGGGTCCGCCTGTCCGCTGGGGTCTTGCCCTTTCTAGACTCTTCTGACGCTGAGTCCCCTGAGTCTTCCCCCTCCCTCCGGCGGGCTTTAGGACCTGGTTCCCAATCCGGGTTACCTGCTGTGCCGCGCGCCTGTACATTCGAACTTGGCGCGCGCGCCCAGCCGGCAACCTTCTTCCTGACCGTTACACTGCTCCTGTCACTGCTTCCCCCTTCGGAGAGGCTAGCTGGACCTGACCTCCCCTCCGTTCCCTCACTCTGCGATGGAGGCGTGGCCAGCCCTGATTCATCTTCTCTCCCTGCTGGAGAAGCTGGTCCTGATACATGGGACTCTTCCCCCCCACTACGCTCTGGTGGAGGAGCGGGTCCTGATCTCTCGCTGCTGCTTTGGGAGTCCCCGCTGGCCCCTTGCTTCTGGTGTGTCCCCCCTGGGACCCCCCTTGCCCTGGCCGTCGGCGCCCCCCTCTGGGAATCTTCTGATTCGCTGGAGAAGCTCATGGAATCTCTCGGGCCACTCTCATACTCCCCTACGCTGCCCTCAGATTCTTCCCCTTCGCTCTCCATTTCCTCTCTCCCCTGTGCCTCTGCTCCTGAGCCCCTGACACGAGCGCACCACCCTTAAACTCCTTGGATATAAAGGCAAATAATAAATACATAAAGGCTCACTGGTCATGCTAGCTGGAGCTTGTAAGAGTCCAACAACATCTTGAGAGCCAGGAGCTGAGATAATGCACCTTGATTCACTACATGACAAAGGCTAGATGATCCTTTGGGTCCCTTCAAACTCTACGATTCTGTGAGGTGCATTAGCACAAAGCACATCCATGCATTATTCCCCCCTTCCCCTACATGCACACACCACGCTGAGCTGCTGCTCACGAGATTCATTTCCCGTGACTTCCAGATGGCTGGTCTGACTGTGAGCCATCCATCAGGTTCCTATCGATGTGACAGAGCTCTTCAGAGTCCTCTGGCATCTATCTGCCTGCTGTCATTTACGCAGCACAGTCAACATATGAAGGGCTTTGCAGGATTCCTTAAGCAAAAGACACAGGTCTCTGCCTGCAAAGAGCTTACAATGCAACATTTGTCTGAGAAGACTACCCGGGGGGGGGGGAGAACGCCAAAGATTGACGTCCTCTTTGTACCGTTTTCACCGCATGCTGAAGACACGACTCTTTACTCTGGCCTTTTGACAGTTGTTTTGCAGGTCCCACCTCTTTGGTTCGAAATTCGCCAGGGACATTTTGCTCCTGGCTAGTGGCCACTTGCGACCAAGTGAACATTTCTGGGTGCCAGGATGGTGCCTGATGTCTCCACCATCTGGGGATCATTGGATCTCGACTGTTTTCACACACACTAATAGCCCACCCTGTAGAACTGTATCTATTATCTTTTATCTGCATAATCGGAATGAATGTCAGGAACCAAAATGCCTTTTTTTTCTGTGCAGGAACAGTGAACAATGTTCTAGTTAATTGCTCTTGCTTGTCTTCACTCCCCACCCTACCCCACTGCCCTGCTCACAGTTGTGAAGAATATTCTTACATTTTGAATGGTCCGTGTCAACATTAAGAAAAAGAGGCAGGAATTGGCCAAATATATTTGTGGACTGTCCCTGGGTCAAGTGACTTTCCTTCTTAAAGTTCTCAAAGTTCTTAGCCTAGAGCTCAAGGTTGTCGTCTGAACTAGCCAGATGTCTAACCAAGTATCAAACACAGCCATTCCGTCATTTGAAAAATAAGACTTTAGAGGTGTCTTGCCCCCAAATGGCAAGTAGAAATTCCGTTTTGGCGACTGTAACCTTGGTTTAAGCAGCCATTTGGCGCCTAGCATATATACCTGAGTTTCTAACACTGGTTCTGTTCCAATATATATATATATAAAGTAAAGGTAAAGGTACCCCTGCCCGTACGGGCCAGTCTTGACAGACTCTGGGGTTGTGTGCCCATCTCACTCAAGAGGCCAGGGGCCAGCGCTGTCCGGAGACACTTCCGGGTCACGTGGCCAGCGTGACATCGCTGCTCTGGCGAGCCAGAGCCGCACACGGAAACGCCGTTTACCTTCCCGCTGGTAAGCGGTCCCTATTTATCTACTTGCACCCGGAGGTGCTTTCGAACTGCTAGGTTGGCAGGCGCTGGGACCAAGCAGCGGGAGCGCACCCCGCCGCAGGGATTCAAACCGCCGACCTTTCGATCGGCAAGTCCTAGGCGCTGAGGCTTTAACCCACAGCGCCACCTATGATACAGTCAAACATTGGTTCCCAAACAACTCCGTTACCGCACGTTTTGGCTCCTGAACGCTGAAAACCCAGAAGTAAATGCTCCTATTTTCAAACGTTTTTTGGAACCCGAATGTCCGACGCAGCTTCCGATTTGTTAAGGAGGCTTCCTTGCCACTTCTGGGCAGGCAGAAGGGCAGCTCCTTTCTGTACAGAAAGCAGCTGACTGGAGCAGGTGCAAAACCAGAGGCCAAGCTGATCAGAGCAGCCTGGCAGGCAGGGCAAGGAGAAAAAGTAGGAGTGAATCACAGAATCAAAAGACAAAGCCATCAGTTGAAGCTGTCTATCTGCTGCCAGGCCAGATTCAAGGTGGGCAAGGCTCAAAGGTGTTTCTTATTTTAAAAGTCCAAGGAGATTCCGACTAAACACCAGGAAAAACTTTGGGACAGTAAGAGCTGTTTGACAGTGGAACAGTCTCCCTCGGGCGGTTGTGGACTCTCCTTCCTTGGAGGTTTTTAAGCAGAGGCTGGATGGCCATCTGTCACGGATGCTTAACTGAGATTCCTGAATTGCAGGGGGCTGGACTAGATGATCCTTGGAGGCCCTTCCAACTGTACAATTCTACGGTTTTATTAAACAACTTGGGAATGGGCTACTAGAGAGACTGACCTCCTGGTGGCATCAACAGTTTCCACTGTTCACTTTGTGTCCACCAGAAGCAGGGCCTTCTGTGTGGTGGCCCCTTTCATTCATTCATTAACATTAGTAATGAATCAACAATCCACTCATTTAGATGCACACTGAAGACATCTATCTATCATCTACCTACCTACCTACCTACCTACCATCTATCTATCTCTATCTATCATCTACCTATCTATCTATCATCTATCATCATCTATCTATCTATCTATTTATCATCATCTATCTATCTAATCATCCATCCAAGCCTTTTCAGAATGAAATTTCAATCCTGTAGTGTTGAATTGATCCTGTAGTATCAAATTGAATATTTTCAAGCATCCGCCTTCACTGTCCTCTTTTTGGCACCTCCTAAAAATATTCCTGTTCAGACAAGCATACCCAGATGCTCGGAAAGTTGAGGCAACTTTATTCTGTTTCAGTATTCTATATTTTGTATGTTTTAAAGTATGGTTGTGAGTCCACCCCCCCCCCTTGATTTTATTATTTTACCTTTAATATATATATTAAAATAAATGGAAAGAGGCTGAGTGAGGCCAGGTCCTCATTTCTCAACCTCCCTCCCTCCAAAGTCTATACTGACTGGGGCTCCAACAATGCAAGGTTCTGCACTTGGGCAGAAAGAACCAGATTCAAAAATAGAAGATTAGCCTTTTTTGCTGCTGCATTCAACTGCTGGCTCATGTTCAGCTTGTGGTCCACCAAGACCCCTAGACCCTTTTCACATGCACTGTTGTAAGCCCGGCGGCTTCCAAAGAGGATCAGACCAACTGATGCAGGATACGGCTGTCAATGGCTACCAGTTACAAGGGGGATGTTGTGCCAACACTGGAGGAAGAAGTATTCTTCTGAATGCCAGCTACTTGAATGCGCAGTTGGGCCAAAGGACAGTTGTGCTCAGGTACTGCTTATGGGTAGTTAAAGCTATGGTTTTCCCGGTACTGATGTATGGAAGTGAGAGCTGGACCATAAGGAAGGCTGATCGCCGAAGAATTGATGCTTTTGAATTATGGTGCTGGAGGAGAGTCCCATGGACTGCAAGAAGTTCAAACCTCTCCATTCTGAAGGAAATCAGCCCTGAGTGCTCACTGGAAGGACAGATCATGAAGCTGAGGCTCCCAGACTTTGGCCATCTCATAAGCGAAGACTCCCTTGAAAAGACCCTGATGTTGGGAAAGATGGAGGGCACAAGGAGAAGGGGACGACAGAGGACGAGATGGTTGGACAGTGTTCTCGAAGCTACAAACATGAGTTTGACCAAATTGCGGGAGGCAGGGGAAGACAGGAGTGCCTGGCGTGCTCTGGTCCAGGGGGTCACGAAGAGTCGGTAACGACTAAACAACAACAACAAAGTTCCCTTATATCTCTCTTAAAATAATAAACATGCCACAATCTTGCGTAATGTATATAAAAGAAGTTTACTCACATCATCAGTTCACAGTTGGATCCCTGAAGGCAGACTTGGTTACAAAGTATATACATGTGGATCTGTCCCATATGGGGATAATCCCAGTGTCCTCTGTTGGCTGAGAGCCAACAGAGCATTTCTAGCTAAATGGCTGCTCCAACAACGGATGAAGTCAAAGAGAGAGAAGGTGCGCTGCGTGACTTGCCCTTTTGTTACCTGGACAGGTAACGTCACACCCACCTCCAGTCACATGCAAAAGGAAGGATGCTCCAGCTCAGGAGGAAACAGGAAGTTTCGACTGGCTGGACCAAACAAAATTTTGGGGTCGCACACTTACGAAGCTAGTGAGTTCCATGGTTTCGCCATGCGCTGTGTGAAAAAGTCTTCCAGCCCTGAATCTTCCAAGATTTTGCTTCAATGGACATCCATGAGTTTTAATATTACAAGAGAGAGGTGGGAAGTTTTCACTCTCTTTCTGAATTATTTTAGAAACGTTCATTGTGTCACTTCTTATTCACCTTCCCTCTAAGTGAAAACATCTCTACCCCTTGATAATGTTGTCTGCCCTTTTCTGAGCCTTTTCCCCCAATTCTACACCATTTGCATGACATTGCAGTATTTGCACTTACTGTAGAGTTGTTGTTGTTATTTTATTTATACCCCGCCCATCTGGCTGGGTTTCCCCAGCCACTCTGGGCGGCTTCCAACACAATTTTAAAATACAGTAATGCCTCAAACATTAAAAGCTTCCCTAAACAGGGCTGCCTTCAGATGTCGTCTAAAAGTCTGGTAGTTGTTTGTTCTTTTTGACATCTGGTAGGAGGGTGTTCCACAGGGCGGGTGCCACTACCGAGAAGGCCCTCTGCCTGCCATGGCGTCACGAAGAGTCGGACACGACTAAACGACTAAACAACAACAATTGCTTATGGGCTTCCCATAAGCATCAGGTTTACCATTGTGAAAATCAGGTTCTTCTGATGTCCTCCCCCAGTTCCATCTGCCTTTGGAGGACAGCATACAGGACCTGTGTTCTATTGCTTGCCCATAGCTCTGATTCCTTCCGGTTCCTTCGAGGAATAGCGGGCGTCAAAAATTGCATTGCAACACAGAGGAAGGTGGCTTGTGATTCTGGAGGGACAGAAGCGTGGTTGCTTTCAGCCTGGCATCTACCAAGGAGGTCTATGGCAAGCCCTGACCCGCACCATGCAGGCTGGAGGAGACTCTGTTGCTGATGTGCCCACACAGAACATCTGGACACATGGAGCAAGATTATTGCTAGTGCAAAACCTGCCTGTCTTCATAAAAGCCTGGCTAAATGATCCAGCATTCTGTTCTTACAGTGGTCCATCGGATGCTCGAGTTCGAAGCCCGGACGTTGGAGCTGAGCACAGCAGCCCTCTCCCATCCTGTGGTTACCTTACCAAAACACTATCTGCAACATACTGTCAACAAACACTTCTTTCCCCGGTTACTTGGTTGAAACTATGGGCAAGTCTGTGGTCCGAATTACTGCCCCCCCCCCAAATTGGTTCTCTTTCCTGGTTGAACTATCCAATGGCAGTGGTTGCAATGACAGCTGCTAAAAATGCCCATGCGTTTTCTGCATTCCTTCATCGCCCAGTTCCCAGCTCACACCTGCAAAACAGATGTTCCACACACACCTGTACCTTGTTGTGTTTATGGTAATAAAGCCCTGTTCAGGGAAGTTTTTAATGTGTGACATTTTAGTGTATTTTTGGTCTCTGTGGAAGCCGCCCAGAGTGGCTGGGGAAACCCAGCCAGATGGACGGGGTAAAAATAATAAATTATTATTATTATTATTATGGACACAGGGTTTGAAACTAGCAGGGCGTCAGGTGCATTTTGCACCTAAAAATTCTCCATTTGCGAGCACCTCCAAAAGTCTGGGCTGACACTCAAGGATTACTGAAATGTTATGTGCTTTGAAGTACAGCGGTACCTCGGGTTACGAACTTAATTCATTCCAGAGGTCCGTTCTTAACCTGAAACTGTTCTTAACCTGAAGCACCACTTTAGCTAATGTGGCCCCCCCGCTGCCACAGCGCCACCACCGCACAATTTCTGTTCTCATCCTGAAGCAAAGTTCTTAACCCAAGGTACTATTTCTGGGTTAACGGAGTCTGTAACCTGAAGCGTATGTAACCCGAGGTACCACTGTATACATTAAGGATAGACAATACGTTAAGGAATTTAACAATAAAGAGTAGAATGTTTTGAAAACTGAAGTATGGTACCAATATTTTTATTGTAAACACCGAATTAAACATGCATTAACCATTTCTGCTAAAAATGTGATATGAACAATGTGTCACTTATGTGAATTGCGTATTAGTCCATGCTTATCAGAATACTAAATAAAAAGTGTTGCCGACCCACCCCCTTCAGTAGCGACTAGACATTCTGTTTTGGCACCCACAACCCAGGTCCCACAAGCTATTTGGCCTCTAGCTTTTCTATCCCAGTTTCTAACGCTGTATGGCACAGAATGTCCACAAACTTTCCAACTGATCCGGGAACAGAGCTGCTGGAACATGTGCAGTCCAACTCCTGTGAGGGAAGCGAAAACTATCCCTTTGGCTGGGACTGAAAACTTCGCACAGGATTTGTAGAACGGAATGAGCGTTGTGGCATTCAGGTTCTAGATCCTGAAAGAGCTGCTGTATGAAAGATGGGGAATCTTGCATGCTACTTCCACTGTCGGTGCAACAGTGACCTGGCAAGCAGGGAAAGGGGGACACCAGGACTGATAAAATGAGGAGTAGAAGCTATTTGAACTGACCATTCTGCTTCCTGGCTGCAGGCTTCTTGTTTGTTCTAGCAAGTGACCGCTACTTGTGGGTCCTTCACCGTCACCCATCACCCAGCCCCTTTTCGGTCCAGTATACCTGAAGGAGCATCTCCACCCCCATCATTCTGCCCAGACACTGAGGTCCAGAGCCGACGGCCTTCTGGCGGTTCCCTCACTGCGAGAAGCCAAGTTACAGGGAACCAGGCAGAGGACCTTCTCGGTAGTGGCACCCGCCCTGCGGAACGCCCTCCCACCAGATGTCAAAGAGAACAACAACTACCAGACTTTTAGAAGACATCTGAAGGCAGCCCTCTTTAGGGAAGCTTTTAATGTTTAACAGACTACTGTATTTTAATACTTTGTTGGAAGCTGCCCAGAGTGGCTGGGGAAATAATAAATTATTATTATCATTATTATCATTATTATTATTACTTCGTGACCCCCTGTAATGTTTCCCACTGCGGCGCTCCTAGTCCACTCCAATGCTCCTTGCACTCTTGCATGCACAACACACTGCCTTTTAATATATTGTTCAAAATCAAACATACCAATCAAGCACATTGTTGGGCCATAAGCAACATTTCCATCTATTTTTACTGAGATGGAGTGATTCTTGGCTTCACTGACTTTGACTGCAGAAGCTGAGTTGCTTTCGTCCCCCACTCCCAAGCCTCGGCGCACAGACCTCGCCTTCCTTGGCAGAGAAAGTCGTGGCACAGAAGACATGAACAGCCTCACTTAACAAGCTGCCAAGGGCAAGAGACTCGAGTCTGACAATCCTTTCTTTTTTCATTGTGGCAAAAGTAACAGCTCCCCTGAAACTTCCCTTGCACAAACCTCCGCTGGAACGGAGCACACAGAAAGGCCTTGGGTGCCAGCAGTCGCAAGCCAGCTGGAACCTCTTGCCTTGCAAGCTGCGCACGGGAAAGGAAGGAAAACCCTCCTTTGCTGCAGTGGGCAAAGATCCCTTTGCTCCTGCACTATCCCCAGTGGAATGCAGCAGCAGGATCCAGTCTAGGGGAGCACCAGCCAATTCCCATGCCTTTGCTGCCAGTGTATTTCTTAGCGGCGCTGCAGAAGGTGTTCCCGCTGGCTTTGCAGAGTGGAAAGCATGCAAGAGCAGCGCCGTTCCCACTCATTTCAGTGATGCTTGTGCAGGAGAATTTCCCTGGCAGCCATTGTTCTCTGCAGGCTCTCCTCCTCCCAGGACAGGCAGGGCTGTAAACTCAGAGGCAGAGTGCCCGCCTTGCACGCAGAAAAGTCCCAGGTTCAATCCCCGGCCTCTCCACGAACACCCTTCATTTGAAACCCTGGAGAGCTGCTGCCAGCCAGTGCAAGCTGTACTGAGCTACATGGGCCAATGGTCTGCCTCAATTTAAGGCAAGCTTCCTTTGAGCCATGCTTAATCCAGGTACCTCGAATTGTGTTCTTGGACACCTAAGAGTTGACTACAGAAATAGACTACAGAGATCAGGTGATGCTCTAATCATTTCGCCCAGTTCTTCCTAATTCCCCTTTTACGATTCAACAAAAGCAATCTCCGAAAGGCCCCAGCAAGGACAGAAACTCAATAAGATAAATGCTTCCTTCCTGGCCCTCATGTCTGCTCTTGCCAACACGGACACACAGTCCCTTAACAGCATCTGCAGGAGGCAAATTAATTCCATGCAGCAGGCAATCTAATACTGGAGTCCGTGCCCAAGGAATACAGCGAGCTGGCGATACACTTCTTCGCCAAGTGCCCTCCCCAAATCTCCCACGAAAAGACGAAAGGAAAAACCACTGAATTTAGGAAGGAAAAAAAGGAAAAGCCATTCCCTAAGGTTACTTTCAGTGCAGTGCGGTGGCAAACACACCCACCCACAGCTCCCTCCCCTCCACCTCATTTGGAAGCTGCAGTAATTAATCACTACATACTAGCAGCTATGGCTGCTATTGTTAGACCCCAAAGAGGATGAGCAAAGGGGAGGCCGGAGAACAGGAGCAGGAGTCTGGCTGTCCTGCCTAGGGTAGAGCAGATTTAAAAAATTATTATTATTCTGATTTCTGCACTAGGATACTACCCGCAGATTGCCTCAGACAGAACCATTCGATTCTTTGAGACAGACTGGTGTCTATTCTGCATCCTGCAGCTCTGATGTTTTGGAGCACTGGGAGACGCCAAATCACACAGTGCCCCTGCGTCTCCCACAAACTCATACAAGAAAGGGGGTGTCCCCACATTTTGTATGGCCACGGGTGAGTGCCCAGATCCACTCTCTGCTCCCTCATTTGGAGCGGAGCCTCAAATCCCCTGCAATGGGGCTGCCTGCCACTGACTTGTAACCGACTGAGACAGACAGCTCGGTTTTATTCTGCATGCACACTCGATCTCACACACACCCTCACCGATGAGTTGGCGCTTGCCCTTTCTTTCCTTCTCCCCCCCCCCCCAACCCATCTACAGTCACCCCATAAGCTTTTGGGGGGTGGTCACTTCTGTATGGAAGTGACCGGTCATTGCGCTCCCAATGGAGCAGCTCTAAAAAAATATATCTCCAAGTGTATTTCCAGCAGGGAAGCTGTCTCAGGCGCCCAAGACAAACCTCTTTTTATCCCCTGCAAACCGCCTCTCTCTGAGGCGCTCCTGATCTGCAACCGAGTGGCGTAGCGTGGGTTGTCAGCACCCGGGGCAAGGCAAGTAATTTGCACCCCTAACCCGTGGATTTGCGCCCCCTAACCCTAACCCCCAGATGTTGCGCCCGGTGCGGCCGGCCCCCCACCCTGCACCCCCCACGCTACGCCACTGCTGCAACCCAACGAATCCGGCGCTCAGGACTCTTAATAAAGAGCAGCCGTTACCCGAGGGAAGGCTCAGACAAGGGGGGTCTCCCAAAGGAGACGAAAACAGACACCCGATTGCCAACTCCCACGTGCGCCCGGATGGAGACGAGGAGCTTTCTGCACGCGCTCAGAGGTCCCCTCGCCGCGCGCCCCGTGCGCTGCAAACAGGCGCGGGGGCTGGAGGACGGCTGTGCCCGCACCTACTCCTTCCGCCGCAAGGGGGGGTCTCCGCGCCCCTCCGCCGCGCCCCCACCGCGCTGCGCCCCTGGGCTCACCAGCTGCCTCCGCAGGAGCAGGATGTTTTCCTCCAGGAACTTCTCCTCCAGGCTGCGCGGGGCGGCGGCGGCGACCCCCGGCGCGGCTGCCTCTCCCGCCGCCGTCTCTCCGGAGCCGCTCCCCCCCGGCCGGGCATCGGCGGGCGCGGCGGCCAGCAGCCGCTTGACGCGCAGCTCGTGGCGCTGGCGCAGCAGCTCCAGCTCGGCCAGCCCGGCCAGGGTGGCCTCCAGGCGCTCGCGGGTGCGCAGCCGCTCCGCCTCGCTCGCCTCGCTCTTGGCGCCGTCGCGCGGCCCCCGGGCCTCGGGCTCCCGCCCCGACGACGCCGGGGGGCCCTGCAGCTGCCCGGGCTCCGCGATCGCCTGCTTCATCCCCGAGCCGGCACTCCCCCGATCAGAGCAGGGAGATCCGGGCGCGAAAGATGCGCTCCGCACACCCCCGAGGCGCTCAGCGCGCGGAGCCCCGCGGCACCGGGATCTGGCAGCCCCCCGGCAAGCGCATCCCGGACCCACCGCCGCCTCTCCCCGGAGCGCCCAGGCTGCCTCCTTCCTCTGCGGCGTCTCGGCTCGCTCTCCTCCCAAGCCCCCTTTTCCCTTCCCGGCTCCTCCCCTCGCCCTCTCCCGGCTGCTCGGGCGCGGCGCCTCCCCGTCTCCCTCCTTCTCTCCCTCCCACCCTCCGATTCTCCCGCCCCCCGGCGGCGGCGGCGGAGGAAGCCCCCCTGGAGGTCACGCGCGCCAAGCCGGCCAGACGCCGCCGCGGTGAGGGGCGCGCGGACGGAGCGGCGGGGAAAGAGAGTCTGCAGAGCAGCTTGGACGTCGGTTATAGAATCATGGAATCGCAAAGTTGCAAGGAAGGGACCACGAGGGTCATCTAGTCCGACCCGCGGCGAGGCAGGGAATCTTTTGCCCAGTGTAGGACTCGAACCCACGACCTTGAAATGGAGAGTCTCTTGTTGCACCACCTTCTTCTCTCACTTGCTCATGTGAGCCTCCTTTTAAACCCTAGGCCACAATTAGCTGACATGCCATGTCAAGGAAACATATATAATATGACATGATATACCATATAACATATAGTAGAATTGGAAGGGACCACGAGGGTCATCTAGTCCAACCCCCTGCAATAAAGGAATCTTTCGCCCGCAATCTTTCCCTGCCCAAGTGTGGCAGCGCTCAAGTCTGTATAGCATCATGAGACTCCTAATCTCAGGGTTGTGGGTTTGAATCCCACATCGGGCAAAAGATTCCCACTTCACAGTGGGCTGGACTAGATGATCAAACCCCCTGCAATAGGGCGGTATATAAATTCAATAAATAATCATCATCAACCTCATGGTCCCTTCCAACTCCACGATTCCGTGAAATCAAGGCACTGCAAGGGGGAACGCTGGAAGCCAAATTACAATAACAGAGGTTCCCACTAAATATTTGGAAGACCTTTCTGACGGTAAGAGGAGTTTGACAGCAGAATAGACTTGGAAGGTGGTGGCCCCTCCTTCAGTGGAGGGTTTTAAACAGAAGTTGGTGGGTGCACGGATTTGGCAGACCATCAATTCATCTACCTCAAACAAACCATTGTATGCAATCTTTCCTCAGCTTCTGGTCCACGATTCCTCTGAGGCTGTCTACAAATCGCTTATCAACTGGTCCCAAGCATTTAAAATAGATCCATTGTTTTGATGAGGCCAAGGGTCTATTTGTTCCAGCATCCTTGTCTCACAGTGGCCACATAGATGCTTGTGCGAAACCTACACACTCTGCCTACAGGGATGCGGGTGGCGCTGTGGACTAAACCACTGAGCCTCTTGGGCTTGCCAATCAGCTCCTGCCAACCGCATGCCAGTGCGTGCGTTCTGGTTTCCGTCATGGTGTCCTGTTGCCTGCCGCCTTTGACTGGACTTAACTGTCCAGGGGTCCTTTACCTTTTACACTCTCAGCCCACCTGAAATTCCCAGCAACTGATATTCAGAGCCATCCTGCTTTCGAGATCCCCTCCCCACAAACTGAATTTCAAAAATCAAAATCTGAAAATGTCCAGAATCCAAAAGAGCTCACATTCTGCCAATATTGATAGGAATAAACATAATAAGAAGCTGTCTTGAATTTATCTGTTTGGTTTGGAACACAAAAAAACTTTAATAAAAACCTTTTTTTTTTTTAAAGGAAGCTGTCCTTTTGAAATTATTTACAGTGGTTCCTCGGGTTACAGACGCTTCAGGTTACAGACTCTGCTAACCCAGAAATATTATCTCGGGTTAAGAGCTTCATGATGAGAACAGAAACCGTGTGGCAGCAGCGGGAGGCCCCATTAGCTAAAGTGGTACCTCAGGTTAAGAACAGTTTGAGGTTAAGAACGGACCTCCAGAACAAATTACCGGTAAGTTCTTAACCCGAGGTACCACTGTATTACATTTGTATACCTCCCTTCATCCGTAGATCTCAGGGCAGTTCATAACATAAAAATGCATAATAAAAACACAAAATACATCATAAAAACAAGAACAACAACAAAAAATCACATGCCAATAGCCCCCCCCCAAAAAAAACACATTTAAAAGGAGTATAATATGTTAATCAGCCAAATTAATCAGTTAATATAGCTGGTTTATGTCAGTCAGTTAATTTATCAGTTCTACCATCCAATATGAATGACCCCTGGGCTCCCAGACCAGGACCTGGGAGAGCAGGGTTCGAATCCCCACTCTGCCATGAAACTCGCTGGGTGACCTTGGGGGCCAGTCACTGCTTCTCAGCCTAACCTACCTCACAGGACTGTTGTGAGGATTAAATGAGGCGGGGAGTACCATATACTTGAGCCTTGAGCTCCTGGCAGGGGTAGAGGGGGAAAGGTGGGATATAAATGCAGAAAATAATAAATGAATGAATGAGTCATACAGTCTACTGGCTCCAGTTGTGATATTGCTGCGTCTTCCCTTCCCTGCAATTTCCCCCCAGAAACGCACCTAATGGGCTGACATTTCGAAAAGATAACGCATGAGCACATGGAATGTTCATAAACATTCCCTTGTGCCTCACCTGCGCAGCCAATGGCTGGGAACATCTGGTTTCAAGAAAGTGCAGCCAGAAGTTTCAAAAAGTGCCATCCATGTTCGTTTCGTGGCCCTGCTTTTTCTCTCTTCAATTTTTATCTGGTTTGGGGAGTCAATTACCCAAATCATTTGCGTCCTTTGCTTTAATGTGATCCCCATCCGTATCCCTGTAACCAGAGGAAAGTTCCTAGAAGACTATTATTATCCCAAATCCGGCTTTGACTTTGCTAATAGGTATATAAGTTAATAGATTGGTTTTTTAATAATGGATTTGCCCTTTAGGCTGAGTTTCTCAAGTTACTGTTCTTTGGTGTCTGTTTTAAACCCGCAGTGCTTTCTTAAAGGATGGGTTCAGATTGCCTAAAATGTGTGTTGCCGCCCCCACCCCCGCTTGCAATCCTTTCTAGTAATGCGAACCATCTTTCCTGTTAGCCCAGCTGTGCAGAGACAGGGAGGTTGCAGGGGAAAGGAATTTCAAGAGCAGAGAACTCCTCATTTGCCCAACCCCATTCCTTTCTGATGGTCAGCATTTTATGGATGATTCTGCATAATCACCAGCTCCGAGACTCTCTTTAAATCTGCATAACAGATGAGTTTTGTATCCAGATTGCACCTGCCAGCCCCCCCCCCAAGGTTCTGTGCATTCAAGCTCCCGCGCTGCAGAATACCACATTGCATCCCATTTGGTAGAAGACAGAAAGGGCAACCAGAGCATTGGAGTGTATGTTGATGGGCTCCTCTGCAAGCAGGACCCTCAATGGCACACAGCTTGCTGTGGTGCTGTGGTCTAAACCACCGAGCCTCTTGGGCTTGTGGATTAGAAGGTCAGCGGTTTGAATCCCCGTGACAGAGTGAGCTCCCGTTGCTCTGTTCTAGCTCCTGCCAACCTAACAGTCTGAAAGCATGCCAGTGCAAGTGGATAAACAGGTACCACTGTGATAGGAAGGTAAACCGTGTTTCCATGCGCTCTGGTTTCTGTCACGGTTTAGTCATGCCGGCCACATGACCCGGAAAGCTGTCTGTGGACAAACGCCAGCTCCCTCAGCCTGAAAAGCGAGATGAGCGCCGCAACCCCATAGACACCTTTTGTGGGAATGTTCAGGGAGGCAGGAAAGGATATATTGTTTATTAATATCCTTCTTAACTTGTGCTAGCAAGTTCTATAACTTAGCAGAGTTTTACATTCCCCTTTCAGACACACAGCAGATAGCTGGTTGCAGGCTTGTTTAAGCCTCCCAAAATTAGATTCCTGGTATGCAATTAAAAGATGCCTGCTTCTTGGGAGAAAAGCAATTACAAACCTAGACAGCATCTTAAAAAGCAGAGACATCACCTTGCTGACAAAGGTCCGTATTGTTAAATCTATGGTTTTCCCAGTAGTGAGGTATGGAAGTGAGAGCTGGACCATAAAGAAGGCTGATCGCCGAAGAATTGATGCTTTTGAATTATGGTGCTGGAGGAGACTCTTGAGAGTCCCATGGACTGCAAGAAGATCAAACGCATCCATTCTTAAGGAAATCAGCCCTGAGTGCTCACTGGAAGGACAGATCATGAAGCTGAGGCTCCAAGACTTTGGCCATCTCATGAGAAGAGAAGACTCCCTGGAAAAGACCCTGATGTTGGGAAAGATGGAGGGCACAAGGAGAAGGGGATGACAGAGGACGAGATGGTGGGACAGTGTTCTAGAAGCTACAAACATGAGTTTGACCAAATTGCGGGAGGCAGGGGAAGACAGGAGTGCCTGGCGTGCTCTGGTCCAGGGGGTCACGAAGAGTCGGCAATGACTAAACAACAACAACAAAGTTCCCTTATATCCCTCTTAAAATAATAAACACGCCACAATCTTGTGTAAAGTATATAAAAGAAGTTTACTCACATCATCAGTTCACAGTTGGATCCCTGAAGGCAGACTTGGTTACGAAGTATATACATGTGGATCTGTCCCATATGGGGATAATCCCAGTGTCCTCTGTTGGCTGAGAGCCAACAGAGCATTTCTAGCTAAAAGGCTGCTCCAACAACGGAGGAAGTCAAAGAGAGAGGAGGTGCGCTGCGTGACTTGCCCTTTTGTTACCTGGACAGGTAACGTCACACCCACCTCCAGTCACATGCAAAAGGAAGGATGCTCCAGCTCAGGAGGAAACAGGAAGTTTTGACTGGCTGGACCAAACAAAATTTTGGGGTCGCACACTTACGAAGCTAGTGAGTTCCATGGTTTCACCATAAAGGTAAAGGTAAAGGTACCCCTGCCCATACGGGTCAGTCGTGTCCGACTCTGGGGTTGCGTGCTCATCTCGCTTAAGAGGCCGGGAGCCAGTGCTGTCTGAAGACACTTCCGGGTCACGTGGCCAGCGTGACGAAGCTGCTCTGGCGAGCCTGCACCAGCGCAGCACACGGAAACGCCGTTACCTTCCCGCTATAAAGCGGTACCTATTTATCTACTTGCACTTGGGGGTGCTTTCAAACTGCTAGGTGGGCAGGCGCTGGGACCGAATGATGGGAGCTCACCCCGCCACGGGGATTCGAACCGCCGACCATGCGATCGGCAAGTCCTAGGCACTGAGGTTTTACCCACAGCGCCACCCGCGTCCCGGTTTCACCATACGCTGTGTGAAAAAGTCTTCCTGTCCTGAATCTTCCAAGAATCTGCTTCAATGGACATCCATGAGTTTTAATATTACAAGAGAGAGGTGGGAAGTTTTCACTCTCTTTCTGAATTATTTTAGAAACGTTCATTGTGTCACTTCTTATTCACCTTCCCTCTAAGAGAAAAAGTCTCAAGTGCTGCAATCTTCCTTCCTAGGGGAGCTGCTCTACCCCTTGATAATGTTGTCTGCCCTTTTCTGAGCCTTTTCCCCCAATTCTACACCATTTGCATGACATTGCAGTATTTGCACTTATTGTAGAGTAGTTGTTGTTGTTATTTTATTTATACCCCGCCCATCTGGCTGGGTTTGCCCAGCCACTCTGGGCGGCTTCCAACACAATATTAAAATACAGTAATGCCTCAAACATTAAAAGCTTCCCTAAACAGGGCTGCCTTCAGATGTCGTCTAAAAGTCTGGTAGTTGTTTGTTCTCTTTGACATCTGGTGGGAGGGTGTTCCACAGGGCGGGTGCCACTACCGAGAAGGCCCTCTGCCTGGTTCCCTGTAACCTCACTTCTCGCAGTGAGGGAAACACCAGAAGGCCCTCAGCACTTCACCTCAGTGTCTGGGTAGAAGGATGGGGGTGGAGACGCTCCTTCAGACCCTAAGAGTCATTTAGTCCAACCCCCTGCATTGGAGGAACACCCCTCTCCTAGGCACCTCTCCTATCCTCCCCACTGAAGTTTCTCTTCACCTACATCATGATTAGTAAGACCGTGACAATGAAAGAGGAATGAAGACAAAGGCATTAGAGGAAAAGTCATCTCACTGCACACAGAGAGAGAGAGCCAGTTTGACTCTTTCCCAAAGAGAACAGCCTCCCTCCCACCCAGCTCTATTGGAATCTCATGACCAAGCAGCTGATTGAGGAAATCGGATCTTCAGCATTTTGCTTGTTGCTGTTTTATGAGGACCAGATGTGGAACAAGGGAGGGGGGGGAATGCTCTACAGGAAAAGAAAAAAAGAAAAACACCCGCTCTCCCCCAGTCGTCACTCAGCACTCTGGAATGCATTTCATTTTGCTTCAAAGCTGAGGAATGGCCTTCCAGACATTGCTAAACCAATTAATCCCTATCTATTGTCATGAAACATCACATACTGCCCACCTCAAGAAGGGTATTTTCCACTGTGCATCCACTTTTGTGGCGGAGGGATGCAAAGGGATGGCTGAGACAGGCCTGCTGGACACACTTGCATGTGTGAATCAGAATCAAGCAGATCAAACCAGACACACACAGAGAGAAAATCTCCATATTTAAATGCTTTTTGACTTGCACCTTCCAAAGTGACTGAATCATCGAGATCTGTCATTCAGTGTGAGCAACACCTTCCCCGATCCAGCATTTGGGGGGTGGTCTTGCACTATTGTTCTGAGATTTCCCCCAAACCAAAAGCTGTCATCTTACTAAAATTATAGAAATGAAGTGAACTTGTGTGCAGAACTGTGTAAGTGAGTCTCCTCATTTGTTTGTTTTGCTCAAGCCCAGGAAAGCACCAGCAATTACAATCAGCAAACTTGTTTTTTCTACTTATGAAGTCTAAACTGGCCTCTCTCTTTTTTGAGAAAAATGTCTTGCTTCTCCCTCAACATCCTGCTTTTGCTCCTGGTCTCTGATGAGGACTGAACTCTCTGCAATGCTGAGATTCTAAATGTTATTGCCATGCATGACACATGCCTTCATTTAGTGTCTTTTACCTGGACATGAGCCTTCGCTGCATTTCTATGAGGCTTTCCATAGCTCAATCCATGTTCAAGGCAGCTTGCAACATGAAAAACTTTACATCATTGCAAACACAGCAGCAGTAGTCATTGGGTTGCATCAAAAAGTATGCAACCCAACTGAAACAATTTCCACACAAATCATATTAAGATACAATAGGTAAAGGTAAAGGGACCCCTAACCATTAGGTCCAGTCGCGGACGACTCTGTGGCTGTGGCGCTCATCTCGCTTTATTGGCCAAGGGAGCCAGCGTACAGCTTCCGGGTCATGTGGCCAGCATGACTAAGCCGCTTCTGGCGAACCAGAGCAGCGCACAGAAACACCGTTTACCTTCCCGCCAGAGTGGTACCTATTTATCTACTTGCACTAGCATGCTTTTGGACTGCTAGGTTGGCAGGAGCAGGGACCGAGCAATGGAAGCTCACCCCGTCGCAGGGATTCGAACTGCCGACCTTCTATTGGAAAACACAAGATCTACCCACCCGGGAAGAATGGCAGATGAAGGTGATGGAATACATGGAACTGGCTGAGATGACTGGCAGAATCCGGGACCAAGGAGAAGAGTCGGTGGAAGAAGATTGGAAAAAATTTAAAGTTTATCTTCAAAAATATTGCAAAATTAAGGATTGCTAGAAAGATGTTGGGAAAAGAAAATTATGTGGTTTTAGCAGAAATGACATAAAGGATTAAGTAAAAATGAATTGGTGAAAGAGAGAATGTAAAATTATAGTATATTAAGACAAATTATTAAGATAAAAATAAGGTTGGAAGGATTTGCTGAAATAACAAATTGAATTAGAATACAAAAATGGGAGGTGTGAGGAGGTCAAGGAAATAAGTGATTGTAAGCAAGTGATGTATAGGTTTGACTTGTTCTTTATCCTTTTTTCTTTTTTCTGTTTTTTGATGGTGTATTGTTTTTTCTTTTCTCTTTATTTTGATTGTTATTTAATCTTTAAAACTTTAATAAAAAATTATTTTTTAAAAAAATGAACTGCCGACCTTCTGATTGGCAAGTCCTAGGTTCTGTGGTTTAACCCACAGCGCCACCCACATCCCACAATACAATATAAAGATACAATAGATATATACAATACAAGATACAATATAAAGATACAAATAATTAATAGCAATAAAAGCAACAACCCCCCACTGCCACTCCAACAAAAAACTTTGAGCAATCCCCCAGCCCATAAGTCTGCCCAAGAGTCTCAGCTTTTGCAGCTGGAGTCAGCCCAAGCTCCGCCCTCCCAGGGCAGCTGGGAAAAGTTCTGCAAGGCAGGGGGCATGTCTTCCATAGCTGAGATTGCCCAAGATGGTGAAATAATGGGCACACACCCCTTTTACTACTGAAAGCCACATTTGGCCACCTGGTTTGTGAATGCGCTTTGTGATGATGATTTTGATGTGGGCTCATAGCTTCAGTATTGCCATAGTATTGACAAAGGTGTATTGCCAGAGCTTGGTGACTTTTTATTTCTCGTTTCATAGAACTGGAGAGTTGGAAGGGACCCTGAGGATCATCTAGTCCAACCCCCTGAAATGCAGGAATATGCAGTTGTCCCATAAAAGGATCGAACCTGCAACCTTGGCGTAATCAGCACCATGCAGCTAGAAAGTCCAGAAAATGCCTTCATCATAGCAGTATTCATACAGTAGGCATGGCTTTTTGTTAGCCTTTCTTGAATTACTGGCCCTGCGTGCCCTATGTGCATTTTTTCTTTGCTTTGCTTTCCTTTTTCGTGGGGGAATAAACCCACTATGAAACTCACCGGTCGACCTCAGGCTAGTCACTCGCTCTCTGCTGAAAAGGAATATATATATATATATATATTCCTGGAAAGGAATATATATATATATATATATATATATATATATATATATATATATATGCCCTAATAGATATGCAATAAGTAAATAAACCCCAGAGGAAAAATCCAGGAAGGGAATTCTTATGCATAGGGAGAAAATGCACAAATGGTGCTGGCTATTTGTCATCCTTTCCACTTACTAACCTTAAAGGGGGAAAAAAAATCCTGTGAAGTGTTAATTGCTGTATCCTTTTGTATTGGTGTAATCAAAGGGGTGGGGGGATTATGAAGACTGCAAACAGTAATTAGCATGCAGATTTTCGAGACAGAAGCACATCTGTGTGTGCTGGGGTTACTTCTGTGTTTACTTAGGCTGATTTGTCTGTGGCTAAACTGCAGATTCACTTAGCCCTGCAATTAGCAGCATAAATATGAATTTGGGATGACACTAATTATTGGATGGAATGGCTTTTTTCTTTTCTTTTTTCTCTTCCCCCTCCTTAAAAGGCTGTGACACTCCGGTGCCCCCCAGAGGGGCCATGAGCTCTGTGGGTGGCTTCATTGAGGAACTTCTCCCAATAAGAAAGAAAGAAAATGAAATGAAATCCTCGTTTTAATTAAAAGGCAGAGGCAGGCTTTTCTAAGAAAGGGGTGGGGGCTGCCACCTAGCAAGCTGTCATCTCTAATGCATACATTACTGTAAAATGCATGGAAATTAATTGGGCTCATTTCAAGGCGAAGCCACAGAGGTAGCTGGGTTCTGATAATTGCTTTTGTTTTACGAAAGCCTTTCGGGAGTGGGAAGGGGGATATGTTAAACAGGCAGCATAGCAGAAGCCTGAGGTGAACAGTTTCAGGAGAGATGAGCCGGGGCCTACAATGCAATTCTGCGGGTGACCTCCAAGCCTCCCTTTCCTCACGCCAGTTGTGTGGAGTTAGGATGCACAGTCCAAGGAAAAGAGTTCTGAAAGTAGCACTGGAGAAAGGCACTTCAGCTGTGGCAGGCAGGGGAGGAGTGGGCAGTTCCAGTTCCATCACCAACCCCGCTTGCCAAATGTGGCCCCCAAACTGCATTTTGTGTCTGCCTGATCTCATCCTTCTTTCTGCAGGAACAGTCTGACCGGCCAAATGAATTGCATGCAGGTAGTTGTCTCATTCCTCAGATAGAAAAGCAATACACTCCATGGAGTAGGTCTTTGTTCTGCCCATCAAAAGTACTTAGCGGAGCTAATTTCAGGGTACAAAGAACTGACTGTGGAGTAATTGTGCTAATGTCCCAAAAGATGTTTATTGCTTCCCATAACCATTCCATGTGATAGAAGGTTCTAGTCTTCCTACATTTCCCCATGTCCTTTCAAACTTAAATTCTGTTTTCACTTTTAATTTCTTTGAAATCACGTTATCTCCTCTTGCTGGATTTATGCTGGATTTAACTTCATGGGAACCTAAAAAGCTGCCTTAAACTGAGCAGGCCATGTTTTTCACTATTGTCTAGTCCAATGGTTCCCAAACTTTTTCAGGCTACTGCCCCCTCAGTTCCATAAACTCATCCCCAGTGACCCCTACCCTAGCCTGTAAAAAGCATTTTTCAGAAGAGTGGTTTGCACAGCCTACTAAAGATAGATAATAGCACAATCAAATTCAAAGCAGTAACAATGAATTGCACATTTATTCAAAATCCAATTAAAAAGGGTTAGTTCAATTACTTCAAAATGGATGAACTTGAGTCAGTGACATCAGCTTCTGACAACTACGGCATCACCCTTTGCATACTTACCCATGAGTAAGTGTCACAGAACTCAGTGGGGACTTCTGAGTAGACACACACAGGATTGCACTAAACAGCAATTTCATTACCATTACCACTTAGCGGCTCCAAGGGGAGATTTCTCCCTAGTGCTTCTCTGGGAAGACGGTAGGGCTGCTGTACGTCCAAGATTTCCCAGACAGATCCTGGATTTGTCTGATGGAAATGGCATCTGGGTGCAATATCAGTAAAATGGTGAAACGCCCTGGGAAACCCGGGCTGATGTCAGAAGTGTTGATATTTTGGCCAATTTCCTTAAAAATCCATTTATCTCTTCTTGAGATTTGCTCAACAATTTTTTTTGTCCGGATTTCCATTTTTTGGCAGCCCTAGAGAGGACGGGGTATCTTCTACCAAAACCATGGCTGGAGGCAGGAGGCTTAAACGTGGTCCCAGCTGTGGGGCTGATGGTTTTCCTTCCTCTCCCAACCCAGCCTGCTATTTAAAAAAAGCAAACCAATTATAAGGTTGCTAATCAGGAGGTCATTAACAGAAGTGCAATCAGGCCTTAAGGCAGCCTCTAACTCTGGCCTGCACTTTTGCGATTCATGTCAAAACATTAAAGCCCATCTTTAGGCTTGGTAGCACTCCTGGGTCTATAAACTGCAGTGCCGAAACTCTCCCCAATTAAATGCTTCTCATCCAGGGAAATATGAATATGCATCCAAATCAGGGTACCATGGACAGGGACTGCGGAACCTATTAGTGGTTCATTAGTGGCTCATTTGTACACCCTGAGCAGGCTCTCAGTCCTGTGCTGTCCCCTCTAGGAATTAAGACCTGAGTGAGGACAAATGATTCTTATTTATCTATTAATTGTATTTATAGCCCACTTCCCCACCCCAGGAGATCAAGGTGGTACATGGGGTTCCCCTCCCACCTCATTTAATCCCCTACAACAACTCTGTGAGGTAGGTTAGGCTGAGAGGCAATGACTGGCCCAAGGTCACCCAGTGAACTTCATGGCCAAGTGGGGATTTGAACCCTAGTCTCCCAGGTCCTAGTTTGATACTCTAACCACGACCCCACACTGGCTTCCACCCTAACTTACTGAATATTTATTAGTTTCTAAGTATTGCCTGTGGTCTTTGTCCATGGAGTTTTCTTGGCAGGGATACTGGAGTGGCTTACCGGTTCCTGCTCCAGGTGGATAACGTTTGGTCAAAACTCTCCACTATGACCTGTCCATCTTGGGTGACCCTGCACGGCACAGCTTATAGCTTCTTTGAGTTATTCAAGCCCCTTTGCCATAGCAAGGCAGTGATCCATGAAGGGGAGCCATTGCTGAAGGAGACTCTTGAGAGTCCCATGGACTGCAAGAAGATCCAACCTATCCATTCTGAAGGAAATCAGCCCTGAGTGCTCACTGGAAGGACAGATCCTGAAGCTGAGGCTCCAGTACTTTGGCCACCTCATAAGAAGAGAAGACTCCCTGGAAAAGACCCTGATGTTGGGAAAGATGGAGGGCACAAGGAGAAGGATGAGATGGTTGGACAGTGTTCTCGAAGCTACCAGCCTGAGTTTGACCAAACTGTGGGAGGCAGTGGAAGACAGGAGTGCCTGGCGTGCTCTGGTCCAGGGGGTCACGAAGAGTCGGACACGATTAAATGACTAAACAACAACAAAAAAGTATTGTCTTTACCCTGATGTAAATTTATAGAAATTTCATCAGTACATTAGTTGACTAAGGGGGCAATAACGTGGCAAGATCAACGGCTAGCGGAGACCTTGCCGGCACCCAGAAGCTTGGGGCGCGCTGAGCTCCGCACGCCCCAAGCTTTGGGATTAGCGCAGTGCTCCGCTAGCCTTGGGAGAGCCGCGCGGCTCTCCCAGGGCTAGCGGAGACCTTGCCAGCACCCAGAAGCTTGGGGCGCGCTGAGCTCCGCACGTCCCAAGCTTCGGGATTAGCACAGCGCTCCGCTAGCCTTGGGAGAGCCGCGCGGCTCTCCCAGGGCTAGCGGAGACCTTGCCAGCACCCAGAAGCTTGGGGCGCGCTGAGCTCCGCAGGTCCCAAGCTTTGGGATTAGCGCAGCGCTCCGCTAGCCCTGGGAGAGCCGCGCGGCTCTCCCACGGCTAGCGGAGACCTTGCCAGCACCCAGAAGCTTGGGGCGCGCTGAGCTCCGCACGCCCTAAGCTTCGGGCTGAGTGCAGCGCACCTGGGGGGGAAATAAAAATGTTTTCCTTTATTTCCCCCCCAAAAAACTAGGTGTGTCCTATGGGCCGGTGCGTCCTATGGGGCAAAAAATACGGTACATTAACAATCTATCTGTACCTAGTTCCTTATAACATTTCTGCCAAAGCCATATAACTTCATTCCACCATTTTTCTAAAGCTCATTAATTTTACAATATTTCTGTAAATAATCTTTAAATTTTTTCCAATCTTCTTCCACCGACTCTTCTCCCCGGTCTCGGATTCTGCCAGTCATTTCCGCCAATTCCATATAGTCCATCAGCTTCATCTGCCATTCTTCCCGGGTGGGTAAATCTTGTGTCTTCCAATACTTCACGATGAGTATTCTTGCTGCTGTTGTTGCATACATAAAGAAAGTTCTGTCCTTCTTTAGCACCAATTGGCCGACCATGCCCAGGAGAAAGGCCTCTGGTTTCTTCAGAAAGGTATATTTAAATACCTTTTTCATTTCATTATAAATCATCTCCCAGAATGTCTTAATCCTTGGGCATGTCCACCAAAGGTGAAAGAATGTACCTTCAGTCTCATTACATTTCCATTTATTTTCGGGCAAATGGTAAATTTTTGCAAGCTTGACTGGTGTCATGTACCACCTGTAAATCATTTTCATTAAATTCTCTCTTAGGGCATTACATGCCGTAAATTTCATACCTGTGGTCCATAACTGTTCCCAGTCAGCCATCATAATGTTATGTCCAACATCTTGTGCCCATTTAATCATAGCAGATTTCACCGTTTCGTCCTGAGTGTTCCATTGCAACAGCAAGTTATACATTCTTGACAGATTCTTAATTTTGGGATCTAACAATTCTGTTTCCAATTTTGATTTTTCCACCTGGAAGCCAACCTTTTTATCCAAGTGTCGGGAGATCAGGACCAGTTCCCCCACCAGAGCGGAGTGGGGGGGAAGAGTCCCATGAATCAGGGCCAGCGTCTCCTCCAGTAGGGAGAGAAGATGAGTCAGAGCTGGCCACGCCTCCATCGCAGAGTGAGGGAACGGAGGGGAGGTCAGGTCCAGCTAGCCCCCCCGAGGGGGGAAGCAGTGACAGGAGCAGTGTAACGGTCAGGAGAAAGGTTGCTGGCTGGGCGCGCACGCCAAGTTCAAATGTACAGGCGCGCGGGACAGCAGGAAGCACGGATTGGGAGCCAGGTCCTAAAGCACGCCGGAGGCAGGGGGAAGAATCCGGGGACTCAGCATCAGAAGAGTCCAGAAAGGGCAACACCCCAGCGGACAGGCGGACCCAGAGGAGGAAAGAGCAGAGGAGGAGGTGGAGCAAAGCTAGAGTCTTAAACTGGTGTCTGGGGGGTGGAGATTCAGACGGAGCTTCAGTGGTCTAGGGTTTAAGACGTAGGGCTGCACGCCGCGGCTTTGAAATCGAAACTGAACTTCAATAAAGACTTTTGTATGTAATAAGAACCGGCGTTGGTCCTTTGTGAGCTGGGACCTAGGGCAGCCCTGACACCAAGTTATAAGCCTCCATTATTTGGTAATAATGGAGCCAATTTCGCACTTTGTTTTTTAATTTTTCAAAACTCTGCAGTTTTACTCTGTCTCCATCTTGTTCCAAAATTTCCCAATATTTCGGCCATTTGGCCTTCATATTGAGTTTTTTCTGTGCCTTTGCTTCCATTGGTGACAACCATCTTGGGGTTCCCAATCCCAACCTTGGCTGAGCTGAACATACGCCACCAGAATTTGCTCATCCTGACTCTGTGTCATGGACTGGTTGGACGCAGAGGAATGGTGGGAGGAACCAGTTGGGGAACAGGGCTGTCTTAAGCGTATGCGGCGCCAGGGTGCAAAGATCCACCCAATGCCCCCACCCCAGGTTGCCCAGTCCCAGGCGTGCAGGAGGGCGGAGCCAGCCGGTTGCCTCAGCGTCTCACTGGCTCGGTCACCCCCAAACTCGAGGCGCAGAGCCGCCCACAGCAGAAGAGCCCACCACGGCGCTCCTACCGATGGACAGGCTCTTCCCCGGACTCAACTCTCGGGCCCCAGATTCTCGGCCTAGCGCCCCTGAGAGCCCAGTGCCCGGGTGCCCCACACTCCTAGTGCCTATGGGTAAGATGGCCCTACTAGGGAACCCCCGAGGGAGAAGGCTCAGAGCCCGGGGATTGGTGAGTGGTCAGAAGGAGAAGATTGGGAAGAGGAGGTGTCAGAAGCTGAATAGGTAACAGGACTTAGTGAGCAGGGAGAGTCTGTGGCAGAGAGCAGTCCAGAATCAGAGGCAGAAAGTGATGGCCTGGGATTCGGACTCGGAGGCTGAACCTGAGGAATCCCAGCCTGCACAGGAGTCCCTGCCTCCAGAACCAGCTGAGTCGGGGCTGGGGCTTGAGCCTGAAGGGTCCTCACCTCAGAGTCTGCTCTGGCTCCTGAGGGGATGGAGGACCCACTGCCTGCAGGTGCTCCACTCTCAGCCCCGTCAGAGGAAGCTGAGGTTGTCTCTGGGTCCGGTAACCCTCCAGCCTCTCCTGAGCTGCAGAGGCTCAGGGCAGAGAGGCAGAGGGAACTAAGTTCCCACAGGAGGAGTGCTTGCCTCCAGGCCAGGAGAGGCGAGTCACCTGTGGACCGGGGCCACCCTATGCCTCAGGGCAGATAAAAGCCAGCCAGCCTCAGTCCCAGGTTGTGGGAGCAACGTTGTTGGTAGCCTTTTCCTGCCTGCACCCTGTCCTGCTCTTCTGCCAGAGTTCCTGACCTCACCTGACTACCTGCCTTGGACCCAGCTTCAGCCTTGACGGACAGCCTCCATACCGCACCCTCGACCTCGGACTGGACTCGGACCTCGCCGCACGGTTAACCCTCGGGACCAGCACAGAAACTGAAGCAGGAGAGGAAGGAGGCCAAGAGGCCGAGATGGGTCAGGCTGCTGAAGAGTCACGGGTGTCTCCCCCTCCTGCTGTGATAAGCTCCCCTCCTGATGGTCTCCTAGAACCAGAAGGGGTATGAAAAGGGCAAAGGAGAGCTTGGCTTCATGTAGGCATAGTCTCCAACTGCTTGGGTAAATTCCTGGTTGGACTAGATGACCCTCGGGCCCCTTCCAACTCTACGATTCTATGCTCCTATGGTGTGATTTGCTGCTGGCTTGCTCCTGTCACTCAGTCAGGTCTAAGCTGGCTGAGCTGAAGGGGTTAAACAGAGGCCAGTGTAAGCCCCCCGAAAAAGGGGTATTTCAAGGCTGTCGCAGGAGCAGAGGCAGGAGACATAGGTTGGATCCTAAACCTGTTCAGTCACATGACTTGGCAATGTGACAGAGAGCACTATTTTAAAAGCTAGTTTTTCCTCTGTTAGGCTTAAGCCAGGCCTCAGGAACAGCAGCCCTGATGCTAAACGAGGTTTGGGTCTGGTGTAACTTTACGGCAGCCTGACTTATATCTCCTGGCTTTATGGCAGCTTCTTGCATACTGGATTCTTCACAGTCCATCTTAGTTCAGTATGGGCTTCACAGGCTAGTAGTGACTCTTTGCAGGGGTCAGCAAACTTTTTCAGCAGGGGGCCGGTCCACTGTCCCTCAGACCTTGTGGAGGACCGGTCTATATTTTTTGTGGGGGGGGGGGAATGAACGAATTCCTATGCCCCACAAATAATCCAGAGATGCATTTGAAATAAAAGGACACATTCTATTCCTGTAAAAACACCAGGCAGGCCCCACAAATAACCCAGAGATGCATTTGAAATAAAAGGAAACATTCTACTTATGTAAAAACACGCTGATTCCCAGACCATCCACGGGCCGGATTTAGAAGGTGATTGGGCCAGATCTGGCCCCTGGCCTTAGTTTGCCTACCCATGCACTAGGGTTTCAGGTATGGGGCATTCCCTCCTGTATGCAATGCAGATCCTCCGCTGTGAAGCTCAGCCCTACTTTATTATACAGAAAGCCCCACTGAATACAGCAAGACTTGCCTCTGGGTAAGCGTGTATAAGATTGTGCTGTGAAACTCTTATGATGAACCAGCTACAATTTCCTTAATTAGATTGCATCCCTGATTATGTCATGATTTCAGGTGCCCATTTTCCTCCTGATTGCACCCAAGGCGATTGCACCTAACCCACAATAGCTGCTATACCTGTGGTTTCAAGGTGACATCGACTAGCAGATCAGAGAGTGCTGATGATGTGAAACTTGCTAGATGCCACAGCAATCAGGCAACCTCACCTTTCTGGAGGCGGGTGCTTTTGTGAGTATCACTTTCTTATCAGCACAGCTCACAGCAGCAGCCCTTTGGACGCTAGACTCCAGGGAGTTTGCAATTCCCAGCACAAATTTCGCTTGTGCACCTGATCAGAGACACTGAGTTGCGGCAGTGTCTTGAACACACCGCAGCAAAAACCCTGCGCCATCCGGATGAGAATTATATTGCAGCGTGAAGAAGGAAACTGCACACAAGAGCGTCATCTAAACACAGCTGTGAGGGATGGAACACGCTGTCCTTAACGCCAATTCATACATCCTCCCATCGTTGCAAAACTCATCCATCCATTTGTCCCTTGTGGTTCAGGGTGGTGTATCAGGGCTTTATTAAATCAGGCTGTTTTATTTGTTGGTTGCATACATTTATCTTCGACTTTGCGATCACTCGTAGCCGAGTAAGATTGTCTTCCATAAACACGGTTTTAACAATGAGTCCGTAAGTGACTGTGGAGGCCAATTCCAGATCCACATGTCCTTCCACAGTGGAGACATGGGTTCCCTGGCAGGAGTTGATCATAGTGTGGATTTGCCAAGCGTGCCTTCCTCTTAGCACGTTTCTCCCTTGCGTCCTGAGTTTGAGCGTCTTCAAAACTCATGACACCTTTGGCAAAGGCTGTTCTCCAACTGGAGTGCTCGCAGGCCAGTGTTTCCCAATCGTTGGTGCTTATACTACATTTTTTTATATTTACAGTGGTGCCTCGCAAGACGAAATTAATTCGTTCCGTGAGTTTTTTCGTCTAGCGAATTTTTCATCTTGCGAAGCACGAAATCCCACAGGAATGCATTGAAAATCAATTAATGCGTTCCTATGGTCAAAAAAAGTCCAAACAAAGCCAAATTTGGTACAAAAAGAGTTTATTAACTGCCCTTTAAAGTCACACATACTGTAAAGAGCATTTCAAAAATTGAAGGAACAATAAATTAAGTTTCTAAACATGACAGAAAAACATTTAAAAATCAACAAAGTGTACAGTACATTTTCTAAGACTCTGGGGGACCACTCGAATAAGGTTCCTCTTCCACTCTTTGCTTCTTGCTGATGAACCTGTCCATGGTCTGCTGCTTCACCCGCCTTTTCAGCACCTCCCTGAAAGGCGACATGACTGTCGTATCAAAAGTGTTCGCAAGGTCATGTGCCACGTGCTTGTCAGGGTGGTGCCGCTGTGCAAAAGCCTGCACATCCTTCCACTTCAGGCAAATGTCCCTCAGTTCTTTGGAGGACAGCCGTTCCTCAGTTGCTTCCTCCTCTTCCAGCGAGGCCTGCTCCTGCGCAGCCTCTGCCTGCAGTTCGACCAGCTCCTGGGTGGTCAGCTCATGGTCGTGCTCCTCCACCAGCTCGCAGAAGTCCTCCTCTGTGACCTCCAGGCCCATGGTCCTCCCCAAGGCAACAATGTCCTGCACGACTGTTGACTCTGGTGCATCAGAGTCACTTGGTGCCACACAGTCCGGCCACAGGCTGCACCAAGTGCAATTCAAATTTCTCTGGCTGAGCCCGTTCCAGGCCGTGGTGTTCATCTTCAAGCAGGTGACAATGTTGAAGTGGTCCTTCCAGAATTCCCGCAGGGTGATGGTGCTGCAATCAGTCACCTCGAAGCATCGCCTGAAAAGCTCCTTGGTGTAGAATTTTTTGAAATTGGCGATGACCTGCTGATCCATCGGCTGGAGCAGTGGCGTGGTGTTAGGCGGCAGGAACATGATGCTGATGAAGCTGAACTCCTCCAACAAGTCCACCTCAAGGCCTTTAGGATGAGCAGGAGCACTGTCCATCAGAAGCAAAGCCTTCAGCGGCAGGTCATTGTCCAGCAGGTAGTTTGACAGCCGGGCCAAAAGCAAGATTGACCCAGTCCACAAACAGCACATGTATGACCCAAACCTTACTGTTGGATCGCCACATGACACTCAGCTGCTCCTTGTCGACCTTGTGTCTCTTGAAGGCCCGTGGGTTCTCCGAGTGGTACACCAGCAGGGGCTTGATCTTCAGGTCGCCGCTTGTGTTGGCACAGAAGAGCAGGGTCAGACGGTCCTTCATGGGCTTGTGGCCAGGCAACTTGGACTCCTCCTGAGTGATGAAAGTCCTTTTGGGCATCCTCTTCCAAAACAGCCCGGTCTCGTCGCAGTTGAAGACCTGCTGTGGAACGTAGCCCTCCGTCTTCACAACCTCCAGGAACTCCGCTGCAAAGTCTTCAGCCGCAGGAACATCAGAACTGGCAGCCTCTCCATGCCTGACCACGCTGTGGATTCCAGATCTTGCCTTGAACCGGTCAAACCAACCTCTGCTTGCCTTGAAGACTTCTGGCTCGCCTGAGGTTCCTGGCTGGTGCCGGACGAGGTCTGTGTGCAAGGCCTTGGCCTTCTCACAAATGACGGCCTCAGTCACTGTGTCCCCTGCACGCTGCTTCTCTTCTAACCAGATGAGCAGCAACTTCTCCACCTCCTCCAGAACAGCTGGGCGGTTCTTCACGATCCTGGTGACTCCCTTGGCTGCATCAGTCGCAAGGATCTTCTCCCTCATCTTCAGGATGGTCCCGATGGTCGATGGATTCCTCCCGTACTCCCTGGCGAGATCCGTCACACGCATTCCACCGTCGTGCTTCCGGATGATCTCCTTCTTCATTTCCAGCGTCACCTTCTCCTTCTTCCTCTCGCCGGCCTCTGCAGCAGCAGTCTTCTTGAGTCCCATGGCAGCACAGCTCCTACCTTTGTAAACACACACACACACACACACACACACACACACACACACACAAAAAAAAAATCAGTGCTTCACTTCCAAAAAATTCAAAAGCACCCAGCCACCCACCACACAGAAATTCAAACCCAGAACCAAGTCCCAACCAACCCCAACCCAAAATCCAAAACCCCCCAAAAAGGTTTTAATAGTTTAACTTACCAAATGGATGCAAAAGAAGTTTTGGAAAAGCTTCAAAAATCCCCAAAGTCTTCAAAAACCTCGAATGGCTGCAAAAGAAGTTTTGGAAAAGCTTCAGAAATCACCAAAGTCATCAAAAACCCCAACTGTTCCCCCAGCCACCCGCCCACCACACAGAAATTGCAAACCCCTCTCCAACTGTTGCAACCCCCTCCCCAACTGTTCCCCCAGCCACCCACCACACAGAAATTCAAACTCAGATTTTTTTTAAAAAAAAACACAACATGGCCCAATGGTCACAGAAAATCAGAAAAATGCAGAAAACCCCCCACAAGCTCCCAGATTCTTGCAAACCCCTCCTCAACTGTTCCCCCAGCCACCCACCACACAGAAATTCAAACTCAGATTTTTTTATAAAAAAAAAACATGGCCCAATGGTCACAGAAAATCAGAAAAAAAACCCCACACAAGCTCCCAGATTCTTGCAACCCCTCCCCAACTGTTCCCCCAGCCACCCACCACACAGAAATTCAAACTCAGATTTTTTTTTAAAAAAAAACAACATGGCCCAATGGTCACAGAAAATCAGAAAAATTAAAAAAAAAACCCACAAGCTCCCAGATTCTTGCAACCCCCTCCCCAACTGTTCCCCCAGCCACCCACCACACAGAAATTCAAACTCAGATTTTTTTTTTTAAAAAAACAACATGGCCCAATGGTCACAGAAAATCAGAAAAATGCAGAAAAAACCCCCACAAGCTCCCAGAGTCTTGCAAACCCCCCCCAACACCAAGTCCTTGAATTCCAAACACCCCAACCCAAAATCCAAAAACCCCCAAAAAAGTTTTAAAAGTTTAACTTACCAAATGGATGCAAAAGAAGTTTTGGAAAAGCTTCAAAAATCACCAAAGTCTTTAAAAACCTGGGAAAAAAGGCTACCAAACTGTGTGCTATGTGTTGCTCCTTGAAGTCAAGTCGCAACTGCAGCTCTTCAAGCAATGCACCCTGGGTTTTAACGGTTTTAAGACAAAGGAAACAAAGTTGCTAGACATTTTCGTCTTGCGAAGCAAGCCCATAGGGAAATTCGTCTTGCGAAGCAACTCGAAAACAGAAAACTCTTTAGTCTAGCGAGTTTTTCGTCTTGCGAGGCGTTCGTCTTGCGGGGCACCACTGTATATCAAATCTACGCTTCCAGGTGCCATAAGAAAGCTGCAGAGATAGAGCAGGATAGTGCGCACCCCGTATATGATCTATTTCAGCTTCTGCCTTCTGGAAGAAGGTACAGGGTAATAAAGACTAGGACTAGCCGCCTGAGAAACAGTTTCTACCCAAATGCGATTTTGGTTTTAAATGCATTGTAGGGAGTCTTTATGGGAGCATATTGTATTTAAAAATGGGGTATCAGAGTTTTTAGGGGCTAACCAGGTTGGGATAGCTGGGATAGCAGGCTTGTTGGTTTTTGAAGGTCTGATGTAGATTTTTCAATTTCATTGTTCTGTATGGGACAACGACAATAAAGATTATCGTATCGTATCCCACGTTGGATCCTGGGGATGGTCTGAAAGTACATTTGCTAAAGCTGAGCAGGATTGAGCTGGATCAGTGCCTGGATGCGAAACTGTTTCAGAATCACGGGTATGATCCAAGGAGAACTGTTTTTCTTTATATGCTCACAACAACCCTTTGAGGTAGGTGGCGCTGTGGGTTAAAGCCTCAGCGCCTAGGGCTTGCCGATCGAAAGGTCGGTGGTTCGAATCCCTGCGGCGGGGTGCGCTCCCGCTGCTCGGTCCCAGCGCTTGCCAACCTAGCAGTTTGAAAGCACCTCCGGGTGCAAGTAGATAAATAGGGACCGCTTACCAGCGGGAAGGTAAACGGCGTTTCCGTGTGCGGCTCTGGCTCTGGCTCTGGCTCTGGCCAGAGCAGCGATGTCACGCTGGCCACGTGACCCGGAAGTGTCTCCGGACAGCGCTGGCCCCCGGCCCCTTGAGTGAGATGGGCGTGCAACCCCAGAGTCTGTCAAGACTGGCCCGTACGGGCAGGGGTACCTTTACCTTTATCTATTTATTCATTGATTACACTGGCATTTCACATTTCTTCCAGCACAGCATCTAGAGTTCGCAGAAATTCCAGAAAGTGACCAGATGCAGAGCGTCATCGCTTCAGCAAGATGTCTGCTGTGTGTGCCTTGAGAAAGAGATGGACAAGCCCAGCGCCACCCAAGCATTTGGATCCTGGTTCTTCTAATGCCGGGCTCTATACGCACCAAACCTTGAAGGCATATTCAAAGTACATTCTTTCCCTCGAAGGATTCTGGGCACTTTAGTTTACCCCTTGCAGATTTGCAATTCCCAGCAACTCTTAACAAACTACAGCGCCCAGAATTCTTTGCGGTTGGGGAACGTGCTTTGAATGAGCTATCAAGGCGTAGCCTCTGACCACAGCCAAACCGTACTAACCATCTGTCAGGGAACTGCCATCGGAGCGCAGGGTGGTGGAGAGGCTCTCGGATGATGGGAGACCCTCGGATGCTGGGGAGGGAACCAGCCGGGAAAGAGGGAGAGCTTCCACTGAAGAAGGAGGGGGAAAGAGGTGTCAGAGGTAAGGCTCAGAGACGCTTCCAGCGAGAACAGTGGAGAGAGCTCAGGACCTTCCCTTGGAACGCCCACTCTGTGCAGAAAGCTGTTGCGCAGGGAATCAAGGCAGAGACTTTCTGTCAAAGAACTTTTATGTTGGAAGAAGTTCAGGAAACGCCCACTGACGGATTCTGCCAGTGATTAAGACAGCCACAAACTGAGGGCTGTCCGGCTAGGGAGAGTTTTAACCAACGGCTCAACTTGGAGCGTTTTGGGAGCTTACGCACAAGCAACCCCTTATCCCATTACACCATCCATCATAATGAGTGGTTTGAAAGAGAATTGCCTTGGAAACATTTCTGTGCCACTGTGGACAGCTCAAGGAGCCCTGCAAAAGAAAAAAAAAGCTTAAAAATAAAATAAAAATTAATAACAGCATCTTCAACACAAACATTTCCAGTAACATTTTTTTTTTTTTGGCCAACTAAGGCTTCAGTCTTTGCATACTTACCCATGAATAAGTCTCACTGAATTCAATGGGGACTTAATTCTGAGTAGACATGCACAGGATTCCACTGCTGATAAATCTACTACTACTTTATAGAATCATAGAATTGTAGAGTTGGAAGGACCCTGAGGTCATCAAGTCCAACCCTCCTGCAATGCAGGGTTCAAACCGGCAACCTTGGAGTTATTTGCACCACGCTCTCACCAACTGAGCTGATTTCTCCCCCACCCTTCCACAGGAGCCCAAGAGGGTATCAATCATGAGAAGCTGCTTTATTATTATTTTTAATCCATTTGTTTAGAAGATTTATAAAGAGCTTGGTCAAGTGGTATGCAAATGAAAGTGTACCTAAACACAGAGCTAAAACCCACAAACCAATTAAAAAGCAAATCTTCAGAAATAATCATCCTTAAAGTTCAGATAAAATCTTTTTTTTTTTAAAAAAAAGCAACTATAGGTAACTATAGTTGGGCTGGCACCAACTGAAAAACCAAAACAGGCAAGTTTGGGGCAGTTGTCTAGAACAATATAGGCAGGGAGTTCTAAAGCACCCCCAGAGTTTGTGTGGTTTTCCTTTTTTCAGGTTAAGTCTGAACATGTTTCTCATATCCTGAATCTACCATGACACACTCCTGAACCCCTCCTCTCTTTTCCTATAAGTGTCGCCAGATCCCATACATCTTTACTTGAGAGCCACTCCGGTTGGACAGAATGGCACTCACCCCTTCTGCCTGGACCAAGTTGGTACCCAACTGCCGCTCCAGTGTGAAATATCATCTTGACATTGTCCAGGCCTGCCGAAACAATGGGACCCCGAGACAAGAAAACCAACAAAGCCAAGCGCCTCAAGACTGCTGGGAAATTTATGGCTCCCTGGGGTGCCCTGTGGAGGACGTATTATGAAGACGGCCTGTTCTTTCGCACGGGAGCCGAGTCAATGGAATCATGCGCTACGAAATCATTAGTGTCAGCACCCTTGGGAGTGATGTGTATTAATGGCCCCGGCGGTTCAGTGTGTGTGTGTGTGTGTGTGTGTGTGTGTGTGTACACCACTGAGCGACAGGGAGCCCAGAAATGTTCCTTTCCCTGTTTGACACCCATGAATAATGGAAGACGTTGCTTAGCATCTGGTACACATGACTAACCTTTCATCCCAAAGCACCCACCGAGCAGAGGCTGAAAGCAGCTACGCCGCCGGGTGTCACATTCTTCAACCTCCGCCATCATTAAGCCACTTGAAAGCCTGGGATGATACGCCGGCTAATTGAAGCCCTTGCCCGACATGGTTTTATTAGCTGGGCGCAGCGAGCATTAAATGGAATTTAAATCTCAGGGCGCCCTGGTGCACTTGTTGGTCTGCGGCGAAAAGGATCGTCAATAATTAGACGTGTATTTAAGATGCCCGGAGGGGAGAGGGGAGGGGGCCGCAATGGCACCGTGGCAAAAGACAATGGGGAGGGGGGCAGTGATAACATGTATACATCCAGGAAGGTGATGGGAGGCTCTCAGCATTAATTCATTACACAGAACCCACCCAGAGCCAGGCAGTCTGAGATCACAGAATCATAGAATCTTAAGAGTTGGAAGGGAGCCATTAGCATCAGAATAAAAGGTGTAAAGAAGACAAATTTCATGCTGGGTTCCTTCGGAAAGCAACCGATAATAAAACAGGCAATATCATCATGCTGCTATTCAAATCTATGGTATGACCACATTTGGGTACTGTGTTCAGCTCTGGCCATCCCAGCTCAAAAAGGAGATTTGCGAAAGGGGCAGGAGAAAGATCAAACCAGGTGATCAAGGTAATGGAGAGACTCCGCTTCGAAGGAAAAGGGACACCATTTGCTGCTTTGCAATTAAAAAGAAAAAAAGGCAGGTAAGTGGGGGCTCAGCCTGGATAGCTCAGTTGGTTACAGCATGGTGCTGATAATGCAAAGGTTGCGAATTCAGTCCCTGATTATTTCTGCGTTGCAGAGGGTCAGACTAGATCACACTCTGTGCTTCTATGATTTCACAATTTTCTAAGGTGGCTTTTTCTTCCATACATCAACCAGTAGTGATGTATGGAAGTGAGAGCTGGACCATCAAGAAGGCTGATCGCCGAAGAATTGATGCTTTTGAATTCTGGTGCTGGAGGAGACTCTTGAGATTCCCATGGACTGCAAGAAGATCCAACCTATCCATTCTGAAGGAAATCAGCCCTGAGTGCTCACTGGAAGGGCAGATCCTGAAGCTGAGGCTCCAACACTTTGGCCACCTCATGAGAAGAGAAGACTCCCTGGAAAAGACCCTGATGTTGGGAAAGATGGAGGGCACAAGGAGAAGGGGACGACAGAGGATGAGATGGTTGGACAGTGTTCTTGAAGATACGAACATGAGTTTGACCAAACTGCGGGAGGCAGTGGAAGACAGGAGTGCCTGGCGTGCTCTGGTCCAGGGGGTCACGAAGAGTCGGACACGACTAAACAACAACAACAAGGAAATGCAGGGGCAAGGGAAGTAAGTGCTGCATTTGAGCAAATGTCGTGAAGTCTGAGGAAGGGCAGTGGTTAAAAGACTGAGAAGTGAATCAGGAAGGACCTAGTGGGAATCTCACGTCTGCCGTGATTTCATTAGGCAGTCTTTAGCAAGGCACTCTCAGACTCAGCTACCTGAGATATGGGGGTGATAAATGCTTGCCCACCTTCTGAAGGTGTTGCAAGGATGGTTGTAAGCGTACGAACACTGGATCAGACCATTGGTCCATCTAGCTCACTACTGCTGGCACTGACTGGCAGCAGCTCTCCAGGCGAGGGTCTTCCTCGGTGCAAACTGGATTTGAACCCTGGGCCTTTTGCATTCCGAATACCTGCCCTGCTATTGCATTCCCCAAAGGAAGTGCTTTGAACACCTGAACTACGGTCAGTAGTTGGACTTCATTTCCAGGTTCACTGGATCTCAGTTAGGAGTGGAGACATTGTTCATTCACAATACCCTGAGTCGAAGCAGAGAGGTGGATTCACTGATGAGAAAGAGGGATGCGGAGGATTCCAAAAGCAGGCACCAATGTTCCCAAAGGAAACCTCCCTCTTTAAAAACCGACAATGGAATCCTATGCATGCCATGCAGGCAGATCTTCTGCATATTTCAGAATTCCAGAGATCTTGTCCCGGGGCTATTCCTTCTACTTAACTCAAACAGTCGCTTTTTTGAGGGGGCTATTCTGTCTATTGTAAGATTTGCCTATAGTGATTTATTTTGAATGATGGATCCATCATCATACCACTTCCCTCATTTGATATTGTCAATTTCAAAGCTGTTCACTAATGCTGCATTTTATTGCAAAAAAAAGGAAGAAAAAAAAGACAAGTTTTTGATGTGCCTATAGAAATGCTCCCTAATTGCTCCTTGGGTGGTTTTCAAACGGCAGGCTTGGCTTTAACAATGAATCATAGCCTTGAGACAAAACTGTTACTGCTGAGAGAAATCACTTCTCTCCCCTTGGAGAGAAGGAGAGACTCGGGTGAGGCTACAATTGGCAATGTCAAATATTGACAAGAACAGAGAATATCCCTTGACAAGGCTGGCCGGGTTGAAACCCAGCGCTGAACCCTGGGGGCTGGGGAATTGTTATCCAGTTGCACCGGGAGCGCACCAGCTTCCAGAAGGCTGCTGCAGAGCCTGTGTACAATGCTGAGGGTGGAGCCTTGAAGCACGGTGTTGTGTATTGAGTCAAAGGATTTTATATCTGTATTATTATTGTCTGTAATTGCATTAGGGTAAAGTAACTGCCTTTTGGTTCCAGAGGGTACAGCTACTATTGGTTCATTTAAGCTGCTGTATTTGGATCCTCTGTCTTATTGGTTTCCTCCAAAAGGCAGGACTGTGATTGCCTGATATTGTTCCCTCCAAAATGTATCCCTTCTAGCTAGTTCCCTGTCCCTATAAATGTAGCTCTCCCCTCCTCAGGCCTCAGTCTTGTTGCTTTAATAAAGAAGTGTTACTAGAGAACTGTCTCCAGCATATTATGTCAAGAGAGCTGAAATCACAAACCCCACGTCACAACACACGGTCTCCAGCAGCCTTTCTTTGGTGCCTTTCCAGAGCACCTGCTTTTCATGGAGAAAGTTCCAGGTTCAATCCCAGGTGTCTCCAGAAAAGGCAGCGAGAGGCCCTGAAGCCTTTCAGAGCAGCTGCCAGTCAGTGCTGGCAAGTACAGTGGTACCTCAGGTTACAGATGCTTCAGGTTACAGACTCTGCTTACCCAGAAATAGTACCTTGGGTTAAGAACTTTGCTTCAGGATAAGAACAGAAATTATGCAGCAGCGGCGCAGCAGCAGCGGGAGGCCCCATTAGCTAAAGTGGTACCTCAGGTTAAGAACAGTTTCAGGTTAAGAACGGACCTCCAGAACGAATTAAGTTCTTAACCCGAGGTACCACTGTACTGGGCAAAATGGACCAATGTTCTGACTCATTTTAGGGAGTGAAACCTAATTTTTGCCAGTTTCTTCAGTCTATTAAAAATATGAATTTGGGTGTGAGCAATTCAAATCTGCTATTATTATTTTTAAAGTGTCCCCCCCTCCCCCCAGACGCAATGAACTAACTTTAGTCTGTCCCCTTAGGCAGAACTCAGCCTCCAGTTTCATTCCCTACCTTCCCTTGGAATAGGAGAAAAAACTGCAGGCCTGTATACTGGTTGACATGTGTCTGTCTCAGGAGACAATGGAAGAGTGTGCCTTCGGGGTGAAGTCAAACAATTTAAGAGTTACAGCACCTGCCGTGACTGCAAAGACTGATATGGGAGAGACATGTTTTGCTGCAGCCGGGGCAAATGAAGGCATCCGGCTGTGCTGCTGCAGATGCACCAAGGCATTTCTTCCCTCGGCGCTCCTCCCAGCGGTCATTCCTCCTGCGGTCACTGCTGTGGATACATGATACTGCCAGGTATATAACCCTGTTACACAAACCGTGGTGTTAACAACGCCCTAGAAGAACCCGAACGCTAGGAAGGTTCAGTGGCCAACATTGTCCATTACAAGTTGTTTGAGCCTGTTCCAAGAAACGGTATTATATTCCACAGCTGGAAGATTGTCCTGGAGAAAGTGAGCGAGAGAAGACAGACGATGGCTTAAGATCCAGACATCTGGTGAGCTTGGCTCCATGGCATGCATGTGTGTGTTTTTAAAAACAAGAGGGAAACCAAGTTGGTTGAGAGATCAAAAAAATGTTCATAGAAGAGCCATTGTCAATTCGTTCCGCGGCCCCACCAGCCTATGAAGCAGCCAAAAAGCAAAAAAAACCCTTAAAACCTTTTTGGGTCAGGATCTAAGGAAGATGAAAAAGAGGGAAGACTGAGCTCTTGAAAGCCTGGGCTGTTCCAAAGGGTCCTATTCATAATGCCTTGTCGCTTGAGAAGGTGCGCAAAGATTTTTATTGCTTTGTAAAAAAAAGAAGAAGAAGCAATAATCACATGCCAATATATAAAGTTATCCAGACCAACACAGGAAATGATCAAGGTAGGATTCCTCTAGCTGCTGGCCCACCAGACACACATTGTTCTCTTCCCTTGAGTTCAGCTCTGAAGCTGATGGTTAAAACTAAACAACCACAGTCACACGCATGCTCAAAACAAGTCTTTGCCGCAAGGATGTTCATGCTATGAAAGGAGACAGGCTTATGTTATGAGCAACGGCGCGAAGGCCACAGACTGACCATGCTTTTATAAAGCGCTGAGATGCCACTTCAAATAGGCATGGCTTCCCGCAAAGAATTCTGGGAGCTGTAGTTTGTTAAGAGAGCTGAGGAGACTCCCTATTTTCCACACAGAGCTATAATTCCCAGCGTTCCCCAGGAAGAGGGATTTGGTTGTTAAGCCGCTCTGGAAATCGTAGCTCTGTGAGGGGCATGGGAAAGATGGCAGAGCCTCCAAGAGTCCCAAATTGACAGAAGCCATCCCGGTTTCTGATTTGACCCCATCTTGCTCTTTGTTTGGACATCTCTATTTTCATCAGAGAAATGTTGGAGGGTATGGGGCGGTCTCTTAACAACTCTCAGTGCCCTTTGCAAACTAAAGCTCCCATAACTCTTTGGAGGAAGCCATGACTGTTTAAAGACTTACGTTTTGGGGTAGAGGGAGCAACTGGAGGAAGGACCAGGAAGCCTTGGGCAGGAAACCAAGGAAGCCAACTGTTAAGTTGTGGATGAACATGTCAGACGACACAGCGATTCTTCAAAACAGCTCTTGTTTATTCACAGGCCAGAATAGAACTGAGCTGAAGGGTTCAGCCAGCCTGCTTATATAGAGCTCCACTACAACGCTACAGTAGCAACTTTCTGTAACTACCCAATCACTGAATGTCACTTTCAATCGCCTATTTGCATATGTGGACCTGAGTGAAAACTATCTACAGTATCCCCCCTGCTGGCCCAGGGTGAGAACTTCAGTACATAACACCAACCTTCAGCTTGAGGAAGACAGAATTGCAGCACTCCCTACCCACAAATGCTTTGTGCCAATGAAACATGGCAGCATGGCAGCGATGGCCCATAGGTGAGCTTCTATGTGTTGGGATACTGCCGGGGAGATGGGGGCATCAGACAGGCCCCCAGCTGGCTCTAGCCACCGTCCAGGAGCCGGGTGATCACCAGTCTGTCAGAATTCAGGCTCGGTCAGAGGTATGTGCCTATCTCTCCAGGCACCGGCTGAATTCTTTCGACCTCCCTCCGGCGACTCCCGGTAGGAAAAACACACGAGGTCCGTTCCGGCGATTTTCCTCAGGCTGTGAGAAAAACACACCAACTGCTTCTCCTCCTCCCTGCTCTCCAGCATATCCCCAGGGAGGGGAATCAAACTCAGACAGAAATGTATCTTACATTCTTTTATTCCTGTCTTTACTTCAGTACAGAGAAAACATGTCTGCTCTGTTCAACAAACAGAGAGAAACTCCAAACTCCACCCATGTACATCCTGTACAGGTCATATGACACACACACTGAGCTAACATCCGGTGCTCAGTACAGAATGGACTGCCCCTTTGTTTCCATGGCAACAGTCACATACATCCTGTCTGGCTTTGCAGCCACAAGCAGCTGACTGAGCTGCTGTAGCCTTTGCTTGCTGCAGCATTGCTGCTTTAGAATAACATACTCCCCCTAAAGTATCAATGCGTGCTGCGAGCAAAGCGTCATCCAGAGAAGAAAACAAACAGTTGTTATACTTATAACACTCCCCTGTTGTTTCAGTTCCACCCTTGGAACTACCCGCCACTGGTTTTACCAATGTACCTCTCTGGTTGTGTGACTTCCAAGGAATGAGTGCTTTTGCATTACCTTGGTTAGTAACTCTCTGTTGTGCCTTTGTCTCTGACTCAGACACAGCTTCAATTTGACCTTGGTCGTTTACAACAGCAACACATGCAATAGCTTGGTTGGCAAACTCTTTTGAATACCTCTTGGGTGGTACACCCTTCGTTGCTCTCTCAGACCTACGTAAGAGGTGCTGCTCTCCCTTGCTTTCTGGTTCAGCCTCTGAACTCTCTGAAGAACCAGTACTAAGCTTAATCAGTGGTTCATCCTCCTCTTCTGAGGGTCTAGTCATTGTGTGAGATTTCTTCTCAATGACTGTGACAACTGAGCTGTCTGAGCTATCGCTGTCATCATCAGTACTACTGAATTCAATAAGATCAAACTCATCATCATCATCATCAGAATCATTATCATCTCCTGTGGGAAATGTGTGAACAATCACTCGCTCCTGTTCAGGAGCACTCTCTAGAAATTTTGTGAGAATCACCTTACCAGATTCAGACAAAATTACTCTGTAGAGACCCTTTTCATAACCCACAAAAATGCCTCTGGCATTCTTTACTCCACCCGGAGCTTCTGTCCTCACATGAGACCCAAAAACCTTGAAATGGGCAACAGAAGGTTTTCTGTGGAACAGTTTCTCAAAAGGAGAACATCCCAAGTCTTTTGAAACCTTTCTCAACCATGTGTAACAATATGACATTAGCGACTCAGCCCAGTACTCATGTGGCAGATGTGAACTAAGCAATTGCGCTTCCATTCCCTTTTGCAATTCTTTGTTCACCCTAACACAGACACATCTGTTCCAAGCTTCTTCGGAAGCTGCAATTTTGTGTCTTATCCCTTTCTTCTTCAGGAACCTCTGGAAATCCTGTAAGAGAAAAATTGGCTTCTCATCTGTGCAAAGACAATCTATGTCAGCATCATGCATATTTTTAACCTTGTCACAAAACTCTTTAAACCTTTCTAAGGCTTCTTTCGGTCTCTCCAAAAGATAAATCCAGACAAAACCTGTAAAAGAATCAACACATATTAGGTAATACTTTGCATTGCCTCTAGATGGTGCTAAAGGACCAATCACATCAGCATACACCCGCTGAAATGCCTTGTCAACCCTCGAGGTGACCTGCTTGGTGTTCTTCTTGGCTACACCTGCAAAAGAAATCATGTTAGAATCACAAGAATTACATTCCATGTAATCACTTTGATCAAAAGTCAACAAATACAGTCCATCTTTCTCTTTGGCAGAAAGATACAACTCTCCATCTTTGTAGATCTCGCAGTGTTGATCATCATAGGACAGTTTTAGTCCCTTCTTGGCAATCTGCGAAACGCTGAGCAGATTGTACTTCAACTCTGGAACCAAATAAACATCGTTTATAGTCAAGTTCAGACTTTTAAGATACACAGTCCCAATTCCGGTGGCTTCCAGCTCTCGACCGTTGGCTTGTTGTACAACGAAGCTTTGCTTCTTAAACGACGAAAACAAATCCCTGCGATGGGTCATGTGAACCGTCGCTCCCGTGTCTAAAACGAAAGAATTCCCCACTTGTGGTGTGGCTTTTAGGGACATCAAAGCCTTTGCAGGCTTCGCCTGTGACTTGGCATGACTTCTGCCTGACGCCTCAGACTTCGTGGAGCTTCCCTTGGCTCCTTTGTTCTGACGTGGCTTCCTGCAGTTCCGCTGAAGATGCCCAGTCTGTCCACAATTGTGGCATCGGACAACGTTCAAAGCTACGGCGTCTCCTCCAGTAGCTACAGCAGTGGGGGTGTTAGAACTCCGTTCTTCCCTCCCCCTGTCCTTCACTTCCAGGGCAGCAAGTCTGTCATGTTCGTTCAGAACCACGGCAAAGACCCTGTCCGACGTTAGATCTTGCGCTGGGAGAGACCCCAGCTGACTGGCAACCGTTTTGTAAGTCCGATTCAGGCTGTTTATCACCATGAAGCAAAACACTTCCTCCTGCAGACGGAAATTACGTTCCACCATCTGTTGACGCAGAAATTTCATTTCCGTCAGGTGCGCTTGAACATCTCCATCAGGCGCAAGCCTCAGGTTAGTCAGCTTTTCAAAATACAGCAACGCTGAAGAACCTGCATCTCTCTGATGTGTCCTTCTCAGCGTGTCCCAAACATCTTTCGCGTGCTGTAAATCTTGTATATGAATAAGCTGAGAGTCTGACACGCACAGAATTATAGCAGTTCTGGCCTTCACATCCTGTGACTCCCAAGCACGCGTTGGTGCTGCAGGGATGGGGTTCTCAATCACCCCAAACAGTCTCTGATTCTGCAGCAAGGCCTTCATCTTAATAGACCAAGATGCATAATTGTCACTGGTCAAAAGGGGTGGAGAAGGCAGGCTTCCCTTCTTGGCATCCATTTTGAGTCCTTGCATTGACTCTCAAACACAAGCCTCTAAAATCCAATAGCTGGCTTGTTTACACTCTGTGCACCTGGCAGCAATAACACTGGCTGCTTGGAAAGTCCCTTTGACAGTTCTTAGTCAAAACACGAGCTGTTTTTGCTTCTCCGAGCACAGCCTGACATCCAGCCCTTATCTTGAAACTGGCCTGCGTTGCTAAGCAACCACATTCCTTTCCTTGGACAGGAAAAACCACAGGAATGTTTGGAATGCAGACTCTTCTCTCTCGGAGCTGTTTTTCCCAAACGTTGCTCCCATGAAGCAGAGAATTAATCAATCTGCATTCACACTTTTAAGCCCGAAAATCTCATACCTGGGCTCCGTAGCTTGGCTTTCAGCTTCCTCTGGTCAGCTTCTGGCTGCAGAGAATCAGCCTCCATAGAGAGGGATGAATACAGTCTCCTTGATGCAGACTCCCATGGATCGTAGCAACCGTCAACTGCTACCAATGTCGGAATTCAGGGCCGGTCAGAGGTATGTGCCTATCTCTCCAGGCACCGGCTGAATTCTTTCGACCTCCCTCCGGCGACTCCCGGTAGGAAAAACACACGAGGTCCGTTCCGGCGATTTTCCTCAGGCTGTGAGAAAAACACACCAACTGCTTCTCCTCCTCCCTGCTCTCCAGCATATCCCCAGGGAGGGGAATCAAACTCAGACAGAAATGTATCTTACATTCTTTTATTCCTGTCTTTACTTCAGTACAGAGAAAACATGTCTGCTCTGTTCAACAAACAGAGAGAAACTCCAAACTCCACCCATGTACATCCTGTACAGGTCATATGACACACACACTGAGCTAACATCCGGTGCTCAGTACAGAATGGACTGCCCCTTTGTTTCCATGGCAACAGTCACATACATCCTGTCTGGCTTTGCAGCCACAAGCAGCTGACTGAGCTGCTGTAGCCTTTGCTTGCTGCAGCATTGCTGCTTTAGAATAACACAGTCTCCCTTGGAACAGCATCAAACTGTCCAAATTTGCCAGATCCACCTCCATTTTCAGGTTCCTGATGAGAAAATGACTCTTATTTGGCTGGGGCAACCCAGTCAGATGGGCGGGGTACAGTTGTTGTTGGGTATTTAAAAAAGAATATTCCTCAAAGCACATGCCTCAGAGTCCCAGGAACTGCTATAGTTTTTAAAAGGATGTTGGGAATTGTAGCTCTGATAAGATGAAAACTACAGTTCCCCAGTTTCTTTGCAGCGAAGCCATGTGCTTTAAATGTATGGCGCATATACACGCTTTGGGATAAGCCTGGCTGCGAGCTTGCATTCCCTTAAGCGCCCCTGATTTTATTATTTAAATGTGAGTTTATTATCCCAGTTTCCTAGCGCAGTCTGCTTCCGAAGCACTGCAGAGCAAATAAACACATACAGTGTAGTCAAAACAAAATAAAAAAATTCCTTCCAGTAGCACCTTAAAGACCAACTAAGTTAGTTCTTGGTATGAGCAAGTGTGCATGCACACGAAAGCTCATACCAAGAACTAACTTAGTTGGTCTTTAAGGTGCTACTGGAAGGAATTTTTTTATTTTGTTTTGACTATGGCAGACCAACACGGCTACCTATCTGTAACATACAGTGTAGATACAGCAAGCTGAGAGCAGCCTGCAGCAATGTGTGGTGAAGAAGGCAAGGGGCAGGGCTGTCTCAGTCAGTCAGGCTAGGAATGCTGTGAATACACAAGCGTTGCTATTTTCATCTGAGAAGCTTTGGGGGTTGTGAAGCCGCACAACAAGCAAGACCCCTCAAAAATAATGCACACCCTAATTTCTTCAGCAGAAAGGCCAGACTCTACGCTCAGCTGACAGTCTGCCTGCACACATTAATTTGTTTATTATTTGTTGAATTTATATCCCCCTAGGAACTGATAGCTTTCTCCTCCGTTAACGTGTCTGATCCCTTTTTTAAAGCTGTGCAAGCTCTGACTGCAAACTCCAAGGTTCACTACGTGCTCTCTGAATAAATCCTGCCCTTTTGCCAGTCCTGAATCTCCTCAGCTTCACTGAATGGTCCTGGGTTCCAGTTTGTGGAGGGAGAATTTTTCCAACCACTTTCTCCACACTATGGGTAATTTTACATCTCCATCATGCGTCTAAAGGGAATCGCTCACCTTCCCCCCCCCATTGTTGTTGTTTAATCGTGTCCGACTCTTTGTGACCCCATGGACCAGAGCACGCCAGGCACTCCTGTCTTCCACTGCCTCCCACAGTTTAGTCAAACTCATGTTCGTAGCTTTGAGAACACTGTCCCACCATCTCGTCCTCTGTCGTCCCCTTCTCCTTGTGCCCTCCATCTTTCCCAACATCAGAGTCTTTTCCAGGGAGTCCTCTCTTCTCATGAGATGGCCAAAGTATTGGAGTCTCAGCTTCAGGATCTGTCCTTCCAGTGAGCACTCAGGGCTGATTTCCTTCAGAATGGGTAGGTTTGATCTTCTTGCAGTCCATGGGACTCTCAAGAGTCTCCTCCAGCACCAGAATTCAAAAGCATCAATTCTTCAGCGATCAGCCTTCTTTATGGTCCAGCTCTCACTTCCATACATCACTACTGGTTCCCGCCTACTAAAACCCCCCAAATGCAACCTTTCCACCTAAGAGAGTTGCTCCACCCCCGTGCCATTTTCAGCACCACAATCGCCTTTTTGAGGGGCAGCAACCAGAATGAGACACAGTTGTAGAATCATAGAATTGCAGAGTTGGAAGGGACCCCCAGGGGTCATCCAGCCCAACCCACTACCATGCAGGAATCTCAACCGAAGCACTTGTGACAGATGGCCAACAATGTATTCCAAGTGTGGCAGCGCCATAGACTTGTATAAAGCCATTATGGCATTTGCAGTCTAAAACATGGAAGTCACCCACCCATCCACACAAAGGGGTGGAATCTACACACATATAAAAAACGCTGTAAAATTGCTTTAAAAAAAAGTTTTGGAAAATACATTGAATTTTGCATAGCTCACTGTCGCCATCTAGTGTCACATTTGCATATTCACCTTAAAATGTTTTATTTGCAGCTGTGTATCTGAGTCCAGTGGAAGACAGAAATGCCTGGAGTGCTCTGGTCCATGGGGTCATGAAGAGTCAGACACGACTAAACGACTAAACAACAACAATCTGAGTCCAGGGTCAACTTCTTCTATGAGCACCTGTAAGACTGTAAACCTCATCTTCAGAAAGATTGCAACCTGTATGGAATGAATTGAGCATCACCTTAAACACACAGCCTCTCTGACCCATCAGAATTGTGCTTGGGTATATTTGCCCTCACTCGGTGGCAGAGTAGTGTAGTGGTTAGAGTGCCGGATGAGGACCTGGGAGACCAGGGTTCAAATCCCTGCTCAGCCATGAAGCTGCCTGGGGCAACTTTGGGCCAGTCACTGCTTCTCAGCACAACCTACCTCACAGGGTTGTTGTGGAGGTTAAATGTGGAGGGATGAGCCTTGTACTCCACCTTAAGCTCCATGGAGGAAAAGGTGAGATATAAATGCAACATATAATATAAATCTATGGCATGCAGAAGGTCCAAGGTTCAGTCCCAGGGCATCTCCAGGCAGGACTGGGAGAATCGCCTGTCTGAAACCCTGGAGGGCTGCTGCCTGCCAGTGTAGGCAATATTAAACTAGATGGGTCAATAGTCCGGCTTGGTATAAGACAGCTGCCAGCATTCCTGCTCCTGCTCCCAGACACACTGGCTCAGGATCTGCACCCCCTCAGATGACTCAGATATAAAAGAGGCTCTGCCTGCCTGCTCTTTAATAAAGGAACTGGGTTTGGGTAGCAGGCGCTCAGATCTCGAAGCCATCCGCACTTTAGGAAATAATTACAATGTGCGGCTCACTGTCGGAGTTGGCTTTACAAGTTCCCAGTGTAGGCCGTTGGCTCTAATAGGAGGCAGAAGCAAAGAAAGGCTTTAACCAATTTATTTTTTCAGATGTGGAATTTAAAAGCAGATCTTGCGGCTGCATTTTTGGCCTCTCTACAATCTTCGCGAAGGAAAGTCAAATCCAGTTTGAGGCTACCTCTGTGCTGTACATTTAAAGCATGTGTCAAGAATCGTGGGAACTGTAGTTCACCCCACAGGGGTACCATTTTGAGCGCCCTCAACAGACTATGGTTCCCAGGATACTTTTGGGGAAAGTCGTGTGCTTTAAATGAATGGTGGGAATGTGACCTTAACACAGGCTCAACCCGGCCCAGAAAAGGCAGGGACCCCCATTTACAGATCATAGAATTATGGAGCTGAAAGGGACCACGAGGGTCATCTAGTCCAACCCCCTGCAATGCGGGAAGTCTTTTGCCCAACGTGGAACTCGAACCCACAACCCTGAAATTAAGAGTCATAAGCTCTGCCGACTGAGCTATCTCTCTACACAGGCTCATTCAAAGGTTGTATGCATGTAGGATGAAGGAGCCAGGACAGAGGACCGGGTTCTGCTATGTATAGTCAGCGTAAAATGTGAAGAGGGCTAGAGCATGGAGACTGTGGTGCATAAAGTGAATAATCGTAGCAATTTTCGATTTCTAAAGCAATTTGAAAAGCTACGCAGAAGACTGTCCCGAAAACCAGTCCTCTGCTTGCTCCCTTTTAAAGAAAAAAAAACAACTGCTTCCTCGCCCAACTCCTGAAACCGCTTCCCTAAGTGTCAAAGAGGAAACCAATCTGAAGGAGGACAACTAAGGGCTAAATTGTTGCTGAGTTAGGAATAATATGAAACGGGCGTTGAGGAGGGCAGCAGAACTCTTTTTATTAGACTCCGTTGGCTCGTTCCAGGGGCTCATTCCTTTCTAACACATGGCCAGGGTTAAGATCTTCCATCTCACATCTCCTCTCGAAGGCCAAAGCATGATTCATTTTAAACCAGACCGTTCCGTTTCCCCCTCTGTGCATCGATCTCCCAGCAGACAGAGGGAGAGCTGAAACATGCAGCATCCAGAACACAACATAATAGCCAGGAAGGTCGCCATCTATTTGCAAATGAACGGGGGCTGGAAGAGAGGCAAGATTTGGCTTGTGGCAGCCCTGCACGGATCCCTGGGGTTCATTCTTGTTGGTTTCTGCTCTCTTCACTGTGCAGCGAAGTGCTTGTCACGAGGCAATGTTTAACATTCCACAGAGTTACTGTTGGAGTTTCTCACGGGAAAGGGAGGCTGAATGTGACGTACACTGGTTTCCTGTTTTTCACTGTTCTCAGTCACAGAGTGATTCTCTCTGAGCTTCAGAGGAGAGAGGATGCCGTTTTCTGCTCCGGCAGAGACAAGATGGTTTTCTGTAATCTACCAGCTTTGAAATGTAAATAAAGCAATATACAGCATGTTGGCACGTATTCCTCATCATTCCGCTGTGCACTTGGATGCTACAAATCAACATTCATGGTTATGGGCCCAGAAGACGCAGTCATTGGAATTCCGGAAAAAGGATCGGAATGCAGAGGGACGGATCGGACGGTATCTGCGCGTCAAGATGATTGATGAGGTATGTGCTACTGCTCCGGGCAGCCTGCCAGCTTCTATTTAATGGCTTTATGGCTGGACTTTGAACTTTTATGTCCGTTTGCCGGCTACAGGCAGCGGCTATGCCTATGCTGGGGAATCGAAAGTAACTTTTAAAAGTGCTTTTGGGCTGAAGCAGCTGCTGATAACAGAAGTGACGCAGCATGATTTAGGGCAGCAGAGAAAAAGCTGTTTTGAACTTGCCTTTGGAATGAGGCTTGAAGCAGCAGAGATGCAGCTTGTATAAAGCAGCTTGTTTAAAGCAGCAGAGATGATGCAGAAGGCTAATGCCAGAGTCATGATGGCCCTTCAGGATGCTTGTGGGATTCCCAAGCTCAATAAGAAAAATTATACGGACTGGGTTATCTATGCAGAGGCTATTCTGCGGAAAGAGGGTCTGTTTGAAGTTATTACAGACACCCCCCCAGCTCCAGTTACAGATGCATGGAAGGCTAAAGATTCCAAAGCAAGGGGAACTCTTACATTGATAGTATCCCCAGAAGAGCTCTGTCTATTGCGTGATAAGACCTCAGCCAGAGAAATTTGGGGCGCTTTGAGAGAGGCACACTTGATGACAGAAGCTGGATCTTCTATGTTTTATTTTAACAAGCTGCACAAGATGGCTAGCTGCAGAAGGCTGGCTGATGCAAGTGGGGAATTTGATGCCAATCAGCCACATGCTCAGCTCAGAGTAGCCAGTGATACTGCCATGATTCAGGATGAAGCAGATTGCCAGGGTGATAGCTGCATGGATAAGGGGGAGTCTTCACAGACGTCATCCCATAGTGCAGTGGAACCACCAGATGGCGCCAAAGCTTTGAAGGCAGTGAAATGCTACTCGTGTGGACGTCTAGGCCATATGAAGAGGGAATGCAAATATCCCAGGGCCAAGACAGAGCAGCGCAGCGGAAGCTCATCGCGTGGAAAAGGCCAGAGCAAAGGCAAAGGTCCAGTGTCCAGGACAACGCAGCACAAGGCAATGGTCTCACGCTTCACTCCAAAAGTTGCAGAGGTCCAGAAGACGTCTAGATCTTTCTTCGTTGTTGATTCAGCGGCAACCCACCACATGTGCAACGATAAGCGACTGTTCGTGTCTTTTACACCGCAGGAAGGTGCGATTCACCAGGCGGATGACCACACAATCCCCAGTAAAGGCTACGGAACTGTAGTTCTTCACAGTTTGGACTTATCGATACAGAATGTACTTTATGTGCCGGATGCCAAACATAATCTGCTCAGCGTTGGACAGCTGAATGAGCGGAACATTGACGTTTCCTTTAAGAACAAAAGGTGCATCATCACAAAGAAAAATGATTATGTATTGTATGCTGAATATGTTGATCGTTTGTATGTTTTGTATTATGATGATGTTGTGCAGGATGACACTTGTTGCATTGCAGGTTCTAACAAATGTTTGCATGCAGAATGTATTCATGATTTTCATCGAAAATTTGGACATTTGGGTTTTGAGGCAGTATCTAAAATGCCTGCCTTGGTTGAAGGTATGACTATTAAACCCTGCAGGTACCACATGAAGTGTAAGGCATGCGCAGCAAACAAGGTGAAAATGGCTGCGAAAGGTAAGGTGTCTAGTAGGCAAGCTACAGAACCATACCAAATTGTTCATGCTGATTTGGTTGGACCACTAGCGCCCTCTTTGGGTGGAAATAGGTACTTCATGGTTCTCATTGATGCATTTTCCAGGTATATTTATGTGTACAATCTCAAGCAGAAATCAGAGGCTTTTCCTAGGTTCAAGGAATTCTGTGCTTGGTTGGAAAATGTGCATGGTAAGAAGGTAAAAATTCTTTTCACAGATCGCGGGGGGGAATTCACTTCTCAGCAGTTTGAAGCTTTTCTGACTGAGAAAGGAATTCAACACGATTTGTCTAGTCCTCGCTCGCCATGGCAGAATGGACTTGCGGAACGAGCAAATCAGACATTGCTTCAAGGGTTAAAAACCTTGCTGCATGATGCAAATCTTCCAGAGAGTTATTGGGCCGAAGCTCTCTCATGTTTCACTTACAGTTATAATCGCAGGTTATCTTCAGCGATTGGTTGTACCCCCTATGAGAAGATGTTTGGCAAGAAGCCATACATCAAACACATGAGAATTTTTGGTTCTGACATGTGGGTTCACTCACCACAAAACTCCAAGTTAGACAAGCGTGGTTTGCATGGTATCTTTCTAGGTTATGAGAAAGGTTCTTACAGAATAAGGATGACTGACTCTAAGACTATTAAACTCACAAGAAGTGTTGAGTACAATGCCAAGTGGGGGGAGAATGTGGGAATTTTCCAATGTTATCCTGATGACAGTGATGAGACTGAGGATAGTCAAAAGCAGCCACAGCAACCCACACCCACTGATGAAAGTTCTGATTCTGAGTCTGAAACTGAATCGGGTGATTCAGAGGATTTCAAGAGTGCGAAAGCCTCTATGCGACCCTCTGAAAGCTCTGATCAAGAATTGGAGGAACCATTGTTCACAATAGGTCGCTTTTCTCCTAAGAAGGAAGAGGAGAGTGTTGAAGACCTAAGGCTAATTCGCAGGTCACAAAGAGCCACAAAAGGCAGACCTCCAAAGAGATTTGCTGATGAGTTTGCTAAGATAGCAGTAACAGCTGTTAAAAGCTCCAAGAAGGTATTTGAACCTTCAAGTTTCCAAGAAATCCAGGATTTGGATTCAAAGGAAGCTGAGCCATGGTTAAATGCCATGAAGGCTGAGCTTGATTCTTTGGAAAGGAACAAAACATGGGAACTTGTTCCAGTAGTTCCAGGAATGAAACTGCTTGGAAGCAAATGGGTCTTCAAAGCGAAGACTGATCAAAATGGCAAGATAGTCAGACACAAAGCCAGATTGGTAGCCAGAGGTTTTGCACAGGTACCAGGTGAAGACTATCACGAGACCTACTCACCCACAGTGAGGTATGAGAGCATTAGGCTTATGCTCAAGCTAGCTGCAGAGGAGAATTTACACATTAGTCACCATGATGTGAATACAGCTTTTCTGTACGGATCTCTAGATGAATCACTTTATATGCTTCCACCTGATGGCGTACAGGTAAAACAGGGATTTGTTTGTGCTCTGAAAAAATCCCTTTATGGTCTCAAACAAAGTGCACGGTGTTGGCACACAAAACTCACTGAAGTATTGTTTTCTCTAGGTTTTCAGCAAGGGAAAGCTGATCCATGTGTATTTGTCAAAGAGGAGGGGCAAAAGAAACTGTATTGTTTGTTTTATGTTGATGATTTATTATTCTTTTGGAAAGATGTCACAATGTACAATAACGCCCTAGCTCAACTGAAGGAACACTTTGACATGAAAGATCTTGGTGAGGTAAACAACTACCTATCTCTGGAAATAGAGAGAGATCAAGATGGTAACATTCTAGTACACCAGTCACGGAAAATTGCTGATGTGTTAGGCAAACTAAACCTGATGGATGCTAACCCTGTAGACACACCGATGACAACAGGTTATCAGGTAGATGACACTGAAGAAGCATTTTCTGACACTACACTGTACAGAAGTGTGCTAGGCAAGCTAAACTTCATTGCCAGATGTTCAAGACCAGACATTGCTGTTAGCTGTAATTTGCTAAGCAGACAAGTCAACAATCCTACTGTTAAGGATTGGAAAGCTCTGAAACGCATAGCGCGGTATTTGAAAGGCACTATGCATTACAGACTGAGATTTAACAATCAGAAGTCTGGTGGTCTTGAGATATTTGCAGATGCAAGTTTTGGAAGTGACACCACAGACAGGAAAAGTACGTCTGGAGTTTGCTATATGTACAATCAGGGTCTATTTGATTGGTCATGCAAGAAGCAAACAACAGTTAGCTTAAGTACTTGTGAAGCTGAACTGAATGCACTGTCTTATTCACTTAAAGATTGTGAATGGTTGTTACAATTGTGCAAAGACATGAAAATTCCTGTCAAATGTCCAATCCAGGTTTACCAGGACAACAAAGCATGTTTGGCTTTGCTGAATTCTGAAGGTTGTAAGCAAAGCACGAAGCACTTGCAACTGAAGTTGCAACATGCTAAGGAACGTATTCAGAAGGGACTCGTAACGGTGTCCTATATGCCAGGTAATGAAATTCCTGCTGATGTATTGTCCAAGATTGTATCAAGGGATCAACACTGTACCTATGTACAGAAGTTGGGTTTGTACTGATATTGTACGAACACGCTGCCCAGTGGTGTTCACAGAAAGGGGGAGGATGTTGGTTTCTGCTCTCTTCACTGTGCAGCGAAGTGCTTGTCACGAGGCAATGTTTAACATTCCACAGAGTTACTGTTGGAGTTTCTCACGGGAAAGGGAGGCTGGATGTGACGTACACTGGTTTCCTGTTTTTCACTGTTCTCAGTCACAGAGTGATTCTCTCTGAGCTTCAGAGGAGAGAGGATGCCGTTTTCTGCTCCGGCAGAGACAAGATGGTTTTCTGTAATCTACCAGCTTTGAAATGTAAATAAAGCAATATACAGCATGTTGGCACGTATTCCTCATCATTCCGCTGTGCACTTGGATGCTACAAATCAACAATTCTCAGCAAATGCTTCCAACCCCAAAACACAGGGCAGGAGCATGTGAAGTTACGATATAGGAAGCATAAGAAGAATGGAGTATTCACAGCCAGCTCCCATCTAATACAATATATTCTGTAATTCCTGTTGCGATATGACAAACACTTCTTCACACTATAAGGGAACTATGGAACTCCCTGCCACAGTGATGGCCACCAACTTGGATGGCTTTGAAAGAAGACCGGACAAATTCATGGAGGAGAGAGGCGTTGCTGACTGCTAGTCCTGATGGCTACGCTCCACCTCAAAATTTGGAAGCAGCAAATGCTTCTGTGTACCATTTTCTGGAAACCGAAGGAAAAGGAGAATGGGATGCTGCTTGTGGTTTCCTACAGACATCTTCTTTTGTTCTTATTTGTTGTTGTTTAGCCGTTTAGTCGTGTCCGGCTCTTCGTGACCCCATGGACCAGAGCACGCCAGGCACTCCTGTCTTCCACTGCCTCCCACAGTTTGGTCAAACTCATGCTGGTAGTTTCAAGAACACTGTCCAACCATCTCGTCCTCTGTCGTCCCCTTCTCCTTGTGCCCTCCATCTTTCCCAACATCAGGGTTTTTTCCAGGGAGTCTTCTCTTCTCATGAGGTGGCCAAAGTATTGGAGCCTCAGCTTCAGGATCTGTCCTTCCAGTGAGCACTCAGGGCTGATTTCCTTCAGAATGGAGAGGTTTGATCTTCTTGCAGTCCATGGGACTCTCAAGAGTCTCCTCCAGCACCAGAATTCAAAAGCATCAATTCTTCAGCGATCAGCCTTCTTTATGGTCCAGCTCTCACTTCCATACATCACTACTGGGAAAACCACAGCTTTAACTATACAGATCTTTCTTGACCTTTGTTGGTACCTCGGGTTACAGATGCTTCAGGTTACAGACGCTTCAGGTTGCAGACTCCGCTAACCCAGAAATAGTACCTCAGGTTAAGAACTTTACCTCAGGATGAGAACAGAAACCGTGCGGCAGCAGCAGGAGGCCTCATTAGCTAAAGGGGTACCTCAGGTTAAGAACAGTTTCAGGTTAAGAACAGACCTCCGGAACGAATTAAGTTCTTAACCAGAGGTACCACTGTAGTTGTACTTTTTGGACACAACTGAAGACATTTTTGTTTCGAAGAGCTTTTCCATTGGAGGGGGATAAGTCTCTACCCGCGGTGTTTATTTTTTGTGTCACACCCACCCACTGGTGTGAATGAAACTTAGTGCAACTGCTGGTGTATCAGTCCACAAGCCACTTCCATAACACAAGAGGTTCGTGCAGTGTGAAAGGAACGTGAGAAAGCAGGACAGAAACACTACCATTATAATGAGGAAAAGTGATGCAATATTCTGGACGTCTGAATGCACCCTCCGCTGAGATGTAAGCAGTGCCCTTCCTCCCTTCCTTGGCATGGGATGTCGCCACTCCTGGGCTTCTTCCCATAGCTCTGAGCTGGCGCATGCAACCTCTGCCTGTGTTGCTTGGGCTGAGTGGGAAAGGAAGCAATTGCACAACAATTGCACACATAGGACAATTGTTTCCAAAGTACAAAATCAGGGATGACCTGAGATAAGTTGGGAGACATACTTAGAGGAGGCAGGAGGTCAGATAGAGGAGATAAATAATGAGACAATGACAATCCTTTTTTCTTTTGGTAGCACTGTACCAAACTGGTAGGAAAATGGTTTCTTGCAAAGAATTTTTACTTGTGAGCAAAAATCCACTGCTGCACCATGGGGACATAGGAAGTTGCCTTCTACAGTCGTCCCTTCGTTCTCGAATTTAATCCATTCTGGGGGTCTGTTCGACTCCCAAAATGGTTAAAAAACCAAGGCGCGGCTTCCGATTGGCTGCAGGAGCTTCCTGCAGCCAATCGGAAGCTGTGGAAGCTGCATCGGATGTTCAGCTTCCAAAAAACATTTGCAAACCAGAACGCTCACTTCCGGGTTTGCAATGTTCAGGAGCCTATTTGTTTGACAACTAAGGCGTTGATCAACTACCAAGATCTGACTGTACTGGGATACATTCAACTATTTTTTTTGCATCTGTTCTGGAGGACTGTGGGCAGATTTAGGGAATGTGTGCTTGGAAGAGGGGAGGAGAATGTTTCATTGCACAAGGCAGACCCCTGAGTCGGACCATTGGTCCATCAAGCTCAATATTGTCTATTCTGATTGGTAGCAGCTCTCCAGGGGTCCAGGCAGTAGTTTCTCCCAGTCCTATTGAAATATACTCAGAGTCGCAAAGTGATTTCATGCTCTTTATTCAGCTCATAGTGATGAGGAGGAATGAATGAATGTCCCCTCAACGTATCTGCTTTTTATACATTATTTACACAATGGGCTGCACATGATTGGCTAATTCCGGAATTCTACTGTAAGCCAATCAGGTTGTGGATTCACTTCTATCAGGAGCATGATTGGGTGGTTCCTGCCAACCAATCATACTGCTGCATTGTTCTAGGACCAATCAGACTGCTGCATTCTGAATCCTATTGTTCTAGGACCAATCAGACTGCTGCAGTTTGGATCCTATTCAACTCAGCACATAACACCCCTCCCCTCTAAGTTCCAGTCCTGCCCGGGAGGTCGCATTCATAGTCCTCAAGGTACGCCGGTGGCCTATGTGTGCGTTGCGGCCCAGGATGTTCCCTGGTCCGGGGTTCGGGTTCTGGCTCATGTTCCAGGGATGCTGGCTGTGATGGGGCTGTTTGGTCTGGCGCAACTGGCTCGCTCAGTCGTGGTTCTGGTTCCGGTGTCCTTTCGGCCTCGCGGGTCCTCTCTGTATTTACTGATTCTGCCTCTCCTGCTGGCCCCTCCTGCTCTATGGGCCTCACTGCCCCACTGTTCCCTTGGGACGACTCTGACCTGTCCTCCTCCTGGTTTTCTCCCGGGAATCGTCGCCGTATCTGATCGCAGTGGCGGCGCCAGCATTGCCCCCCATCCGTTAGCACCTCGTACGACACGGGCCAGTGACCCTGGTGACTGTGGCGGGTAGCCATGCTGGGCCTGCCCCAAAATTCTTTGCGTACACTGGGTCCTGGGCCTCGAAGGTCTGGGGGTTCCTGCCTCCCCCCCCACTACCTCATCCTGAGCTCTATCCAGGTGAAGGCGGTCCAATCTGATTGCAAGGCGCCGACCCATTAGTACTTCAGCGGGGCTCCAGCCAGTCGTTGAGCTGGGGGTGCTGTGCTGTGCTAGAAGGAATGTGGCAAGGCGGTACTCCCAATCCCCTTGCGTCATGCGGCGGAGGGTGTCCTTGGTGGTCCGCACCATGCTTTCTGCTTGGCCATTGGTGGCAGGGTGGAATGGCGCCGAACGGATGTGGCGGATGGCGTTCTGCGCTGTGAAGGTTTGGAATTCTCCTGACGTAAATGCAGTCCCGTTGTCTGAGACGAGAGTGTCAGGGAGCCCATGGGTTGCAAACAGCCTGCGTTGTACCCAGATGGCTGCGGACATAGAAGTGGACGGTACCAGTGCGACTTCCAGCCATTTGGTGTAGGAGTCCACCACTATGAAGAATGTTTTCCCCTGAAAGGGGCCAGCGAAGTCCACATGCAGGCGTGACCATGGTGCTCGGGCAGACTCCCAGGACTGGACTGGGGCCCTTGGGGGATCTGGGCGGGATTCTTGGCAGGCCTGGCAGTGTTTGACCCAGGTCTCTATCTCTCCGTCAATCCCCGGCCACCACACATAACTCCTGGCAAGGGCCTTCATTCTTACTACCCCTGGGTGTGTCTCGTGTAGGGCTGTGAGGACCCTTTTGCGGAGGGGCTGGGGAACAATGACCCTGCTTCCCAGTAACAGGCACCCCTTGTGGGCTGACAGTTCATGTTTGCAGGTTGTGTAGCCAGTGAATTCTGGCCCAGTGCTGCTGCTGGGCCATCCCCTCCACACCCAGTCCAGGACCCGGGAGATGACCCTATCTTTCTTGGAATGGTGTGCAACTTCTTGTGCCTGAATGGGGCGGTCGGGAAGCAGCTCCAGGCTCATAACCTCTTGTGCAGGTGCTGGGTCGGGGCCTGTTTCCGGTAGTGGTAGCCTGCTGAGGGCATCCGCATGGTTCCATCGCCTTCCCAGGGCGGTGAATCAGTGCATACTGGTAGCCGGCAAGGAAAATTGACCACCTGAGGACTCGAGGAGACAGCACTTGGGGGGTCTGCTTTTCGAGGGCAAACAAGCCAAGCAACGGCTTATGGTCAGTCATCACGGTGAAGGGCCGCCCGTACAAGAAATCATGGAATTTTTTTACTCCCTTCACGATTGCCAGACCCTCCTTGTCGATTTGCGAGTAGTTCCACTCGGTTGCGTTGAGTGTCTGGGAAACGCATGCCACCGGTACCTCACTTCCGTCCGGGAGTTGGTGTCCCAGGACAGTGCCAATGGCAACTGCCTTTTTATCAACACAGCTTCCTCTGACTCCATTCCGATCCAGGATGTTGTCCAAATGTGTTATCTGAAGTTTAATGGCGCAGCAACTCCCAATCATTAATTGTCCAAATCTTCCTTTTGAGCTTTATTCAACCAGTACCTTCCAAGTTAATTGTTAGTCAAAACTGTTTACAATATTGCAATGTAGATAAACTGTATCCCACAAATATCAGTCATTTGACGATCGATCAGCCTTTGGAGACCACATTCTCCCCCCCTCCAGGCCTGAAATATACTCAGAATCGAGTGTGGATTTCATGCTCTTTATTCAGCTCATAGTAGTGAGGAATGCCAGTTCCCCCAAAATGTCTGCTTTATATACATTATTTATACAATGGGCCCCACGTGATTGGCTAATTCCGGGATTCTCCTATAGGCCAATCAGGTTGTGGATTCACTTCCACCTGGAGCTGGATTGGGTGGTTCCTGCGGACCAATCAGACTGCTGCATTCTGGTTTCTATTGTTCTAGGACCAATCAGGCTGCTGCATTTCGGATCCTATTGTTCTAGGACCAATCAGGCTGCTGCATTTTGGATCCTATTCAACTCAGCACATAACAGGGCCCTTTTTCGAACACCCTCCCATGTGGGTTGTTCTCTCAGCCTCCTCTCCTTGAGAGTCCTCTGGGCAGTCCACAGGGGCCTGGGACTTTTCAGTCCATTCCCAACAGAAAGGGCTGGTGGACTAGCTGGCTGGGCTCCCTCGCCCACTTGCTGGCTGGGCATATGCCGACGGCACGTCCTGCCCAGCGCAAACCAAGCTGGAGAACATCTTCTCAGCCTCTCCCCCCCCCCCTCATGGCCACCTGCTTCCATAAGCAGCAAAAGGCCCTTGCAAGGTTCGCAGCCAGATGCCTCATTTGCCACTTATTGCTTCCTGGACTGGGGTGGCCACCAGGGGCAAGAGACACACCCCACCCAGAGTGTTGAAGTCAGGGAGGGGGCAGCAATGAATATTTTTGCCCCCTCCAGCAAAATCTGTTGATCTGGCGCCGACTCTTAACATTGCTTTCCAAAACAAAACGAAAAGAAAGCTTCTTTTAAACGGAATGCCTTTCCTTTCAACACTGTTGTCGGATCCCTCTAGGAAAGGATCTCTGCCTTGTTTTGTTCCCTAGGAACCATTTTTAAATTAAATTCTGCGGCTGTGCAGAGCCTTTCAAGTGCTTCGTGTTAAATTATACTTGTTAGCACCGTGCCGTGGGAAAACCCGGTTCACTTTAAAATGGAGAGTCAACAAACTTGGAGGGAAGTGATATTCTCCTGGGCTCTCTTGACTGATAAGCAGCGGGCAGATTTAAAACTATGTGAGGAGAAGCGGCGAGAGCTTAATCTCGCTGGCCGATTCCAAGAGGACACCCAGAGTCGGCTTTGCAAAGGCACGAATTCCAGCACTCAGCAGGGGAAATCGTCTTTCACACAACCGTTCCTGTTCTCAAAAGAGTTCATCGGCCTTGATTTGCAGTGGGGGGGGGGAAGCCTTCTTCCTTCAAGAATGTTCTCTCCCCATACAAATGTTTCAAGTCTCAAATCTGAAGGAATCCCACCTCCATATGAGCAAAAGAAGAGACTGCTGGAACAGGCCAGTGGTGACGCTGTGGTCTAAACCACTAAGCCTCTTGGGCTTGCCGATCAGAAGGTCAGCGGTTTGAATCCCTGTGATGGGTTGACCTCCTGTTGCTCAGTCCCAGCTCCTGCCAATCTAGCAGTTTGAAAGCATACCAGTGCAAGTAGATAAATAGGTACCGCTGCGGTGGGAAGGTAAACGGCATTTCCATGCACTCTGATTTCCATCACCGTGTTCCTTTGTGCCAGAAGCGGTTTAGTCCCGCTGGCCACATGACCTGGAAAGTTGTCTGTGGACAAACGCTGGCTCCCTCGGCCTGAAAGCGAGATGAGCGCTGCAACCCCAGAGTCGCCTTTGACTGGACTTAACCATCCACGGGTCCTTTGCCTTTACCTTTTACCTTTTCACAGTGGCCAACCAGGTGCCTTTACTGGGAAACCCATAAGCAGGATCCGACCACAAGAGCCTTCTCTCCTCCTGTTGTATCCAGCAACTGGGATTCAGAAGCATGATTACTGGCTCCGACCATATGTGCGTACAGTTGCATACACTTCATTGACTCTGCTGCAAATCTTCTCAGGATCTGACAGCGGATCCACCCATCCCTGTTCTTACACTGCACCGGAACTAAAACAGCCTCAATAACATCAAACTGTTTAAGAAAATATGCCTGGGATTGCTCCGGAGTGTCATCACTCAACAAAGAAGAAGTAAAGCTTTGCAAGGTGGGAAGAAGACTACATATCTCATAATACAGTGAAGTCGAATATTTCAAGATTCATGCTGTCCCTCTATCCAAATGCTCATTCTATGAAAATTAACCTATCCAAACATGAGATTTGAGTACCAAACCCCTGGTAAACAATAAGCAGCCTATGCAAGCCTTACTCCTTTTGCAGCTATTTTGACAGAAGCCATGATTGCTGGGAGGGGAAGGAGGGGGAGAAATTGGACAAATAAGACAGCATTTTTTCCTTCTTTGTTTGCCCTTTGCAATGTTTCTGAGGATTTTCCTGGGTTTTCACAGTCCCACCCCCACCCCCCCGGTCATTTTGTGCTCAAAATTAGAAATTTCCAGGGTTCGAAATTAGCAGGGTGCCAGTCGCATTTTGCACCTAAAGATTCTCCATTTGTGAGCACCTCCAAAAGTCTGGGCGCCATTTTTTTGCACCTGGCTGACACTCAAGGATGACTGAAAAGTATGTGCTTTGAAGCCTCGAAGTATATGTTAAGGATAGACAATACGTTAAGGAATTTAACAACAAAGAGTAGAATGTTTTGAAGACTGAAGTATGGTACCAATATTTTTATTGGAAACACTGAATTAAACATGTATGCACAATTTCTGCTAAAAATGTGATATTAACAGCGTGTCACTTATGTGAATTGCGTATTAGTTCATGCTTATCAAAATAATAAATAAAAAGTGTTGATGTCCCATCCCCCTGCTGCCCATGGCAACTAGACATTCTGTTTTGGCGCTTACAACCCAAGTCTCAGAAGCCATTTGGCTCCCACCTTTCCTATCCCAGTTTCTAACACTGGAAATTTCCCCATAGGACTCAATGGAAATCGTCAGCTTGTTACGCAAACCACCTAACAAACCATTTATTGAGGATGCATTGTGTTCGGATAGCAAGATCTGCACACACTTCTTCATATAGTGCAGAACTAAACTGTGGAACCACAGGAGAGAGCTTTAAATTCATGCTGGTAGCAGCTGTTGAGATTTCCGTTCCACCTTAAGGAATAGACATGGGATTCTTACGTGTCACATGTCTGTTTACATTCCAGCACAGCTTGCTGGGAACTTCCGTTTGTGTATAGCTTTTGTTTTCCCCCCGTTCTCTTTGAGACGACATGAGAGAGAGACGACATGTTTCTTTGTCCTGATTTATGATTAATAAATCTGTAGTTGTAGTATGCTTCCACAAGCCTCACGCCTATTCTGTGTGCGCAGTTTGATCTGCTGATAGTGTGCCCTGACTTTGAAGCCTGGGTTGCTGATTTATGTCGGAGCAGAAGTGATGGTCTTTGCACCGGGCTGCTGGAAGGGAATGGCCCAGCCGGGGCTAGCCAGCTGGCCTCACAGCCCTCTGCATGCCGACAACAGCAATGGCTACCAACCCTAATGGGCTGGGCTCTACTTCTTACAGTTGCTGGAAGCCTTAGGGGAGAAGAGTTCTCTTGTGCTCAAATTCTGCTTCTGGGTTTCCCAGTGCTTGACCACTGTGAGAACAGGATATTGGATGCGTTGGGCCATTGTTCCGATCCAGAAGGACTCTTCTAACATCCTTATGGTGGTTTGGTTTCTACTATCATCTTTGGTGTTTCCTCAAACTGTCTCAGGTGCCACATTCTCAGGCTAAGCCATTTCCAGTTATATATTTGGATTTTTTCCCCTTGGCAAATCAGGAGCAGATGGTTCTACTTTCCCAAGGAGACAGAAGTTGGGCTTAATCAACTTTGCATCCTGTTAAACACGGAGTTTCTTTATTTATTTTAAAAAACTCAGATAATACTGAGCTTGTGGAGCTGTTTCATAATTGGGCAGCTTTCTCTCTCCCCGTGGTCAGATGTCCCCTCATCTTAAACGAGCTGTTTCTCCTGTGCGCACATTTTTAGCGAATGGATATTATTATCCACAGTAGGGAAGGGAACATGCCTCGCGATTTTCTGGCCGCATTTTAAAGTCGAAAAACAGCAGCGCACATCAAAGGAAGCGACGGCTTCGTAGCCTTCAACCAGGCCAAGATTTCATGAGTGCAGAGTTCCTGATCTGGACTTTTTCTTCCTCTCCCAAGCTGAAATGGTTCTCCACCCCTCCTTTTTATTGTTGTTATAGCTAAGCCAAGTTGGAGAAGCAGAAGAGAAAGTGGCTGGGAGGCGATGAGGTGTTCATGTAGCCGTTTTACACTGAACACCTCCTGAGTTAGCAAAGAAGAAGAAAATAAAGATAGCGTACCACACTGTTTAGGAATGTGGGTGGCGCTGTGGGTTAAAACCACAGAGCCTAGGGCTTGTCAATCAGAAGGTCGGTGGTTCGAATCCCTGCGACGGGGTGAGCTCCCGTTGCTCAGTGCCTGCTCCTGCCAAACTAGCAGTTCAAAAGCATGCCAAAGTGCAAGTAGATAAATAGGTACCACTCCGGCGGGAAGCTAAACAGTGTTTCCGTGCGCTGCTCTGGTTTGCCAGAAGCAGCTTAGTCATGCTGGCTACATGACCCGGAAGCTGTACGACGGCTCCCTTGGCCAGTAAAGCGAGATGAGCGCCGCAACCCCTGAGTCAGCCACGACTGGACCTAATGGTCAAGGGTCCCTTTACCTTTATATCTGACCCAGCAAAATTAGGTCCCTTCCTGCCCTGTATATGTCGCCAGAATCAAGTCCAAACCTATGCAGCCAAGCTTTCCCTTTTGAGAATGCATCGCTGGCCATCATTCCATGTTGCTCAGATGTGGGACGGGGGTGGGGTGGGGTGGTCAGGGCTGGTGGCTGGGGGAGCGAGTGTCAAGCTGGAAGTGCAGCGGTGTGCTGGTCTACAATTCCCATCATCCCTGCTAGCTGGGGATGATGGGAGTTGTAGTCCAAAAACAGCTGGAGACCCAAAGGTTCCCCACTCTCGAAGAAGCTTCTTCTCCCCTACTGGAACATTAACAACATGTCTTGTGAAATGAAAAAAAAAAATGAATAGTTTAAAAAGATAAAAAGCAAACTAAGTAAGAAACATAAACACCCCCACCCCCATTAAATTACAGTCTTAATTTTTTAATTTTTATAAAAAATACCTTTTGGCTCTTTGATTCCTGCTTACACACACACACATGAATTGAGCTAAAGGTTTTTCAACAACATGGTTTTCTCATTATCCAGCCGAAATCCCTTCCCTTTCAGGAATGCTGTGGGGACTTCATATTTTTATTTATTTACTTTTGTGTGTGTGAGATGATGATGGATGCTCTCTGCCACGTTCGTTTCATGGGAGTTGCTTTAATTCCTTGCCCCCTTTTGTCTTCTTTTGCAGCAGGCGGAGCAGAGCAGCGAAAACATCGTACATCAACAATAACAAAAAGGATACACTATAGCAGGGAGAGTTGTTCCCTTCAAGGCCAACTATGCAAATTTAGCATCTGGAGAGCAGATGTCGATGATTGTTGTATATTTTCTGTAGCATCCGTCTACCAGCCAGTTTCCATTTGGGCAAGTATTTACCTTGCGGTAAATGGAATGCAGCGGATGCACTGGCCACTGCCAACCTGGTGCCCAAACATCTGGAGGGCACAAAGTTGGTGAAGCCTGGAGTACACAACTGGCCCCACAGCTGTTCTGTGTCTTACAGATCTAGAAACCAGTTTTGGTCATAGGCGATAGATTGCCAGGTCAGCAGTCTCCTATGCCTGCAGCCAACACTTCCCTGAGATCAGTGCTTTTTTTCTTTAAAAAATGTTTAGGGATACTCTCATTTTGACTCAAGAAAAGCACCATTTTATAGTTCAAATTGGGAAAAATACAGTAAATGGACAAAAGTACAAAGATTCACAAAAATTTAAGGGGTGTACGTACCCCTGTTCCCCCCAGAAAAAAGCACTGCCTAAGATTATGGTGCTGTGGGTTAAACCACAGAGCCTAGGACTTGCCGATCAGAAGGTTGGTGGTTCAAATCCCCGCGATGGGGTGAGCTCCCGTTGCTCGGTCCCTGCTCCTGCCAACCTAGCAGTTCAAAAGCACGTAAAAGTGCAAGTAGATAAATATGTACCGCTCCAGCGGGAAGGTAAACGGCGTTTCCGTGCGCTGCTCTGGTTCGCCAGAAGCAGCTTAGTCATGCTGGTCACATGACCCGAAAGCTGTACGCCGGCTCCCTCGGCAAATAAAGCGAGATGAGAGCCGCAACTCCAGAGTCAGTCACGACTGGACCTAATGGTCAGGGGTCCCTTTACCTTTTAAGATTATGTGAAATAGTGAAATCATGTGGTTGGATCACATGGGCTGTCTTCACACCATTGCCCTCAACTGGCCCCATGTGATGTTGCTAACCCAGTGGTTTCCAACCTACATTCTGGGCAATTCTGGAAGGTCTGCAGGAAGATTAATGATGGGGAAATAGCTTGTCCAAGACGACTATTCCCCCCCCCCCCTGCAATACACCATTACAGGAATGTAATATATTATAGATATATGATAAAGTAAGATTCTCTCCAGTTTATGTCTCTTTACGTATTTGGGTGTCCTTTTTTAAAGACAAAGACTCTTTTGTTCTCCGTGTTGGACGCAACCAGAAAAGTGAAACCCAGATATTGGAAAACTGGTAGAGGGCCATCCCTGAATGGCTAACAAAATGATTTGATTTCACTGTCATTCATTCATATCCTGCTTCCTTCCCAAAATGGCTTCTGCCTTCCATAAAATGAGCAGCTCGCTTTTAAAAGGAGCTAGTTGAGCTTTGTTCAACTGAATGAAATCATTCCAAGCCCTGACGGTAATTTAACAAACCATAGGCATGTTAGAACTAAGGGCATCACAAAACCAATTATTGTAATATCAAGGGAAAGTCCCTTTTCATAATAATTTCATGGTAGCACCAGTTCCTTATTCATTTTTAGTTATGGAATGTTGTCTTTTGGTCTGTGTTACTGTTCAGCACTTTGTCGACATCCAGTTGCTTCAGAAAGAGAATTATTCCAATTCTTAAGGAGCAGCCTGCTCCATAACTCACTCGCTGACTCCTCTCTCCATCGTTTCTCGTTTCTTACTCCTGCTTTAATTGTCTCCCCCGCCTCTTGCCAGCAGCGTTTATGTTGTCCTTTTGTAATTACTGTGCTGAGAGAGCAGGGTTTTTGACATTGAGGGTTGATTTACTATGTTTGTGTTAAGAGTGTAATATCACCCAAGCCCTAAGGTTATTCTAAGTGTACATACATAACATTGGAAACTGCTACCAGAGAGCTGTGCATTTTTAGATATATTACTTTTTCATGTTTGATTTATTTGATGGTGTTTAAATATGTACAAAGTTGCTGTCACTGCGACTAGGTATTTAGTTTGATGTGTTAAGGATATTAAACCAATAAAATATGATAATTGTATGTGTGTATATTTTACATGTTTGTGTATATATACACACACACGTAAAATACACAAATAAATTTTAAATCCAGAAATTACAGCAGCTTTGTTTCAAAAGTTTCTCATTTTTAAATTCACTTATTTAATAAATTTCTTGCCCATGCTTTAGCATGGCCAATCCCAAGGTGGGAATGATTTTAGCAGCTTTCTGATCACGATGCTGTCAGGGAAAGATGTTAATATATCACCTCGTTTTTTTCTGTTCTCTGTACTCTGCTCTTTGAAAATTCTAGACATGCTTGCTTGGGAAATTCTGGGCATCCTTCTGACGTTTCACAGTTTACTATCCTCGGGGCACCTCTATGATGTGTGCCCTTTCCATAATACAATTGTTGCCCGCAAAACCACAGGGAACAAATCGCTTTTTGTGCACTCACCGCCCCCCAATGAACTTAAAAATTGTCTAGCACAAAATTTCCTGGGCCTGTTTGTAATTTGACAGGTTTCCTACCCAGGGACACACTTCTCTGATGTCTCCATTTTCAGTACAATTGCCCACAAAACACTTGGGGAGATTAAGTGATGCCATTATTTATTATTATTATTACTACTACTACTACTCCTCCCATCCCAAACTGTAAAGACTGCCCTTGTGGAAAAATTGCTGCAGCTCCCCTTCCAAAATTTGGCTGGCTTCATCCTAACATGCCTGCAATTTTCATCCAATTCTGCAGATGCGGATCTTCAGTCATATCAAGCTGCCTCCAAAAGCACTTAGGAAGAAAGCAGGCTGCTTTCTGATGTGCCCAACTGGAGCCTAAACCGAATCTTGTAGTAAGCGCACGGACCAGAGCACACCAGGCCCCCCGCAGTTTGGTCAAACTCACGCTGGTAGCTTCGAGAACACTGTCCAACCATCTCATCCTCTGTTGTCCCCTTCTCCTTGTGCCCTCAATCTTTACCAAACTTCAGGGTCTTTCCCAGGGAGTCTTCTCTTCTCAGGAGGTGGCCAAAGTCTTGGAGCTTCAGCTTCAGGATCTGTCCTTCCAGTGAGCACTCAGGGCTGATTTCCTTAAGAATGGAGAGGTTGGATCTTCTTGCAGTCCATGGGACTCTCAAGAGTCTCTTCCAGCACCAGAATTCAAAAGCATCAATTCTTCGGCGATCAGCCTTCTTTATGGTCCAGCTCTCACTTCCATACATCACTACTGGGAAAACCATAGCTTTAACTATACGGACCTTTGTTGGCAAGGTGATGTCTCTACTTCTCAAGATGCTGTCTAGGCCTGTCATTGCCCTTCTCCCAAGAAGCAGGCGTCTTTTAATTTCATGACTGCTGTCACCATCTGCAGTGATCATGGAGCCCAAGAAAGTAAAATCTCTCACTGCCTCCATTTCTTCCCTTTCTATTTGCCAGGAGGTGATGGGCCCGGTGGTCATTAATCTTTGTTTTTTTGATGTTGAGCTTCAGACCATATTTTGCGCTCTCCTCTTTCACCCACATTAAGAGGTTCTTTAATTCCTCCTCACTTTCTGCAATCAAGGTTGTGTCATCTGCATATCTGAGGTTGTTGATATTTCTTCCGGTAATCTTAATTCCGGTTTGGGATTCATCCAGCCCAGCCTTTCGCATGATGAATTCTGCATATAAGTTAAATAAGCAGGGGGACAATATACAGCCTTGTTGTACTCCTTTCCCAATTTTGAACCAATCAGTTGATCCATATCCAGTCCTAACTGTAGTTTCTTGTCCCACATAGAGATTTCTCAGGAGACAGATGAGGTGTTCAGGCACTCCCATTTCTTTAAGAACTTGCCATAGTTTGCTGTGGTCGACACAGGACTGCAAGAAGATCCGACCTATCCATTCTGAAGGAAATCAGCCCTGAGTGCTCACTGGAAGGACAGATCCTGAAGCTGAGGCTCCAAGACTTGGGCCACCTCATGAGAAGAGAAGACTCCCTGGAAAAGACCCTGATGTTGGGAAAGATGGAGGGCACAAGGAGAAGGAGATGACAGAGGACAAGATGGTTGGACAGTGTTCTTGAAGCTACCAACATGAGTTTGACCAAACTGCGGGAGGCAGCGGAAGACAGGAGTGCTCTGGTCCAAGGGGTCATGAAGAGTCGGACATGACTAAATGATTAAACAATACGGACAGACTCCAGTCTTCAAACTCTCCAGTGCTGCTCCAGCACGAGTCGGCAGGTGCTCCCCACAGCTTCAATACACCTGCTGCTGTGTGTACTAATCCCTTTGGAAGATTAATGAGCAAGGACAATTTTTTTAAAAAAAAACCTGCATTTTTTGGAGGCAATAAGAAAGAACTCATGGGATTTACACATCCTGCCTTTTCCAGGTTAGGGAGACCCAACGTGGACCCCTTGTGCAAAGGCTTCCAAACTGTGGAACTGGTGCTTACCTACCGCCTTGGCAGAACAAAGAAACCTTTCTTGTGCCAACTGCAGGGAAGGGTCATAACTCAGTGGCAGATGACATGATTTGCATGCTGAAGGTCCCAGGTTCAAATTCAGGTTTCTCCAGATATGGCTGGAGAAGGCCTATGTGTCAAATCCTGAATAACTGCTACCAATCAGTGTAGGTTATACTGAGCTAGAGGAACGAATGGCCTGCTTTGGTCCTACATTCCCCCAAATGGTCTGATCCCCCTTGCCCTTCCAAACAGCCCCATATAGTGAATTTTTAAAGGTTTTATTGGTTTGTTTGTTTTTTAATTTTATTGTCTTCTATCGCTGGAAGCCACCCAAAGCAGCCGGGGCAACCTAGTCGGATGGGTGGCATATAAATATTAAAATTATTATTATTATAAACATGCAACAACAAGTCAAAAAAAGGAAAGGAAAGAAAACACGGGGCTTGTAAGATACCCAGCAAGGCTGAAATTCATTTTTTAAAAATAAAATATTTAATTTGTTAAAAAATAGTGTACATATTCACATGTAAGAAACACACACGTATAAAAAGTTTCTAGTGATGAAAGGCAAGCCAATTAATTCGATGTCAAAACATGTGGTTGATGCCATTTCTGCACCATATATTGTTTCCGCACAAACAGCTGTCAACGCTCCCCTTTCCCAGCTCATGCGTCTGTGTCACAAATACACATGCACACTTCAAAACGTATCTGCCCCTGACGAATCTGCACTGCCATGGACAGAACTGAAGCTTTGGTCGTCTATACTGGCAGATGGTAGAATCGTAGACATCTTTGCTGGCGCAGGCAGGAAACTTAAATCAGGTGCCGTTTCTCCCCCTGAAACAGAGAGAAGATTTAGTCGTTTCCAAGCTGAGCCATGCGAACAAATGCAAGATGTGCTAAAGCTGCCGTCTGATTTCATCATCTTCGTATGTAAAAACGCCATGAGGCCCTGCGCATGCTGTTTGGATCATGCAGCATCAGCACATGGGAAGACATCGCCAGAAGATTTTATGCAGGCAGCTGCATTGTTGACTCAGATTTTCCTGGGTGTGTTCTCTGACATCTGTTAGCCACCCACACTGCTAGTAACCCGGACAAACACTAAACAGGAGAGGGGCTAGTTTCTTTCCAAATCCAAAAATAGGAGAAGAAATGTTAAGTTATTCAAACCGGACTGTATGAGGATTATAAGCATCCATGACTATAATCGCTAAAGACCACTCAATCCCCTTAACTCTGCCCATCTCTCTAGTGGGGCCACTTCAAATTGCGGTTTGCAAGTTTGTTTGGGAGGGTAAGTGAAAACCATCGTTTGCCTAGTCTGATGTACTCAGAGAACTTGCAATTTCCATGAACACAGAAGAGACAGAGAACGCACAAGTGAGTCTTGGGCACACATGTGTGAGATGGTCCAGGAAATGGCAGCTTCTTATGTTTCTATGATATGATTCCTGTTCTCTGCACATCCGTGTGGCAACCGTCAATTGACACCCATGTGCTCTGGAACTCTCTTGCCTGTTGATGTGAAAAGAGTACAGCGATGATGTCTGGTTACAATCCGGTTACATCTGTTTTAAAAATTGTTTTAAAAATTTCATTGTGCATCTTTTAAGATGTCATCAAGAGCTTCTAAGCATTTTTTATTGTACATTTTAAAATCATGAATGTGTTTGCTGCCCTGGGCCCCTTTGGGAGGAAGGACAGGATATGAATTTAGTAAACATTTTAGAGAATCATATATAGTCTTTGGACTTCTTTCCCGACTGCTAACTTGCTCAAAGCATAGACTCCCCCCATTCCACTGGATCGAGATGCACAGCAGCCTTGAATGTCCACCACATCTGACTTTCATAAGGCAGCCCCCTCAGCCACAAGCTCAACTAACCTCACCTGAAACTGAAATCCACAGCAGGCAGCTATTGTTATATGAAGAAACCAGGACTGGCTGAGCATCTTGCCCACCCAAGGTGCAACAAACCAAAAGGAAGTATCAGTTGAGAGCGCCGGGGCCCAGAGTCATTAGAAGTACGAAACCCAAGTCTCTAGCGCAGTTTGCATTACTACTGAGGCATGCTACATTAATAATCTTGCTTCTTTCACTGACACGCATAGCAACTAACATTTTCCCCTCAACCCTAGAGGGATAATATTTACCAACTCTTCCCCTGCTTAATTATCTACTGTGGCTATGCAACGGCAGCTCAGATTCATATAGTCTGTTCTGTATTGCGCTTCGGAGACTACTAATTAGCAAATCAGCCCTGGCATTGAAGCCGCAGACAAGCAACGGGTATGAGTTTCTAAAGCAGGGGTAGGCAACCTAAGGCCCGGGGGCTGGATGCGGCCCAATCGCCTTCTAAATCCAGCCTGCGGAAGGTCCAGGAATCAGCTTGTTTTTACATGAGTAGAATGTGTGTTTTTATTTAAAATGCATCTCTGGGTTATTTGTGGGGCACATGAATTTGTTCATATTTTTTTTCCAAAATATAGTCCAGCCCACCACATGGTCTGAGGGACAGTGGACTGGCCCACGGCTGAAAAAGGTTGCTGACCCGTTCTAAAGTGATCAGCAACAGGCCACTTGGCTCTTCCTGCTCCCAGGGTCTCTTCGCCACCAGGCCAGCCCAAGTTTCTGACCTAGCACAGGGAGTCCGAGTTTATTTAGCATGACGGACAGCGAAGTGAAGCGAACCTTGCCTCTGCACTTTGGTAAGGCCTCTCAAGGAAGGCAGTGAGGTCAACTATCGAAGCTGCTCTTGCTCAAGATGCTAAGAAGCCAGACATTTCAGGTGCTCAGCACAGCCATGGATAAGAATATGGGCTTCTGCGGTCTCTTGGAAAACAGCAGAGGCGTGGAGGCAGAGCGTGCCTGTCTCTCCATGGCAATGATATAACATCCTATAAATATAGCAAACAAGAGTCACATGCCATGAAAGGCCGGACTCAATTAAAAGCTTCTTACACTTCCTCTGAAAGATGCTGGGGTGCACACCCTGGCAGGCCACGCAACTCCCAGGAGAAAAGGAATAGACACTCAAACTTTATTAAAAAGAAAAGTCAATGGGCTCTTCTTGGACCAACCATGTGGAAAGTCACAGATCTCAAGGAAAACAGCATTTCACAAGGAGAGTATTTGGAGATCTTGCTGCGAAGCTCCTTTCCAGCTGGCCTGCTTCCTCCTTTCTCAGTTGCGTCTTTCCAGAATGAGAGGGTCTCCAACCCTTTAGAGCCTTTCTTTGCAGAAAAGTGGTTTGGTGTCCTGCTTCTTTCGAGCTGTGCTGTTCCTTTTATTTTAAGGTTGAATGAGAACTGCTGGCTGCCGTTGCAAAGGAAAGGAAAATCCGGGCCTCGTGATGCACAAGCAGCTGCCTGACTTGCAAAAACTGTTTTCAAAAGCGATGCTTCCAGAAGCACTAATGCGCTACATGTATGCCTAACAGCATTTTCCCAGCGGACCTAAAAGCTGTGGATCTAATGGCTGTTCACAAAAGATAAAGACTGAAGACTGCTGAAAATGCTCACTTGGCTGCAAGTGAAAACAACATAGAATGAAAGGGATCTAACAACAGTCTTAAAATGCTACAAACCACCATGTATTAAACCAGGGGTCAGCAAACTTTTTCAGCAGGGGGCCGGTCCACTGTCCCTCAGACCTTGTGGGGGGGGGCAGACTATATTGGGGGGGGGGACGAATTCCTATGCCCCACAAATAACCCAGAGATGCATCTTAAAATAAAAGCACACATTCCACTCATGTAAAAACACGTTGATTCCTGGACCGTCCGCAGGCCAGATTGAGAAGGCGATTGGGCCGGATCCGGCCCCCGGGCCTTAGTTTGCCTACCCATGTATTAAACTTATTAATTTCACCATGTTTCACACGAGCGTTTTTTGGATTATATTCTGGAGAACCCTGGGTTTCTTCTGAAGTATATAAGAAGAGAGACCTCAGGGCCATAGTGCATTGCAGCTCAATGTCCTTTCATTGTGTGACAGCAGTGGAAGGGGACTGAAACAAAAGAGCCCATGCCACATTGCCATTATATCAGGAAATGCAGAATCTTATGCTCTCAGCTCACACAGACCAACAAAGAGAGCGGCTCAACAGGCCTGGCTAGCATGAAGCAAATTTGCCCCAGAATCTTCTGTGGTCAGTAGACAGGAATGTCTTCGTGGCAGACAGAAAAGTGGAATTTGAAAGGGTCCCCTGTCACAGATTGGCCGAATGCAGAGGAATGGTGGGCGGCACCAGCTGAGGAACCCCCAGGGGAAGAAGGCTCAGAGCTCATTGCTGGTGGGATGAAACTGAGTGGGCAGCGGGAGAGGAGGGAGAAGCCTGGGAGGAGGTGTTGGAAGCTGAAAAGAGGTAACAGGGTTTAGTGAGCAGGAAGAGACTGTGGCAGAGAGAAGTCTGGAGGCTGGAGAGGAGGGGGCCACAAGGCAGAGAGGAGGCAGGTGGCTGAAGAAGCCAGGGGGGTCTCCCTATCTTGCTGTGACCAGCTCTTCCTCCATCGGGGTTATTAGTCACGGAAAGCCTTATCTTCCAGGTTTCTTCCCCGTTTCTTCCATGTTTAGGAAAGTTTTTAGTATTTAATGCTGTATTGTTTTTAACACTTGACTGGGAGCCGCCCAGAGTGGCTGGGGAAACTCAGCCAGATGGGCGGGGTATAAATAACAAATGATTATTATTATTATTATTCTGAAGGCTGCTATAGTAGTTTTCTGGGCAGAATAAGCAAGGTAAAGTAGGAAGCAAATAGGAGTGCCTCCTCTGAGGGATGGAGAATCAGCAGACGGGTTAGAAACGTGTGGGGTCCAAGAAATATAGATCTGAACCAACGCCATGACTGGCAATTCCACATTTGCAATAGGAGTTTGTATTCATGAGAGGCAGCTTGGCTTCCAGTTTAAATTACTGCTGCATGATCCTGTAATTGCTTCAAGCATCCCGGTTCAACACACACACACAGCAAATGCACGGGGAATATAGGCAACTCCAAGGTTCAAACTGCCTACTTCTGACTTCTCTAAGAGAAACTGCCGCCATATTTGCAGTCAGGGAATGAATGATCCCCCAAGGTCATCGTTAATCTTTATAACAACAACTTTCCCCTGTAGTCACAGTGCCAAAGCGCCAAATGTGAAGGTTGGTCAAGAGATGCACTCAAGGGACGTTCAGGCTCTCTAGGAATCTCCATGGAAGTTGAGATGCCACAGTCGCAAGGCAGCTAGCCACACATGCCCGTGTGCCCACAACTGCAGAACCAGGAAAGGCAGCTTGGCAAAAATAATAATACCCTGGGCATGGGGAAAGGAACAGCTCCCCAAGGAAGTTAGTAAAACTGCTGGAGCAATTGGCACTTCTGTTTTACATTTTCTTAAGTTTAAAAAAACAAAACAAAATTCAACCAGCGTTATTAGCAACATGGCATCAGTGCACACGGCTTTGCTAAACAGAAGAGGATGGCTCCCTGACCTGAGCAGCTTACAGTCTCAGAAGAGGCACTGGGAAGGCAACAGGGGAGGCGGAGGAAAAACATTTGATTGTCCCATGGCTTGCTTACTGCAGGGCATTTGAATGAGGGGCCTGTGCCAAAGCAAACAGTATTTTTTGAGGAGGAGCTTGAAGTAAGAGAAGGGGCACCTTGCAAGTGTTGGGTAAGGTGGCACTGTGGTCTAAACCACCGAGCCTCTTGGGCTTGCCAATCGGAAGGTCGGCAGTTTGAATCCCCGTGATGCGGTGAGCTCCCTTTGTTCTGTCCCAGCTCCTGCCAAACTAGGAGTCTGAAAGCATGCCAGTGCAAGTAGATAAATAGGTACCCCTGCAGCAGGAAGGTAAATAGCAGTCACAGTGTCCCGTTGCGCCAGAAGCAGTTTAGTCCTGCTGGCCACATGACCCGGAAAGCTGTCTGTGGACAAATGCTGGCTCCCTCGGCCTGAAAGCGAGATGAGCACCACATCCCATAGTCGCCTTTGACTGGACTTAACCGTCCAAGGGCCCTTTACCTTTAACTTTTTACCTTAAGGCAGTTTGAATCATAAGGGGCAGCAAGGGAGAAAAAATCTCTGGGTGGTGGTTGAACTGGAGCAGCCAAAGATGTTAACAGGACAAATAAAGGGGAGGGGCCAAGCAACAGAGGTTAAGGTCCAGGCTGGGTGCGGCATGTGGCCCTCAGAAGGCTGCCCATTTGGGAATTTGACCCTTGGACTGACAAAAGTCCCCCTCCCGGCATAGTTGAACACTCTAACCAATGCAGCACACAGCTTCTTGAAATTAACTCACGTATTCCTGCCAGACCAAACCATGTTTGCCGCAGGAGATACCTTTTCATTACTCATTTTTGCTTGATGACTATGGCCTGGGCTAACGTAAAACGGAGAAACTGGGTGACCTTCAGGTTTCATCCAGCCCTTCATATCTAACGCTTAATGGAAATTATCCCTGTGTCCAACACTGCACTCTCCCTTGAAGGTCACTGGACCAGTGACTCCAGTTCTCCCAGAGTGGGTACAAGATCGTTCTCTAAAACCACAGCAGAATTTACATGCAGGACCGAGACACGTTCATGATAATGTGAAGAGTTTAATGGTGTGAAAAGGTCCGCACCTCAGCTGCTTTTGCAGCAGTCTGTGGAGAGGCAGTCTACTGGGCTGAGTGCCAGCACTTCCAAAATTACTCGCAAGCATCTGGGACAGTACTGGAGAGAGGGAGCCGTCAATAAGCAAAAGGTTTCCCATTCTCCTTCACGGATCATGCCTCACTGTGCTGCAGCAGAGGAGGAGATTTCCTACAAACAGAAATGGGCTGAGAGGGATGGGCCTTTGTACAGATTGAATAGTTCCAAAGGAACAGGAGGCAGAGGGTAGGAATATAGACCTGATTCTTACAGTACACAGAAGAAGCAAAAAGCTGGCTGCTGTCATTTCCCCTACCCCAATTTTAGAACCTAGAGCTTTGCAGAATCCAGAGTTTTTAAAACCTAGAGTGAACCCACGAAGCCATTAAAATCATAAGGGAGCTGTTTCCAGAAGAACAGTGATGGGATAGAGACTTTGACCATCATCATGGGGTGGTTGGGCTCACCTGCGCTGCCCCATCTCCAGCCCAAGGAGCCTTCCGAATGGCATTCCTGCCACTGGCATCGTGGATACGTGTCTCTTAATGAACTGAATAGAGTGAAAGATTATGAGTCATGGGACAGAGACAGGCAGTGTGTTCATGAACTCGGTTGGGTTTGGTTTATTTTTTGGTTGCTATTTTGTTAATGTTGTTGCTACTGTTTTACAGATGATAAAACACTGATCTGTTAACCATATAATATGGCTTTTGTTGTAACAGTTCCGTTCAGCTTATTTTTTAGTTGTTTTGTTGATGGTGTTTTTTGGATTGTTTTACTGGTGATTTGTTCATTGCCCCTATATGATTTGTGCTGTATTTGTGCTGTAACTTATTGTTATTTGTTTTTTTGTAAGCCTCTTTGGGATTCATTTGAATTAAAAGCGGCACAGAAATATAACAAATCAAATCAGTCAAAATTAACCTGTTTTCCTGCTGCAGTGCTTTTCAAGATTTCTGCCTTTGGCATGCCTTTCCATTTTGACAAGCTGGCTGAAGGATCTATGCTTGATAACCACGGGACATCTGTTCTGGACAGACTTGTTGGGTTTTAGTCTCACTCCGTGACCCGTGAGAAAGCTCCAAAGCAGAAGATCAGCAGTGGTGGACAAATTTGCCTTCTGGTGCCAGGTTCACTGAGGAAGTCTTGAGAGCTACCATGGGTCTCTGAGTCCCTTTCAAATACAGGCCATAACCAACTGATGTGCATCATGCCGAACCTGGAAGTACTTTAATAATGTCAAAAACAACCCTCAAAGAGCCCAGGCACAAAAACAGCACCTAGCAATCCCACAAGCCTTTGCAAGTGCAATCCCAGGAGCCCTTGCACAGACCGCTGTGGCTCTGTGGAGAGTTGGTGTTTGAGCAAGGTGGTTTGGAGGGAGCGATTGTGGTGGAGTTTGGCAGCTGGTAAATGCTGCTGTTTTTTTTCCAAGGCTTTCCAGAGGTTGAGGGGGGGGGTTTGAAGGCTTTTCACTGACGTGGGCATTGCCTCGGAACGTAACCCCTGCCTAAGTGGGGAGCTGACTGTACAATCTGGAAGCCGCTGCCAACGTCGTTTCACTGCTAAGCACAAGTTAATGGAGACAACAAAAATGACTTCAATGTCTTCTTTCAGGACACTTTCCAAAGATGCTTCCTTTCTGTTTGCTTTTTAAAATAACAATAGTGATGTGTTTGCATTGTTTCCCCATCCAGTTTTTCTTGTTGTTGTTTGGGGGGGGGGGAAACACTGACCCCCCAAATTCCGGGAAAATCCATTTTCAGTTATTGTTTATTCTGCACTTCTCACACCCCTCCCCTGGCTTTAGATATGAAGCTTTAATCTTTTGTTACAAATATTTGTAGCTTATATTCAACTTAACGTTTTATACAAAAATGCTATATAAGGGAAGGCTATGAAGAGGGGAAGAAACCGAAACATAAGCAGATGATTACACTGGGATAAACTGTTTTTATTTTAGTGAAAGGAGATAGCACTGTTGCTATCACTTATTGCCTGGGCTTGGGTCAAAACTATGCAAACAAGGAAAAGTGTTTTCGCTTTAATCTCATCTCTTTCATCTGCAGCCCAACCCAGGCTGACTAGGAAAGTGGCCTAGATTTTTAACAGAAACTTCTGGGACTGGAAGAAGTGCAGCCAAGTTAAGCATTAAGTCTGCTTCCTTCTCGCTCACACACCCTAATATCTGCACTGAGCTAATACACAGATTAAGAGCATCCCTCGAATTACTGTTTTGTTCTATCTGTTTTATAAATGTATCTACCACCCTAAAGCCAGGGCCTCTGAGGGCGGCTTACAAAATATTAACACCGAACCAGCAAGTTAAACACAAAATAAAAAAATGCAATACTACAGAGTGTACAGGGAAACACACATTAGAAAACAAGAAAGAAAAATAGAACAAAAACCAGCTAGCTGGTACTCTTGCAGTCCTGCATTTGATGGGATGTGACCCAGTATTGGAAAGATATCAAAGGCTATGGCAGGTGAACCTTCCTGGGAAGCACATTCCACATTTGCTGAAATGTCCTAAGTCATTTAGGAGTGTTTTCTTTTAAAAGGTTTTCTTTTTAAAGGGTTTTTTCCCCAAGCAATCTGAGACTGCGCCTGCTTGACACTAACCTCTCCTCCGCCCTCTTCATGCCTCTTCTGATTCAGGGAGACAGGGGGAAGGGAGCTTGTCACAGTAGGAGGGGGAGACACCCATGACTCTTCACCAGCCCCTTCTGCCTCTTAGCCTCCCTCCTCTCCTGGCTTCTGCTTTTGATTCTGGACTTGTCTCTGCCACAGACTGCCCCCGCTCACTAAGCCCTGTTACCTCTTCAGATTCCGTCACCTCCCCTCCCTCCCAATCTTCTCTCTCTGACCACTTGTTGTCCTACCACCAATCCCTGGGTTCTGAGCCTTCTTTCCTTGCTGGTTTGCCAGCTGGTTCCTCCCATTATTCCTCTGTGTCCAACCAGTCCATGACATTAATTGCACTGAGAAACAGACCGTCAGCCAATGTAGATGCCCAAGGAGAGGACAACTGAATGTAAACCCCAAATACACAATGTAGGCAATGGCTCTGGGCAGTCAGGCAGAGGGAGTGAGTGCTGTGCTTCCCATCTGCAAACACATTCCCTAGTAGAAGCCGAAGAACAGCAGTGCACATTCCTGCTGTTCCACAGAGGCTTTTAGGTCCAGTTGTCTCATAAACCGTAAAGCATGTTGATGGCCCAGCACAATTCTGTTTCCTCTCTCCAGAGGTCTGGCAAGGCCAACAGATCAGGTGTCTTTATTACCATTTGAGCTACTAGAAAAATATGTCCGTAGCTAGAAAAGCATCCTAGCATCAAGGCAGTAAACACGTGAATTTCAAGGGTCCTGCTGGGGCCAAGTGCACCAGATGGCAGAGGTACACAACATAACAATAACCTGAGTAATTATTGTTATTTACTAAACTTATTTGTCGCTTTTTCTTACAGAAACTCAAGACGACTTACAACACAAGCCTTTTAACATTCCAGTTCGGTTCCAGCTGATTTTTTAAAAAAAAATTAAAGTGTTTCTAGACATGTGAGGATAAGCTTAAAAGGATGTGCACGATGGCTGGGAAAAACCACATTCAGGAGGGAAACAACTGGGGCTGCTTGGCTGTCCTGCTTGCGAGTATCAGCAGACGGATTTACTTGCAAGCTTTGTGTTATACTGGAGCAGAGGAAGCCCGCAAGAGAGAAGCTATTTTAGACAATCAGATCTGTTTCTGAAAGTGACAGCGATAAGAATCCTACACGCAACGGGTGCCAGGAGCAAACAAAATTAATGCAGCGTTGAGGAAACACCCCCCCCCCATTTTCACATCAGATGGCGTGCTGGCAACTGTAGCGCTGTGGCCTCACGCTGCTCTTCCAGCATTCCTCAAAGCTGTGCAAGAAAATGCATGCGTGAGAGACAGAGATCGCATCGCCATGTGCACACACACACACACACACACACTCAAGAGCAATGTCAGAGCCTTCGCCTTCTCAATCTGTCTCTACAGTGAGCACACACACATGCAATTATAATACACACGCGCACACACATATACATAAGGCACATCTCCTCTATGTTAAAAAGTACAGTAGGAGTAGTGGTAACTAACCACTGTTTACTAGAAAGCACATTGACTTCGTAATCATATCTGAATAATTGCCAGTGGCAATACCTACTTTTCCACATGTAGATGATGCCCCAGGGGAAAAGAGGATTGTCATATCACAGACCAGAGATCAGAAAGCCACACTAAGGCCAGCTGTGATTTCCAGGGCTTTAATAGGCCCAGCCCAGCCATTCAGAGAGGGCCTATGAACCTTGAGGACCAGACAGCCCTTTTACAATCTGGAAGCAGGGGCTGCCAGGGGTCCCAACTGTGCTGCATGTTAGAAGAAGAAAAATCCTCATGCAGAAAATGCATGAAGCAGCATAAAGTCAGGGTCTGCAAACAGCCCTTGAAGTTCCCTGAATACAAAAGCAACCTTGTGTCCATTGGCAATCCTAAAAGATAAATAAATCACAGTTTGAACAAGCAAATCCTCCTTGTATTGTTGCACGCCAACTATTATCTTGAACAATGCCACTGGAAGCAGTTCTAAGCAACATTAAAGGAGGTGCCTCTGGTTAATGTCACTGTGTGTGTTTTAGAAATTGCAGTTCTCTCAGATGCTTGCAAATTAAAAAGCAAAAACACAACCCTAGAAAGTTTTAGAAAGAAGAGATGGAACTGGGGGCTCACACTGCTGAATTGTGGGGTTCAGCAGTACGGTATTCTGTTCAGTGTACACACACACACACACACACACACACACACACCACCACCACCACCACCACCAATGGGAATAAGAGCCGGTTCAAGTTCTAAGTTGCCATTATTTGGCTAATAGCTTCAAGCTGCCAGGGCACAGCTGCATGGGTCCAGCCAGACAGGCTCTCACAGCAAGGCTTTGATAGCGTGGGGGCCCTTAAGTGTCAGGATATAGAAAAGGCAGCAGTTGTTGGCTGTGAAAACAGTCTGATGCAAACCAGATGGGGGCTCGCTTGACGGGCAACACAAAAGGAAAACAATCGGTTCATTCAACAAAAGTCAAGCTACTGCCCAAGAGAGTTAGCAGAGCACAACAGTCAACCAGAGTGGAAGCAAACAAGAAACGGTTGTGTGGTTAAGAGGGGAAATTGCTCCTCTTTTGTTTAGGCTGAGGAGTTTTTATTTCTAATTCTTACATTCATTAATTTCAGTCCAGATTAGCCCCCCGATCCCCCTTTCCTCCAAAGTGCTTCGAGTGTGTGTGTGTGTGTGTGTGTGTGTTGCTCATTCTGTTTCTGCCTTAAGGCACCTTAAGAAAACTGTAAAGCATATATTTATTTTACTTGGAATTTCCTCTTGGAAATTTCTAAATAAGGCGGACCTTCTTTTCCTCAAACACCTCCCAGAAGGTGTGGCCATCACTGCTTTGACAGTAAAAAAATGAGTTATCCACATAGCGACAACATTGGTGAACCCATTTTTATCTAACTGGGCTTTGTTGTGCTGGAAGTATTCCCTCTTTCAAGAAATGCTGTTCACACCAACTTGCCTACTGAGGAACTCCTGCAGCTGTGTGCCATGGCAACCCAGTGTGGTCCAGAGGATTCTGGGACATATTTTTAGAAGGTGCACACACAGCACATAGTCAGGTCTGCTGGACCTCACTGTGGCCCCTGCATCAGCTGAGAGTGCGAACTACAGCAGACACCCTTGTGTCTACTGGTCGGCAGTACGGAGGCAAGGGAAGATTTCAGGGAGTCTTCTTCATCATTACTGACCATCCAACTGAGAACCATGCATAAGATATCACAGACACCAGGGTTCACTCCCTATGCCACATACACAATGCAAACGTTTCAGGCACTCAGAACACCTTTAATGGTCCCTTCCCTTTGACTGATTAACATCCTGTACCCTTTAAAATGCATTTGTGGGAGAGGGGTTATTGCTTTATTTTTGTTCTTGTTTTTATTATGCATTTTGTGTTTTTATCTTGTATTTTCATGCTGTGAGTTCTATGGATGAAGGGTAGTATACTTTTTTTTGATTGTCCCATATTTGCCTGTCCCATCTCTCTGGTTCTTACCTTTTCAAATTATCATCACAGGATTAGCATGTCACACTAAACTGTGGTCTAGTGCAAGGGTGGGGAACCTTTGGTCCTCCGGATGTGGCTGATATAATTCTCTTCAATCCCAGCAAGCATGGCTAACCGCCAGGGATTATGGGAATCCAGCAACATTTGAGCAGCACCCTGCACCTGGCTTAGTGCAACATGCACGAGCCGCAGAAAGCCCAACACTGTGCGCTTCTCTGTTCCCTTTCCCCCTCCTGCGCAGCCGGGAGGAGGAGCTCAGAAGCTTTTGCTCTTACGACAAGCAGAGAACTAGAGAGTCAACACCTGAACCAGAGAGCCAGTGGTGGTTTAGTGGTTAAGAGCCTTGGACTAGGACCTGAGACAGCAGGGTTCGAATCCCCACTCAGCCATGAAGCTCGCTAGGTGACCTTGAAGACAGCCATCATCTCTTAGGTCTAACCACCCTCACAGGGTTGTTGTTGTGAGGATGAAATGGGGAGGAGGAGGAGAGCCACATCAACCACCTTGAGATCCTTGCGAGATAAAGGTGGTATATAAATGTGAAAAACAAATAAATTCAAAAGCCAGGCAGCCACGTACATGTGTGGGACACAACAGTGGGAATAAGAAGCATGTTTTCTAAGTAGCATATCACTGTGATCAAGCAACGGGGAATAGTATTAAATATTCCCTATTTATAATTTTTTCATAAAAATAATAATTCACGACTGCAATCTGCTAAAAGAAACCTTCATTAAGGCCTGCCAACTATGCACAGCAATCACTTGAAGAACTACAATTATGCTCTTAAGAGAGGGAGAGGGGGAACACGCAGCACCCTGAAACACTGGCAATTAGGGAGCTACCCAAATAGGCCTGGCTTTTACTTAAAATCTTAAACGGCTTTTCTGAGTTAAGTGCTGTGTTTCATTGAACTAATGTAAACCTATTTGATGTCAGATTATGTACAGAACAACACATGCGCGCAGCCTGGCAACGCTGGAGCGTCACACAAGCAACTAGCCAACATGGTTGGAATTAAATATATAGTACCGGAACATCCCTCTGCTGCAGTCCTAGACATGAGAACCAGGAGATAAGTTACAGTAAGTTCAGGGGTCGGAGGAAGTTCACTGCACCCAGTTCTCATTGAATCAGTGGGATCCCCTAAGCTATCATTGCCATTAGCTTTGAACCTGCTTGGGTTGTGCACCAGAGCGGTAGCCACGACTCCCCGTGACGTTTTCCTCCCTCTGGAACCCTGGGACTGAGTCCAGTGGAGGTAGTGCTAAGGTGGGGAACCTCAAACCTGGCCCCCATACCTCCACCACCTCCTCAGCCACATTCATCACTGACCCTTTAGGGTGGATTGTTTTGCGGCAGAGGCCAACAGCCTCTCCTCCCCCCAGGCACGTCCCTCTGCCTCGACATAATTTTTATCACGAATCCCCGTCGCACCGTCTCAACAATTACTCCTAGAAACAAAACAACTGAAATTCCGTGCATACAGACGCACGCAGCACCAGCTATAACCTGCTCAACTTTTTCAGCCTCTAATTTAGCCCCCAGCTTTCTGCATCGTATAGGCCAGGGGCAGTTAAGGACAGCTTTATATTTTCTGCTTGGCGCAACTCGGAAGTGACAGGCACCATGCTGCTGCGGCCCTAATTTGCAGGAAGCGCAGGGAAGGGTAACTAAGCGGCTCCTGGGCTAATACAGTCATTAGCATCCCAGCGTGCCCCTTCCTTTAAATGTCCATTCATTCTGCTTTTCGGTTCCCTGTTTATGTAAAGGGACGTATGCCTGATGGGGTGAAAGCAGGTCAGCTTTGCCAGCTCAGCATCACCCTCATCGGCTTTTATTCAGGGCCACTCAAGGCGGGTGCCAGCGGGATCCTTGCCCATCTGGCCGTTTCGCTTTTCTCAATGAAGGCAGCGGCAATTACTAGTTTCATGAAGTGCACAATGCAGGGCGCTCAGAGCTGTTCCAGCTATATCCTAGAGTAAGTGTCCGGGTCCTGCGAGGGACTGTGAGAAAGATTTGTTTCTGGCAAGAAGCCTTTCGGAGGGGAAAGGAGGAGAGAATAACAATTGTTTTTAAAAGCGTATTTGGCACAGATGACAAAGCAAAGGCCCTACAGGATGAAGTTTCACCAGTAGCATAGGAGTCCAAGGTAGCACCAAGAAGAAAACAATATTAATGTTGATTTCTATCCCAGCAGCTGGTAGCACCTCTCCTTCTCTTTCCCACTTTCCCCCTTTATATTGAAAGGCCTCACCAGGCTTCACATTACCTGTCATTTACTTTACGTTACTTCTTTAGAAAAAAATATCGATATAATGCTATATCACAAAAAAATACCAGAGTGGTTTACAATAATATTTTTATGTACCAATGCCGCATAGCAATTTAAAACCAGAGATCAGCAATTCATTATTACTGAAAAGTGTGCTTTAAATTGTCTATGTAAAGCCTGGTGGAATACAGTGGTGCCCCGCAAGACGAACGCCTCGCAAGATGGAAAACCCGCTAGACGAAAGGGTTTTCCGTTTTGGAGGCGCTTCGCAAAACGAATTTCCCTATGGGCTTGCTTTCGCAAGACGAAAGTGTCTTGCGAGTTCCTGCGGGTTCCCCCCCCCTTTCCCCCCCTTTTCCTAAGCCGCTAAGCCGCTTATCAGCTGATCCGCTAAAAGCCGCTAAACCGCTAATAGCGCTAATCCGCTAAGCTGTCAATGGGCTTGCTTCGCAAGACGAAAAAACCGCTATACGAAGAGCCTCACGGAACGGATTAATTTCGTCTTGCGAGGCACCACTGTACAAAACTTTTCAGCAAGCCTTTAGAGGTTCAAACAGAAGGTGCCTGCTGAATCTCTGTTCGTAGAGGATCCTACAAGACTGGGCCGATGACACTATTTTGTTCTCCTTCGTGCTGAGGTCAGCTGCTCCTTGTCAACTGGGGGATGTTGTCACCACCAGCACTCCTGCAGACGATCTCAGTGACTGAGATGGGACCAGAGTTTAGACAGTCACCAAGGTATTGCTGGACCTAAGTTGTTCAGAGCTTTGTAAATTGGCAAGGACCTTTATCCTGGTGGGCAGCAAATAGGCAGCCTGTGCAGATGTTCTAACAAGGGGGTCGTATATTGTTGGCTACGTGTCACCATCAGCAGTCTGGCTGCTGCCTTCTGCTCCAGCTGGAGCTTCCAAGCCAGGCCCAAGGGCACCCCCACATAGGGTGCATTACAGTAATCCAGACTCAAGGTTACAGAAACATTTCTGGCCTTTACAGAAGAGACAGAGATATGAAATCCTGCAGTAAGACCTACTGTCATAATTGTTTCAGCCCAACGCTTTGACTCAAATTCCTAAAGGTTTTTACTCAAGCAAGCAACAAACCAGAACTGGAAGACCAGGCATTATAACCTTACCAAACCTTTTAACCCAGGTAGCAAAATGTGCTTTGTTAGCCACTCATTTTTCTGAACAGCGGACCAGCAACTTAGTACTGTAACCAACTCTACTCTGTTGTGACCTGGCCCTAAAGCCTCATTGGTGTCAGAAGGTCTTATGGCTCTGAAATCTACTAGAAGTGAACCCCTCCAGTGATATCTCAAAAGGGGGGGGGGAGTACCCGTAATTACTAAACTATGAACCCAGGATTGTTCAGACCTTTCAGATGAAAGTCTGTCCCTGAAAGCTGTCCCAGGTTCTGATTCTGGCCAGCTCTATAATGCCAATTCCTAAAGCCACTTCTGGAACACCAGCAAAAAGACCCCAGAAACCAAGCCAAACCAAACAATCCCCATAGCCTTATCATTTTCTTGTCCTGATTTGAGCTCCACAGTTGGCTCCAACATCATCCCTTCCAGCTGAAGCATCTGGTAGGGATTTGCTATACCACAGTAAGTACTGTAATTCATTAGAATAATTTCTGGCTAATGAAGAGACGACAGCAAACTATCTTGCAAAGCCAAGTAATGAATCTATTAACCGAGGAAATGAATTCTGTGACACATAATAGCTTCCAAATCTAAGGAAGGAAGATGTTTTGAGCACAGAACACAAACCCTCCCAGAAGCTTTCACAATTGCTCTCCAGACCACCCATTTCCCCGTGGAAGCTGCAGCACTTGCTAGATTGGCTGCGTAAGGGTTGATAAGCATTTTGGTTTCTCCTGCGTATCGCACACACACACAAAAGATCCAGATTACTCATTTTCAATGCCATGTATTCACTATTATGCATTTCTTGCTTGGTAGGAACTGGACTGGTTCCAATACTTAATTGGCTCCATGACCACAAAGTTTTCAGCGAGTAAGATTTCTGCACAACTAGATAGATAGATAGATAGATAGATAGATAGATAGATAGATGATAGATAATAGATGATAGATGATAGATGTGATGGGGAAGTGTTTATAAGTCGAATCCCCTTCTGTGACCCAGAAGAGTGCACATCCCACTGCATAAGGAACACAAATCCTGAGCATTGCGTGGAAAAGACAATGATCACTCAAACTCACCCTCTGGTCTATGGGTCAGAAAATACTGGTACTTGTGTCTAGTCCTTACCCTCCAGTTTTGGGGACTACCAACACTTAGGACTGGGATCACAGGTGATTGCATAGTAAGTCATATTAAGCAGCTGACTGTTCAGCTAGTTGGGAAGAGGAAGACTAGTATCATATATATTAAATGGATTACGCTCTATTAGATCTTATCTTTAAGCAACAAGAACAAACAACAAACTTTGCCCTGTACACCCCTAAAAATGGTACATCCCTGAAAAAAGCTCAACAACTGTGACCTGAACCCTATAAAATCAGGGCTTTCCTCCTCCCTTAAAAAAGCGCAACAACTTTGACATGAACCCCCAAAATTGGGGCTTTTCTTCCCAAAACGGGGGTAGATCACTGCCAGTTTTTAATTCTGTAAGTAGATCGCAGTCTCTTGGGAGTTGGCCACCCCTGTTCTATGTGAAACCCACCATGCCATTCTTCCTTTAAAAAAGAACAGAAGCTGCCACCTTGTGGTCAAGAGCTCATATTTAACAGATTGACTCATTCATACATGATGCAGCAGTAACATGTTCTGTAATGCACATGCAGATACATGTTAGCCACATTCACAACATACCGTATTTTTCGCTCTATAACACGCACCAGACCATAACACGCACATAATTTTTAGAGGAGGAAAACAAGAAAAAAAATATTCTAAACGAAATAGTGGATATATGATTTTTGTGGTTCATGCTGTGGCCACAGACATGTGATCTGACAGTGAGTTTGGAGTAGCCCAATGCAAAAATCCTGAGGATCCATGTGGATCCATGCTTTGTAACCATGGAGGAGGGAAGGAAGGGGAACCATGGATCCTCTGCTCACGACTGCAGCAGATTCCCCCCGCCACCCGCAGGCATTCACTCCATAACACGCACAGACATTTCCCCTTACTTTCTAGGAGGAAAAAAGTGAGTGTTATGGTGCAAAAAATACGGTATGTAAGTACACACTTCTAAAAAATATCGTATATTTACAGACCCATAGATTTATTGACATTAGGATGGCTTACTTTACTCTTTTTGGCTCCTGCTGAAAACATCTTTTGTTTACATACATAGATAATTTTATTTATATGCTGCCTTTCCAAACCATGCTCAAGGTTACGTAAAAAAAGTGGTAAAAACACACGGCGCTGTGGGTTAAAGCCTCAGCGCCTAGGGCTTGCCGATCGAAAGGTCGGCGGTTCGAATCCCTGCGGCGGGGTGCGCTCCCGCTGCTCGGTCCCAGCGCCTGCCAACCTAGCAGTTCAAAAGCACCTCCGGGTGCAAGTAGATAAATAGGGACCGTTTACCAGCGGGAAGGTAAACGGCGTTTCCGTGTGCGGCTCTGGCTCGCCAGAGCAGCGATGTCACGCTGGCCACGTGACCCGGAAGTGTCTCCGGACAGCGCTGGCCCCTGGCCTCTTAAGTGAGATGGGCGCACAACCCCAGAGTCTGTCAAGACTGGCCCGTACGGGCAGGGGTACCTTTACCTTTACCTTTTACAACATAACAAAAGTAGTCATCATCAATAAATGAAATATTTAAAAATACACAAGTAACTGAACCATTTCCACAGAAATCACAAGATCTAAAATAAAACCAATATCAAGAACAGCAACAATGCCCCCCAAACAAGACCCCCATGCCAAGAACCTATAAGCCTATCCAGACTTACAGATCATTGACATATGTTTTAAGCTGGTCTTTATCTTATTGATTTTTTTTCTTTAGGTTTTAGACCGTTACTTTAAATTGATAACACTGCTTTGTTTTTAAACAATTAAGCAGTATATAAATTTTATGAAAAACAACAATAGATTTCAACTTGTTTTTTTATAAAACAAAAGTATTTCACAGAATCATAGTATTTATATCCTTTTTCTCTAGTTCAAATACCACTACACGACGCTGCTTCTCACATCTATGCTAAGGTTCCCGATGAAGCACCATATTTTTCGTCCCATAGGACGCACCTAGTTTTTTTGGGGGGAAATAAAGGGGAAAAAAATTCCCTTTATTTCCCCCCCAAAACCAGGTCGGGGAAACCTAACAAGGTTGAGGAACAGCGGGATGGCGGCGCTGCGCCTCCCTGCTGTCCCCCGAGCTTGTGGGGCTGGCCGATGTCTGCCTAGCGCAAGGGGCGCTCTGCTTCTGGGCGCCGCGCGCGCCGGGCGGCAGGCTGCTATCTGCAGCGTGGGGAGCCCTGCAGGGAACTCCTGCAAGGCTCCCCACGCTGCGGATGTCTGCCTGGTGTGCGGGGCGCTCTGCTTCAGGGCACCTCACCCGCCGGGGGGCAGGCTGCTATCCGCAGCGTGGGGAGCCCTGCAGGGAACTCCTGCAAGGCTCCCCACGCTGCGGATGTCTGCCCGGCGTGCGGGGCGCTCTGCTTCAGGGCGCCCCGCACCCCGGGCGGCAGGCTGCTATCCGCAGCCTAGACAGCCCTTTGGGAACTCCCGCAGGGCTGCCTAGGCTGCGGATGTCTTCCTGAAGCCTGGAGAGCGAGAGGGGTTGGTGCGCACCGACCCCTCTCGCTCTCCAAGCTTCAGTGAAAGCCTGCATTCGCCCCATAGGACGCACCCAGATTTCCCCCTCATTTTTGGAGGGGAAAAAGTGCGTCCTATAGGGCGAAAAATACGGTATATAAAAGTTTACCTTGAAACCTGCAATATGCTTTTAGCAAAGCACATTTCTGAAATTCAGCCTCAGCTTCTATAACATGCTATTTCCAATAAGCTGCCAAGCTCAACTAAATTTCAACATACAAATAGATATGAAAGATGGTACAGTATTATAAGATAGAATTATAGTTGGTGTGTTTTTCTCACAGCCTGAGGAAAATCGCCGGAACGGACCTCGTGTGTTTTTCCTGCCGGGAGTCGCCGGAGGGAGGTCAAAAGAATTCAGCCGGTGCCTGGAGAGATAGGCACATACCTCTGACCGAGCCTGAATTCTAACAGTGGTAGCAGTTGACGGTTGCTACGATCCATGGAAGTCTGCAGAAATAGGAGCAGAGCTGCTATTTTCATCCCTCTCCATGGAAGCCTGAGATGGAGGCTGATTCTCTGCAGCCAGGAGCTCACCAGAAGAAGCTGAAAGCCAAGCTGGAAGTCAGGCTGTGCCCAGAGAGGCAAAAACAGCTCGTGTTTAGACTAGGCCCTTACAAAGGAACTGTTGAAAGGGGACTTTCCAAGCGGCCAGTGTTAGAGCTGCCAGGTGCACAGAGTGTAAACAAGCCAGCTATTGGATTTTAGAGGCTTGTGTTTGAGAGTCAATGCAAGGACTCAAAATGGATGCTAAGAAAGGGGGGGGCCTGCCTTCTCCACCCCTCTTGACCAGTGACAATTATGCATCTTGGTCTATTAAGATGAAGGCCTTGCTGCAGAATCAGAGACTGTTTGGGGTGATTGAGAACCCCATCCCTGCAGCACCAACGCGTGCTTGGGAGTCACAGGATGTGAAGGCCAGAACCACTATAATTCTGTGCGTGTCAGACTCTCAGCTTATTCATATACAAGATTTACAGCACGCGAAAGATGTTTGGGACACGCTGAGAAGGACACATCAGAGAGATGCAGGTTCTTCAGCGTTGCTGTATTTTGAAAAGCTGATTAACCTGAGGCTTGCGCCTGATGGAGATGTTCAAGCACACCTGACGGAAATGAAATTTCTGCGTCAGCAGATGGTGGAACGCAATTTCCGTCTGCAGGAGGAAGTGTTTTGCTTCATGGTGATCAACAGCCTGAATCGGACTTACAAAACGGTTGCCAGTCAGCTGGGGTCTCTCCCAGCAGCTGATCTAACGTCGGACAGGGTCTTTGCCGTCGTGCTGAACGAACATGACAGACTTGCCGCCCTGGAAGTGAAGGACAGGGGGAGACAAGAACGGAGTTCAGACACCCCCACTGCTGTAGCTACTGGAGGAGACGCTGTAGCTTTGAACGTTGTCCGATGTTTCAATTGTGGGCAGACTGGGCATCTTCAGCGGTACTGCAAGAAGCCACGTCAGAACAAAGGAGCCAAGGGAAGCTCCACGAAGTCTGAGGCGTCAGGCAGAAGTCATGCCAAGTCACAGGCGAAGTCACAGGCGAAGCCTGCAAAGGCTTTGATGTCGAAAGGAACCAAGCCAGATGTGGAGAACGCTTTTGTCATTGACACTGGCTGCACATTTCACATGACCCATCGTAGGGATTTGTTTTCGTCGTTTAAGAAGCAAAGCTTCGTTGTACAACAAGCCAACGGTCAAGAGCTGGAAGCCACCGGAATTGGGACTGTGTATCTTAAAAGTCTGAACTTGACTATAAACAATGTTTATTTGGTTCCAGAGTTGAAGTACAATCTGCTCAGCGTTTCGCAGATTGCCAAGAAGGGACTAAAACTGTCCTATGATGATCAACACTGCGAGATCTACAAAGATGGAGAGTTGTATCTTTCTGCCAAAGAGAAAGATGGACTGTATTTGTTGACTTTTGATCAAAGTGATTACATGGAATGTAATTCTTGTGATTCTAACATGATTTCTTTTGCAGGTGTAGCCAAGAAGAACGCCAAGCAGGTCACCTCGAGGGTCGATAGGGCATTTCAGCGGGTGTATGCTGATGTCATTGGTCCTTTAGCACCATCTAGAGGCAATGCAAAGTATTATCTAATATGTGTTGATTCTTTTACAGGTTTTGTCTGGATTTATCTTTTGGAGAGACCGAAAGAAGCCTTAGAAAGGTTTAAAGAGTTTTGTGACAAGGTTAAAAATATGCATGATGCTGACATAGATTGTCTTTGCACAGATGAGAAGCCAATTTTTCTCTTACAGGATTTCCAGAGGTTCCTGAAGAAGAAAGGGATAAGACACAAAATTGCAGCTTCCGAAGAAGCTTGGAACAGATGTGTCTGTGTTAGAGTGAACAAAGAATTGCAAAAGGGAATGGAAGCGCAATTGCTTAGTTCACATCTGCCACATGAGTACTGGGCTGAGTCGCTAATGTCGTATTCTTACACGTGGTTGAGAAAGTTTTCAAAAGAATTGGGAAGTTCTCCTTTTGAGAAACTGTTCCACAGAAAACCTTCTGTTGCCCATTTCAAGGTTTTTGGGTCTCATGTGAGGACAGAAGCTCCAGGTGGAGTAAAGAATGCCAGAGGCATTTTTGTGGGTTATGAAAAGGGTCTCTACAGAGTAATTTTGTCTGAATCTGGTAAGGTGATTCTCACAAAATTTCTAGAGAGTGCTCCTGAACAGGAGCGAGTGATTGTTCACACATTTCCCACAAGTGATGATGATGATTCTGATGATGATGATGATGATGATTTTATTGAGTTCAGTAGTACTGATGATGACAGCGATAGCTCAGACAGCTCAGTTGTCACAGTCATTGAGAGGAAATCTCACGTAATGACTAGACCCTCAGAAGAGGAGGATGAACCACTGATTAAGCTTAGTACTGGTTCTTCAGAGAGTTCAGAGGCTGAACCAGAAAGCAAGGGAGAGCAGCACCTCTTACGTAGGTCTGAGAGAGCAACGAAGGGTGTACCACCCAAGAGGTATTCAAAAGAGTTTGCCAACCAAGCTATTGCATGTGTTGCTGTTGTAAACGACCAAGGTCAAATTGAAGCTGTGTCTGAGTCAGAGACAAAGGCACAACAGAGAGTTGCTAACCAAGGTAATGCAGAAGCACTCATTCCTTGGAAGTCACACAACCAGAGAGGTACATTGGTAAAACCAGTGGCGTGTAGTTCCAAGGGTGGAACTGAAACAACAGGGGAGTGTTATAAGTATAACAACTGTTTGTTTTCTTCTCTGGATGACGCTTTGCTCGCAGCACGCATTGATGCTTTAGGGGGAGTATGTTATTCTAAAGCAGCAATGCTGCAGCAAGCAAAGGCTCTAGCAGCTCAGTTAGCTGCTTGTGGCAGCAAAGCCAGACAGGATGTATGTGACTGTTGCCATGGAAACAAAGGGGCAGTCCATTCTCCTTATTGAGCACAGGATGTGAGCTCAGTGTGTTTCATATGACCTGTACAGGATGTACATGGGTGGAGTTTTGAGTTTCTCTCTGTTTGTTGAAGAGAGCAGACATCTTTCACTGTATGACTGCTAAAGACAGGAATAAAAGCAATGTAGATACATTTCTGTCTGAGTCTGATTCCCCTCCCTGGGGATATGCAGGGAGCAGGGAGGAGGAGAAGCAGTTGGTGTGTTTTTCTCACAGCCTGAGGAAAATCGCCGGAACGGACCTCGTGTGTTTTTCCTGCCGGGAGTCGCCGGAGGGAGGTCAAAAGAATTCAGCCGGTGCCTGGAGAGATAGGCACATACCTCTGACCGAGCCTGAATTCTAACAATTAATTCCAGATCCAAACAAATTGCTATTATTTTACTTCATTGAAGATTTTTCATTGAGGTTGAATCCTGACAACAGAAGTACTGTTTTGGGGGGACAGGGGACAGGCTGGTGTGGAGGACTCCCTAGTCCTGAATGGGGTAACTGTGCCCCTGAAGGACCAGGTACACAGCCTGGGAATCATTTTGGACTCACAGCTGTCCATGGAGGCGCAGGTCAATTCTGTGTCCAGGGCAGGTATTTACCAGCTCCATCTGGTACGCAGGCTGAGACCCTATCTGCCTGCGGACTGTCTTGCCAGAGTGGTGCATGCTCTGGTTATCTCTTGCTTGGACTACTGCAATGCGCTCTACGTGGGTCTACCTTTGAAGGTGACCCGGAAACTACAACTAATCCAGAATGTGGCAGCTAGACTGGTGACTGGGAGCAGTTGCTCCCCCCCCCCCAAATTACCTTCATCCTTTTGCCCATTTGCTACCTTGAGCACCTGCGCTTCGCCATATATGCAATGCCATGCTGCCGAGTGGCACTGCAGTGCAATGGGGAGGGCGGAAATGAACAGAAGGATATCGTGCCAGTTGGTTTAAAGCAGGCATCCTCCTACTTGGCCCTCCAGATGTTTTGGGACTACAACTCCCATCATCCCTAGCTAACAGGACCAGTGGTCAGGGATGATGGGAATTGTAGTCCCAAAACATCTGGAGGGCAGGGTTTGGGGGTGCCTGGTTTAAAGTAACTCTCTGCTACCATAAAAAATGTGGACCAGCACATCAGGTCTAAGACAACATAAAAGAAATAATTTACCTGGCTCTTGTGCGACTTCGGATTTCGGTTTCACACAGATGATTCTAGATTTCATGGGTGCTGTCTGCTGTGGCTCCTGGCGCTCTTTCTGTATGTCAGTTATTAAATGTCATGTTAGACCATCAACTAGATGTTGGAATGTTAAGAACAAACAAAAAAAGGCTTAATAGGAACAAAAGAAGCTGCCTTATACCAAGTCTGGCCACTGTTCCCCCAAGCTCCCATCAGATGTCAAAGAGATAAACAACTACCTAACATTTAGAAGACATCTGAAGGCAGCCCTGTTCAGGGAAGTTTTTAATGTGTGACATTTTAATGTATTTTTCATCTTTGTTGGAAGCCGCCCAGAATGGCTGAGGAAACCCAGCCAGACGGGCAGGGTACAAATAATAAATTATTATTATTATTACTAGCTCAGTATTGTCTACACGGACTGGCAGCAACCTTCCAGGGTTTCAGCAAGGGAATCTTTCTCAGCCCTTCTTGTAGATGCCGCTGGAAACTGAACCAGGGACCTTCTGATTGCGGATGCTCTACCACTGAGCTACAGCTGCCCCCCTTTTTTAAAAGCTCATTTAAGAAAAAAAGGTGCATTAACTATGCATTTATCTTTTCTTAGAAAAGTGTGGATTGTAATGCATGTCCAACTTTTCAACTAAGACTACAACCAAGAAGTAAAATTGAGCTGATTAAATGTGATTGTCCGTGGTTGTCAAATGTGATAGCTGGCACAGAGGAAGGCACTGATGCTGTGGACTTAATTCAACAAGAAGGCAGGCACCGTTCCATACCCTCCAACATTTCTCCGATGAAAACAGGGACGTCCCATTCTATAACGATAATTTTACTATTTACAACCCCGCACATCTTACTGGGTTGCTCCAGCCACTCTGGGCAGCTTCCAACATATATAAAAACATAATTACGCATTAAACATTAAAAAAACCCTTCCCTATACAGGATTGCCTTCAGATGGCTCAGGAGAATGGCATATCCTCCAACATTTCTCCAATGAAAATAGGGACATCCTAAGGAAAAGTGGGAGGGACGCAGGTGGCGCTGTGGGTTAAAACACAGAGACTAGGATTTGCTGATCAGAAGGTCGGTGGTTTGAATCCCTGCGACGGGGTGAGCTCCCGTTGCTCTGTCCCTGCTCCTGCTACCCTAGCAGTTCGAAAGCACGTCAAAGTGCAAGTAGATAAATAGGTACCACTCGGGCGGGAAGGTAAATGGCGTTTCCAAGCGCTGCTCTGGTTCGCCAGAAGCAGCTTAGTCATGCTGGCCACATGACCTGGAAGCTGTACGCCGGCTCCCTCGGCCAGCTGCGCAGCCCTCCTTCTCGCTGTTCTAGCTTCAGGATGGCTGCGCAAAGCCTCTGCAGGGCGGTGGGGTGAAGGCACCCCGCTGCCCTGCGGAGGCTTGAAGGGATGTCCCCGAAGCCTCAAGCCTTTGGAGTGCAGCTGCGCTCCAAATGCTTCAGGGATCTTTGAGGTTGGTGGTGGGGGAAAACAGCGCTTCCCCCCACCGCCAGCTCCACAAGCTCCTGCTCTTGAACGCACCTTGTTTTTGAGGGGGAGAACAAGAATTTTTTTTCCCCCTGTTCTCCCCCTCCTATGGTCCGGTGTGTTCTATAGAGCGAAAAATACGGTAAATAGGAAAACTAATAAAGAACAACTGAAGGTAGCCCCACCTTACGTTGGGTGACATTAACACAATCCAAACAGTCTAGGTCTTTTGTTTGCAAAAATGCACACACAAACCCACAACTTATTTAGGTACAGTAAGCCTGCAACTTACATGGGGGTTATGTTCCGGGGATTGCGCATAAAAACAAAGTAATGGATAGTCAAAACTATACAAGGTTCAAGGGTGGGTGGGATTGCCTCAATTTTTTCCTCGAACTCCGCAACCTTTCTGCCCCTTTTAACTTTTTTTGTCCATGCCATTTAGATGCGTGCAAGTTGCAGGTTTACTGTCCTGGTCTACTAAAGATGCATTACCTGGGATGTGCCATCCAAGCGTGGTGCCAAATTGCTATCTCCCTGCGCTGTTGGAGAAACTGGTCGATCCAGCTCAGCCATGGTCATTGGCCCACAAGTAGCAGCAGCGCTTCCAATAACTTCTCCTGAGAGATTTAAACCAGATTTAAAGCACACCGCAAAGCTAAAATTAAAAACAAAATAATGCACAGTATACATACTGTGTATACTTACAGTATACTTACTCCAAAAACAACCCTAATGAATCAAAGAGAGAGGGACCGACATCCTCCCATGCACCTGGGATTCTCTTGGCTGCGAAGGTGCTATTTAGACTCATTTGTAGGCTACCCTCAAAAGAAAAAAAGCAATTCTCTTGCCTACTCATCATACTCTGAGCACAACTCCCATGTCAAAAAGTAGGGGGCTCTTTGTACTTCTCTGCGTGCATAGTGGTGATTTTTTTCTGGAACAACTGCAGCGTGGACTTTGCCAAGAGCCTGAGAAAGCTTTGAAACTGAGAAATCCTCAGCTTGTTCTCATTGGCATCACAAAAAGGTTTTAGCCATAAATCTCTTTAATATCACCCTTTTGAAATTTTTGCACATTGGGAAAAAAGAAAACCACAGTGAATGTTTTTGAAGAGGGTTGGCACAGACAAAATGAGGCCAATCTTTTAACTGGAGATGGGAGTGTTACGTTTGCTACAACTGTGGTTAACGCTGGTACCAACCAGGTCCCCTGCTTGACTAAAGATTTTGAACTAGTGGCTTTAATCCAGTTAGCTTAAGAGTCCTGGTGAAGTAAGGAATCCATCTAGCTCAAAACTCTGGTTGATGCTGGTGCTGATATATTGCTGAATCACAGCTTAGGGGGAATTTGTGTCGGAGACAGGGGAATGCAGCATTCAATCACATGGTTAAGAGACTAGCCCTGTTGCATCAGCACTGGCCCAGACTGACTTTGTGGAATAATTTATTTTTAAGCAGAGCAGACATTAATGCACAACTTCAGAGCTCCCAAGAATCCAAGCACATGCCTTTATGAGCTTTCCAAGCAGATAGGTACATTATAAAGGTTTGCAGCACAGAGAGAAGTCATTTTATTATGTGAACAAGCAAAATAACCCAGCACACTCTAATTAAAAACAGAGTAATTTGCTGCAAGATCCACAACACATTTGCAGACTCTATGAAAGGAACAGTATAACCTGTTGCAACATCAACAGCACTGAGCCGACTGCACTTCAACTCAGAGCTGAATTTTTTTATAGCTAAGCCATTAGCTACAGAAAACACTGATTTATACTGGAAATGTTGATAGCGCCACAATTATCACTTGGCAGCTCAAGCAGACATGACCAGCTCATAAACTCTTGGAACCACTCACTGAATTTATGACATACAAAGCGAAGGCAGCTCACAAGACTGAAGACATGCTATAGGCCATGATCCCTGGAATGCTGTACTGTATCAGTTGCCACATGATTATTCCCCCCCCCCCACAATATCCAAACCAAACCCCCACTTTTAAGCAGAAAGATTAGCATAATATGTATTTCTTCAATACATACACAAGGTCAGACTCTGGAAATATGTAATATTTTATAAGAAGGTGATGTAATGGGTTATTTGATTGTTAAACTTCTAAATTATAACACAGGAACAAGACTGAAATAAAAAATAGCACTTAACCATAACTGTTGATGGATTGATGCATAGTCTCATGCTGCACCTTATACATATAATTTTTTAAAAAGGAATTAGCCTCAAAAGTGGCAGCCATTCAAAAAATAATTACCAAGAATTTTAGTTTTTCCTGGAAAAGACTCTTGTGTATTGAATGCACTATTCTAACTGAGCTGTGTTTTTTTCCGCTTTTGCAAAATAAAAACGCTACTCATGGAGAAGTTAGAGGTTTTCCTACCAGGTTGTTTTCTGGAAGTGGTTAACAAAGAGATCAGCATAGGAAGGTGCTTTATATATAGCCAGACAATCAGCTATCCTGGAAAAAACGTGAAAAGTGGGGTGCCACAGGGTTCTGTCCTGGGCCCATTGTTGTTCAATGTCTTTATAAATGATATGGACAAAGGAATTAAGGGGATGCTCATCAAATTTGCAGATGACACCAAACTCGGAGGGGTAGTTAATACCACAGAAGAAAGAATTGGGATTCAAAACAGATTGAAGAACTGGGCACAAACTAACAAAATGCATTTCAATAGGGACAAATGTAAGGTTCTGCACTTAGGAAGAATCAGATGCATAAATACAGTGGTACCTCAGGTTAAGTACTTAATTCGTTCTGGAGGTCCGTTCTTAACCTGAAACTGTTCTTAACCTGAAGCACCACTTTAGCTAATGGGGCCTCCTGCTGCTGCTGTGCCGCCGGAGCACGATTTCTGTTCTCATCCTGAAGCAAAGCTCTTAACCTGAAGCACGGAGTCTGTAACCTGAAGCATCTGTAACCTGAAGCCTATGTAACCCAAGGTACCACTGTATAAGATGGGGGACACCAGTACATGCGAAAAGGATCTAGGGGTCTTGGTGGACCACAAGCTGAACATGAGTCAACAGTTTGATGCAGCAGCAAAAAATGCTAGCGCTATTCTAGGCTGCATCAACAGAAGTACAGTGGTACCTCAGGTTAAGTACTTAATTCGTTCCGGAGGTCCGTACTTAACTTGAAACTGTTCTTAACCTGAAGCACCACTTTAGCTAATGGAGCCTCCCGCTGCCGGAGCACGATTTCTGTTCTCATCCTGAAGCAAAGTTCTTAACCTGAAGCACTATTTCTGGGTTAGCGGAGTCTGTAACCTGAAGCGTATGTAACCCGAGGTACCACTGTATAGTGTCCAGATCAAGGGAAGTAATAGCACCACTCTATTCTGCCTTAATCAGGCCACACTTGGAATACAGTGCCCAGTTTGCGGCACAACAATTTAAGAAAGATGTTGACAAGCTGGAACATGTGCTGAGGAGGAAAACCAAGATGATAAAGGGCCTGGAAACCAAGCCTTATGAGGAGTGGTTGAAGGTGTTGGGCATATTTAGCTTGGAAAAGAAGGGACTGAGAGGAGATATGCATTACACTGCTAACCAGTAGCGGGGGACATTTTCAAGCAAATTCTGTACAGTGGTGTCTCGCAAGACGAAATTAATCCGTTCCGTGAGGCTCTTCGTATAGCGGTTTTTTCGTCTTGCGAAGCAAGCCCATTGACAGCTTAGCGGATTAGCGCTATTAGCGGTTTAGTGGCTTTTAGCGATCAGCTGTTAAGCGACTTATCAGCGGATCAGCTGATAAGCAGCTTAGCGGCTTAGGAAAAGGGGGGGAAAGGGGGGAAAACCTGCAGGAACTTGCAAGACATTTTCGTCTTGCGAAGCAAGCCCGTAGGGAAATTTGTTTTGCGAAGCGCCTCCAAAACGGAAAACCCTTTCGTCTAGCGGGTTTTCCGTCTTGCGAGGCGTTCGTCTTGCGGGGCACCACTGTACTCTATTTAGGAAACCCCCAGAAAAAAATATATTTTAAAACTTGCACCTGCAACCCTGTCATATTGTCCCAGAGATGTTGCGCGCTGAGGTGGCTTTTTAGAAACCCGGCTGCTAGGCTGGTCCATGTAAACACCACGTCCCATCAAGATGCTTTCTGCAGCTTCCGTGAGCTTTGGCCGCTGCCCCTCGCTCAGTTCCCCAGCACTGTCACTTGTGTTCTGGAGTAAAAGGGAGAGAAACAGAGGGGAGAGAAGGGAGGGGCAATATTCAATCCTTCTAGCAATCATCCAGACTAGTACGAGGCAGATTTCCTCCCCACACAGAGTGCAGCATGGGATCACAGGTGTGATCTGCTCTATTTTGAGAAATGAACATACCTCACTCCGACAGATCTCTTCCTGGGAAGCAAGTGGTGCTTGGTTTGCTCTTGAGAAAAGGGAGAGGACTGGGTCCTTGTGGTATCCTCTGTGAGGTCTGTGTACCACTTGTCCTTCGCTTGGAGGATCAAAATCCTGAAAGATGAACAATATAAATGCATAAAACACAGTCAAACCTCGGCTCCCAAACACCGAAAACCCGTAAGTAAATGCTGCGGTTTTCGAATGTTTTTGGGAACCCAAACGTCCAATGCGACTTCCACTTGAGTGTAGGAAGCTCTTGCAACCAATCGGAAGCTGCGCCTTGGTTGTCAAACGTTTCGGAAGCTGAATGGGCTTCCGGAATGTTTGACATTTGACAACCAAGGTTTGACTGTAAAAGCATTCGTTACTGAGGTCAGTCACTCTTCTGAGGCCTTGGGAGACTCTTTCAGTGACACAGCAGCTTAGTGCATAGGGGCACCAACACACTCTGTGCTGCTGCAATTATCATCATCATCATTATTAGTGTTACACATATGGTCCAAGGTGATGTACAAAATATCCTGAAGGAGTGTTTCCACCCCCATTGTTCAGCCCGGACACTGAGGTCCAGCACTGAGGGCCTACTGGCAGTTCCCTAATTTTGAAAAGTGAAGCTACAAGGAACCAGGTAGAGAGCCTTCTCAGTAGTGGTGCCACCCTGTGCAACACCCTCCCATCAGATGTTAAGGAGATGAGTAACTACATAACATTTAGGAAACATCTGAATGCAGCCCTGTATAGCGAAGCTTGTTAAGGTTTAATGTTTTACTATGTTTTTATATATGCTGGAAGCTGCCCAGATTGGCTGGAGCAACTCAGTAAGATGGGAGGGGAACAAACAAACCACTATTTTTTTCACTGTTTTGTAATAGCTTTTATAAAAGCTTTTACAAAACAGTTATAATAATAATAACAGTAATAATAATAATAATAACAACAGGTGAGTTTTTAAAAAAATAGTTACTAGCTGTTAGCCATGATCGTTATGTTCTACCTCCACAGATCAAGGCAGTATTCTTCTAAGCACCAGTTTTGGCAGAGCAGAAACGGGGAGAGTCGGGTTGCACTCCTGCATTGTTTGTGGGCTTCCCATAAGCATCTGGTTGGCCAGTGTGAACAGGAATAGTAATAATAGTAATAATAGTAATAATAGTAATAATAGTAGTAGTAATAATAATAATAATAATGGTAAAGGTAAAGGTACCCCTGCCCGTACGGGCCAGTCGTGACCGACTCTAGGGTTGTGTGCCCATCTCACTCAAGAGGCCGGGAGCCGGCGCCGTCCGAGGACACTTCCGGGTCACGTGGCCAGCGTGACAAAGCTGCACTGGTGAGCCAGCACCCGTGCCGCACACGGAAACGCCGTTTACCTTCCCGCTATAAAGCGGTACCTATTTATCTACTTGCACTTAGGGGTGCTTTCGAACTGCTAGGTGGGCAGGAGCTGGGACCGAACGACGGGAGCTCACCCCGCCGCTGGGATTCAAACCGCCGACCTTACGATCAGCAAGTCCTAGGCACTGAGGTTTTACCCACAGTGCCACCCGCGTCCCTAATAATAATTATAATAATAATAATATTTATACCCTGCCCTTTATACCCGGGCCTTAGCCTGATCCAGCAGCCAGGCTCTTCTTATATGATATGGGTACTAAAGCAATGACCACAAAAAGAGAAGTTCTTCTGTGGTGCCCCCTTGTCTGCAAAACTCCCCGCTCCAAGATGTTGAATCGCCTCTATCTTTGTTTCATGTTTCACCAGCAATTCACCTTTCTAAGCAAGTTTTTGACCCTGTTGATTCATTGTGTTGCTCTTTGTGCCATTGTTTTTAATTGTGGCAGTTTGTGTTTCAATGATCACTGTTTGCTCCTCTATTTCTAATCCACTTTGAGTGGCGGCTGTGTGAATGTAGTGACTCTGCCTCCCCGGCCCCCGTCTTGCTGCTGCTGAAATACTTAGAAGAGAGAATTATGTTTGAACCTGAGTTCATGGTTGGTCTCCCATCAACCCACGAGCAGCAAGCCAGAACAAGACACTGGGAGGAGCAGGGCAGCTGCGTTTATTATTATTATTATTATTATTTGATGGGAGCACCAACAAACTCACTCATCTATTCACTCTTAGCTTTGGTTTGGGCTTAGACATATGTGCAAAACTCAGCGACTGCCTCTGACCAAACCAGCCCATTTGTCTATCTGGACCAGTTAGAGATGGCTACCAGTGCGGCACCCAGTTTTCCACCGCTGCCACCCTAAAGACCCCATAAATTTTGGCAGTGTCTAGTTAAATGATTTCATTACCATCTCATGGGCATCATGAAGAGTGCTGGTCATACTGTCACTTAGATTTGGAAGAGACAGTCCTCCTTCTGCAAAAGCTGGAAGGAAAACATAACAAACATGCACTTACGCACGGCAGGCGAACACACAAATCCATTCCACTTGCAAAATAACGAAATAGGAGGTTAAAAACAAGGACTGAAACAAGTTTTGGCACAGAGGGTTCTAAGCTTTCAGGTGGTAGTGGGGGAGGTTTTCCCTACCTTTCCCCCTCCTGCATTTATTTTCAGGCCACTGTGCAGTTCTTCCACCCCACAACTTCTCTGCTTTCCTTCAGGTGAGGTCACACCGTAAATGCAATGACACCTCAGCATTACACAGCCAATCAGATCTGGGGGCAACATCAGTTTTCAACATTGTGGTGTATCACCAGCCAAACATCGCGGTTTGGCGATATATTGCAATTTTGAAAAAACAAGATGCATTGGTCTCTGCCTGCAAGACACCAGGTGAAACTGCCCCAGCTCTCACCTCGAGAGGTGAGACAGCTACACGCAGGCTCATGGGCTGGGACAATGCACCTTGTTTGTGCCGCTCAGCTGGAGGAAGGGAATGAAAGCTTATATCAAGAACAAACTTAGTTGGTCTCTAAGGTGCTGCTGGACAATTTTTTTATATATTCCTCCCAGCTGAGACAGCCCCAGTGCTCTTGCCACTCGCGTACAAGCGGGAAGAGCATCAGGGTTCCTTTAACTGCTCACTATGGGGAATGGCAGGGACCCGGGTGGCGCTGTGGGTTAAACCACAGACTCTAGGACTTGCCAATCAGACTGTCGGCGGTTCGAATCCCCGCGACGGGGTGAGCTCCCATTGCTCGGTCCCTGCTCCTGCCAACCTATCAGTTCAAAAGCACGTCAAAGTGCAAGTAGATAAATAGGTACCGCTCCAGCGGGAAGGTAAACGGTGTTTCCATGCGCTGCTCTGGTTCACCAGAAGCGGCTTTGTCATGCTGGTCACATGACCCGGAAGCTGTACGCCGGCTCCCTCGGCCAATAAAGCGAGATGAGCGCCGCAACCCCAGAGTCGGCCACGACTGGACCTAATGGTCAGGGGTCCCTTTACCTTTACCTATGGGGAATGGCAATCACGCTCCCTTCACCTGGGCAGTTTCACGGAGCCCCCACACTGCCGCCGACTCACGGGAGCCAGCGCTGGGCTGGGGGCTCCTTTAACTGCTCGACTGAGGCAAGAGCAGCTGCACACTTCTCAGTCGAACAGTTTAAAGAGGGAGGAACAAGCTGCTATCGGCTTTCTCTCTGTGTGTCGTATGAGGGCAGAGTGGGATGGTGGTTCTACACTAGCAATATATCGCTGAGTGGAACCGCTACCGCTCTTGACTCCCTCCAGCAGACGCTGCTAGGAGAGGGACCCAGGAGCACTGATGGTTTCACCAGCAATATACCACTGAGTGAAGCTAACATCGCGGTCAGCTCCTCATACCGGTCCTGGGCGATAAATTGATATATTGCCCAGGCCTAGTGGCATGAGAGTGTCACTGAAGGCAAACTGTTTTGTTTCAGCTCTAAAATAGTCATTGGAGTGGTATAAGAGAAGAAATCATGCATCCCCATTGCAAAAAGAAAATGCTTTGTTTTGCCAAGCTGCAAGAGTTTAATTAATTTAAAGCAGGGGAACATTTAAAAAAGATAGGCTTCCTCTCCCTTGTAGTATGTAGTGACCAAGTCCAGAATTCTACCAAGAATGTATAATTTGCTGTTGAAATGGAACACTGAGGAAGAAACGGTAAAATCAGCTATGATAAAATGGGCACAAGATATAGGATATAACATTATGTTTGCTGACTGGGAGAAGTTGTGGACCACCGGGATTAAATTTACGGCATGTAATGCCCTAAGAGAGAACATTATGAAAATGATGTACAGGTGGTACATGACCCCAGTCAAGCTTGCAAAAATATATCATTTGCCTGATAACAAATGTTGGAAATGTAAAGAAACAGAAGGTACATTCTTTCACCTTTGGTGGACGTGCCCAAGGATTAAGGCTTTCTGGGAGACGATATATAATGAACTAAAAAAGGTACTTAAGTACACTTTCCCTAAGAAACCAGAGGCCTTTCTCCTGGCCATAGTCGGTCAATTGGTGTTAAAGAAGGATAAAAAAATTTTTATGTATGCAACAGCAGCAGCAAGAATACTCATCGCAAAGCATTGGAAGACACAAGACCTACCCACTCTGGAAGAATGGCAGATGCAAGTAATAGAATATATGGAGATGGCGGAAATGACTGGCAGAATCCGAGACCAGGGAGAAGAGTTGGTGGAAGAAGATTGGAAGAAATTTAAAACTTATTTACAGAAATATTGTAAAATTTTTGAAAGTTAATGGCATTGAAATGAACAGAAGGGGTTCTAGCAACGAGGTTAAAAATAAGATTGGATGGATAATTAGACAAATAATTTGGATATGAATTTGCTGAATTAATTTGCAACAGGGATACAAAAGAGGGAGATGTGAGGAAGTCAAGAAAATAAGTGAATCAAAGATGAGAAGCAAAAAGAGGGATTTTTGTGTTTTTTTTCTTCTTAAAATGTGTTCTTTCTTTTCTTTTGTGAAACTATTTTTTCTTTATTTTTTATGTATTTTATAACTTTGTATTTTTGTGTATTTGTTCTTGTTTTTTCTTATGTTTGTTGTCTTTTCTAAAACTTAATAAAATATTTATATATATATATAAAAAAAACAAGTCCAGAATTCTACCACCTCCGCCACCACTTGATGTGACTTCCAGAAAAAAACGAGTTGCTGATTATAGGAACAAAGGAAACTGCTGGCTCCCAAATCAGACCATTGATGCGCCTAACTCAGTATTGTTTGAACTCATTGTCAGAGGATGGAACTTGGGACATTTCTGCATGCAAATCAGATTCCCTACCACTGAGCTATGGGCCCTTCCACATGTTCCATAAATCTTGCAAGGTCACCCTCGGAGCTCTCACACTAGTAAGAGGGGATGTGTTCGGTCTTGGAACAATTAGAAAATCAAAAACAAAACGCTAAAGAAAGTCAAGGAGCTGGAAATAGCCTCACCTTTTGCAGCCAGCAGCTGTCCGTAACTGTACAGAATTTCTCCTTCTGAGATTGGCCTTCCCGTAGTCTCAGTTTCCGTGGCGGTCAGACTGCTCTCCTCTGTGGAAAGGCCAGAACTGGGTGTGTGCACAGAAGGGGATGGAGCCCTGGGCTCCTGCAGGGGCAGTTCGTGGGGCTCAGCTGGCTCAGGAGCTGGCAAGACCAAAGTGTCCGGCTCTTCGTGTTTGGCCACAGACATTATGCTAAAAGTGACATATAATAATAATAATAATAATAATAATAATAATAATAATAGAGCACCGTCAAAAACTGATGCCACACATTACTAACATTGCTTAAACCTTCACCAGTTTGTCAAAAATGTCTTTTCTGTCTTTAATTTTACTTGTCCACAAAATGGTGTGTTTTTTTTATGATCAAAATTGTTTGGGCGACATTAGAGGGTAATCTGTTAGGATACTGATGTTCCATTCCACCTAAACAGATGTGTGGAGCTGTTGTATGTCACATGTCTGTTTACATTCCAGCACAGCTTGCTGGGAACTTCTGTTTGTGTATAGCTTTTGCCTTATGCTTCTTGCTCTTAGACATGAAGGAGCTGACATGTTTTCTTTGTCTTGATCTATGCTGAATAAACTGCTTGTAAATATGCTTTACATATGCCTCTGTCCGCCCTTCTGTCGCGAAGAGTTAATTACTCTGCTGATTAGAGCGTGCTCCAGCTTCTGAAGAGTTCTGAAGCTGCAGGTCGCTGTTTGATGCTGTTCCAAAGACCGGGGATCGCCCGGCTACTGGCCGATGGGCCAGAGCCAGCTGGGGGCCTGCAAATTGCCCCCGTTTCCTTGGATGCATCCCAACATAATCAACAAAAATGAAAAACGGTTTGCTATAAAATAATGCACTCCCCACAGACACTCTGGCTGGATCAGGACAATTCATCTCAGCTCTCTCCCTTCTGCTTCCTTGCCAACCGTACCTGTTCCCTCTAAATAACAACTACCCACTTCAGGTAATAGTGCCAAGAGGACAACTCCTTCCTTGGCAAAAAACCTAGCTAGCTAGCCTCACAGTGCATTGCTTTATGGGTGAATCACTGTTAAGATGACCCGGAAACTGCAATTAATCACCAGACGTCAAGGAAATAAACAACTATTTTACTTTTAAAATACAACTGAAGGCGGCCCTGTTTAGGGAAGTTTTTAATGTCTGATGCTGTGTTGTTTTTAATATTCGATTGGGAGCCACCAGAGTGGCTGGGGAAACTCAGCCAGATGGGCGGGGAATAAATAATAATAAATAATAATAATAATTAATAGATAGATAGATAAATAAATAAATAAATAAATAATTTTTATTATTATTATTACATACCAATATTTCACTGAATGTTTCTTGATAGACTCTCTTTTTTACTGATATGCTTCATTTTTATATGAAAATTTTATGTTAATAATAGTAACATTTGTTCTTCAACTTTCCGCTAAAAGGCGACTCAAAATAGGACTTCTAGAGCCATAAAACGCACAAGGCTGACAAACATTTATAAGCAAATACAATGGTAAAAAGGATGGAATCTAAACTGCCCAGGTGTGCACCTCAAAAAGGCCTCTGAATGCGAGTTGCTGGGTATCACTAGCAGATCAGGTCCTGTTTGCGAGTTCCCAGCTGGGATATGGCTGGACACTGTGAGAACAGGATGCTGGTCGAGATGGGCCATTGGTCTGATCCGGCAAACTCTTATGTTGTTAATCAACCCAAAGCCAGGGGAAACAAGAGTGTCTGAAAGTTGGCAGTGATGGCTCCAGGAGTGTTAAAATGTTGTAATTATAGATTTTTTCTTTTTTAGCAATCTTACTGTGTTTTATGTAAACCACTACAGAATTTTGCATATTAAGTTGAATATAAATATTAGTAATAAATCAGTACTTCTCTTTATTGCTGCAGCTAAGAAGATTGCAAGAGGAAGATTAGAAGGTGATTGTTTTGTCGAGTGTTACACGACTCACAGAGCTGCGGGGCGATAGCTCCCTTCTTCTTCACTCTGCAGGCTGGGCTTCTCTTCTTCCAGAGGAAGCTCTGCATCTCCCCAGGGGTTCGGAGGCGTCTGCCTTTCCACCACTCCTCTGCCTGGGACATGCTCGGATACAGGAGGGCTCGGCGTGGCTACTCTGGGCGGTGAAACCACAGGGGTGACCACAGGGGTAGCCACTGGGCTGATGGCGGCTCCAGCCTTGGATCCTACAAGAAGAAGAGATAAAGAAATGCCATGCCAAGCTATGTTGCTGCAGCAAAGGAATGTATGACTCTTCCCTGAAAACATTCCGCTTGCTGCATGGAGCAAATATATACTTGACAGTCCAGGCTGGTCAAGAACAAACTATAATAATAATAATTTATCATTTATACCCAGCCTATCTGGCTTGGTTTCCCAGCCACTTTGGGCGGCTTCCAACCGAATATTAAAAACAACACAGCATCAGACATTAAAAACTTCCCTAAACAGGGCCGCCTTCAGTTGTATTTTAAAAGTAAAATAGTTGTTTATTTCCTTGACGTCTGGTGGGAGGGTGTTCCACAGGGCAGGCGCTACTACCAAGAAGGCCCTCTGCCTGGTTCCCTGTAATCTCACTTCTTGCAGTGAGGGAACTGCCAGAAGGCCCTCGGTGCTGGACCTCAGTGTCCAGGCTAAACCATGGGGTTGGAAAGGCTCCTTCAGGTATAGAGGACCGAGGCCATTTAGGGCTTTAAAGGTCAGCACCAACACTTTGAATTGTGCTTGGAAACGTACTGGGAGCCAATGAAGATCTTTCAGGACCGGTGTTATATAGCCCCGGCAGCCGCCCCCAGCCCCCAGTCTAGCTGCCGCATTCTGGATTAACTGCAGTTTCAGAGTCACCTTTCAAAGGTAGCCCCACGTAGAGCGCATAGCAGTAGTCCAAACTAATTGCTATCTGTTTCTATTCCCAATTGCTTTGAAGTTCTGAAAGTTCTGCAAATATGGTTCCAAAGTATGCCAAATCTGATTTCTGTTTTTGATGGAATTACAAACTTGGTGGATCAGGGAAATGCTGTGGACATGATGTATCTCGATTTCAGTAAGGCTTTTGACAATGTCCCCCATGATATTCTCGAGAGCAAGCTGGTAAAATGTGGGCTGAACGTTTTCTGACTCTAAGATTCAATGATTCTACAATTCTATTATTCTATGATTGATCCCTTCCCCAAACCTAGATACACAGAAGAATTACTAGAATAATTTTGATAGTTCATAGCAGAAGAGGGTTGGGTTGTTGTTTTGGAGGGTGGGGTGATGACAACACAACTCCCAATATGCCAATCAATCAAGAAAGCTCTTTCTGGAAAATTAAAATACACCATGCTTGAAAACAAAGCTGATGAGTGTAATTAATTTAGCAACTTTTCTACTCTGAAAACCTGTTTTGATACCTGCTGCTGTTAGCTGCCTCAGATCAGTATTTCCATCAATTTCAGTTACAGACAGAGAGGATTCTGGGGTTTTTACTGGAGACGGTTCTTTTGGAGGAGGAGGGGATGGAGGAGGTGTGGCTTCAGGTGTGGCAAGTGGAGTAGACAGTATTGTTTCCTAGAAAAAACACACAAAGGCAATTGAAAGAAAGTAGTAAAGCTGTTAGAAAATATTCCCTCCACCTTATTTTAAATAATCAAATCTGACTGGGAGAGAAAGAGGCAGGAATTCAAAGCTTACAGGATGTAGGATTTCTGTGACAATGAGAGCATAGTTCAAGGGGAAGTGAGATGGAATATTGATTGGACTTAGTCTAGCTTGCAAATGTTTCTGAATCTCAAGAAAACCCACAAGCAATAAAGAAAGGACACGTGCTTATTCTTATGGTTAATAAAAGCTTACTCTTTAGAATCAAAACATAAATGGAGCATAAATGGTATTGGGCTCCATTTACAATTTGCAGCAGCTACATGCAGAATGTGTGTGGGTTAGCCTCAAGCAGTGCCAAGTATTTTCAGTCTGGGCTGATTTTGGGTGAATGCTATTTATTTTTTCAGGAGAAGGAGCAGTTTCAGGACAAACTGCAAGAAGTCTGAAATTCTGGGTTTTTAAACAACAGTGGACTGAGGGCCCTATATTTAGCAATTTAGTTGTCAACCAGTTGCCTATAGACCCAGCTTGCAGCAAGTCCACTTGCCCAGACAACAATTTCTTCTGGTCAAACAAATGGCCAAACTTGTTGCTGAAGTCACTGTCTGACACAGGGAGTGTGCACCTTAGCCCTGGAGCACACACCAGTAATGAAAAGAATGACTCTGGGAATGTGCAGAGTATATTTCTGCCTCGCTTAGTTCCCAGCCGAAAGAAAACTGCAGTGTCCAGGTCAGGAGATGTAACTTCCAGGCTCATTTCAGTGCTGGCAACAGATTCAGAAGTTGCACACCATCTTTGCCAAATAGGGGCAGGAAGACCAGAAAGCCTCTTATTTCAAACTTTTTGTCATTGTTGCTTACATGCTGCAAGAAGCAAAATGCCAAGGGTGGTATTCAGCTAAGTTTTACTCAAGAGTAGACCCACTGAAATGAACTTGACTTGGGTCCATTAATTTTAATCGGTCCACTCTGAATAAAACTTAGTTGAATACTATCCAATTACTACAAAATAAATAAATAAATTCCCAATTCTTAATCACAAATCCCAAACAAAAAGAAACAAGTCACCTTTTCTGGCAAGGGTGTTGTGGTTTGAGGAACAACAGCAGCAGAGGCTGCCTGCTGGCTTTCGCTGTCACCCAGCATGACGGCAACTGTCTCAGCAAGAGCTTCATTCACAAAATGTCTAATAATGTCCGAATCCACTGGGAGACCGGCATCGACAAACAGCTGAAACCCCCCGGTACCTGCTGCTTCAACTAAAGATAAACCAGAACACAGGCAAGAACCAAATATTAAGGCTTGTATACTATTTTTTTTACAAAGTAATAATCATAAATAAGAAAGAATAAAAATGGGCACCCCACCACCAAGACCATTCCATTGTAGCTATGCAACCTCCCAAAATTTCAACACACCTTGTGATGGCTTGACCCCTTTCCATTTTAACAGTACAAATTCTACAAACACCTTTCATAGCTCCTCAAAATCGTTTCTCCTGCGTATTCCCCATCTTACCTTAAAGGAACATGTTAATTTATCATTAATAGCTATATCCCACACCTCTTTATACCATTCTTCCATTTTATATTCTGCTTGAAAAATGGATCCAGAGGATCAGGGGGAGGAGCAGACAGAAATCAAGACCCTCTGCATAAATTTTAAGAGGATTTTTCTGTTTGTGCTAGAGCGATATTTGGGTCCAAGGTGACATGCTTGTGTGGCAAAAGCAGTCCTTGATTTTCAGATTTCTGGCATGCAGAAAAACTGCCTTTAAAAAGTATGCTACTTCAACATAAGGCAAAATCATGTATGATATGGATAGAGAGAAGGAAGTTATTCTTCCTCTTCTATAATATTTGAACGTGGTGGTCACCCACTGAAACTGATTGGAAGTGCATTCTTTTCTAAAATCAGGAAGTACTTCTTTGTTGTTGTTGTTTAGTCGTTTAGTTGTGTCCACCTCTTCGTGACCCCATGGACCAGAGAACGCCAGGCACTCCTGTCTTCCACTGCCTCCTGCAGTTTGGTCAGGCTCATGCTGGTAGCTTCGAGAACACTGTCCCACCATCTCGTCCTCTGTCTCCCCCTTCTCCTTGTGCCCTCCATCTTTCCCAACATCAGGGTCTTCTCCAGGGAGTCTTCTCTTCTCATGAGGTGGCCAAAGTACTGGAGCCTCAGCTTCACAATCTGTCCTTCCAGTGAGCACTCAGGGTTGATTTCCTTAAGAATGGAGAGGTTTGATCTTCTTGCAGTCCATGGGACTCTCAAGAGTCTCCTCCAGCACCATAATTCAAAAGCATCAATTCTTCGGCGATCAGCCTTCTTTATGGTCCAGCTCTCACTTCCATACATCACTACTGGGAAAACCATGGCTTTAACTATACGAACCTTTGTTGGCAAGGTGATGTCTCTACTTCTCAAGATGCTGTCTAGGCCTGTCATTGCCCTTCTCCCAAGAAGCAGGCGTCTTTTAATACTTCTTTACACAATGCCTAACTCATTCACAGAGTTCACTACCAAGAGATGTGCTGGTGCCTGATGGCTTAAGTCAGCCTACCCACAACCTGGTGCGCTCCAAATACTTTGAACTTAAAGGTGGCTTTAGGAGGGGGCTCAGACAAACTCACAAAGAAGAGGTCTCTCTAACAATGGCTCTCACCCATTTTAGCTAAATGGAAACTCCAGGTTCAGGAGCAGTATGCTTTAGAATACCAGTTGTTGGGTGATAACGTCAGTGCCAGTCTAGCTTCTGACTATCTCAACACCACATGGGAGGACACAGTCCCAAAGATATGCTGGTCTACCTAGCCCAAAGATGGCCTTTGGAGGTCACCAGCAGCATTCTGAATCTGACCAGGAAGCTAACTATATGTCAGCCAGTGGAGTTCTCTTAGCACTGGAGCAATATGAACCAACACCATGCTGCTGTGTTCTTGAAGGAGAACTCCAAGCACAGAACACACATTTAGTGGACCCTACAATTCCCGCTGGTATTCTTACATTATTATACATAATAAAAATACTTTGCTGCATTGAGTTTATCTGAGGGGTGTTGTTGTTGTTTAGTCATTTAGTCGTGTCCGACTCTTCGTGACCCCATGGACCAGAGAACGCCAGGCACTCCTGTCCTCCACTGCCCCCCGCAGCTTGGTCAGACTCATGCTGGTAACCTCGAAAACACTATCCAACCATCTCGTCCTCTGTCGCCCCCTTCTCCTTGTGCCCTCCATCTTTCCCAACATCAGGGTCTTCTCCAGGGAGTCTTCTCTTCTCATGAGGTGGCCAAAGTACTGGAGCCTCAGCTTCACAATTTGTCCTTCCAGTGAGCACTCAGGGCTGATTTCCTTCAGAATGGAGAGGTTTGATCTTCTTGCAGTCCATGGGACTCTCAAGAGTCTCCTCCAGCACCATAATTCAAAAGCATCAATTCTTCGGCGATCAGCCTTCTTGATGGTCCAGCTCTCACTTCCATACATCACTACTGGGAAAACCATAGCTTTAACTATACGGACCTTTGTTGGCAAGGTGATGTCTCTACTTCTCAAGATGCTGTCTAGGCCTGTCATTGCCCTTCTCCCAAGAAGCAGGCGTCTTTTAATTTCGTGGCTGCTGTCACCATCTGCAGTGATCATGGAGCCCAAGAAAGTAAAATCTCTCACTGCCTCCATTTCTTCCCCTTCTATTTGCCAGGAGGTGATGGGACCAATAGCCATGATCTTCGTTTTTTTGATGTTGAGCTTCAGACCATATTTTGCACTCTCCTCTTTCACCCTCAATAAAAGGTTCTTTAATTCCTCCTCACTTTCTGCCATCAAGGTTGTGTCATCTGCATATCTGAGGTTGTTGATATTTCTTCCGGCAATCTTAATTCCAGCTAGGGATTCATCCAGCCCAGCCTTTCGCATGATGAATTCTGCATATAATTTAAATAAACAGGGAGACAAAATGCAGCCTTGTCGTACTCCTTTCCCAATTTTGAACCAGTCAGTTGTTCCATATCCAGTTCTAACTGTAGCTTCTTGTCCCACATAGAGATTTCTCAGGAGATAGATGAGGTGATCAGGCACTCCCATTTCTTTAAGAACTTGCCATAGTTTGCCATGGTCGACACAGTCAAAGGCTTTTGCATAGTCAATGAAGCAGAAGTAAATGTCTTTCTGGAACTCTCTAGCTTTCTCCATAATCCAGCGCATGTTTGCAATTTGGTCTCTGGTTCCTCTGCCTCTTCTAAATCCAGCTTGCACTTCTGGGAGTTCTCGGTCCACATACTGCTTGAGCCTTCCTTGTAGAATTTTAAGCATAACCTTGCTAGCGTGAGAAATTAGTGCAATTGTGCGATAGTTGGAGCATTCTTTGGCACTGCCCTTCTTTGGGATTGGGATGTAGACTGATCTTCTCCAATCTTCTGGCCACTGCTGAGTTTTCCAAACTTGCTGGCATATTGAGTGTAGCACCTTAACAGCATCATCTTTTAAAATTTTAAATAGTTCAGCTGGAATACCATCACTTCCACTGGCCTTGTTATTTGCAGTGCTTTCTAAGGCCCATTTGACTTCACTCTCCAGGATGTCTGGCTCAAGGTCAGCAACCACACTACCTGGGGTATATGAGACATCCGTTTCTTTCTGGTATAATTCCTCTGTGTATTCTTGCCACCTCTTCTTGATGTCTTCTGCTTCTGTTAGGTCCTTTCCACTTTTGTCCTTTATTATGGAAATCTTTGTACGAAATGTTCCTTTCATATCTCCAATTTTCTTGAACAGATCTCTGGTTCTTCCCATTCTATTGCTTTCCTCTATTTCTTTGCATTGCTTGTTTAAGAAGGTCTTCTTGTCTCTCCTTGCTATTCTTTGGAAATCTGCATTCAATTTCCTGTATGTTTCACGATCTCCCTTGCATTTTGCTTGCCTTCTCTCCCCCGCTATTTGTAAGGCCTCATTGGACAGCCACTTTGCTTTATTGCATTTCTTTTTCATTGGGATGGTTTTCGTTGCTGCCTCCTGTATAATGTTACGAGCCTCCATCCATAGTTCTTCAGGCACTCTGTCCACCAAATCTAAATCCTTAAACCTGTTCCTCACTTCCACTGTGTATTCATAAGGGATTTGACTTAGATTGTATCTTACCGGCCCAGTGGTTTTTCCTACTTTCTTCAGTTTAAGCTTGAATTTTGCTATAAGAAGCTGATGATCTGAGCCACAGTCAGCTCCAGGTCTTGTTTTTGCTGACTGTATAGAGCTTCTCCATCTTTGGCTGCAGAGAATATAATCAATCTGATTTCGATGCTGCCCATCTGGTGATGTCCATGTGTAGAGTCGTCTCTTGTGTTGTTGGAAAAGCGTGTTTGTGATGACCAGCTTGTTCTCTTGACAGAACTCTATTAGCCTTTGCCCTGCTTCGTTTTGATCTCCAAGGCCAAACTTGCCAGTTGTTCCTTTTATCTCTTGACTCCCTACTTTAGCATTCCAATCCCCTATAATGAGAAGAACATCCTTCTTTGGTGTCACTTCTATAAGGTGTTGTAAGTCTTCATAGAATTGGTCAATTTCAGTTTCTTCAGCACCAGTAGTTGGTGCGTAAACTTGGATTACTGTGATGTTAAAAGGTCTGCCTTGGATTCGTATCGAGATCATTCTATCATTTTTGAGATTGCATCCCAGTACAGCTTTTGCCACTCTTTTGTTGACTATGAGGGCCACTCCATTTCTTTTACGGGTTTCTTGCCCACAGTAGTAGATATGATGGTCATCCGAACTGAATTCACCCATTCCTGTCCATTTTAGTTCACTGATGCCCAGGATGTCAATATTTATTCTTGCCATCTCATTTTTGACCACCTCCAACTTACCCAGGTTCATGGTTCTTACATTCCAGGTTCCTATGCAATATTTTTCTTTACAGCATTGGACTTTCCTTTCGCTTCCAGGCATATCCGCAACTGAGCGTCCTTTCGGCTTTGGCCCAGCCGCTTCATCAGCTCTGGATCTACTTGTACTTGCCCTCCGCTCTTCCCCAGTAGCATGTTGGACGCCTTCCGACCTGAGGGGCTCATCTTCCAGCGTCATAACTTTTATATGCCTGTTGTCTTTGTCCATGGAGTTTTCTTGGCAGGGATACTGGAGTGGCTTGCCGGTTCCTCCTCCAGGTGGATCACGTTTGGTCAAAACTCTCCACTATGACCTGTTAATCTTGGGTGCCCTGCTCGGCATAGTTCATAGCTTCTCTGAGTTCTTCAAGCCCCTTCGCCACGGCAAGGCAGTGATCCATGAAGGGGCAGTGATCCATGAAGGGGTATCTGAGGGGTAGGGTAGGGTAATTACTTGAAACCTAAAAAAGGGCAGGGAGTGTTAAGGTTGAGAACTGTGTGGGTTATTTTTTTTTGACTTGGCTTGAGAAAGTGTCTTTAAACACCTTTCTCGGTTGAGCTAAACCAAAGCAAGGCTCTAATCTCAAATCAGGCTATTAAGAACATTCGTTTTCCTTGGATCAGTTCACTTTCTGTAAATTCTTCCCTTCATCGGGGGTTGGGGAAGCGACAAAGAGAGAAAAATATTGCAGCTTTGCTTACCGATGTCTGAGGATATATCTTGGTTGTCCTCGCTCTCTGATGAGCTTATGTTGGGCACTGCTTCTTTCTGGGGTGGAAACATCCCACTGATGATTCGTGCCATTACTTCCTGCTCCACCCTGGTGGAATAATGATTTCTATATTTAATTCACCTGCATTTACGCTGTTTATGCCAAATACAGAAGAGCAGAGTTAGAAGCCTTGGCCTCCAGGCTCCCAGCATCCAAATGAGGCAGCCACCTCCTTCTGCCTAATGGAAGGGCTGGCCCTGCTGCAGCTGATGGGAGTTGCAGGTCAACAACATCTGAATGGACTGTGGGGGACACCAGCTTAATCCCTTACGTTGTGTGACTAACAAAAACCAAGGCCAAGTACGTGTTAACGGGGTTTACCCATTCCTCCCTCCCTCCATCACGGCCTTCACAGCCCAAATGCAAGACCGTGAATTTCTAAGAGCAAGGATCTGTTTTGCACAGGTTGCTCTGTAAAATGCCACATACATGGATGGTCCTAGAGAGCTAATGACATTTCATCAGCGCATCGCCATTGTACAGCGCCTGCTCTGGGAACTCACCAGCCAACCAGCTTGTTTTCCAGGGTCTCCCGTTTTTCTATGATCTCATCCAGAATGTCTGCTGTGGGCTGAGGAACAGCAGGTGGAAAAGGAGGACCACTGTATTTTGGAGAAGAGGTTTCTCCTTGTCTGTCGAAATGTAGGACCGGCTCGGAGAATTCCGGGACATCATCGTCTCCTTCGTCCTAATGACAACAAAGGCTAATTTAACACTGCGCAGCCAAGCAGTATTTCAGTAAACCTCCATTAGCAATAAATTTCATTGAGTTCAGGGTCCAGCACACTTCACATTCAGAAATGTTGGAAACAATGCTGTGCTGCACAAGAAGTTGTGCAAATTTCAAAAAATGGCATACGGACTTATTCTGCGTAGCAAGGCACAACCACAACATTGTAGGCAGCTGAGTGGGTCTGGGGACTCTCTAAGTAGCACTGACGGCAATTTTTTAGAATCAGATCCCCCCCCCGTAAGCTCCATTACATTTCTTAATCCAATTTCCTATTCCCATCAGCCATAAGGTCTTTGCTAATGTCGGTAGCTAAGTGCTTTGCCAATCCCATCAGCTACGTTGACACGGGTCCCTCATGAGCAGGGAAGACCATACTTTGAAAACAGTTATAGCAAAAACAACTTGGAACAGCATGAACCTGATTCAAGAGGGTATTACAAAAGTAGAATATCCATTTACCTATTTATAGTCCAAGATCCATAAAGGTTCTTTAGGCATGGCTAGAAGAATTTTTGACTTCAACCTTTGACCAGAAGCCCCTTGAAAGCTAAGATCACCTTAAAAACTCTTTGAAAATACTCATTTCAAAAAAAGGAGTTACCACCTGGCTTTTAATACTGCTGTTCACCAAACCCAACCACCACCACAAGCAAAATCAAGGAACAAAGTCCTCCTGGGCACAGAAAACCAGGCATGTGGTTCTCTGAATCACTGACAAATATTTCTATCCAAATTTTCTGTTCTATGCTTTATTTACTTTTATTCTTTTTTTCCATCCTTTATCTTGATGCAGAGCCTGCCCTATCCCTCAAGCTCACAGCAGGTAATGCTTTTATACTACCTCTGCATTCACAAGTCCTGCAAGGTAGGGCTATTAGCATTCCCATTTTGCAGATGAAAAATTGGGCAACTTGCTCCAGGTCACAAATTACTCCATGTCAGAAGCAGAACTCAAATGCCGGTCTCCCACTAGCCTTGACCAAGTTCTGCCATCTCAAGTGTTGCTTCTAGAGAAAGCATCTGTTCATATGCTGTGTTGGTGCACACTTTACAACTCACCTGAATTTCTGCAACAAATTGTATTCTGAACATTAAAATTTATGTTGCATGCGAATGTTAAAGTTCACAAAAAGTGTGTGTGTGTGTGTGTGTGTGTGTGTGTGTATTCACAGACATAAGTACTGGCAAACATTTTCTCCCCACTGGAACAACGGTATTCATAGTTATCTTTCATTTTGACAGCATATTCCACCCAGTATCTAATTACTGGACAGCATTTCTCCCCAAAGGTTTTGTTTGTGTTTCTATTTCAATGAAACCGTCACTGAAGAATTGAAAAATATAACACAGAAGGCTACTACCCTTAGTTTATATATTTTTCATAAAGAAAAAGTGAGTATTCTGCCAAACACTTTGTGGGCATTTCCTTTGTGCGCATGTGCTCTCAACAAAGCTGTTATGAGGCTTTTCTTCTGATGTCTCAAGTATTTATATGCTTTCAGATTAAAGTTAATCCTTCTACATCTTCAGGCTCATCGTTTAGGCAGACCCAAGCCAAACATGTGCTAGAGTTGGAATGTTTTTGTGGTCGAACACTAGGCCAAGACTGCCAAGGGATGCAGGATGAAAGCAACGCCTGAGAAAATGGGAAAAGGGATCAGGGGCAGGGGAGAAACCCTCTTGCTCACATCTAAAATTGGGGGGGAAAGGATGATCCTGGCGTCTTTTATTGCTGCTTCATAAGCACAAGCTGGAAATAAATGACCAGGAGGTTTCACTTTACTTATTAAAAAAGAAAGGAAGCATCTCAAAAGAGAAGCATTCTGGCTTCTGATACAGCTACAGCTTAGGTAAAAGAGTAGGAAATATTACGACTCCTTCCCAATTAAGAAAATAAATGGGGGGAAAAGCAAACTGCAAGAATTCAACACTGCAGTTATACAAAGCTAATCTCCAATTGTGCATTGCTGAAACTGTTGTCACGACAATGATGATACAAAGTGAAACTGGACGGCCAATTGGATGATACACAAGGAGTTTGGATGGCGATCTGTCATGGATGCTGCAGCTGAGATTCCTGCATTGCGGGGGGTTGGACTAGATGATTCTTGTGGTCCATTCCAACTCTATGATTCTATGAAATACAATTAAGATAGCCTTTTGCATTTATGAATACCAGGATTACAGAAACAGTTCCATTAATATGTGGCCCAGAATCTCCCTAGCCAATGTACTTCTCTAAATCTTAACTCAGGGAACATATTTTGGGGAAAGGAACATGGAAATTCAATGGTACACAGAAGTTAGGACATTCACTGGATTAGTGATGCTTACATCACCTTGCCAACAAAGGTCCGTATAGTTCAAGATATGGTTTTCCCAGTAGTGATGTATGGAAGTGAGAGCTGGACCATAAAGAAGGCTAATTGCCGAAGAATGGGTGCTTTTGAATTATGGTGCTGGAGGAGACTCTTGAGAATCCCATGGACTGCAAGAAGATCAAACCTCTCCATTCTGAAGGAAATCAGCCCTGAGTGTTCACTGGAAGGACAGATTGTGAAGCTGAGGCTCCAAGACTTTGGCCACCTCATGAGAAGAGAAGACTCCCTGGAAAAGACCCTGAAGTTGGGAAAGATGGAGGGTACAAGGAGAAGGGGACGACAGAGGACAAGATGGTGGGACAGTGTTCTTGAAGCTACCAGCATGAGTTTGACCAAACTGAGGGGGGCAGTGGAAGACAGGAGTGCCTGGCGTGCTCTGGTCCAGGGGGTCACGAAGAGTCGGACATGACTAAACAACAACAACAAGGGGCTGTGAAAAAGCAGCCAAGAGAGAAGGAAAAATCAGGGACTTGATTGCGCTCAGCACTGATCGCCTTCTTTACTCTATTTTTTCACCCTTGATAGCAAACAGAAAGTGGAGGAGCCTATGCCATGCTTGGGGGCTTCCTCTTCCATTCCAGCCCCTCAGAAAGATCTCCAGATGCACAAATTGCTGAATTTCCAACTACTCTGTGGTTTTCTGCGATGCTTTTAAGCTCCATGTGGTGCAAAATTAAGTATGGTGGTTGCAAGCTGCCTGGTACAAGCAGATCCTGTGGATTTGGTTGCACAATACCTTTTGTCAAAGTCTCCTTGGCCTCTAATTTCCTTGTTCCCATCTCAGCCTTAGCAGCAGTTTACACGGAGCGGCAGGCTTTTACAATAAGAGGGAAGCTATACAAAGAAGATTTGAGGTGAAACTTCAAAGAAGCAGTGAAGATATCAATAGGAGAATTGCCACCGGCTGCTATAAATGAGGACTGATTGTTTCTTTAGAAGTAATTTTCATGTTAGTGAATTAAACATTCATCAAATCAGTTTACTAAGAAGAATGTCCAGCGGGTTACAATGGTGACCCTTAAAAAATAAATATCACATTTTATCCCCTGCAAAGTGAGAAGCTATTGGAAAACCCACCTGACTGACACCAGTAACATCAATGAAGTCAGCACCAGGAAGTTTCAGTTCTTCGTCCTGGGACAGACTGCTTTCTGCAGTAGCCTAAAAAAAATACAGATTAAATGAACCTTGAGATTTAGTAGAGGAAAAGAATGCAAAAAGCCACAACAACCTTCTTGTGACACTGAAAGAGAGCAGGAAAGTAGAGTGGGGAGGCTTATAACTTGGGACCAGTTTCCACCCACCCACCCACCAATATAAATATGAATGGGTGCAAGAGGAGAGGTGCATTTGGAGTCACTACCGGGGTGGGAGACAAGCCTGTCCCCCAGCACTGGAGACCCCAACCACTAAGAATCAAGCCTTTCTTGGTCATGCAGGAAAGAATGTTGGGAACAAGACATGGCAATCAAGTTGGCATCCTGCCCTCCCTCTATAGAGTTCTCCCATCCCAACAGCCAATGGGACTTAACATTGACTTTAGAGACATCCAATCAAGCCTTCATCAAAGTGTGTTCTGAGGGACTGGCAGTGAGAGGAGTGTCGGTGTACAAAAGAGAACCAAATGACAAAGTGCCCTGCAAAGGTGCCCACAAAATATAAACCAAGTTCTTCAAGTTTAGCCAGTTACAACATTTACTGTGCTATCCTTATTCCTGATTTCTCAGCTTCCAAGCAAAGCAGCCGTGTGAGGAACTGTCTCAGAGCAGTGCTTGCTTCGCAAGAAATTTGACACGTGTGAAGCGGCCATTCGATGCTAAATGTTCTCAACAACAGCCATTCCAGACCTGTTTCCTGTGATAATAAACTGGTATTATTTATGTATCAGAAAGTAGCAAGGGTGAATTCAAATACCTGTATCACCTCCTTTGGAAAGGAAATCTGGTTGACGCTGGTGCTGTCGCTTGAAATACTGTCAATGTCAACATTAGGCAGCACCTGGAAAGTAAAAGCCCACAGATTCAATCTAGTTTGCCATCTTCTGAAGTATCAAGAGGACATGAACCAAGCTTCCGATGCAGTCTTTGTCCTCTATATGCCATTAAATGCTCATCCTGTGGCATTCACCTGATTTATTATTTACTCAGTTTCTGGACTGCCCTTCATCAGATTCTGGGGAAACCCAGCCAGATGGACAGGGTATAAATATTATTATTATTATTATTATTATTATTATTATTATTATTACTGATTTAACCTAATTTTTTAAAGAAAAGGATGGAGCCAAACTTCTGGGTGTGTGGAAGTAGTACATATTCCAATATTCTTATTACCGTAAGTTGCTGACCCCCTAGCACAAGGCTGGGGAACCTGAATTCCCCACGTTGTTGTGGGACTTCCAACTCTCATCAGTCCCAACCAACCACCATGGTGAATGGTTGGGAAAGATGGGAACTGTGTAGCCTATGCCTGCTGTACCAGTTTCAGTTTGCAGTCATGAGGACTAGAGCCTTCGATTTGCAAACTGGATTGTCAGGAAACCAACAAGCTCCCAGCAGTTACTTTAAAAGGTGCAGCTGAGGTTCTGCTTGGCCCTTTGAACCTCCTAAGTCGCTGACTTTTAAGCTCTGATTTAAACAAAAGCGAAAACCCACAATCCATACAAACACACATTTTTCTGACCACGAAACAAAACAGATCTCAAAGCTGAAGTAACCAGACACAGAAGATGGAGGGTTAAATTCATAGAGGCAGCTCTTGCCCTTCTGGTTCCATACCTGGACAGTCAGTTTGGGAGGGTCTTTTTTCTCCGATTTCATCTCTATTATGCCAATGTTGGGCTTTTTTGCCTTTGGCTGTGGTTTCAGGGGAGCAGGAGGAACAGAGGATGTCACAGTAAGAGGGTGAAATTCGCCTATGCTTATTCCTGTAGGCTGAGAAGAGATGCTGTTGATTTGTTTTTGACCTAATGTAAGTGCAAAACAAAAGGAAGCAGGAGAGAATCACCATTAACAAATCCTGATCCAGAACACAAATTATAAACAAAAGAGAAAACTGAACGTGTGATAATCTACAAATCCAGCCAGCCAGACATAGACATCCAAATACACAGCCTTCTAGTAACTGCAATGCTGTATTTCATACCAGACCAACAGGAAAGTGCCTGTAACAACTACCCAACCTGTTACTTTCCTCATTTCTGTCATAAAGATCATACACACACACGTGCATGTCGCCTTGGAAAAAATGTGTGAAGTTTTACGGGCTGCCTGCTCATTTACTACAGAGCCAAGCTCAATATCCTTGTATTTATTTGCAAAGCTCTGAACCACAATCTGAACCCTTACATTTCAGCTTGATCTCTGATATCATCTGTAGGAGCACTGTGGTCATCCCGAGTTGGTGGGGCTCATTTAACAATGACACAAAAACGAGATAGTAGCGTTGTCAGCCCTGTCCTGTGAAATGCCTTGCCAACAGGGATTCGGCAGGCACTTTCTGTCTTAACCTTTCAACATTTGCTGAAAACATTTCTGTGCTGCCAGACATTTCCTGTAACAGTTAGATGATGATCTGTAATCTTAAATATTCATGTGGTTTTTTATTGTGCACTGTATATATGTAATTGCTATAAACTGCTTTGATTTTTCAAAAATGAAGTTTCAGAATACAGTGGACCCTTGGGTTACATTACCTTCAGGTAACGTAACTTTCGGGTTGCGAGTGCGGCAAACCCGGAAGTCAAAACAAAATAAAAAAATTCCTTCCAGTAGCACCTTAAAGACCAACTAAGTAAGTTGCTAAGTAAGGTGCTACTGGAAGGAATTTTTTTATTTTGTTTTGACTATGGCAGACCAACACGGCTACCTATCTGTAACTGAAACCCGGAAGTGTATACTTCCAGGTTTTGCCGTGTGTGCATGTGCAGAAGTGCTCCATTGCGCTGCGCATGCAGAAGCGGTGCCTCTAGATGTGGACTTTTCGGGGTACGTACAGACCGCTGGAACAAATTAAGTTCATATCCGGAGGGTCCACTGGACAACCATTTTTTATAAATAAAAATATAGGCTCAGGATGTGGGGGGAAGCATACAAAAGGAATCCGAGACTCCCTCTCTCAGGCTACTGCATATACAGTCATACCTCTTGTTACATTCAGTTCAGGTTACGTCTTTTCAGGTTGCGTCCCACGGCAACCCGGTAGTACTGGAAAGGGTTACTTCCAGGTATCGCCGCTCACGCATGCGCTCAAAATGACGTTACATGCATGCGCAGAAACAGCGAATCGCAACCCGCACAGTCGCAGGTTGCGTTCTGCTCATGTTGTGAACGGGGCTCCGGAATAGATCCTGTTCGCAACCAGAGGTACCACTGCAGAATCATAGAATTGTAGAGCTGGAAGGGATCCAACTCCCTGCAATGCAGGAATATGCAGCTCTCCCATACGGGGATCAAACCTGCAACCTTTGCATTGTCAGCACCACACTCTAAGCAACTGAGCTATCCAAGCATGCCTATACACTAGGAAAAAGGGTGAACCAGCTACAGTTTGACTTAAGAACCTAAGAAGAGCCGTGCGGATCAGACTAAAGGCTCATTTCCCCGAGCAACTTTGTAGGAAGCCAAAAATCAGGACCTGAGCGTAACAGCACTCTCTCACCCATGCTGCCCTGCAACTGTCTCTGAACCCTGGAGGTACTATATAACATCCTGGTACTGTGCCTTAAGCGTGATTTACCAAACCAAGCATGTTCAGGACTGTGTCTACTATTCTTTCACAAACAGTTTAACAGGCTTCAAATCTGCGGCAGTTTTCCTAGAACTGATTTCTCCTAAAAACACGAGCCTGAATAGCAAACTTCCCCACTGTTTTGTGAGAATTTCGTTTACTACAGTGACATCTAGGGATGGTAAAAATAACTACAGTGAAAATAATAAAAGTTACATAGGGGGCGGGGACTCCATATCTGTATGTACACACATCCCAGTGTAACAGCCTCAAATGAAGGTAACAAGTTCATATATACCCTGATGAAATCTGAATTGGAAGCAACTGCCCGGGGAAGAGATCTTAAGATTAAGATACAGATAGGTAGCCGTGTTGGTCTGCCATAGTCAAAACAAAATAAAAAAATTCCTTCCAGTAGCACCTTAAAGACCAACTAGGTTAGTACTTGGTATGAGCTTTCGTGTGCATGCACACTTCTTCAGATACACTGAAGGGTCTGGTGACTTCTGTTTCAGTGTATCTGAAGAAGTGTGCATGCACACGAAAGCTCATACCAAGTACTAACCTAGTTGGTCTTTAAGGTGCTACTGGAAGGAATTTTTTTATTTTGTTTTAAGATTAAGATGGAAAGTTTGGAGGTAACATCTGTTTTTACAGCATTACGCCCCCGCCTCCCAAAGGTGGCGAGGAGGAAAAATCCATGATAGAAATTATGAGGAAAAGGAGTTGAAAATAGTAATAGTACTGCAATAGCCTCAGACAAACCTATGATGCAGTTACATTTGGAATATGGTCTCTGCATCTCAAAAAGAGAGAGAGAAGACACTGGAGTTGAAAAAGGTGCAGAAAGGGTTTAACCAAAATTATCAGAGTGATGGAGCAAGACTCCTAACTAGGAATGGCTGCAACAGTCTTCACCAAAGCTGGTACAACTCCCATCAGCCCCAGTCCCCATGGCCATGCTTGCGGAAGCTGGTGAGAGCTGTAGTCTGAAACATCTGGAAGGCATCGGCTTGGGGGAGGCTAAGATACAAGATCTGGAGTAAAAAGAACCCACTGATGTATCATAACCAAGTAATCATACGCAGAACACACACGCAAATGACTGGCCTCTTTAATTTACGAAAAGGGTGAGGAAGGCAGCACACTATGCACAGCATAAGGGGGGGGGGGAAATGTTTTCTGTCTCCTATTAATGCTAGAATGTGGGGTGCTCTGGTGAAGCCCAAAAGCAGGAGATTCAGGAAAGACTGAAGTAAGTACCTCTGTGCAACACACATCAATCACACACACACACACCTGTATAGAATTCATAGGCGGCGGAACTCAAAAGGGATTAGACATATTATGAAAATGATCTATCGGTGGTACATGACCCCAGTCAAGCTTGCAAAAATTTATCACCTGCCTAACAATAAGTGTTGGAAATGTAATGAGACTGAAGGCACTTTTTACCACCTTTGGTGGACCTGCCCAAAGATTAAAGCTTTCTGGGAAATGATCTATAATGAAATTAAGAAGGTCCTTAGGTGGACTTTTCCTAAGAAACCAGAGGCTTTTCTCTTGGGTATGGTTGGCCAATTGGTGTTAAAGAAGGATAGGATTTTCTTTATGTATGCCACCACAGCAGCAAGAATTCTACTGGCAAAGTATTGGAAGATGCAAGAACTACCTACTCTGGAAGAATGGCAAACAAAGGTGATGGACTTTATGGGACTGGCTGAGATGACGGGCAGAATCCGCGACCAGGGGAAGGAGACAGTGGAAGAGGACTGGAAGAAATTTAAAATATATCTCAAAAACTATTGCAAAATTGAGGAATGTTAAGATGTCAGGGGGTAAGAGGTAAAGAACTGCAGCAGTAACTAAAAAACTAAAGGAAACTTTATGAAAGGGAATTAAGACAATTGACTTAAGGGTTGCTAAAGAATCACTAAACAAGGATGCAGGGATGGGGAGGTATGGGGAAGTCAAAAGAAAGAAGGGTATGAAATGATGACTTTGAAGCTATATTGGTCTAATTGTTTTGTGTGCTTTGATTTTCTTGTTTTTCTTCTGTTTGTCTTGTTTCGTTTTTATTATCTGTTTGAAAAACGAATAAAAATTATTTAAAAAAAAAAGAAAAAAAGACAAGTTCATGGCAGAGAAAGCCATCAATGGCTTTTGATATGGTATCAGGACCAGTATCAGCTGCTGGAGAAACAGCAAGGGAGGGCTACTCCCTTCTGTCCTGCTTATGGGCTTCCAAGGGACATCTGACTGGCTGCCATGGGAAACGAGATGCTCCACTCAATAGGCTTTGGTTTGATAAATAGGCTTTCATCTGATAAATTCAGAAGAGCAGCAGCCCTGCTGTACTTTAACCTAGCCTAACCAATAATTTACTAAGAAAGGGTTCCGATTCCTTGGACTTCATTTTTCTAATAGATCCTCTGCACCTCTCATTTGCAGTATTGTTTTCCTCATTAGGATAATCAGACACACACATGAATACATTCTGGGGCTAAGAATATAATTAGGGACATGAAGCCTCCCCAAAATCATAATCTGCCTTGCTCCTGCATCCAGAAAAATCCCATGTGAACCTCTACACGAACAAACGAGGAAGAACAATTTGCAGTGTAGGAGCAGACTTTTTTTTCCTGAGTGAAAGTGGCTCACGTAAGTTGAGCCTCTCTTTTTTCTTTTCCATACCTAATGGAATAGCCATTGGGATGAGATGCCCTTCAAGAGCACCTGAGAGTTCAGAGGTCTCTCTGGTGCGGCTGAAGAGATACTGGAGCTCCTGATGAGAAGCAGATCCTGGAGGTGGCTTCCTAGGACTGCTGCGCATGTAGGGACCAGTCTGCGTCCTTGCCGATTTCACTTTCGTACCTGGAAAGAACGTCAGATAAATTGTGAGTCTCCGGCAGCTCAGTGCAAGAGCATCTGATGCCAGCTTCAGTCCTTGGCATCAATAGGAGTATAGCATCTAGATCAAGGGAAGTAATAGTGCCACTGTATTCGGCTCTGGTCAGACCTCACCTGGAGTACTGTGTCCAGTTCTGGGCACCACAGTTCAAGAAGGACACTGACAAACTGGAACGTGTCCAGAGGAGGGCAACCAAAATGGTCAAAGGCCTGGAAACGATGCCTTATGAGGAACGGCTAAGGGAGCTGGGCATGTTTAGCCTGGAGAAGAGGAGGTTAAGGGGTGATATGATAGCCATGTTCAAATATATAAAAGGATGTCACATAGAGGAGGGAGAAAGGTTGTTTTCTGCTGCTCCAGAGAAGTGGACACGGAGCAGTGGTTCCAAACTACAAGAAAGAAGATTCCACCTAAACATTAGGAAGAACTTCCTGACAGTAAGAGCTGTTTGACAGTGGAATTTGCTGCCAAGGAGTGTGGTGGAGTCTCCTTCTTTGGAGGTCTTTAAGCAGAGGCTTGACAACCATATGTCAGGAGTGCTCTGATGGTGTTTCCTGCTTGGCAGGGGGTTGGACTCGATGGCCCTTGTGGTCTCTTCCAACTCTATGATTCTATGATTCTTCAAGGAGGAAGAGAAAAATCTCCTGCCGGAAATCCCAGACAGCCACTACCATTCAGTGTAGAAATGGTCTGACTTGATATAAGACAGGTTATTTATTTACAGCATTTATACCTCACCCTTGAGTCAAACAGTCTCTTAGAGCAGCTTACAAAAATTAACTCTAAACCTGTCTCCTAGGCTATGAGAAGAGCATGAAGCTTTAGAGCTGTGTTTCCCAAAGTGGGTGAAACTGTCCTCTGGGGGGTGCTGGAATGATCTAGGGGGGCAGCAGTAGCCTCGGATGCAATTGGGAGAGCACTGAATAAAAATAAGGGGGTGGAGGAAGAATAAAGAAGAAAATGTTTCATCTGTTGTGTAATGATGCTTAATGCCAGGTTGGGCGCTGTTGCAGGACGGTGGTGAGGGTTTTTTTTTCTGGACTTGGGTGAACCCTCATTGGCTTCACCCAGGCCTGAGAAGTGGATTGCAGCTTGCCTGCCTATTTGGCCAATGACAGGCAGGCTGCAGCACCAGCCCTGCCACTGGGGCAGATTGGACTGAGCTGGCAGGATGTAGGTGGAAATAGAGATACATGAAAGAACCCAAATTTGTCAATGCATCTTTCTGTTTGTTCGCTTAAAGAAGGTAGATTTCCAGGGAGGTGGCAAATAATTTTTTCTGAAAAGGAGGTGCTAGGCCAAATAAGTTTGGGAACCTCTGCTTTAGAGCAAGCTTCAGAGGTCTAAAGCATGGAACCTAAAAATGTAATTACTCTGGTTGTCACACTGTGATTTTCTTTGCATCTGAGCTTAAAGCATGGAGGGCCATCAGCTTCCCATTCATCCAGCTGTGGGGGGGGGGAGCATGCAAAGGGCACAAGCGCCCCTGGGCTCAGACCCTACCTGTTAGACCCTACCTGAGTGGAGCTGTCCTTTCATGGAGCCAAAAGAAGTTTGCTCTTCTGAAATTCTGGGAGAATGGATGGCTCAACTGAGTCTCCCAGTCCCATAAACATCCTCAAAATGGATAGCAGGGCTCACACGAATGAGCCCCACCAACCTGCCACTTGCCCCAAGCAATGTCAATGAAACTTCCCTAAAGAATTCTTACAAGATCAAGGAGAAAGAACGTTTAAACAGGAAATGAAGGCAGACCGTTTGAAACATTGGTTTTTAGGGTGCGGGGGGAGAAGGCGTTTTACCTACCCTTAACACTCTCTATCAGTTTAGGTCTTGGAGGCTTTGATTTGGGAGAAGGTGAGTTGAACCTCAGGTACGGGGATTTCTTAAGTGTGCTCCTGTGACCCTGGTAAATCGGCCGGCCATATATCTGAGAGAGATAATCTTCATTTCGTGCTCCCGTCCATCTTTTCGGAGGCCCCTGCAAAAAAACAGAAAATGACTCTGAAACTTTTTAATAAAAAAGGCAACATGCTGGCGTAGAGAGAGAGAGAGAGAGAGAGAGAGAGAGAGAGAGAGAGTTGGATCTGGATGGCAGAGATTTGGGCTGAAATACCTGATGGGATGGCCTTGGTCAACTTACTCTCTCAACCTAACCACCTCTCAGTGCTGTTGCTAGAATAAAACGGGATTAACTATTCCAAGCATTTTGGAAAAAAAGGTGGGGTGCAAATGTAGGATACAATTACTGCTATTTATTTGTGCAGCACCGTTGGCAGACATGGTGCTTGAGCAAAAGGGCACCAGCAAATGATACAAGCGATGCCGCATTTGTTTATAGGGATTTATACCTAGATCTTCAACAAAGTTGTCAGGGTAGCTTACACCACCAGTGGCTTTGTACTTGGCACTGCTTGGGAATTCAAAAAACAAAAACAAAAAAACAAAAAACCACCAGTGCATTTCTGAAATCAGTGATTAAAATCAGTGCAGTTTCAAAAGGTTCAGCCTGCCACCTTGATCCAAAAAGGAACCATCATACAAATTTGGTTACAACAACTTAAGAGGTATCCAAATGCATAACCATAAAAGACAAGCTCGGCTATATGAGAATCCAGACCTGGAGAAAGTGTTCCTCAACCCAAGGTCCCTGAAATCAGTTGCCCTGCGGTACAGCAGGGAAAATATGCTATTTATTTATTTATGAGAAAGAGAAAAGCATAATTTCTAGCATTTATACTATGGTTGGTCCAAACCTCGGTCCATGGAGGTTGCTGGGCAGAGCTAAGAATCCCTGACTGTTCCCAAACTCTGCAGTCTCACCTTATCTGCTAGTACTGGAGTGGGCTTTGCTGCAGGCAAATGCCTTTTAGTTGGGATTCCCATGGGGTACTGAGATTTTGCATGTGTTTCTCTGCTGGCTTTCATTGTCTTGACAGCCTGTTGTGCCTCGAGGACATCATTCCTTGCCATTTCATCCTAAAGGCAAAATGTAAAAGCAGCTGGTAAGGTTAGATCACAGCAAGGGTGCAGCTTTCGACCAAAAGCACTGATGGACTCTTTCAACTATCTGGCCTTCTATTTTGTAATGACATGCACTTTCTCTTTTGTATAATTTTTCCTTCAATATAGTTTTTAAAAAATGAAGACTTAAGTATCAATAGGTGGGTCTTAAAAGCCATACCTGGATTTCCATGCTGATTGTCTTAATCCACTCATCTACAGACTTTCTGATTCGTATCTCCTCTAGGACATCTCTAGATGAGAGAAGGAAGTGATGTAATTTAGGGTGGGTTTTTTGTTTTTTTAACTTGCATCTAGTGAACAAAACTAAAAACTTTGAAACCACCAAGCTTGCCTAATACTATATTTGCTGCTGGCATTTAAATATATCAACACAGGATTAAAAACAACTGCCACAGGGCTCTACCTGTCTGCTGTCAACTCATCAATGAAGGCGTGAAGAGCATTGCCATCCTTGGCACGGATAATGGCTTCCACGTTTTCTTCAAGGAGCTTCTTGTTCTTGCGCACTGCTCTCAGGATCTTTTCAGCATCCCTCAGTATAGATTTGGAAGCCATGGTTGACTGAAGAATGGCTGACTTTGAAAGCTCCTGGAGTTCTGGAAGGCTTGGGGCAACAGGGTATTTTTGCTAAAATCCAAACAAAATGGGACCAGAGGTTCAAATATTCAGGACTGTCCTCAATGCTGCTCAGCCAGATACCCTGATAAGGTCAGCAGTGCTTAATGGAAGCAACTGCCCTCCGTTTGACACCAGTATTGTCAACTCCAGTTAAAACCAAAACAAAGCCTTGGGTATTATTTTGGGGAGACCGGAGGGACATCGCTATGCCTGACAACAAATCCTAATTATTGGATTCTTTTGTTCCATCTTTTTGTGCCTGCCAAACAGCCATGTCATGCTTATAATATTTTATTCTCTTTATAAGTATGCTGTTTTAAATGTGCATTTTATATTTGGCTTCACTTAGTAATGTTTTCTTTTGAAATGTTTAAGATTTTGTTTTTGTTAACTTTGTTTGTGTTCAATAAGTATTCTGTAATTGACCTCCTTCGTAATGTTTTATTTTCAAATCTTTGGGATGGTATTTTGGTTTCTTGTTAATTGTGTTGATTTGACTGTGTACTTTATATTTTTCGGAAATGTTTGATTCTGCATTGTTTTATTGACATTTAATATGCTGTGAACCGCTTTGATATTTTTCTTTAAAATATAAAGCAGTGTAGAAATAATAACAATAACAATAACAATAATATTTTGCTTTTTCATTTATTGCCGATTTGAACATCCTGGAAAGCGGCCACAAACACAGAAATTTTAGCTAGGCTAAATCTAGTTACTAAAATAATCATAAGCATGAAATATAATAACCACCCACTATAAAGACAACATGGCAGAAATTTAGAAGCAGCACAAAAAGCCCTCAGCCCAGGGTGACAAAGTTTGGGGAGATGAGGTCTTTGCCTGGTGCCAGGGACACAGCCCTTGTGGGTACCAGGAAAGCATTCCGCAGACAGGGCACCCCAATCACCACCCACCGCAGTTGCGGGAACCTGTAGAAGCACCTCAGATGATGACGGCCACAGCGAACAGGCAGACTGATGTGAAGGCAGGCGATCCTTCTGTCGGGCAAGGTCTCTGAAGTGCGAGGTTGCCTACAAATTAAAAGGAGAAAGGGCGGCCCTTTGACTCCCGAGGCAAGCTACATAAGTAAATAAAACTACTCAGCCATGCAATACGTGTCTGCAACAGGCAAACGCTAGAGGCCATTTGCGGTAAGGGAAACCCACCCACACCACCCCCAGCTTCCAAGCCCTTTTAGAGAATCTTAGTTCTCATGGTATAGGGAACTGGTACACAAGTTTCTTCAAAAGAGGTGGCGGGAGCTTCATAGCACTGCACTGCTGCCAGGCCCTATACAAACTACAGAACAGGGACATTTAAATGCCTGTAGTTTTACTGAAGGTGCACCCAGGCTGTTGCAGTCTGGCGACCGGCTGGCTTGACGCTAGTGCATGAAGCCACAGACCAGGAATGCTGATGGCTTCGAAAAGGGAATGAACTACATGGCAATGAACGCCTGGCAGATGCAAGCATCAGGTCTGCCTTTCTAGTTGTACATGGGTCCAGCCCTGCTTTAAAAACCCCATTTTTAAGGTTATGGCAGAATCAAGGCAGGCAGCTGGGCGCTATAGTTTTTAGTGATTTCATTGCTCACGTGTCCTGCAGTGGAATGTTTAAAGGAGTCTTTCGCCAACCCTCCAGAAATTATGGACTACAACCTTCATCAGCCCCAGTGTCATATGTAGACCAAAACCTCTGGGGGCCAGCAGGTTGCCATAAACTGGATTAGAGGTATTTGGTTTTAGGGTATTTTATTGCTCCAAGGCACTGTCTCCATAATTTAAAAACAAACAAACAAATTGACACAGAACCTTCATAATACTATTCATGTCCGACTTCCACTCCTTTGCATCCTGTAAGGCAAGCGGGGAGAAATAATCTGTTACACTTAAGATAAAGTTCCCTACACAGATATAAAGTACAGTATACCAGAATCACGAGGCATCTTAAAGGCTAACAGACTTATTATGACATGAGCATGTACGGACTTAAGCCCACTTTGTCAGATGCTTGACGTGAAGATGTGCTAAGCTGTTTTTGCTGCAAGAGACGAGCGCAGCAACTTGTCTGGAAAGAAAGTATGCTAGAACTCTCAGTTAAAATCTCACCAAGACTATCTGTATGGAGTTCTAATATACACTTATGTCTTCCTACTGTAGGCCAAAACATCACCACCACCTCTGTGACCCTCAAGTAACGCCCTTATTCATCATGCTAGAAGGCCTAATTTTATCATGCGTTGGGAGAGAGAAAATGTTCTCCTCTTGATTCCGTCCTTTAGATTACCCTCCATGCCTACCGAAGTTCAACTTGACAGGACGGCTGAACAGTTACGAAAGCATACTGTACTGCAATAAAATGTGGATCCAACTTTTAATAATTAACAATGCCTCCGCAATCCAGGAAAGAAGCAAAAGGAGCTTGGGGCAGGAGTGCACTCAGGCTATTCCAGATTGCTCCCTCACATCAGTGCTGTATAGCTCCAAGGAACTACATAGGCTAGCAGAGTGCTGACACCAGGTGCCCCTGGCCCAAATTCAACACTACACTGTATGTGCAGTGAAACATCCACTTTCCTCCAGAAGGCAAGCCCTCTCCCCTAAACCCCAAGTAACAAAGGCTGCTTTTAAGCCAACATGCATCAGGAGTTGTAAGGCGCTCACTGAATTACAGCCATTGCATGCCATTTGCATGATTTATTCTGCTAACAGCTGAGGAGAGTCTGAAAACTGGATTTCCTGGCTGCTACATTTTCATTTGCAGAAACCACCTCTGCAAGTTCAAATTTCAGGCTCCTGCTTGCAAGTATTTCAACTTCACCCACTATTAAGTTGTTAAGTTGTTGTTAAGCAGCTGGAGGAGAGGACAGAGGGTGAAGAAAGAGCTGTGAGTGGAGAAGGGCCCTCTTCCCATCCTTTGGACCCCCTGGGAAACTCAGCAAACCTGCTGCACCTAGAACTGGGTGGAGAGAGGGCAGCTGAATGGGACACAGGTGTGAGCAGCTGGAAGAAGGACCATGCATCTTGGGACTGCCCAGAACAAGAAACTCTAGAATGAGAGACTAGGGCAATATCTGCTGTTTTCAGGATCTCTTCTCATTGAGGGACTTTTGTGGGTGAGCTGAGAGTTTGTTTGGACCCGGGGTTAGAACCCGGAGGCTGGGAGGGAGGTAGTGTCAGAAGGAAAGTGAATTGATTTATGTATATTAGTAACTTTGTATTAATGTAACATTTTTACATGTGACTGTGTAGTATTTTTTGTAGTATTTAAGCTGGCTGATGTTGCTTCAGTTTTTTGTACACCGCTTAGAGATATTTTAAAGTATATTAAGCAGCATAGAAATTAACTAGTCAATCAATAATTAATCAAATTATTTCAGCAACCTGGTCATATTTTGCTTTACCTGCAGGATGTCATGCATGTCCCGTTTCAGTTGCCCAAGATCATGAAGCACAGCATCTGCTTTCTTAACTGTTCTCTCAACCGGATTGTGATCTTGAAGTGTGCTTTTAGATGCAGGAAAGGGCTCAGTCTGCTGAATGTTCAATCTGCTACTAAGAAATATTTCAGAGTTCTCATTACTCCTGCATTTCTTCTTCAAGTGCTGAATCAAGACTGAATCAACCAGCAGTTGGCCTTCACCACCTACTATTGAGAATCGGGGGAAATCCCCGCCAAATTGTGGGTGTTTATGAATCAAGTTAGGGACGCAGGTGGCGCTGTGGGTTAAAGCCTCAGCGCCTAGGACTTGCCGATCGAAAGGTCGGCGGTTCGAATCCCTGCGGCGGGGTGCGCTCCCGCTGCTCGGTCCCAGCGCCTGCCAACCTAGCAGTTCGAAAGCACCTCCGGGTGCAAGTAGATAAATAGGGACCGCTTACCAGCGGGAAGGTAAACGGCGTTTCCGTGTGCGGCTCTGGCTCGCCAGAGCAGCGATGTCACGCTGGCCACGTGACCCGGAAGTGTCTCTGGACAGCGCTGGCCCCTGGCCTCTTAAGTGAGATGGGCGCACAACCCCAGAGTCTGTCAAGACTGGCCCGTACGGGCAGGGGTACCTTTACCTTTACCTATGAATCAAGTTACACAACTCTGGAGAGGGACACATATTCCTACAAGAACAAAAAGGTCCAGAAAGGCAGGGAAACAGATGCTTAAGCAAAGCCATGTTATTGGCCACCAAAGCTGCCATATGTTGGCAGAGCTGGTGTGGGTAAAAACTATTATATTTTTACCCAATTTGCTACTTAGCCCTTTTATTTTATATATTAGACATATGGCCCTTCATCATAAGGTTTCAGGGTGGTTCACAAGATAAAAGTTTTGCCCAATCTGAGAATTTCACACTTATCACTTAAAATAAACACAAGACAATAAAATATCCATTATCCAAGAGGCAAAAATAAAGCAAAACACCTGACCATCGGAGGGAACTGAGAACAAATGTTTACCCCAGGTTTTGCCTGTATGCACTGGTTAATGGATGCAGACACAGCATTACACCTTCTAACGGGAAACTCGGGTGGTGAGTGGATTGTAGCCAAAAAAGGGCCACTGAGAAGAGGAAGTATCAACATGCTTGGGGTTACCCCAAGATTTGCAGAAGTAGTTTTTTAAAAAAACAACCCTAAGGGGGCAGGGCGGCCCTCTCAACAGTCGAATGAGGACTAAGACTGCTCAGAAGCCATGGACTGTTGACTGTCACCTGGAAAAGGAAAATAGAAGGAGGTGCAAGGGGATGGAACGAGGACAAAAATGCCCTGCTAGGATCAAATGGTGGTGGAAATCATACAAGTGCTCCTTTTAGGAGGGAATATACACAGCCACTTTTTCCTGCGGGTTCCACTTGTCTGATTCTAATTCAGTAGTTCAGGCTAGGTACAAAAGAGGTGGACAAAGTTCAAGGGTCAGTTTGCCCTGTTTAGCACAGTTAAGCTTAAACACAGTATGCAAGTGTACTTTTCAACCTCATGCCTATGCAAACAAAGCTTTTAAAGAAAACAGTCTCTTCCATGAAACACACGTCTCAAGCATGTACAGAGTTCAGCTAGGAATTATGGGAGCAGTGTTATATAAATCGCCAAAAATGGAAACCTCTTAATTTTCTATTATTTCCGTTATTTGAACTGAGATTAGGATATCGCTGCAGGTCAAATTTAGTTTCTAGGATTTCAAATATCTACAAGCTGTTTGCTTTTTAACAAGGGAGGTGCTTACTGCTCTCTTCCAAAACACCACGGCATCACATTGTCACTTCTGGGGTCGTTCCAAGAAGATGCACTCTGGCTTAATGGGGTTTCTTGAGAATTCAAGATGTGCTCTAGAAGTCTCCCTCCACCTAGATGAGAAAAAAGAGCATGCCATATTATAGCAGAATAGGGCAGAGTATAGTGTGTGTGCACGTTCAAATATGTGTGTGTGTGCCCTCACAGAGACACATATATGGGATAGTTACATTCCTGGTTTCCTTCCCAGAATGAATAGCATTTACGTATTTATAAATTATATCTATGCATATGTGTGAGCAGACATCATATGCTACCCACTGATTTTTAAAGATAGGCGTGTAGCAAATTGGCTGTAATAATGTTACTTGTCTGAGCATTAGTAAAATACTGAAGCAATATGATGAATACTAGAGAATTGTAAAATTCACATATGGGATTGTAAATAATAATAATAATAATAATAATAATAATAATAATTTCTTTATACCCCGCCCTTCCCTGTTCAGAAAACTGGGCTCAGGGTGGCTAACAACAAATTTAAAAGACTTAATTGATGCAACAAAAAACAGCATAAAATACAGTATAAAACATGAATAACAATAAATTTAAAATTTAAAATCAATTTAGGGGGGAAATCCATTCAACAAACATTAGATGATCACCAGGGCTAGCTGGCTAAATTAGTCCTATTTGGGCCAGCGAGGAGACCAGGGGAAAATTAGCTGTGGGATCCCAGAGCGGGTAATCATAAAAAGGGGAGAGGGAGGGAAGGAAGGGGAATAAAAGATCATGATAAGTTCAAATTAAAGGCGAGGTGGAATAGCTCTGTCTTACAGGCCCTGCGGAAGGAAGTTAAATCCTGCAGCGCCCTTGTCTCATGGGACAGAGCATTCCACCAGGTCGGAGCCATCACTGAGAAGGCCCTGGCCCTGGTGGAGGATAATCTGACTTCCTTAGGGCCCGGGACCTCTAAACTATGATTATTCATGGACCTTAAGGTCCTCTGCAGTGCAGACCAGGAGAGGCGGTCCCGTAAATACGAGGGCCCTAAGCCACAAAGGGCTTTAAAGATCAAAACCAACACCTTAAACCTGACCCGATACTCTTTTTGAGCTGTAATGGACAAGCTGGAAGGCTTATTTAGAATAAAAGCCTAATACACATTCAAAGAGTGTGAAATGCTTGAAAACTGTGAAGTCTCGAGTGGTGCTGATAAAAAACAACAATACATCTAATGCCAGCCAGAGCACTGTTGATGTAGGCGAGAATAGTCATGGTTGTGGGAAAAAAGCAAGTGGGCAGATCCACATCAATAATGAGAAAGAGAAGCTTTGAAGCTTCCTGGAGCTCACCCAAAGTTCTTCCACAAGTTGACTGTTGCACATTTTCTTTTTCTCCAACCGGTTGTTCTCTCTTTGCCAGTTTCTGTGAGATTTTAGTATCTTTGGATACCGGCACAGGAGCGTATCTGCGTGGTGCTGGTGTCTTCTGTGAACTAATACCGCGGCTTTCATGTTTCCGGGAACATGCTGGAATGTGGGAAGATAGGTTTGCCCAATTAGAAAAAAGCGTATTAAAGAGAGTGAGCAGTGAAAATCAAATCACCCGAATTATGCCAGTGGTTAAAATGACCTCCTCAAGATAGAACAGTCTCAACTTGTCAGATAAAGAGAACACACATTTTGCAAAACAGAGCTGGATATCTGGGAGGAAGCAAGTGGAAGATTATAGTCATGCCCATCTGTTTTATAAGTACTTTTTAATTTTTTTTATTAAATTTGCTTAGTAACATAACATTATTATATTCTATAAAACAAGGAATACAAAACAGCATTCATTCATACTACAATGCATAACTACATAACATTAAAATATATGGTTTCTGAAAAAAAGGCTTACATAACAAAATCAATTCAAAATACCATCCGGTTTCCTTTTTTTTTTAATTTCCCCCCTCCAACCCCCCCCCCCCCCGGTTGTTTTATAAGTACTTAAAACACATGTCATGAGCTACAATACTTGCTTGGTGACCGCTCCAGAGTTATGGACTTGTGGAGATCTGCCCAAACCTGAAAATGTTTCAGAAGCGATCTGGCAATTTAAGAAACCTTTCAGTAATCAGTAGAAACCAACAGAGGGAAGTGGGGATGGAAGAAAGAGGAGGTTGCTGAAGTTATGCCCTTTTGTCTCTCCTGTCTTCCAGCTGGGACATTTTTAACCTATTCACAGGCAGAATATTCACAATTCACTATTCTGTTCGTACTAGAACCCAGCTACTATTCAGTAGCTAAAGTTACACAAACCTCTCCATTACTTTTTTCACTACTATGCATTTCAACACAGGGACTCAGATCCAGAAGTCACAGTAACCCTTGGTTAAGCAGGCATAAGTATTGAGATGTCTCAACTGAAAACCGTCATTTATAATTGCTGGCAAACCATAAACTGTGATCTGAAGTGGGTTTGGTGTTAGGATCGTGGCCATTGCTCTGCCACCATAGGCTACTACACCATGACATGAATTTAGGAATCTGAGAAGACTGAAGATGAGAGGAGACAATCATGGTTTAGCCATTCCATGGCTGGAAGCTCACATCATAGTTTGGGTTCTGAACTATGATTAATTTTAACCATGATTTGGTGTGGTCTTAACTGAGCTGAACAGGCCTCTAAAGGCAAGAATTAGTTTTGCCATTATTGCTTTGGGGCATTAAGCAAGCCTAATCTCATGCCTGGTCTACTTTTTATGGAGTCTTAAATTGAAGATGACAAGAGCTAGAAAACACACAATTTTAACTGAATTTTAACTGCTTTGCAGTTCTATATGAATCAGAGCAACCCAATGCCTCTCACCTTGCGCAGGTATGGCGTTGGAAGGGAAAAAACCATGCTGCTGAGCAGAGATAGGGTCAGTAAGAGGCTTGCCTGCATTCATGGCATGTGTTGCCGTTCTTTTGGAAGCTGCTGTGTTGACATCTTGGAAGCCACCCGAGTTCAGTGCAGAGTTAATCAAACGGGACTAGGAGAAAGAGGTTTCAATTCAAACACAGGAATAGCTTGGCAAGAACTTCCGTGCACAAAAAAGACAGTATCAGTTGCAGAGAAAATATCATAAATACTCGCCTGTAGCTCAGGGGCTCTGCACACCTCTATGGGCTGCCCACATGGCCTCCAGCTTAGCCCTAGATTCCAAAGACCTCCCTCCCTTTAATCAAGGGTCTTCTTGGAAACAGTTCCCCATTTGCGGAATGTCTTCCCTGGTGAGGTACCTCTGTTTACCACGCTGACATTCAAGCGGAATTTTTAAACATGCGTGTTCATCCAGCCATTTGATGGGGTAAAGGTACCGTTCCTGGCAACCTTGAGAATATTAGTTGCGAGGAAATTCGACCATTTCCAAGTGTTTTATTTATTTATTTATAATGTGCTGTTAGCCTGTTATGCTGCTTGGCACCCCAGACTCCTTTGGGTGGAAGGTCAAGAAGCTTATTTATTAAAGGTTGCAGTCAATGTGCAGTGGTACCTCGGGTTACATACGCTTCAGGTTACAGACTCCACTAACCCAGAAATAGTACCTCAGGTTAAGAACTTTGCTTCAGGAAGAGAACAGAAATCGTGTTCTGGCGGCGCGGCGGCAGCAGGAGGCCCCATTAAGCTAAAGTGGTGCTTGAGGTTAAGAACAGTTTCAGGTTAAGAATGCACCTCCGGAACGAATTAAGTACTTAACCCAAGGTACCACTGTACTGCTAAGCCTAAAGTTCTGTCAGTGCAAGGATTTCTCTTTGCGTAAGGGTTCGCAGAAGCGGCTTAGTCATGCTGGCCAGATGACCCGGAAGCTGTCTGCGGACAAACGCCGGCTCCCTCGGCCTATAGAGCGAGATGAGCGCGCAACCCCAGAGTCGGTCACAACTGGACCTAATGGTCAGGGGTCCCTTTACCTTTAAGGGAACATTCTCCCCCTCTGCTTCCTCACCCCATATCTGTTCTGGGGGTACCCTCCCCAACCCTATGGAGCATATACAGGAACAGTATATCTCCTCCTAAGGGTGCCATTCTGTGTGTTTTTGTGGGTTGGATCTTGAGAAAAGCATGCAGAGGTGGGCTTGCAAATACTGCTTCCCCCTTTCCCCACCAGAGCCTGCTGAATCGGGTGGGACCAGCTAAGTTGGCCTCCACCAGCCCTCTTTCCTTGGGATCCAACCATGGGTTGTTAATATGCATAGGTTATAACAACAGCAGCATAAGGTGAGCAACATAAAGGCACAGTAAACCAAAACAAGTTCCCTTAACGCAGTTACATTTAAAAATTGTAGCCATGGGTGATGTACAGAATATTCTCATGAAATGAAACAGCAGGGTTCTACATTTGACCTCACCATGGTGATCCATGCGATGGTCACCTCCAGGCTTGACTACTGTAACCAGCTCTACATGGGGCTGCCCTTGAAACTGACCCCAAAACTTCAGCGGGTGCAGAATGCTACGGCGAGACTCGTCACGGGGTCCTCGCCAGGGGAGCACATTCATCCGGTGCTATACCAGTTGCACTGGCTCCCGGTGGAGTACAGGATCAGGTTTAAGGTGCTGGTTTTAACCTTTAAAGCCCTATATGGCTTAGGACCCTCGTACCTATGGGACCTCCTCTCCTGGTATTCCCCACGGAGGACCTTAAGGTCTGCAAATAATAACACCCTGAAGATCCCAGGCCCTAGGGAGATTAGACTGGCCTCGACCAGAGCCAGGGCCTTTTCGGCCGTGGCCCCGGCCTGGTGGAACGCTCTCTCACAAGAGACTAGGGCCCTGCGGGACGTGACATCTTTTTGCAGGGCCTGCAAGACGGAGCTGTTCCGCCAGGCCTTTGGTCGGGGTTCAGTCTGATTATTTTCTTTCTGTATAAGAACAAGCATTAAAGAGGCCTCCTAGCCTGCTCACAGGTCCTTTATATTATAAGACCAGTGGTAACAGCTGGCTCTGGAGAATATTAACCACTCTCAATTTTACCCATGGACCATCATCTGTCCAGATTTTGCTCTGAACTAATTTCAAGATGTATTTTAACTAATTGATTGCCTGTTTTTATGTTCTTATGCTCTTTGTATACTGTCTTAGTTTCATGATGTTAGCCATCCTAAGCCCGGCTCCGGCTGGAGTACAAATAAAATATTATAATAATAATAATGCCAGTACCTGAATATTCATTTGCTGCTGCTGCAAATTTTCCAGATGCTGAATTCGCTGTTCCATGAACTGATTCATCTGCTTTTCAAGTTCGCCGACTCTCTGATGGCAAGGGGGCCCCTCAAGCTGTTGAGCCTTCAAGATGGCTTGCTGGTCTGCAACACGCTGCAGCTGTTTGTCTGTCTCCTGCAACCTGGTAAGCATTTCGGACACAGAGCTCACTTTTGCTTCCAAGTCGCTCTGGACCTGGAGGGAAAGACGCAAGCCAAAAGTTGTGAAGGCCAGAACTTCTCTCCCCCAAGCCTAGATGGTTGTCCTTGGGTTGCAAGAAAAGCTGCCCTTTAACGTGGCTGAGTCTGGTCCAAGGAACTGGAAGGCTACCCACCAATTTCTAAGCGATCTGTTTGTTAAAAAGGGAATTCGGGTTTTCTGAAAACAAGATCTAAATTCCATTTCCAGCACACACACATGCATGCACCTTTCAACACACCCCCAAGAAAAAATCTTGGAGGGTTTAGTTTTCACAGGGAGCTTACGAAAGTTTGTTTACATTTTTTAAAATATTTGCAAGTTGTTTCATGGAGGGTGTCAGAGCCACCCTGGGTCCCAGCTCACAAGAGACCAAAGTCCAGTCCAAGTTATATACAAAAGGTTTTATTGAAGATCATTGTCGTCGTTACATCCAAACTCCGTGGCTCCACATCTGTTACCCTTAGATGTTAGAAGTCCCCTCTGAGTCCGTCCCTCCCCTGCACCAATTTAAGAGGCTTGTGCTGCTCCACCTTTTCCTCTCCTTCCTTTTCCGCAGGGTCTTCCTGCCCCCCTGTGTTCCCTCTTTCCGGGACTCCCCAGAGGCTGAGTCTTCTCCTGCCTGCTGCCCCCTCCTTCGTGCTTTAGCACCAGGCTCCTCCCCAGAGCTCTCCCCACTTCCGCGCGCCTCCACATTTGAACTTGGCGCGCGTACGTTGCTCCTCACCTTCCTTTCAACAGCCACACTGCTCCCGGTACTGCTTTCCGCCCCTTCCGGCAGGACGTCTTGCCCCGATCTCCTTCCCCCCTCTGCTCCTTGTTCTGTTCCTCCCGACACACTGGTAACTCCACCCTCTTCACTCCGTTCCGGTGGAGAAGCAGGTCTCGATCTCCAACTCCCACTGGCGGTTCCCCCTACGTTCCCCTGCTCCTGACTGCTTCCCCCTTGGGCTCCCCTTGGCTTGACCAGGGGGGCTCCCTTTTGGGAATCCTCCGATTCACTGGACGGACTCATGGACCATCTCGGGTCCTTGTCGTCCTCTTCCTCGTCAGGCTGGAATCCTTCTCCCTCACTCTCGGTCTCCTCCCTCCTCTGCGCCTCTCTCCCTGAACCCCTGACAGAGGGGAAAGGCAGGGAATATTTTCTAAACAAATAAATAATGAAGCCAGTTACTTACTTTGAAAAGTGGGGCTGTAGAAGCTATAGCTGCTGCTGTGGCAGCTGCGATGGTTGTAGCTGACTCTATCTCGCTTTGTGTTGACTTGGTACTGTCCTTTTTGTCAGAGCCTAAATCATCCAGCAGTTGGACCTTCACCTCTTTAAATACAGGAACAGTCTGAATTCTAAATATACAAAACAGGCATGGAAAAGTGTTTTTATTATTTTCTTTTGTAAGAGCCATCCCCCCCCCCAAAGTATTTTCAGTGAACTAATGTCACTTCAAACCTGGTAAATGAGGTAAGACATTTTACACTAGGACATACTACTTGTTCATCTTAGTTGGGATTCCTGCATTGCAGGGGTTGGACTAGATGATCCTCGGGGTGTTTTCGAACTCTACAATCTGTCTACTTCTTGAAGCCTCAAAGTACACCCCTGCGTTTTTTAAAATTTTGAGTCTGTAGATTGCCTGCTCTTTTTGGCTGTGTTTTATTTTGTGTTTGGGCTTCTGTTTGGGGGATAGTTCCTAATATCACAAATTTGACTTCAGTAAAATGGGTATTTTGTAGTGCTCATGCAGTAACCCGCTGCCTTGCAGGACAACTTTGGGAGAAGATAAAAGGGCTCAGGAGTAAACCACGCACAAATACAGAATGGAGCCCATAAGGCAGTTGGGTGACGCCTTGTACACCGCCTTCTGGCAACTCCTGCAACCAAGCTGGCACCAAACATCTTGCTTTCCTTTCCTTTGGACCACATCAGCAAGGCTGAGAAGGGGGGGTCTTGTCATCAGGGCAGCTCAAGACCTCCAGACACACTGCCCAGGCTTGCACCCTGGAGAGGCCACTTCATTTTTTTTTAATACAGTGGTACCTCTAGTTGCAGACATGATCCATTCCGGGGTGCCATTTGCACCCCAAAAAGTCCGCAACTAGAGTGGCGCTTCTGAGCAAGCATGGAGCGAAATAGACTGCTTCTGCACATGTGTGAAGCGCACAGAACGCCGGAAGTATACACTTCTGGGTTTCCCGTGTTCGCAAGCCGAAAAGACGCAACATGCACCTAACGCAACACGAGGTATGACTGTATTTCCAAATGTGCCCCTGGGCTGCTTCAACTGGCAGGAGCTCTCCAGGGTTCTAGGCAGAAAGTTAATTCCCACCACCAGCATACAAAGCTCAGTGGTGCAGCACATAAGAAGATCCCTATATAAGAAGCTTGCAATGCTGCCAGTTTTCTCCAGCGATTCCACCCACTGTGTCCCCAACATATTAGTAGACAGCAGTAACACTTTTGAGCCATTAAAGAGGGAAGGAATTCGTAGATGGAATCAAGTATACAGTAAACATTTGCTTCCTTACCTCTGCTTGAACACAGCTCTTACAGCCTCCTTCTGCCCAGTATCATACTGGGAAATAAACATGTCAGCTAATGTGGAACAAAAAAAGAAGAAGAAACTGTACTCATTGGAATCTAAAATGCTCACAAAGCACAACCTTACGAAAAGAAAACAAAGGCCTGTTCAGATACCACTTATCATCAGAATCTCTACACAGAGGGAGATCAGATCTTGGGCTCATGCGTCACCTCATCCCAACCTCACACAGAACATAACATTTTGCTATACGTTGCCGTGGGCAACTTTGGGAGGAAGGGCAGGATTTGAAATTTCCATCATCATCTTAATACGAGAACTTATGGAGACCAGGCTTTATTTTGAATCTGGAATTTCTCTAATTTTGTAACCAAAACCTTGCTTTCAAGGGGATTCCGGACAACTACTGTTGGGCACACATTGCAGCACAATTAGAACACTAAGATTTTAACTGGTAACAGCTCAAGTCATACCTAAAAGTTATGGACAAAAATATCACATGAAGCCACTGAATTTTTGCTGCATTGATCGATTATGAAACTTAATTTACATTGTGCCTGAGCGACTGTGGTGTCCATTACGCTGTCCCCCTACCTCCCCAATCAACATCTGCCCTCCCTCTCTGCCAGCTTCTGTAGTAGGGAAAGATGGAAAGAACCCAGAAGTTGCCTCAAAAGCACCCGGAAGTGTTGACTTCTTCCTTTCCCGCATTCACGTCCCCAACACTGCTACCGTTGTATGCCTTTTGTGTACTTGACTACTTCGATAAATGCTCGTTTTCATCTTCAGTATTTAAAAAATACCCAGAAATATGGGGGAAATTGTCCCCAAAGGACAAATAAAAGCAGGAACAAAAGTTGCACTCCTATGCACATTTACCTAGTAATAAACACCATTGCTAGTTTCAGAGCGCATTTGCAAAGGGGTGAGTTGCATTACCTTTTTGTTTGCTGCCATCCTCTTTTACTTGTGAAGGAATGTGTACTCCAGTGTCGTGTGAATAAGCCTGCTGGGGGGCGGGGAGGGAGGGACGAGAAGGTAAGAGAGATATATAAAATAATCTTTCATGTATTTTATATTTCTCAACGAAAATCACACTGTTATTTAATTCCAGAGGGTAGCATTGTGAATTTATTGCAGCAAATAAGGTATTGTGACATCTTAACAACTCAGAAATTTATTATGCCATATGCTTAAATCACAATAAATTTGTTCATTTTTAAGGTCCTAAAGGACTCTGGTTTTATTACTATTTAACTGTCCCTTATGTGCCAAATATATAGAATATATCGCTGATATGCTGAATAGGTATATTTAATGGACAATATTTGACCTGCAAAGCCTCCAGTACAATTGCCAGGCTGCGAACATCTTAACAGCTCAGTTGTTGCTGTTTTTAAAAGCTTCTAAACATGGTTTGCAGAGAAGTTTAAGAAAATGAAACACTAAGGTTGTAAAAGGAGAGGGAAACAATGAAGTAAAAAGAAAGGCAGAACAATTTTGTCTCAGCTATCACAAATTACAAGTCCTTAAAAGCACCCAGAAACATTTTCAACATATTTCGTTTGACAGCAGTAACTTCAGAATTACAATACTGTGAAGCTGATAAAACCCATCTTGGGTGGTGGTTGCAATACAGACGCAAAGGCAATATGCAAAAGAGAAATACAAATGGATAGTCTTCTGATATTTGGTAAGCAAGGTGTATGGGAACAAGCATATGAAATATCCTCTGTAGACTGAAGAACAGAATACCACTGTGCTTACCTCTGGAGATAACTCTGAGGGCTTGCTATCTTTTTTAGTTGACAGTAGTTCTGAATGTCTACCGCTATACCTGCTTACAACACCTAGAAGAAATATCAATTCACTGGGTTATATATCAATTAACTGCTATCTTGCTTATAGCGCACATACTTGCAAGCAATGATCAATCAATCAAACCTTTATTACGGTCATAGAGCAGCATAAGGGTGGGGTACAATCATTTAAAATCTGCAAAACATTTTGGAAAGCTAAAATTATTAAAAGAGAAGGTATATATAAAAGACGATAAGAATCTAAAAGAAGCTAAAAGAAGGGTTAGGAGCATTAAACGGATGTGGAAGCGCTTAAAAGGTTAGTATATAAAAGGCTATGACTATCAATTTACAAAGCACTCTAATATGGGCGTTCGTTAAATTTAGTTTGTGGCGCAGGTCATCAACCAACGAATTTTGAACGCTACTGTGCAGAACCTGGCAACACTGTATGTTGTAGCAGGGTTGGTATCTGAAAGCAGCAGGGAGGTATAGAATTGTCTTGTGTGCGCTGGGTACTTATGGAGTAGTGGGGAGATGAGGCTAATACGGATGTCTCTATAATATAAGCACTGGAGAGGCACATGCTCTATTGTTTCTATCTGTCCAGAATCACAGGGGCATTGTCTCTCTGAGGAAGCAATCTTCCTATAAGCAGAGTACTAAAGAAAACTACAGAGCCTGTACATGCCATCAACACATACCATTGTAATGTAGGTTATAATCTGTTAAGATAAACAGGAAACATTGTCCTGTCTTCACTGAAATCCTCCAGAATCACTCAACCAATCTACACCCACTTGGAGCAACTGAAAAGCCACAGCACGCCTGGCAATACAACTGCAGTTTAACTTAACAATGTTTGCCCACGGACCTAGAAACTCATGGTGGCTATGCTCTGCCTCACAGTATTGCTCCTGTATATGAGTTGCTGTAAACCACGGGGGAGTGCTGTTCTTATGTTCAAGTCTTCTAAGGACATAGCTGCCTCATACTAGGAAGTCTCTCTTACCTCAGATAAACCACAGTACAGTGGTACCTTGGGTTAAGAACTTAATTCGTACTGGAGGTCTGTTCTTAACCTGAAACTGTTCTTAATCTGAGGTACCACTTTAGCTAATGGGGCCTCCAGCTGCCACTGCGCCACCAAAGCACAATTTCTGTCCTCATCCTGAAGCAAAGTTCTTAACCCAAGGTACTATTTCTGGGTTAGCAAAGTCTGTAACCTGAAGCGTCTGTAACCTGAAGCGTATGTAACCCGAGGTACCACTGTAAAGGTGGTCAGAGTGGCTGTGAATCTGTCACCAAAAGGACTGAATGCAGAGACAATGCAAAGGGAAAGTAAGAGAAGACAAAACCAGATGTGATCAAATAGATATAGATAGATTTGTTTGTTCGTATGTAAGCCCACGGTTAGGGACACCTTGTTCTGATTTCACGTAAGCCACTCTGGAAGCCTTTTTGGCTCTAGGGTTACAAATGCTCTGAATAAATAAATGTGATGGGGAGTTGAGGACCTCCATTCATAATTTACTGGACATTTTCCTCGTCAGCTAAGTGAACATATTTGACAGAGTCTGTACTAGTTATGGCCTATAGAGAGACAACAGCCTCAGACAAACCACAACCGATAACAAATGAAGTTTTTGACTAACTTCAAAGAAATAAAAACTGCACAGGGCTACAGACATACCCTCCGTTACACCTCCAGAAGTTGCTGCTGTTGGCTTATGAGATGCAGGTTTGTTGGCCAACAATGCTGGTGGAATATCAGCTGCACCATCAACCGTCAACACAGCACATTCTGGACGATGGGGTGGAGGCACTTCCCGAAGCTTCTTCACAGAAATGCGTATTCTTTTCTTGGTGCAAGCAGCAGGCTTGCTGTCAGCGGACACAGCTGTCCGAGGGTCAATGGGCTTCTTTTTCATGGGGAAGCTGGTGGAGCGGATGAGAATGTCACCAGCAGTGAGGCTATCAGAATAACTTTTGCTCACACCAGACGTCTCTCCCACTTCCATTAAGAGCTCACGGCACAGGCGTCAGTTTCTATGAAACAAAACACAAGATGACCCACAATTTCACACATAGCAAATGGAGGAAAGGGGAACACAGGTGCAAGGATTAGGATATCAATCACTTATTGCTGTGACTATGACAAAATTGAAGGTAAAGGTAAAGGACCCCTGGAAGGTTAAGTCCAGTCAAAAGGGACTACGGGCTGCGGCGCTCATCTCGCTTCAGGCCGAGAGAGGCAGCGTTTGTCCAGCATGACTAAACTGCTTCTGGCGCAACGGAACACCATGACATTTATGTACATTTTATGACAAAACGTACAAGATGCTCAAAAGACAACCCCCTCCACCCATTTAAACAAAGGGGTACTGCATGTCATCCTCGCGTGACAAGGGATGTTTTGTTTACAGAAGAAAAATATGCACAGTAGGCAACTGTTAAGTCTATCTGAAATGACATGCTACAGAGAAGAAACTAAACTGTGATCCAACCAACTTGTATGGAGGGATCGCAAGGCGGTTGTTCACAGAGACACAATTCCCCCTCTGCCATATCCCTATATGGCAAAGGTTGCAGAGTTAACAGAGATCCTGAAATGGGATGTGGATAGAGGTGCAAGAGTCTTATGCTCCTCTACTTCTACATGGGTTATGACAATTTCAGATGGCTTCACAGAAGGCAATAATTACCTCCAAGTTCCTTGGGGAAGGAAGACATGGTATTCATCTATAAAGGCACTCAATCCCTTGAATAACAAGGAAAATGTCATCTCCCCAAGATGAACACAAGGGGTCCTAGGCATGCAAACACTTTAGAATTAAAGAACTGTTCTAGGCTTCACCGGACCTAGGGCTGTCAAATGCAAAATTCTGTTTCTGCCTGCCCACACTGCCGTAAATCCAGTGCTGCCTGTAACCAGAGGTATGCCATCTGAAAGTTCCCTTATTTTGTTTGTTCCACTGTCAAATGTACACTTGAAGGAGCATCTCCACCCCCATCGTCCAGCCCAGTCACTGAGGTCCAGCTCCGAGGGCCTTCTGGCAGTTCCTTCACTGCGAGAAGTGAAGCTACCCAGAACCAGGGCCCATCCTGTGGAACACTCTCCCATCAGATGTCAAGGAAATAAGTAATTATCTGATTTTTAGAAGACATCTGAAGGCAGCCCTGTTTAGGGAAGTTTTTAATGTTTGATGCTTTATTATGCTTTGATATTTGTCCAAAGCTGCCCAAGGTGGCTGGGTACAAATAATAAGATGATGATGATGATGATGTTGATTCAGGGCTTTCCCCCCCCAGCCAGAACTCACTGGAACTCAGTTCCGGACGGCCTGTCAGGTGCGTGCTGTTGCCTTTCTAAGAGAAAAAGGAGGTGTTCATGATGAGTTCTGGCACCTCTTTTTCTAGAAAAAATAGATTATAGATTTGCACACTGCCCCTTCATCCGAGGATCACAGGGCAGTCAGTAGTGATGTATGGAAGTGAGAGGTGGACCCTAAAGAAGGCTGATCGCCGAAGAATTGATGCTTTTGAATTCTGGTGCTGGAGGAGACTCTTGAGAGTCCCATGGACTGCAAGAAGATCAAACCTCTCCATTCTGAAGGAAATCAGCCCTGAGTGCTCACTGGAAGGACAGATCCTGAAGCTGAGGCTCCAATACTTTGGCCACCTCATGAGAAGAGAAGACTCCCCGGAAAAGACCCTGATGTGGGGAAAGATGGGGGGCACAAGGAGAAGGGGACGACAGAGGACAAGATGGTTGGACAGTGTTCTGGAAGCTAACAGCATGAGTTTGACCAAACTGCAGGAGGGAGTGGAAGACAGGAATGCCTGGCGTGCTCTGGTCCAGGGGGTCACGAAGAGTCGGACACGACTAAAGGACTAGACAACAACAGCAAATAAAAGCACAAAGAACACAAAACAATAACCTCCCCCCCCCGGTGCCCCATTTATATTATATGTATTTAAAAGCGCGTGCAGAGAAAGAGGTGGCGAAGGGGGATCCCCCCCCTCAAAGCTCTGCCTCTCTGGAGCTCACCTTCCATCCTCCCCCCCCCCCGAAGACCCCCCTCCCTTTCCCTTCCTCCCCCCTCACAGCCACCCACCGGGAAGCACCGCCTGTTGCCATGGTAACAGCAGCCCCGCCAACCGGGGCTCCCGCCGCTCCCAAACGGACCCATTGAGCCCAGCCCCTTCCTGCGCCTTCAAAACAGATCAGAGAGCCGGACGCTAAGCGCGCGCGTGCGCCGCTTATTTTAAAAGGAGAAGGGAAAAGCACGCATGCGCACAACCCACGCCCGTCATCCGCACGCGGCCGCCTCCCTCTCGCGCCTCTTTCCCCGCCCGACCGCGCTTGGTCTGTGTCCCCTGGAAGGAGTGTCCGGGTAGAAACTAACCCCACTGCGCAAGCGGCCCCACCCTCCTAAACTCTCTCTCGTTATCGCGCCTAACCTGCCGAAGCCCTCAGGCTCCGCCCGCTATCTCGAGTTTGTCAGGCTCGCGTCGCTGGGGTAGGACCAGAAACGACTCGGGTGGGTGTAGAGGGCGGGGGAGGGGGGCTGGCTAAAGGGGAGGGCTCGGGGGACCCTTTAGGGCGACGCACCCCGCGCGGCAGATGGAAGGTAAAGCTATCCTAGAGTCCGCCGGCGCTGATTCGTCTCCGGCACGAGGGTAATGTAAGATGGGGCGAAGGAGCATTGGGGAGCCCGGGGAGGGGAGACAGTGCTTGCGGTAAGCGCAGGCTGCGGGGGGAGATGAGTTTGTGGGGAAAGGAAGGGCGTGGGAGACCCTAGGGCCCTAGGCGCTGAACAGGGTTGCCATCTTCTTCAATCAGGACTGCGCCTGTGCCTTTAATAGCGGGTTCCCCATGGTAAATCTGCCAGGTGGAGCTTCTCTTAACAGGGAGAGGAAATCCCGCGCGAGAGCTCTGGTTGCATGGATTTCCAAAGCAACCCGGGGCAGGGTTCTTCTCAGGGGCGTAGTTGGACCCAGGGGTAGGTGGCAAGCCTGGGGTGAAAGGGAGAGGGAGAAAGAAGCCAGGAGGGGGCGCCTCGGGGTTCCCTGCTTATGAGTTCCCTGCTGACTTCCAGCGCTGCTCCTCTTAAGGAGGAGGAAAGGTTGGAAGCATGACCTTGGCTGGCTCAAAAACTGACACTACATGCCCTTCACTTTGGGGAGGGACCTAAGCAGCCGCGGGGTCTGGGGCTTGCATCTGGGAAGCCTGAACTGAAATCCCACCTTGGACACGCTGCATATCTCTGTATTTCAAAGCCTCTGCCTTAAAAATAAAGTCAAACATGAGATCCCTGATTCAGACAATTATGGGTGGAAAATGTGTACCTGCTGCCATATCGTAGCTGTGGTTAGGGAGTGTGTGTGTATTACATTTTTACATGTAAAGGCAAACACCGCCAGTGGCGTAGCGTGAGGGGTGCAGGGGGGGCTGGCCGCACCGGGCGCAACATCTGGGGGTTAGGGTTAGGGGGTGCAAATCCACGGGTTGGGGGCGCAAATCCACGGGTTAGGGGGCGCAAATTACTTGCCTTGCCCTGGGTGCTGACAACCCACGCTACGCCACTGAACACCACCCCACCCCAACTTGTGAAAGAACCCATACAGGGCTGCTGGAAGATAAACTTGATAAAGATAAGCATTCCCATTTATTTGGCACTTTAAAAATGTATCAGTATTTATTTGATATCTCACCTTTTTTCATCATGGAACCCAAGGCAGTATGCATGTGGATCCCAGGTAGTTACTCATCCAAGCCCCAACCTGCTTTGCTTCAGGAAGGTGGTGGCCACACATGCCTTGAGGCCACACCCTGAGACCTGACTGACAATTGTCGCCCCACAATTGCACATACTTTTCTTTCTGTGCATAGCCATATATTACAGCAGAGTTCTCCCATCGTATTTCTTAGTTCACTGGGGGTATTTATATTCAATATTTGTATACTGCCTTCCATATATAATAACGAAGTTGTGCATGAGAATACAAGAAGATTACAAAATTTGGAATAAAACAGCAGTTGCTAGGTGGGTAGTTAAAATAATACAAATGGTATTAGTAGCCAGCAGAGGCTTCCAAGAACATATATTCCCCCCAAAAAATAAACAAGATTTCGGCTGCTGTGTATTACATTTCAGGCATAAACATTTCAGAATGATTGTTGATGTATACGTCTTGTGTTCACTTTAGGTGGCAGTTACTGGAGCGCTAAAATATGGCTGGACAAATATCAGAATCTGATCAGATCAAGCAGGTAAATGCTGTAGCTCCAAAGGATGCTTTTAAAATGTCGGTGTACCTAACACTTTGACAATTTGCATGGTTCTAATAGCTGTATGTAATAATGTATTTATCAGCACAGAGCTGATGCTCATTATATGCTATGTTAAGTTCCTTTCCCTCGGATGCATGTGGCCCCTGCCTACCCCTTGTGGGCTAATTCTTCAAATAAAGCAGGAGTGGGGAACCTTTTGGGCTCCACAGGCCAGATCTTTATCAGGATCGGCCTGTCAGACCAAATTTGACAGGTGGTTATGACTACCCAACTGTCAGTCACATGATATCATTATGCCAGCAAATGATTGACAGGTAGACAGCCCTTGTACACCTGTCAGAATCCCTTGCACCTACTGCTGCTGTGGGGAAAGTGGGAGTAAAGTTCTGGTGCATTGCCAAGTAGCAGAAGGTGCTTAGGAACCCTGCTGGCTTCCTTTTCTACCTTATAAAGTGGGGACAAGACCAGACGCTTTCTCTCTCCCCTTAATCCCTGTTGGGAGACAAGAGAGGTAGCTCCACCCTGTGGAGGAAGGGAAAGAACGGCTTTTCCAAGTCTTGCTCCTTCCTCCATTAATAATAATAATAATAATAATAATAATAATAATAATAATAATAAATTTTATTATATCCCGCCCTCCCCAGCCGAAGTTCCCCAATACAGTGGTACCTCGGGTTAAGGACTTAATTCGTTCCGGAGGTCCGTTCTTAACCTGAAACTGTTCTTAACCTGAAGCACCACTTTAGCTAATGGGGCCTCCCGCTGCCGCTGCACCGCCGGAGCACGATTTCTGTTCTCATCCTGAAGCAAAGTTCTTAACCTGAGGTACTATTTCTGGGTTAGCGGAGTCTGGTAACCTGAAGCGTCTGTAACCCGAGGTACCACTGTATCAGGGACTTGAAGCGGGAGGGGGCAGATGGGGAAAAGGCTTTGCGAGCCTCCCCCTCTTCCCACTTTTAAGTTTCCAGCATTGGGGACTTGAAGAAGAAGATGAGGAGACTTGTGAAGGCTTTTCTAAATCTCCTCCTTCCTTGTTTGTGTCCAGTTTGTGTTATGAGCTGTGTTAATGCCTCTGCAAAAGCCTTTTTGAAGTATCTCTCATGCATGAGCTGCTACAAAAGGTGCTTTTGCAGAGGGCTTGAATCACCATTCAGCTGATGAGTAGGGATTAAATCCTTCTGCCTTGGCTGTGCAAACCTGTTCCTTGCCAGAAATACTATCAAGCAGCCAATGCAGGATTAAACCTGGTTCTCACGCTCATCTGCTGATGTCACCAGTGATGTCAGCTAAAGGGCAAATGTATATGGTGTAAAGAAAATGGCATCCCAGGCCACAAATGGCCCACAGAAAGAGATTCCCCACCCGTAAAATAAAGGATCTGCCTAGTTCTGAAGATCTCTCTTGATTTATTAACAGTTCAAGGAATTTCTTGGGACATATAACAAATTGACAGAAACCTGCTTCCTGGATTGTGTGAAAGATTTCACCAGCCGAGAAGTCAAGCCAGAAGAGGTATGCAGCTATTCTATGCCCTTTGGGCTTGTACCTGGTAGAACTTCAGTGTAAATTTGCACGTTAATCAAGAAAGCTAGCTAAACCAAACATTTCAAAAGAGATGTAGCTCTTCTGTTCGTGTGGCTCTCAGGTTAGATATTAATTGGATTGAATAACAATAAAAGGGCCCTGCTGGATCAGTCCAAGAGTCCATGATAGTCACTCACACAGCTCCCTTATTTGTTATGTGCTAGAGTGAATGACATTGTCATCAAACACTGGAAGGCAAAGAAAGCATTGAACGACAGAGACAGATAAACGTTATCTATTTCCCTAATGTGGGTTGTCTGTTTCGAAACTGAGTTAATGTTGTGTTAAAATTCCAGCTCAGTGGTAAACTAAAAAGGGGAGCTTTGGCAAAGTGATAAATATATGTGTTCAGATTTCCCATTTCCCCAGAGAAGCAGTTATTTAACCCTCAAAGTTTATTATACGTTTTCATTATATTATTAGTATGTTTTTAAATTGCCATAATGTTCAAATGTGAAAACGCAAATGATTTCCATGTTCAAATTACTGATTTTAAAAAAAAATGTGAGTGACTACAGGGTTCTTCCCATCTCTCTCTCCTTGATATAGATGACTTGCTCAGAGCACTGCTTACAGAAGTATTTAAAAATGACCCAGAGGATATCTATGAGGTTTCAGGAGTACCACATTCAGCAGAATGAAGCGCTGGCTGCCAAAGCAGGACTTCTTGGCCAGCCTCGCTAAAAGGCAGGGGCTGCCTTTGTGAAGGAGTGCCAACGTTGATTGCATTGCACACGAAGGTGCATTGGTCCCCACCGCTGCTGCGGCAACATCCACCAGCCCGGAACAGAAGAGCTCAGGAAACAACTGAACTGTGGAAACCACCAGGAGCTGCAGTCGGGGGTGGCAGTGGCTGCAGAGCTGATGGAGTCTGTTCCGAGATTGTCTTCTATTGTGCATTGAAATAATGTTGATACCACCTTTTTTCTGGAGGCTTACAGATTTGCTTCTGACCGTCGCTAGGTTAAAGATGGGGAGGGAACAACCACATTTTAGTTTTTGTTGTTTCTTATACAATGACTTAATTTTTAATACACAAGCATGTCGCCCAAAAATTATATCCCAAAGTGTCTAAAGCAAGGTTTATTTTTTATTTAATCAAAGTAAAATAAATTGAAATTACTGTTTTCACCGAGAGTCTTTGGAAATGAAGTCTCATAGGCTGTCATAACGTCCTGCCTTAAGAGTAGCCCCTTGAGCGACGCCACATTCTCATTCAACAGTAGGATCCTGGTCACTCAGGGCTGTCTCAAGCCGCTAGCAGAGGGGGAAAAACATGTCAATGGCATGGGTACTTATGTGCTTAAACTTTTGAGTTCCGAAACTTTTAAAATGTTCTCATTTCCCTCCCAAGGACAGATTTATGTCCTTCAATTATTATCTTTCTTCTCACCTTTGCAACCCCAAGGTGCTGGTACCCTTTGTCTTTTAGCTCATGGGTGATGGTGGACCACTCACAGTAGACTAATGGAAGCAATCTACTTGGATTTAAGCAAGAAGTTCAACATGGACAACATTCTAATTTATTTAAAGTCGTGGCAATGTGGGCCCAGTGAATGACTTGGGAACATTGGAAGCTGCAACACGGCTGAAGCTAAGCAAGTGTGCACCTGCTTAACACCTCAAAAGAGTAGGATTTTAATATTAAAAAAAAAGTAAATTGCAGTGCAACGTATGGGGCAAAGTTCAGTTCTGAATCGCACAATACAGTGGTACCTCGGTTTACGAACTTAATCCATTCTGGAATTCTGTTCTTAAACCGAATCCGTTCTTAAACCAAGGCGCGCTTTCCCTAATGAGGCCTCCTGCCGCCGGTGTCCTTCCACCGTTCGGATTCCGTTCTTAGACTGAGATAAAAGTTCACAAACCGGGCCGCTACTTCCGGTTTTGTGGAGTTCATATACCGAATAGTTCATAAACAGAGCTGTTCTTAAACCGAGGTACCACTCTACTAGTTTTAGCGCACAATGCACTAAAACAGCATTTTTAAACACTTTTGCCACAAGTGCAGAGAATGGTAAGTCGCATTGCATTTCTCCACAAGCTGAGCCAAGGCCTTGCTACTGCGTATGAGTCCCTTCCTGCCAAATTCTTTTTTTAAATAAAAAACAATAAAGCTGAGCCTTTAATTAGCTGCCTGCCTGTGGTAATAATTAAACAAGTCACAGCATGGCAACGTACAGAAATCTCAAGGTTCTGTACAAACCACGAATGGCAAATTCTCTTATGTCTGAACACCATTCTGGTTAGACAGTGCCTCCTGTACAACATTCACCTGTGTTTCAAAAGTTAACAAAGTCTACCTACTTGCACTGCGTATGGAATGTTGTGCAGAAGCATCTCAAATATATGGGGGGGTAGAGTGTGCTTCAAGACGTGCATTAGCTGGTTTGGATGTGTGCACACGGCAATGGCATTGGCTAGGTGTTCGATGCTCTTGTTGTGTTCTCCTGTAATTGATTCAGACTCCTAAAACTCAGGTATTTGTGATCCTTGGAACTACAGTAAGCACTTGCGCTCCATGTACCATCAACCTCTTAGTGCTCCCACAAGCTCAGCTACTAATTGTAGGTGTCTGAACCTCTCAAATACTCTGAGCCACAAGATGCTGCTGCCCACCACCCTCTGCTCCCTTCATCCACCCCATCTACTTTGGGACAAAAACATATTCCCTCATAGGGTTGCCATGTTTCAAAAAGTGAAAATCCGGACACAAAAGTTGTTGAGCTTTGAGATTTTTGTTCGGATGCTGTTTGTGGGGGCCAAATCCCGGCTATGTCCGGGAAATTCCGGAGGTATGGCTGCCCTATTCCTACATATTGTAGCAGGTGAAAGGATCAGTGGAAGGAAAAAGCCCTCTTTTTGCTCAGGGTTTTTAAAAATTGCACCAATTTCAGTAAAGGCTTTGGTATCAGTAACATTGGATGCAACAAGTGGCAGAGGTCATCGGAAATCAAGATCGTCCCAAACTATGTATTATATGCAATTGGAGTCTGCCCTTCACCAAGCAGTCCCAGGATGGATTACATAAATGCAACAAATAAAGGCATTGTCATTTCCGTAATTTGAAGCTACTTCTGAAGGGAAAGGTCAGTTCTCTTGGTTGTGATTTCATGTACATTTAAATTCTTTATTCTGTACTGTCAAGCCTTGAGGGGGAACCAGTGACATCGTAGCAGATCTATTTTGCTCAGTATTCAGGAACAGAAACTTTCAATTCAGCTTTGTATGGGTAATACATTCCACAAGATGCCTTTCGCAAACAGCAACAGCAGACAGCTATGAATTTGCCTGAAGTGCGTTAAAATGATCATCAGGCTCATCTGTGTTAATGGTCTAAACCATTGAGCCTCTTGGGCTTGCTGATTAGAAGGTCGGCAGTTCAAATCCCTGCGACGGGGTGAGCTCCCGTTGCTCTGTCCCAGCTTTTGCCAACCTAGCAGTTTGAAAGCACACCAGTGCAAGTAGATAAATAGGTACCGCTGTGGCGGGAACAGTGTTTTTGTGCACTCTGGCACCTGTCACGGTGTTCCATTGTGCCAGAAGCAGTTTTAGTCAAGCTGGCCACATGACCTGGAAAGCTTTCTGTGGACAAGCGCCGGCTCCCTCGGCCTGAAGCAAGATGCACAGCACCCCACAGTCGCCTTTGACTGGACCTAACCATCCAGGAGTCCTTTACCTTTACCTTTTTTTTACTACTGCCCACCTAAGTGGCAATAGAAATGGATAATTTTCAAGCAATTTATAGTCTCACTGTGTGTCTACACATATATGCATATTCCACAAAAGCCAGTTCCTCTTGTCCTTACCTCTTGCCAGCCACTCCTGTCCCAACTGTATCTCTTCCAGAAAGAACTCTTGTAGCTTTGCAGTATCTTTCATCTCACGTAACTAAGGGTGTCACAAACATATTTTCAGCTTAACAAAATGGAGCATTGGCTAATCAGTTTGAGGGCTAATGAGAACGAAGGCTGTAATGTAAAACAAAAATTTATTTTTCTAAGATTAAGCGTTGAGTGCTGGGAATCATTTCTGCAGAAGCCCCTATTTTTCTAAGTACGTAAACCCACTGAGTGTAACAGGGCTTCAGTCTTGGAAGACACCAGGTGCACTGGCATGTAAACAGCCTATGTAGTTGCAGAACTATTTCCAGATTATTCGACCAATATTTCAACATTCAGCAAAATTAATATCATCATCTGAAACTCTGTCATATGAAACTGAAATATCTACAGGACCAGCCACCGTTACAGAAGCACTGCTGCTAGAAGCGCTTGCCATGTATTTGTGACGTGGCCTTCGGAGATGAATACAATTCCCACCCCTGCCTTAGAGAATGGGTCAGAATTGGAATTTTTAAAAGCTGTGTAAGACTTTCATTCTTAGCTGAAGGATCACAACTAATCTGCATGTTCATTACTTGAATGTCATTGTCAACTAAAACTACAGTGCAAGCCTATGCAAGTCTAATCAGAAGTAAAACCCTCCCTTAATTCAGGGAGACTTAGTCCTAGGTGTGCAGCCTTAATGTATTTCATAGACCTAAGGGGAATAGATTCCAACCGCCTGCAGTGCAGAAATTTTTGCCCAACCTGGGACTTGAACCCATAACCTTGAGATCACAAGTCTCATGCTTTACTGACTGAACTATCTTTACCCAGTACATTCTATTACATTTCTATTCCAATACTGCTCCCCAAAATCTGGCTGTTTCTGAAAAACTGCTATAGAAATTACGAAAATTGACAAAATGATTCAGACTTCAAATTATCTGCAGTCAAATATACAGTGTCTAAAAATCCTCTACCCCAATTTTCCATACCCTACCATATTATCGAACCACAAAGGCTATCACTTTATTAAAAAAAATTAAATGCAAAAAGATTCCCAAGGATCTGCTAAGATTCTGCAAAATAAATCCTGTAGCTACTGGGTGCTATTGTCATATTGAAAATAAAAATGACAGTATACTTTTTATAAAATGGGTTCCCATCCTGTGGGGGGTGGAATTATTTTGATCATACTAGAGTCCAATTTTCACAACCAATTTTTGTTTTTCAAAAATTAAAGTTTTGAGAGACAAGTGGGGGGGCGTGTCTGAGGGTGCCGTGGTGCCTACAGGTGCCATGTTGCGGAAACCAAACATAATTTTTCACCTCTGCATCATGCTTTTTTGCCTTTTCACACTCTTTTCTTCTTTCTGTAAGAGTAACATGGAATAGTCAGTATCCACAATTAACAGCCCGGAGCTGTGACATGTTTAAACTCAACTAGCATCATTGCGGTTGCCTGCCCGCCAGCCACTGCAAACGTTAAAGCTGATGGGTGCAATTCTGCAGTGCTGATAACCTTCTATGACAATTACGTGTGCCTTCACTGTAGCATACTGCTGACCAACAAAGCAAAGCAAACACTTCCCTTGCTTTACAACCACTGAAGATCAAGGGAAGTAATAGTGCCACTGTATTCTCCTCTGGTCAGACGTCACCTGGAGTAGTGTGTCCAGTTCTGGGCACCACAGTTCAAGAAGGACACTGACAAACTGGAACGTGTCCAGAGGAGGGCAACCAAAATGGTCAAAGGCCTGGAAACGATGCCTTATGAGGAACAGCTAAGGGAGCTGGGCATGTTTAGCCTGGAGAAGAGGAGGTTAAGGGGTGATATGATAGCCATGTTCAAATATATAAAAGGATGTCACATAGAGGAGGGAGAAAGGTTGTTTTCTGCTGCTCCAGAGAAGCGGACACGGAGGAATGGTTCCAAACTACAAGAAAGAAGATTCCACCTAAACATTAGGAAGACCTTCCTGACAGTAAGAGCTGTTTGACAGTGGGATTTGCTGCCCAGGAGTGTGGTGGAGTCTCCTTCTTTGGAGGTCTTTAAGCAGAGGCTTGACAACCATATGTCAGGAGTGCTCTGATGGTGTTTCCTGCTTGGCAGGGGGTTGGACTCGATGGCCCTTGTGGTCTCTACCAACTCTATGATTCTATGATTCTATGAAAGACGAACATGCTGATTAGATTAATAGAATGCACCCTTGCATGCAGAATATCCTGGGATCTCCAGGTATATCGTGAAAAGACTCTTGCCTGAAACCCTAGAACAGTGGTTCTCAAAGTGCGTGGCAGGAAAGGGTGGCCAGTGTGGCAGGAAGATTCAAGGACACTCGAAGAAACATTTAAACATTTCAGTGTATAGTATAGCATCAAAATATACTATATTTTTATTTGCAGAATATGACTAGATACCTTTTCAAAATAAAAGCAAGAGCATCAAGTGATACTCTTATAAAAAACCCAGTGTGGTGTAAGGGTGGTCCAGTGGAAAAAGTTTGAAAACCACTGCCCTAGAGAGTGTAGCAGGAACCCCCCCCCAATCATTCTGTTTGTATAAACTTCACACACACACACGCGCGCCACATTTCTGTTATAAATTCATAGAAAATCAATCATACATCGGATTTGCACTGTTTCATTTTATTTTTACTCCATATGACAAGAACTAACAAAGGGGGGTGACTTAGTCCTGGTCAGCCATAATCCCTTCAGCATCCCAGCACATACACAGGAGCCCTGCCCATACCAACCCTGATGATCCCAGACAGAAGACAATCAAGATCACAAAGAACCTGCATATGGGAGTGGATTCAACATGGACTGAAACAAAGGACACTGATCAGATCTTCCCTCAGGGGGCAGGAAACTGCAAACTCCCCTTTGTCTCCTAGAAGTTCCTGGAAGGGGAGGGGGGAAAGGAGGAACCAGCCAGGTGACAAGACACTCAGGTTACCACCACAACTCCTCCCTCAACTCCTCCTTTCTGTAATGTATGCATGATGTTTCTGGGGGTGGGCTTGATCTAGAGGAGGGGAATTTCAAAAGTTTTTATAGGACCTTGCACACTATTCTTCTGGGTCTTTCCTCTCTCCTGCACGTGAGGGGAATACCCTGTTGCAACAGTTCAATAAAGGCCAAGCCTACAGGCTGCTGTTTTGCTCCAAGTTATCCTGGTTGGTATGGAGAAAGCTAGAGAGTTCCAGAAAGACATTTACTTCTGCTTCATTGACTATGCAAAAGCCTTTGACTGTGTCGACCATGGCAAACTATGGCAAGTTCTTAAAGAAATGGGAGTGCCTGATCACCTCATCTGTCTCCTGAGAAATCTCTATGTGGGACAAGAAGTACAGTTAGAACTGGATATGGAACAACTGACTGGTTCAAAATTGGGAAAGGAGTACGACAAGGCTGCATTTTGTCTCCCTGCTTATTTAACTTATATGCAGAATTCATCATGCGAAAGGCTGGGCTGGATGAATCCCTAGCCGGAATTAAGATTGCCGGAAGAAATATCAACAACCTCAGATATGCAGATGACACAACCTTGATGGCAGAAAGTGAGGAGGAATTAAAGAACCTTTTATTGAGGGTGAAAGAGGAGAGTGCAAAATATGGTCTGAAGCTCAACATCAAAAAAACGAAGATCATGGCTACTGGTCCCATCACCTCCTGGCAAATAGAAGGGGAAGAAATGGAGGCAGTGAGAGATTTTACTTTCTTGGGCTCCGTGATCACTGCAGATGGTGACAGCAGCCACGAAATTAAAAGACGCCTGCTTCTTGGGAGAAGGGCAATGACAGGCCTAGACAGCATCTTGAGAAGTAGAGACATCACCTTGCCAACAAAGGTCCGTATAGTAAAAGCTATGGTTTTCCCAGTAGTGATGTATGGAAGTGAGAGCTGGACCATAAAGAAGGCTGATCGCCGAAGAATGGATGCTTTTGAATTATGGTGCTGGAGGAGACTCTTGAGAGTCCCATGGACTGCAAGAAGATCAAACCTCTCCATTCTGAAGGAAATCAGCCCTGAGTGCTCACTGGAAGGACAGATCGTGAAGCTGAGGCTTCAATACTTTGGCCACCTCATGAGAAGAGAAGACTCCATGGAAAAGACCCTGATGTTGGGAAAGATGGAGGGCACAAGGAGAAGGGGGCGACAGAGGACGAGATGGTGGGACAGTGTTCTCGAAGCTACAAACATGAGCCTGACCAAACTGCGGGAGGCAGTGGAGGACAGGAGTGCCTGGCGTGCTCTAGTCCAGGGAATCACGAAGAGGCGGACACGACTAAACGACTAAACAACAACATCCTGGTTGGTGTCTTTGTTTTGTCCAAGGGAGCCCTCGGATTTTTCCTGTAACAAGAGCCAGTCAAGTGACTTGGTATCAGGCAGTTTCCTATGCAAGCTGCAATAATAGTGTGTGCCCACCACCCATATTAAACAGGGAGGGATGGGGAAAGGAGTACGCCTTCCACCTCAAATTCCTTGGAGGAAAAGATGTGCTAGGAAATGGAGCTGTAGGACTACCTCACAGGGAGGGGTTTTTTTTAAAACAAAATTGTTGATTAAGACCGGGCATAGGCAACCTCAGCCCTCCAGATATTTTTTGGCCTACAACTCCCATGATCCCTAGCGAACAGGACCAGTGACCAGGAATGATGGGAATTGTAGTTCCAAAACACCTGGAGGGCAGAGGTTGCCTATACCTGATTAAGACGGTTGCCTAAACGGGCCAGGAAGGGTATCTGCGTAAGGCCCAACGCCTTCGCAAGCCCAATTCTCTCCCGAGGCCTCCGGACTACAACTCCCACCCTCCTCCTCCGCTGGCCACGCCGGCTGGGGCTGATGGGAGTTGTAGTCGGGCAGCCTCCTCGGCGGGGATGGGCCTAGTTCCCGGTCGCGGCTGCTCCTCCTCCTCCTCCCTCTTTCCCCTGAGGCGAAGGCGAGGCCTCCCCCGCCACTCACTCTCCCTCAGCCTCCGCTTGAAGTCGGGCGCGCTGCGGCGCCGGTGGTCGAAGTAGAGGCAGTAGCCCAGCACGGCCAGGCCGCAGGCGCCCGCCACCAGCCACGGCAGCGCCCGCCACGCCCAGCGCTCCATGGCCGCCCAGGCGCCCGTTGCCGACCGCAGGGGAGAGGGGGAAGGAGGGAGGCGAGGCGGCGGCGGCGGCGCGTCTCTCTCTTCTTCTCTCACGCAATTAGGTCTCCTCAGTGGCTTTAAGGCGCTGCGAACCGCTTCGAGGTTTCTCCTTGAATATAGAAAGCGGTTGGTATAGAAAGGAAAGATGAATAATGGGTGATTGATTGATTGATTGATTGATTGGCATTTATGTCCCACCTTCCCTCCAGTCCTGCCCCATTTTACCTTCACAACAACCCTGTGAGGTAGGTCAGGTTGAGAAACTGACCGGCCCAAGGTGGCTGAGGGGGGATTTTTAAACTGCACAGGCTTCTCGTTGTGGAAAATACACGCTTGTTTTCCCTTTCAGGAGTTTATTAATTATGGCATTCATAACCTACCTTCCCCCCCCCCCAATCTGGGGTCAAGGTTGTTGTTGTTTAGTCGTTTAGTCGTGTCCGACTCTTCGTGACCCCATGGACCAGAGAACGCCAGGCACTCCTGTCCTCCACTGCCCCCCGCAGCTTGGTCAGACTCATGCTGGTAACCTCGAAAACACTATCCAACCATCTCGTCCTCTGTCGCCCCCTTCTCCTTGTGCCCTCCATCTTTCCCAACATCAGGGTCTTCTCCAGGGAGTCTTCTCTTCTCATGAGGTGGCCAAAGTACTGGAGCCTCAGCTTCAGGATCTGTCCTTCCAGTGAGCACTCAGGGCTGATTTCCTTCAGAATGGAGAGGTTTGATCTTCTTGCAGTCCATGGGACTCTCAAGAGTCTCCTCCAGCACCATAATTCAAAAGCATCAATTCTTCGGCGATCAGCCTTCTTTATGGTCCAGCTCTCACTTCCATACATCACTACTGGGAAAACCATAGCTTTAACTATACGGACCTTTGTTGGCAAGGTGATGTCTCTACTTCTCAAGATGCTGTCTAGGCCTGTCATTGCCCTTCTCCCAAGAAGCAGGCGTCTTTTAATTTCGTGGCTGCTGTCACCATCTGCAGTGATCATGGAGCCCAAGAAAGTAAAATCTCTCACTGCCTCCATTTCTTCCCCTTCTATTTGCCAGGAGGTGATGGGACCAGTAGCCATGATCTTCGTTTTTTTGATGTTGAGCTTCAGACCATATTTTGCACTCTCCTCTTTCACCCTCAATAAAAGGTTCTTTAATTCCTCCTCACTTTCTGCCATCAAGGTTGTGTCATCTGCATATCTGAGGTTGTTGATATTTCTTCCGGCAATCTTAATTCCGGCTAGGGATTCATCCAGCCCAGCCTTTCGCATGATGAATTCTGCATATAAGTTAAATAAGCAGGGAGACAAAATGCAGCCTTGTCGTACTCCTTTCCCAATTTTGAACCAGTCAGTTGTTCCATATCCAGTTCTAACTGTAGCTTCTTGTCCCACATAGAGATTTCTCAGGAGACAGATGAGGTGATCAGGCACTGATGAGGCCCTAAGCTACTGAAGGTAATGGGGGGCCTTTATACGTCCGGCTGTCCTTTGCCAACAACAAATTGCCCCTGTTTTTTGTGTTGAATATATGCTATATGGTCATTTATGGACCTAATACAGTGATGGCCAAACTCTGCCCTCCAGCTGTTTTTGGGACTACAACTCCCATCATCCCTAGCTAACCGGACCAGTGGTCAGGGATGATGGGAATTGTAGTCCCAAAACAGCTGGAGGGCCAAGTTTGTCCACCACTGACCTAATAGGTATGTATCTAAAGCCATTTGCACTTGTTGCCATGCGAACAGTCCATGCAGAATGTAGGCACCCTATATATAGAAATGAGCAAACCAGTGGTATTTTAGAGAGCAGGCTAGCAGGTGGGGCCCACGACTAACATCATAGGAGTCTACACAACTCAAAACACTGTCGTTGTAGGTAGGTTTTATTTTACAGTCATACCTCATGTTACATTTGCTTCATGTTACTTTTTTTCAGGTTGTGTTCCATGGCGACCCGGAAGTACCAGAAAGGGCTACTTCCGGGTTTCGTCGCTCGCGCATGCGCAGAAGCACTAAAGCATGCTTTGTGCATGCGCACAAGTGTCAAATCGTGCTGTGCACCTGCACAGATGCAAAGCTTCAGGTTGCGGGATTTTCATGTTGTGAACGGGCCTCCGGAACCAATACCGTTCGCAGCCAGAGGTACCACTGTATTTGTTTTTTACCTTATATTTTGGAAATGTACATCCAGGTTTTTTCCTTTAATTTTTTTTTGGGGTCCCCAAGAGAGTAGGGCCCTGAGCTATAGCTTGTTTAGCTTATATGTAAATCCAGCATGAGGTAGGTTAGGCTGTGACTGGCCCCCCGTTGCCAGTGAGCTTTGTGGGGTAGGATTTGAACCCTGGACTCTTCCCAGGTCCCACTTCGGCACTCTAGAACTGCTGCACACCACCACTGGCTCTCAACATGTGGGGCACAACTTTGCCCCTTTTGCACCTCACAAACTATTCTTCTTCTGGAGCCACCACTGATTTGATAAACTTGGAAGCGGTACAGTGGTGTCCCGCAAGACGAACGCCTCGCAAGACGGAAAACCCGCTAGACGAAAGGGTTTTCCGTTTTGGAGGCGCTTCGCAAAACGAATTTCCCTATGGGCTTGCTTCGCAAGACAAAATGTCTTGCGAGTTCCTGCGGGTTCCCCCCCTTTTTTTCCCTTTTCCTAAGCCGCTTATCAGCTGATCAGCTAAGTTGCTAATCAGCTGATCCGCTAAAAGCCGCTAAACCGCTGTCAATGGGCTTGCTTCGCAAGACGAAAAAACCGCTATACGAAGAGCCTCACGAACGGATTAATTTCGTCTTGCGAGGCACCACTGTAGCTGGATTTCTGGCTGGGGGACAGGGAAGTAGGAGAGGGAAGTGTCAGAACAGGAAGGGAAGCAAGCGTATCAAATAGATTAAACATTTCAATTTGCTTTGTGTTTCTGGAAGATGGGGGCTTCTGATGGGCTGGTAGGCCCCTGCACCCTTGCCAAAGTAAATGGCAAGGGGCAGAGGCAGTATACCACTGACTACCAGGGCTTGGGTGGGGAGAAGGCAGCACCCACACCACAGGGCTCTCTGGAGACAATCCAGCGCACGGATGCTTGGACGGACGGATAGTATTTCGGCACCGCTGCAGAACCAAACCACCACCTTGCAGAGATGGGGTTGCCAAGAGGGACACTTTTGCTCCATGAAGTTCAAAGTGGCTTCGTCTTTATCCCTTACGAACCTGGCGAAGTCAAAAGAGCAAGCATTTCACTCTCTTTTGCCTTCATGTTCTCCCTCTCTTGGGCTTCCTGGAAGCTTCCAGCTGGAATTAAGCACTTGGAGCCACTCTCCACATTGTGTTTGATGGATGCAGGCTGCTCTCTGGTCTGTGCTTCCCTCTCCAATTGTTTATCAGTGACTAAACTGACGTGGGGATCCTGACCAGATGGGTGCTGTAACCTGCTGGTTCCTGGATCTGGTTATTTGTTGCACAGGGTGTTCCGAGTTGCATTGCACACTCCCTCTAAAGTATCCAAAGTACCCAGTTCTGGATCCCACCTTGTCAAAGGAGTCTCAGGTGGCCTCTGTGACACAAGTGCCTCTTGCCAGCTCTTGCTGCTACACCAGCTGTAGCTGTTCCTGGACAGGGAAAGCTTGACCAGTTATTCAAGCCCAGGTCGCTTCTCAATTTGACAGCTGTCACGTGCTCTACCTGAATGTGAAAGAAGGTTGCTAACAGGCCGGCAGCCCAGGTACGTTCAACACTAATTCTGAATCATCTGCCATGTCACAGAGACCAATTTAAGGTACAGTGGTACCTCAGGTTACATACGCTTCAGGTTACAGACTCCGATAATCCAGTAATAGTGCTTCAGGTTAAGAACTTTGCTTCAAATTGAGAACAGAAATCGTGCTCCAGCGGTGCAGCAGCAGGAGGAGGCCGCATTAGCTAAAGTGGTGCTTCAGGTTAAGAACATTTTCAGGTTAAGTACGGACCTCCAGAACAAATTAAGTACTTAACCCGAGGTACCACTGTACTGACTTTAATGCAACTTGGGATCCAGCTATGAGCTGTGTATAGTAGTTTTTGTCTGTGCTGAATATTCTGAATTTTAAACCATGTTTAATGCGGGTATACTGAGTTTTACTCTTTATATTTTACTTGGCTTGCTATAACCCACCTGAGATGAAGGGCAGGATAAAAATCTTTTAAACAAGGTTTCTGCCCAATACCTTCTCACTCCAACTTAGACTTTTAACTGCAGACTTGGAGGCCTTAATATGATATCCAGTGTTTTTCCCCTCCTCTATTTTATTTAACACTGATCCTGAAGAGCAGTTTTAAATGATTTTGTAGCATACTATGGTTTTGGGCTATTCAGCTAGTTTTTCTTAAAAAGCCAGTTTCAGAAGCACAAAAATACAGCATTTTAAAAATATATCTATATAGCTACCCTGCTTTATCTAGTCCCACAACCGGAGCTTTGTTCAACGTCTAATTGTTTTGAGAAGCAAATTTTTGTAAAGTAGTACCATCCTATTAAAGCTGTTCACCCAGCTTTGGATAAACTACACACATTAGTAGCAATCCCCAGAGAGGATAAACTTTTTCAGCCTTTTTAGTTGGACTACAACTGTTCAGTTTTACCCAACTTCATGTTCATAATATTTTCACAACAGGTAAGGTCAATCTCTTGTTGCGTGTTCTAATGAAGTGCTATAATCCAGTGTTCGTCAGCACTTTAAAATATTTTGGCAATTTAAATGCATCTAGCTTGCTCAAGGTATCCGATAAAGGATAAATATTTGAGAACGTGTCTATGTTTCTTGGCCACTGAAGAACAGGGTATTAATTTTACAACAAAGTAAAATGGTTTTAGGCTCAGATTAATAGTTGCTGAAAGCAATATTAAGCATGATTACATCTGACCAAGTTTTTATCATAATGATAACTTCTTTTATTATTAAAATATATGATCCAAGTTTGCTTTGAAGAATCTTTACAGCACATTATGAAGCCATTATCTATTGTTTGGACATGATGGCAGTTTTACAAAATCAGTTAAAAATAAAATAAAGCCTATGTTTAAAAACATAACCTTTATTAATGCTCTTCATCGAGCTTCATTTGTATCATACATTGAAATAGCTCTGCTTAAGAAAAAGACAGAAAAAGTGCATTTTTACAAGAGTACTTTTTCCTTTAGATCTCTGTGAAAATGGAAGGAACTGGAATCATAAGTTGAGAAACTGATAAAATGGTACTGCAAGAGACACCAGGCTTTAGCTACATGACCATTTCACTGGAGTCTCTCACTCAAGACCTTCAGGTTTTGTGAACCTTTAATATCCTGACAGTCTAGAGAATCTGAGTTATAACTCTACAGTATATTAACATGGAAAAGGCAGAAAACCCCTTTTCAATGTACAAAGGTGAATTTAAAAAATTGATTAAAAAATCACTTTATACACAATGTATATGCAAACTGTCTTAAATACATGATTTTGGGAAAGTTATTTACAAACTGTTTTCAGTCTGTGGGACAATCCACAGCCGAAGCAGTCATTTTAACTCTTCTCAATTATGCTCATCAACTTTGGCAGATAGAAAACTGATTTCAACAGTACAGCAAATAAGAAAGTGTGACAAAAGCATTGTAAGGGTAACCAAAGATTTGTTCCTCAAAAGCAACAGAAGTACTAGGATTGCCAAAGTTTTCAAGACAGGATAGAGTTTAATCCAGATGCCAGATTATAGTTTTACACTGTGGAAGATTGAACAGACAAAACCACTTCACATACAGGTATGGTACATGAAGCCACCTGTATATGATTTTAAGTGACAGGTATATTTTATTGAAAGAGTGAACCTAACTTAGACTTTTTCTCCCCGATTTTATTAATATTTTTTTAAAAATACATAAAAATACAACATCCAATGTCTGAATAAATATATTTAACAAGTTGCAAGATACCTTATTTTACACAAAAAAATTCAGCTTTAGAAATCTTGTTAAATAACTTCATTGTTATATATTTTATTTTTTGCCTTTTTGTAACAAAATAAAAACTCTGAAATTACATAGAAAAAAAGACAAAATACTTTTGTCAAGGGATAAGATAGTCCACTGAAAACCTATTCACGATTCCACTGTAAACATTAAACATTAAAATATTTGCATAATCGTGTGCTCAAAAATCCTATAAAAAGTGGAAGACTCATTACAACGGTAGTTTCCAGTCAACTACGCTTCCTTTCACAATTTATTTTGTCCAATTTACACCATTAAAATTGGGAACATTGCTGAATACACACTTTGGCAGGTCTGTATAGCAAGTGCTTCTCCAAAAAGAAAAGAAGGGGGGGGGGGAAGGGACTCTCACTCAGGATTAAGATACAGCTTGGTGAAAAAAGTGCAGCAATAATTCCATTTTCTGATTAACCTATTTTGATGAGTGTTTGGTGCACTTGCTCCTTTAAAAAAAAAAAGAATTTCCTAATAGCACTCAAATGCTTCATTGGCTATCCAAGTTTCCAAATTTGATTAAGTGCCCTTTTCTGTTTTAACCAAAACAAAAAAACAAAAAATAAGCACAAAGACAGGTGTCCAAGTGCACCCACAAACCTTCAGTTGCCAATTAGCTTAATTAATATCCACAATAAAGTAAAAAATAAAAATAAAAATCCACAATGACAAGATGGAGGGAGGGGTATGAGGAGAAGAGACAGACACAGTCCAGCAGTGGAAGAGTATACAGAATATACTTGGCAATGTCAAACCAGTTGAGTGCTTTCTATGGTATTTCGGGATTTCTGTCCATGACAGCGACTTGCTGCACAAGGCAGAGGAGACCAGTATCACCTGCATTCAACAGCAAGCACGTTCTGTGGAGGAGAGGAGGACGAAGGGCTCATTCCAGTGTCCGAAGAGGCAGAGGACATGGAAGCTCCTGTGTGAGACACTGTTAAAAAAAATACAAAAAGCATTAATGCACCCTTTTACCAATATATGTAGGTGATCACTGTGCCTTTGGTGAACTATTAGGATCATAGAATCGTCAAGTTGGAAGAGATCCCCAGGGTCATAGAATCATAGAATCTTAGAGTTGGAAGAGACCACAAGGGCCATCGAGTCCAACCCCCTGCCAAGCAGGAAACACCATCAGAGCACTCCTGACATATGGTTGTCAAGCCTCTGCTTAAAGACCTCCAAAGAAGGAGACTCCACCACACTCCTGGGCAGCAAATTCCACTGTCGAACAGCTCTTACTGTCAGGAAGTTCTTCCTAATGTTTAGGTGGAATCTTCTTTCTTGTAGTTTGGAGCCATTGCTCCGTGTCCGCTTCTCTGGAGCAGCAGAAAACAACCTTTCTCCCTCCTCTAATAATCTTGTGTCGTACATCATTGTTCGAAATTCACCAGCTGCTGGGCGCATTTTGCACTTGGCTACCGGCCACTTGCTACCAAGTGAAAACGCCATGATGGCACCTGATTTCTACATAGCTGTCAACTTTTCCCATTTCTTGCGAGGAATCCTATTCAGAATAAGGGACTTTCCCTTTAAAAAAGAGAAAAGTAGACAGCTATGTTTCTGCAGCATCTGGAGGCGCATACCTGGGGATTCTTTGACCTTACCTGTTTTCACACACTAACAACATAGCCTTCAGAATTCTATGTGACATCCTTTTATATATTTGAACATGACTATCATATCACCCCTTAACCTCCTCTTCTCCAGGCTAAACATGCCCAGCTCCCTCAGCCGTTCCTCATAAGGCATCGTTTCCAGGCCTTTGACCATTTTGGTTGCCCTCCTGTGGACACGTTCCAGTTTGTCAGTGTCCTCCTTGAACTGTGGTGCCCAGAACTGGACATCCAGCCCAACCCTCTGCAATGCAGGAATCTCAGCTAAAGCATCCATGACAGATGGCCATCCAACCTCTGCTTAAAAACCTCCAAGGAAGGGGAGTTCAACACCTTCCAAGGGAGACCGTTCCACTGTCAAACAGCTTGGACTGTCAGAGAGTTCTTCCTGATGTTTAGTCGGAATCTCCTTTTGTGTAACCTGAAGCCATTATTTCAAGTCCTACTTTCCAGAGCAGGAGAAAACAAGCTATCCCCCCAAAGTCACTCATTTGAATACTGCCAGGTACTGCCAACTCTTGAACCAGCTTTTCCCACTGTTAATTGGAATCTAGGCCTGTTAATGCCTAACGGAGATGTGGGAACCTGCTTGGCCTTCCAGCTGTGTACTCCAAACTCCCATCAGCCCCAACCAGTATCGCCAACGGACAGCAGTGGATGCTGTTTTCCAGCAACGTCTGGAAGACTGCAGGACCCTCTGCTCTAAAGCATGCCCTCAAACTATGACAAACTATGTTGTGCCAAATGGGGCACACATGCAGAGCAGGGGCTGGAAAGAACCTTGTGGGCAAAAAAGTCAAAAAATATCCAAAACTGAAGAAGAAACATGGAAGAAAAAGTTGAGAGGGTACAAATATGCTGTGCTACAAGAGGTGGGGGGTGCCACCTGCACATTTTGGCTTTTTAGCCCCAACTTTCCCAGAGCAGCCACCAATATCACCCAAAAAGCAGCTCCTGTGAGGTGCTGCCAGTCTCTTTGTGCTCAGATCTTAAGAGCACATCCAGTTCAGCCCCTTCACACATTTCAGTTTCATCCCTCCTTGTTGCAGATGGTATGCCCTTTTTAAAAAACTGACAATGGCCTTGGTCACAATTCCACAATTAAAATGTTATATAAACACTCCAAACATGGAGAGCACGCATGACAATGTCTGGAAAGAGAAACTGCACAGGCCTTCTGACACCACCACTCACCCAAAAGCTTGTATGTCTGACAAAGACTGAACTTGCCTTCTCTGTCTTTCTTTTTTAATCGTTTTCTTCTCCTGTCTATGGTGGCTACTTCAGACTTCAGAGACATGTAGTATTTTCTGATTTCCTGCAGTTTTTCTTGTAGGAAAGAGATCCTCTCTGCACTGCTCATGTTGTCCAATTCATCTTTGGGAAAAAAATAATTGAAAAGGCTTTGACGATCCAGAAGGAACATCCATGTACTGTTGTAACCCTATTTCCCACCCAAATTATCTACTGTACAAAAGCGGGGGGGGGGGGGGGAGCACTTACTGAGTTGGACACTCCACTTATACACCCTTGGAGAAATGTTTTGATGGTTCTTGTCCCTCTGCTTGTCCTTATCCCCATCTTTGATATTTGGGGATAATACTCTAGCAGGCGACCTAGTGAGCTTCTGCGGCTTGGAGAGACCAATGTGTTTTACTGGAGTACATTTGCTTGAGCTATCCAGTGCAGGAAGATCTTCGCTATCACTGCTTTGTCCTGCAACAACATGACACAGTATATTGGGTTGTCCCATTCCTACACAGTACTCTTTTAGACAACAGTATGCATTCAATATTAAAAAAAACTATGCATTCAATAGCATCTATATACCACATTTTAATAGTTCAAAAGTGCTTCAATACATTATTTCAATAATCTTTACAACGGCTCTGCAGAAAGGGGGTGGGGAGGCGAACACAAGAGAGGTCTACCTATGACACACAAGCAACACAGCCAGATAGGCAGGGTATAAATAATAAAACTATTATTATTATTATTAATTATTATTATTAAGTAGGGCAAACATGGTTGTGCCCAAGTCTTTTACAGGCTTTTCACAGGTATCTGGGTGCCCACTGTGAGAACATGATGTTGGACTAAGTGGGCTTTTGGCTTGATCCAGCAGAGCTCTTGTGATGTTCTTAGAATGCAGCAATGTGGGACGCCCTTCTCTGCACGTCTAAGCAACCTCAGTTTTCCCCTCCCTGCCCGGCTTTTTTGCAGACACTCAACATATGCACGACTGCAAAAGGCAAGTTGTCTTTAAGGACATAAAGTTACTACACAATTCAGTTGAGTAGAGAACATTTCCATCTGATTATTAAAACTCATACGGCACACAAATACTACCATTTTAACCATATTTCCAAGTTGGAATTCTTACATTTCCTTCTCTAGAGGGAAAATAGCCCTCCACAGGATGTCTTACAAAGTGATGACATGTTTAAGATTAAATTTTTGAAGCCTATGTTAGCAAAACAACAGGCCTTCGTATTTCTAGCTCTCATTCTACTGGAAGGTAATCAAGTGGGAAAAGTATTTCATAGAATCAGAGTGTTGGCAGGGACCACGGGGGTCATCTAGCCCAACCCCCTGCGATGCAGGAATCTCAACTAAAGCATCCCTAACAGGTGGCCATCCAACCACTGCTTTAAAACCTCCACGGAAGGAGAGTCCACCACCTCTTGAGGGAGACCGTTCCACTGCAGAAAAGCTCTTTTACCACCAGAAAGTTCTTCCTAATGTTTAGTTAGAATCTCCGTTCTTGTAATTTGAATCCATTGGTTCAGGTTTGCCCTCTGGAGCAGCAGAAAACAAGCATGCTCCATCTTCCATGTGACAACCCTTCAGGTATTTAAAGTTCACCTTTACAATTAGATGAGCTGCTTTGAATTTTATTAAGTCTTTTGCCAGCATGTCTAGCCATACTGTGGAAGAGCAGCCACATCTAGACTCTCTACTTAGTACACTGGAAACCAATGCAGGGAATGCATTCTGTGCTGACAACATTTCCACTACTGCTAGGGAAAGGTTTTCACTCCACTTTCTGAGTGGAGATCTTTACCCTGGGCCTGCATATATATTAGAACCATTTTAACTAATTTGAATATGTGGGACTGTATTTAATATTTTTTACACTTCACTTGTTTTCTGGCTGTAAATTTCATTTGTTTTGTAACTATGTATTTTATCATTCTAACCCATCCTGGTAAGGGACTGTAAGAAATCTAATAAACAAAGGTTGCAACTTATCATGTTCTGGGTTCAAAAGTAGCTCCTTCTGGGAAAAATAGGCAGCCCAGCTCTCCCTAAATCATCTCCCTAACCACAGCGTAAGCAAGAAGGCTGGACTAAGCAAACAGAGCAAAATCCCTTCCAGAGAAATTATGAAATGTACCTGTCCCATTCTTCTCATTTTTGGCTACAGTGCTTGCTCGTTTTGGAGTACGCTTTTGCTTTTTGGCCAGTGAGCTGCTGCTGTTGTCACCAGGCCTTTTTTGACCTGAAAATAAAATGAAAGGTACATTTTCATTTTATAGTCTTTAATGGTACAACTGAACTGCCACCAAGCTCTTTGAAGTCACAGGACTGGAAGGATCGACCATCCCCACACCACCCATAATGACAAGCCAGACCATCAGGGATGACAAAACAGTGTGCCGCAAACAGAAACAAAACATGCCCAGTATATTCTTGGGAAGGAATGGAAGTGAGAATGGTATGGAGAGAAAACAACCAGGAAGAGACCAGAAACAATAAGCAGCCAATGAGAATATTAACGCTACTGCTAATTTATATCCTGCCCTTCCTCTCAAAGAAGCCCAGGGTGCCAAACATGTCACTGGTAAAATACAATTAAAACATACAACTGCAGTAAAAGAAGCAGAATTCTAGTTCTTTCTTTGTGGCCTTCCTGCCTGAGGAGGTTTAATGGCTCTTCACTACACTAGTAACCTCCAAGGATGCATTTCTGTAAAAAACGGTAGATTTCTATAGATCTTTTTGGGCACTCCAAGTCCAACCACCTTTAAATAAATAACAACAACAACAACAAATAGCAATAAATTATTCTGACTTGCAACTCATCAGGCTAAACGAGAGGGAGCAGCAACTGTCATTTTGGCAATCGTGGTGCTACAGAAGTCATGATTTGACTAGCTCCTCTCCCCGATACATTTCACCCCTCAAATACAGAATTCTGGCCCTCTGATGTGCATGCCTTAGCAGCCTTTTTAATAACCTCCAGCTGCATGCTTCACAGACTGTGGCTGCACTACTCCCACAAGGGAGTGAGGCTGCAGTTCTAAAGAAGCACGTCCACACAACTCTTGAAATGTACTTGCGTCATATGTGAATTCAGGGGCAAACAAGCTTGGCAACGAAGCCTCGGCTTCATCTATGTGGACCAGCTTAGCATAATCTGCTTATTTTTCACAAACATAACAGATTGAGACCCACACATTTTGGCCAGCCTTTGCGGCTGCCCAGGAAGCCGCTCCTCCCCCCACCCAGAAGGTCTTGTCCCTGACCTTGAACCCGGGGCTCCAAAATTTGGTGCAAGGACACCCCCCTGCTTCCCCCTCTCTGGCTTCTGGGGACTGGCACAGGGACAGAGATGAGTGCTGCCACAATAGCACTATGGAGATGACACAAGCCTGGTGCAACTGGGGTGATGATCCCCATGGGCTAGGGATAGATTTTTTTTATTATTATTTTTTGCAATGCACCTCTAAGGAACTGCATGAAAAGGACAGGCCCTTGCTCCCTTCTCCAGCTTGGAATTGGGGAGTCATCTCCTCAAGTTGCGTTGAACTTCCAGTTGCTCTGAGCATCACTGAAAAGCAGGCTGGGCAAAGGGGAACACTTGCCATGGCTAGCAGAATTGGGGGCTCCAGATGGTGGATATCGACGTGCTGCTAGTTTACAAGCAGCAGCCAATTTCGATACTTCTGCTCCCAAACCCCTATTTTATTGTTAGCTGCCTCGATGGGATAAAAATAAACGACTAAACAACAAAAACGGAATGGCAGGATAAATTACTAAATTATATCGAATTGGCTAGATTAACAAGAGGTAATTAGGGGACTCCCCAGACAAGAATTCCAAAAAGAATGTAAAGAATACTTGTAAATGTAAAGAATACTTTACAAAACAGTGCCCTAAAATACACACCTGCACTTGTTTCAAAAGTCATAATTTGAAAAAAAATCATAATAATAATTCATAAAGGAAACAGTTTATAAGAAGTAAATAAGGAGGCCATGTACAGGATAAAGGAAGATTTTTATTTTGTCATTTGTTTTATTTTATTTTATGTTTATCTTATGTTATGTTCATGTCTAATGTTGGTGGATTTGTGTATTTGAGTTGTGGATTTGTGTTGTAAATAAAATTAGAATAATAATGAATGAATGACTAAGCAAAATGTGACTCCTTGCTTCTAATCCTTCAGTGTTTTTGCAAGTTATGCTTTCCCTCTCTTCGTAGAGAGGGAATTTTACTTTAACAAAATTTATATTCTGCTTGATTGTAAGCAAACCTCCATGTGGATTACAAAAACCACTTTATGGAAGCATCAAAATGAAGTTTCCAATTAGAAGCTGGCACTTACCCCTCTCCCCGATCTCCCTTTCTGGGATGGCGATGCTACAATTGCTTGAAGTAGTAGTGAAAGCCTCAAACCCATTGGCAGACTCGCTCTCACAGAGACCTTCCTGAGACTCTTCAGCCACGCTGTCCACTTCAATGGTGATGTCACTTTCACTCTTGATGCTCCGTGATTCATCCTGACTTAAGGTGAGAGGAGAGGCCACAGAGAAGTTCGGCTGGACCACGGGAGGTAAGGCAGGCGGGTTTGAAGTGGGGTGGCTGGAGTCGGGTTTCTCTGCTATGAACTTTTCAGGCCCGATCTTGTCCTTTTCGTCCACGTCATCCAAGTCTACTTCGTGGCAGAGGAGTGTTTCGGGCCCAATCTGAGGCATGGAATCATCCTCGTCTTTCAGCACGGGGTTGCGGTTTTCCTCGGAACAATTGAAGTGTTCACCTCCCCGACCCTGAAGACGCTGATCGGATTCTGCCACCAGTGATGGCATTTCTTCGTTCTCGTTTCTGAGCGAGTCATCTGCACCAAAGTCCTTACATTCTTCTGTCCCAGAACATTCATTTGTCCTCCCCTCGGACACGATATTTGGCACTTCCATCTCGCCCACCAGCCGGACCCGTTTGTCGGGGGATGGCTGTTCCGTAGTCTTCCTTTTCGAAAGCTTCTTATCTTTTGCACAAGGATCTGTTTCATTCTCAGTAGGGGTGCTCAATCCTTTACTGTCCAATGACGACGTGTCTAATCTTTCAGAATCCGAGAGATGTTCGCTTGCTGCCTCTTCCTGGTTTAGTGGCGTGCTCTTTACATTCTCCAGGGAGGAGTCTCTTGTTCTGTTCCGCCGTCCTTTCGCTCTAGGTGATTTTTCCATCTCTCTCTTGATATCTTCTACTTGGTCACTTTTGTTTCCAAAAATCTGAACCACTTGTTCGTTTTCTTCAACTTCGAGTTTCAAAGGTTCCAAAGGGTGGATCTGATTCCTGTCATTCTCTTTCAGCACAAGTGAGATCTTTGGGATTTCTTCATCAGGTTTTTCAACTGTTCGTTTCTCATCTTTTTCTGGGTCAGAATTGGCTGGAGAAAACTCTTCATTCGCATTCTTTTCAGAAGCTTCATCCGCATCACTGTCAGATGAAATCGAGTCTACAAAAAAAATACATGCACAGAACAAGTAGTTAAGGCATAACTTCATATGAAAGTTGGTACCAGCACTTAAGTCATTCAAAGCCCATTGATTTCAATCATTCTGTTCTTGAGTATGACTGAGGCCAATTCCCAGAGTAGTTTAGCAATCCCTCTTTTACAGGGAACGCTGGAAAATGTAGCTCTGTGAAGGGAATATGTCTCCACTCAGAACTCTGGCTCCCAGAATGGCTGCTTAAATTGGTATCATAGTGCTTTAAACATATTGTGTGAGTGTCACCCCCCCCCCCAATACGGTAAAGAGAAATATTATTTTAATAAAGCTACAAAGAAAGTAGGCTAGAGCAAAGGTATAGTTTGAAAGTGTCTATAAATAAAGTACAGCTCCTCTCTCATTGCTAATGATGACTGGGGAGATGGGAGCATTCAGAAGGTTAAACATCTGTAAAGTGTAAGTATTTCATACCTAATGACGCAACTGCATTTCACCCTCTGCTCTCTGTCTCAAGAGTACAATAGATCTCATTAGAAGCATGAAGAATCTGTTTATGAGATTCACATTGTTTTACACCATGAAAGGCTGTAATCAAGAGCCAATGGAAGCAATAGATATTGCTCCTCTACCCAACTGCAGGTGGAGTCTTGTCTCAGTCCTCTTTCTGTACATCCCCCCTCCCCAGATTTCATAATAAATCTTCCCACAACATATGAAAAAAAAACCTACTCACCATTTGACCCTCTGTCAGAATCCAACATTCCTGAGCTACGTCTTGTTTGCCTGCGAGACATTCCTAAAAATTAAAGGAAGAGGGTGTATCAGTGATTGGAAGCAAGAACACTACAAAGAAAATGTTTTATTTATTCTCCAAGAGTGTGTGTGTGCCCATTACTTAGCACATTATGCTTTACACCTCATGCCTTTTAAATCAGCAGAAAAGATTTGCCATCCTAAAGAGCATCATTAGCTGCTTGTTCAAGAGCCTTTGTAAAAAACCATGCACCAAAAATCCCAGTCCTGAACTGGAAATACCTTCAGTCCCATTAGGCAAGGGTGAGCAATCCGGCAGGCTGCCGCGCGAGTTTCGGGCTCCTGGTTTACTTTCGCTATTAGGAGTTTTGGGCAGACCACACGACAGGTTTGAAAGAAGAGTCGATTTCAGAGGAGGGCGCCCCCGTTTCACCTTTTGCTTCTCCTCTTCTCTCTTTTCATCTTTTTCACTCTCTTCTTTACTCTGAACACAGATACATACAAATGGTCCTTTTACTACTGTGCAACATATCTTAGGATTTACAGAAAGAAAGGGGAATCAGAAAGGGGAAAATCCCATTTTTTAAAATAGAAAGGTTGTTTGAAAAAATAAGGTTTATGAATAATGCTACATACTTTTGCTTTTTTCTTTTGCTTCTTCTTTGAGCCTCCCTTCTCCAAAGGCCAAATAATCCTATCAGCTTTCACCCATTCATCGTATCTACGGAAAACATGCAGAATTATTACTCCTGTTAAAAATGGCTTTAGAGCAAAGGCTAATTGTAAAAAGAACCTCACCCAAAAAAGCATCCCCACCCCTAGATTTCAAGCCTACAAAGGAAGTCCTGCACCATATCCCCCCAAATGTTTTTAATTTTAAAAGGTTAGTAGGTGAACTATAAACAGCACATCCCAACATTTCCAGTAAGTCACTAGTCATTTCAGATATTGAATCCTTCTAGGTGTAAAATAAATTTCTTTTTTTCCAAAATGAAGGAACTGTCCAATGACTTATTTGTTTTTTGTTTTTTTTAATGTATCTCGACTTATTTCTTGCTTTACAGTTTTTCCCTCTCTCTGTGCCTCATACCTCCCCAAATCTGCTCCAGAGGGTTGGAGAACACTCCAGAACAGTGGGTGTGTGGCAGAAAGAGAGGGGGAGTTCCACTGTGCAAGCGGAAACCCTTGCACTGATAAAAGAATAATAGAATTGTACAGTATAGATAACCCCAAGGGTTTTCTAGTCCAACCCCCTGAAATGCAGGAAATTCTGCCACAGCTATTCCTAGGTGGGCTCAAACCACCAACCTTCTGGTTAACAACCAGACCCACTGACCCACTGTGTCACCTGCTCCTGGATATTGCCCTTAGTGTTCAAGTGTCCATAAAGAAAATGGAAACCATCAAAGGTTTGCCATATCTTCATTTAACATTGCTGAGTAAACAAGAGGCTGTCCATCAAATCTTACCATGTGTGGGCACTCCTGACAGTATCATTTTCCTAAGCGAACCTTTTGGTGGCACATTGACTCATCCTAAGTTGACTTAAAAATGGCTGCATGAAGCAGCTCCTAATACAGCCCAGGCAAAACACTTGACAATGCTCACGCCTGATCAAAGCACACCAGGATAAAAGAGGAGGGACAGGACTGAAGGCACCTGTCTGCAGGGCCTCAGGTAGTCCACCTGAACGTTTATTTGCCACTACAATATGACTGCAAAGCAAGATTACAAGGTTGACTTTCTTCTTTCCTCACCTTACATTCCAGCCATAATAATGCACCAAATACAAAACCTCTCCGTCATCATTCTCTGTACTTTTAATACTGGCTTCGTAAATTTTCTGAGTTTTGCCACGACCGTATTTTACTTTCACTTTGGTTCCCGTTAGGCAAGGCTCTGTGTCTTCGTCGCCCTCCTCTCCTTCCGATTCTCCTCGGTTTTCAAGTTCTTCCCTGCAGCAAGACAGGTAAGGTAAAGGTAAAGGTACCCCTGCCCGTACGGGCCAGTCTTGACAGACTCTGGGGTTGTGCGCCCATCTCACTTAAGAGGCCAGGGGCCAGCGCTGTCCGGAGACACTTCCGGGTCATGTGGCCAGCGTGACATCGCTGCTCTGGCGAGCCAGAGCCGCACACGGAAACGCCGTTTACCTTCCCGCTGGTAAGCGGTCCCTATTTATCTACTTGCACCCGGAGGTGCTTTCGAACTGCTAGGTTGGCAGGCGCTGGGACCGAGCAGCGGGAGCGCACCCCGCCGCAGGGATTCGAACCGCCGACCTTTCGATCGGCAAGCCCTAGGCGCTGAGGCTTTAACCCACAGCGCCACCTGCGTCCCCTAGCAAGACAGGTAACAGGATGCAAACTAATTAGAGGCCAGACGTGGGCAGCAGCTGTGATCCTCCTCACTTACAGTATGCTTGCATGGCGGCAATGCAGCACTGCCAACCTCTGCCTTGAGTGAAAGTGACTCAGCAACTGAATCCAGGCAAAAGTGCACTTTTCCAAGTAATGAATCTTGTGCAAGCACCTAATCAACCCCACAGAGCCACAGTGGAGCTGATGGAAAGCTCTCAAGTCAATCCCAATGCAAGTCGCCATTAGCCTTTCATGACATTCATTTTAATTTGTTACTGCCGAGTACTTTTCTCAAGTGACTGCGTACTAGTTAAAGAAAGGCCTTTCACAAACAAGTGCACAACTGCATGGTGTTCTAATGCCACCTTGAATTTGTACCCAAACAATTATCTGAGAAGCCAAAGGATGCATAGGAATTAGAGCAGCGACCCCCTTAAATCAAATCATCATGAGTTTTAGTCACTCAATTAAAACCTGAATATAGGTAAAACAGTGTTTCTGAAGCAAGAAGTATAAATGGCTCATTAGGTGGTGCTTGCTACCTTCAGTTTTTATTACGTATTTTGTAAATAAATAAATCCCAATAAAACCAGGCGTACCTTTTTATCAACTCAAAGTTTTAAAAATAAAATAAATCTAACTGGATTAAACAGGGCAATCCTAATAGCTACATCAACTTGAATATTACATCTTATAGAACCCTGCACACAAATATATTACTGTTATACAAGAAGCTCTTTGAAAGTGCCTTGTGTAAATGCCTAGTACAGCCCAGCACCACAACAGCACTTCTTATCCATATTCTTAAAAAAGTTCCCTTCTGATGGAACTCATGAATAAGCTGTGCTCAAGCACAGATTATGCTGTCGGAAGTCACCTTAGATAGGGATTTTTTTTTGCTAAAGCTGAACACCCCAGGATTTTGCTTTAAGGCAGCCTAGATTCATGCTTTTGAATCATGGTGCTGGAGGAGACTATTGAGAGTCCCATGGACTGCAAGAAGATCCAGCCTCTCCATTCTGAAGGAAATCAGCCCTGAGTGCTCACTGGAAGGACAGATCCTGAAGCTGAGGCTCCAAGACTCTGGCCAACTCATGAGAAGAGAAGACTTCCTGGAAAAGACACTGATGTTGGGAAAGATGGAGGGCCCAAGGAGAAGGGGACAACAGAGGATGAGATGGTGGGACAGTGTTCTCGAAGCTACCAACATGAATTTGACCAAGCTGCAGGAGGCAGTGGAAGACAGGAGTGCCTGGCATGCTCTAGTCCATGGGGTCATGAAGAGTCGGACATGACTAAACAACAAGGATTCATAGGCTACGGGTAATGGGAAACTATGGAAATTGGCATATATTTATTTCGCCAAAGAAAAGGCAGGAATTTTTTGTAGAGCTACTGCAGGAACTTGTGGCCCCTTCAGGTATTGCTGGAATCCAACTCCCACTGGTCCCAGTTGGCATGGCCAATATTCAGGGAGGATGGGAGTTGTAGTCCAACATCTTGAGGTGCACAGATTCCTCAACCCTGGCACTGAAGCCTCCTATAACCTTCTTCCTCTTGGAGCCATCATACTACCAAGCTCTTTGTTAGCCTCAAGCTTTTTAAAAAGGATGAAGACTTTGTCCATTTACGTTCTTATACTGAGCCTGCCCTATAGAACGACACCTTTTGAGATGCAATTTAACATGGAGTAAGGGTCATTTTCACTGGGTGTCCAATTTCAAGCATCAGACAAAAAGTAGAAGAAGTAAAGACATATTTCTTGCCTCCTGTCCTCCTCTTCATCTGACTCCTTGTCAGATTCCTCTTCCTTTTTTGTTTTCTTTTCCTTTTGCTTTGGTGTGGTCTTTCTGCTTCCAAGTGGCAGCTCATTTTCCCTTTTTTCTGCATTACTGGACATGTCTTCTACATCTTTGTTCTCCTTGTTGCTGTCTCTTAGTTTGTCCGGCATTTTATCATCTTCGCCTTCCTTTTTAGCGACAGTGACATCACGAACAAGTCTCCTTCGTCCCTATAATAGTTGGGTTTTGGGGGGTGGGGGAGAAGAAAGCATGCTGTTTAAACTGCATTGCTGCCTTCAAGGTAGGTTAGGATTACACAATACATTGCTGCAGTATTAAGTTAAAGCTTTTTTCCTTGACTAGCGGTGCATCAGGGAATTCACGGACAAGCAAAATATATAACTGAAAGCCACCATCGCAGCTTTATGAATAGGTATCTAAAAACATGGATTCTGTTACCACGTAAGCCGTGTGAACAGCAACAGATACAACCATGAGGAAAACAGGACTGAGAAAACGCAGGAGGAAATGAGCTGCCAGCTTTTTCCAGAATAAACATTAGCTTACTCTCATTGGCCTATAGCTGGTTAATTAAACCCCTGCTGGGAAAGCAAGAGTAGGAACCTTCTTTTTTACTGCACTTTTTCTTTCTTTCCATTTATTTATAACCAAGCAAGGTATAACAGATGTCAGATAAAATAAAAGTAGAAAGAGATATCTAGAACTAATCATATAGGAATACATTTCCATTCCAAAGTCGAACATAACAAATTAATATCACAAGGTTGTAAGTGATGGAGCTTACCCTAGGAGACCTCTGCTCAATTTCTTCTTTTTCACTTTCACTGCTGCAATCGTTTTCATCCTCCTCATTGCGAACCTCTATGGGGAACATCTCTGGCTCTTCTTTTACACTTTCCTCCATTGGCTCTTCTGGTTTCTGTACTGTTTCTATTATTTTTGGTTCATTGTGGTGGATGGTTCTAAACTGAATGTTCGCAGACCGGCAGTACTCTTCGAAACCATAAAGATACCTACAGGTTTCGGAAAAGGAATTTATTGGCAATGTAAAAATAAAATAAAATAAGGCTTTTTCCATCACCTAGGCAGCACAGAGGGAGAACGCGCACTCCTTTAACACCCTCAAGTTCTGCTCTAACTCAAGAGGAGGTTCTGATCTACAGAATAATTCTCCCAACAATAGCAACGCTATCGTTCCCCCATGCCACCCTCTTCTTTTAATCCTCAGTCATAGTGGGAAGGATGTTTCTCTCTGTCTTCCTGGTGTCCTGACATATGGCTGCTCAGTGCACAGAGGACTCTTGGAAATGTGATTTTTATTAGGCTGGCTCGGGTGGCCGTATCTTAGGGTAATAAGCAGAGATATGAATGAACCTTGTGGTCGCGCATGCAGCTCCTTCGCTTGAGATGACAAATAAGGACTGCCTCTCCCAGTACGAACCGACCCAGACCCTGTGCTTGTCACCTGAGGCCCTTCTGTGTCTGTCCCCCCTCTCTGAAAGGTACAGAGGGTGACAACAAGAAAAAGGGCTTTTTTCTGAGGTGGCTCCCAGACTGTGGGATGCTCTCTCCAGAGAGGTCAGCCTGGCACCATCCTTACATGACTTTAGGTGCTAGGCAAAAACATTCCTCTTTACACAATCTATGGCATTTTAAATGAGAGGAGAATTGTTGATACACTTTTTTCTACAACTGTTTTAAAGGTTTTTTAATTGTTATTAAGCTATGTATATATTTTTTTAATGTTGTACACTGCCCTGGGATCGGATAAAGGGTGGTTTATGAATAAATAAGTCAAGAGGAAGTCTTCAGTTAGCTATAATTTCCCCATGTCATTCGTACTGACTTCCTTATTTCGACAATCTATATACCACTTAATTACAATAGTTTCTAAGCAGGGTACAAGAATCTCAACACTTAAAAAAAGAAAAAAAGGTCAAACTATAAAATTTCAAACCATGGCTTAATATCCTGTTTTATCCTGAAGCCATTTAATCACCATTTCCCAGTATGGACGAAATGCAAAACTCTAAGTTAACTTGAAGTCTCTCTCCTAGTTTGCTTGCTCACTTCTGTAAAGGGAGGAGCAAAGGGATTATAGGAGGAGATGCAAGACTTGTTTGTACTTAGGGCTTAACTAAGCAGAAATATGATTGCCCAAATGAGGCCAAAAATTCTAGCTGCCGCCGACTTACCATTTTGCTTTTAAATGTAATATTACATTTGGAAGTTTAAGTTGTTAGCCACAGCAGACGGCAGTTGGGACTGCTGAGTTAGCAAGACAGAAAAATGTACAGTAGCTAAAAACCTGTACAGGACCATGAAGTTATTGTTAGTGCTATACCCCCTTGCTATTGTCTATTTTGCCTCCTCCCCCTGCGAAATCCTGCTTATGATTTCCTTCGGGTCTAAGTAAGTATCTTAAATAAAAATAAAAAGAGAGACTACTTACTTTCTATAAGCAGTTTTTACATTGTATGAAGCAGCGGAGTTCAAAATAGGAATGCCAAGGTCCATATAAATTTGCTTCCATACGGCTCCACTATCAATCTGTGCGGGAGGTAGAGAATTGCACACATATAAATTGAATAGAAAACTAAAACAATGTTAGCTTGAAATTAAAGGCTAGCTTTAAGAAATGCCATACTTACATTGTCACACCCACCCTGCTGATATACCAGTCTGAAAAGTTTGAAGAGGTTAAGATCCTTATAGCCCAGAACAGGTGGCTTATTGATAGGAGTTCCTAATTAATATAAAAGAGATACCAAAAGAAGCATTTATTACACAGGCTTTGTACTTTTACTCTAAAGCACGTATCTACACTTTACAGCTTATAAATAGCCACTTGCCTGATGTCATCTCTAGGCACCCAAGCTGGTCCCATTATTCCCTTCCAGCCTATTAGACCACAATCAATCAACCAATATTGGCAAGCGAATTATTATTTGACTGGTAAGTTATTTGCATGGCTACATTATAGGCTTCTTCTTCTAACTGTTTGGCTGCGAGCATCTCAAAGCCGAAGTTGATACCTGGTGCCTGCTTTGGTAAAACAGATTCTTCTAAATAGGATACAGACTGGCTTTAAGATAATGATGTGTCAAGTTAAATGTCACCTTTAAAGGTAATGGAAATTCCACCCTCTTCTCCCTTCCAGAGTGGGGCATAAATAGACTCAACAATCAATTAGTAATTTGACAGAGTTGAGGATACAAGCAGCAAAAAATGGAGGGTGAAATGACCATTAAGAGCTTAAAAGCACAATCTTAACAGTCTACTCAGAACCAAATCCTCCTGAACTCAATGGGGCTTACTTCTAGGAAAGTGGAATCAGGATTGCAGCCTAGTATTTTATTAGGTTCAATTAGGACCAAGGCTCAACTATAGAAAACCACTCAAATTGGTGGAAAACACTGTGGATGGTAGATTGGGACAGGCAATCCCCAGCACTGAGTCCTTCAGGACTCAGAAGGTCACACTGGTTGCCCATTTGATCCTGGGCCAGGTTCAAAGTCTTGTAATAATTTACAAGGCCCTAAATAAGGCCCTTGTATCTCTGCTTGATCACCAAAGTCTGCAGTGGAGTCACTGTTGGTGGTCAGAGAATTGTACAGTAAGGTGGGACCCAAAGGGTCATCTGGGGTCCAATCTCCTGCAATGCAGGAATCTCAGCATGGTCCCCCATGGCTCATATCCATAAGGATCTGCATGCCCAGTATTTTGTGGAACTCTCTATTAGCTGGTGTCAGACAGACCTTCTTCCTAATGAACTTCCAGAACTTCTTTTAAAAAAGAATTTTAGAAGGCATTTTCATTCAGTTCTTATTTTATGTTTTAACTCATTTTTAGTCTCATTGCATTGTGTCTCCTGTATGCTGCTTAGAGACAACTGCAATTAGCAGTATACAAACTGAAAAAATAAATACAGGTCCCGTCCCCCCCCCCCACTGCAAAAATATAATCTGCAATCCAGGATTTATTATAGAAAATGAAAATATGCAGTGGCCCTATGAAGTCGACCACCTTTAAATATGTGCATGCTGTTATTATGGATGGTTACTGGTAATTGAGATTTTAAGATTTTCAGAGCATAATGCCAGGAAATTAAATGTCAAATCCAAATGAGAAATCTCCAGAAGTCATTTTCATTTCCATCATTTACCAGCAGAGAGCATCCAAAGCAAGCATTCCTAGACATATCCTGTTCTGTAGCAGGGATCTCTCTAGGCAGTTGATCTATATGCTACCCACAGCAAGACATTAATATATGAGCATACAGGAAGTAGCCTTACACACAGAGCACAGATTCATCTAGTCCAGCACTGTGTTACCAGAAATCTTTTTAACAGAAGCTGCTACGCATTGAACCAGGAACCTCCCACAAACAAAAATGAACTGGGGCTTCTCCTCCCATGAGGTACAGTGGTGCCTCGCAAGACAAAATTAATTCGTTCTGCGAGCTTTTTGGTCTTGCGATTTTTTCGTCTTGCGAAGCACGGACTTTGGAAAAGCTTCAAAAATCACCAAAGTCTTCAAAAACCTCAAAAAGGCATGCTATGAGTTGCTACTCGAAGTCAAGTCGCAACTGCACCCCCTGAATGCACGGTTTTAAGACAAAGGAAACAAACTTGCAAGACGTTTTCGTCTTCCGAAGCAAGCCCATAGGGAAATTTGTCTTGCGAAACAACTCAAAAAACGAAAAACTCTTTCGTCTTGCGAGTTTTTCGTCTTACGAGGCATTCGTCTTGCGAGATACCACTGTATTAGATTAGTTCAGCAACAGTAATTAGTTGCCCAGTATTTTACACTGTATTGGAGAGAGATGTTACATGAGACAGCAACATCAGCCAAGCACTGTTGCCAAGGATTAAAAATGATCAATTTTATGCATTTCAGAATTTGTAGCTGTGCAAGGCAAGAGATTTTTGAAGCCTTGGTTAACGCTAATAAGCTAACTTCTACCAGCCTGGAAATACAAGCAAGCTTCTCTTCATCATCCTGGTGATGAACAGACAACAATTTGCACTGAGGAAGGCAATGTCTTGTCTGTCCTTTTCAACCAACCTTAAGATGGTTTAGCTGCAAACCAACCAACCAACCTCAGAATCCCAGGCAAACTGAAACACTAATATTGTAAACCGCCCAGTGATCCTCAGACGAAGGGCAGTAGAAATTTAAATACAAACAATTTTAATAATAATAAAAAAATGATAATAATATCCCCTTTTCAATGTGGGAACATTCATGCGAATTAAACCCCTTGACCTTGGATCAGCTCAACGCAAACATATGACAACAGGTTTAAATTGGCTAACAACATGATTGCAAACAATCATGCTCACTTGCTGCTTTCACAGCATATAGCGCTTCAGTTTGCTATCACTCTGCCGGGCACTTCAAGTTGAGTGAATATACAGTGGTGCCCTGCAAGACGAACGCCTCGCAAGACGGAAAACCCGCTAGACGAAAGGGTTTTCCGTTTTGGAGGCGCTTCGCAAAACGAATTTCCCTATGGGCTTGCTTCGCAAGACGAAAATGTCTTGCGAGTTCCTGCGGGGTTTTTTCCCCTTTCCCCCCTTTTCCTAAGCCCTAAGCCGCTTATCAGCTGATCCGCTAAAAGCCGCTAAACCGCTAATAGCGCTAATCTGCTAAGCTGTCAATGGGCTTGCTTCGCAAGACGAAAAAACCGCTATACGAAGAGCCTCACGGAACAGATTAATTTCGTCTTGCGAGGCACCACTGTAAGGAGTATTTCATTGATACTGTAATGGATTTGGACCTGACAAGCCAGCTTTTAATATTTTGTATTCTTGAACCTAGACTACCCACAGCAAACATGATGGAAGCCTGGCCCTTGAAAAGGTGCAGGCTACAACATGCACCAAGCACAGTGGATCAAGTTTTGAAAAATTGGTCACTGGGAGCACATTACAGCGTGTGTGTTTTTTTGTTTTAATCCAAATCCAAATAATTTGTATTGGTTTTCATGTAAATACAAGAACAACATATAACTACAGTATCAACACGTTTCTATACTTGGCTTTCTATAACCTTCTGGGTATACTTCAAGATGTTGGTGCACACATATAGGGGGTTTTCAGATGCTTGCTATTATCAGGTGGGACTCGTGTCAGATAACGGCAAATTCAGGTTGTGCAACTATAGTTGGTTGAGAGAACCTGCACAACAAACCCACTTCCCCCCAAAGATTGAAATTTTGCAGTAAGGAAAGACACGGGAAAATGTGGGATAAGACTTGCTTTGATGTAATGTCTTGTAACCTCCCCGCAAACAAGTCAGGATGAATGCTCAATAAATTGGTCATCTGGCAGTGCCCATATTCCACCCAAAAAAGGGTCCCACATACCTGCAGATCCCTATGCCTCGCTTCTCTCGCATGCTGCTGCAAACTCATTACTGCAGCAAGATTGCTTAAGAGGATTCGTTTTAGGTGATGGTGATGCTTAACGTTTGTAAACACCAGCCCAAATGCCTTGCACATTTACTCCGAGTTCAATGGGACTTCCCCTTGAATGCACAGGAATGTGGTCTCAACAGCATTCAGAGCACATCACAAGCATTCGGCACAATCAGCAAATATAGCACTGTTAAAATGCACTTCCACACTAGGTTCAGAGCTTCCATCATTCTAAAAGGCAGTCAAGTCTTACCTCTGTCTTCCATAAACTTGTAAAGCTGTTGGAGGAAATTGTCCCTCTCTTCAGGATCAAGCTCTTCCTCAGGCTGCCAAAAGAAAAGAAAAAAAGGAGACACTTAAAAAAAAATAAAAATAAAGTATATGTGTTTGCCTTAATGGCAGCATCATAAGCATTTGCATACGGAGAGCCGAGTTCGACAAATTTCAGATCTGCAAAAAAACAGTATTATAAAATTGGCAAGAGGGAACTATTCACCAAAATACGTTATATGGTATCCAAGCAACTTGATAGAAAGTGTCTTGCATGTTGACGTCTGATGGAGATTTGACAGGCTCTGGAGCTCCCGTTAAATGCAAGTGGTCAGTCTTCATTTTGAAGGGACCCTGATGCCTGGCCTCATCCCCAAGAGACCACTGCCCCTGAAAATATACAGGGATTGGCTTATTAACCTGAAAAGCAGCTGAAGGTAGGTGCTCTATTAGAATCACTAATCTCTGTTCAGTTTCAGCTGGAAAGTCGTGGAACCACAAGCAGCATTACTTCAAATCTGAACTCACAAAGTATACCCTTCTCTCTTAGCAGAAGTGCTCTGGGTTCAGGGTTCTTTCCAGCCAACTGCGCCCTTCTGCAGGATTCTGTGAGCTGTCAGGCAGCAGCAGGGAGCCCTTTGCACAACAAGGGCCACATTTCCTTCCAGACAATCTTCTGAGGGCCACAGGCCAGCGGATGGAGGGGCCAGAATAAAAGTAAACAGAGCAAAGAATGTGAATTTTACCTTTGCACAGCAGACTGGTTTCTTCACACACACCCATCTCTCCTCTATCCAGACAAGGAAGAGGAATGAGCAAAGTTCAAGTGAAACAGGGCCAATAAGGGATGTGGCCTGGGAAGTGTTCCAAGGGCCAGATAAAAGGCCTGGAGGGCCACTTCCTCACCCCTGCTTTAAGAGGCCCCAGCAGGACCACTGCCTCCTTCTCCCACCCCCAGGTTTCAACTGACAAGACATTCTCTGGCTACTGAACATGCTCAGTCCCCGCTGGGCTCTTCGGCCTCTGCATAGTTTAAAGGTGCTTGTACTCCTGAAAACCTTGGGGTTCCCCCAAGAATGCCAATACCTCTCTCATGTTTCCCCTCAATTTCTGGTGGATGAGTTCCCTATTAAGTGATCTATGCCAAGAATGAAGCTTTCACTCCTGCAGCACGTTTGCCGACGGATTTTTAAATCTCATCCAAGCACGGGAGACACATGACTCTGCTGCAGCTACCAATCCCAGTCTCCCTCCAAGGAACACAGGGCCAGAATACACCGTTCCCACCCCGCTGTGTCCTTATAGCTACCCTGCAGTAGCAGGCGACGTTGAAGAGGGCTGTTGGCCCAAGGTCACCAAGCAGGCTTCTAGGCTGAATGGGAACTTAGTCTGGTCTCCCTGTTCCTAGCCCGGGATTCCAAAAACTACAACTCACTCTCAAGCAGGTGGCTGCATTCAGCAGAATGCAACTACTAGTCTGAAGTGGACATTGTGATCAGCTACCACATCCTGGGACAGCTGCATCCGAGATACATAGGTAACTCCTCTCCATAAGTGACTTTTGCATCTATCTACATACCAATGGGGGGGGGGGAGAGAATGGACGGCAGAGAATCCCAGATCACATCATTAGTGACAGAAATATTCCTGGAAAGGAGATTATTTCCATGAGGGAGTTATTCTCCCTTCTAGACACCCTACAAACCATGATCTCGCAAACAAACATTTCTACTGACAATCATAATTATTCTTGAGTATTTATTGTGGTACTCTTTCACTAAAGGAACTTTTCGTTCTGAACAAAAAATTAAGTTGCTTATTTGGGGGCTGACATTATTAGAGTCAGTTAGTGTTCATATTCTTTCACTCTTTGTGGTAGGAGAGAGAAGGAAAGCTAAATATATCTATTCCACAGTGCTGCAGGGGCCATTCTGTTCAATGTTTATTTCTCAGACAGGCTCCAGTAGCATCACGTGAATCCTTAAGACTTTGTAATTTCTTGTTTTCTGACAGACTGTGTGCACCAGCCTTTATGTTAAATTTTACAGCATCACAATAAAATGCTTCAGAAGTACTTCAGGAGTTTAACGCATGTGTGTCAGGTGTAACTGAGCAAAATGTTAAATATTACACCAAGGTGATCCTGTAACAGCAAAGTGCTGAATGGAGTTCTGAATATGTACCATTTGATTTAACCTGCTTCACATAAATGGGGATTGGACTGGAAAGGGTGGATGATGTTTGGTGTCAAATCATATGCTTTATACATATAGGGACAGAAGTTCAATCCCAAAATCCCTCAGGAGCACTGGGAAAACACCTCAGCCTTAAACCTACTAATCTGTAAACAAAGCTATAAGCTTTCTCTTTGGAAGCAGGACTCTTATTTTTTCATATTTGATGATTGCCAAATTCATTCAGTGATGCTATGGGATATTGCTTTAAATAAAATGAGAGAGCTGTTTTCCCCAAACTCATGAGCTTGACTTGCACTTTTGTGCTTCTTAATGTCAGCTTGGAAAAAGAAATAAAATGAAAGTTCATCTCAGTTTTCTTAATTTATTTAGTATTGTGGGCCATGCTTTGCATAGAATAAAAGACTGAAACCTCAAATGCATAAGGCAATCTTATGCATGTCTACTCAAGGTTTGAGCCCCACTGTGTAGATTGGGTGTTACTTCCAAGTAACTTGAACTAAACTGAAGGCACTGTGTGCTACTAAGGAACTTGTGGAATATTAAGGGCTCTCTTGAGTAACTACAATCTTTTAAAATGGTTTTATCAGTGATAAAGGAAGTATAGCAAGTGACCCAAGTTTGATTTGTTGCCAGAGAAGTAAACAGGAGCCCTTGTTCAGGCTGGTGAGGAGTGATTTCTGCTCCACACATATAGCTGGCACCTGCAGAAATCAACAGACAAAACAACAGTGTTGGTTGGTGCTGACCTTTAAAGCCCTAAATGGCCTTGGTCCAGTATACCTGAAGGAGCGTCTCCACCCCCATCGTTCTACCCGGACACTGAGATCCAGCACCGAGGGCCTTCTGGTGGTTCCCTCACTGCAAGAAGTCAAGTTACAGGGAACCAGGCAGAGGGACTTCTCAGTAGTGGCTTCTGCCCTGTGGAACGCCCTCCCACCAGATGTCAAAGAGAAAAACAACTACCAGACTTTTAGAAGACATTCTGAAGGCAGCCCTCTTTAGGGATGCTTTTGATGTTTAATAGACTATTGTATTTTAATATTTTGTTGGAAGCCGCCCAGAGTGGCTAGGGAAACTCAGCCAGATGGGCGGGGTATAAATAACAAATTATTATTACTATAAATACTAAGGAAATGTTAATGGCACTGGGGAAGACCTCTCATTCCTAGTTCTGCCTTAAATATTAAAAGGGTTTTAAATTGCAAGAAAATTTAATAGAGTTTGTTATTCTTCAAAAGGAGATAAACAGAATTTGCCTCTGATGTGCAGTTTCTAGAACCTCCCAACCATCTTTTTTAGAGCCTCAGAGGAATGTCTATATATAGTGAGAATTCTAAATATGAGTATAGAGCATTTATGCAAAACGTTTATAATGGTAGCTGAAGTTACCACACTTTGTCAGTATCAAGGTGTTGAAACATGCTGCAAAGGTTTTAATTAGGTTTTTGCATTCCAAATAAACAAGAGCGCCACAAATGTCTATTTTCTTTTACTGCATTATTTTATCAAAGTACTACGAAATTGCTGGAAAGAGAGTCAAGTCCATTCTGCGCAGGAAACGTTATGCGCCTTCCAACAAGGACACAGGAGTCAAATGGCTATTGTAATTATTATGCTGCAGTAGGTATAGATGTTGTCAGTCACACGGGCGCTGAATACGTTCAGCCGAAAGGAAATTTATGTTTACAAGGTTAAGGAATTTCAGAACATGAAAGTCCTACACACTTATGAAAGTTATCATTAAACAAACGTGTATTTTTTTGCAGAAGCAGTTGTCTCCAAGCTTTGGGGAACAATTTGATCTCCCAATAAAATTCTGTAATAATATGAATAAAGAACAGCTACCAATCGTCTACAGGAACCCTGGTTTCAATCTCAATCTAGGGGTTTCATCATATTCTATGATCACCTCCACCACACTTTCCAAACTCTTTGAACCGAATGCATGTAGAGTGTGTAAGCCCAGCTTCATAACTGAATTTAGCATGGAGACCGGGGTAATCCATATGGTGTCCCCTCTGGGTGTTGGGACTCCCAACTCCCACCAGATCATGGTCAATGGTCAGGGATTCTGGGAGCTGGTCCAACAACACTTGGAGAACCAAAGGTTAGCCAACCCTGTTCTAGACTCTTGACTAAGGCAGATCTCCAATAACTATAAAAAGCAACAAAAAGAGAAATCTGAAGTCAAAATGGCTGCTTTTGGTGTTTCTGCCTCCTCTGAGATAAACCCTCTGAACCTCTGTAGAGGTCCTTCAAGATCACAAAGGCCAGAGGACATGGTCCCCATTTTTGGACACACCAGAGGATCCAAGAGGTACAATGTCTGAGGAAAGAAAGTGCCTTCTGCTATTTTACTGAGTTGCATACGGATTTGGCCTTTTTGGCCAAATCTGAAATCAGCTCCTCAACTGCTGGGGAATGGGATAGGTATGGATCTGAGCTAAGTGAAAAAGAGCAAGAGAATAATAACTGGAATAGCTTTCAACCTGATAAAATCTCAATACTAAAGCTTTCAATTGTAACTCAAGAGCAACTCATTAAAGCTCAGGATTAACAAGCAGTATTTGGGGACAACTGCAAAAAAGAAAAGAAAAAAAGAACCTAATCACCTGGATAATGGTACCTTGATGCACCATTGCACATGGCGGTAATAACAAAGCCAGAAACTAGGCTTTGGGAAGAAGAATGACAAAGCCACATCACACCCACCATTTCTACAAGTCGCTTCAGATAAATTGCCAACTTGCTACAAGGGCTAGGAAGACATTTTCTGGGTCGAAACCCAGTACTTGAATGGTTCAAGGGACTTATAGAGCATAAATTAAGAATAGCCGACCTATTGACATATCCATGTGGGAAAGGGGTAGGTACAGGGGTAGGCAACCTAAGGCCCATGGGCCACAAGCAGCCCACGGGGGTCGTTTAACCAACCCATGAGCCGTCCCCAAACAGAGCTGCCCGCTCGGCGAGTCCCCGCGTGCTGTGCTAAACCAGCGCAGCGCGGTGCAGGGACTCGCTTCCCTGATGTCGGAAATCGCGTCTGCGCATGCTCAGATGCAGAAAATCGCATCTGCGCAGGTGCAGGAAATCATGATCCGCGCGATCCGACCCACAGAGGGATCTCTGCTGGAGTTACGCAGCCCAGGCGAGGTAAACCTTGCTGACCCCTTGGGTAGTATGTTGCAATGGGGGAACTGGTTTCTTTTCACTGACCGAGTTCTGGGTTCAAATTCCTACACAGGTACAGTGAAAACTGCATGTAGAAAAGGGGAGGCACAACAATAAGCAGCACACCAAGCACTGCTGTGGTTACACAGGCACCATGCATTTCAATAGGACATGGGTTTGAGCCTCAAACAATCTCCACTGGAGCAAGTGAAGCCGTGATTGGTGGATTGGACCCAGCGTGTCCTTTATCCTGAGGTGGCTTACCAGTCCCGAGGCCCATTCCACTGCCAGAACTGCAAGAAAAACCACCAGGTGACAAAATCTCAGCACAAAAGCAGGTTTATAAAAAACCGCAGCCTGTTTCGAACAGAACTCCACCCCAGTTATAATATTACATTATTTTAAATGTAAAAGATTTTACATAGCAGGAAGAGAAGCCAGATGAAGTGCCCCTTCTTAGGACTGCATTTTACTTCTGAATCAAACCACTAAAGAAAAGAAAAAACCTGACACAATAACATAATATGCTTGAATATTTCCTTGTGGGGGGACTGGGGGGGAGGAGGAGGAGGAAAGGACTGGACTAGGTTTTAAGGAGATACGTATATAACACTTTTGACTTAATGATCCAGTAAGAATGATTTCTGCTGACAATATAAAAAGCAAATGCCAGTGTTCCACCAGCCAGATTGATCTCCATATCTTCACTTTTATATAAAGGTTCTCTCCTGCCACATGAAACAATAGATTCTGCATTTCCCCCCTATGCTAATCTCTCTTTCTGGTGTACTTTACCTTCCAGTCTCTACCAACATTTTAATTCCAAGTTAGGTCTAAAAAGAAATGCACAGGAATGCAGTTTTTATTTAAAAAAAGAAAAAACAAAGCTCCCCCCTCCCTCCTCTTTTGTTTGAAAGGCAGAAGCTCTTTAGGAGCCAAGTATCAGTTGTAAGCAACCACATATAAAAATATTACCCAGGGGTTAAAAGAAGGGGGATCGCCCTTCATTCACTTACCTGCGACAACGGGTGTATTTACAAATGCTAACACAGAGACACACACACACAAAAACCCCTAGCGCAGATTGCAACAGTTCACACCCTGCAAAATGTGGCCTATTCACTCTGTATAACAACATGAGGGAGGGGGAGGGGGGAGGAGGAGAGGGAATCCACATTCCACAAACGATCAAGCCCTTACACTTTGCTCAGTATTAAAGCATGTTTGCATGGAAAGTGACTCCATTTTGTTTAAAAAGCCATTCTTTTTTCTGGCACAGGAACAAAAAATATCTATACATGCATTTTTTAATTTATTTTATTTTGCAAGGGGGGAGAGGGGGAAAAAAGAGAGGATTACATGCATTGCCATATGCATTGCTGGAAAGATCAGAAAACTTAAAAAAAGAAAAAAGTAAACCCCACCCCTCACCAAAAAAAAAAAGAAAAGAAAAAGAAAAAGCCACCCCCACCCACAGGGGCCGAAATGGATTAATGCTACACCTACTGAACGCGCGAGGAGTCCTTACCCGGGTGCTGCGTTTTCCTCCCAAGTGCAAACTGGGTTTTTTTTTTAAATATATATATATTTCTTTGCTTTTTCTACCTAATCTGCTCGCGGTGCCTCGCTGTACTTCAGCCTAACTTGCAAATATTTGCGTCCCTTTCTCTCGCTGCACCGAAGCCGCCGCTCTGCAGCATTGCTCCTCCTCACATCCTCTCCCCCGGTCCGTTCAAATAAATAGGTAAATAAATAGATAAATAGGTAAATGCAAGGAAAGGGAGGAATCGGACATTACATGAGAGGAGGAGGAGGAGGAGAAGAAAGAAGGAGACAGCCCATTTCAAAGCATCTGGTAAGCCTCCCCGGGCAGCCTGCCAAAAGCCTCGGCTCAGTCGTCCCCTCGCCCCCGAGCATGCGCACTCGCAGCCAACAGTGCGTCGCCATGGCAACCCCGCAGGCAGCCTCGAAGCATGAACAGCCATTCTGTTTGCAGCCTCGCAAGGCCGCAGACGACGAGGGGGAAGCCAAAGGGAAACACGGCCGCGTCGCCGCGCTTTCAGCCCGGCCAAGTTTCCTCCTCGTCCAACAGGCTCAAGAGCCGGCCGACCTCCCCCCCCCCTCCGTGTTAGGGAGCAAGAGGGGGGGGGAATTCGCAAAGTCCACATTGTCTATCCTAAATAAAAAAAAACCCCTCACAAAGAACGAGCCATTAAAAAGCAAACAAACCCCCCCACCCCGTGCTTGGATTTAAAACAAACGCACACCCAAAAACATGTAACTGCAGGATTTGGGCCAGGCGAAGTAAAACAAGCTCTTCCTCAGGGGCGGTGCAATGCTTTGCCGCTGCTTCCCTCGGAAAAAAAAAGATGCACTGAGGGCTCTGGACGTTTCCTAACTTATTTTAAAGAAAAGAACTTAAATCCAGAAATTAAGAAGCACCTGCGAGTTTTCTTACGTACACCCAATGAACATCTGGGGCTCCTCTTGCGTTAAACAAAGACAAATGGGGTTAGGCCCCTAAAGGGCGCGACAATGCTTGCCTGCCATGTGCTTTTAAAAAGGCCCACGGAGAATGGGGTATGGAAGAACGCCGTGAAGAACGGGTCTCACAAACCATTGTTTCCTCTGAAATACAGTGGGACCTCGGGTTACTGACGCCGCTAACCCAGAAATAGTACCTTGGGTTAAGAACTTTGCTTCAGGGTGAGAACAGAAATCGTGCAGCGGCAGTGGGAAGCCCCATTAGCTAAAGTGGTGTTTCAGGTTAAGAACAGTTTCAGGTTACGAAACGAATTAAGTACTTAACCCGCGGTACCCCTGTAGTCCCCACTCCCCCATCGACAAAAGGCAGTCAGGCCAGGGATTCGGGCTGCTAACCTTCTGTGTTTATAAACTGGGTCCACTCCTATGCCAGATGTGCCCATTTGTAGCAGGTGACGCCACCCACGCTGCTCACTCTCCAAACTGCCTTCTCAGAAATCCTGCTTCAGGCTTGAAGCCCTAAAAGCAGGACCCACAAGCTACAGAAAAAGACTAGAGAATGAATAGGTTGCTCTCCAGATGCAGCTGGACCTCCATCTCCCATCAACCTCAATAAGCATGGCCGACGGTTAGGGTCCAAGAATGTCTGGGGTCACAGGTTCCCCATCACTGTTAGAGGAGGAGACCCAAGAGAGCAGCAGAACGGTCAAGAGAGACACTTGATTGGCAAGCTGAATGAAGCCTTCCAGTTGGTCTTCCAGTTTTTATTAAAATCACTTAATGCCCTTGAAGGGTGGACTTTGTGAAGGGAGGCCAAACATTGCTACTTATTTCTAAGGAAATAAAAAAATTCCTTCCAGTAGCACCTTAGAGACCAACCAAATTTGTTATTGGTATGAGCTTTTGTGTGTATGCACACTTCTTCAGATACCATGCACACGAAAGCTCATACCAAGAACAAACTTAGTTGGTCTCTAAGGTGCTACTGGAAGGATTTTTTTTAGTTTCGACTACAGCAGACCAACACGGCTACCTATCTGTAACTATTTCTAAGGAGTGTGCAATGAGGTTGCAAGAGGAATAAAAGTTAAGATTAACCAAGGAGCCAGGAAAGCTTAAATAAAGAAATAATCGCTCATAGGGGGAGGAAGAAGAGCAGGCCTGTTTGACTTCATCCAGGAGTGAATTTCACAGAAGGGGAAACCAGCGTGCTAAAGGCTCTCTTCATGAACTCACAGGTAACACTGAACCTGCTGAGATGCACGAAATTGGTCTTTTCAAAGTGAAAAACCAACATGGCTACATTAGTAGGCAGTCCCCTCTTTCAGTATTTACGTTCTCTGATAAAGTAGACGGTGCCCCACAAACGAAAGGCGTTAATACAGCAGAAGCATGAATGGTTCGTTTTCCCACAAGGCCTGGCCTCTGGTACCCTGCCAGGGAGATCCAATATGGCAAATGCTGCTCCTGTTTTCAGATGAACTTCAGATCCTGTTGAATCCCAACCCTCGTTGACTTGAGTCATCATGGCCAACAGTTGGAGGTGATGGGAGTTGAGGTCCAGCAACATTTGGAGGGCCACAAAATCCCCATCCGTTCTAGGACTTTGCAGCTGGTTAACATCCAGTTTAGACTATTCACAACTCGGTGTGCATGCGTGCTACCTTTAAAGACACCCCAGAAACTGCAGTTGGTTCAGAACAGAGGCATTAGGGTTCTTGGCAGATAATTTGATCATTTTATGCCAGTGCTTTAGAAGTAACTTACATAGTCTTGGAACATTAAAAAAATTATTTAAAAAATTCGCATTTTACATTCCAGGAATGAAGCTTCTATTAAGCCAGAAAGTGTTGTTTTGTAAAGAAGGGAGAAGATTGCATAGCATTACAGGAATGTGAATAAGTTATGAGGTGTTTCATCTCTTGCTTTATCCTGCAAAAAACAAATAAGGCTCACCTCTCAATAAGTTTATTTTCATGATTGTAATATATAGTGTTCCTTTTGTAAACTAATTTTATCATCAGGATGGTCTCCCAGGTTTTTCTCACACATTCTATCAGTGTTGGAAGATTTTTATTTTCCCCAGTTAAGCTATACAAAGCTTTGCTGCTATCAGAACAGTTATTTACCAATTAGAGATTGCTGTTTATAACTTCAGACCAAGGCATGCATATGAGAGCAGTTTTTGAATTCCTTGAAAGTGTATAATCAATGCTTTCATGTATTATTTTCAAAATTGTTGCCCCCAGCTTCTGTTTTTATGCAGTTCCAAAAAAATTCTGTCTTTATATTTTTACAACTCCCACAATGTGTATTTTGACTATATTTTGCTCAGGCTATAAGGAGTAAGATACTGTTGAATGAGTGTCTTGAAATAGTTTTCTTTCAGATTAACACTTAGTAGTGTTGTTGGGATATTTTAGACCATCCAGACCCATTCTGCTTGTGACTAAGTTAACAAGTTCATCGACCACTTTCTTTTATACATATAATGGGTGCAATTGTTCTCTCTTTTAAAAGTAATTTTTATTAAAGATTTTCTTTGATTACAAAAGCACATGCATTGCCTTTATTTAATTGTTTTCTTATAAACTGGGAAAGTGTTAAATATATTTTGTAATTTCCTTATTTTTACCAGATTGTAACAGAATTCCATACATTATCCGTAAATGTCCCACTGTATATCTTAGCTGAAAGTGGTCATCTTTGAATTAAGGCTGTTGGCACCTGTTCATAGGAGAAAATATGCTCTTGTTCAAGGCAACAACTAAGGTTTAACAGGTTATTCCACATAGGTCAATAGTTTGCTATACTTGGTTACTGGTCATTTTTAAAAATTGTGGTTAACCGAGACGGAGTTTGAGTAACTTTTTGCAAACAATTGCTCTAAAACAAGATTGCAAACAAGCAAGGTGATAACGGGCAAACTTAATGTACTCCTTGCTACACATAAATATTGATAAACACTTTGACAGTAGGTCTTTGGTATAATAAATCTATCCAAGTTTTGAACTTTCCTCCCATTTTAGTTTACTGTAAAACTCTTCGTAGGAAAGGGCAGTCTACCCTATCAAAAGCCTTTTTTGTGCCTAAAAAACCATGGAATATTGTTTGTTGATGTTTGTGATTGCATGGTCAATTTGCTTTTTGACATTATGCTGTAATTGCCTGTTTTATTAACCTGTTTGATCCTATTTTACATATTTGTAGAGTATGTTGTTTATTCACTTTTGCAATTAGGAAGGACCCTATTTTAACAACTTGATTTAGCAGAGAAATCAGTCTGCATGGCTGAGGTACCATAGGATCTTTGTCATGTTTTGGTATAACTTTCACTATTTTAATGTTCCATTATTTTAATGTTGTATTTTATTTTTGTTTTTAAGTTGTAATCATTCATCTTATTTTTATTTTGCTTGTAAGCCGCTCTGAGCCCAGCCTTGGCTGGGGAGGGCGGGGTATAAATAAAAAATTATTATTATTATTATTATTATTATTGCTTCAGACCATGACCTTGGTAGTAATTGTTAACTGCAAATATCACTTTTCTATAGTGCTATATGATTTAAACAAACAATTTGTATAAATATGTTTACATCTGTGTTCTTAATTTTGGCTGTGTGCTAATATTTGTTCTTGTTGTATTTATGCAGCTATTTTGTGTCTTTTATTGTATATTTACATTGTTTTTTGTTTACTGTAAACCACTGAGAGACCTTTGTTCTGGGACAGCATACAAATGACAGAAACCAGCAACTAATAAATCACCTGTTGCACTGCAGCCCTATAGCTAGGAGGAGGCAAACAGGTGTATTGTTGCCCTCCACCCTCAAAAAAGAGTGAGACAATTCAACAGATTAAACTTAATTTATACCCAAAGAACAGTGAGGGCCATAATTTCCGACAAGAATGGTTCCAGAAATATGAATGGTTATGGAGTATTATCTATCAGCTAATGTATGGTATAGCTTTCTGCTATGCTTGATGAAAACTCCAACCAAATATGTTAAAACAATATGTCTTAATTTAAGAGGTCTGAGGGACTGGAAGGAAGCACTTGGAAGTATTTTAGCAATGTCTATGCAGCACGAAAAAGAACACTTTGGTATCCTCCTGTTAACTGCATCCTTAACATTTTTTTCTTTCTGAAACAAAAATACGCCGTCAAAATAATAGATAATAATAATAATAATAAGTCCGGTAGCACCTTACAGACCAACTAAGTTTGTTCTGGTATAAGCTTTCGTGTCTGTATGCTGCTACTAGACAAATTTTTTATTATTATTTTGACTGCGTCAGGCCAACACACCTACCTACCTGAATCTAAAAATATGCCGGTCATTTAATTCCTGGTGTTCATACTAAATTTCATTTTAACCTAACCTCCGGGCACATTCCGGGCCCAGCCCTCCCATACTTTCCAACAGTGAGCACGGGGACTGTCTAGCACTATGCCCCTGCTCTCAAACTCCCCATTTAGAAATATGGCTGCCCAAGTTAACAAAGGTTGACTACAGGGCTGCTGCACAGGCCCGGCTTCAGGGCCCAATTCTGTAGCGCTGGGTTTAATCTAAACAGCATGGGGCCAGGTTACCTGAAAAATCACCTCCTCTCACATATATCTCTCCAAACCTTAAGATCCTCCTCCATATGCCTCTGCCAAGTGAAGAGAGGGAGGTGGCTGCAAAGGAGCAGACCTTCTCAGTACTGGTACCGTTATGAAATCGCTTTCCAAGGGAAGCTCACCTGCCATCTTCTTATACCCACAGAGGCCTTCCTTGGCACCTGCAGAGTGTCCTCCCTGCTTAAATTAGACTTGAAAGAAGCATTTATTGTTGCCCATAGAAAAGGTTGTTGACCCCCGTGGTAACTATCCCATTTACTCCACCAGTCAGCTCCTCCACTGCACTTTTCAAAAAATCAGAGGGGGTGTGAGGAGAGATCTCTCAATGAAAACTTTTTTTTTTGCTTGCATCTTTCTATCTCATTCATCCCGAATTGCTGTGTGCTGCTGTTTTGTTACTCTGATATTGGTTGTCTTGTAGTTTTATTTTAGGATCTAAACATTGTGCATTGTACTCCTTTTAATTGTAATATTTTTTGTAACCCACCCTGGGACCATCTGGGGAAGAGTGGGTTAAAAATATGTACAAAAAATAAGCAAATCTTATTGGAGAGAAATAAACAAAATCTGTGAAAGGAGATCAGGAACACAGTGGTAGATTTAAGTTGCATAGACACAATAAATTTAAAGTATTCCCCTTCCATCTAAGAACCATCACTCTTAAAATATAGTTCCCATAATTCTTTTTTTTTTGGGGGGGGTGTCAGAGGAGAATGTGCTTTAAATGTAGTGTGTGGATGCAGCCTTAAAGAGCTCTTCTTAGCCATGGTATAAGAGCAACATTATGATTTCCTGGGGGGCGGGGGGGACGGGGACCCAAGCATCTTTATTTGAAGATCCACTCTGCATGGATTCAGAAAGAAAGAGTTAGAGGAACTCAAGTTTACCCTGAAGTTTATACCTTCAGTATACCGGGAAAATTGATTCCTTCACTGACGGAGAGAGTACTGAGAGAAACCACAATTGCTTGGAGTGCTGAGGCTTCATCACTGAACAATAGCTATAACTGGTGAAGTGGGGGATAGCTGATTCTAGGGAGTAAGGTTGGAGAATGAACATGTGATCTGAACCTTGGGAACTTGAGTATGGAAATGCCTGCCTCCTTCTTGAAGCACAATGACTCTTGAGCATATCAGGATAGAAATTCTGCCTCAGTTGTCTGCAATATTTGTATTTTAGCTCTTCAGACTACACGTATTTTACATTAATGTGAAAATAATCTGCATCTCGTCTGCAGTAACTTCAGTGATGCGCAGCTGAGAGTTAGTTAAGTAGCCTTCAAGTGTTCTAATGCTGTCCCAAACTAAAATGAGGTTCAACTAAAAAGCCACAGACATCTCCTAGGACTCCACCCGGTTGAAAGATTCAGGAAAGACAAACAAAGCACATTGTACATTGAAAAACAAGATGTAGTGATGGCCAACTTTCATGGTTTTAAAAGATTAGACAAATTCATGGGTCAGGCTACCAAAGACTACTTGCTCTGTAGCTGGGGATCATGAGAGACTGCTGTATCACTCAGGTCCTGCTTTCAGACTTCACATGGGGATCAAGGTGGCCACTGTGAGAAAAGGATGCTAGACTAGATGAACCATTGGCCTGATCCATTATTACATGCAGAAGAAACATTTTAAAAAGTCTATCTCCACCCCACCCCCAATCCTGTTGCCATTGTCTACTACCTATAACACAGGGGTGACCAACTCCCAAGATCTACTGCGATCTACTCACAGAGTTAAAAACTGGGGATTGAGGTCAAAGTTGTTGAGCTTTTTTAGGGAGCCAAAGGGAGCCAGTGATCTACAGATGTCCAATGATCTACCTGTTGGAAGTGCCTGCTATAACACACACATGCATTTTCCACCTGGTTCTGCATCCGAGGAGCACAAAATAATGCAACTATTAAGAAAATTATGTGCAGTATAATAATATGTCACAGGAAAAACCATGCTTCAGTGTTGCTCACTCAAAATGGCCTTCAGTGTTTTTTAAAAGGATTTTTGATTTCCTGAAATAGTAGCTCTCTGAAATTAAGATTTTCAAGCCTAGTATTTATCAAAATGTGCCCTCATCTAACCTACATTAATGTTCCTGTGGAAAGTAACCTGGAAAGAAATTGCTCAAAGTAACAAATGGAATCCTCTTTCACACATGTGAAAAAAGCTAAGAACATTCCTCTTGTGTTCAGTATCTGTTAGGTCAGTTTCTACAGTCTCCAGTTGCAGTGGGGACACCATCCAAAGATGGACTGAAATCTTCCCCTGCTACTCTCTATGCATCTCTCGCACATGATCAAATAGGGTATTTTTTGCTTTTTATTCCTGCTAGCTAGGCAGCACTTACTCCCCAAAACAATTTTGGGACAGGGAGAAGTCATACACCTCACAGCTCTTAAGACAGAAACAGCAACCACCAGAAGGAGACATGCTTCTTAGAGTGGGGGCATAGGAATGTGGAGCTTTCACTGTATCCTTCCACTGTGTCACCAGCCATCCTGTAGCTCCGTCTAGGAGCAAACACAGCAGAAAATGTTGGTATTTGCTTCCATTTAAGTATCTATAGCTGGAATAGGAAACTTGTGGTCCTCCAGGTGTTGCTAGACTGTAAATCCCTTATCCCTGACAACCGACCATGCTAGCTGTCACATCTGGAGGACCACAAGATCAATCTGTAGGATCAAGCTATTTTTTTTCTTGAAATTATTTTCAAACATGACTGTTACATGTGGAGCATATTAAGTTACACGTGTACAAAGGAAAGCCAACCCACTCACCACTACTTCTTCCTCCTTATGTTCTCTTTTGTCTTCCTCTTCATCACTCCCAGGCTCACCGCCATCTTCTTCATCACTGCTGGAGGATTCCAAGATTTCCCGCATATCCATCTTCCAATTCGAAGGTATAACTTTCAGACTGAAGAAGGAGCTCGCCTCTTGTAACCCTTCGGAGGAAAACGTCCCGTGCTTACTCATTCAAGGTACTAAGAATCAAAACTGCATTATTACCAATTGGCGCTATCCTTGCTCCTTTTTCAGCCATACGTTAAGGTCACAAATTCAATATTGGGTTATCAAGAGGAAGGTGAGAAACTAATGCCAAAATAAAATAATAAAATAAAGGGGCACTTCCAAGGGGCATATACCAAATCAATCTGAAGAAATGATTACCTTTCTAACATCTACTAGTAGCATAGAATTCACAACCTTCATTTATGTGTAAATTCTTCAGTTCCTACAATGTGGAATGCTTAACCCTCAGCATTCCTTTAAGCATCTTGATGTTTACAAGGCTTAGTGAAAACACAACCAAAGCTTTCATACCATAATGCGGGTTTATGCTTATTCCAGGACTAGAAGAACATATTCCACACCATATAAAGCTGCCTCAAATGAAGATCGACTATTGGTTCAGTAATGCCGATTTTGAATGGCAGCATTCCTTCCTTTTTTGGGGTACAGATCTTTTCAAGGCCCAAAATAAAGATTCTTTCAACTGGAGATACTAGAGATTGAAATTAGGACTTTCCACATGCAACAAGTGAGCTCTGCCACTAAACTACAGTCTTCCTAATCAGATGGAATCAACTCTCCACTGACTCCCCCCCCCCCCGCCAAAGAGCAGGATTTGTCCTCCCCGCATCACACATCAACTAAAATGTAGGAATAGTTACACCAACTAAGTAGCCCTGGACCTCAAAGCTAATACTAGAATAAATATTAGTCCTTGGAGTTCCAAAAGCCTGTCATGTTCTCAAGAGCATCCTATTAATTGTGTCACTGTACAAACTTGGCTCGCATGCATATAGATACATACATCTCTGCCCTATAAGCCCCTACAGTATTTTTACACTTCTGATTTCACTCATAACTTGCCGCTTTCAATATATGACATCCAAGATGTCAATACACCCTAAACCTAGGCATTTGTTACCAGGGTATCTACTGGTAATACTAGCATAACATCTTAAATAATGCTCACCTTCTGCAAAGAGTCAAACTATTAGTATCCCACTATAACATTCATTATCCTAGAAGTATAATGCTCTGAAATTGCAAATCAAATATCCGTGATAACCAGAAAATTGTACAGTGGTACCTCGGTTCTCGAACACAATCCGTTCTGGAAGACCATTCAAGTTTTTGAAAACCGAGGTGCAAATTCAGCTGAGAAAATTGAAAAACAGACAGTGGAAGCTGTTCGACTTATGAGCTGAGTTCGAAAACGGAAGCATTTAATTCTGTGTTCGGGTTCTGAAATGTTCATCAACAGAGATGTTCAAGAACCAAGGTACCACTGTATATTGCTTGACAGGGAAGATTCCTTTAGAAAATCTACTGCAAGAATGGCCACATTCCTGCATTTTTCTTTCCAACTGTTTCAATGTGGGCTGGAAACAGAAATATATGCAGCCTAACTTTTGTGGTCTGATTTATGGGCTCTACTGCTCACACCCAGGTGTGCCACAAATCCTTGATTCTTGGGACACTTCTGCTGCACACTAACCACCAAATAGCCACATGGACATTTCCATTCTTTTAGGAATTCTACTCCTTGCAATCTATATGAACTACCTACAACACTTATGTGCTTCATTATCCTGAATAGAACCTAACTACAGATTAGATGCAAACACTTTTAATAAAACAGACATGGCCCATTATCAAGAAAAGCAGGTGTGAGTGGGGACAGATAAGCAGGGTCAGGTGGGAGGAGCTTTTTACTGGATATCATTTTTCAGCTGCAACTATCCTTTTTGTTCTCACAACACCCATGCTTCCTGACATCCGTTTCCCCCTTGCCAACACACCAGAGAAAGGCTGCTGGGCAAGGGGAATCAAAAGGGGAAAGTAGCAAATGGAGAAAGTATTAAGCACCTGCCCCTCACTGCTTCAACCCTTCAGATGTCTCCCTACCCAGGCTGCTTTTCATGTCAGAAATTGTCCGTTAGGGTACACACATTTGTATGTCATTAAACCCATAGGGACGTGGGTAGCGCTGTGGTGTAAACCACTGAGCCTTGGGCTTGCCGAGCGGAAGGTCGGCGGTTCAAATCCCCGCAATGGGGTGAGCTCCTGTTGCTCGGTCCCTGCTCCTGCCAACCTAACAGTTCGAAAGCGCAAGTAGATCAATAGGAAAGTAAGGCGTTTCCGTGCGCTGCTCTGGTTTCGCCAGAAGCGGCTTAGTCATGCTGGCCACATGACCTGGAAACTGTCTGCGGACAAACACCGGGTCCCTCGGCCTATAGAGCGAGATGAGCGCTGCAACCCCAGAGTTGTTCGTGACTGGACTTAACTGTCAGGGGTCCTTTACCTTTACCTTTAAACCCATAATCAATAACCTGTACTTTGTGGACAGGCCTGCCGACTGGTCTCTGCCTCCTTCTGCAAGTGCATTACCAGTTGATGTTCCATTTCTATGCTTGTACAAGACTACTGTCCACGTAACGTTGGATAGACCTGCCCAGGTGTTGAATGGTTTCTTTAAATGTAAAGGTTCATCATTGTTCCACTCGATGTGTATGTCTTTAAGGGGCCAGAGCAAGGGCCAGAGCAAGATAACGAGACCCAGCTTTACAGCTGTGAAACATAGCAGGTGCTGCTGAGTTGTACTGATTAAGGTGTGTCAGCATTTGGTTGTAGTATATAAGGAGCAGCACCTAGCTCTCCCATTACCCTGGGGGTTGGGTTGGTGGTTGGGTCTGGTTTGTTGATGTATTTAGTGTAAATGGAGTTTTTGTTTTTTTCGTAATTAAAACCTTAAGTTATTTTTGAGTCCCTTTCTTTTTAATGCATGATCTCCCCAGCAAGCTCTCTGCAGCGCTACCATACTGCAAATAGCCAACACCAGGACCATGTGGATTCCATCTCTATGACTAGTTGCATAACTATAATTGCATAACTAATTTGCTTTTATACAGTAACTTTTGAAATTTACCTTTTCTAGAAGACAACTCGGATTTTGTAACGTTTAGGATGTCTAATTCCTCAATGTCCTTTCTTGCTACTGAATAACTGCAAAAGAATTGTTTAATTGGATTAAATATGCCACATTCATTTTCCCGAAGCTTCTCATTTTAAAAAAGTATACCTCTGTGTATACTCTGTCTTTGATACCATGCATTTGCACTAATCTTCATTTTTAAACAGCTGAACAGGTTATCTCAATACTTAAATTTACTAAAGTTAACCTATGGGAAGGAACCATCCATCTATATGAAGTTGTTTCTGCATGAATTAATGTAGGTGATGCAGTGCTTCTGTCTGAATAATCTGAAATACATGCCATACTCCTGTATGGCTCTCTCGCACCACTAATTAATGAGTTATAGGGATACATATTATAGTTGCAAGCCTTTATCAGTAAAGGAACTAGAACTAGGTGATCAGTCCATGAGGTTGCAAGTTAAGAACACTGTATTTTCCAATGCAATCTTGTATCTGGTATGCAATAATTAAATACAGAAAGTAAAATATTATTCATTTTGTTTTCATTTGTGCCCCTTTTTCTGCCAAAAGGAAATCCAAAGCAGCAGACAGTAAGTGCAAAGCAATCATTGGAAAAACTTTGATACAGATACAAAAATGTCAATTATAATCTGGTATCTGAAGAAGTGTGCATGCACACGAAAGCTCATACCAAGAACTAACTTAGTTGGTCTTTAAGGTGCTACTGGAAGGAATTTTTTTTGTTTTGACTATGGCAGACCAACACGGCTACCTATCTGTAACTTTTATTGAACTGTAACTTATCTTCACTGATGAACTCAAAGGGCAGCTGTATTTAACTTTTGGTGACATGCATTTTTTCAAATTAAAAACAAAAAGAAATATTTTGATAAAAAGCCAAATAAGTACTGAAACAAAATTTTTACATGTGCCTCTATAAAGGACAGCATCCTCCAATGTATTTCCTTTCTTTACTTGCAGTCTCACAGTACGGAAGAGTTCAGATGTTCAGGCCAGAGAAATAACTGTTCACCTGAAGGCAGCTTCACCAAGCTAAGTACCCAAATACCAACAAGGAATTAATAAGGTGCTCTGAGCATGGAAGTCAGCATCAATGTAACTTAATCTGACATAGCTAATCATCATCATCTTCTTCATCAGCATAGTTCTTAAATTTTTTGTTGTTTTAAAAATAAGGCAAAGAGACAAATGTGAAATATCTTGTAACTGTATTGGTAAGCCTGTACCCTTAATTGGTTCTTTTCCAATGGGAAACCTTTCTGAACGAGGGGTTGGGGCAAGAAGTCTTGTGAAAATTCCATCGCATATTGTATGAAGTAGGAAAAATGTAAGTAGGAAATGGATTGTGAGTTTTAAACACACTTCCAAAATGATTTTGGTAGCTCCACAGCTAATAGCTTACAGCTGAAAATTTGCATGCCACAAAGGCAAGATAGTGTTTTATTTTAAACTTCAACACAAAATTGATCATCCTAGTGAAGAATGAAAGTCTTCCACAAGATTCATGCTTACCTTTTGGAATACCCTAATTAAGAATATCCTGTTAAATTCCACAATCACTGGTGGATCGTAGTCTGCTGCCTTAATTATGTCCTTCCTGCATTAACAATAGGATTATGTAGAAAAGGTTCTGACTTTGGAGGAGGGCTAAGTTAAACCATTGAACTTTATGTATTTATTTTGCAACACACCATACCTGAGAGATAGAGAGATGTGTAGAAAAACTACTCACAATTTGGAATCTGCAAAAGATCTCACTAAACACTGGTCCTTTTTCACTGCAATGTCATCGCTGCAGCTGGGAGATAAGACCTGAAGTTTCAAAAAGAACACATGGCATTGGGGATTTTTAAAAATTCCTCCTACTAAGGGGGTGGGGGGAAAGGTTTCATACATCATGTTTCAGCTCTGTTATGGCAACTCCTAATAGCAGCATTTTATTTTCCAGAACAAATCCATTAGGTAATGACACTGCGGGGAGGTAATTTTTTCTTCCATCTCTCATAATGCTGGAGATCTCCCAGTTAAATTAGCAGTACGCTCAGGACAGAAAAAGCATTTCACACCATGAGCCATAAAGATACAAGAGGAAATAACAGCCTCAATATTATTTCTTTAAAAATTAGCAAATTCCTGGAGGACAGATGCCACACTGGTTATAAGCTATGATGGCTAAATATAATCAGAGACCATATGCAATATATCAGATGCTGCCAACAAACTTGAGGAAAGGCCACCAGATGTACAGTTTATGTGGCATTTCGTTAGATACTGTCAGAAAGGCAGTGAGACCAAAAGGAGCTTGATCTGATCCCTAAAGGCAATTATTATGTTTTTAAAGTATTGCGAACTCCCCACAAAACAAGACAGACAATCCAGTAAGTTTCCATCATTAAAATCATGTGTATATAACAACTGCAGCCAAAATCTCTACCCTTCCACCCGCACAACAAGCTCAACTATGAGATTACATATGCGTATGTACTCCCAAGATCAAACTTGCTCAGGTTCACAGTTAAAAGAAGTTTGATTGGGGAAGGGTCATAGCTCAGTGGCAGAGGACCTGCTCTGCATGCATCAGGTCTAATCCCAGCACTTCCAGGTAGAGCTCAGAAAGACTGGCTGCATTAAACCCTGATGAGTCACTGCCAGTCAGTGTTGAAAATACAGGGCTAGATAGGACAGCAGTATAAAGCAACTTTCTATACTCTTGCTTATCCTGATCTACTTCTTCAGTGCCAAGCTCTTCATCAGAAATAATTTGTTAACCTTAATGTGCACCAGGAGATTCAAGCCTGTAAGTCTGAAAAGTGAAGCTTATCATAGAGTAAAATCTTCCTACTTTATTGAGGGTGTTGTCGTTTGCCAGTCATGCATCCTAAATGCACACCAGCACCACATGATCGGGCAGCTCATTCCCACTGTTTTGAGAGGCTGAAAGGACTGTACTAAGTAAACCCTCGTCTCAGAAGAGGGGATGCATGCATGTTAAACAACACCGGGGGCTATGGGAACTACTAAATATAGCTGCTTCCTGTGACAATGCCACAGAACCCTACTGCTTTTAAATCTTTAACTTCCTCCGATTTTGCACACATTATACATGCTCCTCCTCCTGCAACCATCTTGAGGAAGTCCATGCATTCCAGCGCATTTTCCCAATTAGGAAAGTTATACCAGTAAGAAAAATTTCACTGCCATAAAGGCAGGAGCTCCAGGGATTAGCGATGCGCTATTGACAGTGATCCCTAAATCCTCACGCTTGTCTATTCATATACATATTTATATACAAATCCAGATATTTAACTAAAAGAAGCCTGACTCCCATTTGGCTCCCCTTCTCCTCACGTATCATCAAGCTGCAGCAGTAGGAGAGATAGAGAGTGGGTCCATTCCATCAGACTGCTCTAGTTCCTGAACTATTTCTACTCAAACTGAGCACTTTAATAACAACTCTGTTGGCTTGTTTTCCCTCCCCATCCCTTTCTTGCCTATTGTTTTGTGGCTTGCAAGCCTCCTGGTAGGGCTTTTAATAAAGCATTTATATCCTGCTCTTCAGCTAAATAGGTTCTGTCCTGTTTTTAATCTGTTGCAAGTGACATAAATCAGGATGGTGATTAAAAAACCCAGTCCAAATGACTGCATAGTGAGCTCTGCAAATGCAAAAAAGGGAAATCCTAGAGCATGCACACGTATTTTACATGTACCTAAAAGAGGAATCATAGTAAATCTAAATAAAAAGGCTGCTTTCACACAAAAAAACCACCTATGAAAAGAATGACCTTGGCAAATCAAATAACACGGTAAGATTTCATCTAAAGCTACATTTTCTCCAACTTAATCATGAGTCCGAAGTCTCAACCTAAACAGGTATATCTTCCTTCTGAAACATGCTAAGAAATGAAAGCGTTTAAGTGCCCACAGTGCATGCTTGTTTTAGCTAAAAATAATTTATACAGTGGTGCCTCGCAAGACGAAAAGAATCCGTTCCGCGATTCTCTTCGTCTAGCGGTTTTTTCGTCTTGTGAAGCAAGCCCATTGACGGCTTAGCGGATTAGCGCCTTTTAGCGGCTTATCGGCTTAGAAAAAGGGGGGGGAGGGGGAAAAACCCGCAGGAACTCGCAAGACATTTTCGTCTTGCGAAGCAAGCCCATAGGAAATTCATTTTGCGAAGCATCTCCAAAACGGAAAACCCTTTCATCTAGCGGGTTTTCCGTCTTGCGAGGCATTCATCTTGCGGGGCACCACTGTATGTCTAATTGCATTTGACGCGAACAGCATTCAAACCACATGGGCATGCACACACAGAAACCACAATTGGGTTTCATCATGCTGAACTTTGTAGCAGGCAGGAGGAGCAATAGCTACAGAATTTTCCTTCAGAAGATGTATCTCCCACTGGGTTGAGTAGGGTCCCCGCCAGCCAAGTAGGATTTCAGAGACTTCTATTCAAAGTACTTAAATTATGATAATGGGCAAAGTGGGAACTAGAGGAGCCAGCCATGATGGGAACTAGAGGAAGCAGCCATGAACTTATAGCAGGATCTCAGTGAAGATGCAGATGTCATAGAAACAAGTTCCATAGGAAACAACATTTCCCCCACCAAACGTATTTACCAGGAAGGTTTATATTCTATGTAGTCAGTTAGCAGAACCTGCCTTTGTGCAGGAACTGGCTGAGCAAGAGTTGCACTACCAAGAATGTAAAAAAACATTTTCAATATGGACAATGCATTAATTTTTCTCCCACCCCCCTCAAAAAAAGAAGCATTTCCTTAAACTTGGGAGACCCAGGAGCATTATTTATTTATTGCTTTATTTATTGTCACCTTTCTCAGAACAAGATCTCAAAGCCGTTTTACACTCAAATCTAGTTTCAAAAGGCGTTTTGCCCCGTTGAAGTTCCTCCCCTTTGAAAAGCACCTGACTTTTGTGCCCTATTATAAAAGCCCCTAAAGATTTCTCACTCACCAAAGCTGGATACCACCCCGCCTCCTCAGAGCTGGGAGTCACGCTGACAACTTTACCAAGCAATTCATCGTTAAGACGCCTCTTATCATCATCATCCTCTTCACTACTTTCTTCCTCTTTTTCATCTTCATTACTAGAGGGTTAAACATACAGCGATTTTAGACAGCCCGAATGTGGAGATTATGAGGAGCACATAACCTCACCGCAGCCTTGATACCTCAACAGCTCTTTTCTTCCTTTTTGAGGGAAATGGCTTAAGACAAAGCAGAATGCAGTAGGCTAAAGATTCGTCCTGTGCTGACATATGTGCATTGTGCTGTCGAGAGGCGCTGGGGCTAGAATCAAGAACTCTTGCATGTGTGGTGCTGCCATGGCTGCAAGCCAGAGGGCTCATGGGGCTGGGCTCTGCTGTTATTCTCAAAAGTGTCACAACCAACCCACGTAGCCTAGCAGTCCCCTTACACCCGGAAGGATTCCAAGTCAGCATGGGCTTTACTTGGTCCAGCAAAGACAGCTTCTCTGTGTCCACAGTTAGTTCTGAAATTCAGCACTTCCAAGAATAAACCACCAATATTTATTGTTGCCAGGGAAGCTAGAATCAAGGCTTGAATGGAGCTCCTTAAAACACTAGTCCTTCTTTTAAAGCACTTATGTGCTTCAACCTTATCTCCTCCTTGTCCTCTCTTATGCCCTAATTCTTGTTCTTTCCACTTAAGCTTATATTCTGCCAATTTTTGTCTTTTTCTACCACTCTCATACCCATGCCTTTTCTATTCTCGAAACAGCCTCCTCCCCTCTAACAAGCAAGCTAAAACAAGGCATGCATCTATCTAATTTTAATAAGGAAGATTTAAATGCAGCTTGGCTTCCATTGTCTGTTACTTTAGGCATGTTTCTTCACATACATACTTCTATATACTTCAGAATATTTTTATGTTGTTATTTTAGGCTTTGTACTGAAATACAGTGTGTGTGTGTGTGTGTGTGTGTGTGTGTGTATACACATTTTAAAATTTAAAAACTGAAAGCCCTGTGTACCAAAAATAGTCCAAGTCCTACACCAAGACAAGCCAGTATGCATACAAATTATTAAAAAGTGTGAAATAGTTTTGTATAATTAATTCAGCTTCTGTTAGTCCCTGAATGGCAAGGAGCTTTTGCAGGGTCCTGTCCTCTGATAACTCCAGCACATTTTCAAGTCTGACTTCACAGCAACAGAAGGAAGAAAGTTAAAGAAGAAAAGGCTTCCAGGATGCAGAATTCCATGCAGCACCACACTTCTGCAGAATCCTAAAACCCAAGTTCCAGATGCTTCCTGTCACTGCGTTTCTCAGCCACTTCTGCAACTCCACCAAACAGTGAGGTCTCCAAGGATATTTCAATGGGAAGTGTGCTTTCCATTTCAGAAGAGACTTGACGCAAGAAGGGAGACAGGAAGCCCAAGACACTTCCTCCACCTCAGAAGCCATTTATGCACTTTGTCCAAAGGCTGTCACCTTCTGGACTGCATCAGAAGAAATGGGTAGCCTATCCTTCTGAGGAAACGTTGTCCTCTGAGTGGGGCATTTTTTGTGATTTGTATGGTGAAAGGCAAATCTCTTGAAAATTAGGGGATTTCAGGAAACAGTGTGGTATGATTGTGGGTGGAAAGAAGGAAAGTAAACTGTAATTGCACAATATTATGCTCCTTGCAAAGGAGGCACACTTCTTCTAAGCTCATCACTGAAGACCAAACCTGCCTTCCTCGTTCCAATGTCTGAGAAAAGCCCAGTAATACTATTAGAAGCAAGGCATTACAAAACACACTCACACAGGAAGAGAGGATCTCCTTCCTCTGTTGGATTTCTTCCCAATCACCGGCGTTCCAAAGTGCTCTGGGTTTGTTAGTGGCAGTTGGTCAAGTGTCTGGGAGAGGAAGGGGAAAATATGACAACTTGACAACTTGCTAATTTTCCAGTTAAAAGAAGAGTGTTAAGTTTACAGCTTCAGAGTGAAACAGCCTTACCTCACTTTCTGCAAAGTGCCTCTCTCCCTTCAGACACAACGATGTCCGTCTCAAAGTCCTTTCATCACCGTCATCAAAAACTAAACAAAGCCAAACCAATAAAATTACATAAAAGGAAAAACCACTTTATTTGCAAAGGCAAGTAAATGGAAACTGCAAATTATTCTTGTTATGTGAATATATTTAGTGCCCCCAATACTGTGGTGCCCCGCAAGACGAATGCCTCGCAAGACGAAAAACCCGCTAGACAAAAGGGTTTTCCATTTTTTGAGGCGCTTCGCAAGACGAAAACGTCTTGCGAGTTTTTTCCCTCCCCCCTTTTTCTAAGCCGCTAATAGCCGCTTAGCCGCTAATAGCGCTAAGCCGCTAAGAGGGATGCTTTGCAAGACGAAAAAACCGCTAGACGAAGAGACTCGCGGAACGGATTATTTTCGTCTTGTGAGGCACCACTGTAGTCTCATTTTTGAGCTGCTGTTACACCATTGTTTGCATTCCATCATACACATTTTCTGCTCATTTTTTCTTATGGAATATTCCAACTAGTGATGAAAGCTTTCTTGTAGTGGAACAGCATGTGAAGGACATATGCTTAGATGTTGTAAAGCCAGAGAGAAAGCACGCATGTACAAACTGAAGATCAATATGCAACGATCACCTCAAGCAGCCTATTGGAAACAATGCTTCACCATTCCAGCATAGCGCGACAGATCAAAGCATTATAAATTTACAGCCAGCCAGTGTGGTATAGTGGTTAGAGTGTAGACTAGGACCTGGAAGACCAGGATTCAAACCCCCACTTCCCCATGACATTCACTGTGTGGCCTTGGGTCAGTCACTGACTTTCAGCCTAACCTACCTCATAGGGTTGTTGTGGCATTAAATGAGGAGGGGGAGAACTGTGTATGAGGTTCTTGGAGGAAACAGTGAAATATAAAAACTATAAATAAATAAACATTAATTCTCCCAAGTATGCTGGGGTCAAAAATCATCTAAGCCGCAATGTATAATCATTCTTTTTTAATGTTGCCGGCATAAAAATGCTTGAAGCATTTTTTATACAACCACTCAGGGTGGGCCTACTGAAAATAACTGACATTACTAAATTAGGCCCATTAATTTCAATGGGCCTACTCTGAGGAGAACTTGTTTGGATAAACTGCGTATCTTGAGCTGAGCCAAGTGCGGCATCTCATACATAATTGTACATAGGGAATACAGGAGAGTGAATGTCAACTATCCAACTGTTGGAATCGCCTTTCCATCTTGACAGCCCCTAGAACAAGCATTTCAACTCCTAACTGAGCCCCTAACCAAAGTCTACAACCTAAATGTTGCACTTTAAAACACACAGGCACCTCCTTTCAAAGCACAGGAATGCTCTTTACCAGAAAACCAGCAACATGAACAAATCTACCACAGCCTAGGCTGCAATTTCCAGCTGCCGGAGGTGGGGGAAGAGGAGAATGGGAACTGCAAGCAGCAAAGAATGTCCACAATAAGGACAGCAGGGGAAAAAAGAATGGGGTAGGTGCTGAGGGCAACTTGGTTATGATCCAGTGGAAGAAACAGTGAAAAAACTGAGCCCTCTGGGCATTTCCTCAGTATTGCTGCACATTTGTTCAGGACTGAACAGAAACCACTTCCAGTTTCTAAGTTGTAGCAGCCAAGGCAATTGGCTTAAAGGTTAAGCAAGGATGGAAAATCTCTCTTCAGCAGCCACATGGGATTTTTTTTTTCTGCCTAGGGGCAGAGGAAATACACCACTGATCTTGGAATTGCATGATCGCTTCATTTAATCAAAGTCCCGATTTTTGACACGTGAAGAGCTGCTGGGGTGAAGTGTTATGTCACTGATGTTCCGAGCTGGTGCAGGGCTAAGTCTTCAAATCAGAAAGATTAGTTAAATGAAAGATAAGCCAAACAATGTGTTAAATCTGCTTTGATCCTGCCTTGAAGGAGCTGCAGCCTACTTTTGGATCTCAAGGCTACTTCACACACTGAAATTGGAATCCGCACTATGAGTAAGCTGTGTGTTGCCAGGTAAATAACTTTCTCCCTGTGCAGGTGCGACTCTTGGGAATGCCTCATAAGATGGAAGTGTTTTGCTAGTGACCCTCCTGCAGCAGCACCCCAAACAAACAACTCCCTGCTGCCACAAACTAACTTTCTAAGCAGAATTGGGTGTATCAAAAACCAATGATGTTTCTAAGGGCACAGGAAAGGATAATGGTGCATTATGAACAAGTCATAGAATCACAAAACTGTATAGAGTTGGAAAGGGACACTGAGGGTTATCAAGTCTAACTCGCTCTAGACTAGAATGTTTCCTTACAAACAAGAAAGTAAAAGGTAAAGGTAAAGGTACCCCTGCCCATACGGGCCAGTCTTGACAGACTCTGGGGTTGTGCGCCCATCTCACTTAAGAGGCCAGGGGCCAGCGCTGTCCGGAGACACTTCCGGGTCACGTGGCCAGCGTGACATCGCTGCTCTGGCCAGAGCCAGAGCCAGAGCCAGAGCCGCACACGGAAACGCCGTTTACCTTCCCGCTGGTAAGCGGTCCCTATTTATCTACTTGCACCCGGAGGTGCTTTCGAACTGCTAGGTTGGCAGGCGCTGGGACCGAGCAGCGGGAGCGCACCCCGCCGCAGGGATTCGAACCGCCGACCTTTCGATCGGCAAGCCCTAGGCGCTGAGGCTTTAACCCACAGCGCCACCTGCGTCCCTACAAACAAGAAAGTATGTCGCTGCAAATTCAACTTAAAAAAAAAAAAAAAAGAATTAAAGTTGTTGGACTCCCAACTCCCATCATCCTTGACCACTGGCTGTGCCGACTGCAGCCGACAGGACTTGGAGATCAACAACATCTGGAGAGCCACTGGATCCCCTCCCCTGGTGCAGGTTATGAGGGCAAGGAGCCAAAAGGTAACCAAGCACCACCACTATATTTGAGCTAACATTTATTCAAATACTGGCTCTCATTTCGCCTGAAAGCTTGGTCCCAGCCTGTTTCCCTCGTCTCAGCTGACAGCACAACACACCATACTAAACAAAAATAAAAATAAAAATACAGAATTGGAACACTTAGTTCTTCGAATATATGACTTTTAGATTTTTTAAAAAATTTAAGGTTTGGTTCTTTTTATGAATTGGAATAATAAAGGATGAATTATGAGAAATACTGCCATTTCCTGAGTCAGACGTATAAGGAAAAAGCAACAGATCTAATCCTTTATCAGAAAGGATTTGAAATGGGGAGAGACATCCCTTTGATCATGGCTCCCATTGCTGGCTGTTTCTTTATGTGGGGTCCACACTGAGCAATGAGGAAAGGAAGAGGTGCTGGACCACTGGCTATCTCAATATGTGAATCTGGAGTCACTTCACACTTGGTCCCTCTATGTGCAGTTTATGGGCGACAGTGTTCCATGCCACACACACAACACAACATGCAGGGCCTGTTCCCTTGATCTGCCCATTACTACTGGAGGCAGGTCACATGCCTGGGCTATTTTCAAATGTTACGCTTGGAGGAGAGGCAAGGACCGCACATATACAGCAGGGGTCATGTGTGTAGTAAAAACTGCTTCCGCACAGCCCTCCTGCTGCTGCAAGGAACTACAGGGTAGGAACCCATCACTCTTCTACTGCATCAGTTTTCCCTATTCCAGCCAGCACTCCAGAGACACTGCAGTAGAGAAAAGCTGTGCTTTCCAATGGTATTTAATCCACCTGTTTTAAAAAGGAAGTTCTACTTCTATCTGACATAGTGAAATCAAGCAACAGTAATTTAGTAATTTAGCATTATGTCACAGATATAGTATCTTCCATCCAATTTCTACCAGTCTCACTGGTACTACGAAGAGGGTGTTCAAGCATCTGGTTCAAGCATTTTATTTTAAAAAACCACACTTCCATTGTATCACCACCCACTCTTTCCTCCCAGCTAAGTATTCCTTGCTGTTCTAAATCTCCTTTCTTTTTAATCTACTTCACATGCAGCCTACTTCAAATTAAAGCCTCCCTGAGCATGACCTTTTCAATACACTTAACTGTTCTTAAAAGAGTACATTGACAAGGAGCCATGAAAATTAAAGATTCCTAGAAGAACAACTGACAAGAGCTCAGTGCCACTGTTTTGCTCTCTTATTAACTGCTCATGCAGATCCAGCAGAATCCGGCCATATTTTTCCCACCAAAACACACACATCAAAGATAGTAAATGCTACTCTGCTTCCAGGCTGCATCTTTAAAATTTGCAAAGCACTTCATACCTATACACCTGAAAGTTAGCTCAGTAGCATCACCACTACAACATTTCCCTTACTGAAACATACAAAATGCAAAGTGCAACAAAACACAGGAGAACAAGAAATAAGAGAACCGAATAAGCATTCTTATTAAACTTAGTTAGTCCCCTTGTTTGGAAGTTTTATGATTAGAGCAAGAGTGGACAACGTAGTCCTCAACTACAATTCCCATCATCCCTGACCACTGACCATGCTGGCTAAGGCTAATAATAATAATAATAATAATTTATACCCCAGCCACTCTGGGCGGCTTCCAACCGAATATTAAAAACAATACAGCGTCAGACATTTAAAACTTCCCTAAACAGAGCCGCCTTCAGTTGTCTTTTAAAAGTAAAATAGTTGTTTATTGCCTTGACATCTGCTGGGAGGGCGTTCCACGGGACAGGTGCCACTACCGAGAAGGCCCTCTGCCTGGTTCCCCATAACCTTACTTCTCGCAGCGAGGGAACCGCCAGAAGGCCCTTGGCGCTGGGCCTCAGTGATGGGAGCTATTGCCCAAGGACACCTGGAGGGCACCAAGTTGGCAAGCCCTGAGATCTCAAAAGGACATTTTATTCTTATCACCATTTCTATACTGTACCACCAAGGGGCTCAAGGCTGTGTAAAAGCCCCATGGCACAAAAACACACACAAAACCAAACAAACCCTCACACAATGACACACAAAATCCCCGCAGCAATGCTTTAAAGTAAGCTAGTCTAAGAGACAGCAACTGGATCATAGTTAACACATTGAGCTTTACGGTTAAGCAGGGTTTTAAACACAAACCTCCCTATTCCCAATTCAGCATTCTAACTACTACAACACTCTGATTTATGTGTGACAATTAGGGGACATGGGTACACATTTCAGAAAAATTTCAAGTACACTCCTGACTACAACTATCAGTCCCATATAACAGATGATGGGACTGAGAGACTTAGGGGACACCTTTCATGTTCATGGTTGAGGGAAGAACTGAACTCAATCTCCTAGAGTCTGAATCTGTTGCCTTCCAGAGATTGTTGGGCTCCATCCAGCTCCCCACTTTCCTGACCGTTGGCCATTCTGGCTGGTGCTGATGCAAGTTGGTAGTCACCAAATCAGGTGGGGGGGGGCAACAGCTCCCCCCCCTCCTCTCCCATAGCACTCACGTCAGATAAGCATGCAGCTGTAGCCAGTTATGCCTCCTAACAATCAGCAACGATTTCCCCCCAAAGTTGGATACGGCAAATTCATGCTGGAGAGAGAGGAGAGCTCCCAAATTGAAGCCCACTAACACAACCTACCTCCTTAACAAGGAAGAAACAATCCAATTGCCACACAGAGTCTGAGGGCCAGTCTCTGGCAAAATTAAAAGACGTTTATCAGTTTATGATAACACTGGTGCCCTGCTAACAACAGCTGGCTTAAATGCTGGCTCCAGCTACCTGCAGTTAACAAATGAAGGTTTGTTCTTAGTAAGGAACAAGCATTGCCTTCGCACCGGTCCGTGTGAGGCAGGCCCAGAGGAGTTAATAGGGAAGGCCTAAGATTTTCTTTTCCTTTAACACTGTTTGCAGACTGAGAAAAAAGCAATTGACACAAATCTACAACATTGAGTTAAAGGTGCTTAGGGTGTCAATAACTCACTCCATATTTTGTAGCTTTCCCCCATCCCTAACCGTATGTAGTTCGACTGATTTATACTATGCAGCAGTTGCATCTGGTCAATACACTAACCCATGTTTTAAGGAAGGGTAAGCAAGATGGAGCCATGTGGGTGTTGTATGACTCCTAACTCCTCTTAGCCGCAGGCAGCGTGGCTAAAGGTTAGGGATTATGGGAGCTGTACCATCACATCTGGAAGGCACTATGTTGGCTACCCGTACTTTGAGAGATAGCAGCTTAGATTTCCATTCAGTTACTGTATAGAACTGCTTTCTGTCTGTCAGCAATCAGGAGCCCTGTCAAATCTTTGACCAGTGGTCCTTATGGCTTTTATTCTCTCTTTCAATAATAAAGAACTATGAACTGCTTGCCTCCCTATCTGTCTTCCATTTCGGAGATTTTGCCACCCAAGTGCTCACAAGCAGGGCATGAAGATGATCAATCACCCCTTATTTGGTATTTAAAGGTATATTGCTGCTGTCCATCTTGTGGTCATGAATTCCATTTGAACTATGTAAACGTTACTCCAAGTCAAGTGAGAGTGACCCAAATGTCAGCATCTCTTGCAGTGTGGAGGCTGGGCTGCGGCTAAAATAGAAAATTTAAGTTCCACAGATCTTGCAGCATTCATCTTTGGGCCACGGCCAATATTTTTTAGAACTTGCTTACCAGAAGGAATGATTCTGGCTTGGATCCTAAGTTAGCCTTTTCTCAACCTTCTGGGAAGGTTTTCGGAGAGTGCAAGAAATTGCAGGCAGAAATCGAGGAAGTTCTCCTCCCACTTCTGCCTGCAGAAGCATCACCTGAGCAGAACTCCACTCGGGGGAAGATCCCACCAGCCACAACAAACTCTGAGACACTGATTTCCCCTTGCATACGTGTCACCACAAAAAGTGTGCATTCATTCCTCAATGCTTTCCTTAGCATTTTCTTACTCTCACCACAACCAAACCACCTTTGTTCAAGTGAAGACAATTATTCATTGAGGCTACAATTCTATCCACATGTATTCCAGTTTAGGACAAGAACCTAGGTATCCACCTGGAAACCAGAGACCAGCTGTTAAATAGAGAAAATGCTGGTCTATCCAAGAAGCTGCTGGCCCTGCTCAATATGACAGTAAACATGGACCAGAGTGAAATTAACCAAACCAGAACCTTCATATTCCACATAAAGCAGTGTCAGTATCTGCTTAAAGGCACACACACAAGCTATTTCCAGAGGCAGGTAATATTTTAACACATATCCCTGCAGCCAGGCAAAGTACAGATACACTTTCCTGGAGCTTTTGTAAAGGGGGACAAAAGCCAAACAATTTAACACATGAAACCCTGTGAAGTTTAGTTAATACATTAAGGCTTACCAAAACACACTTTCCAGTTTTAAGTCAATTTTCAATTCTCAGTGCAGTGCAGGAAGCCAAAATTTGACTGCCACTACATTCTTGTCCTTGACACTTGCATGAAACAGCCCTAGAACACTTTTAAGCCATTCTTCCAGAGAATAATATTTACTCAAGAATTAAGTATGCAAAGGACTTGCAGAACTTCTTGAAAGAAGCAACTTACAAATAAGCCTTTGTTCAAATGGGATAAAGTTTATTTAAAATCCATGCCGTTATCTCAACAACAATATGTTGGGCATTCTAAACTTGCAAATCCTCTTTATTAAAAATAACAGCATTACAACTTAATTTAAAGTCCAGTGACAAATATTTAAAATACTGTTATGTTTTCTTTTACAAGACACTGTTAACAATTCTCAGGTGGCAGAGGGCAATATGAATAAGCAAAGTTATCCATTACCAGATCAGACCGCGAATCCATCTAACTCAAAATGATCTACCATAACTGGCAGCAGTTCTCCAAAATCCAGGTCTCTCCTTCATCTCCCAATTATGCTGAAAATGCTAGAAGAAATGCTAGAAAAGGTATTTAGGGTCCCTGAAACAATTTCTAAGTTCCTGGGCCACAATTGTCAGTCCAAAGGCACAGAAATGCAAAACATGCCAAAACCAATTCTGCAATTTCTTTAAACTTTAGGAGTGATGCTCAGGGCAGCCAAAGGAATTATGTTCTCCAATATTTTGTTGCTATGTAAACACAATTACACTTGAAAAACAATGTCATTCAGCAAACTGTTCTCAGCTTGTTAACTTATTTTAACACAGAAGTTAAAAGAAAATCCACTGCCTTGGCCTTTATCCCTTCCAGAAGCCTTGCTAGTGCCACGCAAATTACTGGTCTCTCTGCTCATACATACGTATGTTTATTATTTGTGACCTACAAGGGGGAATCCCAAAAGCAATCCTTAGCCCCAATGACAAGAAGGCAAATGCCTGTTTCTGAGGCTAAGTACAGCCATATCAGAAAAGACAAAACTCACAACAATCCATTGCTTCTCTTGTCTCTCCTATTCAAAAGTATCTCCTACAGTATGAAGGTACAGCCATTAAGCATGACACTTATGGAGGTGCTTAGTGTAGCTGGTAAAGATGAGCCCTAGGGAAGTAGTTTACACTTAACTTTTCTAAACTTTATACACACAGAGGCTGAGCTCCTAACTCAAAGCCTGGCATCCTCAGGCCAGAGGTGGGGAACCTGTAGCCCTCCAGATGGTGTTGGACAAACTCCCAACAACCCCAGCCAGCACAGCCAATTGTCAGGAATGATGGGAATAGTACTCTAGCAACATCTGGAGGACCAGAGGTTCTCCATCCCTTACAAAACAGAGCAGCTCCACATGAAGCACCTGTTGCTTAACCACACCATTTCAGTCTGCAGGCAGGAGAAATCTAAAAGTTGATAGTCTGGTACGTTTTGGGGAGCTGTTTTCAGCATAATTGGGCATTTGTACAACGGACCCACAAGCCCTATCTGAAGTAGTACAGTCCATCTACTGATCATGGATTAACTCAACAACCCAGCAGACACATTTGATGTACTGCTTTTTAATGCTGAAGAGACCACTATGTAAGCAGCCTGGACCTTTTTTAGCCCAAGGGTCACATTCCCCTCTGGGCAACCTTATGGGAGCCACACGGCAGTGACAGGCAGAGCAGAGGCAATACTAGGTGCAGAAATAAATGTGTTTTTTTGCTACTGCAGAGTTGGTTAGTGTCTTCACACTCACACATCCCTCTCTATCCAAGAAAGCAAGTATTACTATCACCATTAGAGTTCAAGGACACATTACAGCCAGGCAAAAGGATTCATGCAGGTATTTTAGTTGGCTCCATGTCCCCCCCCCCCAAGTTCTAAGTCATTGTTAAACATTTGGCAATATTCCTTCTATACAGACTCCATATTTTATTGGGAAGTTTAAAAAGTCATAAGAGATCTGCTCAAAAACCGCTGTGCATCTGGGACAGAGAAGAAATCATGTATATCTTAGTGCCTGTGAAATCTAGTGTGGCACAGAAATCTACTTACCTACAGTATACCAGCTTGCATCTGTCAGTTTACTGACAGTGGCCTCTTGAAACGATCCATCAGACATCTTGGTTTCAACAGTTGCACCAACCTATAATGTTAGAAATCACATTCAGTTCCTCGTACAGATCAACACCCTAATTTTAAGCCCAACAGTCCCTAAGTGTTCCTCAACCTTTTGACAACTAAGGCACTAGTTTTGCTCCCCTAGATTTGAATTTGGGGCATGCTTACATGTACTTCTTTTTGATTTGCTTTCAGAACGACAAGTCAGCATCCTGCATTTAAGTGTGGGATAGCCGCCTGTATACTTGCTTCCTTTGCCCATTCAGCCACAGTTAAGGGTGTGGCTCTTGCTGTGTGGGATTATCAGCTGCTGTGCAGTTTGTGCCTCCTTATGCCCTCCATCAGGATGACACCACTGCTCATCGAGCAGCAGAGGGAATAATAGTTGTTTGGGAACTTCCCACTTCACACAGAGCAATGCATGCATCCAACACACTTTTTTCTTAGCAGACATTGACTCTCCTCTCAGCAGTAAAGAAGCTAATGCCCTTGGATGTTGCACTTAAAGGCTTTTTATTTCAATGGCACTTAAGTGTGTAATGACTGTCCTCTGAAGTGGGACCTGGATGTGTTTCATTGTCAGCTGCATAGTCTGTACTATCACGGAACCAAGACTGAAAATTATCCCTGAAAATTATCCCATGGAAGGCCAAGCCTTTGGACCCAGAAACTTTGTATCAAGTTTCTGAAGTGAGGAATGGTTACATAAACATTGCACTGAAATATTCTACTTTATGCAGTTTTCATTTCGTAGATAATTTCTTCCTCCGTTTTTTGACTGAACTATTTTTAGATCTTCACTTTAATCTTTCAGCGAAAAAATATATGTGCATGAATGTGAGAACTAAAGTCAAACAGGAATGCTGCTGTCATTTGGCTTACTCTGAATCAGGCATTTAAATGCACAGGTTTTTGAATTTACTGATAACTTTTGAAGAAAACATGCATACATACCCTTAAAGGTCCTTTCACTTGGTCATCTTGCACCAACTGTGTTGAATTATCCTGTTTTAAGATCACCTGCATATTTTGAGAGGGATTTTAAAGAAAACAATTTTACTTGCAAAGAGGTTGAAAAATGCATGTCATTTACTGTGAGATTCAACATCAGCCCACTTGAGCAATGGACTTTCATGTGTGCACACAAGACTTTTATGCGCCAGTAGGTTGCTCCCTAAAGTATGCCCCAGCAGCTATGGGGACTTTCCAGATCCGACTGGGGGTGGGGACAGAAGAGGAGGAAATCCCAACATGCACATTGTTGTGACATCAGATCTCACCCTATATGCCAGCATGCAGAGTAGAACATTATTCTAAGTAAGATTTTTCAAACATGGAAGTTTGCTTTTATTAAAAGCATTCAAATAAAACGGCAGCACAACTATGGAAGAAATTGCAAGAAATTTAATTTCACGCTATCAATTGAGTATATGGTATTTATAATAATAATAATAATAATAATAATAAGAAGAAGAAGAAGAAGAAGAATAAGAATAATTTATTATTTGTACCCTGCCCATCTGGCTGGGTTTCCCCAGCCACTCTGGGCGGCTTCCATAAAAACCAAAAATACACTAAAATATCACAGATTAAAAACTTCCCTGAACAGGGCTGCCTTAAGATGTCTTCTGAATGTCAGGTAGTTATTTATCTGGTTGCCAAGTCAGGTCAATAAATGATCTGGGGACGGGGGACTCCAGTGATGTTTCCTTAGTAAATCCATTTTTTACATACAGTGCAGTACATTGAAACTCTTGACACGAATCAAAGAAGAACACATTTTAGCTGACTGAGGTTTATGCCACAATAACAGGACAATCATACACAGGATGTCCCATTATGGTCACAGGGACTTGAAAGTGGGCACAAGACTGCAGTCTAAATCTGTGAGTCTTTTGAAAGGTGCCATGAGACTATTAATTGTGAGGCAAAATACCAACATGATCATGGCTTCACATGCAACTGATCCATTAACTCAGATCCATTAGAGATTTGCTTTCTCTTGATCAATGACTAAGCAAATCACAATTCCTGCTACACCAGCAACTTAGCCATAAGTCTGTCTCTTTGATAACACAGCAGATTACACCAATTAGAAAGCTCTCTTAACGATCCAGTGACTGTAGACCCGTGCACTCCATTGCTAGAAGATACCCTTAATGGAAACACTTCAGAAATGAATGTATTTTTAAAGCTGAATTTCTAGATACCATACAGGTGAAGCCTATGAAGGGCTCGTCTTAATCCTTACCCATTTCAGCACTTACAAAAAAAGCCCCATCAAATTTATAGTAAGCACAAATTGTTATTGATTTTTCTTTTTTCAAGCAAAAGCAAAAACCCTGCTCTTCAGCAAAGATAGAATCCTAAAATGAAGCTGCACACATCCAAGGAGAAATACAGGGTTTTCCTGATTCTCTCCCCAACCCCAATGCCGTAACACTTATTTGGACCAGAAGAGAGAAAATAAGTGGGGTTTCTTACTGCTGGAAAATAAATGATGCTACCTTACATTTTGGCTTTTTATTTCCTCAGGGTGCCCTATTGGGCTGGGCTTCCTTAGCAGCAGGATGCATGCACTTTCATGCAGAAGGTCCCCGGGTCTCTAGATAAAAGTATCTAATGAAATAGGTGATGTGAAAGACCTGTGGCTAATGCACTGGCATTAGTGCTCTCTCTTACCTTGACTTTCACCAGCCTTTTTACTGTCTTAATTTTTGCCTCGCAGAAGGCACCCCGGTATTTGGCACTGACATCAGTCCCAACTGTCAGGTAGGCAGGCTCATCTGCTGCCTGAAGAGAAAGAAAAAATGGTCAAAGGGTGGAAGCATTCAAGGACACTTCTCAAGGTTCAGATCCCTTGGCACAATTTTAAGGTTAATCGTAACGAAACCACGATGAAAAACTTTTAAGCCTACAGGAAGTAACTGACAGACTAAGACCTGCCACTGGCAATTAGTGGAGTTGCATATACACACAGGTTTACTCTGACCCAACAAGTCTTTAGAATCTATTGTGATTTATTTAGTTTATCCATTCAGAAAAAAACTCTAGTCACCAAAAAGAGAAAGGACCTGGTTCTTGTGTTTTGCTTTTACTAAGATAGCATATAGATGAATCCAAATCTTTATACCATTTGTCATCTACTATTTGGACAGCAGCTTACAGTGACCAATACTTAACAGTACACGCTGGAAAGACTAAAAATAATCCTACAAGAATGTGTATTTCTGCAAGATGGATTATACGCTCTGAAGTCTTTGGAGAAGTGCATGGTACTCAAACACTGCAGTTGTAAACAAAAAATTTGACAGCTGCTGCTTCAGCCAATGGATTTTAAGTCTTACTGGCCACAAGTGGTTTCTCAGGCAGACATACCAACAGTCAAACTTTTTGTTTTGGAATACATTTCTCATATACAGTTGAAAGAAAAAGAAACAAGCCCAATTGTTGTTTAATGAGGATAGAATGCAACACTAATTTTCCTTAGTTTCTTGTTCACTTTTTCCAAAAGCTGCACCCCCCAAAAAAACAAGCACCTGGATACAGAACAGCAGAGGTTAACAAAGTTTTAACTGCTGATACAACACTGGATCATTTGCCAGCTTAACAGCCCATTTATTAGAAAATACTTTAACAGCACATTTCAACAGGGTAATTCCCAGGTAAGTGTGCATTAGATTGCAGCATTAGTCTAACAATTAGGACTTAATTCATTAGAAAATAAGTATAAGGCAGTGTCTTATGTACTTTCACTTTGATCAACTTTGACCATACTTCTGTTCAATGAATTAGCATCATTGAATAGTGACCTTTTTAATGACAAGTAATAACTAACGAACAAGTAGCACTGAATGCCTCATTTCTTTCCAGAGCTGGAAAGTAGCTTCCCAGTGAGTACACATAAGTAAAACAAAATTCTTGCCACCATTTTGGAATTGCAAAGCTTATGTAAGTTATAAACATTTTCTTCCATGCTTTGCATGCAGAAGGTCCCAACTTCAATTTCCAGTATCAGGTAGCATGAAACAGAAATGACCTCTGCCTGAGATAGTGGAGAGCCAGTACTAGCCTAGATGAATCAATAATTTGACCTGGTGTGAGGCAGCATCCTATTTTATGCTATTGTATTTCTATACTGTAATATTAAATTGTTCACTGGGTTTGCAGACATATGTGGCTGTTTAGCAAAAGGCAAGCTTCCTTAGCAGTGGCATATGAACCATATTTGACTAAATATGTATTCAACAGGATGATGTACTTTTAACACTGAAGGAAAATAATACACAATCATTGACAGGATAGAGAACTGAAGAGAAGGGAAAACTGAGAAGTTGAGAAACAGATTTACCTTCATCTTTGAAGGTTATTTGAGGGATTCCAGCTCAAAAGTTTTCTTTTTACCACAGTTGAAGAAAAATCTAGAAAACAAGGAGAAAATGGTAATATTCATACATGTAATTATAAAAAAGTGACAGAACTGAAGAGCAAGAAATTAAACTATGAAGTCAGTGGTCAATTATGAAAACACAACCCTCTCCTTAGTGTACACAACGCAGAACTTCTGCATCTGTAGAACACTCACTCCAGGCCTCATACTGGCAAGGAGAAGGAAAGTGCTGAAAAGTAGTAAGTGGGCAATTTGGAGTTCTGGTTGAGAAGCAGCTGATGCTGCTACCTTCTCTCTATTTCAGCTCCCTCTTGCTCATCTCTGCGTCCCCCGTCAGTAACTGTCATCCAGCCTTTTCTCTTCAGCCTGTCAAGAAAAGAAACTCTAAGGCCACGGAGAAGACATTCACTTAAAGGAAGCAAGAGGATGATCAAGAAACAGGAGCAATCCCAAGAAGCCAGGATCTTCAGCCCCCCTCTTAGCTTCCTCAAATCTGAAAAGACAGACAAGAATATATCTGAAGGTAAAAATGCTGCCTGGCAAAGGGGAGGCTGACAGGCCAGTCAAATGCAGACACACCCTCCATTTACGACTTCCAGCTTGATCCTCTGTATGTTTACTCAAAAGTATGTACTCAGGTGGGACTTGCACCCAAGGGTGCACAGGGCTGCAGCAAGTTGTCGGCAACATCCCCTCGACCGCTTAGCAAAATCACTCTTTTGCCTTTCCTGGCTGAAAAGCACCTCGGACCTTCTTTCCCCACCCCTTGCACTTAGTTCCCACTCCGATTCACATCCAGGCCTCGCTCCAAACAAGCCCCATTCCTTTTCAGCGCACTTCCCCATATGCCGAAGCCCTCCTCCTTCCGCCCCCAAGGGCGAAAACAAAATTCGTGCTGTGTTTTGGGAAACCTTCTCTTTCCCCTAAAGACTCCGAAAGGCAACACATTCCCAACCCCCCCCCATTAAAAAACTCAGCCCTCTTCTAGGCCTTGGCCTCTGTGAACCCCCCTCGCCTCCCGGCCCACCCCGACTGCCCCCCAACACACAAGCCCCTCAGACCCCCAACCAAGGCGATGGCAAGGGGGGGGAGGACCCCTCCAACCCCCCCCCCCGAGGCAACTGACGAAGGGCTTTCTTTCTGAGGGGGGGGGGAGAAGGGGAAAGAGAAGTCATGGGAAGGAGGCCCGCCCCGAGCTGAAGGGGGCCTCGTCCAGATGTGGCGGGGAAAGAGAGCCTGCTCCAAGTGTGCGGCAAGAGGAAGGAGGACTTGGCCGGGGTGTTGGGGCTCCTCCGTGAGGGGAAGGAGGCAGAAGGCAGCGCTCGAGAAGCAGCGGCAGGAGGAGGAGGAGGAGGATCCCGCCCGGGCCTCCCGCAGCCTCCGGAGGGGATCCCGAGTTCCAGCGCGGAAGGTCCCCTGCCTTCCCTCCAAGCCCGGCCAGGCCCCCTCAGCCCCGCCACCAACTCACCGCCGACGAGGATCCGGCGGCGGCGGCGGCTGCCCCGTTTCCTTCCTCAGGTGTAAGACGTGGGCGCGTCTCCGCCGTCCGACCCCGAGCAGGAAAGAAGCGGCGGCGGCGGCTGAGGCGGCGAAGGACGACGACGACGACGACGACGGAGCGAGCGAGCGAGCGAGCGAGCGGCGGCAGCGGGGAGGGAGGTGGGGAAGGAGGACGGGCCTGTGGTCTGGCGCCTCAGCTCCGCCTCTTCCCCGCCCCCGGCAGCCCGGGCTGCCTCTGGCTCGCGCGCTCTGGCTCCCTGACGGGCGGCGGGCGGGCGGGCGGGACTCCCTCGCCCAGCGCTGCCGCTGCTGCTGCCTTGCGCGGCTCAACACCCAAATAACAAGCTGTTGAGCAGGATCTGCGCGGCGCGGCCTCCCATTGGCTCCTCCCCCCGCGGGGCCCCCTCCCCGCCCGTGACGCTCGAGGGGGCGCTCTGCCCCGCCCTGATCGGGCGCCGCGCACAGCTCCCGCCTTTCATTGGACTGCGGAAGGGCATTTCTCCGCGACGCGATTGGGCGGCCGCTTTCCTCCGCCCCCGACTTCTTCTTCTTCTTCTTCTTCGTTTCCCCGCCCCCCCCCACCATCATCAAAGACTTTTCATTGGTCCAAACCGAGGAAGGGCGAAGCGCCGTTGGACGGCCGGCGGCTTAAAAAAGGGAGTTAAGTCAAAGTTTCCACCCGCCCCGCCTCCCTAGGAAGCGAGCGAGAGGCCTGCAGGGACCGGATGTGAAGCGCCGCGAGGCGATTGGAGGAGGACTTGGCGGGGCAGGAATCTGAGGAGCGGGTGGGCGGGGCGGGGGAAAATGAGCAGGAGGATTGGCGAGAGGTGATTGGCTGCCCGCGCCTGTCTCATGGAAACGGAAAGGAGGAGGGCGGGGCCAACAGAAGCTTGCGGAGGCGGCGAAGGGAAAGCCGAGTCCTAAGGCGCATGCGTCCTCCGGCCGTCAGGGTTTCATTATTTTTTTCCTCCCCATCGCCTTCGCCCGGCGCCATTTTGTGCGCTCTTCAGTCACGTCTCGGTCCCATTTCGTTGAGAGGGCTGGAGGTGAAGGGGTGCTGAGGAGCGGCTCCGGCGGAGGCCTGAGGTAAACGAAGCCGAGGTAGGTGTGGGTGCGGTGAGGCCTTTTAATGTGTGTGGCGGGGGAGAATGCGACCTCCGTCCGTTGGCTTAAAAACAGCCCTATTTTGTGTGGAGAACGTCGAGGGGCGAGGAGGGCCGCGAGCCCCGCGACCGTTACCGCGGAAAACTGCCTCAACGGGCCGAGGTAAACGTTGCGTAGTGGGGCGGGGCTGCGGACCGGAAGCCGAGTGTGACGTCAGGCCTTGCGCAGCCGCCAATAAGGGGGCGGGGCTTCCTCTTCCGGGTTTCCCTCCTCGCTCTTCCTTTTGATTGAGCAGGGGAGTGAAGTTTACCCCCGCGAGGATCTGGGACGTGTTTCTTGAAAGTGCTTAATGGCTGTACCTTCCTCGTGAAAAGGGCCTTGTCGTAGCCCTTCTGTAACGTTTTCAGTTTTTTTGCTCCAGTAGCTACCCGCAAACGCCCGACCATCCTGCGGCGCCTCAGGGGCGCTTTTAATGGAGAGGGATATGCATTTGTGGATCAGGGGCGCCGTCGTGAGATCTGCCCAGAGATCTGCGCGTGGAGGCTGCCCATAAAACAGCTGGGCCCTGCTCCATTGTGCTTAAACCCCCGCTGGCTGTTGGCTTACTCTCCACAATCCATGTATGCCTGCACCTTTCAACCTAGAATAGTATTTCTGTTGTCTGATGAAGAGGGGCTCTAGCCCACAAAAAGCTTCGGCTGTTGCCTTTCTTCAACTGTGCAGAATTAAAACATATTCTATTAAAGACTAGCTTGATTTCCTCTTCAGGATTAATGTTGTGTATTAGCTTTAATAGCACACTCCTAGTCATGTTTACTCATAAGTATGTGTGGTTAGCCCTGCAGCCGAAAAATTGTCCCAAGCAAAGGACTACTCTCAAGTCTAAATTCTGTATGCTTCTCTCTCCCTGCCCTCCCATACAGATAGATATATAGGTATCCATATCTCATACCTTCAATATGCCATGTGTGAGCCACTGCTCAATGTGGATTAAGAGATGTTTGTGCTGCAAAGGGCAGCAAGCTGTGCTTTCTTGTAGTGCAGACTTTTTGTGCCTGTGTTCTATTTCTAGTAAATGCAAGTTGGTCAGACATCCTGGTTTTTTTTAAAATGTTAAGTAGTTTCTGGTAGTCCGAACAGAAAATCTGCAAAGTTCTCCCACCTTGTCAAAAGGACCATTCTTTATAAACATGAAGAAGAATTAGGAATTTTGTGCTCTCCATCAACTTGCCAAGTGATGAAAAGAAGGTAGCTTCATAAGAGAGTGCTTTTTTGTCATCAGTAGAGTGGAAACTTCTGCCATGATGTATGAGTAGAGCTTTTTACTGAGGATTATAAGAGAATAAAATAAAATTTCACAAGGGCCTTGCAAGTACTAACTCTTGTCTTAGGATTCATGCTTCTTAAATCACTTTAGCCCATCTTTTATGTGCTTGTACGCTTTGCACTCCAGATGTCCTTATGAATGCACTGGTTGTTCAGGATGGTAATTATGGAACTAGGGGCAGTGTTCGAAACTCCCATGTTCTAGGCACATTTTGCGACAGAGAATTTCATAATCGCAAGCAGGTTCTGAGCTCTGGGCACAGTATTGTGCCTAAGATTTCAGATTAAACTTTGTACTTCCAGCAGTTTGAACTCCATCTTGTACCCCCCTTTCAAGAAGCACTTGTTTGATATTTGCAGGGGGATGTATGCCAGCACCTCCTTCACAGTATTTAAATTGTTTCAGTTAAGAAGGATTTGCATATTTGCAAGCAACATAATGTTACAGCAGTTTTCAAATCAGCACAAAAAACACTTGTGACATTTACAGAGCATGAGGTAGATATTCATCATGCTTTAGGCCGCATAGTCATCTTGTCATCTGTGACACACAAGTTGGAATGGGGTGGGGAGAGGATGTCCTTCCTCCTTTGTAATTTATCTTAATTTTGCCTACTGTGGCTAACTTGCTAGGTGTTTCTTTCTGTAGGTTGGATACAGAAAATACAGGACTGTTCATGAAAATTTTAGGCAGGGCTCCACAAATTATTGCTGGCCTTAGTAGTGAGCCATTTGTATTGGCCACTGGCTCCTCTCCTACACAGAATCCTATGGCACACATGGGGAGGAGCTGGGTCAGCTTTTCACTTACCCTGGGCTTTCAACACACTAGGAAACAGCAAGAGAGATAATAATAATAATAAATTTTATTTATATCCCGCCCTCCCCAGCCGAAGCCGGGCTCAGGGCGGCTAACAACACTAAAACAGTATGACATTATAAAACATTATAAAAATGAATTAAAATCAAAATTGATGGCAACCATAAACTAAAGTTTTGTAAAGATTGCCAGAGGAGGGGGTCAGGCTGCACCCTGACCAAATGCCAGGTGGAACAGCTCTGTCTTGCAGGCCCTGCGGAAAGATGTCAAGTCCTGCAGGGCCCTTGTCTCTTGTGACAGAGCGTTCCACCAGGTTGGAGCCGCAGCCAAAAAAGCCCTGGCTCTAGTTGAGGCCAGCCTAACCTCTCTGAGGCCTGGGACCCTCAAGGTGTTTTTATTTGAAGATCGTAAGTTCCTCTGTGGGGCATACCAGGAGAGGCGGTCCCGTAGGTATGAGGGCCCTAGGCCGTATAGGGCTTTGAAGGTTAAAACCAGCACCTTAAACCTGATCCTGTACTCCACCGGGAGCCAGTGCAGCTGGTATAGCACCGGATGAATGTGATCTCTAAGCGAAGACCCCGTAAGGAGTCTCGCTGCGGCATTCTGCACCCGCTGGAGTTTCTGGGTCAGTCTCAAGGGCAGCCCCACGTAGAGTGAGTTACAATAATCCAGTCTGGAGGTGACCGTCGCGTGGATCACAGTGGCTAGGTCAGGGCGAGAGAGGTAAGGAGCCAACTGCTTAGCTTGGCGGAGATGAAAAAATGCCGCCTTTGTTATAGCTGCAATCTGCGCCTCCATGGAGAGGGAGGTATCGAAGATTACACCCAAACTCTTAATGCTTGGTATATCTTCTAAATGAGGTACTAAAAGAGGCAGGCTCCTTCTTTGTGTGTGTCAGAGAACTTGGAGAGAGAGAGTAGTCTCTCTTTCCAACCTGTTATGAAGAAAGAGCCTTCCCCTCGGGTTGCCTGCAAATCATGCAATAATTTGAGAAATGAGGTACTGTATCTTGCTTTGTCCAGGACATCTAGGAATTGCCAGACCATTAGTAACTGTTGGTCACGCCTGACTGTATTTATGGATGCTTGCACTTAACTACCCAGGACAGTGGTTTTCAAACAGTAGGGCAGTCTCCCTTTAACACGTGGAAAGAGAATTCAAAGTCAAAAAGAGATAGAACCTTAAGCCATGTAGAACCTTCCTCCCTAGCAGGCTAAGACATGATGGACTGAACACCCCAGCAGAAAATCTTCATTGATTCATACTGAGTTTAAGTGGATGAGTGAGCTCCCACCAAATTTGGCAGGAGCGTCTCCCATTTTCTAAAACTGTTACCTTGTTGGAATAGTGTCCCACATGCAAAGACCTTTGCATGCCATGAGCAGACTGTTGGTTCTGATTTGACAAGGGGGATAATAGGACAGAATTGATTGAGAAGGGGGTGATAAGCTCATACTGAGCTGGGGCCTATAATCTCTTCCACAAAATGCTGACACTTTGTATCTCTTATTCCAGCAGCAAATTCTTTCTTTGAAACTTAACCCAATGAGGCATCAGAGGGACACGTTCAGTATGGTGATGACAAATAAACTTGGAGCACCTTGCAAAGGAACCTGTGGTGCCAAAAGCCATGGGGTGGAGGATGCTTCTGCTGTTGTGAAGCTGGGCTATCTAACTCAAGAGGAAGATAATTCGCACGGAACATAGGATGAGTGGGACAGCTGAGCCACAGCTGCTGCAATTCATATGTTGATGCCGGAGACAAGATGGCTGTAAACTACGACTGAGACGGTGGGTCTTAACACTGGCTCTGAATAGTTGATCCCGACGCACATAGTACAGTGTATTTTTTGCATTGTGATTGCAGTTGGAAGAGGAAACACAGCTGAACTGTAGGTAGATCAAATACTCCAGCCATAGACAGTAGACGGCTATTATTAAAGTGATCCTGCTAGGGTGATGGGTGGGAATGGGGTGTGAACTTCAATCCTTAAAGATATGTAAATAATAAAGACCAAACTATCACAAGATCATTCTGTGTCTTTGTAAAATAAACTTACGGGTATTGTGATGATGACCATTAACTATGTATCACATAGCAAATTAGTACTTTATATCGTAGCTCACCTGCTGTCCTTTATATGGTGAATCCTGTTTGATGTCTCTGTTGGAAGACTCAGTTGTGATGCTTTTGGTTTTGTTACGCATGAGCTGTTAAGCAATTAGGGCTTGACTTAGTGAGGTTATTTGTTCTAGCATATATCTGAATAGGTCTTCATAAACCTGGGAACCAAGAAGGGGAGGAAATGAATGTAGCTGCATTTTTATTTTCCTCTTCTGTTTTGCCTTTTGTCCCAGTTCTTAAATGAAACAAGGTGTGAGTGTCTGATTTTATTTTAGGGAGGGGGAAGCTAGCTGGGTTGTACACTTCAAAGGAAGTAATTATCCTTAGAAGCTCAGATGTTCAGCTTGGGCAGTTGCCACTGTAGGTTTATTAGAAAGAAACCTTGGACAGAGTTTGTGGTACAGAAAGTGGCTACAGCTGAATACACAAATCCATGCTATTAACATATGTGTAAAGGTCTTTTTTTTTTTTTAAGAAACACAGTGAACACAATGGGAGGAATGAATGGCTTGGTTCACATGTTGGGTTGAATTTTTGTTTGATGTTATGTAAATGAGGCTTGAGCTTGTGTGCTGCCCCCTCACCTTGCAGGCTTTGAGTTCAACCTCCTTATGTCAAACCTTGATTTACTGTTACATTCAGATCAGCAAACTAGTACATGTGCTTTCCCTCGTATTCAAACCACAATGCCTGAGAGCCCAAGAATCTCTCACAATGCAAAAGCATTAACTTCTGTTGTGTTAGAGGTGAGCCAATTCAATGCGAATCAGCTCCCATGCTGCATTTCATCACAAGACTGCTTTTATTATCATAGATTGAAAGTAATATCCAAGAGTAAGCTACAGTTCTTGCTGCTTTGTGGCAACAATATATTGGGAAAGGCCGCTAAAACTTCATAGAGTAATACTTTTAATCTGCAAAACTTGAGTGTGTCCCACTGTGTGCTAAGCCCATAAGAACTACTAACAATGATGTTTCCAAAGAAAGGAAAAGCAGTTCAGCTTTATAGCAGCTGTTAAATATTTTTTGTCATGCCAGGCTCTCCATGGCTACTTGAGATGGAGATGAACAGTGATTAGAGAATCCTGGAAAAGCTATGGGTGTCCCTCCAGTTACTGATCTGGCTAAATTGGGCATTAACAGTGTAGTTTGATCAGATACCTACTTTTAAAATGCATTTTAAAATTAATACATCATAAATAATTTACATGCTGCTGTGAATTATGATAATGTCAAAGGTATAATACTTGTTCTAGGCCTAAGCATTCCCCCCCCACCCCCCAGCAAAACAATCTGTCTTGCAAACAGTGATTCAGGCACCTTCTTCCTGTTTCCCCCCAGGTTCTGGTCTCTTAATTGCTGCTGCCTCTCCAGAGCAGTATTCTAGCTCCATAAAGCCACAACTAGAAGGAAACTTTATATTACCAGTTGATTCCCTTTAATGCTGAAAGCAATAATGTGCACATTGATAATAGAATTGTAGAGAAGGGACCACGAGGATCATCTAACCGAACCCTGTAAGGCAGGGATCTAAGATTAAGAGCCTCACACTCTACTGACTGAGCTATGAGGGTCTAGACTGGTAATGACAGCAGTATAGAGAAGGAATAGGCACTGTCAGATGAAGCATTTTACTATAATTTATTGAACCAGGCAACATAGAATACAGATATTGCCATTTGTGCAGAAGTGTTGGAGCAGAGGGAATGCCTAGGGTGGAAAAAAAAGCCAGGCTTTCTAGAAATGTAACTTCTTTTTGCTATTTGCCAGGTGCCTTTCAAGTTGCTTACCACCTCGTTCCAGAGAGCATTTGGAAATCGGTACTTTGTTTAATCACCAAGCCATCTGGAAAGGTAAGACAGTTTCTCAATATTTGCTAACTACGTAGTGTGAAGGTTTTTCCCTCCTCTTAATTTTCATGTTGCCTTTTGTGCTTTGTTGTGTCAGAATTGCATAATCATATATGCTGATAGTGAACTCATTCTCCAGGTGCTAATCCTTATGGAGTTAGTCCAACTCACAAATAAAATCCAATCATAGGCATCCCAGTGTGTTTTTCCTTTGTAAAGCTCTGCCTGTGTAGAATAAAGACACTTATTCTTCCATCTTTGCCGCAAGTAGCAGCAAATGAAAATGCAGCTAGACTGATTTTCATTGCTAGTTTGTTTTTTTGTTTTTGCTTGTTGGCTGAAACTGGTCTGCTCACCTGGCTTCCTGCTTTCATTGTTGGAGTCTAAGGAAGCAGTTTTCTAGCTGTGGTAATAAGCTTTAGCAATGTGGAATGGTTTTTGTAAGGAGGTCCTGGATGCCTGTCAGTGGAATCGATAGCTAAGAGCCTGGTCAGGCAAAGTTGCTAATATTTTTCTGCTTAAATGAGAAACCAGGCATTTTGCACAGAAAAACAATGTGATCTCAGAAGTAGCTCTGCATAGGGTGATTTAAGTTTGGTTGACATCCTCCTGGAGGGATGTGGCTGCTTAATCCCATGCTGCTTGGGAAACACTTAAAAATACCGCATTTTATAGCTTTGTCTACTGCCTTGGTTCAGGTGATTCCTTCATACACTCATAGCTATACAGGACAACCACCAATGGGATGGGGGGGCATAAGAGCAGAGAAAAGTTATGACAGCTGGTTCTGTTCATACAACCCTTTGATCTGTAGATGTCTTCTTGGGTATTAGTATGTAAAATACGCAATTTGCTAGTTTTCATCTCCCTGGATATAATTACTATTTTAGGATGACAACTTATTTCACTTTGATGTTGCAAGTCAATATAGCCTTTATTCTTTTTAACTCATGTTAAGATTACAAATAGTAATGGTGTATTGCAGAAGCAAATGTTTACTTTTGGCTCCCACCCAAGCTCAGTAACTCTTTTCGGTATTCTCAGCTTATGCATTCTATTATGTGCAAATAATTCCTTTAACTGTATGGTGTTAGCTATGTACTCTTTGATTTCTCTCTCTCTCTCAAGGTGACAGGTTTTCTTATTTTATTTATCAGTTGGACACAGTACAGTGGTGCCTTGCAAGACGAAAAGAATCCTTTCCGTGAGTCTCTTCGTCTAGCAGTTTTTTCGTCTTGCGAAGCAAGCCCATTGACGGATTAGCGGATTAGCGCTAGCGGTTTATCGGCTTAGCGGATAAGCGGCTTAGAAAAAGGGGGGGAACCCGCAGGAACTCGCAAGACATTTTCGTCTTGCAAAGCAAGCCCATAGGAAATTTGTTTTGCGAAGCACCTCCAAAACGGAAAACTCTTTCGTCTAGTGAGTTTTCCGTCTTGCGAGGCATTCGTCTTGCGGGGCACCACTGTATCTTCAAAACACTTGTGTGATTTGCCTCTTCCCCTTGGATGAGAACATATAGCTTTCCCCAATATTTGTATGTTTGTGTTATTTTAATCTTTTCCTTCAACAGAATTGTGACTGTGAACGTAGAGATCCCTGCAGAAAATACTCCCCAAGGCACAGAACGGTGTGAGCTTGTGTGTATGGCCGGAACCATGATGAAACATCAGCTATCTTGCTTGTGGGATTCAGTACATTTGTGTCGACTGCTTATAATCTGTTCCGAGTCATCTTCGTTAAGCAGAGAACTTTCATTGTATCTGACAAAATGTCTCAAGAATGAACAGATACTTTAAACACTGATTTATGGAATAAAAGCCTATTTTATGATTACATTTGGCATCTTTTGTTTACCTTGCACTATCTAGGACCCTGGACAAACATGCTTTGTGGATGTTTTAAGACACTCTTCTAAGGGTTGTGCATTTGGGTCCTAGTGTAAGCACCACAGCTTCTTCTGGTCTTGGTTGCGGCTAAGGAGCTGTTTATGGATAAACAAGAGAGTACCCATTGAAAGGAGACTAATTGTCTGCTGCGCATGTAGAAGACCCCTGGCTCCAATATAAGACCTGTGCATTGCATCTTAAGTCCTAATGAGAGTTCTGTCTTGCCTGTTTTACTCGCTGAAGGGCCACTATTGGTAATACTTGCACCTCTTAATTTAGGAGAACTAGAGCTCCTTTTTTGAATGAGACCTTGGGTCTCCAGCTGTTTTTGGACTACAGTTCCCATCCCTGACCACTGGTCCTGCAAGCTAGGGATGATGGGAGTTGCAGTCTAAAAACAGTTGGAGACCCAAGTTTGGGAAACGCTGGCCTAGACCATCATTCACTGGTCCTGCTCAGCTTTTGCCCGTTTGGAAGGTATCACTGAATTGTGCTGATGCTGCTTATTGTCTGGCTGTGTGTAAATCTGAAGAATATAGTCTACTCTACAAAATTAAGAGTCCCATCTATTGCTGTGACTATTTTACTGCTGATCTCTACTACCGGCATGTGACTCCTGCACTTGAGTGAATGTGGGCTCTTGGAGTGAAGGTTCCCCATTCACAGAGATAGGAGAAGCTTGCCCTACATTTGTAAAGAGGTTTCTCATACCTGCTGGATTGCACCTACTAACTCCTCTCCTTTACAACATATTGCGTACAAATTATCTGTAGCACATATATTAAGTGCATTGTGCTGTGAATCACACAGTGCTGGTTTGCATGTGTTTGCTTCCTGCTTAGTCACACTAATTTATGACGTAAGCAGGGCTGTGGTTTGGGGATGCCATGACTGACATGAGAAAGTGGAAACATGGTCTTGAGTACAGCACTGTAAATACACTGAGAAACTTTTTTTTTTAAGGAACAGGAAGTAGTAGTAGTCAAGTGACACTGCCACTGGTCATCTGAACTATCATTAATAAATATTGTGGTTCAGCATCTTCCCATTAGGAAGCTGCAATCATTATTCTACCATAAATTCATGGGTAGAAGTATGATAACTCTTTAATTGGTGAAAATGTTTCCTTTCACCTTACTTTTTTATCAATAGATGTAGGAAAGTAGGCAAAAATATCCCACTACTGGCAGCTCTTTGAAAACTAGTGCTCATTCAAGAACTTCAGTACTAAATTATTCAACACAAAACAGGATCATTTAAGAAATGCTCCAGTTCATGTACTGATTTGTGGAAATGGTGGCAGAAAGCTGCTATGGGAGAGGAGAATGTTAAAATAATCCTGTTATTCACAGGGGCAGCTGAGTACACAAGTTGGCTTTGGCTGTAGACAAAGTAGATGGAAGAACATGAGGAGATACTTAGCATCCCATGCCCCACTTATGGCCTCAAAGACATGTGACTGGCTGCTGGACCACCTGCATCTATGGTCAGTGTAAGAAATTGGCCAAGTATCTGAAATATTCATGAATGCCAAGATTGTCACAAAATAGTGAGCAAGCTTTTGTATTTTGTGCAGATGTTAATCAAAAGTAGGTAAGTGGGTGAAATGGTGGCTTAATGTGCTGACTATGGGCTGAAAACAACTTTCTGGACAGGAAATGCTAGGCTTCTCCCAAATTTGCCCTGGAGTGTTCTCAGGTAAAAAAATTATCTTTTTCATACAAGCATCCTTGTGTAAGCATTGCCATCTAAACAAGTGCAATAAATTGGAAAGTTAAGTAGTTTTTGAACAACAGCAATCTCATTGGAGCACAAAGTTCTGGTTTCTCTCTTAATCCGGTGTGAAAAATCTCACTGTAAAATCATAGCATTTTCCAGCCACTGCAAAAATTAGTTGAAAGTGATCACCACACTAAAGCACAGCACTACACTAAATACTGCAACAATTTTCTTCTTCCAACCAGGGCTGAGATGATGTTTTCACAACCACCACTCTGTTACATGAAGCCACATATCAATATCCAACAGCATTAGTCAGATCCCTTCTATTCAAGTATGACCAAGCTCCAGGCTCACTATTTGCCCTCAAGCCACCCCACCTGCTGAATTGGAAGAGGAAAGATAAAGCTTGAGTGTGACACCTTACTATATATATTACTTTTCAGACAGATACATATTGTTCATGCTTTACACAAGCTTTTTACAAACTGCATCTCAAAGCAGCAGTAATCATATTTACTATAATCCAATCCAGACAACGGGAAGATTGGACTGCTAGGTAGGGAGGTTGAATCATAAACTTGTCCAATTGTAGGATACAGCCGATGTTCTTCATATGACCAGGTATCTGGGCTGCTACCTTATGACAGGAGGGAGCAGGTTTTTTACCATTTCTTTAATGCCTGGATTCAACAGGGCTGGGGAGTGTAGTTCTCTTAGTAATGGGCGCAATCTAGCACGCTACATCAGGGTGCCCAATGTGATTTTAAACTTTTTTCCTTCAACAACATACTTTCTCCACACCACCACCTATGCAGCAACCAATCTGCTTTTGGAAATTTCAAAAGGGTTTGCTATGTAGCACTGAGGAGGAAAAAGACAGTTGTGGCATTTCAAGACAAGCTGCAAGTCCTCATCAGTGCACAAAGTTTCTTTGGCTCCTAGCCAGGTATTCCTTCCTGTGTTCATTATGATTCTCTATCAAGCCCTTCCTCTCATTGTACAGTTACCCTGTCCTAGCCTTTGGAAGGGACGCAGGTGGCGCTGTGGGTTAAAGCCTCAGCGCCTAGGACTTGCCGATCGAAAGGTCGGCGGTTCGAATCCCTGCGGCGGGGTGCGCTCCCGCTGCTCGGTCCCAGCGCCTGCCAACCTAGCAGTTCGAAAGCACCTCCAGGTGCAAGTAGATAAATAGGGACCGCTTACCAGCGGGAAGGTAAACGGCGTTTCCGTGTGCGGCTCTGGCTCGCCAGAGCAGCGATGTCACGCTGGCCACGTGACCCGGAAGTGTCTCCGGACAGCGCTGGCCCCTGGCCTCTTAAGTGAGATGGGCGCACAACCCCAGAGTCTGTCAAGACTGGCCCGTACAGGCAGGGGTACCTTTACCTTTACCTTTTTTAGCCTTTGGAAAGATGGAGGGCACAAGGAGAAGGAGACGACAGAGGACGAGATTGTTGGACAGTGTTCTCGAAGCTGCAAACATGAGTCTGCGGGAGGCAGTGGAAGATAGGAGTGCCTGGCGTGCTCTGGTCCATGGGGTCACGAAGAGTCGGACACAACTAAACGACTAAGCAACAACAACAAAGCTTTTGGACAAATAATTGATACTCAAATATAAACAGTAATTGGAAAAATTTTTTAGTGCAAGTTGGTCACTCAAAATAGTCTTCCAGCACATACATCATGTCAAATACATACACAGGCCTGTGGTACAGATTAAAACATTTGTTTTAAAGTAACAATGTGTTACATATTTTCATCATCTGATTCATCTTCTTCTTTCAGAGATTCCTGTAGAAATAAAGAGAAAAGATCAGGTCCTACTGCTTCCGTGCTAACAGACAGCATCCCACATGTTATGCATACACCAGGAATCTAGCTGTGCGCACAATTTGTGGAATTAAATAGCTGACATTTTATACCTACTTTACATAAAAGCACACAAATTCTACAGCAGCCTGCATCATCACTTCTCCACTTAAAGGTAACTGGTATTTTAAGATTTATGGACCAGATTATCTTTTGTAAACCAAAATTACTTAAGAGGAATTGGAAGAGATGTTTTCCTCCCAGGAATGTAAGCAGAAGGTCCCCATTTCAATCCCTGGCACATCCAGGCAGGGCTGGGACCATTCCCCGCCTGAAATCTGGACAGCTACTGCCAGCTAGACTAGACTACTGAGCAAGATGTACCAATGTATGATGCCTAATGCAGCTTCCTATGTACAACAGACAGTAAAGTTCCAGCACTTACCTTAGCATATTTCTCTGCTTCTTCCTTAATGTCTTTTGGGACAATTTCATGTTTTCCCTTGGTTACTATGAATTAAAGAGGAAATTATTATTTTTTTAGAATGCAAACCTATCTTCTAAGTTTGAAGCAAAGGCAACGTCATATACAAATGTGCCACAAACTAATTTTGTCGTACTGTTTTCTGAAAAACAGTATGGGCTATAGTCATACAGTAGACTCATTAAAACCAGCAGACTTAAGTTACGGCTTCTGATTTCAATGGATCTACTCCTGAGCAGACTTGTTGTATACAGCCATGGTATTTAGATTATGTACCCCCATACAAGGGCACACGTCTTCAATTTTAAGTCAAGGGTGGGGAACCAGAGACCCGAAAGATGTTGTTGGCCTCCAACAACCCCTGCCAATAGTCAGGGATGATGTGAGTTGGAGGCTGGCAGCATCTGGAGGGACACAGGTTCTTTGTTTTAGATATGCTGTTAATTAAGGATAAATCACAGCAAGTTACAAAATTAACTATTTTCATAAAGCAGCAAACAGTAATGAAGGAAGAGAAGATTTGAACGATACATTACTTTCTCCAACCCAACTGAGTTCAAGTTCAAAAGCTTTGTCTTTTACTTCATCATGGACTATGTAGATTCTAGAAAAAATAAACACAGAAAAAGTAGTTATTCCAAGTATCTATCAAGAAGCATAGTAGGAACCCACTTACAGCTTTGGGACGGGAGGAGCTCAACAGTAAACAGTTTTTACATACATTTAGAAGAGAGCATAGGGACGCAGGTGGCGCTGTGGGTTAAAGCCTCAGCGCCTAGGGCTTGCCGATCGAAAGGTCGGCGGTTCGAATCCCTGCGGCGGGGTGCGCTCCCGCTGCTCGGTCCCAGCGCCTGCCAACCTAGCAGTTCGAAAGCACCTCCGGGTGCAAGTAGATAAATAGGGACCGCTTACCAGCGGGAAGGTAAACGGCGTTTCCGTGTGCGGCTCTGGCTCGCCAGAGCAGCGATGTCACGCTGGCCACGTGACCCGGAAGTGTCTCCGGACAGCGCTGGCCCCTGGCCTCTTAAGTGAGATGGGCGCACAACCCCAGAGTCTGTCAAGACTGGCCCGTACGGGCAGGGGTACCTTTACCTTTACCTTTTAGAAGAGAGCATATACTCAGAAACATGCACGTCACAATTTCAGGACTCCTAAAAATCACATGAAAACTCTGGCTCCTCTGTTACTTACTGGAAATAAAATGCTTCTAAAAGGGTCCTCTTTCAGAATTATTTGGCATGATTTAATTTGATGTTAGTGTTTAAAGAAAACTGCACACAATTCCATCATTTCCTGCCTCTTCATTCCTCCCTTTGTACAAGCAGTAAAATATGCCAGGATTCAGCACTTGAAACATAGCTTCCCATGGCTTGTAAACAAATCATGATTAGATGGGAGCTTTCAGCAAGGGAGGAATGAAGCTGAATGCAAAACACTCACGCAATAAGCCAGGATTTTGGGTTTAGCATTACTCGTGAAATCGATCACCTATCAAAAGTTGAATCCACCCTCCAAATAGAAAGTTCACTCAAAATTTCAACATCTAAATAATTCATCCCTTAGCTATATAGACTTTCACACAAAAATATGAAATTATGAGTATCAAATAGGGTCATAAAATGGATGTAAACAGAAAGTCCTTTTTATCTTAACTGCTAGATCCCAGCCCATCATCCAAAGACAATTCAATGTAAGAACTGCCCCAGTGAATCAACCCAAACCAACATTGTAAGAAACTTACATTTTTGCAACTTCTTTAACAACATCACGGCAAGTCATATCTTTCATCTGTGGATATACAAATACAGTGAGCATTTTAATCACATACTATTGTGTTTACTTTGTTCTCAAATAAAGCTCACAAACCCAATGCACTATAGTTAAGTGTGAAATAAATTCTATCTAGATTCTCAGGAAGCTCATTTCTGCACCAATCTAACTCCTGAAGAACCAAGATTATATCCATACACATCCTTGTTATTCACAAAGCTCTTGGAAGGTCAAGTTTGAACTGGTGACAGCAGTCCAGTATTTTACTGAGAAGGCAACACTTCTAGATACCTGGATTAATAAACCCAGAAAATTCCTGCCCTGTGGAAAAAATGTTTCAGAGACACCTGGGATGTTTGTTTAGAAGCACTGTTTAGAAGCATTTGTTTGTTTAGAAGCACAAGGCAATGCCTTACCTGGAGCTTTTCAATCTCTGTCTTTGCAGCTTGTCTTGCTTTTCCAATGGCACATCCCCAATAACCCTGTAAATGCAACAGGAACAACTTTAAACCAAACAATATCTGTAATTATTACAAACGTTTTACATAGTGTTGGAATGTCACAAACAAATGCATGCATGTGCCTTATCAAAGAGCAGTGCAGTCCTAACCTTGATTCAGATGAAGTTCATACTGTGTCAGTCCCATTCCAGACACCTGCACAAGTATACTGAACATCTGGTGATCTTCTGGACTAGGGATCAGTAAGCAGCCCAATACCAACCGCCAGCTGCTCCCCGCTGCCCCAATCACTTTAAACTAAAGGACTTCAGTGGATGAGCAAGAGTCATACAACTGCCTATCTAACTAACTGTTCCCCACCTATGAAGATTTAACTTACGTATGAAACGCCTGATGGGTCTATCATGTATAGCTGAGCACCTTCATCATCACCATCATAGGAACCCAACATGAAGCTGGAAATGTAAAAGATTTTGTTGAAGAAGAACTGCCAGACAGAGAATAAATGACAAAAGGTCTGCAATCCTACAAACACTTAATGGGAAGTACCACTTTGCTCAATGAGGCCTACTTCTAAGTAAGCAATCTGGGAAAGTTTCATTGAAATCAGCTGCACAAGCCACAGCCCATGACTAACACAGAGACGTTTCTATTGGGATGGGAAACTTCTGTACTTTACACCCTATTTTGTAATGTACCATTGGGTTCATATTTAACTACTATAACTTGCCAACCATAGGCATCACCTTGCCAAATGGTAAATATATTTCTGCCACACTTCTCTTCACTCAGATAACACTTACCGGAAAAGCTCTGTTCATGGCGGAACAGCACAAATAGATATCTTCCCAAATTATTACATGTGGACTATGTCAAGTTGAGAATGGTTGCCTAAGAACGTGGGGTGTTCTTAAGGTATGTTTTGCTGACCTATAGATACTTGTTAAGATTCCCAATTTTTTTTAGCTTCTAGCATACCCATAATTTTAATAGAAAGGTTAGGATGCCCAATATTTGTTATTCCAAATCAGAAATTGTAAGGGCAACCCTTTTTATTCAGCTGATTTAAATAAGGTATGCATATACTTCTAGGTCACATACTGAGAAGAGAATAGGATTTAACCTATTTTTACTAGTGAACTGTGGGTATATTGGGTTGGACTTGGATCCAGAATTGCGTGGAGTGGAACTCTGCTAACTGGATGCTCCCTTGGGCAGAGGAAAGACAGGCATTTTCTGAAAATTCCTCTCACCATGCAGTCCCTCAATGCCTCCAAAAGTCTGCTCTGGAAGTTTGGCAAGCCCTCAAAAATAATGTGAGAGAAGAAACTGGGCAGAAATCATTTTTAAAGCCTTGGAAAAAACCCCGCTCTTCAGTCAAGAGACTTTCAGAGATGCTTCAAAAGAGGAGCAGTTTCAGTTGGATCCAATACACACAAACAGAAAGAGTGGAATAGCAGGTCTGGATCCAGGCCATTGAATATTCTTAGTAATGCTGATAGGAAAGAATTTGGATAAAACACACCGCGGCACATTTTGAATATAATCCAACAGAACCCAGAGGACGCACCTTTTTGAAAGCAGAACTTAATTATTTCCCCTTGAGGAAGGACTCTGTCAAAACATGCCTGGCTAAACTCTCCATCTAGCACCAGGTTGTGTTTTTCCTGCCTCCCTCCTTGCCCCTCCCCTTTCGGCTGATGCCTTCCTTTTCTTTTTCACTCCTAAGCAGTCTTGGTGGATTTTTTAAGAGGTTGTGTTAAGTAAGCAATCCAGATTTCCAAGTTCAAGCAGCAAGAGTGCATTCCTTAGATCTGGAGATCTTGCCTTCTGAAACTTGCAAGAATCCAGCAGAGCATCTTCACTTGATTATTACCCTTGTTTGTGCATTTAGCGCTCAGAGATAAAAGCTTTTAAATTGTGTTTTACAAATGTATTTTTCTCATATACAAACACACATTTTAAGTTACTATCTGGTCTGAACTCTGGTTGGCAAGTGTGTTGTGAATTGCAGTATAAATGAATAAAAACTCTTACCTGCAACCAAAAGGTCTGACAGCACTGTACAGAGTATAGGCGTGTACATACATAGCCACTCTGTCTGCAAGATGCTGTTGGGGAGGAGGGAAGAAAGAAGAATGGTAAGAGCACTGGAAATAGTTTTAAATAAGTTTCCTGCAAAGCATCTGAAGCATGCTGTGCTTTTCATAAGTTGCATACGGATAGAAGCAAAAAGAAACAAAGCTCCTTACTTTCAATGGAATATTATAACCATAGTTGGATCTGAAGTTAGAAGCTTCTTCCCTTGCTATGTCAGCCAAAGAACGGGCATCAGCTAGGAGTCCTGCGACTGCCTGAAATAAACATCAGCCATCTTACAACAAAAATCAAAACAGAAATTTGAGTCAACATACCACACTCCCCGTGTATCTCTCTGGCATTATCCTTTACAACAGACACATGATTGCCAGGCACATGTTTCCAGAACTGGTCAAACTAGCATTTCCACCCTTGCAAGTTGACGCTTTCCTTCCTGGTTACAAGCTAAAAGTTACAAGCTAAAAGTTACCAGTGGCTTATCCAAGAGGCCATTTGACAGGGGGAATAAGCCTCAGCACGTGCTAAACGGCAATGAATGCTCTAAGATACTGAGGACTAACTCACCATTCCAACATGTCGATCGACATTAAAGAGGCGTTTATTGGATCCTTCTTCGTACAGTTTGGACAGAACTAATTTTTCGACTCCAAAGACTACACCATCTTTACACCGTATCCCAATTGCTGTACTGAAAAAAAAGTTACGATACAGTAATCAGTTAAAAGTACTTCTTGCTAGGATTTTTCAGTTGAATTTTCAATCAGAAGGTGCTCTAGGAAAAACAAGTTAACAGTTCTTTTAAAAACATCAATAAAAACCAACCTAATTAATTTAAAAAAACAAACAACATTACTAATCTACAATAAACTCTATCTGCAAGTGATGAAAATGAGCCCAGTTCAGGAAAGGCCTGCACATGACGCTTATAAGAGAATCACAAGGTATATTATATGGCTCTGGAACTAAAGTATTACGGTTTTAGTATTTACTCAAATTTTCATCTTTTTAGGACAGTACTGGATCAAGATAAAAAGCTACTACTATCAAATACAGTCGAGAAAACATACACATGTACTGTGGGAGGAATTCAACATCAAGCTAAGGCAATTGTTCTGTTAGGTCACACATGTTGACTTTCCAATCAGAACACCCAACCCTCTCATTACCCCCCCCCCACTGTTCTGGGGGTTCCAACAACTCCCACAAAGCTAAAAGGGTGGGGGCACAAGCAGAGGAAAGAGGGGAAGCCTGGTTAAACAAGTTGAAGTCCTGGAGCAAGGCTTCCACTCATGGGACACATTACTTGAATGCTATCCATTTTGACAGAACTTCAGCTTAGTACTGTATAGCACTAATATTTTGAACCACCAATGCAGCATGTGTTAGCTTGCCTACTATGTGCAACCTCACTGCACTGTTTTAAAAAAACTTTATGTTTTAAAAAACTCCTTATGGCATGAAAATATTGCCTAAATGAAACAATACATTTCAAAGACATAGATTTTCTAAGAAAATCATGTGTATACACTGACTTCAACAATATCCAAACTTTTTAAAGCTAAAGTTTTACACCACCATGCAACTTTTTAAAAAATCATCGAACCAAAATAATTTTATAGCTGTCAGCTGCAGTCCTAGGCACACTTCCATGTGAGTAAGTATCCCTGAGGAAACATGCACGGACTGGGCTTTAGATGAAAGTAGGTTCAACTGGAATTAGTTTGACTAGCTGCTATCACATCATGTATCTGCCAAGATGGAACAATGAAAAAGCAGCAATCCTGTTCCTACAGAGGTTCAGAGCAAAACATTGGTTGATTTTAATGAAAACAGAGGCTTCACATTGTGACTTACCTCTGAGTAAAAATGCATGATGGCAGGCTGTAAGGCTAAAACCCAACTTCACTTATTGATGTCACTTGCAAATGGGACTTACTCCCAAGCAAGGTACAAGAAGGAGTTCACAGAATTCAAGAGGTCAGAACACATACAAATAAAAGCAGGTAAACGTAGGTAAAGGACCACTGGATGGTGTAGTCCAGTTAAAGGAGACTATGGGGGACACAGGTGGCGCTGTGGTCAAAACCACTGAGCCTCTTGGGTAAATAAAAGGACCTGCAGTTCTGTGGAGAAACCCATGCTTTGCACGCAGGACCAGGTAGCAACATGTAATATCTTTGTCTGATGCTATACAACCAGGAGTGGGGAAGTGTACATGGCTAGTGGGCTGGATCCTTCAGTACTGCACGCCCTATAGATCAACTTTGACCTATCAATCACATGTCAGAATAATGTCAGATGACAACTTCAGATGCGCTCAGTGTAATTGCCAATCAGCTGCTGCAGCAAGCCCTTCTGAAGTCCATTTGTGGGTGCAGTTAAGGTTCAAAATGTGTTGCGAACAAAGCAGGGCTTGCACAAATAGCACTCATTTTCAGCCAATTATTGCCTTGGATCTGTGTTCTTACCTGCTTATACCCATCATACATGATAGCAGAGGGTCACCATTTGTGGACGATTGTCTCAGGGACCACATGCCAACCCTAATTAGGTCTGTGAACTGGAAACTTCCCAACCCACTAAAGCGAATCCACTGCCAGTCAAAGGAGGCTATACTGGGGTATATTGTCTAGTGGTATGATGCAGTATAAAGCAATTTCATTTGTAAATTCTACTGTTTAGTCTCTGCAAAAGTGTTCTTTTTAGTATTAAGTTTTATATCAGGGTTTTGGTCATTTAAAAAAAGGGTTTTTTAAATAAATAAATAAATAAATAAATAAATAAATAACATGTCTTACTCTTACCTGCTATTCTCCACAGCTTTCATAGCATATTCTACTTGAAACACTCTGCCATCTGGAGAAAATGTAGATGCCGACAAGTCATACTGCAAAAGAGAAGCATACATTTGTAGCTTTTTTTCAAAGAACAGCAAGTGGCAGTGGAACTGGAATTCCTTAGTCAATTTCACTGCATACCCGCTGTATGCTGTATAAATAAGGTGTGTTGCTCTCCTACTATAAAAACAATCTCTAAATTTGCACATTTCTCAAACTATGAATATTTGTTTTATTTAATTTAAACAACATATACCGTATTTTTTGCACCATAACACTCACTTTTTTCCTCCTAAAAAGTAAGGTATACCTCTTAACTACAATAGATAGACTACAAAATAAAAATCAGTTATAACTATGTATTTTATGATTTACACATGAAACAAATGCAATAATGGAAGAAATCATTCTGCCCAATAATTGAAAATCTGGGGGCAACGGCCTATAGAAAGCCAACTTCTAATTCCAAGCACATTTACTGAGCACTGAATCCCACACAGTTCAAAATTAGGGTTGTTAGCTCCTATGTAGCTAACAATTGCTGGGTCTGACCATCTGTTTAACATTTGTAGGCTCTCTTATATGGAAAGAGAAAGAAAAATATGTTTGAAATATATGCATACCGAACCAAATAAATATTCATGTTTGACATAAAAATAGAATGTATGTTTTGTGTAATTAATTTTTTGTTGTAACTCTCACATAAATTAAGAGCAAGCAATAATTATTAAATGCACATACCGTGCACTATTTTCTGAAACTGCAAAGCATCACACACACACACCCTTAGAAGTGGCACAATATATAATTCAAGCAATTCATTACTGTACATACTTTGTATATTTAGGAAATATCTGAAAATGCCAATTCAAAAAAATGTTTTACGTTGTGTCTTTTCATGTTGTCATTTATAAACTACGTTGATTTTATTAAAACAATCCACACTGTACTATAACCAATAGCCTTCCAGAACAGCCAGGGAAGCACAACAAGCTGTTCCACAATAACATCTAGTCACACTGGACAGTTTGCATCACCTCATGCTTCAAGAACCCCATCACCACAAAAGTGAGTTCCTGAAGCAAAGTGAAGGTAGGAAAACTTGCAGTGCAATAACACGGGTCTGCATCTGACATTACAGGGAAGAAAAACAGGCAGAATGGGGCTGCTGTTTTCTGCTGCAGCCCAAGTAACATGAAGGCCTAATTTAAGTCTTAAGAGAATCACTGAGGTAATGACCTCAGTTGTCATCTTAGACACTTCACAGTATAGTACAGAAATCAGGCATTTGTTTGGAGGGTGTTTATTCCTCCTTTGTTTGAGACCTATCAATTATTGCGTGACAAAATAAAAATACTGTCTGTTCACCCATCTTCAGCAAGCATGATAGCAGACCACCAACATTTTACCAACCAGCCTATGCTATAGTTTATGCCACAATGTATACGAACAGAGGGTTTTCAGGTGAATAAGGCTGCCTCCTGGGTTTTGGTATTTAGAAATAAATGCATTTTGTTTTAATTATATTTATAATATGCAAGTATTGTTCCCTTGTGAGCTCCATTCTCTTTTTCTTCTGCGGAGCTAATTTGGTTCTTGGTACCAGGTGTAGAAACTTCATAGTGACTTGGACGAGTCAACAGCTACCTCTCCTGGCCAACCAAGAACTGCAGTGACTTTCTTCCATTTCAACTTTTCATCTTATATGACCATTTCACACATTATACAATGGAAAATCCAGCTCATTATTTCAGGTGTTGGGTGTGAATGTTAATTCATATATTTTTTCTTAAGTTCACAGGCCTCTGGCCGGCCCAGCCTAAAAGCTAATGTACAAGCTTATCAGAAAGGATTGCAGTGCTAAATATTGACGTTTGCAGCAGTAGACAAAGTCTGTTCTAATGAAAGCTTGCTTAAAGTTTGAGAAAGTGGCAGAGTTTGCACATCACACCATGACATAGATTGGTCCTAATGACTTTATAGCTCAATGGGGTGGGGAGGCCAAACAAATCTTAGTGCCAGAGCGCATGAAAACACCATTTACCTTCCCACTGCAGCAGTACATATTTATCTACTTGCACAGGTATGCTTTCGAACTGCTAGGTTGGCATGAGCTGGGGCAGAGCAAAGGAGCTCACCAAGAAGCTCAATGGTTTAGACCACAGCGCCACCCACTCCCTCCAAACAACCCATGTGTAGACCACCCCACAGTTTGGTACGTTTCCACCCACTTCAAAAAGCCAGACCCTTAATGATCCTTTAACTTTATATAAAAAACAAAAATATACTTAACAGGTTAGCCATCTACTTTCCTATTCTTAAAACAATTCCAGGTAAGGGTTGTGTCAGCACTGATCAGCACCAAAGGCAACCCCTGCTTTTGGATAGACTGCAGTCCAGGACCCTTGATTAGGAAATCTTCTAATGTGACCAATCCCAGATGTTATAGTTGATGGTGCCATTTGCAACCTGCATTTTCTGCAGGGATCAGTTGTACTTTGAGGTGCCCAATCGGAACTTAAAAGGCACCCTGCCTGCCAGGCAACAATCAAATGAGCTCTTTAAGGCTCCTGGTTGATGTCAGACAGAGCTCTTTAAGGCTCCTGGTTTATGTCAGACAGGCCCCATCCCTGCTGAACTTCCCAAATACTTAAATTAAAAAAATTAATAAATCCAGGGAAGTTTGACCTGACTTCTGATTTTTATGTTCGAGGGTTTTTTTGGTACACCTTTTAGAGACATTTGTGATTAAGGGGTTTAAAAATTGATGATGACAATAGTAATTTTAATTACTCAACACAAGGTCTTGTGCATACAAGTTTGATTATATTTCTGCGCCTCTTTCCGAAGACATGAATCCCAAAGCGGCTTACAAACAAGCCACAACAGCACAACAAAACATCACAAGAACAGCATAAATCATAATCAATGAAACATCAATAAAACAATTACAATCTATAAAACACTTAGCAAAGCAGCAACTAAGAAATAGGCTAAACACCTCAATTATAGCGTTAAGCCCTATGATATAAACATTTATAATCCATAAAACGATATGACATCTTGTATGGAGCAGGTTGGCATTTGGTGGGGGGGATGGACTTAGCGGGCCAAAATAGACCCTTGCCAGGGGAACACTGGTCCACATACCAGAGAGTCTCCCTGCCACTAATTTAAAGCACGGGTAGGCAAACTAAGGCCTGGGGGCCAGATCCAGCCCAATCGCCTTCTCAATCTGGCCTGCGGTCCAGGAATCAGTGTTTTTACTTGAGTAGACTGTGTCCTTTTATTTAAAATGCACCTCTGGGTTATTTGTGGGGCCTGCCTGGTGTTTTTACATGAGTATGATGTGTCCTTTTATTTAAAATGCATCTCTGGGTTATTTGTGGGGCCTGCCTGGTGTTTTTACATGAGTAGAATGTGTCCTTTTATTTAAAATGCATCTCTGGGTTATTTGTGGGGCCCGCCTGGTGTTTTTACATGAGTATGATGTGTGTTTTTATTTAAAATGCATCTCTGGGTTATTTGTGGAGTATAGGAATTGATAGTCTGGCCCCCCCACAAGGTCTGAGGGACAGTGGACCGGCCCCCTGCTGGAAAAGATTGCTGACCCTTGATTTAAAGGATCAATCACATCTTTTAATCAAGTTCCATGCTTCCCCTCCTCTCCCAGCTTCTCCCCAAAAGGCCTTTTGCTTTCAGTTTCCCCAAAGTGACTCAGCAGCAGCAGCACAGTCCTCCCCGCCCCCCCGCGCGCGTGACGTCACACGCCTCTCCTCACAGACCCCCTTCCGCGACAGAGTCCTCCGCTGAGGGGAAAGAAGGCCGCCCTTTCTTCCTGCCTCGCCCGCATTCCCGAGCCCCTCAGGGGCTTCGCCCAGAGACAGCGCTCCCCCGCCGCCGCTTCCCTTTCCCCTCAGGGGTCACTCACCCCGGTGCCGATGGAACTCATGGCGGCGGAGAGCCGAAAGCCGAAACAACCGTTTCCTCCGCCTCCTCGCCAGCCGGCCTGCTTGCCTTTCCCCTTCGCCTCCCCAGAACCCCCTCAGGCAGCCACCCGCTCGCGCTTCTCACCCACCGCTCAACAACGCGCCCGCCCGTTGGACGGGCACTCCGCGCTCCTGGCCAATAGCCTTTCACGCTGGTGTTTTGCGGCCGGAGGGCGGAGCCACAGACGCGTTGCGTGCGCGCTCGCGGAGAGACCGCCGAGTCACTGCAGGAAAGGGCGGAGCAGCGCGCACGCTCGTCAGAATCGGGGGAGAAACAGATGGAGCACGCACGCGTAGCTCAAGTAGACCAACAAACCTTCTGGGAAGCAGTTTCACGTAGTGCCCGGCTAGCTCAGTCGGTAGAGCATGGGACTCTTAATCCCAGGGTCGTGGGTTCGAGCCCCACGTTGGGCGCAGTTGGTTTTTTTTCCTTTTGCGGGGGTGCCTTGTTAGTTTATCTACAAAAAAATGCATGCAAAATAAAACCCCTTGAGCAAAACGAATCGCTTCTTCTCTCAAGAGTTAAAAGAAGAGTCAAAGTGTTGGAATCACACTCTCTCTCTCTCTCTCGCACACACACACACACAGAGTACTCCCTGGGGACTGCATCTATTTTTCTACAACTGGGATTCATCCATCCAAGGGTGTGCTGTAAATGTACTCGGCTCATTATACCCCGAAACTGATTGCAGAGCACCTTAATCAGTTCACTAGTTATTTCTGCACAATTTTTCAGTTTAGCCTAAAAAATGAGGAAAAGCATGCTTCGTTTTTAAATGACAGGCATTGCAATAGGTGTCCCCGCCCAAGAAAGCTGTTCTTGCTACTGAGAATCTCTCTGATAAAACAGAACTTGACGACTACTCCTACTCCCAGGTAAGCCTACATAGGATTGCCACCTTAAAAGAGAAGCACATGGGGTGAAAGAGATTAAGTAAAATGTGTTTTGAATCAATAACGATTTGAATTCATAGGGAGAGAAGGGAAAAGCAACATATATACGTCATGCACGCCAAACTGTGCTATAAAGGATGGGTACTGTTCTTCAATATACCTTATTATTTGTATAATCAATGCAACCACACCAAATAGCATAAATGCTGTGTTTCTTCTAGCCCAGGCTTCCTCAACCTCGGCCCTCCAGATGTTTTTTGAGACTACAATTCCCATCATCCCTGACCACTGGTCCTGCTAGCTAGGGATCATGGGAGTTGTAGGCCAAAAAACACCAGGAGGGCTAAGTTTGAGGAAGCCTGTTTTAGCCTCTTGCTACTTTTATTTTTTGTGTCAGTTTCCCCAATAATGCAGTTTGCCAAATTCACAGGGTGAAAAAGGTTCCCCACCCTAGTTTAAAATATTTTTGTGGCTGTTTTCCATAGCTCAGAGCATATTATGAATATGAAATTAATGTAATACCCATCGAAACACAGACAAAAATAAAACTAACAAAAACCAAAGCTACAAAACCACAGAACTAATGGTCCATGGAGTGATCTAGTGCCCAGCCTGCCACTCTAAAAAGCCAGTCAAAGCCATAAAGCAAAATATGCCTGGCAGCCCTTTAGAAAGGCAAGTAAGCAAATGGAACTGTATTCATTCCCGCCTGTTGCAAATTCACTTGGCTGGACGAAGAGAAGCGGAGCTGGGAATATTTAAAGTGTGACCCAAGCACATGGGAGGGATGAGCTTGAGGCTTCCCATTAATCCCACACCACGGATGCTTCCTTTCTGATCCTCCCTGTGGGAACTTTGCACATTCCAGTGGAAGAAAGGTAGAGTTACATTACATCATGGGTTGTGATTTCCCAACACACAGAGACAAAATCTCATTCTTCCTGCAGATGCCAAGTTTCTCTGTACAGTGCATTGACAGAAGAGGGAGCTCTTTTCCTTTGAAAGTGGTCAAAACAAAGCAGAAATGTGTCTTCAGGGTTAAGGACGGATTGAAAGAGATGAAACAGGAGTGGACAGATAGGCACAAGCAGCACATTCTTCTCACAGGGATTGGTGAGTAAACCAAAGGAGCAGCCTTTGGATATGTGCTTTCTTATTCATCATCCAACAAAAAGTGTGACCACTGCAGTGGGAAAATGCAATAGTCATCTATTACACCCAAAACATGCTGTGATGAGCTCCGTATACCTGGAAGACTGGGGAGAACCAGGTTCAAATTTCCCTCTCAACCACAAAGCTGATTGGGTAACCTTGGGCCATTCATTTGTGACGCGGCAGCTAAAAAAGCCAATGCAATTCTGGGCTGCATCAATAGGAGTATAGCATCTAGATCAAGGGAAGTAATAGTGCCACTGTATTCTGCTCTGGTCAGACCTCACCTGGAGTACTGTGTCCAGTTCTGGGCACCACAGTTCAAGAAGGACACTGACAAACTGGAACGTGTCCAGAGGAGGGCAACCAAAATGGTCAAAGGCCTGGAAACGATGCCTTATGAAGAACGGCTAAGGGAGCTGGGCATGTTTAGCCTGGAGAAGAGGAGGTTAAGGGGTGATATGATAGTCATGTTCAAATATATAAAAGGATGTCACATAGAGGAGGGAGAAAGGTTGTTTTCTGCTGCTCCAGAGAAGCGGACACGGAGCAATGGATCCAAACTACAAGAAAGAAGATTCCACCTAAACATTAGGAAGGACTTCCTGACAGTAAGAGCTGTTCGACAGTGGAATTTGCTGCCAAGGAGTGTGGTGGAGTCTCCTTCTTTGGAGGTCTTTAAGCAGAGGCTTGACAACCATATGTCAGGAGTGCTCTGATGCGTGTTTCCTGCTTGGCAGGGGGTTGGACTCGATGGCCCTTGTGGTCTCTTCCAACTCTATGATTCTATGATTCTATGATTCTACCTCACAGGATTCTTGTGAAGATAAAATGTGGAGAAAAAGACCGTGAGCCACTGGTCCTGAGACCCTTGCAGGAAAGCCAGGATAGAAAGGTGTTAACTATACATTTTCACTCATTTCACCTACATTATTTTCATAGATTTGTGGAGTTGGAAGGGATGACAAGGGCCATCTAGTCCAACCCACTGCAGTGCAGGAATCATACATGACAGGTGCCCATCCAATCTCTGCTTAAAAATCTCTGTAGATGACAGAACTTTATAAAACCATGTGTGGTACGGAGAAAGTGGATAAGAAAGATTTCCTTCCTACTTCATGTTAGAGCTCAGGGTCATCCATCCTGGGAGTGACAAGGTGGGGGTTATTGTTTTTGTTGGATACTACATTGTGTATTTTTGTGTTTTTATATTTTAAACTTCCCTGCAAACTTTGGATAACAGGCAATATAGAAATGAAATAAATCACTATCCGATGGAGCTGAAGGGTGGGAGGTTCAGGACAGACAAAAAGGAAATAAATTATCTGACAAGGGTGCAGTTAAAACTATGGCATTTCAGCCACAGAAGATAAAGTTATCAGAATCAGCATGACTCTGAATACCAGTAGCTTGGAAACCTCCCAGAGGCAACTACAGCAGTTGCCCGCTGTGGGATCAGGGTGCTGGACCAGTTAGGCATCCATCAGTGCTCTCATGTTCTTACCATTGTACGTAATTCATTTATCCATCTTAAAGCATACTGGTGTGTGGTGTGTGTGTGTGTGTGTGTGTGTGTGTGCTTTTAAGAATTATGTTTGTTTCATTCAATTTTCATTACTGTTTGCCAGCTGCCTCAAACCTCTTTGGAGAAATAGGTTAGGATAGAATTTAATAAAAAAAAAATGTGGGGTGGGAGAGGGTAGCTGTTGTACACAGATACAGATAGTTAGCCGTGTTGGTCTGCCATAGTCAAAGCAAAATAAAAAAATTCCTTCCAGTAACACCTTAAAGACCAACTAAGTTAGTTCTTGGTATGAGCTTTCATGTGCATGCACACTTCTTCAGATACACTGAAACAGAAGTCACCAGACCCTTCTATATACCGTAGACACTACCTTATACCGTAAACCAACTGACCGACAAACAAACATATCTACATGCCTTTAGCTACCATCCCAAACATACCAAACAGTCCATTGTATATAGCCAGGCACTACGTTACAACCGCATCTGTTCCAATTCTACAGACAGAGACTCTCACCTAAGAGATCTACAGCAAACCTTTTTAGAACTAAAATACCCAGCAGATGAAGTTAGACAACAGATCAACAGAGCCAGACTGATACCCAGAGAGAACTTGCTGCAAGACAGACCCAAAAAAGAAAATAACAGAACACCTCTAGTCATCACAAACAGCTCCCAAGTTAAAACAGTACAACGCATCATCAGAGATCTACAACCTCTCCTGGACAATGACAGTTCTCTTTCTCAAGCTCTGGGAGGAAGACCTTTCATTGCCTACAGCCAGCCACCTAATCTTAAACAACTCCTAACCCACAATAATACTACAACCAGACCTAACACGGACACTGGCACCAGAGCCTGCAATAAACCCAGATGCCAACTTTGCTGCCACATACACCCGGACAACACCATTACTGGCCCCAACAACATCACACATACCATCTCGGGACTATTTAATTGCTCATCGTCTAACATTGTGTATGCCATCAAATGCCAACAGTGTCCTTCAGCTCTCTATATTGGACAAACAGGCCAAACCTTACGCCAAACAATAAACGGACATAAATCTGACATCAGGAATCACAAGACAGAGAAACCAGTAGGAGAACACTTTAATCTCCCAGGACATTCTATACAAGATCTCAAAGTAGCTGTTCTATTACAAAGGAATTTCAGAAATAGACTGGAAAGAGAAGCTGCTGAATTGCAACTTATTACCAAACTTAAAACCATGGAGAGACCTGGTCTGAACAAAGACATTGGATTCTTATCTCATTATACACGACAAAGCCATTTTTCACCTTCTCACCCCTTGCTTTTTCCTGTAAGACCTATTGCAGTCGTTAAGAGTCGTCAACAGGCTCATCATAGCTATCTGCCAATCACCCATTCCCACCACCCTTCTGAGTAATACCCCTCCCCACCTTCTCACTATATAGAAGGGTCTGGTGACTTCTGTTTCAGTGTATCTGAAGAAGTGTGCATGCACACGAAAGCTCATACCAAGAGCTAACTTAGTTGGTCTTTAAGGTGCTACTGGAAGGAATTTTTTTATTTTGTTGTACACAGAATCATAGAACTGTAGATTTGGAATGGACCCCAAGAGTCATCTAGTCCAATTCTCTGCAATGCAGGAATCTTTGGCCCTACAACTCTGAGATTAAGACTCTCATGTTCTCATGCCTGAGCCCCACTGGAACTGATTTTACTGGGAAACATGGCATTTGAGGAGGCAACACGAAAATCAACAAGACCAAGTGGAGGCGGGGAGGATCTTGTCATCTGGGTAGCCCAAGACCTCCACATGCAGCTGCTGGGTGACCTTTGGCTAGTCACACTTCTTTGAAGTCTCTCAGCCCCACTCACCTCACAGAGTGTTTGTTGTGGGGGAGGAAGGGAAAGGAGAATGTTAGCTGCTTTGAGACTCCTTCGGGTAGTGATAAAGCGGGATATCAAATCCAAACTACTCCTCCTCCTCCTCTTCTTCTTCTTCTTCTTCTTCTTCCCCCCAGGGTTGCACCCTGGGGAGGCCACTCTGCAGTTTGACTTCATCCCCAGAGACGCACTCCACTGTCTCTCAGGGACAGATGGATGCCAACAATAAAGGCATAGGAGTACATGTGCTAGTCACCTCATAGAATCATCGAATTGTACAGTTGGAAGGGATCCCAAGGGTCATCTAGTGTGGCTCCAAGGTTGCAGGTTCGATTCCCCATATGGGACAACGGCATATTTCTGCATTGCATGGGGCTGGACTAGATGGTCCTCAGGCCCCCTTCCAACTCTACAGTTCTACGGCAGGTAGTTCCAACCTCCAGTCATAAGACGCTGCCTTATCCTGAAACAGACTCAGGGCAAAGAAGGCCAGATAAGGTCACCATCTCAGGCAGCAGGCTGCACAGGGGCAGCAGATCCCCCATGCGGATCTCTATCCCCCTCACTCACCCCTTCTTCCCTGGTGGGAAGGCGGGGCAGCATTTTGTGGCTCGCCCTGGGGGCGGGGGGGGGGGAGGTTGGCCAAATCATTTAGCCCGTGTACCTCAGTGCTGCCTACACGGACGGACAGCAGCATCTCTCCCGGGCTCCAGCCACCCAGGGACGGAAGATGCACGTGGGAACCAGCCCCGGGCGGCCCGACCCCATCCACGGAGGCTGGATCCAGCAGAAAGAGGCGGGCAGCGGCGCGCTCTGCACGTCCTCAGAGGCACTCTTTCCCTCGAAACAGGCGCCCCTGAGGATGTGCAGAGCGCCGTGAGGCCAACCCGAAACCATGAGGGACTACGGGGGTCAAAGTACCGCCTCCATCCACCTCCCCGAGAAACTCGGGCGAGGTTGGATCCAGCGAAAAGAGGCGGGGAGCGAGGAAGGGGCGCGCTCTGCACGTCCTCAGAGGCACTCTTTCCCTTACGCTGCGAAACAGGCGCCCCTGAGGATGCGCAGAGCGCCGTGAGGCCAACCCGAAACCATGAGGGACTACGGGGGTCAAAGTGCCGCCGCCGCCGCCGCCCCTTTAACGGGCGGGGAGGCGGTGGGCGTCTGCCTGCCTGGATGAAAGGCCGGGCCGACGCCGCGGACGTGCCGGTGCCGCCTCTCCCTCCCTCAGGCCCGTCGCCGTGTGAGGAGGAGCCGTCGCCGCCTGCTCACGGCTGCCGCCGCTCCGCCTCCTCCTCCTCCTGCTGCCGCCGCCGCCGCTGCCCTTCCTCCTCCCCTCGCTTCCCCTTTCCTGACAAGCCGCCGGCCGGGCTCCTGCTTCCCCCTCAGGTACGTCGCGCTCCGGCTTCTTCTTCTTCCTCCTCCTCCCCGTCCTCCGCCGCCGCCGCCTCTCCTCTCCCTCGGCCCGCGAGGCCGGCGCCTTAGTCAGCAGCCGGGCCCGCCCGGGTGCCTCGGCCTCGGCCCGCTAGGCCGGCGGGCCCTGCGGGGCTCCGTGAGGGGAAAGAGCGGCGGCTTGGCGGGGTCTCCCGGCCGCGCGGATCAGGGGTCGCCTCGTGGAAGAGGAAGGGGGGGCTCGGAAGAAGCCCCACTCCTGTGCAGGCCTGGCGGGGGCTCATAAGGGCGGAGAGGGGGAGACGGGCGGCACTCTCGGGCGTCTGCTGCTTCTGCCGCTCAGGAACAAGGAATGGGGGCTTTGTGGGGGGGGGGAGAGGGGGAAACCCCCAAAATAATTAAGTGGGAAGTAGTTTCCTCCAGAGTCGGGGAATCCTGTTCTCAGACTGTCTCCCCCCCCCCTTTTTAATAGGAGGAATATTCCCCCCACCCACAAATGCACCCCCAGAAGACCCCACACTTCTGGTTAGGAAATCGTGAGGAAATGTAAGGAAGGGTTGCTTCCCTTTCTCTAACCTGCGCTGAAGGAATATAGGGAACCCCCCCCCCCCCTTAATTGTTTGACCTTTTTAGTCTGCATAAAACAAACCCCTGACAATCCAAGTTGGGGCGCACCTGGGCTTGAGCTCTCACACCTGGGAGTGTGTCCTGTGGAGCTCAGTGGGACTTGCTTCTGAGTAGGCATTGCTTTGCGCTGGGAGCGGGACAAGAAACCTCTTGCGCACTGGCAGGGAAATGCCAGCCTGTCTGTGGGTGCAGCTGAAGGTGTGTCCCTTCCAGGAAATGTCTCTCCTCCAGCCCCATGATAAGAAATCTGGGGTGCTAAACCTGTGGTCCCCAAGGGTATGCGTTAATGTGCTGGGTCTTCTCACTGTTACTCCCCTGCCCCTCCGTTCATAAAAGCTAGGGGTCCCTAACTGTGCCTTCAAATCCCTGCTGGTAAAATAGTTTGGGGTGGGGTCTTCTGTTTCATAGAAGGAAGGGTGCTAAAGTTGTAAGAAGGCCTTCTGTTGGCCAACAGTGGGAGGCTGAGGCTAATTCAAGACTAGAGGAGTCTAGTCTTACCTATGGAGTTGTGTGTTTTAAAATTTATATTTTATTTCATTGATGTCCTGCTTTTCTCCCAAGGAGCTCAAGGGAGAAAACACAGCTGTCCACACACCCCATTTTATCCTCACAACAAAACTGGTTAGACTGAGCGCTTTCACGCAGCCCCGGGTCACCCAGCAAGCCTCCCACTTTGAACCCTGATCTCCGGTCATCATCCAATACTTTAAACCATCGCTGCACACCAAAGTTCATTTTATCTAAAAGATTCTTTAGGGATAGACTTCCTAGGAATGACCGGGTGAAGAAGATGGCAGTCTTTGGAAGAAAGTCCCGTGGGAATATGGAGGGTGAATTCTGAGTGGCGTGGTGTAATTAATGAGAATCTGATTAAAGTGCAATATCTTGGGGAGATGTGTAGTATTTATGAGGAGGGATAGACTGAGGTGTGGACTCCTAATTTTTGAAGAGCTCAAGGGAATGGAATTCATGCCTCGCAAGGGGAAGATGATCCAGTGCTTGCGGCTCTATGCTCCCAGTGCTATGGTTTCTTTGTTGGTCCTGAATGCATTTCTGGTTCACTCCTGGAGTGTTGGAATTTCTCCAGGAGTTCATTGCAGGTTTGTCTAATTATCAGTGCTCCCTCGTGACATTCTCATTGTGGACTTGAAGGATCTTGATGATAGAGTGAGATGTAGACTTTGCATCCAAGACTCGAAGCAGACTTTTCTCTGCCTTGCTTTAACTTATTTACATTTGGATCGAGTTCTCAGAGTGCTGGTTTAAGTTTAAGAAATGAAATGTCAGCGTTCAAAAGAAAAATCGGCTGTGGATTTTGCCCTTCACAGGAAATAAGAAATTCTATGTTGGTGGGCCCACTTTGGAAAATAGTTCCTATTGTGCCTGTGCTGTTCAAATATGGTTCCTGGAAGATTAAGGAAATGTTCTTGTGCTATACCTAAGGTAGACTTTAGGTGGTTTCTTAGGTATGTTGGCTCAAGCCTTGGTGTGAATTCTTCTTGGAAGGCAGTTCATCTGTGCTTGGCTGAACATGGGTGGGGGAAACAAAGACTTGGTTCAGGCAGGCTAATTGCCTAGCAGTACAGGAACGAACTGGCACAAGCCTTGGGCTTGCATTCCCTTTCTCCCCTTTCTCCATGTTAAAAAAGTCCACTTCAGAGCTAATCACAGTTTCTCATGATGTCAGAGCACAAGGAACTGTGTTCAGATCCAGAACAGAAACTTTCTATTGGCTCTTGTGCGATAGGGAAAGGAAGGGAGGGGACGTGCACATAGCTTTGTCTAAACCTGGCTGTCAGTCTTCCTCTTAATTCGTAATGCTTTAGAGTTTTCTAGCGATGACTTGGCTGAAATTTACTTCCAGTTAATGCCATAGTTGAGGGACGCAGGTGGCGCTGTGGGTTAAAGCCTCAGCGCCTCGGACTTGCCGATCGAAAGGTCGGCGGTTCGAATCCCTGCGGCGGGGTGCGCTCCCGCTGCTCGGTCCCAGCGCCTGCCAACCTAGCAGCTCGAAAGCACCTCCGGGTGCAAGTAGATAAATAGGGACCGCTTACCAGCGGGAAGGTAAATGGCGTTTCCGTGTGCGGCTCTGGCTAGCCAGAGCAGCGATGTCACGCTGGCCACGTGACCCGGAAGTGTCTCCGGACAGCGCTGGCCCCTGGCCTCTTAAGTGAGATGGGCGCACAACCCCAGAGTCTGTCAAGACTGGCCCGTACGGGCAGGGGTACCTTTACCTAATGCCATAGTTGACCAAGTGAATTGTGAAAGCACATTGCCATCAATTAAAACATCTGAGGGAGGAGAGGCATTCAAGCAAGTGAACTAAATGAAATAGTTTGTATAATAAAAGAAATGTAACTGCTGAAACAGATCAATTTCGTCACTTATTCTAAGACATTTCTCTCCTCCCCCCACCCCATTTTACTTTATTGCAAGCATTTAGTACTGCACTGCAATGTGTAAGTGAAGCCAGTCCTTCAATTGCAGTGAAAAGTGAATATCGTTTTGCTCTTTATAAATTCTGGAGCAGTACAGTGGTACCTCAGGTTACATACGCTTCAGGTTACATACGCTTCAGGTTACAGAGTCCGCTAACCCAGAAATAGTGCTTCAGGTTAAGAACTTTGCTTCAGGATGAGAACAGAAATCGTGCTCCAGCAGCGTGGCAGCAGGAGGAGGCCCCATTAACTAAAGTGGTGCTTCAGGTTAAGAACAGTTTTGGGTTAAGTACGGACCTCCGGAACAAATTAAGTACTTAACCCGAGGTACCACTGTACTTGAAAAGCTTATGTTGGAGAAAGTAGAAGTGTACTACGGTAATAGGTTCTAGGCATAACTATTTCTATAAGGGTACCCCCTTCACTCTTGCATGACAGCTGCATGAGTCTGCTTTATACAGTATGCATCATGGCTTAATCATCAGGTTTAGCTTGATAAAACAGTTTCAGTAATAGATTCTCTGGGTTCCCTTTACTGCTTGCTGGGAATGTTGTAGGGACTTGGCATCTTGCATTTCTTCAAAAGATGCGGCGTACTTTGCTTCAGATGTCACTGACTTTAGGGAAGCAGTAGCTGTTAATAGAGCAGCAAATGAAGTCTTAACCCTCCAGTCCTAAATATACTTCTCTTGGACCCTGTCCCATTGATTTCAGTCAACTTCCAAATATGTATGTGCTTAGACTACAGCCTAAAACCACTGGATCATGTAGTTCTGTTTCCCTTGTATGTTAAAATTACAATAGTCATCTTCATCTTAAAGTAATGGAAAAGGTGAATATGAAGTTAAGGCATTTGTGTGGAAACTGCGGGTAGCTCTAATTACTACTCAGCCTATAGCCTCCCTTTCAGGCTATAATAAAGCCTCAGGGATATGATTCTGAAGCTGCCCCCCCCCCCCCGGTATATATGTGGGCAAATGTGTGAAGAAATGAGCAATGAGCTTTCATTGCTTTTCTTTTCTGTTCACCAACCTTGGATTGTTTTTATTTTGATTATGTATTTTGTGTTTCTATAGTGTGATTTTATCCTGTGAACTGCCCTGAGACCTGCAGGTATAGGGCTGTATACAAATTTAATAATTAATAATAATAATAATAATAACCTTGCAATTCAAACTCCAGTACAGGCTTCCTCAACCTCGGCACTCCAGATGTTTTTTGCCTACAACTCCCATGATCCCTAGCCAGCAGGACCAGCGGTCAGGGATGGAGGGAATTGTAGTCTGAAAACATCTGGAGGGCCGAAGTTGAGGAAGCCTGCTCTAGTAGTTTACTTCTTGCCTGTGTGTGCTATAATAGTAATTAAATGGTCCTTAAATTTATAGACTTTAAAAATGAGCTGTTGAGATTTCTAAGGTGATGTCCTAGTAGTAATGGAATTCTCCCCCTAACCTGTTAGATGTGGAGTCCAAACTTATGCATGTTTACTCACAGCATAAGAACATAAGAGTTCTGCTAAATCAGGCCAAGGGCCCATGTAGTCCAGCATCCTGGTTTTCACAGTGGCCAACCAGGTGCTTGTGGGAAACTTGCGAGCTCCCGACTCCTGCTATCTCCAGCAACTGGTATTCATTCAGAAGCAGCATACTGCCTGCAACGTGGAGGTAGAAATGGTCTGTCAGTGGCTACTAACTATGATGGCTGTCATCCATTGATTAGTCTAACCTGCTTTTAAAGCTATCCAGGTGAGTGGCCATCAGTGCCTTTTATGGGAGTGAATTATATAGTTCAGCTATTTGCTATGTGAAGAAGCAGATTCTTTCGAGTCCTCCAACATTCATGTCCACCAGATGTCTACAAGTATGAGTGTTTATGGGAATGTGTGTGCAATTTTTAGTTTGTATTCTGGAGCTAAATAATTGTATGAGTAGAACGTGCTCTGCTTGTGCAGCAGGCTCTTCTCCCCCTTCTGCCCTTGCACACCCCCCCCCCCCAAATCTGCTCTGGCGGATTGGGGGAATCTGCAGAACAAATTTAGAGAGTATGTGGGGGCAGGAAAAGGGGAGAGCATTCTGTTGCACAAGGAGAAATCTTTGTGCTGACAGAACATTCCCCTTAGCTCTATGTTGAATACATCCCGAAGTATTGTAAAAGCCAGATAGAATCCCCACCTACAAAAAAAAGTTGAGATTCCTGTCTCTTTTAAAATGTAATCAAGGATAAGACCTAAAATGTGAAGGTGTTCTTGAGGAATCAGATGAATATGCCAGATACTGTAAACAGGCTACAGAACTGGTGACACTGGAAACAACTTTGGCATGGTAACCTTTTAATCTAACTAGCTGATCCTTTTTCTATACGCAGGATTTTCTCAACGTAAGGTGTTTAGCAGCGGGTGGCTCGGAGGAAGACTCTTACAAGGGCCAGGAGTAGATGCTTAAAGCAGTGAAAATATTGGTAACGCTTCTTGTCCTGTGCAGATTTAGTTGGGATCAACAGGCTTGGGAATGCCTGACATTGCGAAGGAACAGGCTGCCAGCAGTACTTAACTGAAAATCAAGCTGAAGATTGGTTATTTAAAGGAATAAAGTGAAGCACTCAGAATAGCGTATACATAAATAGTGCCTACAGGACAAGTATGTTGAAGTATGGTACTAACTCCTGGTAATGGGATAATATTTGGTTTGATTGCAATATCTTGCCGTCTAAAGAATGTGTATTTTAATGGGATTATTGGTTAGTAAGAGTTGCTAAGAACAGTAAGCAGGAAGCTGGCCCTTGAGGATTGTGTGAACTGTTTAACAGTGAAATCACTTGCTAGATGGGGATTTCCACACACACACTGCTAAATATAATAATTTAAATTTCTTGGTCCTTCAGCTTCGGAACTTTAATGAAAAGAAAGCTGTTGCACCTGCAACACATTGGAAAGGGCACTGTTTAGATATAAGATAACATGCTTGCTTGTTGTAAATGCTGTCATTCAAGCTGTGCACTACGCAAGTGGCTTTTTGTTTTGTTTTTCCATTTGCTGTGTGCTCCAGTTGAACTGCAAGAGCAGCTTACTGGAGGTCAATCAGTCAGTCTGTGACTAATATGGTTCTTGTAGGCTACACTAGCTAGCTTCCTAAACCAAGTTACTGGAAAGCCAGTGCAATCAGAAAATGGCTCCTCCTCCTCCTCTATTAGGTTTGGCAGCTTGGTGATCCACTAAGCGTAACACAGGGATTGTCAAGCAGCTGTGAAGAGTGCAGAATGTAGCCAGTAGGCTGCATCTGACTTGACAGATCAGAAGTAGTGTATACCTGACCAATATATGGCAGTGACAATGAAAACTTTATAGGGTTGTCATCAAGATAAATAAGTGGGAAATGTTGCTGCTAGCTCTGAGCCTTAAGGAGAAGGTAGAACGCCAATTTAAATAACCTTAATAACTGTGAAGAAAGACAGTAGTAACTCCTATAAAAACATGAGCCACCGTGGCCCTTCCCTCTGTTAAGTGGTGCAGCAAATAGCATGCCTTTGGTCATGAATTACCAAATTTCTATTGAAGACTGCAAACAAAAGAGTTTAGCATGCAGGCTGCAATCGTGAACCCACTTACCTAAGAGTAAGCCCCACTGAATCTGTGTTGCAGCCATAATTGTTCCAAATAGTTCCAACAGAGGAAAAGAAAGCACAACTTTCCTCTTGAAAAACCTTTGCTGCTTCCTTTGGAAGGAATTATAAAAGCATAAGAAGTTTGTTTGGATCAAGGTTGGCTCTGTTTTGGGGTTCTCAACTAGAACCTCTCAATTCTCTGTGTGGCTGTTAAGCTTGCAGGCTTCCCACAGGCAGCTTAGTGGCCACTGGGAGAACAGGATCCTGGACTAGACGGGCTAAACGTGAGTTGAAGATATTCCAGCATTCTGAGTCCTTGGGCAACCAGATGGAATGATCAGGAAACAGCTGCACCTCGGAGTGCAGGGGCCCATAGAAGGCCTGTTCATTTGTTTATAGCATTTTTACCTTGCTCTTTGGTCAAAAAGGCTCCCCCCAGCAACTTACAAGAACAGCAGCCAGACGGTCCCTGCACTCAGGTTTAACAGTCTGAACAGACTGTACTGGTTGGATGCTGTGCTCTGTCTCCATGGTTAAAGGCAGTACGTATGCATCCAAACACCAGATACTGGAAATTCTAAGAGGGCAGAGTCCAGTTGTGCCCAGATCCTGCTCACAGGTTTCCCACGGGCATCTGATTGGCCACTGTTCCCTCAGGTGGCACAAGGAGTCGGTGCATCTGGCTGTTAAAACGGGAGGTGGGTGGTTTGAGGCCACCCAGGGATGGCTGTGGGCTGGATTCCTGCATTGCTGGGGCTTGGGCTAGATGATCCTCGGTATCCCTTCCAACTCTTAAGATTCCATGATTCTATGTGAACAGGGTGCTGGACCAGAGGGGCCATTGAATGGATCCAGTAGGCTCTTCTTACCCTATGCTCTTACCTTCATAATTAAAATATTTCCCCCTTTTCTGAATAAAAAGGCGGGGAAACTGGTTTTTGGAGGTGATAGCAAATCTACATTTATGTAAATGTGTGTAAACGGTATCGCTGTTCTCGCAGTAAACACTCCGGCTTCTCAATTAGTCTCTTTAAGATGTTTTAATAGCATTTGCGGAACTTCCTTAATGCTTGTCTGTTAACAATTCTACTTCATGTGTCTGAAGGCCGAAGCCTTGGAGAGTTCTTGCTTCAAAGATCACAACGCTCAGGCTTCTTTAGGAGTGCGTCTGGTATTCTCTCTTCCTCTTCAGAGAGTAATATTGGGAGCTGTGCCACGTTTCATACCATGTAAAAGGAAGAGCTAGACTTGCTCCAGCTTGCAGAGGGCGGCGTGATTATGCAGCTATAGCTGTGTAGCAGCTCTCTCCCCTGCCCCCTTTACACTCTTCCTGTGCTCCACCTTTTTCTACTTCGGAGATTAGATTATTGTAGGTCAAAGTACTTCTAGTCGCTGTTTGAACCAGATTACAGTATGGGCGCTGGGAAAACTGAGCAGTTTGTGTTGGGGAACTTTAGTAAAAGCAGTAAAGTTTTCGTTCCTCCATTCGGGCAAAATGACTTGGGGAAAAGGTGGGGAAGCTTTTCTGTGCCTGGGGTAGTAGATAAGGGGTTGCTGAAGCATCTTCCCCATGGAAGTCATAAACACATCACAGTGAAGATAATGAAATTGTGGTTTTGGTTCTGGAAAGATTTTAGAAAGCCCCCTTGCAGTGAACAGATTAAAGTCCTACTTCTCACTGCTGTTTCACGAAGTGGAACTAACTCATTTTTTTCCCCTTTGCCCTCTTTCACGTATGCTCAGATTTAGACAAAATACTTCAAATTCCTAAGAGTCAAAAGCAAATATTTAGGGCTTGGCTTGTAGAACGTTGAAAAGAGAGACCCAATTAAATATTAGAATGCCAGCTCAACATTTTTAGAAGCCTAGGGAACCAGGCACCCAGGGTTTTTGACACCGTGTTACTCTGACATGCATATTTGACAGCCCTTTGAAAGTTAAATTAATCACTTTCTTGCAAGCAACATAATTTTCTCTTAAATAACGTTCCAGGTGGGTGGTATTCCGTGTGAGTTTAACCCACTGAAATTAATGAAAGTGACTAAGTTAGGTCCATTAATTTCAGTGAGCCTGCTCTGAGGAAAACTTAGTTGAATACCACCCAGTGTTGTTAAATAATTTGATGGAATAGCACTGAAGTTTCGTAGCTGTCAGTTGATGGTACTTTAGAACCCACTGAAAGGTCACTCAGCGCCTTGAAAGCACATGGTGTTTACAGGGTAACATGAGCAAAAGCCAGGCCCCTGCCCTGAAGAGCTTACAATCTAAATATATACTGTGGTGCGCTGAGAGGTGGGGAAAGAGATGCAAGGATAAAAAGGGATGATTGTAAGCAAATGCAATTATGCATCTTTAGAGTTTGTTACTGTTGGGGATTATGACTAACGGGATGAGCCAGAGTACTCAGTGTTTAGGATCTGCTTTTTCCTGTTCAGGTTTTAATAAACCTTAGGAGTTGTTTTGATATGTGCTTTGCTCCCATATCAAGTGATGTTACAAACAGTATGTTTTCCTGTTGAAACTGCAGGCGGTTTGTGGAAGTCTTTAAACCAGATTAAACCAGGGTCTGTCTTTCCCTGCCCCAGTTTTCATGAAGTTGGAAGTAGTCTCTGCACTCCTTTTTCCTAACTCTTTTTATTTTAATGGAGGAATATAAAAAGCTGACTAGGAAACGTTTGCATTCCTTCTTTTTAAAGTATTTCTTTCTCCGTTGTGCTGGGTGATTGCTCAACATTTGAAACGTGGAACTGTGTGCCACAGTCCACGTGAAAAAAGTTTGTGTAACACTCGGTGCCCATCTCTGTCCCATTATGAGTTTGTTTTGCAAGAGCTGAAAGTAAACACTTCAGCACACAATTCATAATTGCTCTGCTGCAACTAGCTGGACTTAATGAGTACTGTAGCTTAATTAGATTATATTTGAATGAATACATAAATTCTTCAAAATGAGCTTGAAGAGATATTAGTACATCAAATAAAGATGGAGAGATTTCAAATTTGCCTCGGTGGAAGCCTTCAATGAAAACCATTGTGGGGCAGCGACTATCCTAGGCCTTCATGACTTGTGGTATTGGGCTTTATGCAACCCAACAGCCATACAGAACCATCTCCAGGTTTAAGGAGGCTCTGGTGCCCTTTTATGGACCCCTCTGGTGGAGTTGTAGACAGTTGTCTACTTGAAACCCATAAGCGGAAAATGAGAGCAGCATCACTCTCCTGCCCATGAAAACCCCCAGTAATTGGTGTTCAGAGGCACACCATCTCTGATACTGGAAGCAGACTACTTGATTAATGGCCATTGATAGTTACCCTTCAGGAATTTGTCTAATTCCCTTTTAAAAGCTGTCCAAGTTTATGACCATCACTACATCTTGTGGTAGCATACTCAGTAGTTTGCCTACGCACTGTGCGAAGAAGTCCTTTCTTTTGGCTGTCCTGATTCCTGAATCACCTACCATTTAACTTTACTGGATGTCCTAGGGTTCTAGTATTGAGAGAGAGACGGGGAGAGATAAGCTCCTCCCTATCCACTTTTTCTATACCATGTTTAATTTTATACACCTCTGTTATCTCCCCACTTTAGGGACGCAAGTGGCACTGTGGGTTAAACCACAGAGCCTAGGACTTGCCGATCAGAAGGTCGGCGGTTCGAATCCCTGCGACGGGGTGAGCTCCCATTGCTCGGTCCCTGCTCCTGCCAACCTAGCAGTTTGAAAGCACGTCAAAGTGCAAGTAGATAAATAGGTACCGCTCCATCGGGAAGGTAAACAGCTTTTCCGTGCTCTGCTCTGGTTTGCCAGAAGCCGCTTAGTCATGCTGGCCACGTGACCTGGAAGCTGTACGCTGGCTCCCTCGGCCAATAAAGCGAGATGAGCGCCACAATCCCAGAGTCGGTCACAACTGGACCTAATGGTCAGGGGTCCCTTTACCTTTATCTCCCCGCTTTACACATCTTTTTTTGCTAAGCTAAGCAGCCCCAAACCTTTAACCTTTCCTTACAGGGGAGTTGCTGTAGCCATTGATCATTTTGGCTGTACTTTTCTGCACTTTCCCCCAGCTCTACAATATACTTTTCAAGGTGTAGCAAACACCATTTTGTACACAGTATACCAAGTAATATTTTCAGTCCCTTTTCTACTAATCACTAATAGGCAATTCACCTTTTTCATAGCTGCCTTGCATTGGGTATTAGCAAGCTATCCACCGCAGCCCCAATAACTTTCTTTTTTCTAGTTAGTCACCACAGGTTCAGACCTCAGTAGTGTACAGTATATGTGAAGTTAGGGATTCTTCTCCCAAATGGAATCAGTTAACACTTCCTTACACTGAATGGCACTTGCCATTCTGGTGCCCATTCACCCAGTTTGGAGAGATGCTTTTGGAATTACTTCTTCTTTTGTCTTTCCCATCCTGAATAATTTGGTATCTTCAGCAAACTTAGCTACCTCTATACATATGCATGCAAAAGAATGTGCTATATTCAGAAGTAAGCCCTATCGAATTCAGAGGGACTTATTCCCAGATAATAACGCTTAGGATTGCAGGCTGAAGTTGCCAAATCAATGTCTAGTCAGAAGTTAGTCCTTTTGAATTCTCTGAGGCTTACTCTTAGGTAAGTGGGGATAGTATTGCAGCCTTAGTATCAGAAGGGATTGTGGGTTACTGATCCAGCCCTGGTTTTAAGGAAATACATAAAACTTGATACATAAAACTTTCCTGGAAAGTGTTGCTTGTTTCAGCTTGGCTGGCATTTGTTGTTTGTGTGTCATACTTTCCCTTCGGTGTAGTTTGGTTGTCTTTCCTGACTCTTTTTTTCTTCCATTTTTCTTTCTGTTTTATTTTGCAGTATTTCATTCAATAACATTAATCATTCTTTGCAACACATACTATACATACTTATCTATTTTTCATAGTTGTACCATTATGACTTTCCTCCACCCATGCTCAGCTTCCATTGTTAGAGCTGTTTTCTTTTGTGGACCAGTTTCTCTGACTTACCATGGTCTAGATTGCACAGGCTTGGATGAGGAGGGGTCTTTCTCTGAGCAGTGAGATGGGCTAAATTTACATCAGGTCACTTCCGTCTATCATCCCATCATTCACTTCCTCACTCCAAGCATACAGTGAGATGATGTTCTGTAGCAGTGCACATCACAGGGGTAGAGAAGGCAGAACGTGACATGATAGGCTGTTTCAATAATACATAGGCTCTAAAGTGAAATAACTGTAGTTTCATGAACAGACAGATGAGTGTAATTTAGGGTCCATTCCAGGCATGCATCCAATGAAGTGGACTGTGGTCCTCAAAAGTTATGTCATGATAAATTTGTTAGCTTTGAAGTGGTTGCTTTTTGGGTGTGTGTGATTTATTTTTGTTTGTTTGTTTGTTTGCAGCAACAGAGCCGCTGGAAATTGCCCCAGTATAATAAAATTGCATGCAGCTGTTGAAAACCAGCTGCAGCCGTTACATTAAGGAATTTGGTGTGTCCTGGCTAGAACTGAGATGGAGCAGAAGCAGGGAAGCAATGGAAAGGGGAGGCTCAAAAAAGCAGGGAAACAGCAGGGTGGAGCTAGATTTTAAGAAGGATTTGGCATTTTGCAGTGGGAAGGAAGTGATTCACAAGTCTGTCCGTTTTTGCAAACAAATCCACAAAAATTAGAAGCTGAAACATTTTTACTAGCATTTGACAGAAAGCAAATCATTTGGCTCATTGGCGTATGTCTGCTGAAAGCAGGGGAGATTAAACTCTCCTACAGAAGTTTCCTCTCTGTCTCTTCAAGCAAACAACTGAGTGGGTTTTTCATAGCTGCCTCATTTATATTGATAAAGTGTCTCCAGTGCCCTGGATTGAGATGACCCTTCAGACCTATTGCTGATTTCTTTTTCTCCCCCTAGCTATAGCCTAACCTCAGGATATAGGAAGGAAGCTTTTATAACTTGTCATGCGTCACTAGTAGAGAAATATGTCTCCCCTTAGATTTGTGGTGCTTGATTTCCACTCCCCCTTCCTTTCACAATCGTTCTACCAGATGCCTGGGAGGTTTATCTGCAGCACTGGGTTGCTTGCAGAATGATTTGAGCCTAGTCACAGCTTATTTCTGATAGTTTTGACCCTGGGAAGATGACTAAGCAGTTGTGTGCCAATATAAATCCTTCTGACATGGCTGTAGGCAGGACCTGGACTTGCTGGTGACTGATGGGGATGGCAAAATGTCCTTAAAAGCTGGGATTCATCTTTGATCCCAACCGAAGACCTTCTTCACCACCACCCCAAATGACTTTAAAGAAAAGTTTTAAAATGGAAACGGCAGGTGACAAACTCCAGAATTTCATGCAATGTGTAAAAAGTGCAAGTACTGGTGGCATTTAAATTTGATGAGGGATTTGGAGTTGAAGGATGAACAGTGAAGGAACCAAATTTGCAAGTGGAATGGAGTTATTCAGAATGGGCACTGTCTTAACTGGTTGGCCAGCCAGCAGAATGGCAAAGTAAATCTAACTGTAAATGGGCAGAACAGTACATATTGTGTGATGACTCATCCCAATTCTGTGTGTGCTTTTGTGATTACTTGTGAAAGTGATCTTGGTTATACAGTGGTACCTTGGGTTACATACGCTTCAGGTTACATACGCTTCAGGTTACAGACTCCGCTAACCCAGAAATATTACCTCAGATTAAGAACTTTGCTTCAGGATGAGAACAGAAATCATGCTCCAGCAGCGCGGCATCAGCAGGAGGCCCCATTAGCTAAAGTGGTGCTTCAGGTTAAGAACAGTTTAAGTTTAAGAATGGACCTCCGGAACGAATTAAGTACTTAACCCGAGATACCACTGTATTGGAAAGGTCTCTGCAGTCTCAAGCGCAGTGATGTAGCAGTGGGAAAAAAGGCAGAAATGAATAGGGAAAGGGTTGACGCTAATAACAATGGTGCTGTATAATTGTTTGCATGGCCATGAGTAGAATGCAGTGTATAGTTTTGGGTTCCTCACCTTGAATGCAACAGCTCAGTGAGCATAAGAAGCTGTTTTCTACTGGGCCAGACCATAGGTCTGTTTATCCCGGTATTGTTGACTCTTGCTGACAGTGACTCTCCAGAATCTCAGGCAAAGTTATTTCCTGTTGCTGCATTCTCTTTTCTGTCTAGAGACAGACAGGGATGTTTGGCTTTACAAAACATGTGCTCTGCCATGGAGCTGTGCCCCCCACCCCCGCCATTCAAATATTACCTTCATGTGGGAAGTGCTGCGGCTCAGTCTGATCCCAGTGACACTCTGTGTAAGATATCCTACCTCCCTATGGTGTTGTCACTGACTTTGCATGAGAAGTCCTTTCAAAGTAGAAAGCTGGCACATTAGGCAAAAGGCTGGGCTAGAGTCTCCTGTGACCCGCTAGCTTTCAGCATAATCGCTTTCTGCATGCAGAAGTCTTGAGAAAATACAATCCTCTGTGTGTGTTTCTAAATTGGGCAGACCTGGGAGGGTTGAACACATCCTCCATCCCACCCCTAAGCAGCAGAATTTCATGACTTTGTCATGAAAATAGAACTAGGCGTAAAATCTCCTTTTTTCATTGCACATGTGGTATGACTTAAACTGAAAGGGCAGGTTTGCCCTACTTCCTATTATATCAAAACTAAATTTAAGCAATTATTGGTGCAACACTTGATGATCCAAGAAAATGTCTCTTAAGATTTATTTTGGAGCTCTGGTACAAAATTGTGACTAAAGTTGCAATCCTGACCTCACTAATTTCAGAGTAAGTCTCATTTAATTCACTGGGATGTATTTCCGAGTAGACATGGTTAGGATTGTACTGTAAAACTGCTAGCACTCCTATTTGCTTTGGAATTGCTATGGTCTATCTAAGAAATGTCCCTTGGAGCCAAGCAGTACTTAGCAACATGTTCATGAAGGTTCTCGGCTTTCTGAAGCTTTAATTCTAAATGGAAAACTCAAAGATTGGTTTCTAGAGCCAAATTGTACTGGAGTATTGGCCATTAAAAGGTAAAGGTAAAGGTACCCCTGCCCGTACGGGCCAGTCTTGACAGACTCTGGGGTTGTGCGCCCATCTCACTTAAGAGGCCAGGGGCCAGCGCTGTCCGGAGACACTTCCGGGTCACGTGGCCAGCGTGACATCGCTGCTCTGGCCAGAGCCAGAGCCAAAGCCGCACACGGAAACGCCGTTTACCTTCCCGCTGGTAAGCGGTCCCTATTTATCTACTTGCACCCGGAGGTGCTTTCGAACTGCTAGGTTGGCAGGCAGTTTATTTATTTACCAACAATTCTGGTTGCACCATTGTAAAGATAAGGACAGCATGCAAGATGCTGAATTGGTCTTCTGAAGCCAATGCGTATACCGACTCTTGTTTGTGTCTAGAAACCAAAAACATTCCTGTAGTTCTTACTGGTAGTAGAGCATTGAACATGAAAGTTTTGCTTCTGTTTAGCCCATCCTTGCACCTCCACTATATCTGGTGCCACAAGTGGGCTTCCTTTGAAGGGTATGTAAAAGCAAAATACTTGTAAGTTTCCTCTAAGTGTTCTAATGCTAGTAAATTTGTTGGGGAAATTAAAGTAATGTGTGTAGTTCTGAATTCTCATGGGACTAGGTAATTTTCATAGATAAAACCCTTATGATACATTACTGGTATAAGGTTACATGCTAAACTTAGTACCCTGCTTTTGGCATGGCAAGTACAGAAGAGCAGTAGCAGTCCTTATCTTTTCAATGAGCCAGTCTTCACAATATGGAATCATTTGTTTCCTAAACTCAAGCTTGTATGGGTGCTGTTCTCTGACCTTGAATATTACTGTCCTAAAAACCCCCACATTTAAACAGAAACTCTTAAAACATACGGAGAATTGGTGGGATAAAGAATGATATTTGAGGGGGGGGCGTTGGTTAAATTTTATGTGATTTGGTTAGAGCAAATATATTAACTGTAGAGCAAGTGTATTAACTGAGCAGCATTTTTTTAAAAAAAGTCATACTGCCTATGAAACAAATGTGTGCAGGTGGGTGAGAGAGACTGGTTCAGTGCATTAAAACACTGTTCCCTTGATAGAACTTTCTTCATCCTTATGTGTCTCGATGAGAAGCCTTTTCTCATTTTCCATGTCCTGATCTTGTGTGATGCATGAACTGAGCCACACAGAAAGGCAAATTTAACCATACAGTACTTCCAAGTAGCTGAGGGCAAAATCCTTTCTAGAGTAATCTTCCAAGTCGCATTGAAGCAGGCAGAAGATTTGCTAGAGCAGAGCTCAGCTCCTGCTATGCTTATAGATGCTTTGTCTAAAGTCACGCAGGTCTATCCACGAGCACTGCATTGGTGGAAGAATGCCTGAGAAATCACATGGAAGCTGCTTAAAACTCCTCTGGGGAAAAGCTGGGCCAGAGAGTGGCATGTTAAGTATTGAGCTGGGCTAGTTGAAATGCCCCTGGTAGATTGTCACTGTCTCAAAGCTACCCTAACCCAATTTAGAATCTTGTGTCTGGCTCATGTGTAACCCTTTTCCTCTTTTGGAAAATTCTTCCATGCAGTCCACGTGTATTACCAGAACTGCATATACATGTGACTGATATATGTGTGTGTGTGTGTGTGTGTGTGTGTGTGTGTGTGTGTGTGTGTATACACGTGTATATATATATAGATAGATAGATAGATAGATCTATATATATATATATATAGATAGATAGATAGATAGATACACACACACACATATATATACATACCTATACATATACATATATATACCGTATTTTTTGCTCTATTGGACGCACCGGACCACAGGACGCACCTAGTTTTTAGAGGGGGAAATCAAGGGAAAAAATATTATTCCCCCCCCCAGCCCCAAAGAGCAATGGACAGGCTGCGTGCTTCCTCTTTAGCCTTGAGCAGCATCTTTAGCCTTGCACAATGGGATGGATCGTGCCCGCTGTCCACCGGGGCTGGACTAGATGACTCCTGGGGTTCCCTTCCAACCCTGCAATTCTGTGACCTCGGAAGTTGTTGGGGGTCTCCACACTGGAGGCTTTTAAGCAGTGGTTGGGGGACCATCTGCCTGGCGTTCTTTAGCTGTGATTCCTACATTGTGATGGGGCTGGGCTAGATGACCCTCGGGTGGCCCTCCCAACTCTATACAGTCCTACACTTCTGCGGCAGGAGATCCACAGCCACTTCACACAATGCCCACTCCCAATTTTCATTGGAGAGACATGTGGCTTCACTGTCTAGGTAGGTACCCCCCTACCTGCCACTCTTCCCTCGCCCCACTTAAGCCGAGGGAATTCCTGCCCAGAGAAGCTCCCAGGTGAGGCAAGGGTTAAGATCTACCTCTGGTAAATGGCTTTGTATCCCCCCTCTTTTCTCTTCTTCTTCTATGCTAGTTCCTTCTCTTGTGTTTTGTTTAATCTGTTTTTATTGTATACTAAAATAAAAGCTGCAAAGTTTCCTTTTTTATAATATTCCCCCCCTCCAAACTAAAACGTTAATCTAGATAAAAACACTGATCCAGAGGAAAATAAGGGGGTGGAGAAAGGACGAAAAAAGAAAAAGGTAGAGATAGAGAGATTTTTTAAAAGTTGGCTTCTTTAGCCTTGTGCAGCCTCCTGCGGCTGGAGAGGCGTGCTAGGCAAAAGAGGAAACCCGCGCAGCGAGCGGGATGGATCGCGCTCGCTGCCCGGGCTTCCTCTTTAGCCTTGCGCAGTCTCCCACGACTGGAAGGATTGCGCAAGGCTTTTCTAGAGGAGGGGGAAGGGACTGACTGGCCACGTCAGTCTCTTCTCCCTCCTGGGGAAAAGCCCGCAAGAGCTTGTGTGTGGCTCTTGGGGGCTTTTCCTGCTTGCCTCCCCCCCTGCATTCGCTCCATAGGACGCACAGACTTAGTTTTTAAGACGGAAAAACTGCGTCCTATGGTGCGAAAAATACGGTATATATAATGGTGTACAGACAATGAAAGCAGCAGTGACAAACAGACCACTCGAACAATAAATATTACAAAAACACAGCTGCATGTAAAATGTTGCATTAATGCAAAACTACTAGCAATCACAAAGTAGTTATCAATTCCAAGACACCTCCTCTTTCATGCTCCTGGCTTTCACCCAGGACTCCACCCATCCATCCTGGTTCTTGCTTAGGGCCTAGACAAACTCACAGCCTCAACCCATAAAAATCTCCCAAAGAGGAGAATTCCTGGAACCTGCTGACATCACCTTAGTACAGTGGACTCTCCGGATATGAACTTAATTCGTTCCTGGGGTCCGTTCGCACCCCAGAAATTACATAAATAGAGGCACGCTTCTGCGCATGTGTGCAGCGAAATCACCCAAAGATTCCATATCCAGAGGGATACGTAAGTAGAGGTACGACTGTAGTCTCTCACTCTAGGCTTGCTTTTCATGGGCAGACCCAAGGTAGATGGGGCATCCTCAGGCTGCCCCAGCTGTGGCTCATTCATTCTCTGCACCTTAACCCAGGTATAGCAAATTGGAAGCGTTTTCCATGGGGTCCCAAGGAAAGACTAGAAAGACACTCCTCCCAGTTCTTTCTCTAACCTCTGCTCAATAATTATAATAATTACACAGGTTTGGAAAAGCAGGGTAGCAAGATATAAATGTTAGTGTGCTCTGTCTCTGCTTGGTATGATTACTGATGCCTTGGTACTGATTACTGATGCCTACAGCTTTTGATGAACATACTTTGGCATGTGTGTAGAAATACCCTCTTCAGACTAATTTGCTAGGTTGGAATGGGTCGTTCCTCCTTCAGTTCCACACTATCAGTAACTCCTTTCATTCCTCCTACTTAACAATAGGGCTATTGAATCTGTGGAAGGTTAACGAAGCGTTTTTCTTCGTCAGCTGCACAGTCTCTTTGTATGTGTGAACAGAAGACTGAATAGAAATAACAGACAAAATGTTACCGGGTCGCTGTGATGTGCAGCTTTAAGTTGAAGGCCTGTTTGGGTTTCCAGATTGCTAGCTCCCTTGAGGTTTTGTTTCAGGAACCTGAAGTACTTCATAACATCTTTTTTCCATTTTGTTTTGTTATGTCAAAACATAGGAGTATGCTTCACCAGGAGGGACGCAGGTGGCGCTGTGGGTTAAAGCCTCAGCGCCTAGGGCTTGCCGATCGATAGGTCGGCGGTTCGAATCCCTGCGGCGGGGTGCGCTCCCGCTGCTCGGTCCCAGCGCCTGCCAACCTAGCAGTTCGAAAGCACCTCCGGGTGCAAGTAGATAAATAGGAACCGCTTACCAGCGGGAAGGTAAACGGCGTTTCCGTGTGCGGCTCTGGCTCTGGCTCTGGCTCTGGCTCTGGCTCTGGCTCTGGCTCTGGCTCTGGCCAGAGCAGCGATGTCACGCTGGCCACGTGACCCGGAAGTGTCTCCGGACAGCGCTGGCCCCTGGCCTCTTAAGTGAGATGGGCGCACAACCCCAGAGTCTGTCAAGACTGGCCCGTACGGGCAGGGGTAAAGGTAAAGGTACTTTAACCCACAGCGCCACCTGCGTCCCTCACGGGCAGGGGTACCTTTACCTTTACCTTTTATGCTTCACCAGGCAGACTTCAGTTTCCAGTTTAGAATTTTTCTTAATTGCTTCCTCCTCTTTCCCCCAGCCTCAGATTATGGCGGTCCTTCAGGATGGAGCGCAATATCATTCTGTGTCAGTTACAAGTCTAGGGAGGTGTGATGTCGCTCCCATCTCTGCATGCTTGGGACCAGACTACATGCATCTTTGTGTATGTGCGTGTGGTTTTTAAATAGGAGCTGCAGCTGGGGAGGGGGAAGAAACATTAGGATCAGGGCCATGCTGTGCTTGATTTTTGTTGGGAACGAAGCATGAATCAGGGAGCCCCTGCTGCTGCTATTAAAAAATATACACCAATGAACCCACACATACAACTGTATGGAAACATGTCTTTGATATAAAGTACACTTTGGGGGGGGGGGACAGGAAATGAAGACTCAAAAACGTAAGAGCAGCCCTTCTAGATCAGATTGATGTATAGTTATAGCATCTATATAGAACCTTCAGGTCCAAGAGCAATTGTTGTTTTTGTTTAGTCGTTTAGTCGTGTCCGACTCTTTGTGACCCCATGGACCAGAGCACGCCAGGCACTCCTGTCTTCCACTGCCTCCCGCAGTTTGGTCAGACTCATGCTGGTACCTTCAAGAACACTATTCAACCATCTTGTCCTCTGTCTTCCCCTTCTCCTTGTGCCCTCCATCTTTCCCAACATCAGGGTCTTTTCCAGGGAGTCTTCTCTTCTCATGAGGTGGCCAAAGTCTTGGAGCCTCAGCTTCAGGATCTGTCCTTCCAGTGAGCACTCAGGGCTGATTTCCTTAAGAATGGATAGGTTTGATCTTCTTGCAGTCCATGGGACTCTCAAGAGTCTCCTCCAGCACCAGAATTCAAAAGCATCAATTCTTCGGCGACCAGCCTTCTTTATGGTCCAGCTCTCACGCCTTGGAATAACAGGGGTTTTTTGGGGGGGGGGAGGAGGAGGCATTGAGAATAGTAGTGAGAGATCTGGAGGTGTGCTGAATAGGCATGCAGCATTTTCCTGGTCAGGCTGCTTAGGGGAGCTTTGGGACGAATACAGGAACCGGCCAGTTTAGTCTTAAAATGCCAGAAAAAAAGCACAGGAAACTCTTGTTCAGGCAGCCCATAGAGTGGATAGGATGTTTATAGGCTGCAGGTTGGGGGAAACCCTCCACCTACATGGGCATCTGTTCTCACTGAAATTTCTGTTCTCGTCTGGCACTTGGAGAAATATGTTCACTACTCATAACTTCCTCTGCCGTATTCCTGCTAACAACTCTTAGTAGCTTATGTTCTACCAAAAAAAAGCACAGAGATCTCACACATACACTGCTCTTTTCAAGCTCCCCGCCCCCTCACCCCAGTATAGAGGTGAGATTGGTTTTATAGAGCTGGAATCCTGTTCTGACCCAAGGTGGATTTTAAAATTCATGTGCTTTTTATCCGGGAGTAGTGAGGACACTGATTCCTCCATCCTTTCTCTTGTTCATCTAAAGAAATGATGTTAATAGAGGGTGAATGTTCTTTTTAGTGGTGCATAGAATTGAGCCAGCCCTCTGGCTTGTCTCTGAAGAATAGCTGAACTCACAATTGTCCAGGGTATTATTGTACTGTGGTGTTGGCTAGTAAGTGTAAGAATTGCAGCTATTCCCTCTCTTCCCTCCCTCCCCTGATCCCAAGGCCTTGGAGCTTTGCCAAACAGCATTTTTCTGTGCATGTATGTGGAAGATAGGAATGCAGTGCATCCTACTTGCTCACTGGTTAAAATTTGGTCATTGTTTCGCATGAAGGACGTTGACTCTGCTCTGTTCTCAGACGTATGTTATGGGCAGCTCAGTCTTTGCACAATCCCTTGGAACCCTTGGAACCCTCAGATTTATCCTGTTGCTGCACATCCAGTCAAGTCAAACACCTTCTGTCTATATCATTTGCTAGGGTAACCCGAGGCTTGCGTGAGCAAGGGTACTTACTGTAAGCACACAACTTCGGTGCATTTAACTTGTACAGTTACCAGCTATACACACAAGAGGGTTCTGGGAGAAGCGACTTTGGGAATCCCATTGAACCCAGTGTATTTTGACTATACAGTGGTGCCCCGCAAGACGAGCGCCTCGCAAGACGGAAAATCCGCTAGACGACAGGGTTTTCCGTTTTGGAGGCGCATCGCAAAACAAATTTCCCTATGGGCTTGCTTCGCAAGACGAAATGTCTTGCGAGTTCCTGCGGGTTTCCCCCCCTTCCCCCCCCTTTTCCTAAGCCGCTAAGCCGCTTATCAGCTGATCCACTGATAAGCCGCTTAACAGCTGATCGCTAAAAGCCGCTAAACCGCTAATAGCGCTAATCCGCTAAGCTGTCAATGGGCTTGCTTCGCAAGACGAAAAAACCGCTATACGAAGAGCCTCACGGAACGGATTAATTTCGTCTTGCGAGGCACCACTGTACATGATTTTGGTTTTAGACACGATCCCTGAAACATAACTTATGTGAAAATAGCACGCCAGGATCTGAAGAGTAGTTGGACAAGACGTTCAAGGGTTGATTACTACAATACGCTCTTCTGGGGGCTACCACTGGAGACTCTGAAACATATTATCAGTTGCTGGGGTACATTCACATTTCCCCCCCTGCTCTGGCCAGTTACACAGGTTGCTAATTTGCTTCTGGGCAAATACAAAGTGCTGGTTCTAAGCTTTTCAGCCTTGGACTCATACCTTCAAGTTCACCTTTCCCTGTTTGAGCCAACCTACCAGTTGAAGGCAAGTCAGAAGGCACAATTTACCGTCCTCTCATTACAGTGGATCGTTACTGTATAGTAATGGCTAGAAGCAAGAGCTCCACAGTTATGACCCCACAAGCGTTGGAACTTCCTTCCTGAATAAGATAGGAAATGGCAGAAGCAGTTGCCTGATTTAAGTAGATACATATGTAATGCTGGTGGTGGATTTGAGTATTTATGGAGAAAAGCCTCTGTACATGTAAAATACCTTGTTGGTTTGTTATGACTGAGGAAGTGATGTGGCTGTTTTTAGAGAGAGCTGGCAACATAATTTAAAGTTATGACTGGAACCTATCTTATCACCGCAACAAGTTATAACAAGCTGGGGGTGGGGGGGAGACACAAATTGTGAGCAAGTTACAAAAGCTGTGGATTAGTATACTGGAGAGGAGATTACTACTGCTAAGAACAAAGTTCTTATCCATTTGCTTTTAAACTGCTACAAAGCTAATTTTTGAAGTGTAGTTTTGCCATTAAAATGGATTCTGTAAAACTACGTGTCCTTTCTCCTGGGTGGATAGAAGAATATAATCTTATTTAAACCAACTGGCTTTTGAAATAAATCCAACTTCAAAATGGATCTTGAATTAAATATAAACATGTCTAAATTCATCATCACTCAAAATGGAATGCATGCTCTGCTATACTGCAAGTTACTTTTGTCGTGCTGCCTAGGTCTAGAACCTCACAAGGGGGTACTACTTATAAAATAAACCAGGATGGTGCGATTGTACCAGCTGAACTTGCCTTATAGTGAATCAGACCATTGGTCGACCTGACCCAGCCATGTCAATGTTGATTGGCTGTGGCTCTCCAGGATTTCAGGCTGGAATCTTTCCCAGCTCTACCTGGGGATGCCAGGGATTGAAAGTGGGGCATTCGTCATGCAAAGCGGATGCTGTACTACTGAGCCGTGGCCCTTCCTTTCAGGAATGGTTAGATGCCAAACAAGCCAATTGGTTTATTTAGCAGTTAACCATGGTTCATTGTTTACCAAGATCCTTGGTTATTACCTAACATGAAGCTGAGATTCTTTGAAACTGAATTCAAGGGGAATGGGGAGGCCTTAGCCTGACGCTTAGTTCATGCTCATTCCATCATGGTTTACTACTCCACATGTACTGGGTCAGTATTCGCAAAAGCCTTCAAAGTTCCTCCCTCCATAGAATCATCTCCTCTGTGTTATTGCCAAGCTGGCTTGAAGTGGAACAGTCTCCCTCGGGAGGTTGTGGACTCTCATTCCTTGGAGGTTGTAAAGCAGAGGTTGGATGGTTGTCTGTCATGGGTGCTTTAGCTGAGATTCCTGCATTGAAGGAGGTTGGAATAGATCCCTTTCAACTCTGTGATTCTATGAAGTATTGCTAAGCTTACAGTGGCTGAGGTCAGCCCTTGCTGAATAATAGTCAAGTTTAGGATGGGACGAAACACAAAAGGGAAGAATATCAGTCAAGAAATGCTTAAGAACATAAATGAGACCAGGACCCTTGTCCGTGCAGAAGTCTTTTCCTTTTTCCTTGAGCTCTTTGGAGCTCTTAGTTCAGGCATGCATTGATAATGTTTGTAGGCTTGGAAACCTAGAAGTACCATAGAATGAGCTTCCTGTTAGCTGCCTTGCAAAGCTTGCATGGTGCCTGGACCTAGTTGGCAATCCTTTCCTCCCTTTGCCAAAACATTGCAGCCAGAATAAATTGCACCTACAGTATGAGGGGACGCAGGTGGCGCTGTGGGTTAAAGCCTCAGCGCCTAGGACTTGCCGATCGAAAGGTCGGCGGTTCGAATCCCTGCGGCGGGGTGCGCTCCCGCTGCTCGGTCCCAGCGCCTGCCAACCTAGCAGTTCGAAAGCACCTCCGGGTGCAAGTAGCTAAATAGGGACCGCTTACCAGCGGGAAGGTAAACGGCGTTTCCGTGTGCGGCTCTGGCTCGCCAGAGCAGCGATGTCACGCTGGCCACGTGACCCGGAAGTGTCTCCGGACAGCGCTGGCCCCTGGCCTCTTGAGTGAGATGGGCGTACAACCCCAGAGTCTGTCAAGACTGGCCCGTACGGGCAGGGGTACCTTTACCTTTACTTTACAGTATGATGACGGTAAAGCAGCAGAATTGAGCAGAATTCCATCTTTGTAAGAAGCTGTGTAATTCCACTCCTTCCCAGGCTTGGAAAAATCCTAGACATCGAAAAGCTGGGGCTGATGCCTAAGAATGTCTCCTTTCTACTCTCCCTGCATGGAACTGGAAAAAAGAGGGGAAGGGGGGGGGGGAATTCCCAAACCCTTGATTCTGGCATCTGCAACTCTTCCATAATAACAGCCCACCAGTCTGCAAGTCTATGTTTGCCTTCTTTAAACCACTTTAACAGTGTGAGGTAGGGGGAAGAAGTGCAGTTGGAAAGCCTTTGGGAGTGACAAAAACGGAGGAAATGAGGTAGGGTTGTGACTTGGTGGTAGAACACACGGCTTGCATGCAAAAAGTCTGTTTCATTGCCTGGCATCTCTGACTTGGGCTGGGGATTCCTCCTGTTTAAAACCCTGGAGAGCCACAACAAGTTGTTGTAGGTCAGAGGTAGACAATGTGATGTTCTCAAGATGTTGTTGGCGTCCAGCTCCCACCAGCCCCAGCCTGTGTGGTCAGGGATAATGCAAATGAGAGTCCAACAACTTCTGGAGAGAGCGCACCACTCTGGCTACCGTTGGTGGAGATGGTGACCAGGCTACCCGGAGTTCCTTATGTTCTGCTTCTTAGAGAAGCTTATTCATTCTGTGCAGAGCCCTCTCACCAAATGATATAAGAGAATACTGTTGCTGCCTCCTCCTCCTCCGAGTTATCTGCCAGTGCATTTTATGCCATTGACAGTCATTGCTTCAGTCTTTTTAGACTGGGATCTCCATGTCTCACTCCCCTTGTATGGGGGCTCCGCACAATGTTGTCCATTTGTGTCTTTCCCAGTGCAACTTCCGTATTTTTTTTCTTGCTGCCCATGGTGTGATTTTCTTTATTATGTTTGCGAAGAATGGTTGTGCTGCACAATATCTCCACAGATAGAGGAGTAATGCTAAGGGCCCCTACATCTTTTTAAAGAGGTGTTGTTTTGGTGTGTGCAGTGATCTGTTGAACAGGATAGGCTCACAGCTCACTACATGTTCACTATAACCTTTGTGCAGGGTACCCTGTTTATTTTTGTTTAATTGTGCTCTTAAGTAGTGCTTTTAAACGCTTCCAATCGACGCTTCCAGCCTGAAAGAAACATTAAAGCACTTTTTTTGGGGGGGGTTGCGGGTATTATTTTTTTGCCTTTCATGGATAATAATGGGCGGCCATGCATAAATGAATATCTACTTTGCACTAAATAAATTGTTTTTATTTTTTAAGGATCTCTTGGAATGTTTCTCCCTGAAATGACTGTTCAAGTGAATTTGACTTCTCCACTTATATAGCAACTGTGTCCCTTCCACAGGTGTGGATGGAATATAGGAGGGTGAAGGCACAGAATAAGTGCCTTATCCTCCACCATGTTGAAAGCCATTTGCAGTTCTTAATGCAGGTGGCATTGGAAGAAGCATGATTATTAGTACTAGGAGCCATGCATCTGGAAACAGCCCTTAGCATAGGATTGGAAGTGAAAATGTTGGGAAAGGAATTCAGGCATGCAGAGATGAGCATAAATTGGCACAGCGGCTCCATGTGGACCAGCATTAGAAACTGAGATATGAAAGCTAGGAGCTACTGTATTTTTTGCACCATAACACTCACTTTTTTCCCTCCTAGAAAGTAAGGGGAAATGTCTGTGCGTGTTATGGAGCGAATGCATACGGATGGCGGGGGGATCTGCTGCAGTCGTGAGCAGAGGATCCATGGTTCCCCTTCCTTCCCTCCTCCGTGGCTCGCTTTGAAACAGCAAAGTGGGAGAAGAGCCACTGAGTGGGGAAAGGGGGGGGGGTCAGAGAGCCTGCTTGCTTTAAAGGAGCAAAGCGGGAGAGGAGAGGAGCCGCTTAAATGAGTGCAAGCGGCTCCTGTCCGGTTGGCTCCTTTAAAGCAAGCAGGCTCTCTGTCCCTCTCTCCTCCCCACTCAGCTGTCTAAATAGCAGCAAAGTTTTTCAGCAAGCCGGGGAGGAGGGAGAGAAGCAGAGCCTGCTTGCTTCTCCTCTTATACCCCTCTTCTGCATTATTAACAGCATCCTTCTCCACCCACCCCATGCGTGTTCATTGTCCCTTGAGTGCTTTTCCTTCCCTCCCCACTTAAAACGTGGTTACAAAGCATGGATCCACATGGATCCTCAGGATTTTTGCATTGGGCTACCTCAAACTCACCGTCAGATCACATGTCTGTGGCCACAGCATGAACCACAAAAATCATACATCCACTGTTTCGTTTAGAATATTTTTTTTCTTGTTTTCCTCCTCTAAAAACTATGTGCGTGTTATGGTCGGGTGCGTGTTATAGAGCGAAAAATACGGTAAATGGCACTTTAAACCTAGGTTGTTGGCGCAACAACAGAATGTCTAGGCGTGCTTTTCTTATAACAAGAATACAAAGCTGAAAATGAATGAACTGCAGCTAAAATATTATGTTCATTTTTTACATGGCCTAGTCCTTCCGCTGCCCACCCCCCTAATATTCTTAAGAGGATCTTTTCTCCATTCTTCAGTTAGTAGCTGGAAGTGGGAAGGCAGAAAAAGGTCCCCCTTTCTTTCCACTCTGAAGCTTTAATCTGAAATCTTAGCCACAGTAGTAGCGCCGAGAGCTCAGAAACTGCTCACGCTAAAGAAATTCTCTGTTGCAAAATGCACCTAGAACAATGGGAGTTTCGAACACTGATGTGGACTTCTAGTAGAGCTTCTCAATTTCACTGGAAAGCTGCTATATGTGTTCTTGCCCAAGATTTGCAGGTTATGCTGCAGAGCCTAGAGTGCAAGTCAGAACCAGAGCACCGAGGTCAGTATAACAGCTTGATGACATCTGAGGGTAGCTCACCAGATGGTACAGATTCCCTGGTATGGTTGGAATGGGAGGCATTTACCTAGAGGATATTTGGAGGGCTGAGATTATTGTGTTCAGCAAATGGCTTCATTGGATCAGTTTAATTGAGAGAAGAACAAGAAGATTTGAGTGAGTCTCTTGTCTGTCTGCCGTCGTCTTTTTCTATGTTTAAAAGCAAACCAAAGGAAGAACCCTTAAAAACTGTATTCCATTAAAGCTTCTCTCTGAGATGTTAAGGACCAAACAGATACTAGCAGAAATTCAGCAGGCTCTTTCTGTCAAAAGTAAAATTACCTTAGTTTATTTGGGGGATTTGCAGCGAGGGCTTTTGTGTGTGTGTCTCTTCTAATCATGGAACAATTTCAGCACCAATACAGTGGTGCCCCGCAAGACGAACGCCTCGCAAGATAGAAAACCCGCTAGACAAAAGGGTTTTCCGTTTTGGAGGCGCTTCGCAAAACGAATTTCCCTATGGGCTTGCTTCGCAAGACGAAAATGTCTTGCGAGTTCCTGCGGGTTTTCCCCCCTTCCCCCCCCCTTTTCCTAAGCCGCTAAGCCGCTTATCAGCTGATCCGCTGATAAGCCGCTTAACAGCTGATCGCTAAAAGCCGCTAAACCGCTAATAGCGCTAATCCACTAAGCTGTCAATGGGCTTGCTTCGCAAGACGAAAAAACTGCTATACGAAGAGCCTCACGGAACGGATTAATTTCGTCTTGCAAGGCACCACTGTAAATCTTAAAATTGACCATCTAGTGCATTTGATAGGCATTGGATCTCACCATACAGAGAGGCTTGCATTTGGCGCCAAATTTAATCTGTGCCTAATGCAAGCTGAGCTTGCCTGGGAACATGCCACTGTATGTTGCCTCCCCTTTGTCAATTTCCTTAAGCTTGAGATGATTGTGGGCAAAGCAGGGCATTGTCTGTGCAGACATAGTTTTGTACTTTAAAGCTGTACTTCTCAGGTTCTGGAGCCTCTGGTGTCATGGAATATAAACTGTGTGGAAGTGGGGACCTACACAGAGAACAGAAAGGATTCAACTTAGTGCCATTCTTTATTTTCATCTTCTGTTTTTAAACCCTACATCACTTATATATATAAATAAATAAATAACAAACTATCATTATAGCAACAACAATACTCATCATATTTACCTGTTCGACAGTGGAATTTGCTGCCAAGGAGTGTGGTGGAGTCTCCTTCTTTGGAGGTTTTTAAGCAGAGGCTTGACAACCATATGTCAGGAGTGCTCTGATGGTGTTTCCTGCTTGGCAGGGGGTTGGACTCGATGGCCCTTGTGGTCTCTTCCAACTCTATGATTCTATTCTATGATTCTACCTAAGCCTTGCACACTCAATTACATGTAAAAGCCTGGATGAAAATATGTCTTTTCTAGATGCCCATAATGAACATCCATTAATTTTCCCCAGAGTTGCCATAGTACATGGGTAGGCAAACTAAGGCCCGGGGGCCAGATGCGGCCCAATCGCCTTCTAAATCCAGCCCACGGAGGGTCCGGGAATCAGCGTGTTTTCACATGTGTAGAATGTGCACTTTTATTTAAAATGCATCTCTGGGTTATTTGTGGGGCATAGGAATTCGTTCATCCCCCCCTCCAAAATAATATAGTTCAGCCCCCCACAAGGTCTGAGGGACAGTGGACCGGCCCCCTGCTGTAAACGTTTGCTGACCCCTGCCATAGTATAAAACTTGATTTTTCAGGTTTGTCTAAATGTAAACAACTGTTTCAGACCTCCCAGGTTGTAATCATAGAATTGTAGAGGACCCCAAGGGTCATCTAGTCCAACCCCCTGCAATGCAGAAATCTCAACTAAAGCATCCATGACAGACGGCCATCTAACCACTGTTTAAAAACCTCCAATGAAGGAGCTCTTCCTTCTCCTTGTAATGCCGGCCTCCAAATCCCATAGCTGCAGGGTTGGAAAAGAAGCTCTGTTAGGGCCCAACCAAAGAACCAATACAGTGGTACCTCGGGTTAAGTACTTAATTCGTTCTGGAGGTCCGTTCTTAACCTGAAACTGTTCTTAACCTGAAGCACCACTTTAGCTAATGGGGCCTCCCGCTGCTGAGTACGATTTCTGTTCTCATCCTGAAGCAAAGTTCTTAACCTGAAGCACTATTTCTGGGTTAGTGGAGTCTGTAACCTGAAGCGTATGTAACCTGAAGCGTATGTAACCCGAGGTACCACTGTAATCTCTGTTCATTTAGCTTTCACATCAGCGCTTGGGAGCAGTTTTCACAAAACAAATATGTGAAGTGGATCAGCAGTGGGTATTGTTCTGCAAGAGCAGCTGATTTCCCATATCTGTTGGGCGAGGCGGGGGAGCCAACTGTCTTTAGCTTCGTAGAGAAAGTGGTAAGTGAGGTATAAAAAATATTAAAATAAATTCTCAGTGATTTGGGCATATTGTCAAGCCTAACCAGTAGGCACTGTGGCTCCGCCTTCCAGGGGAGCCTTAAAAGCACATTGACTGCAGATCCAAAGATGGTCTTTCGCTTCCCTTCTCTCTCCTTTCCTCCCCCCACTCTAAAACCCTGAGCTGGGGCTTGTTTTGGTACTTGGCAGCCAATGTGCTTGAAGCACCTCATCCGCCCTGTGCCCAGATAGTCAGCTGTAGCCTCTCTCTCCAGATGTAGTTGTTGTGCCCTCCAAATCTCAGCGCAACTAGGGGGGTGAAGCTTGCTGCCTACATTTGCCCTAAGCTGCAGCAGAAGGCCGAGCCTTCTCAGAGTAGGGCCTTCTCCAGAGGCCGTGGTGAGCAGAATTGTTGGGCCTCTGCTGATTATGTGCAACTGTTTTATGTATTGGTCCCAGGTCTTGGAGTTGTAAACCCCTGCAGTGCTTTGCAGAGCAAGGCCTGCTGAACTGCAGGCGAGGCTTTGCTGCTCAGTGGCAGATCATGGGCCGGTCTGATGCAGTAGCATTGCATAGGCTCAATAACCCCCTGGTGCTGTCTTATCACACAAGGTATTCTGCCCATATTGCCTGCTTGCTTTTTTTTATATTACAGTAAAAAGGTTGGCCTGTTCTGGAAAAACCACGGTAAAATGGCGGCGAAGTGAGCCCACATATTGCAAAGGTGGGCAGTTTTAAACCTGAGTCAGTAAGGCTAGCAAAATAAGATTCCTGATAACATTTATTACAAAAAATGTATTTTAAGAAGAACCCTTGTGGGCGGCTAACCAAATAACTGAAATTGTGCCTGGGCCTCCCTCTCCCCTCTGCTTCCTGGTGAAAAACCAGAATTTCAACAGATGGGTTTCCCAAGAGATCTGGGGTGATATATGTTGGCATGCAAAAATTCTGGGGCCACACCCTAAATTGCAAGTAGCTAGGAGTGGCTGGGAGAGAGTAGCTCTTCCATGACTTGCCACCATACTGAAGACAAAACTGCTGCTGGGCCCAATGGACTGGTGGTTGGACTGCTAATAACCATGTCTGTTCCGGCAGCTTTAAAACCTAAGAAGAGGTTTGTTGGATCTTTAGAGCAGATATTCAGCCAATCCAGCACCCTTCTTTCACAGCAGCGACCAGCTGCTCATCCAGCAGACCTCACAAGCTGAGCATGAAGGCAATAGTTTTTGTCCCCAACACTAAATATTTTTTGGGGGGGGTGTACAGTGGTGCCTCGCAAGACGAAATTAATCCGTTCCATGAGGCTCTTCGTATAGCGGTTTTCTCGTCTTGCGAAGCAAGCCCATTGACAGCTTAGCGGATTAGCGCTATTAGCGGTTTAGTGGCTTTTAGTGATCAGCTGTTAAGCGGCTTATCAGCGGATCAGCTGATTAGCGGCTTAGGAAAAGGGGAAAAAAGGGGGGGAAACCCGCAGGAACTCGCAATACATTTTCGTCTTGCGAAGCAAGCCCATAGGGAAATTCGTTTTGCGAAGCGCCTCCAAAACGGAAAACCCTTTCGTCTAGCGGGTTTTCCGTCTTGCGAGGCGTTCATCTTGCGGGGCACCACTGTACTTCCTTTCAACACCGAGGTTCCATTTAGGGATTCTGGCTGATAGAGTCATCAACTGTTGTTTCCAGTGAATCTGTCTGATCCTTTTTTGAAAAGTTAGTGAAGACGCTAGTTGCCACAGCAGCCACACCTTGAAGTGAATTCCATTGCACTTCATTAGAAGTGCTTCATTACCCATCAGTTCTGCCCTGAACATCAACTCATTACTGAGTTTTAGTATTATGGGAGAGAGAGGAGTGTTTACTCTTCCCCAATATTATATAATTATATAAACTTCTATTGTGTACTTTCTCAGTTGTATACCCCCCCCTTAAAAAAAATTAGAGTGGCTGCTCTAATTATAATTTGCTGCCTTGACCCTAAAGCCAAACATTGATTGCAGGAAGTTCAGACAACCAGGAAACATCCTCTTTTTAAATTGTACCTTTGTATTCAAAGCAGCAAGCAAATAAATAGTTGTCATGGCTTATTTATACATTATTTTACTGGAGAAAGGATCCACAAAGAGAGTGCACAACATTCAAATCCTCCAATTTGAAGTCTTAAAACCGAGCATTAAAACTGAGAACAAATAGCAGGGAGGAATTTAAAGCTGCCCCTCAAAGCATGCCAGAACATTAAAAGTTTTAACAACTCGCCTAAAGAAACCTGCATAAATGAGAGAGGTGTTGCAACCGAGAGGGCCCTGCCCCTCATTCCAGCAAAAGCCACATCTGCCAGTGCAGAGCCAGGCCTCAGATGAACACAGTAAATGGGATGCATTCACGTGGAAGAAAGCAGCCCTTCGAATATTCTGAGCTGTGTGATATGTAGGGGTGTGAATGTGTTGGTTGTAAATACATAGAAGGACCTTGGACTATCTTGAGGGTTGGGCAGATGCCTATGAGTAGAGGTGTTGTGGTTTGTAGACAAATAAAAAGAAGGGAATGACTGTAAAAAGTTTCGTTTTGCTAAACACTCTGAAGCAGAATCAAACTCTCTGATGATTAAAAAGGTAAAGGTACCCCTGCCCGTACGGGCCAGTCTTGACAGACTCTGGGGTTGTGCGCCCATCTCACTTAAGAGGCCAGGGGCCAGCGCTGTCCGGAGACACTTCCGGGTCACGTGGCCAGCGTGACATCGCTGCTCTGGCGAGCCAGAGCCGCACACGGAAACGCCGTTTACCTTCCCGCTGGTAAGCGGTTCCTATTTATCTACTTGCACCCGGAGGTGCTTTCGAACTGCTAGGTTGGCAGGCGCTGGGACCGAGCAGCGGGAGCGCACCCCGCCGCAGGGATTCGAACCGCCGACCTTTCGATCGGCAAGTCCTAGGCGCTGAGGCTTTAACCCACAGCGCCACCTGCGTCCCATGCAAATTCTGTAGACCACCCACATTTCTTGAAAGCATGAGATTACTGCGCTTCTGGAAGCCTTGTCCGGTTATAGATTCCCAGAGACACGTTTGCTGTGTGTGTGTTCAGGGACACACCTGATCTCTAAACATTGGAGAGTGTGGTTGAGCTGCCATGAAAGCTTATGGATTTAAAGCTGCCCCCATAACTTTGCTGTGGACTCTGATACTTTTCTGCACTTTGCATTTCCGACTTGTTGAGTAGTGTTGCTCTTTAATCTCTCTGGAGCTGTGCCCTGGCGGGTAGCTGGTCTTGGCACCAGATGGCCCTGAACTGTGTGAACTTGAATGGGGGACAAGGAAGCCTGTGCATTCTGAGCTTGGGTGTGTGTCAGATGTGAGCAGCGTCACAGCCTGCGGGGCCTCAACTTTTGGCCCACAGGAGGAAAAAGAAGGGCAGCGCCCATTCCAAACCAACTTTGCAAACAATGGGCTGTAAATTTCACGATAAGACTCTCATTGTCAGTTTGTTTGAAAATAGCATTCAGGTGTGTGTGAGAGAGATTTCCCTAGGTTAAAGAAACGTAATTACAAACAAATTGGTCCAGGGGTTTTTGTGCTAAGTTCTTGGGTGTAGGGGAAGAACCAAAAGGAATTTGCTTCCCTCCCTTGCATTTTGTGGGCATCGATTTTTGGAGGGGATTTAAAAAAATGAAAATGGTGTACAGCATCATAGAAGTGCTCCTAGGAAATAACCTGCAAAAATTCAGAAGGATGCCCAGCATTTTCCAACCAAGCACCTCTAGCAAGGAGCAGCTTCCAGTCAGAAAACCTGATAGTTTTCATGTCATGATTCCCTTTAATGTTTTAAAGAATCCCTCTTCTTCCTGTATTGCTTCTTTAAAAATGGACTTTAAAAAATGTTTGCTTATTAACATCTTTCTCTATTTCTTTGCAGATTTATTCTTATAGGCAGTAGTGAAGAAAAGCACAATGGAATTCTACGAGTCTACCTATTTCATTGTCCTCGTCCCCTCTGTCGTGATTGCCGTTATCTTCCTTTTCTTCTGGCTTTTTATGAAGGAAACTCTGTACGATGAAGCCCTCGCGAAACAAAAGAGGGACCAAAAGTTTCCGCCTGCTAAGGCTGATAAAAAGAAGGCAGAGAAGAAGAAGAGCAAGAAGAAAGAGGCTCAGAATGGGAACCTCCACGAGTCTGACTCGGAAAGCGCCCCTCGAGACTTCAAGCTATCTGATGCTTTGGGGGCAGAAGAGGAGCCTATCCCTACTGCCCCTTTGGGTGTGACAGAGGCCCCCAGTGGCCTCCGAGAGAGGAAGAAGAAGGAGAAGAAACGTAAAGGGAGCCCAGAGGAGCAGGCGCCCAAAGACCCGGACAGCACCAAGTCTGGAGGGAAGAAAGTGGAGCCAGTACCTGTTACGAAACAGCCCACCCCACCGTCCGATGGAGCTGGGTCAAAGAAGAAGGCGGGACAAAAGAAGCAGAAGAATGGAATAGGTATCTTCATGCTAGAATTTGGGGTTGGGGGGGGGGAGGGCTTGGTTTAGCCAACACAGGTTCCTAAGCTGTTGGGATGGATTAAAATACAAAATGGCACAATATATCTTTACTGCTTTCTCTCACCTCCACAAGCGTTGCCCTAAGTACAGCTTTGCTCCCGGTTTAAAATACAGTGTTTTACAGATAGGCCTTGATTGATGATAAATTCAGGCTGTGCAAGCAGAGTGGGTTTGGCACTCTTGTACAGCAAACCCACATCCCTCCCCCCCCCCCAAAAAAATTAGACACTTTTGCCATAAGGAAAACTAATCTGGAAATCCTCTGGAAAGTGTGTGATAACACTAATTCCCTGATGTGGTGTCATATAGTCTTCCTGCAGACTTTGGGCTCAATAAGCAGGTTGTCTGAAAGCAGCTTAAGTGTCTTGTTGCAGAATGCTTCCAAAAGAGGTTTGGGGTTATTTTCAGCCCCTGTGGAACTGCCAGCTAACTCCTGCTGCCTCCATAGAATTGGACTCATTTATTTCTGCTCCCCACCCAATAAATCCCACACTTTTTGGTGCTGTATTGTAGTAAGCCACCGTCTTATCTAAGGATAGCAAAGATGGAAATATAAAAGGAGTGGAGAATAGTTTCAGCATGAGGCACTTTCTTCACCCTGCATTTGATCACTACTGTTAAGATATAGTAAAAGACTTTCCAGTACTGTGGTGCCCCGCAAGAAGAACGCCACGCAAGACGGAAAACCCGCTAGACGAAAGGGTTTTCCGTTTTGGAGGCGCTTCGCAAAACAAATTTCCCTATGGGCTTGCTTCGCAAGACGAAAATGTCTTGCGAGTTCCTGGTTTTTTTTTTCCCCTTTCCCCCCTTTTCCTAAGCCCTAAGCCGCTTATCAGGTGATCCGCTAAAAGCCGCTAAACCGCTAATAGCGCTAATCCGCTAAGCTGTCAATGGGCTTGCTTCGCAAGACGAAAAAACCGCTATACGAAGAGCCTCACGGAACGGATTAATTTCGTCTTGCGAGGCACCACTGTATGCTTGAAGGCTAGCTGGTGTCACAGGTTCAGCATAAAAGTTCTCGTCAAAGCATGCAGTCTTTCCTCATTTCCAGATTACTTCTGCACCAGCATTCTGTGTTGCAATTGCTTGATGTTTTTGCATTATACCAGATTGTTATCTCTCTACCAGTCCCCTTCCACCCTGTTCTCTCTTCTCTTTATTTTTTACAATAAAAACGTGCTGCTTTTTATGTGCACATTTGATGATTGCTACTGAGGTGCTGCTGCAAGATGCTCTATATGCTGCAGTTTTTAGGCTTTCTTTCTTTTTTAAGAAAAAATACTGCAGTGATTCAATATTCGGAAGTGTAGTTAACTTGCTCTCACGGCTAATCTCCCTAGACCTGAGTCTTAGCAGCTCTGTGGTCTGAGCGCAATACAAGTGAGGCAATGTTTTGCAAAACTTAGTTTCAAAATCAGATGTGGAATAAGGATGCGGACCTTGCTGCTTAACAACCCCTTGACTTCCATGAAGAAGTGGCTCTTTAGTATTTCAGTAAATGCTTTGCTATGTAAAGTTTCATATTGGCATTTAAAAGTTTGCTAGTATTGGGGGGCTGAACCCCCGATAGTTTTGCACCTCCTGGTGTTCTTAGAGCAGAGTTTTGCCTCGTATCTGTGGAATGCAGCTTCAGAAACAGGCATATTCTGTTGGTCCAAGCAAGCTTTTGGGCTATTCAGAACTTGTCCCCAGACCCAGATGTTCAGAGTAAAACAAAAAACAGTTTTGATATTACTAATCCACTATTCATTCTTGGTTGCAGTTTTGTGTTAACTCTTCTGCTGGCCTATATTTAAAACCTTCTGCACAGGTGCTTCTGATAAATAAGTTATAACTACTTCTGTTTCTTTACATATTAGAAAAATGTTTGTCATTATGATAGGAGAGGGTATGTACGGAGACAGAGCTTGTATATTGTAAGGATCATGGTATTATTGATGTTTGTGTGTAAGCATGTGTGTCTCACTTTGGCACAGTGACACAGCACTGTGTTAGATGGCACCTAACACAGGACAGTCTCTAGATTATTTACAATTGAATTTTAAAACATACAATATTGTTTGTAGGCTTCCTGTTGAGTGGAGTCACCCATGTTTGGGTGCTGGGCAAATTTGCCTCTGCATTGTTCCCAAATGCAGTGTATACCTTCTGGCTTCCCTACAGGGGTGAATTCAATTTCATAATTAAGTAAAGGTGAAGACTTGGAAACCGATGGAGCTCAGCATTTATACCATTCCCCTGTATCTTGAGAGCCCAACCATTAACAGTTGAGGCTGTTCTTCCTTGCATAGCCTCAGTCTGTGTTCCGTTTCTTGGTCAAGTTAAGAGTGTGGCAGAATGTTGAGGTCTATCTTGACAGTGTCTGAATACATACATATATGCATGTACACATACCATGTTAGATCACTCTAAAGCCTGATGTGTCTTGTCTTTTATAGATGACCAGGATGCCAAGACTGATTCATTTTTGTCCCCGACTAAAAAGCAGGACCCTCTCCTGTTGCATCATGAGATAAAACAAGAAAGTGTATCAGGCAAGAAGAAAGTGTCTGCAAAGAAACAAAAGACAGATAATGGTAAGATGCAGATTTCTCTTTCTCACTCTTCTTTTAAGATCCTTTCATTGTCAGTGGGGATGGAGTAACTGCCATGAGTTTAATTTTAAGGATTTGTCCTCTGAATTCTGAGACACTGTTCAAAAATGTTTGGGAAAATAGGGTACTCACCAGGCCAATTCAGAAGTGGGAAGGAGTAGAGAGCCTGTTGTAACCTCTCACTGTGTGTGTGAACAGTACAGTTGCCCAGGGCCTTTTGCTTTTGACCTCAAGGTTGCTCTACTCAAGCAAAACGTCTTTAGGGGCAGATAAAGCTTGAGGCTGCAGAACAGGAGTTCATTGACATATTTGATATGATTTTGTCAGGGCTGATTCAGAATGTAATTTTCCAAGTTTCTATTGGATCTATCTAAATCTAATGACGTTTTGACCTATACATATAGGATCTTGTTAACTTTGATTGATAGACTTACGTATGCTATTGCTGTTCTCATTTCATTTTCTCTCTCCTTTCCCTGTGTGTGCTCATTTTTGATGTTGCATTACAAACGGTTCCTCCCTGCATTGATTGTGTGTGCATGTACATGCATGTAAGCACATTTACAGAATGACACTTCTTAAAATGTATGTGTGTGGTGTGATTGTTTTATTTATTTTTCTATTCTTCCTTTCCTCCAAGGACCTCAAGGCAGCTTGTATAATTCTCTCTCTTCTCTATCCGCTGCTTCCAATTTTATACTCCTATTACCCCTGTAGTGTAAGTTAGACTGATAGAAGGTGACAGGTCCCAGTGAGCTTCACAACTAGTGTTAGAAACTCAGATATATAAGCTAGATGCCAAACGGAATGTCTAGTTAGCATTTGGGAGCCAGAAGGCTCAAAAGTCGTATTTTTCGAGAAAACCTTTTGGTTCCTGAAATTCATTCTGGTTGTGCAGATAAAATATCACAGATAGAATTCTACAGGGTGTATTGTGAGCGTGTGAAAACAGGCAAGATCCGAGGATCCCCAGGCATGTTCCTCCAGAGGTTGGAGACATCAGGCACCACCCTGGGGCTGGGCATCTTCACTGGGTCGCAAGTGGGCAGTAGCCAGGTGCAAAATGTGCCTGGCAAATTTCGACCGCTGCTCACAACTGAGTGGGGTTTAGAACCCTGGACTCTCTACTCAACCACAATGCCACACTGACCCAGTCGATCATTTCATGCAACCTGATGAAGCAGGCACTGCCTCCTTATGAAGCCTTATTCACAATAAACTTCTTAGCAAGCAGAACATTTCATCTGCTCTATATCTGCTCTTAGTGCTTTAAAGCTCAGGACAGGCCGTGTTTTCTTCTTTTGCTGTTACTGTTTTCCCTTTCAGGAATGTGCCTAGGTCACTTTTGTAACAAAAATGAACATCAGATTCTGGTCCATCAGTATTTATCTGTCTCTGAAATCTTTATTCTGTCTTCCTGTAAACCGCCCAAGGCAGTAGGGTTTGACACATGGGTCAAGCAATGGTATGTCAAGAATCCAGGCTGTAACTCTATGTCTGATTTAATAGCAAGCACTGCACAATCTTTGCTTCTTGTTGTCCTCTTGGTCAAGGTGAGCGGCATGGAGGTGCTCAAGTGATTCTCTTGAAGGGGCTGAAACATGTCTATGTGGAACAGCTACTCTGTGAGATTACATGTTCTCATGGGTGCAGAGGAGCCTACTTCAGATGTTATTGGCCAGACCATGGTTTGTGACTGCCTCGTGGTTCCCCCCTTCTCTCACATAGTTCTTTCTCCCTTTCCTCGCCTGCCCTGACCATTGTTTGTTGTGACATCCAAATTGGGCAAACCATAGCTGCCTGCCACTAACAAGGAACTTCAAACCATGGGCTCTTAAGTCCATTTCATGGTTTCAAATTGTTGTTTCTGTGAAAGCATTTCTGATCTGCTTTCCGGGTTGTTGTTGTTTTAAAAAATGCCCAGTGTGTTCAACATTTATAATTTGAAACAGTAAGAAGTTTTGAAACAGTAAGAAGTTTTGAAACAAAACAAGCAAGAACAACTAAGTGCAATCAAACTCTGATCACGTTGAAAGTCTGTAAGAATGAAAAAACGTTTTGCAGTGGCATCAGAATTAACCTCATTGTGCAGGGCAGCTAAGTCTCCTGGGCCGGGAGTTTCTCAGCCTGGGTGCTGCACATGTTCCTCCCAACAGCATCCTGGAAGATGGCAGGATATGCACAAGGGTTTCCCCAGTTAATCTTGGTGGAGCGACAGATTCATATGGGGAGAGATGGTTTTTGTGAATGTGCTGGTTCCAAATCAATAAGGCTTTAACGGTAATGGCCAGCACTTTGCATTGAGAGTAGTCAGCAGTCCATGAGCCTGCAAATTTCTAATGACTTGCAACCTCGTGGCTTGGCTACATTCAAAAACAGGCCAGGGAGAATGCAGGCAGCATCTGTGACCTGCACTGAGCAAGAGTTTGAACCCTGCATTAGGGACACCCCGCCCCCCGAAAAACTCTAGCTCTCAGGATAAGGAACTGGTATGGTTCAATTAATGCTTTCAAATCATTTTTTAAAAATTAAAAGTAGTGTCATTGGGCGTATCTTCCACTTCCCTAAAGCTTGTACCCTATACCCTTGAAACTATACTACATCATGTGATTAGAAAAAACTCAGAAAGTTTCATCAAATGGTTGAGGGGTGGGTGAGAAAGAGACGTCTGTGCTGAATGGCAAGCCTAGGCATGGAAGGGTTATGCAATGGGGAAGGGAAATCTGATGACTAGTTCTCTTGGTGCCTAGGTGTGGATGTGGATGGCAGTTCCTGTATCAAGGCCTGTTGGTGCAGTCAGAAGAACTGTTCTGTGTGTCTGTAGGTTGTCCAAGACCCAAGGAATGGGGTTGGTGGAAGGAGTGTTCAGGCATGCTCTGTTCCCACCCTTGCAGCCCGAAGGGGTCAAAGAGGAAGCACAGCTAATGTTGGCCACATAAGCAATAATTGTTGCTTGGATTATTAGACTTGCTTATGTGGGTGAAAGATGCAAGGTGAATATTTAAGGTGGTTGCAGCACCATCTGCTGGAACTGTGGTTTTAGGCAAGGATTCAGCAACCGATGGCCTGAGCTTTTTGTGTTTGTGTGCATGTCAGGTATGCAACAATTCATTCACTGGTACATGCGCAGCTTCTCATGCCTTGGTGTACTGAACCAGGGTGTAGAGAGTTATGGGACTTGCAATGCAAGGAGCCCAGCTTGCAGCTCCACAGTCTCTGTTGATGGTGCCACATCTGACAACCATGTGGTTGCCCAGCCATACTCTACAATTAAAGCTTTTCAATTGTTCTCTTCCATGCATATTTGTGTGTGTGTGTGTGTGTTTGGTTACACTCAGGTCTATGCCACCTATGAACTCCAGCGGTGTTGCATAATAAATTGTGAGCTGTGATCTTTAGTAGTGTTGCATAATGACTTCTGATGACAAAGTGAGAGCCAAAGTTCTTACTCCATTCTTAATTAAAGTTAAAATAACCTGGAATCCTTTAGGGTTTTCTTACCCTGATACAGTGTGTCTTGGGGCTGGTCGAGATCTGGTTTTCAACATCGCAATGTATGACGAAGTCTGAAATAAGGATGGAATAAGGCATTGGCTGGCTTCATGGCTTTCCCCACATTGTGGTTTTTGCACAGAGCTTGTGTGCATAAGAGCGCGCGCGCGCGCGCACACACACACACACACACACACACACACCATGATTCGCGATACATTGCCAGGTCAAAAATTATGAAACTGATACATTTCTGAATAATTGAAGCACCTTTTGCCTGTGTGCCCTTTGTTCCCTAAAACTCCAGTCATGACATTGGTAGACGAGCCTTTGATTCATGCAACGACTTATATCCCTTTGATGGATAATGCTGACCAGAACTTGGCAGGGGAAAAGAGAGAAGCGGCTGACTTGGTGAAACAAGATGGGATTGAAGCGCTGCAGAAAAGCAACTCCAAGAAGCTGAAGAATGAAACCGACAAAGGTACTGCGGTCGAGGACATGGCAGGGCCAAGGGAGGCCTGTGGGGTTGTGCTGCAGAGCGTGGAAATGCGGTCAGTGCGGCGAGAGCTGAGGTTTCCTTTCCATCATGTTTCTCTCCTTCACGGTTGAGGAGAGATGTGGGCAGATGTGCAATTTCCTGTAAATGGGCAGGAAGTAGAGGGAATCTTTCGGAGTTTTAGTCTTGCAATATAATTAGCTTCGCTCCTTCCCCTTCCTCACCAGATGTGCCTCTCTAAATGACATTTGAATCTCGTTAGCTGTAGAGTTGCAAACCTGAGGCTTGGACGGCAGTATGGCCCTCCAAGCCTATCTGTCTGGCCCCAGGAGCTCTCACCAAGCTGTACTCACTGCTAGTCCTGCTTTGCCCTCTCATTGTGTGTGTTTGCCTTGCTGGAATATGCCCTTGAACTTGCTTGCCTGGATGGGAGGGTAGAGGGGGTGGGTGTACCTAGGAACTAGCCTACTTCAGAAAGGTGAAATTTGCATCCATTGCCCCACCCACTTTTGCCTCTGGCCACACCCACCTTCGCATGCCCCCACCCTGGAAAGTCGCCCAGAAGAGAATATGACACTCGGCATGAAAATGGTTCTCCCCGCTTCTGAGTTAGCTGAATGCTGTAGCTATGAGAGACAAAGCAGGTTTCGCTGAAGGTTTTTACTACTGGTTAAATCAGTTTTCCCCAAACTTGGGTCTCCAGCTGTTTTTGGACTACAACTCCCATCATCCCTAGCTAGCAAAACCAGTGGTCAGCGATGATGGTCCTGGAGACCCCAGTTTGGGAAACACTGGGTTAAATGGTACCAGAAGCACAATGTGACTACGTGAGCATTGGTGCGGGTGGCAGATAATATGGACTGAGTGCAGTCCTGCATGTTACAATTGCATACTGGCCAATCTTTTTGGCACAGGATCCTTTTAGCAAGCAATGCGAATGAAGCAAAGCTTGTGTACACACACACACATCTCTTGCAAAAGACCCTTGTGTGAACGGTAACAAATCGATGTGTCCTGCAGCAGTCATAACATGTGGCTGGCTCTGAAGCCTAGACCTGGCAAACGTGCACATTGCTTATCGCGCCACAGTTTTTCCGGTGTTGCCTCTGCTTTCCCTTCCACTGCCCCACTCCCCATTCCTCTAGTCTGGCTTCCTTATGCTGTTGATACCATAATTTGCAACCTTACTATTATTATTGACTCAAAGAAAACGGAGGTTAGTGGCTGCACAGAAAAGAAAGATAAATAGCGGCCGATGGTTGTAGTTTTAGACATTCCCCATACAGTGGTGCCTCGCAAGACGAAATTAATCCGTTCCGTGAGGCTCTTCGTATAGCGGTTTTTTCGTCTTGCGAAGCAAGCCCATTGACAGCTTAGCGGATTAGCGCTATTAGCGGTTTAGCGGCTTTTAGCGGATCAGCTGATAAGCGGCTTATCAGCGGATCAGCTGATAAGCGGCTTAGGGCTTAGGAAAAGGGGGGGGGAGGGGGGAAACCCCGCAGGAACTCGCAAGACATTTTCGTCTTGCGAAGCAAGCCCATAGGGAAATTCTTTTTGCGAAGCGCCTCCAAAACGGAAAACCCTTTCGTCTAGCGGGTTTTCCGTCTTGCGAGGCGTTCGTCTTGCGGGGCACCACTGTAATCTGTAGCCTTATCCAAATGCAGCTCATTCTTTTCCAGTGAGGTCTGGGATTTTCCGACCCAAATTAGAAACACTCCCCTCAGCAGATCTGTAAGCTGCTTCTTGGGGGGCATCAGAAAAGGTTTTTCCTGTCTTTACTGGGAGCTCTGAGGACACTTGCTTTGAGCCAAGCTTTCCCCTTGTCAGGGCCTGGTGATGTTTACATTGGGCCAGTGTGGTGTAGTGGTTAAGAGCGGTAGTCTTGTAATCTGGGGAACCAGGTTCGCTTCCCCGCTCCTCCATGTGCAGCTGCTGGGTGACCTTGGGCCAGTCACACTTCTCTGAAGTCTCTCAGCCCCACTCACCTCACAGAGTGTTTGTTGTGGGGGAGGAAGGGAAAGGAGAATATTAGCCGCTTTGAGACTCCTGAAGGGGAGTGAAAGGCGGGGTATCAAATCCAAACTCTTCTTCTTCTTTGCTTAAGGTTTGATACTGCCTTGCTTTAGGGCAGAGGCCCGTGGTTGTTCCAGAGAGGGCATTATTGCGTTGCTCCAGCAGTAATCTGGGACTGTCACAATCCTGCATGGATTTTTTAAAATTAGTTTTTATTAAATATTTTCCTGTGTTGCAGTTAAACAATTAAACAAGGAAAAGTATGAATAGCATCTCCACTGGCAATTCATAGTCTTTTCACAGTTCGTTTACAATTAAGTATGAGACACTATTGTAATAGACATTGTGCAGTAGAGGGAAAAGAGAGGGGAGGGAGATTTGGGGAGTTAAATGATATTTCGTTCTATTGCATGGTGTTTGTGCAGGGTTTTTTGGCTGGTTGCAGCGTGATTTGTTTGTATGTGTGAGGAGGGGAGCTGTTGGGTCACATTCTGTACCATAAAAGAACACACTTCCCTGGTCCTAAATGGCTTGTTGGGTATGGAGAGCATGTTCTCGGATAGTGTACCACAAATCAGACTCCCTCAACCTGGTGTCCCCCAGAAGCTGTGGACTACAACTCCCTTCATCCTGGCCAGCACATTGTTGAATTCCTCCCGTAGCAAACATGCCCCTGTATGTTAAATGTTGCTGGTGGGTTTTATTGCAGAAAACGCCGAGGTGAAATTTAAGGACTTTCTCTTGGCTATGAAGAATATGATCTTCACAGAAGAGGAGGCCTTGAGTGTGGTGGAGCTGCTAAAGGAGAAATCGAATGTGATTCAGGACGTTCTGCAGAAAGTAAGGGCTACTTTGGGTCACAGCACTTGACTGGAAAGGAGGGTGTTGGGTTTGCTAGAGCACTTGAGGCTAACACTTCTGGGCAAGCACTGCTTCTGCGACCTATTGGTATTTCTAGTTTTAATCATGATTTTATACTGATGCTTTTACTGTCTTCTCTTATGCCATCCTTATAGAGTTACTGAAAGGTGGCCTAGAAGCCTTGCATACAAAATAAACACTAGAACAGAGACAGTCGTTCTCACACTACGTGCTTCGTGCCTTTTCTGACACTGGTGTCATAAGTATTGATCCTCAGAACTTATTTTCTGAAGGTTCCCTCCTGTGGCACGGCTGCAAGGGAAGCTTTCTCTTCCATCTTTGACTAATGGCAGCTTGTCAGAAAACTAACAAACATAATAAAGATTAACCACAGTTTGTTGAAACAGCCGAGCTTTAAACCATGGGTTATGAAGCTGGCTTGTTAATAATAATAATAATAATAATAATAATAATAATTTATTATTTCTACCCCGCCCATCTGGCTGGGTTTTCCCAGCCACTCTGGGCGACTTTCAACAGAACATTAAAAAAACTTCCCTAAACAGGGCCAGACCATAGTTATGATTAGTCACTTTTTCGGGTTTGGATGTAATGCTAAACTGTAGTTGATTTTTTTAAAAAAAACCCTAGCTGTGGCTGTGCTAGAAGGGGAGAGGGGACATACGTGAGCCTTATCATTCTTGTCATGATAAGCTATAGTCCAGCCTGGCTCTTCCTGCCTGTCATTGTTTTGCTCTTGGTTGTTGCAGGCCAGTAAGGGTGACTCGGCGGCAGCCCTGCATCAGCTTCAAGAAAAGGACAAACTGCTTGCTGCTGTGAAAGAAGAAGCTGCCACCGCAAAGGAGCACTGCAAACAGCTCTCACAGGTACGGTGGCTCACAGGGCACATAGGTGCGTCAGTTTGGGTCTCTGATGTTTGGCTTCTTTTGCAGCAGGGGAGAAGGGAATGTAAATAAAATGCTACAATGGGGTAAGGAGAAGGCATCAGGGAAACCTGCATAACCGTCTCGACACTCTCCTAACCCCAATCCCTTTCTGCTTATAATCAACAAACTAAGTTTCAAGATTGTCATCTTTCTACTCTCAGCTTCCATATTTAGCTGTATCATGATTTTTCCTCCTCCAGCTCTCCTACTCTGAGTTGCCCAACCATTTGCAGTGGTGCCCCGCAAGACGAATGCCTCGCAAGACGGAAAACTCGCTAGACGAAAGAGTTTTCCGTTTTGGAGGTGCTTCGCAAAACAAATTTCCTATGGGCTTGCTTCACAAGACGAACATGTCTTGCGAGTTCCTGCGGGTTTCCCCCCCCCTTCCCCCTTTTTCTAAGCCTCTAAACCGCTAATAGCGCTAATCCGCTAAGCCGTTAATGGGCTTGCTTCGCAAGACGAAAAAACCGCTAGACGAAGAGACTCGCAGAACGGATTCTTTTCGTCTTGCGAGGCACCACTGTAGTGCTCTTTAAAATGACCCCATTGCTTCCCATGCATCCCCCCTCTTCCTCCAAATCTCATTCCCAAAACTTGAAGGTTTTGGCTTAAAAACCTTACTCCTGTTCCTAATGTTAAGAGAAAATGATGTACAGATACCTCCTCTTACTGTCATTCTGTCTTTGTCCATCCGTTGCATTTGTTGAAGTTTGCTTGTAGAAGTGAGGCATCATTTTTTCCCCTCCTAGGAGCTAGTTTCAGAGAAGGAAAGAAGCAGCTTAGTGGCAGCAAAGCTGAGAGAAAAAATTGGCACCCTGGAAAAGGACCATGGAGTCTTTCAAAACAAGATCCATGTAGGCTACCAAGAAAACCAGCAGATGAAGATGAAGGTAAAAACTTCCCACTTCTGCTTGGCTGAGCAGATGCTTTGGGTGGTGACAATTCCTTTCGCAGAGGACATTGCATTTTGCTTGTCGAAGTGCCAGCGAGTGAAATTCAATGTAGGATTTTTATCTCTTCTGTGGAGCCTCTCAGGGGCATTTTCACTCTTGAGGCATAAAATGGTTCCTGCTGCTTTGCAATACTGATGCAGAAATGTCGCAGGTGCGCCTTCACAAGACAAAAGCCTTTCCTTGACTTTAGTACAGAGCAGAAAGCGCACAAGGTGATTTTGAGCTGACTTTCCATCTTATATGTAAAAGCACCTCTGGAGGTGGGCTAAGAGGGCTCTGCAGGACATTTGGCCAGCCCCTGCACTGCAGAATCTTGTGGTTTGTCTTCTGGGCCAAGATAGTACATAGATTTTATTAGGTATATATTTTAAAGCAGATTTTAATAGATGGGGGTGATTTTGTATAACTGTGCCTCTAAAAGTCGTGGAAGAAGAAGGGCAGTGAGGCATGTGGGCTGCTTTTAAGTGTGAGGCATGTTTGCCCTCACGCTTAAAAGTCTGCCTATGCCAGGGGTGGGGCGAAAGTAGATTAGAGTTTGCCGGTAGATCTCTGGCTGATTTGCAGTAGATCATCAAGCACTTTTCTGATTTCCAGTTGTTTAATAGCAGCTGCAGCAGTACACCTTTTCATACCACTTAGGCTGCTGAAAGAAAGCTAACCGGGGTGGACTTTGTCAAAGGATTAGGAGTTCAGCTCAGTGCAGTTCTGGGACTGCAAACCAATAATAATAATAATAATAATAATAATAATAATAATAATAATAATTTATTATTTGTACCCCGCCCATCTGGCTGGGTTTCCCCAGCCACTCTGGGTGGCTTCCATAAAAACCAAAAATACACTAAAATATCACAGATTAAAAACTTCCCTGAACAGGGCTGCCTTAAGATGTCTTCTGAATGTCAGGTAGTTATTTATCGCTTTGACATCTGATGGGAGGGCGTTCCACAGGGCAGGCGCCACTACCGAGAAGGCCCTCTGCCTGGTTCCCTGTACCTTTGCTTCTCGCAATGAGGGAACCGCCAGAAGGCCCCCGGCGCTGGACCTCAGCGTCCGGGCTGGATGATGGGGGTGGAGACGCTCCTTCAGGTATACTGGGCCGAGGCCGTTTAGGGCTTTAAAGGTCAACAATCACTAGACTCAGAACCTGCTCAGAGGCACCTTGTTCTTTCATTCTGTCTGTTAGTCTGTTGCACATGGCTCTGGTTCATACATCTTGGGGTTCTAGGGTTTTTTGTGGTTTTTTAAAAGTAGATCTTACCAGCCTGAAGTCTACCCACAAATGATCTATGCAGCTTTAGCAACTAGAATCTGCAATTCTTGGGATGCTAAACGATATATTCCTTTTAAAAATCTGTCTTGCATGAAATGCAGTCCTGCTCTTTCTGAACTAATAGTCTGGTTTAAGGAAGTTGGCTGTTGCTTTTTCTTCTCCCTGTGTAGTTTCAGCAAGTTCGTGAGCAGATGGAGGCGGAGATTAATCGCCTGAAGCAAGAGAATGGTATCTTGAGAGACGCTGTCAGTACTTCCACCAACCAAATGGAAAGCAAGTACGCTACTGGTGATTCCACTAAAACATAAGTTTTGTAGCTTTTGCCCTAAAATTATGATTATGAAGTGCCTGGTGCAACGTGTTCTTGAAGGCTGTGGACTTTAGTTGTGCCTGATCTAGTACTAGCTAAGGATACCTCCATTAGACCTATTGCAATGTATCGAGGAACTCAGGTTATTGAGGAAAAGGTACCAGCCACATCATTTTGTGTATCGGGCCATGGCAGCTCATAGGATGATGGTGTAGTTTTTACTTCACTGTCCCTATAGATCTGGCCTCTTCTTCTTCTTTGCTTTTCCAAAATGTACAGAGGATCAGTCTGGTGTGAAGTCTGCTGGTACTCATCATTCATTAAAGGCTCAGTGTTAATTTTCTATTGTTTTAAGTCTTCTTCAGCTGTTATATCAGCACAGGGTCAGCGTTTGTTTTGTAATTTAGTGCCAAACAGGAAAGGTTTGGCATGAGAACTCGCTCTCCTAAGCAGATGGACTATGCTCACGTAGTGCTGATGACTATGGCAGTGGAAAGCTGGGATGCCAGAATGGGGCCAGGGAGTGGGTGGGTGTGGAGTTTGACCAACTTTAGCCAACTCTTTCACCCACCCACCCCCGATAGCTTTCAAGAAACAGTAGCTTGGAGGACAGGGTCTTCACAAATGTTAGGGGTATGCATCCCCCTTAATTCAAGCAGTGGCACTGTTAATGCTATCAGGAGAGCAGATGAAAACCTGGAACAGAGTGCCAGTCTTTTGTCTCTTGGTCATCTGTTGCTCATACAGTGGTACCTCGGTTTTCGAACACCTCCGTAGTTGAACGTTTTGGAACTCGAACTCCGAAAACCCGGAAGTTAAATGCCTCGGATTTCGAACACACCTCTGTAGTTGAATAGGAAATGCGGCTTCCGTTTTGAGTTTCGGTTTTCGAACGTTTCAGAACTCGGAACGAACTTCTGGAACAGATTACATCCAAAAACCGAGGTACCACTGTAGTGATAACATAATGTCTGTCCAAGACTAGAGTTATATCTTCAGGAGTTTGTATGTTTCCTTCTGCTGAGTTAATGTACACTTTTTACCATTGGCCGTGCCCTGTAAGTTGGGCATGTGTGATCCTTTCTGTTCTCCCAAAGTCACCTTTGGCGGTCGGGGGGGGGGGGGGGAGTTGTTCTTCAGGAGCAGTGGAGGAGAGTGTCTTCCTTGAAAACTTGGCATGTGTGCTCCATACATCCTGTTTCTTACCCTTTTGGTGAAATCTGTAGTTGCAACACATGTAGTAGAAATTCATGCTCATGGGTTAACTGTGTGTGTGTGTGTGTGTGTGTGTGTGTGTGTGTGAGAGAGAGAGAGAGAGAGAGAGAGAGAATGGTACAAATTTTACTCAGCAGCCTTAAATACTTGAAAGCATGAACACATAGAACAGCAAAACTCACTTCAACAAAAGATTGCTTCACTAGATTCTGTAGTTTATAACTGGGACCTCAGTCTTATCAGTGAATGTGGAATTTTCACAGCAGAATAATTGACCAGTTCCAATAATTTTATGATAGCATATTTCAGAGTAGGCTTTTTTTAAGCACTCAAAATACTACCTTATGCTCAACTGCCAATGGCAACTGTCTGGCTTTCTGCAGATGCACATTCCCACTGCCAAATACTGCCTTGTAATGTGAAAAACAACCTTCTTTCTTTGTATCTAGACAGTCGTCAGAGCTCAACAAATTGCGCCAAGATTGTGCTAGGCTTGTGAATGAGTTGACAGAAAAGAACAACAAATTGCAGCAGGAGGAACTCCTTAAGAAGAATACAGAACAAGCTGTCAATCAACTAAAGGTGAGTTCCATCTTGCCTTCTGTGGTTGAGGTAACACCATCTGTCCCCAAACGTGCCTGTCAGACATGATCAAAGCTGCAAACAGAACTGTGGTTTCGCAAACACTCTAGTTGGATAGTTAGCAACAGGGTGCTACATTCTTATTGTACAGCCCTCATTTATTGGCAGAGGCAAAATGTGGACATACGCAAATGTGTCCTAAATGCTGAGAAATCTGTGTGGACATTAGGAAAATTGAAGTTCTGGGACCCCTTCCTTCCTTGGCCAATCACTTGGCTACGTTCCAGACAGCATGAGGCTGTTGCCTTTGCTTGTGCATGCTGTCCCTGAAAGGTCCCTCCTAAAATTTGGGGGATCCCCTGCAAGAGCTTTTCAGAGGCTGCAGCTGTTCCATGGAGGATATGTTACCTTAACTGTATCTTTTACCTTACTTCTCTATTTCGGGGCTGGCAAACCTCCAGCTCATGGGCCAGGTTAGGCCTGATACAGCTCCCACTTTCTCCTATGAAGCTATTTCCTGCAAAACTGTGCCGACCTACCCTACCCCCGGACATCATTTGTGATGTTGGTTGTGAGGTGCCGCTGGATCATCAACCTGTGGGGAACTCCCCCCAAGCAGCTGATCCTTGCCGAAAGCAGCTTGAGAAGTGAGAAGTCTTGCCCTGTGCATTGTCCCATGGAGGTGGGGACAGATAAAAAGATCTGGCTCACTGGGCCAGAAAGGTTTCCCATCCTTTCCTATGGAATCTCCATGTTAAGAGGTCAACAAAGGGCAGTTTGACTCCAAAGGGACTCATGGGCAAGCAATGTGCTGTTTGTCCAGACAGACAGAATATACAAGTGCTATATACTTTTCTTTTAATAAGTTACCAGCTACAGAAGCTTTGTGACCTGTGCAATTGATGAGTTCCAGCAATAGATTTTAAAAAAGCATTTTGTAGCCAAGTAGTAGACCCAGCCACCCACTACAGGGATGTGGATGTGGAGCCAGCACACCAAGGACACTTCTAAATCTAATAATAAGATCAAACTATAAATTATGTAAGTGTCCCAAATCTATTTTTCCGATTGGTTGTATGCAGGTAAGAGACTGGTTGCTATATATAATTTTTCACCTGTGCTTTCAGTACGTAAGTGTTCCCCAACCAATTCACAACAAAAGAATAATATACTCTGGTTTCTCTTGAGGTGGCATAAATATAAAAATATGAACAATGGGGTGGGCGGAAGAACCCTCACAAATCTGCAGGACCACAGGATGAAACAGCAGATGCAGTGGATTATAAGACAATAGAAAATACTTTTACACAGGAACTTAAAAGCTTTTTTAAAATAAAAAAATGGAATAAAAAGGTATTGACTTTTGTAGCAATCAAAAGCAGGTGCCAGGTAAACTTTCCTAGGAAGAACATCCCAATGTCATAGGGAAGGCACCCGAAAAATACTATTGTAATGTTGCTGGGACTAGCCCATCCCTCAACAGTTAACAACAATAATAAACTGCCTAACTCATTATAAAATTATGTAAATGTTATGCTCAATGTCAGGACCACCTAGGGAGCAGGTGTCAAAGGGTGATTGGAAGAAACGATGAGAATCCATTAGTAATATTTAGAAGGGGTCCTTGGCTGACAATGTAAACTCGGGGTTACATTAAATGTAGAATCTGGATGCACTTGCTAAAGTAGTCTAGCAGGGGGGGTTAATTATTGTTTTCCTTCACACACCCTTGTGCTGAGTACAATAGCCACAGAGGGATGCTGGTAGACGTGCTGTGAAGTGCAAGGTTCATAGCAAGGTAGAGCAAGGTTCAGCACTGGGGGGTTGCTGGTGAATCCAAGCCAGTAGTTTACTGCTATGGAAGGTGAATGCCACTGCTATCTGCTCTTGGTTTCTGAATTCTTTGGAACTCCAAATGATGTGATCTGGGTACTTAGGGCAGATGAAGCCAGTTCATGCAAAAAGGCATCAGGTGGGATGTTTCATTCTCAGTCTCTCCCCCCCCCCCCCTTCTTGCACATTCATCTTGGGCTATCTGTTCCACTTTCATTACCCTGAATCACGTATTCAGAGGATGAAATAAAAATGTTAGGGTTGAGCGCTCTTCCCTTAGCAAATGTTGGACTTGAGAGCTGCTAAATGACAAAAGCAACAAGAGACATGTGAGACTCTCTCTTTATCGTGTGTGCGCGTGCGCGTGCGCCTTTGAGAGGTGATGCAATAACATGATCAGAGATGTATATTGTTCTCTGTTCTCTTAACATCCAGGCACAACTACAGGAAGCTGAGCGAAGATGGGAGGAAATGCAGAGCTATCTCAGGAAACGAACAGCAGAACATGAGGCAGCCCAGCAAGGTGCATTATTTAGTTTTCCCTTTTATCCTTTTCCCATCAGTGGGAAGAAATCCCTCCACAGGATCCCATAGAAGCCTCTTTAAATATGTTGGTTGCATCTGGTGGTGGCTTTGTGCTAGTGTCAGGGACTGGCTGGACTCGGAGGAGTGGTGGCTGGATACTGAGGAGTGGGGACCGGGAGAAGCGGAGTTTGGAGACTGACTTGGAAGAAGTAGTCAGTGATCTGGGAGAGCCTGCAATGTCCAGAAGACAAGAGGCAGAGGCAGGAGAAGCTGCAAGATTGGAGAATGAAAAATGGGAAGGGGGGGGGAGAGAGGTCAGGCTGGTGTAGAGGCTTCCACAACTCCTCCTCCTGCCTCATCTCTCCTGTTCTCTTGTCTCCCAGGACCAGGAGAGGATTGAAGAGCGAGGAGCAGAAGCAGGTTATACTCGGGCATAGTCTGCTTGATTGGGTGGGGGAGATACATAAGCTGGGGTTGGGGCCTCTACATTGCAGCAGCTACCGTATTGGACGCACACCTAGGAGTACCTGAGAGATGTAGGACTGGGAGGCATGCCTTTTCCTATCTTATAAACCTTCTTTCTCCTTACATATTCATCACCTTTTTGATTTATACATTTTGGCTAACTTACATTTCAAGAATTCCCAAAACACAAAGTCTTACTTAATATATAACATGTGCAACTCAATATCTCAAAGCCAAACACTCCAAATATTTCTGAAATAAGTCCATGAGAACAACTCTTTCTATGTGTACTTGTGCTGGTACGATCCCAACAGAACTCTCAACAATGAGATACCCGCATTTCAATCTCTGTTTCTTCTGGTCGGCCTGAAAAGGAACACTACAATGGCAGTTCAGTTCTCCACTAAATAAGACTGCTCCAACCTTAGAATAGCACTCTGCTCTTTTTTGAAAAGGCCTTTGTTGTTGTTCTCATGGACGTATTTCAGAAATACTTGGGACTGTTTGGCTTTGAGGTGTTGAGTTGCGCATGTTTTTATTATTAAGACTTCATGTATTAGAAATTGTTGAAGTGTCGTCCATTATTGTAAATGAATTTTTGTAAACTATAAGTGTATATACCTTATACTTGGTCCACCAGACTCACTTTTATCTGTCTGTACTGTTTAAAACAAGGGTGGACAACCTCATTTCTGAAGAGGGCCACACTTCTTTGGAGTAAAGGGCTGTGGCTGTAGCCCAGAGGGGATGAACTTGCTTTAAAATGGCAAAAGTGGTGAAGGACAGGGCAAGAGGAAGGGCCCTTGCCCCATTGATCCCCTACTTAGGGGCTTCCCAGAGAGATCTGGCTAACCACTGCAGGAAGCAGAATACTGGAAGAGTCGGACCCTTAGTCCAATCCTGCAAGGCCAACATTTTATCTTACTTACACTTGGTAGCCAGCCTGGGTTTGTCGCCATCAGATGCCCTTCAGTCCAGAGGGAGAAAAAAGTAAAAGTAACTTTTGCTAAGTCTCCAGGTGCCTATCAGTCCCCATATTTTTCTTCTCGTGGCAGATGTGCAGAACAAGATTGTGGCTAAGGACAATGAGATCCAGAGTCTGCACAGCAAGCTCACTGATACAATGGTATCAAAGCAACAGCTGGAGCAAAGGATGATGCAGTTAATGGACGCAGAACAAAAGAGGGCGACGGCGGAGGATTCAATACAGAGGCAGCTTCAGGTATCTCATCCACTCAATGCGCCTTCTAGTTTCTCAGGTTTTTCTTTACTACATCAGAGCGGTGGAACTCCTTTCTGCTTTACAGGCAGATAGCTTGTGTTTCCATGGTTAACCCATGTTGCTGTTCAGTCGTTTAGTCGTGTCCAACTCTTCGTGACCCCCTGGACCAGAGCACGCCAGGCACTCCTGTCTTCCACTGCCTCCTGCAGTTTGGTCAAACTCATGTTTGTAGCTTCGAGAACACTGTCCCACCATCTCGTCCTCTGTCATCCCCTTCTCCTTGTGCCCTCCATCTTTCCCAACACCAGGGTCTTTTCCAGGGAGTCTTCTCTTCTCATGAGGTGGCCAAAGTCTTGGAGCCTCAGCTTCACGATCTCCTTCCAATGAGCACTCAGGGCTGATTTCCTTCAGAATGGAGAGGTTTGTTCTTTTTGCAGTCCATGGGACTCTCAAGAGTCTCCTCCAGCACCATAATTCAAAAGCATCAATTCTTTGGCGACCAGCCTTCTTTATGGTCCAGCTCTCATTTCCATACATCACTACTGGGAAATCCATAGCTTTTACTATGGTTTACTATGGTTAACCCATAGCAGTGCAGAAATCCAAGTGCGCCTCCTTGCTTTGGGGATATCCATGGCCGCTTCCTTCCAAGCTCAGCAAGATGCCTCCTGCAGGATTGGAACACCAGAGGTTCTGAGCTTGTGACAGATTCTGCGCTTTAGCATGCGTTCTATTTCCACCTTCTAGAGACCATTCTAGTGACCGTTTCACTGGTCAAGCTGTGTGCCACCCCCTCCAACAAAAGCGGCTTGCAGCAAACCTTAGCTAGGTGCTCTTTCATGCCCACCCCTGTTTTATCATGACGTGCAAGATGACACAACACCATCTACTTTTAACATTCCTATATCTTGCTAATCTAGTGTGAAGACATCATTGCAGTGGCTTACAGACAACTGAATTCAACATAGGTGAACTTAAGTGGCAGTGGCAACACAGCGTAATGTTCCAGCCACCCAGCTGCTGGCTCGAAATATATATTTTCTAAATATATTTTCTATATGTTCTCTGCCTGAGTGAGGCCAGTTAAGGGGCAGGGGCAGGCTTGCCTTCCTGGGCAAGCTGTTCTCAAAAACACCAGGTGCCACCTGGTTGCTGCCTGTGGCCTCTATTGACTCTGTATGACCTGGAGGTGTGTAGGTGACACGTTTTGAAAAGGGCTTGGGTGGAAACTACTCCTAAGGCAACATTAAACAATGCAATATCGGGTACAATGCCAATTACTCAGAATCCAGTAATCATCCTTCAAACGGCTTATGACAGCGTCAGCAGCTTGGATTTTGTTTTCAATCTCTCCCTTTCTTTTTCTGTAACCACGATGCAGACTGGAGCAACTTCACGATACATCCAGGTTTAACCATTTAAGCAGAATAATCCTAGTGGGGCTGGGGGGGAAGAGTGCTGTGTTATCCTTTTCCCTGTACAAAGCCATTTCAGAACAAAATGTTCCTAAAGGTGCTACCTGCTTGACCTTTTGCATCTTTTTCCCCCAAAAGGAGCTGATGGAACAGAACGAGGCTTTAAAAGCTCAGCTTCAGAAGTTCCATTCCCAGATGGCAGTCCAGGTATGGAAGCATTGGAATGGCTCGAAGCTGTCATTGCCGCCTCTTCCTTCTCCTTTGCCTTCAGAGTTAATGCCAAGTACCTTGGAACTGAACTGGTATGGCAAGGAATGCCAAGAGCAGCTCAGTGCCATAGTCTACGTTACGATGACACACGCCATGTGCCGTTATTCATTCATAATGGGGTGGAATTCAGCATCGCAGTATGACAAATGCTCCATCTGTACAAGCATTTCCACTTGACAGAACAATCCCCCCTCTCCACCTCTCGCAGCCTCCTGACACCCTCTCTCGCTGCTGGGGGTGTCCCCTTGCAGAACTTGCTAGGTAAAGGCTATACATGGTGCCTGGCAGAGTTTCATAGGTAAAAATTGATGGTGCCCCAAGGCTGCAGTTGGGAATTTTGGGCAAGGTGATGAGACAGAGGCCACTGGGAAAAGGAGGGGGTTTGAAGGCAGGGAGATATGAAGAGCCCCTCTGTTCTTGAAACAACTGTATCACGATTGCACAGTCAAGTCCTGGTTGGGCTTGCTTGGAGTAAGACTGGTGTTGAGCAGGGTGGCTCCATTTTTACCTAAAGAGATCCATTTACAATGGATCGAAGCCTCCTTTCCATCTGGTTTCTAGCTTTGAAATATGAAGCTTTCAAAGACCCTAAGTGCCCTTAAACGTGGTGATGCCTGATCAAGTGTTCAATTCAGAATACCAATTTCATCTGCAACTTCTTGTCTTTCAGAGTTCGGCATCAGCCCTTGCAGAAGAATTGCACAAGGTGTAAGTATTATTTCATTCCTGGGTTTGTTATTTGCTTTGGTGTGTAGGCACTTCAGTTATATAGAAGAGATTTTTCTTGGAGGAAATGTTGTCATTTCCAAAAACCGTACCCGCCATTGTTACAGATTCCCCTAAGAAGCCATAACCATCTTCCTAAGGATTTCCCCTCCGTGCTTAACATTTGCAGTACATTGTATTGTGTGTTGTTTTAGCAGGAGAAATTAACTCAGCCCCCTCATTTAAAAAAATAATAAAACAAAATACCCTCTTGTTGTAAGATTCAGTTGGGTGACCATGAGATTTCTGAGTGTGGCGGTGGGTGAGGCAGGCTGTGGGTGTGGTTAGAATAGTTCTTGTGTATGAAAGTTTTTACTAGCCTGTTGCACAAAACCCTAAACCATGCATGAAACTGCCTTATATGAGATTCAGATTTTGGGTCCATCTCTGCTGGCTGCAGTGCTCTGATTAGCATCAGCTCTCCTAGTATTCTGGCAGGGGGAGGTCTTTTATGGGAGATTTTTAATTGGGTATCTGGCAGAAGCGCTTGAAGAGATTGTGGAGCAGGGCTGATGAGTCCAGTAAGAAGAGACTCCTGGGGAGAATCGTGAGGACTAAATAGAGAGTCCTGGATGCCGATACCTAGTTATCGATATGCTGATTTCTTTTTTACAAAAATACTCCAGCTCTGGTTCTCTATTTGCATTGATCTTCTTTCTTTCCTCACATCTGTATGATTAACTTCCCTGTTGCAATATGTTAACCTGACACCACTTCAGTTATGCAACATGGTAGGTGAGGTTCGGCCCTGAGCAGAGGCCAGTGGTTCAGAGGGGAAGCTCAAGCTTTTCTGGGGCTGGTTAGTCAGATCTGCCTTGCTTTTTGCCCTCTGCCATGTGAGAAGGAAGGTCAGAAGCAGAGACTAAGAGAAATGGGGTCACAATGACATCATAGGGTTCACTAAAGTCACCATGGGAGTGGCGGTGGAAGGACACTGTCCTATGAGCTGCCCTGCTTCTGCAGCGGCCTTGAGCTTCTGCTGTTGACAGTGGAAATAGGGCATGTGCTGATAGGAAACCATTGCCATGGATTGACTCTCTGCTCTCTGGCTCTGCTGGTTTTGGTGAGCTGTTTGTTTTCCTGGGAACTGTCTTAATCTCTCACTAAAGTATTCTGCATTGCGGATTGCTAATATCTCCTCCCACCCCAACATACATCAGTATTAGGTTCTGTAGCAGTCCTTAAAGGACTGGATCTTGCGGTATCATCACCCTGGTCATCAGAAGCTGAAGTGCAGAATTTTGGACAAGTCATGCTGGGTGTGCAGCTGCAAGCTGTGTGCATTTTCTTTTCGTTGACGGAGGCCCTGCTGCTTGCATTTCTAAAACCAATAACTTACTGATCGTCAACTGCAGTTGAGCAGATTCTCATTACCTCTTTGTCGGCTCTGCTCGTTGTGATGATAACATTGCTAATGGAGAGATGCCCTTTGATTTTGATTTTTTTTTTATTGCAGGATTGCAGAAAAGGATAAACAGATAAACCAGGCTGAGGACTCGTTAGCCAACGAACGCATCAAGCTAACCAGCAAGGAGGAGGATCTCATGGTATAGCAAAAGCTCAAGTGTTGCGTGTGAAAAGTGGAGGCTTTGATGATGGCGATGATTTCATTTCTATACTGCCCTTCATCCGAAGATCACAGGATAGTTTGCAGTATAAAAACACAAAACCACATACCACAATAACACCCACCCACCCCAAAAAATAGTTGTTATTGAACCTGATGTAGCATGTGTGTTTTAATCCTGGCACGGTAGATTAAAATAGTGGCTGCACAGATGTTATATATTTACAGTGGTGCCCCGCAAGACGAATGCCTCGCAAGACGGAAAACCCGCTAGACGAAAGGGTTTTCTGTTTTGAAGGCGCTTCGCAAAACGAATTTCCCTATGGGCTTGCTTTGCAAGACGAAAATGTCTTGCGAGTTCCTGCAGGGGTTTTTCCCCCTTTTTCTAAGCAGCTAAGCCGCTTATCAGCTGATCTGCTAATAGCGCTAATCCGCTAAGCTGTCAATGGGCTTGCTTCGCAAGACGAATAAACCGCTATACGAAGAGACTCACGGAACGGATTAATTTCGTCTTGCGAGGCACCACTGTATCTGAATAAGCTATTTGCCTTCCATGCAAAAAGGAGACTGCCTTGCTCCTTCCTCTTCCTTTGCCAAACACCACAGACATTGTGACTGAGTCGTGGTGGGGTATGGCTTTTCTCTTTTCCCTCCTGTGCTTGCACATCTCAGTCTTGCGGTTTTCAGCAAGGCAAGAAGCGGACAGAGGCAATTGCCTGCACCTGCTGCTGGTTCTGCTTTGGTTCTGAGACTCCCAACATTTCCTACTCCTTTGCTTCCGAGGGCAGAGATTTGCCCAAGCAAGTGCAACTGAAGTGATGAAGAGGAACGAGTTGCAGCAGATCTAAGATGGCTGGAGCAAACCTCTCCTAAACTGTCCCAGTTTGACCTGTTTCCTCTGAGGTTGTAGTACCTCCTAGTCCTCAGCCTCAAAAGTCAGATCATACCTGTGGTGTGAAGTGGGGCAGGGTGGGAAATTGCCGTTTGCAAGTGCACAGGTGGAATTGCAAGGGCACGAAAGGAAACGCATGCAGGGAGAACTAAGATCAGTGGCAGCAGCAACCCTGCAAGCTCAAACTCTGCAAAGATCTCTTGGGAACTCAGCAAGCCGTTCCAAACTCCAGAAATCCCTCTTTGCCCTCCCCTGCAAAGGGGAGTAGCAGAATGAGGTGGTTTGAAGCCTGGGGAGATGATCTGTGCCCCTGCAGAGGGATATGTTGTTTTTGAATGCTTCCTCGTGGTGTTAAGTTATTGTATTTTAAATATTTTGTTGGACGCTGCCCAGAGTGGCTGGGGAAACACAGCCAGATGGGCGGGGTATAAATAATAATTTTATCATCATCATCATCATCATCATTAACTCCCTGCATGTGTAAATGAACAAACAATCTTGCACATTGGAGCAAGCCCATCTTGTTCCCTTCTGGGCTAGTTTTCCGGAGGGTGTCCTATTTGTTTTTTGACATGCAAGGGAGCATTCAGATATATTTGGTCTATGATCTGAAGCAGTACAGAGCATTCTACTGTCTCATTTTCTTACTTGTTAGCTCGCTTGGGCAAGCTTTGAATGTTAAGACAGCAGGTGGTCTTCAAGCTAGCATGGAAAAATTGAGAAATAGGTATACAAGCAGAATTGCTTGCCCTCCATCTTTTCTAGATTTTGAAATCTAAGAACTGGGAATATATTTTGTGGTTAGGATTTATTGGTCATCTGTCTACAGAAGAAATAAATTACTAAAGTGGTCTTTCTTAAAAATATATACATATTTGAGGGATGCACTAAAAGTTGCATCGAGTTCGCTGTTTTTAAACTGTGTGAAATAAACAAGTAGCAGCACAACTGCAGAAATCTCCCCAATGTTGGGAAAGTAGGGGAGAAGATGTGATTTTTAACCTGCCTGTGGAAGGAGATGAGATGAGGCTGTTTCTTAGCAGGTACATGGAATATATGTTTTGATGCTGCAGATGAGGAGCTCAAACTGAGATTGGTGCAGTTGAAAATGTAGAATTGGTCTTCATAGCTGGGACTTTCTGGCCGCACCCTGTAATGTGAAACCTGTTTCTCCCCTCTCCAGGTTGTACAGAACATGAACATGTCCCTCAAAGCAGAAGTGCAGAAGTTGCAGGCGCTCACCAATGAGCAGGTTAACAAACCCATATTCATATCTTGACAAGTACTGTGTTCTGCCATTCCACGGACAACACTTGAGTATTATTTGTGCTGAGTAATATTTGTGCTTATCATAAATTAAGGAAAACTGGCTCCAAATGTAAAAGGTGGGATCATTCAGTGCCACTTGGGAATGATCTAAACTCAAAAGTACTTAAGGTGTGCTCAGTTAGAAGCACACCTCAAGGGGGTGAGTTTCATCTCTTATCTGCTGTTCTTTGCACAAAATCTTGAAAAGAAAAGATTTAGCTCACACCTGACCTCACACATAGAAGCCCCTTTTCCCCTGCAGTCAGAAACTTAGAGGCTGGTTAGAGTTGATCATTAGTGATAGGGGCATTTTGCACATGCTCTAGAGCCGTAGCTCAGATTTTGTGCTGCACATTCAGCCCAAATGTGTATTTAAGCATATTATATAAATGCAACAATTCTTTATCCAGCCTAGGCCTACATTCTGCTTACCTAAACTTCTTAAACAAGAGCTACTGGTTTTTGACAACCTGGAAAAATCTAGTGATTTTTGTTGCTTAGGATGATCCACCTTTGCCCTGGACCCTCCTCTCTTCCTCAATTCCAAACATCTGCACAATTTTTTGTTTTGTAATTAATCCACTGCTACTGCTAACAAGTTGTGATAAGAAATCGTGCTTGCCCTGCCTAAACAGATGGGACAATTTGAGATCTAGGACTTTCGAGGGAAACGTGAAGGAAACAGTTGACTATTTAGTCAAGAAAACAAAAAGCAGGAGTGGAGAAAATCTAGCCCTCCATATGTTGCTAGACTTCAGTTCCCATCAGTCTCAGCCAGAATGGCCAGTAGTCAGGAATGATGGGAGTTGTAGTTCGGCGACATTTGGAGGGCATCTCCTTCCCTACCCCTGAAATAAAGTGTTGCACAATGGGAGACTTGTTCTCTGTCCTTGTGGGCTTGAACAGAGGATGGTTCATGCTAAGGCCACGTATAGCAGACTAAGGAGACCCAGGTCTAGATCATCTCTCTGCCCTGGAGCATGCTGAGCGATGGCGCACCTCTCACTGTTTCTCAGCCAAAAATAACTCGCAAGGTTACACATACTTTCCATCACAGTTGTGCTTGCTGCGTCTGGCGCACAGAGTATAAAAGACAAATGTGCTCCTCATTCACCTATGGGCACGTGCCGGCGAGCTGCAGCCCAGTCGGGTTCCAAGCACATGCCTTACTGATGCTAAAGGGCATGTGTCTTATCATTCATGCTTTCACATCTTTGCAGACAGAATCTGCGTTAACTGCAGCAAATGCAAGTGCCTTACAAAGCGTTGAGCCGCCATGGGGAATTAAGCACCTGTTTGTGGATTGTTTCATTGCAGGCGGAAGTTTTACTGTGTTCGTGGCTTCAGCCTGCTTTGAAGCTCCTCCAGCTTAAGGGGGAAATCCTCCTTTTTCTAGACTGCGGCTTGAAGGCATTTTCATAATATCAGAGTAATGGAGTTGGTGCCCCCACACTGGAATGACTCTCTGCCCGTTCGTGGGCAGATATCTTCTTCTTCCCGGCCCCCCAGCTCTGTGGCATTTCCTTTAATGCAGGCATATACATCATTATCCAGAGCAACGGTGCCCTGAGCATTTTCACTTCCTAGCCTGTTACCTAATATAAAGTGCTTTCTTTCCTAGATTTGAAAGCATCGCTGCAGAGCACAGTCTGATGAGCAGATTACTGAGCATGTGGCGGTGCCTTTTTCGGAGATGTGCAAAACATGTGTCTCCCCACCCCTTTTTTCTTTTTTGCTTGTGGCAGAAAATGAGAGGCACAGCAAGAAGCTAAATTTCATGGGCTCAATCTTGGCTTTTTAATGTTGGATGTAGCCGGGTTTGCTGACTCTTGCTCGGATGCAACACACTAAATAGTGCTAATCCTCTTTCTATCTAGGCCGCTGCTGCGCATGAGCTGGAAAGGATGCAGAAAAGGTAAATAAACAAAGAGTGCCATCTGATAAGCCATTGTTCTTTGATTGTTATGTGATTGCTTTGCAGTGGGCTGGGCCTTGTAAGCGGGGGGGGGGGGGGGGGGGCTTTTTTCCTTTTTAACCTTTTGCCCTGTTTTTCAGTACTCAGGCCAGAGATGAAAAAATCAGAGCACTGGAGGAGCAGCTTCAGGGACACCATGCCAAAGCGTCAAGTGCAAAAGAGGAACTTCAGGTAGAGAGAGAGAGAGTGTGTGTGTGTGTGTGTGTGCGCGCGCGCATTGCCTAGAGAAGCCTTACTCACAACAGGACAGCTGACAACTTGGCAGCAGGACTAGGAAAGGCACAGGAAAAGGTGCTGGATGGTAGCGTAGCAGCACAGCGTCCCAAAAACAAATGGAGATGCGGCTTGAAAAAGATTGCTGTCAGTGATGCAGGAAAGAAAAGTGAGGTGTCTCATCACAAAATTGTGGCTCAGCATGAAGCGAGCAGAGGGGCACTGCAGTGTCTATGCAGACCCCAGTGCTAAGGAGCTTCTGAAACGAGTGGGGATTTCAATATGAACAAAAGTATGCACTCATACTTATCGTCTCTTCCCCCCCCCCCCAATTCTTTTACTCCAGATCAACTGTTTTTCCTTATTTTTATTTTTAATCAGGGGACTTGAGGTCAAAACACATGTTACGATATTCAGTATTTTTAAAAGTGTGCTTAAACTGAACTCTTTTATTTTGGGGGGAAAGTAGGTACAGGACATGTGATCTAGACTATGCTCTGATCCAGATCAGGCTTGCAGGGTTCCCTGCTGGAGAATGATCATACCCAGAGGTGTTGTTCACAGCAGTGCTACTAATAGAGGCAAGGTTTTCTCCCAAATGCTAGATTTGCTTCCACTTGCTAGACCTTGCTAGACCTACCCCCTTCCCTGGTTCCCTAGTTTATTCTAGTTCTTCCTTTGAGCATCCCTCCCTTCCAGCTCGATGCTGTTGAAATGTGATCTCCTGCATTCAGGAAGAAGGGCCAGAGCTCACTGGTGGATCATCTGTTTGGCATGCAGAAGGCCCTTGCTTCAATTCCTGGCATCTCCAGGTCCAGGACCTTCCTTCCCCCTCGGAAGCAGCTCTCCATGAGTTCAGAAGTGCAAGCAATACTGAGCTAGGCAGACCCAGTGGTCCGATTTGTCATAAGGCAGCTTCATATGTTCAGTGTCTCTTCCCACCCCCCAAGATCAAATTTGTACTTCCTCCCCTTATTCCTTCTGCTCCATCAAAGCTCTTTCCCCTGTGTTCAAAGCACTTCACATAGGCTATTCCAGTAAATCTGTGCCCCTTGGGATCGCCTGGAGCAAGCTGGTATCGCCATAAGTGGGTTAAAGCGAAGACCCTTCCCAGAAGTGCTATCATTATAATCATGGTGGCAATCCACCCTTTTCAGTTCACCGGATAGATAGCTAACCCGAACAGGGATCAGGGCTCTCTTAACATTTCTGCCAATTGCTGTTGGTCAGAACCACCGTTTCTCTTCCAATAACACAAAGAAGATTGTCTGGGTGCAGAATTCCGAACTGACATCGCCGTCTGGTGTTTCATTTCAGGTTCTAAAGGATCAGAACAAAGCACTGCAGTTGGAAGTTCAGAAGCTGCAGGCTCTCTTGTCTGAGCAGGTATGGCAGACAAATTGCTGCTAATAATACTACCTTTGTTCAGAAACGGCTGTTGATGTAGATGCAGCTGATTTGAGGGTTGGATGTGGGAGCCAGCAGAGGGTTAAAGGATGTTTATCCTGTGTCTTCTAGTTGCTTACAGAGCTGAGTTTGGAACTTCTTCTAGGTGGGATGCGCTGCTCTCACACACCCCCACATGAACAACATCACACCTGAGAAGGGAGGTTATATGCTCAGAAATCTAGTATCTGATTCGAATTCCGGAGCTGTCCTTGGTGGTGGACAAAACTTGCTTGGTTAAGTGAGCTCCACGCCCCAGTTAACTTTTTCAGTATTTCAGGAGGACAGGTTGCAGATCCACACCCAACTCACATTTAAAACACATGACTTCCTCCAAAGAATCCCGGGAAACAGTAGTTTGCCAAGGGTGCTGGGAATTGTAGCTCTGGGTAAAGCTGTAGCTCTCAGGATCCCTTGGGGGAAGTCATGTGCTTTAAATGCATGGTGCAGATCTGCCAAATAGTGAAGCTTCAAAAATCATTTAATTTTTTTTTGAAAAAGTGGGGCATAAACGTTTGTGCCTGCTCTTGTCCTTTGCTTTTGTATCTAGATTGGTATTATTTGATGCATGTTTATGCATGTTGTTTGGAATAGACTGGAAACAGGTGCAAGATCTTGATGATTTCACCATTTATTGACAATATTTTATGCTCCTTAATATGCACGATCCATAAGCCGTTTATGTAACGCTGTATGTTAATGTTATTTATATGATATATTCATTGGAAAATAAGATTCTGGTCCTCCATGGGAGACCATGGGTTAGAATGCATGCAGCAAAAAGCATCCCCTTATAATATGCAGTCTCTTTCTCTTAATCATACAACTTCAGGATATGAAGCAGCCAAACGGATCCCCCATTTCATTTGGACACTATTTCTTCAATTGGCCACTAATTCCTGCATTGGAAGGGGTTGGACTAGATGATTTGAGGTGTCTTCCAACTCTACGATTCTATGATTCTTATCCTCTCACAATACCGTTATGTCTTGCTGGGGGGGGGGGAGTTGGAGTAGACAATCTGAAATATGCAAAAACGACGCATGCACGTTGAGAACATGCAGGCCCAACAACTCTTTGGGACACACTTAATAGGCTTTTCCTGCTTCGCGAATGCCAGCGGTGCTCTAGGTTTTCAGTAAGGGATGCCTTTAATTGCTTATGCCTCCGGCAGTACAGTATTACAATATTCAGATGGGTGAACAGTGCTGTGATAATCAGGGTTGCTGTTCCCTTGGCCAGGGTGGAGAGCACCAGCTGCTTCTGTTAGCTACTAGATCTTGCTGAGTAGACCAGACATCAGTGGTAGGCTTTTGGTACAAACCATAGCTTTGCTCTTTGCTTGGATAACGAGAGGGTTTGGTTTGCGTTTGAGGCTCAGGGCTGGGAATGGAGATGTTGGGGGCACCGTTTGCCTTCCCTGCTCCAGATGGCAGAGCATAAGCCACTCTGATCTCAGGCTATGTGACCTAGAAATGGTTGTTTTGGTGCAGCTCCTGGAAAAAGGGAATCCACAAAGGACTAGAAGGGCTCCTGCCAGGGAGCATTTTGGGAGCAGCAGTTTGCTTAGCTCCTTCGGCTTCTTTAATGTCTTTGCCCTTTACTTCTTGCCACTAAGGAGCAGCCACATTTGGGTGCACGGATCCTGCAAATGCAGCCGACCAAGTTGGCTCTTGTCAACGTCTATTGAACAATATCTCACTGTAAGTAACTGGGAGGCGTCTCCAACATAGTCTTACTCACAATAGACCCATTCAAATTACTGGACCTCAATTGACCGTGTCCGTCAATTCCAATGGGTCTTCCTTGATCTGCCACAGAGCTCATTGTTTTATTTGCTACAATAGTTTAACTCGGGAGTCGGCAAAGTTTTTGTGGCTTGGGCCGGTTTACGGTCCCGCAGACTCCACGGTGGGCCGGAGTGCGCACACACACGCATGCGCAAATGCTATTTCCGGCGCGGAGGAGGCATGTGCAGCTTTACATTGGCTGCAGGAACTTCCTGCAGCCAATGGGAAGCCAGCCAGCTTCGCGGAATGCGGTCCCCACTCTGCTCTGTGCCAGTTTAGCACGGCACATAGGAACTAATCAAGCAGGCGGCGGGGGTCCATGGGCCAGTTAAATGACCCCCATGGGCCGCTTGTGGCCCATGGGTCTTAGGTTGCCGACCCCTGGTTTAACTAATAGAACTTGCACTGAGGAAGTTATGCCAGGAGTAGGGGTGGATGTAATTTTGGGGTTATAAGGAGCTGCTGTGCAGCGTCAGTTGCAGGCAGAGGTCATTCTCAGCCCCCCTCTCTGAGGTGTTTTGACCCAGGGGAAGCCAGCAAGGTGCCTTCAGATGTTTTCGGCTACATCTCATATCCCTATTCAGGAATTACGGGAGCTGCAGTCCAACATCCGTAGGGTACCACATTGCCTACCCTTGGTTTAACTGGACATTTGTTGTTGTTTAGTTGTGTCCGACTCTTCGTGACCCCATGGACCAGAGCACACCAGGCACTCCTGTCTTCCACTGCCTCCCGCAGTTTGGTCAGACTCATGTTGGTCTCTTCGAGAACACTGTCCTACCATCTCGTCCTCTGTTGTCCCCTTCTCCTTGCGCCCTCCTTCTTTCTCAACATCAGGGTCTTCTCCAGGGAGTCTTCTCTTCTCATGAGGTGGCCAAAGTCTTGGAGCCTCAGCTTCACGATCTGTCCTTCCAGTGAGCACTCAGGGCTGATTTCCTTAAGAATGGAGAGGTTGGATCTTCTTGCAGTCCATGGGACTCCAGCACCATAATTCAAAAGCATCAATTCTTTGGCGATCAGCCTTCTTTATGGTCCAGCTCTCACTTCCATACATCACTACTGGGAAAACCATAGCTTTAACTGGACATGGCGAGGATCAAATCTGGAACCTCCTGTGTCAACAGAAAAGTGGGAGGGGAAAGAGTCTCTTACAGATCACCAAACATGGCAGACGGACACTTAGCATTCTTTTGGCAAAAAGCTAAAAGCTCCAGAGGCTACAGAGATGATGAAGGAATACTTCAGTAGTTCTGCAAGAAAATTGAAGAATTATGTGGAAAAATGGAATCTGACCAAAAAACTTGGCACTAGGAACAAATTTCTAGGAAGCTGGGACTGCAAGGGGCTGAGATAATTCCTCTAATTGAAGCTCCTGTGGATGGGAAGAGTAGCAGAACATCGGTTGCATAAAGCTAATACCTCAACTTGGAAGAAGTAACAGACAGAAGGGAGGGTTTATATGTGTTTCCTAGGATTGTGCAGAAATTGTTGAAACAGAAACTGGTACTGCTTGAGAATGTGAAATCTTGAGAACTGGAAAAAGGGGATTGCTGAACAGGATCTCCAGCACTTAAGACATAGCCCGGGAGGGAGCTTCACTGCATTGTGAATTAGCCCTTCATATGACCAGCAGAAGCTGAATAAATCATGCAAAGCTCTGCTAATTGGTTAGATTTCAATTAATTTTCTAGTTTCTCTTAGTGCAGAGCATACAGAGTTCTGGTTGAAGGAAGGGCAGGATTCTGGGAATGGGGGAAAGAGCAGAAAGGTTGCAACATCTTGCGTTCACGCTATATTGGTTTAGCCAGGAGTGCAAGGGACCAAATCAGAATTGCTGAAACACAAAATAAATTTATTTAAGTAGTAAAGGATGTTTTAAAAATTCATTTTTCTTTGGCAAGTGGCTCTTATGTGGAGGCAATAACCTTACATTTATTACAGAAAAGGGGGGCTTTTACGTCTTAACAAAGGAAAGTAGGTGATGTTGCTTACAAGTAATCTTTTTTTAAACTGGAGACTAGCTCATTGAATGAATCAAAGCTTATTCTGTCAAAATGACAAAATAGTGTAATAATTACAAGGTGAGGAGAAATGTCGTTCAGAGGATTTTGGTGGCTAGTATCTAAGGCAGGCATAGGCAAACTCGGCCCTCCAGATGTTTTGGGACTACAACTCCCATCATCCCTGATGTCCTGTTAGCTAGGGATGATGGGAGTTGTAGTCCCAAAACATCTGGAGGGCCGAGTTTGCCTATGCCTGATCTAAGGGTACAGAGACTGGTTGAGGTATGTTAGGAAGTATGAAAGCATCTCCTTGTCTCCTTGTCTCTGTCCTCTCGTTCTAAAGTTATCTTTAGCATAATGGGTCACTTTGCTTTGAAATATTAACTGTAACGGTGAGAGCTGAAAACATGTTCTATTTGGCTTGGATAAAAGCGGCAGTTCCAGAATTCCTGCTTAATAGGAGTCGGGATATCTGGGCCATTTGTACTGCTAGGCAACGCATGGCTTTTTTGGAGCATCTTTGAAAGAAATCTAATCACCTTTTAACATGATTATTATCATGGCTGGGGAGGGGGATTTTCAGCTTCAGACTTTCTAACGTTTGACGGCTTTTCTGCATCGGCGCTTCAGATAATCAGCACAAATGCAAACAGCCGGATTCTGAGCAGCTGTCTTGCTCACTAGAGCTGCAAACCAGCATTAAGCATGACTTTTCTCTCTTTCTCTCCTGCTTTCAGACGAATAAGGATTTGTTGGAGCAAATGGAAAGAAGGTAAGAGCTGGAGCAGTAGGTAGCCTCTTGTTTATTTCACTAGCAAACTTTTTTCCCCCAAGCAAAAAGAACAGCTAATCTTTTAAAGAATAATACCATTTTTTTTTGCTCTATAAGACGCACCAGAGCATAAGACGCACCTAGTTTTTGGAGAAGGAAGACAAGAAAAAAAATATTCTGAATCCCAGAAGCCAGAACAGCAAGAGGGATCGCTGCACAGCGAAAGCAGCGATCCCTCTTGCTGTTCTGGCTTCTGGGATAGCTGCGCAGCCTGCATTTGCTCCATAGCACGCACACACATTTCCCCTTACTTTTTAGGAGGCAAAAAGTAAGTTTTATAGAGCAAAAAATACGGTAAATCTGTAAGTGTTTTGTGCTAAGTACCTGCAGCCTAGCAGGGGGTTTCAGGAGCTCAGCTTACACTCGAGTAGGATCCTGGCAGAGACACATGCCCGACTGGGATGTTCCCTCGCTCCTGGTCTTTCGTTCGGGAGCTTCAAAAGCTTTATTCTGCCCAAACATCACAGCAACTGATGCCAACAGACACGGCACACATAGGGATCTGCAGAGTCTGTGCAGTTCATGTAACAGACCTCAACAACTCAGCATTTTGGCTAATCTACTTTATTTACATATAAACACACACGGAGCACTGCAGCATGGCTCCCCCTCTCTTTAGCATCAGACAGCAAAGAGAAAAAGAACAAAGGACAACAGTCCCACTTCACGGAACACAGTAACACAAGCATCTTGTCTCCGTCACTTCCCACTCTGTGGAGTCAAAACATATGTGTTTTGTGATAGACAACAATCCCATGACTGCAGTCATGGAACAGGAATTCTAACAGGGCGAAGACCCCATACCTCTGTGCTAAGATGCATGCTTGGCATGGGGAGGGTCCCAGGTTCCATCCCTAACATTTCCAGTTAAAAGATTTTCAGTACCTGGACTGGGAACAACTGCTCTGCTGAAGACACCCTGAGAAGCATTGTCTGCTAAATGAAACAGTCCTGGCCTAACCGAACTAGTGGTCTGGCTCTCATTTTAAGGCTGCTTCGTATGTTCTTGCTTGCTCGCCACCAATGCCCACTGGCTTCAGCAGGAAATAAGCCCAAACAGATGAACATAGATTTGTCGTCCTGGTAGCACCAGTTGGTTTTGAGTTGAAGTTCATAACATTCTTTTCAACTCCTCCTCAGCATGACAGACAAGGATGACAAAATAAAGACAGTTGAGGAACTCCTTGAAGCTGGACTCATAGAGATGGCAAATAAAGAAGACGAGCTGAAGGTAAACTCTCTTCCTAAGAGTCAGGTGTGCCCAGTGCAAGAACAGTGTGGCATTGGGTGCTAATACAGTGTGTCTCACTCCACCACAGGGTAGTTACATGCCCCATCAAATACAGTGGTACCTCGAGTTACATATGCTTCAGGTTACATACGCTTCAGGTTACAGACTCCGCTAACCCAGAAATAGTACCTTGAGTTAAGAACTTTGCTTCAGGATTAGAACAGAAATCGTGCTCCGGTGGTGCGGTGGCAGCAGGAGGCCCCATTAGCTAAAGTGGTGCTTCAGGTTAAGAACAGTTTTAGGTTAAGAACGGACTTCCAGAACAAATTAAGTACTTAACCCGAGGTACCACTGTATCTTATACAGCAGTTAGTGGCAGGAGGTGAAGTCAGCAACTGAAGATCTTACTGAATGTGACAGTGGCAGACCTATGTTTTGTAGTCTATAGAGGGAGGGGACCATGATGGAGTACCCTAACTGCAACAAATTCCAGATACAGTCGTACCTTGGAAGTTGAACGGAATCCGTTCCGGAAGTCCGTTCGACTTCCAAAACTTTCGGAAACCAAAGCGCAGCTCCTGATTGGCTACAGGAAGCTCCTGCAGCCAATCGGAAGGCCCATTGGATGTTCAGGTTCCAAAGAACGTTCACAAACTGGAACACTCACTTCCAGGTTTGCAGCGTTCGGGAGCCAAAAACATCCAAGTACCAAGGAGTTCAGGATCCAAGGTACGACTGTAATCCCTGAAAAAGCACAATCTGTTTCCAGTTGCAATCCCTTTAAGAATGTAGTTATGGACTTGAATCTTACAGGGCAAGTTTTTTCCCTTTGGCTTTCTTCTTTCTACACTTGAGAAAAGTGAAAACCTTCAGTGTAAGGTAACAGCCATCCATTCAGACTCTTCCGCCTGCCCCATTGGTACTTGTCTACCGGCCAAGCTTTGTAAGCTTGAAGGAGCGTGTAATGCTTAGATCTTGGGTGTGAAGCTCTTCCTTTGACCTGCTTATTCTGTTTGGGTAAATGTTGCTGAGCTCCTTGCAGGCTAAAACCCAAGAGCATGTATCAGTGGATAGGAGGTCCAGGACAGACTTTTTCTGAGATGTTTCACAGGGTGAGAACCACCACTTTAAAGGTTTTATTCTTGAGGAGAGATGCTAGGGTACAAAACAAAGATTATGTCAGGAAAGGGACCCGGCCATGTAAACCGTGACTTCCACACGTTAAAAATGTTGTCAGATAAGTCAGCAGCGATAATAGAATGTTGTTCTTGTCAAATGTATCATCTTCCCTTTTGTGGTTGCAATTAACAGTACTGTGTTGAAAATGTTTTCCTCTTAAAAGGCACTGAGAACAGAGAACGCATCCTTGAAAAGTGAAGTTGAAAATCTGCAGAGGGTACAAACAGAGCAGGTACGTTGCCTTGGTTTTGTTTTGTTAAGAAAGGTTTTCAAATTGGTTGCTGTTAAGTCAGTCCCTGTCGGAGGATTTCGCCTGAAATTGCTGCTTCTATTTTGCAATGTGCCTCACTGCTTTTGCCTTGCGCTTTTCGTTCAGTTGGATTTCAAAGAATTGGGTCCTTGAAGAGTTAACTGCTGACATTCCTGCAGTCTGCTAACCCCTGTAAACAAACGCCTGCACAAATGTCTTACTCCACATAAGCAGAGGAATAGTGTAAAGAGACGCTCTCAGAAGATCTCCGTGGCCTACTTCCATGATTAGATAGATTGCATGTGAGCTGTTGTTTATGCATAAACGGCAGTTGCAGTTATGTCTGCATTAGCCCTCGTGTGACACGTGATGCAAATATTGCTGCTGCTTAATCCAATCTAAAAATATAATTGACCAACATTCTGATCTGTGGGTACCCTTTCCATCAGCAAAGCTAGCGAGAGATGATGCCATCTGTTCTGAGTTCAGCCCTCGATCCTTTGAAGCCCATTCAAAGCAAGGTGAAGGTTTTTCTAAACTTGAAAGTAGTTGCTGTGACTTTCTGCAAGTCCTACCCCAGCTCTGCTGGCCCTGGAGCAGCCATCGACTCTTCATGGTTTCACTGCAGTTCTGCTTGCAGGGTTTGCCCGTGTTGACAAAGGGAGATGGGGTTTAATGTTGAAAACTTGTCAACATCTTTGGAGAAGTCAAGCAAGTGAGCCAAGTCACATGCGGGAAAATAGGCAGCCCTCCCAAGTCATTTACCGAGTTGGGCTTGTGGAAAGGTTGCATTCAACCTTGAGCTGGGTTGTTGGCTGTCTTCAGAGTGTAAGCAGAACTTGTCGGTCAAGCCATGCAAAGGTAAAACCTTTGGCCAGACATGCAGAGGCCAGCTGGCAAGCCCAGCTTGGACGTCTCCTTCAGTTGGCCCGTGTTCCGACGTAAATCAGCGACCCGGACTTTAGAAGCCAGGGCACGCAATTAGCAGAGTGTACCGCGCACACAGAAGTAGGTGTGAGGCGTATGAAGTCATGCTACAGCTACAGATTTATTAAACATAAATCAGAACAAAGAAACATGTCTCTCTCTCATGTCACCTCGGAGAGAACAGCAAAAGCATTCCGTAAGGTGGAATGGAAATGTCAACAGCATTCAACCTTGAGCTGGGTTGTTGACTATATCTTCAGAGTGTAAGCAGAACTTGTCAGTCAAGCCATGCAAAGGTAAAACCTTTGGCCGTGCAGTAAAGTTCCACACTTTCCAAGTTCCCTCCCAAGGTACAGTAGTTTTTGGCATTGCAGAAGGAGGGAAATTGTGGGTCTCAGTGAGATTACATTAGAACAGGAACTTGCAAAGTACCCTTCATAAAGCTGCCCTACCTCCGTTTGGTGAGGACACCTGTATTCCTCAAGCTTACTCTTAAATTTTGCAAAGAACTAATTACAGGTGCTGCAAAATGCTACAGTTTAGTCCGATTAAAAAAGATAGGACTGATTAGTTTTCCAAAACGAATTCCATCAGCAAAGTTGGTGAGAGCTGGTACCATCTGCTAGCTTCAGTATTCTGACTTTCTCTCTAAACATCCATCCTCCTTTCTTTTGTTCCCCAAGGTTTCCTTTGCAACGTTGGTGGAAGAATTACAAAGAGTGTAAGTAGAAGCACATTTCCTTTTCTTCAGTTTGAAAGTCCTCTTTACCCTTACTTTTCTGTTATCCATGAAGCCTGTGTGGGCAGGCTTTTACTACAGAAGTGCCCAGACTTTAGAATGTAATCTGTGCAGTGGGATGTTCGAAGTTGCTGCATTTGACTCTTCAGAAGAAACCATGATTGTGAAATGAAAGGCTTCAGGGTGCAGCCTAAATTCAGGCTGCTGCCCAGCAGGGCTTAACAGAGCAGCAGGGCCATCACTGCATCTATAGTCCCACCAAGTTTGACAACGGAGGTGGAAGGGAGGAGGGACAGGTAGATCACTTCATCCATTCTGGAGCTAGTACAGTAGTCAGAACCAGAGCAGACCCAATGCTGTCATAGAATCATAGAATCATAGAGTTGGAAGAGACCACAAGGGCCATCGAGTCCAACCCCCTGCCAAGCAGGAAACACCATCAGAGCACTCCTGACATATGGTTGTCAAGCCTCTGCTTAAAGACCTCCAAAGAAGGAGACTCCACCACACTCCTTGGCAGCAAATTCCACTGTCAAACAGCTCTTGCTGTCAGGAAGTTCTTCCTAATGTTTAGGTGGAATCTTCTTTCTTGTAGTTTGGAACCATTGCTCCGTGTCCGCTTCTCTGGAGCAGCAGAAAACAACCTTTCTGTCATGTGACATGTGACCATAATGGATCCAACCTGGGATCCAGCTGATTCTGGGCCAGCTCAGCCCTCCTCCCCAACCCAAATAAAACAAAAATATCATCTACTTGTGTGTTGAAACAAAATTTTCCCCCTGTATGCTTGCTCGGGTCACACCAGTGCACACAGAATAAAGTTGGATTGCTTGCAGGAGATTTATAACTTTTGGGGTTTCCTTTTTAAAGTCCCAGGGAGCTTTCAAGTCAGGTGCCAATAGCTGCACTGGCATTGGGTGAAAACCCAACCTTGTTTTAAAACCAGAAAGAATGTCGTGCAGTAATAGTAGCAGTGCTGTATTCTTTGAAGAAGATTACTTGAAGAAATTGCTTTTCTTTAAGCAGAAGCTTCTCTACCAGCAGATGCCACCCTACTCTTTCAGTTGTGAATCAGTTTACTTTATACCTAAAAATACCAACCTCTTGATGCTTGCTCTGAATCATTTGGGCAGTATTGCATTATATTCCTCAGCAACTTCCTGAAGCATTTCTTTCCCATCCTGCGCAAATGCCTCCCCCTCCAATGCTGTACCACTGAGTGTGTCTGTACCACTGAGTTTCTTAACCTCTATACTCTTTTCTCTCTGCTAAAGAATTAGTGAGAAGGATGGGAAAATCAAGTCTGTGGAAGAACTGCTTCAGGCTGAGGTCCTTAAAGTTGCCACCAAGGAAAAAACTGTCCAGGTAGGTGCTGGATCTGTCGTTCGCTGCCTTTCATGTGTGTTTGTGTGTTTGTCATTCCATTGCCCTTTTTGTGGCCGAATTTTTCGCACCCTTCTTTTTCTCATTTTTGTGGGATGTGTTGTCTCCATTGTACAACCTTGTCTGTTTTGTCATTGAAAAGGGTTTGACACAGGAAATAGAGGCTCTGAAAGAAGAAATAGGAAAGCCCCAGCTTGGAAAGGACACACAGGTAAAGTGGTATTGAGTCGGCAGCTGGAGGGAGTCCTTTGCTTTGCAGTCTTCCTCTTCCTGTAGCATGGCTCCTCCTTTCCTATCTGTGGGGTCGGGGGGGGCTCTTGCTGGGAGAGGCCTGGCGCAATTCATTGCCATTGAACCCAGAGGAGGCTGGACCACTGAGTGAAGGGGGTGCTGTTTCACCAACATCAGCCAGCCCCTGCCTGCCTGCCTTCCAACTTACATCCAGTCCAGGAGCTGGCACTGGCTGTCATGTTAGCCTCAGCATCGCCCTTGTAGAACTGAGCATCAGGAAGAATGGGGACAAGACCAGAATTTGCTTACTCTGCCTGCCATTGGCTGTTAGCTGCCCTTACTTTTTGTGCCCCCTGCCTTGTGCCCTGTTAGTCCCTGGTGGGCGCCAGCTGCTGCTGATTGAACCGTGAGATATATGTCTAATCAATTAAACATTCAGATTAACGATTAAAAGCCTATCGCTCGGCGAAAGAGGCATTCTCAACCAGTCCGTCAGGCGACTTGTTAAAAGGAAATCAAAATTTACGATCACATAATAAAACTGCGAGTGATTTGTTTCACAGTGCGGTTTGAAAGCCTCTGCACCCACGTTTAAGCAGCCTCCTCTGCCTGGTTGCATGCCAGAGGAGGAAGGGGGGGGGACGCACAAGCCTGAGGGTCTTCCTGCAGTGGGAAACTGATTTCACATTGCGTCCGAAATAGTCCCAGGAGTTTGCTCTGCTTAGAGTAAGGACTGCAGTCTTACGCACACCCTTGGGGAGTCAGCCCTGTTTAAGTTCCTGGAAGTGACTTCAGAGCATACAAGTCATCTACCTCAGTATTGTCCACTCACTTTCTGGGATCTCCACCTGTTACCTAATAATTTATCTGGAGAGACCAGAGTTCAAACCTGTCCCCGCCCGCAACCTGCGAAGCATATGGCCTACGGCTGAATTGCCACAGCACCCGCTTCCCTTCATGCACAGCCCTGCAACCCATAGCCAAGCAGTTGCTGTATTCTTACCCTTACACTGAGCACTTGCAAAGTCATCTTGGCACCTGTCAGGAACTGAGCAAAGCACCCTGGGACATGGCCTAGAATTCCCTGCCATGTGCAGAGAGCCCCGTGGCAGGGATACACATCTATGTGGGAAGAGTTTCAGCAGGAAGAAGCCTTCAAAAATTTATTTTTATTACTATGTACAGTCGTGCCTTGGATCCCGAACACCTTGCGACTCAAAACATTTTGGCTCCCGAACACCGCAAACCCGGAAGTGAGTGTTCCGTTTTGCAAACGCTCTTTGGAACCCGAACGTCCAACGCGGCTTCTGTGGCTTCCGATTGGCTGCAGGAAGTTCCTGCAGCCAATCGGAAGCCACGCCTTGGTTGTTGGAACTTTTTTGGAATTCAAACGGACTTCCGGAACGGATTCCGTTTGACAACCAAGGTACGACTGTATTAAATTTGTACACTGCCCTGTACCCGTAGATCTCAGGGTGGTTCGAAGCCACTGGAGTTACGTGTCCAAGAGTATAGCACCCTCTTATAATCATAGCATTGGAAGGGACCCTAGGGGTCATCTAGTCCAACCCCCTGCACTGCAAGAATCGCTTGTCTACCTAAATAATCTGAGTGCCTGGCACAGGAGGTTACCAGGCAGCTGTGTGCTGCTATACATTTTGTCTGGAGCTCAACATTATTATCTATTTGGAGCGGGGACTTACTGGGCTACATGGAGCATATCTGGTCTCACAATGAAATGTTGCTCTCTTAATTTGTTATGGAAGAGGGCACCCGTGAGGTGAGCTTGGCTTCTCTGAAAGCCGGGTTGGGGGGGGCTGAGCTTCCAGATAATGCCCCGTTTTTCTTGGGGGAGGCACCCATGAAGCTTGATCTTTTCTGCCTCACTGTGTGCTGTAAGGTCTACTCCTGGAAAGTGTTCATAAGCATGCAGGTTTAGGGACATAGGAGGCATGCCATATGAGGCATTATATATATTTAGGGGTAAATAAATGTAATAATTTTAAAAATAAAATAATTGACATTTAGTTTGGGTGGTGGCACATGAGGGCATAAAGCACTGGAGAGTTCAATGGGGCAGGTGCATGAGCATTAAAACGCCCTTGCTCCTCCTTCTGAACTGTGTGGATTCCTTGTCATCCCAGGAGGTGTCTTTGCTATTGCAGTGGTACCTCTGGATGCGAATGGGATCCGTTCCGGAGCCCCATTTGTATCCTGAGCAGAACACAACTCGTGTGTGCGGGTCACAATTTGCCACTTCTGTGCATGCACATGGCATCATTTTTAGCGTCTGCGCATGCACGAGCAGCGAAACCCAGAAGTAACGTGCTCCGTTACTTCCGGGTCGCCGCGGAGCGTAACCTGAAAACGCTCAACCTGAAGCACATTTACTTACTCTTCTGTCTTAGGCAGTGTGAACTGTTGCTCTCTCTGCAGCATTTGAACAGATGCAACTAAGGGCCTAGAAGCCACATGGTGGCATTTATTGGGCGGCCAACACAAGTGTTGCACTTGCAATCTTAAGATTGCTTTGCGGGAAATCCTGACATACTGCATCTTCTCCCTTGGCCATTCTAGCTCTTCACCTTGGGATTAAAATCCAGAGAAGAGGGAAAAATAGATACTCTAGTCCTGGGTTTCCCAAACTTGGGTCCCCAGCTGTGTTTGGACTACAGTTCCCATCATCCCTGACCACTGGTCCTTCTAGCTAGGGTTGATGGGAGTTGTAGTCCAACAACCACCAGAGACCCAGGTTTGGCACTTTGCCCCCGTCCCTTTCTTCCATCAACCCCAAGCTGGACTTTGTTCTGTTACTATAAAAGCCCTTTTGAGCCAAACCTGGGTCTGCATAGTCATCTCACTAAAAGTTTTTAATTGTGTTAGCGAGATAAAACTTAACCTTGATTTCAGAGGTGTCAATGCATGCTAGTGGTTAAAGAAGCCTTTCTCAACCTTGGGTCCCCAGGTGTTATTGAGCTACAACTCACTTCATCTCTGACCACTGGTCATACTAGCTGTGGACGATGGGGGTTGTAGTCCTACAGCTTCTGCAATATCCAAGACTGGGAAGGGATGGGTTAGAGTGTGATGCTTTTAACTTTCAAACCTTAATTCCTTCATGCTGGTCTTAGCCTGTGGATGGCCTTAAAACAAGCCGTTATCTCTCTGGCCTGCAGATCCTCCAGACTGTGAGGCTGGAAGGACAGTGGCTAATCTCCTGGCATTTGGGAATAGGAATAGCAAGTTAAAGATGTGTTGATTTAATGCGTTTAAACTATTTGTGCATTCAAAATGGCTTACAGAAACGAGCTTTTCCTAATAGGAAATGATTTGAAATGTGAAAGAAAATATATAGGCAGATTATTGGACCATAGAGGTCAACCCCTTTCAGCTACTTCTAGAAATTTCCATTTCTTCTTCTTCAGGGGCTGCTTCGCTTTTTGCATCTTTATTGGTAAATGGGCCATTGGTTTGTTATCCTCAAATTTGATACATTTGAGGGGTGTAGGGGCATTACTGTTTACATATACTTAGTGCTTCTTTTCAGAATAACTCTGTGTTGTGTATTCTCTCTGTAGATATCAGCCGCCCAAGAAGTCAGAGATCTTCAGAATCTGTAAGTGGTTTTTGCTGGTTTATAAAACTGCAGGTGTCCTTGTTAACATGATAATGGTTGTTTTTTTCAACAGGTGCCTTTTTGTGACTGATCTTGATTTATGAGCAAACAGCTCTAGAATCCGAGAACTCCTTAACTTGCCTTAAGTCTCTGAATTGGATTGTGCACTTTGATGTTAATCTAAGGCTAAGACTTTAAAAGCAAGGGGAAAGCACTTAGATGATTTTGACATAAGATAAATTGCCATTTTCTGTAACAAAGAGCGCCAGTGCATGGAGATGTTGCATCCAAGTTAGGGAGTTGGATCAAGAGGTTCAGAATACCGTTAACTATTTCAGTTGGTTTCTGATAATGTGGATTGCGGTCTGTGCTGCATAAGCAGAGAGTCATCCTGTTGAGTCCTTGGCGATTCCAGTTAAAAGGATCTTGGGTTGCTGAGCTGGCGAAAGATCCTGCAGCTTTGTGCATTAGTATGAGCTTCAAGGGGTAGTGAGTAAAGGTAAAGGGACCCCTGACCATTAGGTCCAGTCGTGACCGACTCTGGGGTTGTGGCGCTCATCTTGCTTTATTGGCCGAGGGAGCCGGCGTACAGCTTCCGGGTCATGTGGCCAGCATGACTAAGCCGCTTCTGGCGAACCAGAGCAGCGCACCGAAACGCCGTTAAAACGAAGCAGTGCTTCACACAGCACTAAGTTGGAACTATGGAACTCGCTCCCACAGGAGGCAGTGAGGACCACCACCTTAAAGGTAAAGGAACCCCTGACCATTAGGTCCAGTCGTGGCTGACTCTGGAGTTGCGGCGCTCATCTCACTTTATTGGCTGATGGAGCCGGCGTACAGCTTCCGGGTCATGTGGCCAGCATGACTAAGCCGCTTCTGGCGAACTAGAGCAGCGCACGGAAACGCCGTTTACCTTCCCACCACTTTGACGTGCTTTCGAACTGCTAGGTGGGCAGGAGCAGGGACCGAGCAACGGGAGCTCACCCCGTCATTGGGATTTGAACCGCCGACCTTCTGATCGGCAAGTCCTAGGCTCTGTGGTTTAACCCACAACGCCACCCGCGTCCCTGGTAGTAGCATCACAATAAACAGAAAACAACATATGGCTATACATTTTCTTTGCACTTACTGTTCCAAAGCACAAACAGCAACAAACAGCACCCACGAGCCTCATAGATTTATTGAGTTGGTCTGCCAGCATTTTCTTCTAATAAGTTAATTTGATAATTGTCATGATATACCATTTCCACCCCCCAATCCATTCAAAAAGGGCTGTTTAAAATAAAAATAAATTGATAGCTGCTGCAAAAAAATAGCAGTGGTAAAAAACTGGGGGGTGGGGTGGTGGAGAATACAACCCCCTTCCACTTTTTTAAAAAAACAAACGAAATTCTAGCTAACAATCCACAGAGTCATAAAAATTCCATAGCATAACCTCCTAAATTCAATTCAGCATAAACCAATAAAATCAAAATGCCCAGCAGCACAAATAAAATAAGCCGTATCCCTGCATAAGGTCATAAGAAGAACCTGCTGGATCAGGGCGATGGCTCATTTAATCTGGCATCCTGTTCTCACAGTGGCTGAGCAGATGCCCCAAAGCAGGATTCGAGCACCGGTGCCTCTCCTCCTCCTCCTGCAGTTTCCGGTATCTGGCATTCAGGGGCATTTCTGCCTCCAACTGTCGAGGCAGAGCATAGCTGCCATGACTGGTAGCTCTTGATAGCCCCCTCCTCCATAAATTTCCCTCATCTTCTTTAAAGTCATCTAAGGTGGTGGTCCGGGACGCGGGTGGTGCTGTGGGTTAAACCACAGAGCCTAGGACTTGCAGATCGGAAGGTCAGCGGTTCGAATCCCCACAACGGGGTGAGCTCCCGTTGCTCGGTCCCTGCTCCTGCCAACCTAGCAGTTTGAAAGCACGTCAATGTGCAAGTAGATAAATAGGTACCACTCCGGCGGGAAGGTAAACGGCATTTCCGTGTGCTGCTCTAGTTCACCAGAAGCGGCTTAGTCATGCTGGCCACATGACCCGGAAGCTGTACGCCGGCTCCATCGGCCAATAAAGCGAGATGAGCGCCGCAACTCCAGAGTTGGCCACGACTGGACCTAATGGTCAGGGGTCCCTTTACCTTTAAGGTGGTGGTCCTCACTGCCTCCTGTGGGAGCGAGTTCCATAGTTCCAACTTAGTGCTGTGTGAAGCAGTGCTTCGTTTTATCTGCCCGTAATTGTCCAACATTCAATTTTGCCAGATGTCTGCAAGTTCTAGTGTTAGAACTTAGGAAATGCTTACCTCTCAAAATGCTTTCCAGGGACAGGAATATTTTGGCCCGTTCCTAAAGAAGAAAGCGGAGAGTGCCAGCCAGACAACAAGGCCTTTAAAACCACAAGAGTTCTGTTTTGGCACATAATTTTGTTGTTGTCGTACTTCTGCTTCTACCCATTGAACCCCTGCATGCTGTGGGCCTGATTTATGTCTGTGCTGTGCCTTCACAGTTCAGAGGCAGTAATGCATCTGGGTGTCAGTTGCTACAAACTGCAGAAGGGGGAAATGTTCTTGCAGGTTTCCTGCAGGGATCTCGGTGGCCAGTCCGAGAACAGGGTGCTGGTCTAGATGTGCCACTGGCCTGATCCTGCAGGCTCTTCTTGTGTTCTTATGGGCACACAGAACAAAAGACGTTGACCCAGGTTATAAATGCTGGCCTGCTTCAAGGCAACACCGCAGTGACACAGTGGAGGCACACCAAAAGCTTCTAATCGGCCTCGGTCCAGTATACCTGAAGGAGCGTCTCCACCCCCATCGTTCTGCCCGGACACTGAGGTCCAGCTCCGAGGGCCTTCTGGCAGATCCCTCACTGTGAGAAGCCAGGTTACAGGGAACCAGGCAGAGGGCCTTCTTGGTAGTGGCGCCCGGCCTGTGGAACACCCTCCCAGCAGATGTCAAAGAGAAAAACAACTACCAAACTTTTAGAAGTCATCTGAAGGCAGCCCTGTTTAAGGAAGCTTTGAATGTTTAACAGACCACTGTATTTTAATACTTTGTTGGAAGCCGCCCAGGGTGGCTGCGGAGACCCAGCCAGATGGGCGGGGTATAAATAATAAATTATTATTATTATTATTATTATTATTATTATTATTATTATTATTATCATTATCATCATCATTATCATTATCATTATCATTATCATTATCATTATCATTATCATCATCATCACATCTTTTGACTATTGTTTGTCAGTGTTAAATCTGCATTTTTTAAAAAATGAGACTTGACTTCTCTTGTGCTTCCTCTTGCAGATTGAAGAGGAAAGAGGAGCAGGTGACAAGTATGGAGGTGTCGTTGAGAGAAAAGGAGAGTGAGATTGCCAAGAAAGGAGAGTGGCTTCAGGTAAAGTCTTGTGAAGTGCTGAACCCTCTCTTGGAGCCTACAGGAGTGCAGAGCTTGCATACCTGATCTGGTGTCCTTTCTCCCTTTTTAAAAATGCCCATAGGGACAACAGGATACACTGCAGCACTTGAACAACAAAGTCAAGGAACTCGAGCAGCTGAACTCTCAGCAGGTGGGGGCTACTTGCTGTGCTTTCAGAGTTTGTTTAATGCATCCTAAAGCTTTTGCCAGGAAAGGCAACACCCAAGTGACAGAGTACCTGTGCTGAGTTCAAAAGGTCCCAATATCTTTACTCCCCAATATCTTCAGGTGGGAACAAGAGACACTACCTGGAACCCTGGAGGGCCTCTTGCAGTCAGTGTTCAGGATACTGAGCTGCATGAATCAAGGGTCTGACTCAGTATAAGGCAGCTTCTTGCATTCCTATCCTTGCCCTATCTAAGCAGTCATAACCAGGCAGGGGTCATGACATTGTTAGCCGAACTGCCACAATGAAAGCAAATCCTTTCTTCCCTGTTAGGTTTCTGCTTCTTCGTCGATCAAGGACCTTGAGGCTCTGTAAGTAAACAAGTGGAGCATCTACCACAGTTACTTTGCTCTTTCATGCAGCTGTGTGTGATGGCTATACTCCTGGTGTGTGTGTGTGTGTGTGTGTGTGAGAGAGAGAGAGAGAGAGAGAGAGAGCGCACTCATGAGCACATTTCAGTTAGTTGTTTGTTTGTTGGTTCCTGAGGCCTGTACCACCATTCCTAGATACTTGTAGTTTGTGACTTGTTCTAATTTATGGCCTTGGAGTTCCCAAAAAAAAGCGAGTATCTTGGTCTTTTGATAGTTGATTTTGAGACATTCAGATTCACAGTATGCTGCGAGCTTTCTTAGTGCTCTTTTGAGTCCAATGGGGGTTCTAGATAGAATTACCGCATCATTGGCATATAGCAGGACCGAAATATGCCGATTTGCAAGCTTCGGCGGGTGGAATTCTGAGTCATTGAGTGCAGATACTAAGTTATTTAGGTAGAAATTAAATAGTAGAGGGGCCAACAGGCACCCTTGCCTGGCTCCTTTGAAGTTTCAGTTAGTATTTGGCATTGTCTATTTTTTTCTTTTTTCCAATAATATTTATTCAAAATTTGAGAATTACAAAGAAAAAAGAAGAAAAGATACAAAATACAAAAAACAAAGAATATAACAACATCAAGGAAAAAAAGAGGAAAAAAGTACACTCACTTTAAAAAACAAAAAAACCCCAGATTAAACCTTTACAAAACTTTCCTCCTTAACTTATTTCCTTGACCTCCTCACACCTCCCATTTTTGTATTCTAGTTCAAATCGTTATTTCTGCAAATCCTTCCAACCTTATTTTCATTTAAACAATTTAATTTATGGTTTTTTTTAAAAAAAAACACCACTTTTACTTTATACAATCTTAATTCTCATTCAAACCTATGTACCAATACTTATTCTTAAAACATTTTTCTAAGGTCGAAAACGAGTATTTGGCATTGTCTAGAGTAGCATTCTACACCTCCCAAAGAGCTGTTTTCTCTGATCTCCTTCAAATGTGCAGTGAAAGTTTGGCACATCATTTGTTGCCAGGCAGATGAGCAAGAGCAGCAGTCATTAGTTACTTGGGGGGGAAATGTCCATGCAAAACTGTTTCCATACAACTCAGCCCAGACTTTGCTCCCTCGTCATGTAGAATAAAACTATTCTATCTTGGGCAGTGTGTCAAATAATTCAGTATCTGCTTGCCAGTTCACATGTCTGCCACAACACAGACTGGCAAGAATTATCATCTGAGCACTTATGTAGAGAAATCTGGGAGGTTATGTAAATACTGTGATCCTCCCTTAACTTACATAAAACCAGCATGTTACCTGCTCTGTGAACCACTTTTGGCTCATTTCGGTAAAGAGAATTAGGATGCACATAACAAAAGCAACCTCAATACATGGAGTAAATAAACTGCAGATCTGCGAGAAAGCAATGTGAATAACTTTTAAATTGTGTCCGCAGACTGAAAACGAAGCAAGAAGAAATGCAAAAGATGGAGATCTTACTAGATGAGAGGGGGAAAGAAGTCTCTCACCAAAGAAAAGAATTGCAGGTGACAGCATAGGGGCCTTAGGAGGAGGAGGAGAGGGACAAGAGCGATGAATGGGCAGCCATGTCTAACACATCGTCCTCTCTTGCAGGTTGTACAGGAGGAGAATCGGTTACTAAGAGCACAGATTCAGGAAATAAAGCAGGAAAATGGCGAACAGGTATTTCTCCCAATTGCTGATTTGCAGTGCACATAGAGAGAGATGGGATGCTATGTTGTATTTGTACATGCCAGAATTTTAAATAATTTTGGTTGAAAACGTTCAGGAGGCAAAATCTACAGGGAAGTAAGATCTAAATCACCCGCAGTAACTGCTTCCTGTGTTCTGTTGAGGGAGGGAGGGCACATTTTCCTGTATTGACAAAGGGGCTCAAGCACCCGCTCAGCAGCTTGTGCATATCCCTTGCCTATGGACTATGAACTGATTGTGCAAACCAGGTTGCAATGTGGCAAACCAGCTTTTGGATGCTGCAGCCAAAAGCAACATATTGCTGCATAATTAATACTGCTAAAAGCCAGTCATCTGCCAGGCACCTACCTGCTTCTGTTTAAATAAGGTGTCCTGATCTCTTTCAGGAATCTCTGGCCATCAGGAATGAACAGCTTCTACAGCTGTAAGTATTGGTAGTCAATTAGAAGCCATTTTAGCAAGTAAGCAGCAATGTACATCAATCTGTAATAATACTGTTACCCCAATTAAACTGTAATATTCCCTTTTCACGGGTGAAGGCAAATATGTTTCCTTTGGATGGAATGGATAATCCTCCGTTCTTGGTTCTCTTCCCTAGCTGGTCTTCCCCGCTTAAATAGCCTCCCCACTCCTGTTTTTTCTCCCATCAGAAGTTCTTTTTCTCTTCCTAAATATGCTGCCAGGCTGCCATTAAACACCGTCAAATGTAATGTGCAGTTGAGTCCTAGGCTCTCACATTTCTAACCTCTGCAAGCTTCTAGCCTTCATGGCACAAGGGAGAACCTTGACATTTTTCTCGGCATATTTTCCATGGAAGGGGACAAATGGGGTGGGGTGAGGTGGGAATTCCTGCAGAATCACGGAGCCATGTTCTTGCGCGGAGGGGGTATTCTCAGGGTTCAATGAAATGTGTGTTTCTGACGCTTTCTGTTTCGTATGGATTCAGCATCACAGGGAAAGAGGGGGAGATCGCCAGCCTCCAGAAGGAGCTGGGCTCCATGAAACATGCGGTGGAGCAACAGAGGCAAAAGAACAACGTAAGTAGCCTGGAATTCCCTGGGGGAGTTTGACTCTGCTTTAAGGTGCTTCTTGCCCGCCATGTGGCTACTGAGCAGGAAGTGTTCTCTCTCCTTCCTGTAACAGCCAGAGCGGCCTGGCTTTCCCAGTAGCCAGAGACGGATCCTGCTCTGCGTGGTAAGAGACTTCTGCACACAGCCTACTGGGGCAAGTTGAGCTCTGGTATGCGGGCAAAACCTCAGAAGGCCGGAACTGAGCTTTGCATGCCTAGATGTGTGAGTGTAATGAATACGAGGACGGGGAAGGATTTTGGGAGGCCATATCCAAACGTGGGCAAACCTGAGCTACAGAAGCTTGGGTGGTACTTGCTCAGTCCAAGAAAGCAAGCTCTTGTCACCTTGTTGTGTGCCTTCATTTCACCTGTTCCAGAGATCCTTTGGCTTGGCTTGGTTTCCTTCTTAAATTTGGGCAGGGGAGCCTGTGCCTCTCCACATGGTGTTGGTCTGCCACTTCCATCATCCCTGATCGTTAGTGACTGGGGCTGATGGGAGCTAAAGTCCATCGTCATTTGGCGTGGCTACGGGCTCTCCCCCACTGCTTTAAATCGTTGTGTATTCATTTAAACAAGGCTGAAATGTTCTGGGCAATCAAATACTCTTTTCTAAGGTGGGCATTGTGTGGTGCCTGTCTGTGTCCTTTTGAACTTCCCTTTCAGCCAGCTTTTTTTCCTTGGCAAGTGGAGTACAAATAACTAAATGAAATAGAAACAGACTTTCTGGGTCTCCTCCCTAAAATTCATGGGGTCCAGCAACACACTGGAACAGAAGGGTGTCTTTGATTAGTGTTTGCAGACACTTTGCACCCTTGTTGGGAATGAGTGGGAGCAGAACTGATGCATGGAACCAAACTTCTCAGGGAGCTGTGTTATCCTTTCAAGCCTTCAGTACCTGTGCAAAAAATACCCCCCACTCTAAATTCAGGATGGACATTATACCTAGGCTCTTTTTTTCCAGTGGCTAGAACTTCTTAGGAAGTTTTCTAGTGGACACCGGCTTAGCTAGAAAACGAGAAGCAGAACACAGCCCTCAAAACAAACGGATGAATATTCTCTGGGCGACTAAAGGCCACTTCAGCCCTCTAGTCCACTCATTATTTGTTTAGAGCAGTGTTGGCTTGTGCTGCTTATTCTGCATGTGTCTCCAGAAGTCTGCTCCATCTGTTGCTTCCTCTATCCCAGGAGCATTTGGAAACCCTGAAATGAATCGAACAGTTACGTTTGCAGAGGGCACTTTTCCTCCTACAACCATGATCTCAAATTTTCTTTGTTATTTCATATCAGTGAGAGTTGAGATTTCCCCGAAGAGCTGAGCTGGTGAGCCTGGGTGTCTTCAGGCCCCCCCAGCCTGTGTGTTGAAGCCCTTTGCACATGTTACAGTGCTCCATGTCTACATTGCAGGGGCTTGGACCAGGTGACCCTTCCAACTCAACAATGGGCATTTATAGAATTGTAAACTAGTGAATTAGCACAGTTGCAAAAAAGAGAATAAATAAGCTGACGTATCACACCCCTGAAATGCTTTTCATGTCCCTAAGCTTCCTTTAAGCCCAACCACTCCACAATATAAAAAATATAAAAAATAACTTTAAAAAATATTAAATATGTCCCTCTTCAAGCTAATTTAAACACGCATACACACATAGCACACATTCCTAGTTGTGAGTAGTGCAGTTAGGTTGAGGCATGGCTAAACCAGGCTCTCATTGAAGCCTGCCTTGTGCCAATAGGAAACCCCCCCCCCCAAAAAAAATCATGCAGTCCTAGGCAGGCAGCAAAAAAACCCTGAAGGAGCGTCTCCACCCCCATCGTTCAGCCCGGACACTGAGATCCAGCACTGAGGGCCTTCTGGTGGTTCCCTCATTTCGAGAAGTGAGGTTACAGGGAACCAGAGGTTACAGGGCCTTCTCGGTAGTGGCGCCCGCCCTGTGGAACGCCCTCCCTTCAGATGTGAAGGAAATAAGCAGCTATCTTCTATTTAAAAGACATCTGAAGGCAGCCCTGTTTAGGGAAGTTTGTAATATTTAAAGCTGTATTGTTTTTAACACTTGATTGGGAGCCGCCCAGACTGGCTGGGGAAACTCAGCCAGATGGGCGGGGTATAAATAATAAATCATTATTATTATTATTATTATTTGGTTTATAAAGCCCTTGGTGGGCCATCCTGTTCTGAAGTCAGCTTGGTGGAGCAGAAGTTTCATAGGCTTGGTGTACTAGATCCTTCGTTCCACCACAGTTGCTAGTGGAGATCTGCCTCCACTCTCAGAGGCGATATGCTGGGGTTCACATGGGGAGATCCCTGTTGGATCCTGGTCCTGGCTGGCCACTCTGAAAGCAGGATTCTGGACCTGATGTACCTGTGGCCTGGTTGAGCAGAACTGCTCTCGGGTTCTTATAAGAAGCCGGCGTAGAGTAGCAGGAGATGCCCTTGCCCTGGGTTCAGGGGCAGGTGGGTGAAATGCAACAGATGCCAGAGAAAAAGGGATCCTCTCCCCGCAACAGTTGCTAATTTCAGGAGTCAACATGGCGGGGGGGAGTAAAGCCCTTCTAGCAGAATGGCTGAGAAAAGCATAGAAATGATTCGATTTGACTTGCTTCATTAAGAGAGAAGCTGCTTTGTTTGCTCTCTTTAAAATGCAACGTTTTTGACGCTGACAGAAAAGTTAGTCCTCTAATCTGCCTCGGGGTCCAGCCAACGCAGCACAAATTGGAGCAGGACTTTCACCTTCTCTTGGAATCCACCTGCAATTTGGTAGGAGGGTGAACGTCGGACGCTACCTACACATTGAGTCAGATCATTGGCCTTCCTAGCCCAGCACTGTTTACCTTAACTGGCTGAGCTCTCCAGATTCTCAGTCAAGTGGGTCCTTTTGTAATTGAAGCTACTAGGGATTCAACCCGAGACTATGGCTGGATCTACACAGATATAAAAAAATGCTATAAAAACCTTATTGGAAAAATTAGCTCCCAATGCAATTTACCATTGGCTTCGGATTGCAGCTCCACACCGCCCTCTGGTGTCACATTTGTATAACGCATTTATAACGTAATAATTGACCTGTGTAGCGGACTCCCTTCTGTATGCAAAGGATCCCTTCTGTTTCTGAGCTATGCACCCTGCCTAGTCTGATGGCCTGGACTGCTGCAGGTGACGCTGAATTGCTGTTGATTTCTGGGTTATGCAGGTGAATTAAAGCTTGGTTGGTCCCAGGGTGCGTGTGTGTGTATTGCTCACTTTTGAATACTCCTCCTCCTCCTTCCTCACAAATGCAGTCAGGGGGGGGGGGTTCCTAGTAGTGATGCTGCAGGCAGAGCCAGGAAATAGAATGGCAGGACATTGGGGAAGAACTAGCCTTTTTTTTTTTTTTTTGCTTTTGAAAAAATCCCCCCAAATTCTTTTTCCCTTTTTAACATCACACTTGGTTTTTTTTTGCTAGTGTGCCTCATCTTAATTGACCACCCAAATCATTTTGCAGTAACCTGCGCTTAAATGCAAGCGCTCTCTCGCTCTCTGAAGTGAAAGCAAGACACCGTTTGATTATTGGCTGAACTGAAACCATATCTTTCTAAAAACGATTAGGACCTTCGAGAGAAAAACTGGAAAGCAATGGAAGCATTGGCCTCAACTGAAAAATTGCTGCAGGACAAAGGGAACAAGACTGCTAAGGTTGTAATACTAACTGCTAGAAACAACTGCATTGAAACTAGAAGTGATTCGGCAGCCGCCTTTTAGAATCAAATGGAAGCATTTAGCTTTTACTGCAATTTTAAATACACTCTGTTCTGAATGCTCTCTCTTTCTCTCTCTCTCTCTCATACTGCACTTTCCACCTCTGCTTGTGCATGTCATCTTAAGCCTTCTCTTTATGTTATGTCCCCCTCCCCTTTTGATTTGTGAGCATGCTGTCTACTCTGGTTTTGCTTGGAACAGTTGCTAGAGCTATAGGGCTGTGTTCTCCCTCTCTCCGCCCCCCTGGAGTTGGGAATCACACCTGCCAGCATCTTGCTGGCCACCCAAGCATCCTCTCACTTTTGTGCCCAATGAAACCTGTCCATCATGTAAGGACTGTCACACTCGGTGCCCTTAAAAGAAGGTTGAAATTAAACACGTAGGCCATGATTCAAGCCGATTTAAAAAAAACTAAAAACTAAAAACTTTCCCCATTTATTTTGACAGAAGAATGAAGCACAAACTGCACACCCTCTCACTTCATTGGTCTCACCTGTGCATTTTGGAGTGTTTCCTTACGGGCCAGCAAGGGCTGCTTTTGCTTTTCATGCACACAGTCCTTGAAATGGCTAAGATTTGGAAGCGTTCAAGCCGGGCTGGGATTGCAACGAAACTGGGATACCTGCTACCGCCACTGCATCTCCTAGTGAAGTGGCATTGGCCCACCTTAATTTTTGCAGACGAAAGGAAACAGCACAAACGAAACGTATAGATAGGTTAAACAAAATTCTAAATCTCAAAATAGCGTCAAATGTGGACTATGGTGTGAAGTTTTGACTATGGTGTGAATTTAGATGTGGCAACCCGGATCTGGCAAGTTAAGGGAAAATTCTAAATTTGAAAAGTTAAGTGTTTAATATAAATGAACAAAATACACTTACTGGGGGAAATGCTTATCAGGTCTACAAGGAGTAAATATTGACACACAGACAGCTAATGGTGTGCCAGTTTCCTCTCTTTCCCCTGTATACCCCCAAAATCTACTCTAGAGGGTCCTTAACCTCCCAGAGCTATTTTTGAGGGTTCACAGTGGTCTGGGGTGGACTAGAAAGAGAGAGTTCCTTTGCACCAGCAGAACTAGAGTGATGGGATACAACCCATTATATGGTGTTATATGAACAGATTATAAGGTCTGCTGGTATTATTACTCTGTTTCAGCTTGCATATATTCTTCATTTTAAGTGCTGATTTGTGATTTAGGACTCCCAGTTTAAATCTCGTCAGATTCAGGTTGCTGCATCTTAATTCTCACTATGGTTAAAACTTCACTCGGTCCCAATTTAAGGTGCATGTTGACTTGGGGGGGGGGTTAAAAACTAAAATCTACCCTGACAAATCTCCACAGGGTTCAGTAACTTACAAATATCTGATTTTTTAAATAATAAATCTGAGAAATGTGAAATCTTTTAAAATGCTCAAGAGAAACAGATATGTAGTTTAAACTACACAAATAAAAATAGCCACTGTCTCCTGCCCCTGTCTTCTGGCCCCTTACATTTGCAGCCCTTTATGCACATGGAATCTTTCCCCCCAGCCAAACTGACAATTCAATTCCCTGACAGAAGCGCTACTATTTAAGCTTATTTTAAAAATCATATCTTATATTTTTAAAAAACTAACTGAAAAAACGTAATATAATCGTATCACCCACTTACTGAAATTACACAGAATTTGGATAGGATATGAAAGCCATTTAGCTGAAGAATAAGCTGCTTTGGGGCATGGGGCTGTAGAATCTCCTTCCTGGAAGTGTTTCAAGAAAGGGTTTTTCACTGGTGTTTGCTGCAATGCACTACAGGGCCAGGAGTTTGAACTACGACAGCAGGCTTGAACGATCTGCCTGCTCCATTGGAGTTCCTTCAGGCTTTGACTCAGCAACTTTTGTGAAGAGCCCCAACTTCCCCTCCCCCAACAAATAAATTTAAATAAAAGAAAATTGCAGTGGAGATTTACCTCTGGCAAATCTTGGGGAAAATGAAGTTCATTACTTTATAGAACATATATATTTTGACTCCTCTACTCTGGCCTCAAAGACTGAGGATTTTTTGCCGGGGATCCCCCCCCCCCCCTTAAGTTTATCCACAGACCTAAACCTCCACAGCAGGTCAAATTCTTACTGATGAAACTAGGAGGGCAATAAAGCAAAGGGGGTTTCTGCCCTGTCTCTTGTGGCATATCGGAGTCTGCAGTCATGGGGAAGGGATTCCCTTGTTGCCTTGATCATTGGAGGCCGTGAGCGTTCACGTTTGCTGGATCGATGATGGTGAGAGGAATACGCTGCCCAGCTCTATCAATTGGTTTCTGTTTTGCTCTGTATTCTGGGGAGAGAAAAGGCATGGTGTGGGTGGAGATTGCCTCTTGAGGAATGTTCCGTAGCATTTTTGAAAGGGGCAAACCTTTCCAAAGTCTTTAAATCAGGGCTCGGAAACCTGTGGTCCTCCCAGACATTGCCAGGCTCTGAGCTCCCCTGCCCACCTGGCATGGCAAAAGGTCAAGGGTTAAGAGGAGCTAGAGTCCAGCAACATCTGAAGCGCCACAGGTTCCCAACACCTGGGTTAAAACTCCTGTATTTAAGAGGCTGTGCCATTCCTAAAGTCCCATCATTGGGGGAGACATCTCTGGTTTGCCAAAATTTCTTCCTGGTCTGATTCTTGGGGGGGGGGGAGTTTGATTGTGAGCAGCTAGATCAGCAAAGGGGAACTGAGATCATCTCCAGGCGATGATGCATTACACTTGTGATTGGGTTTTGCACTATATTAATAATAATAATAATAAATTTTATTTATATCCCGCCCTCCCCAGCCGAAGCCGGGCTCAGGGCAGCTAACAATAATCAAATAATCAAACAATCAAATAATCACACATTCTAAAAATATTTGATTATAAAAATTAATTAAAATCAAATTAATGGCAACCGATTAAGCAAAATTCTGTGCAGGTTGCCAGAGGAGGGAGTCAGGCTGCGCCCTGACCAAAGGCCTGGTGGAACAGCTCTGTCTTGCAGGCCCTGCGGAAAGATGTCAGGTCCCGCAGGGCCCTAGTCTCTATTGTGCTCCCAGACATGCAGAAAGCACCCCAGCAGCCAGATGGATCTGCTGTAGGCTTTGAGAACCCTGGACTAAATAAGTCCCAAGAGCATGTCCTGAGATGGGCTTCATATACGGCAAATGGTGAAGGGTCCGTTGCAACAAGAGATGCTTGAGTGAACTAGCTACCTGCCCCAACGCCCCTAGGCGTATGCTTAGTGCACTGTAAAAATACTTAGTTATAGAAATGTAGAATGGCTGCCTTGCATCCTCTACCAGGATGCAAGAGCCAGAGGGAATAATGGGCAGTACATACATGCATATCCATCATTTGATGACTTGGGACAGCTGAAGGTACAATCTCCCAACAGAGATCGGTACTTTTTCATAGTTCTTACCTGGGGGTCACCTCAAAGGAAGGAACTCTTTTAGTGGAGATGATTCACACACTCAGCTGAGATTCAAGTGATAGGAAATGAAGGGGAGTGCATGCATGTGTGCACTAGCCCTAACTCCTTCCGTTTGACATGTAAGTGGGAGTTGAAAAACTCCACTTACAAAGTGAGCTTTCCAGACGGCAGTTTTAGTTGCTGCACAATGTTGAACCGAGTTTCCATCCCCTGTTGACAGAAAGGGGATAAAATGGGGATATGGGAAAAGCACACCCACAAGAAATCTCACTTTGATGCCCACTTCAGTACAGAACATTGTTTTCTTGTGATGGCTTAATGGCCAGGTAAATTAGATGCTTTGCATCTGATCCCATAATTACTTGGACCTTTCAGAATTTGCAGTCCATATTACTTTCACGGCCTAATTCAAATGGAAATCAAGGATCAAGGCCAGAACTTCAGACTGTATTATTTTGAGTGTGTATTCACTTGGGTTTCGGGAAGTACCATGCATTTAGAAGTCAAGGGCAACAAAGGATGAGCAATATAAGGGGGAGGGGGGAGGTGGTGACTCTCAGAAAATTTCTAGGAAAAAACCCAGTTAGAGTGTGGGGGGCGGGCTATACCACAGAATAACTTGACAGTCATCGCCCCTTGATAAAGATTTCATCAAAATGTGTTGGGCTTTGTAGCAATGTTTCTTCTTGGTGCCTCTTTGAGGAATGCTTCAGAAGTGAAGAGCGGGAACCTGTGATGTGGGCCTCTAAGAGTGTGGGTTGACATAACTGCCAACCCCCCGTGCACGCATTCTGCCCCCCCAGACCCCTTAAGCGAGGGAAAGAAATGAACAGACTCTGCGGAGGCTTCTTTTGAGAACTTGTTGAAAGTACAAAATGACATGAAGGCCGAGCCCTGAAGCGTTTTCTGCGGTGTTAATGCAAGGGTCGATGGGTGAAACTGTTTCTGGCCCCTCGGAAACGGTAGCTCTCAATTAGGCAAGGAACGTTTAGGCCAAGGAAGGAAATGTTATCTTGCCATCTGGTGGAAATTTTGCATTGACTTGGCCCTTCCTCCTTTCACTCTGTCAATCCAGGAGCGGCAGCAGTATGTGGAGGCTGTTGAAGCGGAGACGAGAAGCACACTGCAGAAGCTGTTCCCCATAGTGTCTCTTCCTTCCACCTTGGTAAGATGTGCCACACTTCTGTGCTTCTCCAGCTGCCAGCTGGCGACAGTGGAAGCAAAGCTGTTCGCTTTGTAGATGCTGCTGAAGAGTGGAGTGACTGGGCTTCCTGGCTCAGAGCTGCTGGTGTGCACCTCCAGGGGCTCCTGCTAATCGATCCGTTTTGCACTACTCGCTTTTATGATCTCGCGGCATTGCGCATTTAAAGGCTGCTTAGTTTTGTATCCCTGTTTTATGTGTAAGACTCCAAGCAAATTGGTGGCGTTTCCTTATCTCTTCCATGCAAGTGTAAGAGCTGAATTGGACATTGGTTGATGGTCTAACTTGGGCTGTAGTTCAGAGCAACTGAAGGTCTGGGTTCAATCCTTTGGCATCTCCTGATGGAGCTGGTCTTGGAGAGCCACTGCCAATCAGTGTGGACAATACTGAGCTAGATGGACCTAGTGGTCTGACTCAGTATAAGGAAGCTTTCTGTGTTCTGCTCTCCCGGAAAGTCAAGCAGAGACTGAACATGAGATGCCTCTGAACAGTCTTCTTTGGCGATCACTTGTAGCCAAGTAAGATTGTCTTCCATGAACACAGTCTTAACAGTGAGTCTGTAAGTGACTGTGGAGGCCAGTTCTGGATCCACACGTCCGTCCACAGCGGGGACATAGGTTTCCAGGCAGATCACGGTGTGGATTTGCCAAGCGTGCCTTCCTCTTAGCACGTTTCTCCCTTGCGTCCTGAGTTCGAGTGTCTTCAAAGCCCATGACACTTTGGCAAAGGCTATTCTCCAACTGGAGCATTCGCAGGCCAGTGTTTCCCAGTTATTAGTGTTATCTGCCTCTTCCAGATACTGTGTCTGGATGGAGGATAGGGAGTGTGAGTAGAAACCAGCCTAGCTTACAGAGGTAAAATTTACACCCAGATGGAAGGGCAGCTCTAGCTAGCTGGTTTTTGTCATTCTTGGGAAACCAAAAAGATTATCCTCTCTTGCACAGAGCCACAGCGACTGGATGCGTGGGTTTGAAAAGGCAGTAAGAGAACATACAAAAGATACATCTCGACCAGAGGAAATTAAGGTTGGTATAAGTGGTGTGTGTGTGGGGGGGGGGGGTGTTTTAAAAAGCCTTAAATGAAGCTCTGCTCAGGTGAGCCAAAATTAATCTTAAATTTGCCATATACAGTCGTACCTTGGATCCCGAACGCCTTGCGAGTCGAACGTTTCAGCTCCCGAACGCCAAAAAAAGGAAGTGAGTGTTCCGGCTTGCGAACGTTCTTTGGAACCCAGACGTCCCACAGGTTCCGATTGGCTGCAGGAGCTTCCTGCAGCCAGTCGGAAGCTGTGCCTTGGTTTCCGAATGTTTTGGAAGTGGAACGGACTTCAGAACGGATTCAGTTCAACTTCCGAGGTATGACTGTAATGGGAAACTCCCTGGCTGATTTAACAATAGCTTCAGCTCTGGCTGTGCTTCAGGAATTCTGGACGATGCATCTCTACAAAAGTGACCATTTAGTTACAAATAGAGAAACTGGTTTCCTCCTCAAGGTCTCCTCAAAATTAAAAGCTACTTTGGAATGTGATACTGTTGCTGTTTAAAAGCAGCTCAGTTGGTTAGAGCGCGGTGCTGATAATGCCAAGGTTGTAGGTTCGAATCCCCATATGGGACAGCTGCATATTCAGGTTGGACCAGATGTTCCTCGAGGTCCCTTCCAAACTCTGATTGTATGATGAGGGTTTTGCACAACCAGCAGCTGCTGAATCTGGAGACCTCCTCAGACTCCTGCACCTTCAATCCTGGCTGCTGGCCTAAAGGGATCACGAGAAGCAAGTGAAGCTCTTCTACCTAGCAGAAAGGATATGGCTAATACAGGAACAAGTGCACAGACCTGTTCTTGCCTTTGCTGGAATAAGCCTGGAAACTGGAGGGAGGTTGTAGGTGGCTGAAGAGGGAAGGTGGGGAGGGGAAATGTTCCATCCATGAATTTTGTTAGGTTTAACTTAGCTTAGGATCCAAGCCATCGATCTCCCCCCACCCCAGGCCAATAAGAGCAAACTGGTTGCTCTTTCTTGCCAACCTGCAAGATATCTATATGAGATTTATTTTTTCCTTTCACAGGCCATGGAACAGAAGTTGAAGGAGGCAGAGGAGATGCATGTCATGTTGCAGCAGGAGTGCGAGAAGTATAAAGTGGTCCTTGCAGAGACGGTAGGAGTGTGTCCTGTGAAATTTACACACACACACACACACACACAATTTTCCTATGGGTGTTTGGTAACTGAAATTCTATGTTGCTAGGAGGGAATCTTGCAAAGACTACAGAGGAGTGTGGAAGAGGAGGAGAGCAAATGGAAAATAAAAATCGAAGAATTGCAGAAGGAACTTCAACAGGTACTGTGGGGGAGCTCCTGCTCCCAGAGCTTCACTCTTGAGTTTCTCCTCTCTGCCCCTCTAACCTCTGGGGGTGCTCCATTTCCAGCACCAAGGGGCAGATTTTGGGGGAACACTAAAACTCTGCTCAGGATTAGAAGATGGCTCCACTGGCTGCTCCACTTCATGTAATTTTACCTGTGTATAAAATCTAAAGCTTGCTTTTCAGTATAACGGTCCTTAAAGTGAGGAACAAAAGTAGAAATGCAGTTTGAAACCTCAGTGCAACCCCCAATATGAAGAGGATGAGATCGGTAGCGATGGCTCATTTGTCATCGACACGAAATAAGAGACTGTAGTGTCATCAGCCCAGTCCTGTGGATGCTCTGCTAATAGAGATTGAGCAGGGACCTTCTGTTTCAGCTTTTAAAAGCTTTCCGAAAATGTTTCTATGCCAAAAGGCATATGCCAGCAATTAGGAATACCTGTTTCCATAATGGTTATGGAGAGCTGAGGGTCTCTGGTTTTCCTAACAGATCAGCAGCTTGAGGCAAGTTCACTGAGGATGCTCACAGCATGTCATTATACTGGAATCAAAACAATGGCTTGTGGTTCTTTCCACCAGTGGAGGCAGGGAAGGCATTCCTTAGATCAGGTGTGGGGAAACTTTGGCCCTCCAGATGTTGCTGAACTGCAACTCCCATTTTCCCTGGCCATGGGCCAGGCTTGCCAGGGGTGAGGGAATTGAAGTTCAGCAACATCTGGCAGCCCAAAAGTTCCCCACGGCTGCCTTAGATGCAGAGAACATGCTTTGGATGTGAACAGTTCAAGGTTTAGTCTCTGTCATCTCAGTTTCAAGGATCCTATGCTAGAGCCCGGGGACGTGGGTGGCGCTGTGGGTTAAACCACAGAGCCTAGGACTTGCTGATCAGGGTAGTTCGAATCCCCGCGACGGGGTGAGCTCCCATTGCTCGGTCCCTGCTCCTGCCAACCAAGCAGTTCAAAAGCACGTCAAAGTGCAAGTAGATAAATAGGTACCACTCTGACGGGAAGGTAAACGGCGTTTCCGTGCGCTGCTCTGGTTCGCCAGAAGTGGCTTAGTCATGCTGGCCACATGACCCAGAAGCTGTACGCCGGCTCCCTCAGCCAATAAAGCAAGATGAGCGCCACAACCCCGGAGTCGGTCACGACTGGACCTAATGGTCAGGGGTCCTATGCTAGAGCCCATGTCTATCAGGACTGTGTGGTGGGGTTTCTGTTCCCAGCTAGAGGAGACAGTTCCAGGCTGGAGGGGCTGGATGTTCTGATTTGAGGAGCCTCATATATTTAGTCTATGGCCCGAGTTAGTTAGTTGCAAGCAAGGGTCAGTCATGTCCCCTGAAAACAGCATACTGAAGTAATCAGCCTCTTGTACATTAGCTGGCAAATCTGCGATCGTGTATAAAAATAGCAGCACATTCTCGAAGTAATATCAGGGGGCTTAATCCTGTTTTTGAAAAGCAAAAAGGGAAAATGCACCACCAGTGTTGTACTTCTGTGGCTTTCCTTTGCTTTCATCAAAATAAATTAATCTCTCTAAGATGATTCGGATTATGCATCCAGCAAGTGCTTACTGAAGCAGACTTGATGCAAATGGGGAGAATGTCTGCGCAGCCCCGCCCGCTGGCAGCAGGAGACCAGCGTTATTTCATTGTTAACTGGGAAAGACCATCTGCCACTGCATCTCTACCTTCCGCGGAGTTAAATGATCTGGGTTAGTAATCTCTGGTTCACGGATGGGAGCTGTCTTTGCCACCTAGATGAAGGAGGTTTGTTAGCCCTCTCTGGTGTTCAGAGTGCTACGCATAACCTTGGTAGCGACCTTTGTGGGTCACAAAGGCCAAAGAAATGAAAAACAACGGGTAGTAGCCAATGGACGCTTCCCGTCAGTGCAAGGATTTCCACTTGGGGCTTCCCTCCTCCTCCTCCCCCCGTATGCTGCAAAGGGTTGGGGGAGTCCCTGGAACCTATTTGGGAAAGTGAGGAGAGTGCTACTGCACAAGTGAAAGTCTCTGCACGGACAAATCTTTGCAACAAATCTTTCAACAAAAGATTGGGAGGCCATCTAATTATTCGCAATTTGCAGAGTGTAGATGGGAGAAATGTCTTCCTCTCCTGTAGCGTAGGAACTCTTGTGTTGCTTGGCAGAATTGATTGGAAGGAGATTCAGAACAGGCAAAAGGAAGCTTTTCTCATAACAGTAATTGTGAACAGCCACAGCAACCTAAAGCCAGTTGGAGTCTTGCGAAATCAGCAGCCCCTGATCATCCATTTCACAGTCTTGAAGAGTAAGATGTTTGTCATTTAAATAATAATAATAATAATAATAGTGTTTATATTTTGTCTGATTGCAGATGCGCTCATCGGTCGCTCCTTTGGAGCAGGCGGTAGAAAGATTAAAGGAAGAAGTCAAAGAAGTTGATTCTGTATGTTTCGTTTAATCTGTACATGAAGGGTTATTTCACCCCAAACCTTATTGGGGTGTTTGTGTAAAACTGGCCCAGTTCAGACATAATGATCCCAGTTTGAGAAACTGGACTTGGAATGAGCAGTGTGCCCACATGGCGCTCCTTGCCCTGACCCCTCCCTCACCTCATGCACCTGTCTTTGGCATCTGGACTTGGGGCAGGGGCGCTGTCACAACAGAGGACCCATAGGAGTGGTCAACGTTTTTTTATTTAAAAGCTAATTTTTAAAATGACAAGTTTTGGGGGTGGGAAGCCAAATCTTTCCATACTGGACATGGGCTAGTCACCCCCAGCTGCAGATTAAATTGCAGACGTTTTGTCCAGAACTTTTAAATGTAGCCATTACGATTTAAACGTTAGTTGCTAAACACCTAGTTTTAAGTTGCCATGGTTGGGTTTTTCAATACATGCCCACTGAACCACCAAGGACATTACTGAAAGACAGGTCAGATCAGGGTATGAAATCTGACTAGCATTTCAGGAATTGGTGAAGCTGGTGATTAATGTAGTTTATGGTTAGCGCTGGAAGAATGACTTTCAGCTTGGTGGTAACAGATGAAAATGTCTGGAAGCAGAGCGGACACCTTTGTAGCTTCTCATGACTTCTTTGCCTTTTTTGCAGCTTAAAAAGGAACGAGAACATCTGGAACATGAACTGGAGAAGGCAGAAATAGAGCGATCAACGTATGTTTCAGAAGTCCGGGAGGTAAGCTGCCTGTCCAAATGCAGCAGTTATTTTTGCTTTCTGTTGCACTCAACGCATGGCTCTTGTTGGCCCAAGGACAAAATGCTTGCTCCCCTCAGGGGCGTCTGCTGTGTTTGTGACTTCTAACCACGGAGCCAGAACAGGGGGGAAGGGGGTGGCAGAAGGAGATGCGTCTTAAAGCCTCTGAAAACTTCATTTCAGCTCAAAGATCTGTTGACTGAATTGCAGAAAAAACTTGATGACTCATATTCTGAAGCAGTAAGGCAGAATGAAGAGTTAAATTTGGTAAGAGGCCTGTCCTCCTCCCTCTGCTGAATACAGCTTACTCCAAAGTGGAGGGAACCTTTCTGAATCCTGTCTTGTCTGCTAACCCCTCCAGCTCAGACTTTGTCTGCTTCAACCACTTTTACAGCCCTTTCTTTGCCTCTTAATAACAACATTAAGTGTGTTTGCTGCTCCCTCCGGCCCTTTTCGCTTAAAGCCTTAACGTTTCCGATGGTTTGTTAATTCAGAAGCCTGCTTTCTCGGAACGCAGGGGGTCTTGGCTACAGGTGTGGAAAGTGCTGCTTTGCCTCAATTCGGTGCTAGGTGGAGTTGTGAGACAAGAACGGAAGTGTCTGCTTTTAGGCTGCACCTTTTCCCTTGAAGGAAGTCCCAGTTTCTGGAAGGTGAAACTGGACAGTTTTTGTATTTGCATACAAAGAGATTAAAGCAGGCAAGGGGCACAGAATGTGGCATAATGCAGCCTGCTGACTTGAGGAAGGCGTAGTCTTTCTGCCCTTCGAGTGCAATGTACATTCTTAAAGGCAGGAGAGGGTATGAGCCACTGCCTGTTGGGCATCGAAAAGAAACCAGACCAGCCTTGCTTTGCTGAAGCTTCTGGCATTATGGAATTGATTCATATAATTAACTCTCAAGCTGAACTGCCTCCAGCTGGGCCGCTGTGAGTTTTCCAGAACCCAGAACGAAAGTTTGAGCATCATCGAGGGTCACGTTGAATAGGAAAATGTCATCACAACCAGTGACTTCCCCCCATCCTGTCCTTCTTGGGTGAAGGTGGTTTCATCTTTATGTCTCTCCACATGCAAAAACCTGTATTAGGTCTCATATTTGAAAAACTCTAAAAATTACCAGGTCCTTAATTATTACAAACTTTTGGGGGGTACTGCTTTTTTGGTGAGAACAAGTTATTTTGGATGCACGTGAGTAAAATTATGAAGATATCAGATGTTCTGGCTAGCTCAGAGGGGTAGCCTGTGAGTTCCCTGGAAGAAAATGGGAGAGAGGCTGTGTGTCAATGGCTTTAGTCAACTTGCTGTTCCTCAGTTTTTTGGTGGCTTCCAGATGTTTTGGTTTAAGGCTTCCTTAAACAAAACACTGATGATGATTGGAACTGATCTGTGGAGCAGATACTCACTTGTGAAAAGCTTCGTGCAAATGCCCTGATAAGGCTGGGGAGGCTTGGATAACATCCATTTAGAATTTTCTCTCTGATTCTAACCTCTATAGCTACCTGTAGCTTTCTGTAGTTGTTCTTTTTCATCTGTCTTGCAGATGGACTCACTTTGCTGCCCAACTCTCCTTGTAGTACATGTTTGATGACTAATCTTCACTCTTCCTTCTCATGTGTGTGTGTTTATACTTGTAGCCACCTCTTATTCCCTTATTCCCAAGAGGGATGTGCTCAACTGGCTTTGTCTTATCTGTTGCAGCTGAAAACCCAGTTGAACGAGACTTTATCCAAACTCAAAATTGATCAGAGCGAGAGGCAGAAACTAGCAGTTGACTTGCCTAAGGTAAGGAATTGGTCTAAGTTGTCTAGGGGTGCTCAAAGATACAGTGCTTTGTTGTTTGAGGCCCAACTGTAGTCTGTGTCATACAGTGTTTTCCTCTAGCTTAAGTTACTGTGCCAGTTATGTATGGCTCCCTCTCAGACAGAGAAGTCCCGGTCCCAGTTATCTATCCTTTGCCAACCTCTAGGCTACACCTAGAGTCTAGGCTACGTTTCCTGTGGGGCTTCCTTTTTAAGGCTATTCAGAAAAGCCTTTCCAAAATGCTGCTTCGAGGTTGTGAATAAGGGACAGGCTGTTGGGAACATAGCTCACCTGTTCTCCAACAGCTTCCCTAGTCCCAGGTCTGTTTCTCCGAGAAAATTAGCTCAGTTGGTTAGAGCACGGTGCTGATAATGCCAATGTTGCAGGTTCGATCCTCGTATGGACAGCTGCATATTCCTGCATTTCAGGGGGTTGGACTAGATGATCCTCGGGGTCCCTTTATGATTCCATTCCATATGGACACTTGCATCGCCCTGTATTTGTGCAGCTCGTGAGATTGTGTCTCACAGAAAGTGCTTGCCCAGGGATGCTCAAGAGGGAGTCATAGCTACTCCTGGATTCCTGATTTAAGTGAGCCCACGTGACGCCAGTGTCTGGAAGCATAGCTGTTGCATCCATGCTTCGTATTTTCAAATATTGCATTACAAGGCCCCACCCCACAAAAACAGTCATCAGCATTCTGGTTTTTTTTATCCTGACCTGGAAATTCTCTGTTTCCCAACCTTAGTAGCTCACAGTGATATCTGGTGTTTTACTATTTCAACAGGGATGCAGGTGGTGCTGTGGTCTAAACCACAGAGCCTAGGGCTTGCCGATCAAAAGGTCGGCGGTTCGAATCCCCGCGATAGGGTGAGCTCCCGTTGCTCGGTCCCTGCTCCTGCCAACCTAGCAGTTCGAAAGTACGTCAAAGTGCTGTCGCGAATTCCTCGCAGCTCTTTTAGCAGAAACGCTCAGATTCCCAGGTTTTTCTAGTGCAGTCTTTTTAATGTGAGCTATATACAGGTATTTACAAAAACAGTCCATACAGAGTACCTGCTCCTTAAGGCAAACGAATACTCTCCACCACAGCACCACCACACCACAGCACAACCACAACATACTGTTGCACAGGCTTTCCTTTTAAAACAGGTGATAGCCAATCACATTCCCGCTGAGTCACTCTGACCCAGCACTTCACAGAGTATTGCATCAGCCTGTTGAAGCCTGCAGACTTACTCATCATCCTGTGAATCCGAACAAGTGCAAGTAGATAAATAGGTACCATTCCGGTGGGAAGGTGAACGGCGTTTCCGTGTGCTGCTCTGGTGCGCCGGAAGCTGTCTGCGGACAAACGTTGGCTCCCTCGGCCAATAAAGCGAGCTGAGCACCGCAACCCCAGAGTCGTCCACGACTGAACCTAACGGTCAGGGGTCCCTTTACCTTTTACTATTTCAACAAGCCCTCCACACGGAGGTTTTTATCGCAGTTGGTGTCCATGTTGAATTGAGTTGATTTTATGTATGTGCTGTTCTTGTCTACACACACCGTGTTTATACATGCAATTGTTTTGCCTGCTTTTATATGTGTATCTGTTTTTTAGATGCTTTCATTATATTGTTAATCACTTTGGGGCGCCTAACAACAGGAAGCAATTCCTAAACGAAACGCACAATAATACTCAAAGTATTTCCTCTGCTGTTTCTCCCTTAAGGCCCAGGAATCGCTCGTTACTCTAGAAAGGGAAATAGGAAAAGCCGCAGGGGACACCAATGTGATTGAGAACAGTGACGTCTCCTCACAGACGGTGAGTGTTACCTTGGGCACATAAAACGCCATATGATGGGCAGGCATTACCAGAATCCTTCAGCAGCAACTTCGCTGGTGTGTGTATATATGTGTGTGTGTGTGGCCAAATGGCTGTATTTGGCTACCAGCCGGAATGAATTGTTGCTTAATCCGGCTCTGCACAGTCCTGCCTGCACGGCACTTTTGCAGAGATCCTGGAAGACGTAATATTCATTAAGGGGGTAAGCAAAAGGGCAGAGCCAATTAGCCATGGGTTCAGATTGCCTCTTCGCACTCCTCTCTGCCTAGACATTGCCCACGTTTTCCTCAATCGAGACCCAGACTACTTTCTGCTATTGAATGGCTGCTAACGGGGAATCCTAGTCCCAGCTCGTTCCGCGTCACTTTACGACTGGGTGGCCCAGCACAGTACAAGAGTTTGGATTTGATATCCTGCTTTATCACTACCCAAAGGAGTCTCAAAGTGGCTAACATTCTCCTTTCCCTTCCTCCCCCACAACAAATACTCTGTGAGGTGAGTGAGGCTGAGAGACTTCAGAGACGTGTGACTAGCTCAAGGTCACCCAGCAGCTGCAATGTGGAGGAGCGGGGAAGCGAACCCGGTTCACCAGATTACGAGTCTACTGCTCTTAACTACACCATGGTGGCTCCCATTGTGTTTGTGTCAGGCTCTTTTAGAGATCTGAAGATGTCACGCAGCACTGTTGTGTCCCCTACCCCCCTTGTATTGTGTGTGTGTGTGTGGTTTGCAACTCTGAATGAATGGAACGAAGGCCCAGTGCTGCTTTGTCCCACCAGCAGGTGGCAGGGCGGCTGCATATTGGCAGGCCCAACTCATTTCCAACCAAAGGTAGAAATGACATTCTTATTAAAAAGCTGACGAATCTGAACCTTTCTTCTACCATCTGTGACTGGATTAAAGACTTTTTGAGGGATCGGACACAAACAGTGAGGATTGGGACTGTTATATCTACCTCCCTAAAGCTTAGCACTGGCACCCCACAGGGATGTGTGCTAAGTCCCTACCTGTACTCATTGCACACATATGACTGCAAATCATCTGATCCATCCACAGTAATTATTAAGTTTGCAGATGCTACTACCATAATGGGCCTAATTGTAGGCAGAGATGAAGCAGCGTACAGGGGGGAGGTTCGAAAAGTATCTACATGGTGCTTAGAGAATAATTTGCACCTAAATGTTAGTAAGACAAAGGAGATGGTGTTGGACTTCCAGAGGAAGAGAGGGGAACCTGCCCCGTTATATATTATCGGGGGGGCTGTGTGGAGAGAGTCTCCTCCTTTAAATTCCTGGGAGTTTACCTTAGTGAGGACCTCACTTGGAAAATCAACATAACTCGGGTGGTCAGAAAGGCCCAACAGTGACTCCATTTCCTCAGGGTCTTGCGAAAGAATAATGTTAAACAACAACTGATGAACTCCTTTTACCAGTCCACAATAGAAAGTGTCCTTTCATATTGTATCACAGTGTGGTATGCTGACCTGACAGCCATGGACAGAAAGTCTCAACAGAGGGTGGTGAATACAGCACATTATATGATGGGCTGTCCCTTGAGTCTGCTAGATGACATCGCAAGGGATCGTTGCCTTAGGAGAGCGAGAAAAATTCTGAGGGATGACTTGCACCCCGGCCATCACCTCTTTAATCTTCTACCCTCAGGCAGGAGATACAGTAGTATAATCAGCCGTACCAACAGGCTAAAAAATAGCTTCTGTCCGTGGGCTGTTTGGCTATTGAACAAAAAATAACATAGCGAAATTGACTTGCGAGGTGGTGTGTTGTTTGATAAGAGATTGGGTGTTGGGGGGGGGGAAGGCTCATTTAATTTCATTGTGCACAGGTTGTACAATGACAATAAAGTTATTATTATTATTATTATTATTTATTATTTTCCCCTCCCGGTTGCAAATTATACGAAGCCGGAACCTAACATGAAGGACCCTAGGGGCCTTTTGCCCTGGGTCTTCTGCATCAAGGCCTGCTTCTTGCTGTGCCTGGGCTGTTCCACTTTGGATTGCAGGGGTGGTTGTGGTGGTTTCAGGAGCGAATGACCCTCCATTAAAAATAAACCAACACACACACATAGAATAGTAGCATGCCAGGGGAGAGCAGTTCTATCCCATCCTTCTCCCCTGGCGTGCTAGTTCTCGGCGCAGAGGGATTTTTTATTTTCATTTTATTTTTTGTGCAGTAGACCCGAGAGCGTCCTTGCCCTGCTGTGTCCTGGGGATCACTTGGGGAACAGAAGGGAGACCAGCAGCCTGCCTTGCTCTTCGTTCTGTTCCAAAGGAGGGGCTTCACCCTTTCGTTCGAGATGTCTAAGTGGTGCAGCCTTGGGCATGGCCTCTGGCTGATTGCCTACCCTGCACTCTAAAATTCAGTGTTAAATCTCCCCACCTGCCCACTCTCAAGCTGTTCCTTCCGCCGCAACTCCTCTTTGCTAACTGCTTTCTCTCCCCTCCTTTCCCCTCTAGGCAGGGCCCGATAAAAGCCTCAACGTAGCCATGAGCCAGGACGTTGCCCATCTCAAGAAACTGCTTGCGTCAGTCAGCCAACTGCTTGCGAAAGGAAAAGAACACTACCAGCTACTAGGTAGGAGAGTTCCAGGGAGAGTCACCAGCTGCATTTCCTGGGGGTGGGCAAAAAGCAGGGCCGGCTCACCCATGAGGCGGAGCGAAGCAGCTGCCTCGGGCGGTGGAATACAACAGGGTGGTATTGCCACAGGTACCCCGCCTGCCACTGTTGCTGCTGAGGTTTAGTGGCGGTGGTAGCTTCCAGCGAGATTATGCGAGATTTCATGGAACTCTTGCGAGATATACCATGTTTTTCGCTCCATAAGACGACACCTGACCATAGGACGCACCTAGTTTTTAGAAGGGGAATGCAAGAAAAAAAATATTTTTAAAGGCTCTGCTCGGCACTCCCTTTCACGAGCCGCGTGGAGCGTGTATGTGGCGCTTGCAGGCTTTTCCCCAGGAGGGAGAAGGGCAGCCCATCACTGACGGGCTGCCCTTCTCCCTCCTTGGGGGAAAAGCCCCCAAGAGCCGCACACACGCTCCACGCGGCTCGTGAAAGGGAGTGCGGTTCTTGGGGGCTTTTCTGGGAGGTGGGGGAAGGGACTGAGGGGCTGCCCTCTGTCCCTTCCCCCACCTCCCGCAAAAGCCCCACGGAGCGTGTGTGCAGCTCTTGGGGGCTTCTCCCGCCTGCATTCGCTGCATAAGACGCACACAGCATTTCCCCTTACTTTTTAGGAGGGAAAAAGTGTGTCTTATGGAGCGAAAAATACGGTAACGAGATCTTGCTGGAAGTCGTCTTCGACTTCGCCTCAGGCGGCAAAACAGGACAGGCTGGCCTTGGTAAAAAGAAGAGCTTTGGGAGACCAGGCAGCAGAATAAAATAATAATAATAATAATATGCAGCCCATCTGACTGGGTTTCCCCAGCCACTCTGGGTGGCTCCCAGCAAAATATTATAAACACAGTAAAGTGTGTTTAGAAAAGTTTTAATTTTGAAATGCCACTTTTGACTTTCAATATGTGTTAGCTCTGAATATTCAGCGGGTTTTGAATTTGAGCTTATTGTGCCTTTTCCCTCCCCTATTTAAAAAATCCTGATTCCTATTTTTTAAAACTTCAAAGGCTTCTGGATATTTCTTTATTTATTTATAAATAAGAGTTTTTTGCCCTTCACCATAAGATTCCAGGCCGGGTTACAACGGTACCATATACCATGATAATAGGCAGATACAATCATTAACAATATATAAAACAAGTAAAACCATTCCAAATGGAACGGGGCAGTATATATTCAACCAAAGCGGTAGGGCCCACAAAATTAAATAGCTCTGCTGCAATAAGGAGGCATTCCTTTAGAATACGGTGTTGCCTCTGTTGACTTTTCAGTGCCCACTAAAGACCTTCCTCTTCCGTGAAGCCTTTTTAAGTAGAGACCTTTTCAAGGTCTCCATCTGTATTGCAGATTTTTTTTTTAGGTGCTTTATGGTTTGTGTGCTTGCTGCCCTGGGTTCCTTTGGGCGAAAGGGTGGGAATATAAATTTAATAAATAAATGAAATAATATGGCGAAAGCTATACAGTGAAGATGTTTGGGTGCCCCTCTTTGGGGAAGGAGTTCCACTGTTTATGAACTGGCGCAGTGAAAGCCTGGGCTGCCATTTCCCACTTTATTTTTCTTCTATCTGGAGGAATTACATGTAACCCTACTTTAGCTTAAAGTTGTAGGACTCCTTTTTCAGTGTATAAAAACAATTTTTAAAAGAAGTATTTTGCAATAGCTACTTTCTCATGCATCCCCCGGGCTTACCTTACCTTACCTTTTCTTTTGTTTCTTCTTCTTTTGCAGAATGAAATCATGGGGAGACCGTTAATTTGGGGGTAGCAGAAGGCACTGTATTTTATATTTTGCCAAATTAAAGCCTTATTTATGTGTTCACAACCCTTTCTACTTCGTCAAACACTGAACAGAGTTTTGTCTTTTCTACTCCTTGTTAGACTACTGATTTAAACAAGATGATGATGATGAAGACTCTACAGACACCTCCAGAGTTTAGTTTTATAATAAATAAATAAATAAACAAAACAGTTTGGATAAATTAGAGCTTTACATTCCTGGAGCCTACAGTGAACGTATAACCTCTTGTCTTTACTATGCTCAGTAAAACTTGTTCAGACACACCCACCTGACGTGGTAACAGCAGCAGTAAACAGTAATGTTTTAATACTGACAGTCTACACTGTTTTACTTAGATACATTTCGGGGAGTAGCTGCCTCTGACTTCCACCTTCAATTAAACACTCCTCCCCTCCCCTTCTCTCCCCTGCCCCCTTTTTTTGGTTGCTAATGTAATCAGTTTTTGTAATGGTGTCGGCGAATAAAGGGATGCTTATTACTCAGACTGTAGCGTTGCGTGTTTGATTTGTGACTCGAGTGAGCCAGCAGTAAATCACACTGCCCAAGTTGGAGTTAACCCTGTATTGGCAAAAACACGATCTGTACAGGAGTGTCAGGCCTAATGAGCACAACAACTCATTTCTGGCAGGTCTTGCCCCCATGAAGCAGTTGCTGAGACTGAAGGTCTGCACCTCCCCACAGCTGCCTAAGTCCCCTCCTCCCCCAGCAATCTGAGACTGTGCCTATGTGAAGCTAACTTCACCTCTGCCCTGTTCACTCCTCCGCTGGTTCTGGGAAACCAGGGGGAGGGGAGCTTGTCGCAGCAGGAGGGGCAGACACCTGGGCCTCTTCCCCAGTTGGATTCATCTCTGCCACTTTGTCAGCTTTGCCTTTGAGCCGGCGCCAATGACTGGGCTCAACCTCTTCAGCCCCGACTGAGCCAGGCAAGCTGGGAGAGCACTTCCGAGACCTTCCACTGCAGGGAAGCAGGTCTAAGGGCAATGGACTCACAATTTTGAGCTGTGAGCTCCAAACTCAGTGCCAAAGTCAGCAGAGCACAGCAGAGTATGAACTACACGAACGACGGCTCTGAAACATAACTTTTTTATTCTTTTACAACTACAGTGGTACCTCGGGTTAAGTACTTAATTCGTTCCGGAGGTCCGTTCTTAACCTGAAACTGTTCTTAACCTGAAGCACCACTTTAGCCAATGGGGCCCCCTGCTGCCGCCGCGCCGCCGGAGCCCGATTTCTGTTCTCATCCTGAAGCAAAGTTTTTAACCTGAAGCACTATTTCTGGGTTAGCAGAGTCTGTAACCTGAAGCATATGTAACCTGAGGTACCACTGTACTGCAAAACTAAAATGTAGAATCATAGAATCATAGAGTTGGAAGAGACCACAAGGGCCATCGAGTCCAACCCCCTGCCAAGCAGGAAACACCATCAGAGCACTCCTGACATATGGTTGTCAAGCCTCTGCTTAAAGACCTCCAAAGAAGGAGACTCCACCACACTCCTTGGCAGCAAATTCCACTGTCGAACAGCTCTTACTGTCAGGAAGTTCTTCCTAATGTTTATAAACTAGAAACTAAAGACTATCGGAGGCTACTGGACTGCATGAGTGTTACAGTTGCTTAAGCAGTCATCTCTACACAGATAACACTCAGACTCCCACAGAGTCAGGCTGGAGCGGAAAAAGCGATGAGCAGATTCCGCCCCCTTCCTTTCTTCCAGGAGATTCTTGCAATGGGAGGGGTGAAACATCCACACACTTGACCTCCTCTCCAGCTTCAGCTTCTGCCCCTGAATCTGGACTTCTCTTTTTAACCACAGATTTCCCATGCTCACTCAGCCCTGTTACCTCCTGGAACTTTCCCAAGCCACCTGAAACTATGCCAGTGTACCTGCCTTTGCTCCTATCACTTCATACCTCTCCTGGTCTTGGGAGACTAGGGGGAGGGGAGCTTAGAAGGCAAGACACCTCCGCTTCTTCACCAGTCTGACTCATCTCTGCCTCTTGGCCTCCCTCCACTCCTGCTTTAGCTTCTGCATCCAATTCTGGAGTCTCTGCCTGCCCATTAAACCTCTTCGGCTTCTGACACCTCCTCTTCTCCCTCTGACCACTCATCACTGTCCCACCACCAATCCCTTGGCTCTGAGCCTTCTTCCCTTGGTGGTTCCCCAGCTGGTTCCTCCCACCTTTCCTCTGTGTCCAACCAGTCTGGGATTTCCTGGAGGAAGTTGGCATCTGCTAAGTCGCAGTGTGCATAAGAACATCAGGAGACAGCCCTTCTGGATCAGGTCAGTGGCCCATCTAGAAGAGCAAACCACATGCCTGTGGGAATCCATCAAGCAGGATCTGAGCACAAGACAACTCCCTCCTGTGGCTCCCATCAGCGGAGATTCAGAAGCATTGCTGCCTTCCACCATGGATGAGTGCAGAGAGCGCCGCAGGTTTGCGGGGAACCCATTCGTAGACCCAATTCTGGGTCAAGGTTTTGTACGTAGCAGAGCAGCTCCCTTGCAGCGATCTTTGGAAAGTCAGCCCTCGACACAAGTGATTGTTTATTCGACACACAAATAAACTTGCAGTGAACCTTGGTTAAGCGGATGCCATGACAACGTCGGGAGCAGCTCTGCTGGATCAGCCAAAGGGCCTATTTAGTTCAGCATCTTCTTTTCCCCAGTGGCCAGCCAGATGCCGAAATCTGGAATGGCCAAACAGGACATGAATGCAACAGCATTCTCTGTGTTTCTTCAGCTGCTGCTGTTCTGAGTTGTGCTGGCTATTCGCAGCCTTCATGAGTAGAAGCCAGATGTATGTAGCTTTATCCTCCATGGGTTAATCCTCTTCTAAAGCCATCTAACCCAGGGTTGCCCAAACCTGGGTCTCCAGCTGTTTTTGCACTACAACTCCCTTCATCTCTAGCTCGCAGGACCAGTGGTCAAGGCTGATGGGAACTGTATTCTCCTTCACGAGAGGTCCAGAGGGTGGCAACACGAGAACAGGGAGGTTAACCTGGCGCCTTCATTATACACCATTAGGTGCCAGGCAGAAACGTTCCTCTTTAACCAGGCCTTGGGCTGACTGACATTCAGTGCCCTTTTAGAATGTGTGTGTGTTATTAGGTTGTTCTTGTTTCTATTCTGATTATGTATTTTGTGTTTTTATATTGTGATTTTATCCTGCGAACTGCCCTGAGACCTGTGGGTATAGGGCGGTAAACAAATTTAATTAATAATTATAATAATAATACTAATAATAGTTGAAAAACAGCCGGAGACCCAAGTTTGGAAAGCCCTGAACTAACCCAACAGCAAGCACCATGACTTGCGATTGCAAATTCCGTAGTTCAGCTGCGTGAAAAAGACTTGCTTCTGCCTCTCCTGTGGGTCTAAGTTTTTTTGAGGGAGGGGGGAGAAAAACGTATCACCACTTTCTCTTTTTTCTACACACCGCAGACCACATCCCCCCCACAAACTAACCCCACTTCAACATATTGTAACCTTTCCTCATAAGGCAGTTTCTCCATCCTGCTGATGGAGGCAGCCAGAACAGAACACATTATTAAAAATTGTCACATTTGTGCAGAGCAGTCCTTCCCAAACTTAACACACGCACACCCCACTCGCCTAGACTACTTGAAAATGGTCTTAGCAACTTAATGAGTTTTCTGCCTGTTGTATCAGCTGCAATAAATAGGCGGTGCTAGATACTGTATGATTTCTAATTGCATTTTTATTGCTTCTTTTATTTCCGATAGACGTTCTTATATAATGCATTCCAAATTCTTATAGGGTAGCATAACAACATAAGATATAAAAGAAGCAATTAAAATACAATTGAAAACTGCCATGGATATTAAATGTGATGGGTGCGTTGTCTTCTATTTTCAACCCCAAATCCATAGGCATGCCACACAGACATGATAACAGCAGCTTTGTTTTTAAAATCCGTTTCCTAATAATTTCTAGAGTGCAATTTGACAATATGACGATGCAGCACCCTCTTCTCTCATCCCAGTGTGGTGTAGTGGTTACCTCACAGAGTGTTTGTTGTGGAGGATGAAGGGAAAGGAGATTGTTAGCTGCTTTGAGACTCCTTAGTAAAGGTAAAGGTACCCCTGCCCGTACGGGCCAGTCTTGACAGACTCTGGGGTTGTGCGCCCATCTCACTTAAGAGGCCAGGGGCCAGCGCTGTCCGGAGACACTTCCGGGTCATGTGGCCAGCGTGACATCACTGCTCTGGCCAGAGCCAGAGCCAGAGCCGCACACGGAAACGCCGTTTACCTTCCCGCTGGTAAGCGGTCCCTATTTATCTACTTGCACCCGGAGGTGCTTTCGAACTGCTAGGTTGGCAGGCGCTGGGACCGAGCAGCGGGAGCGCACCCCGCCGCAGGGATTCGAACCGCCGACCTTTCAATCGGCAAGCCCTAGGCGCTGAGGCTTTAACCCACAGCGCCACCTGCGTCCCCCTTGAGACTCCTTAGGGTAGTGATAAATCGGGATATCAAATCCAAACTCCTCCTCTTCCGCCTCCTCCTCCTCCTCCTCCTCCTCTCTAAACAGTTGAGAGTTCCAATGTCCAAAAGTCCAGGATTGCAGTTATAGCAAACGACACCCCACTTCCTTTGCCCATATTGCTGCAGTAAAGTTGTGACATCAGGAATTGGGCAGAGGACTGTGATTGAAAATGGAAACATGCTAAATCTCACCTTTCTCTCCTCCCCCCCAATCAAGCCCATATACTCTCACACCACATCATGCTTGCACACGTGTAGGAATCTTAACTTACTCCTCATGTTTTGGGAACGGTTTAGGTACCTTGCACCTGTGCTCAGTGTAAGGTGCGAAAAAGCCTACAGTTTTTAATAGGAATGGGAAAGTACTGATTCCCTAGAAAGGAAGGGGGCTCTAACGCCCAGTGCGGCCAGGAAGAAAACTTGCCTCACCTACTGCCCCCCCCCCCCGACTGGGATCTCTCTGTAAAAAATAAAATAAAACTACTTACACTTTTCAGGTTTATACATTTCACCAACTTCACAATCATTTTAGCGTTTCAAAGCTTGACTTCCTTCCCCCTCCCTCTTTCTGCGGTACCTTGAATTTATTTTTAATATCTTCTGCATATCCAAATTTACTTAATTTGCTCATTTATTCATCTACTTTAAATATATACTCTTATAAAACTGCAGGTTATTACAATAATCCTGTTCTTGTCTGTTTACAATTTATCTGTAAATGTTCAACAAACCATTTCCATTCTTTTATAAGCAGTTTGTTGTCTTGATTTCTTACTCTTCCGGTAAGTTTTGGTATCCATGCTTCCTTTGCTGGGACTTCTGCTTCTTTCCATTTTGGGGCAAGTAACATTCTTGCCGCTGTAGTAGCATACGTGAATAAGTTTCTATACAGTATAGGTCGTTCTGTCCCTATAAGTATGTCCCCTATAGTACTTTGGAGAATTTGAGATCTCTCTCTCCAAGCTGTCTTTGAGCCATACCATTAGTTACTTTCAGTCATGCAGCCAGGCCAGTAAAAGATGTCCTTAACAAGTAGGTTATGGGGCTGAATTGGGGTTCATCTCTCTTGCCTGCCCTGTAGTTTAAACTTGCCCCCGATCTTTCTACTTTTGGGGGGGTAAGCTTCAAAGCCCTGGGCATCCTTTGCGCCCGTTCATTTCTTGTCCTCCATGGCGAGAGGTCAGCAGGGACCTTCCTCCTCCTCCTCCTCCAGGCCCACCAAGAGTTTCTAGTATTTTTTATAAAGTATGTGTATGCTTTGGATTAAACTGCTCTGCTGAGCCAAAGAGGCGGCTTTTGTGTGGGGCCCGGAGCATACAGAGGGGTGTTATCCCCGTTGCCACAGCAACGCGCATTTGAATTCAGAACAGTTGACTTGGCACCGTTTCCAGGCACAAGGCCTGGTTCGAAAGCCCTCGTAACCTGCCTCAATAGGCCTGGTTGTTAATGCTCCCGACACCGACGTAATCATTAACTGCGCGGTTGTGGCAGCTTGCATTTCTCTGTCCTCCTCCTGAACTGTGAAATTCACGGGGCGCAGCGCCGCACCGTGTGGGAGATGCTACCCTTCGCCTCCTCAGGGAGACATAAAGCGTATCTCGCCCGTCCTGCCCTTTTCGGAGGAAACCAAAGTTTGCATTTCAGGCACACAGGTCGCTGCACAAAACCATCCGTATCCGCAGGGTGGTGGCGCTGCAGAGAGAGATGTGTTTCGTTCCTCGCCGTCTCATTAGAAGTGCACAGATGGTTTTGCTCAGGAGGAGGTTTGCCCCCTTCTCTGCGAGGGCCTGTAAACGTGGGGTTTATTTTGCACTTTCTGCGACCTGTCTCAACAATAGTGGTTTGGTAGGGCTGGAAGAATCGTTTTGCTAAGTGTAGGGTTCTGGGCAAATTGGGAACCAACCGCTTAGGTAATGCCCTTACCTTTGGGACGGTCCTAATGGGCAGGTTTGCAACCTCAGGCTCAAAGGCATTTGGTGCGTCCTGGCTTTTGAGAAGGAAAAAACTATTTACAGTCAGAGTCTGTGTGCCACATCTAATGTGCTGACTGGAGTACCAGTGGGACACAAATGGGTCTGTGTGGTCCATTTTACCCCATGGATTCCACACTGTGTGTTTGTCTGAACCCCTGACCACTCATTTCTTAGTGGTGTTGCTAATAAAGTTATTTACAGTGGACGCTCAGGTTGCAAACGTGATTCGAGTGGGATGCACGTCCACAACCCGCAGCGTCCACTACCTGCAGCGGTGCATCTGTGCACGCACGGGTTGCAATTTGGCACATTTGCACATGTGCAAAGAGCGATTTAGCGCTTCTGCGCATGCACGGCCGCCGAAACCCGAAAGTAACCCGTTCCGGTACTTCTGGGTTTCAGTGGTCCGCAACCCAAAAAAACGCAACCTGAGGTATGACTGTAGTAGCATTATTTAGTAGCTGAGATTCCTGCGTTTCAGAGGGTTGGACTAGATGACCCCTGGACCCCTTCCAACTCCATAGTTCTATGATTATTTACAGCTCCCCAGCAGGCAGTGCCGGATTCATGTATAAGCTACACAAGCTATAGTTTAGGGCTCCAGTCCCTTAGGGGCCCCCAAAAAAATTAAAGAAAAAAACCTTGATGTTGTGATGGCCTGGGATTCCAATTCAGAGGCTGAACCGGAGGAATCCCAGCCTGCACAGGAGTCCCCGCCTCCAGGGCCGGCTGAACTGGGGCAGGGCCTTGATTCTGAAGCGCCTGCACCTGTGCCGGATCCTCAGGAGCAGGAACCAGGTGGATCCACTCTGGCTCCGGAGGTGGTTGAGGACTCAGTGCCTACAGTTGAGTCTCCCCCTGGGCCCAGTAACCCTTCAGTCTCTCCTGAACTGCAGAGGCTCAGGGCAGAGAGGCGAAGGGAACTGGTTTCTCCCAGGAGGAGTGCTCGCCTTAAGGCCAAGAGAGGCGGGTCTCCTAGGGGCCGGGGCCGCCCCTGGCCTCAGAACAGATAAAGGCCAGTTGGCCCGGTCCCAGGTTGCGGGAGCAACGTCGTTGTTGAGTACCTGTTCCTGCCCGGACCCAGACCTGACTCTCCAGTGCCCCTGTCCCCGCCCGGCTTCCTGCTTCGGACCTCGCCCCGCTCCTTGTGGACTGTCTCCAGGCTAGTGACCCAGGACCGAACGGTAACCTTCCCCCCGGGACCAGCACAGATGTACATTTCCAAAATATAGGATAAAAAACAAATAAAATAAAACCTACATACAGCAACAGTGTTTTGTGTTGTGTAGGTTCCCATGATTTAAGTCATGGGCCCCATCTGCTAGCCTGCTCCCTAAAATATCACTGGTTTGCTCATTTCTAACAGTGACAATTTTTTGTTGACAAAGGACAGCTGGACATATAAAGGGCCCCATTACCTTCAGTAGCTTAGGGCCTCATCAAACCGAAATCCAGCCCTGCCGGCAGGGAACTAAATATGAGCCTGCAGAAAACGATTTTTAGTCCAAGGTTGTCAAAGGTTCACCTGGACTACAACTAGGAATGCCAGAGAATTTCATTGGAAGTGGAAGTGAGTGGAAATTGCCAGTGTTTGCTTAATTGTCACATCTCCGCAATGCAAACTGGTCCTGCGAATATGATTGGCGCTGGCCGCTGGTATACCTTTCAGCCCATAAAACGTTAGGTAATTGATTACATTTCCCACACCCATCCAAACACATTGCATTTCCTTGAAAGAAATGAGGTAGAATAGCATAATGACCATGTCATCATGTAAGTTACATAATTTTGCCACACAGGACAGTGAGGCAAATAATGTAGTGGGCAGACTTTCTTCCCAGGGGCCACATTCAATTCTGGGCAATCTTCCGAGGGCCATCTGGCAGTAGTGGACGAGGCCAGAAGCAAAATGGGTGCAGCAACGTGTACATTTTAGCTTTGTATGGTGGGCTGCTTTCTGAACTCACCTTTCATCTGTCATGAATGTTGACTAGTTGGACTACAAAACCCTTGGGTCCCTGCCAGCTCTAAGATTCAATGATTCTGTATCCTCCATGCAGGCAAGCCAAGGGTATTATCAGAGGTCAAGGACACATTCCAGCCAGACAAGGCCAAGTGAGAGGTGTGGTCTGGGCAGACTTCCAAGGGCCAGATGGAGAGGCTTGAAGGGCCGCATTCAGCTCCAGCGTCTGAGGGTCCTCACCCCTTCATATTTCCAGGGCGGGTGCCAGGAGCAGGCCAGCAATAACTCACATGGTTACCGTGAAGTTAACTCTTTATTTGAAGAAACGCACAGCTCAGGAGGCCAGGCCATGTGAGAACAGCAACTCTTCCAAGAAGGTCTTGCCCCAATGAGACCGTTGCAAGGCCTGAAGGTCCCTGCCTCCCACAGCTAGCTAAGCCTCCTTCTCCCCCAATTTCTTCCCAAGTGATCTGAGGCTCAACTGTCTTGCCTGTCTTTGCTCCACCCACTTCATGCCTTTTCTGGTTCTGGGAGACCGAGGGGAAGAGGCAGTTGTGAGGGCAGAAGGTCCCCGCCTTCCCATTGCTCTTTTAAGGCTCCTCCTCCCCCAGCAGCCTAAGGCTCTTTCGTCTTGTTTCTCTATGCTTTGCCCTCTTCATTTGTGTCCATGTTATGGGAGATTGGGGTGGAGGGGAGCTGGTTGTAACAGGAGGGGGAGACTCCCTGGCTTCTTCAGCAGCAACAGCAACATAATAATAATAATAATAATAATAATAATAATAATAATAATAATAATAATTTATTTATTTATTTATACCCCGCCCATCTGGCTGGGTTTCCCCAGCCACTCTGGTCAGCTTCCAACAAAATATTAAAAAATACAATGAAACATCAGACATTAAAAACTTCCCTAAACAGGGCTGCCTTCAGATGTCTTCTAAAAGTCAGGTAGTTGTTTATTTCCTTGACATCTGCTGGGAGGGCGTTCCACAGGGCGGGCGCCACTACCGAGAAGGCCCTCTGACTGGTTCCCTGTAACTTCCCTTCACTTAGTGAGGGAACCGCCAGAAGGCCCTCGGAGCTGGACCTCAGTGTCCGGGCTGAACGATGGGGGTGGAGACGCTCCTCCAGTTATACCACATGCCTCGTCCCTGTCTCCTGGCCCCTCTCTTCTTCTGCTTCTGAGTCTGAACTGCTCTCTGCCATAGGCTCTTCCTGCTCACTAAGCCCTGTCACCTCCTCGGCTTCCAACACCACCTCCTTCTGGTCTGCTCCCTCTTCTCCCTTTGACCACTGGTCACCAGTGCCCTTGGGGGTTCCCCAGCTGGTGCCTCCCACCAGTTCATGACGCACAACCCCATTCTATCTCTGAGCACTTTGTGTTCAAGCTCCTTGATGTCCGTTGACTCATCACAAATATTAAAACAACCCTGTAAGATGGGTCAATATTATCCCTATACTGCGCAGGGGGTGGGGCCTCAGACTGAGAGATTCCTAAATTTCCAGCACCTCCCATTTCCAAAACCCGGAACACGAAATTTGGCTGCCTCTGAAACATGCCGTAAGCATTGCACAAAGGAACACACTGCCCTATCCCTCCCGGCCAAGTGCTTTCCAGCCTTCTCCTAAAAATAGGCCGTCTGCCTCATAAGGGGCTGTGTGTCCAATTTTCCCTCAGACAAATTACGATGCAGTTTGACGGGATGGTGGCAGCTGGCTCCATTTGAGCTGCCCCATTGTTCTGCGTTAATTTGATTTCCATTGTGTGCGTGCCGGTATCGATAAACTCGGTTACAATTCCTGTGGCCACCACATGCAGCCGCACACTCATTATTATGCCAAGCGGGATCCGGGCCAGCCAATCGGGCAAATGTGTGCGCATGGGGGGGGGAGGAGAAGGGGGTATTCAGTGCCAAAATAAATAACCCTTTTGTCCAATTGGAAAGCAGCTTGTTTATAGAAGCTCGGAGCTGTTCAAAAACACGATTGTCCGTAGACGAGACGATAATACACACATCCGTGGTATGCACAGGGCCTCTAGGTGAATATTGCAACGTAAAACGCAGAGCACCTACATCTCTCATGAGGAACGGTTAAATTTGCATCAGTCCTCAGATGTAACAGGGACAATGGGTGCCATGCAGTTACTCCTGCTATGATGTGTCCACATTCAATGGATGTCCATTAGCACTGTTAATAGAATGAGGGTCCATGATTTATTCTTTTTTCAAAAATGCTGGGGTCTCACCAGTAGCGGAAGCCATTTATAGGGCAAACGATGGCTTGCTCCCGAGTTCAGTTAAGGAGTAACTGAATGCAAATTAACATTTTCCACGGGGAGGAGGAATTCCTCACATGCGAAGCAAAATCCATGTGTGAAATTTGGAACGGTGATGTATGAAATAATTGTTTTGGTACTTGACCGCAGATCTGTTTAGGGCTGCCACTTTTTATAGGAAGAAGAAGAAGAAGAGTTTGGATTTGATATCCCACTTTATCACTTCCCTAAAGAGTCTCATTCTGAAGGAAATCAGCCCTGAGTGCTCATTGGAAGGACAGATCCTGAAGCTGAGGCTCCAAGCCTTTGGCCACCTCATGAGAAGAGAAGACTCCCTGGAAAAGACCCTGATGTTGGGAAAGGTGGAGGGCACAAGGAAAAGGGGACGACAGAGGATGAGATGGTTGGATAGTGTTCTCGAAGCTACCAGCATGAGTTTGACCAAACTGCGGGAGGCAGTGGAAGACAGGAGTGCCTGGCGTGCTCTGGTCCATGGGGTCACGAAGAGTCGGACACGACTAAACGACTAAACAACAACAAAAAGGAGTCTCAAAGCGGCTAACATTCTCCTTTCCCTTCCTCCCTCACAACAGACATTCTGTGAGGTGAGTGGGACTGAGAGACTTCAGAGAAGTGTGACTAGCCCAAGGTCACCCAGCAGCTGCATGCGGAGGAGCGGAGACGCGAACCCGGTTCCCCAGATTACGAGACTACCGCTCTTAACCACTACACCACACTGGTTCCCGACCAGGCAGTAATGGCCACCGATCTAGAGGGCTTTAAAAGAAGGTTAATGCAAATTCATTGAGGAGAGGGCTATCGATGGATGCCAGCCATCTTCACACAGCGCATAGTTAAACTGTGGAACTCCCTCGTACAAGAGGCAGTGATGGCCAAGTCAAATGGATTAGACAACTACATGGAGGAGAGGGCTATCAGTGGCTATCTTTGCCTCCACGGTCCAGCTTGCAAGCTTCCCACTGGGCATCTGGTTAGCCCTTGTGAGCATGGGATGCTGGCCTAGATGGGCCATCCGCCAGATCCATAGAATCATAGAATTGTAGAGGTGAAAGGGACCCGGGGGTCATCTAGTCCAACCCCCTGCAATACAGGGCTCGTCTTATTTTCCCATGTATAATAATACTGCTGCTGCTGCTGCTACTACTACTACTACTACTACTACTACTAATAATAATAATAAAATTTATTTATACCCCGCCCTCCCCAGCCAAGACCAGGCTCAGGGCGGCTAACATCAAATATAAAAACAATTGATTGAAATACAGCTTAAAAAACAAGATTAAAATACAACATTAAAACATTAAAATGCAGCCTCATTTCAGTGGAAACTGAATCAAAAACTTTTTGGGGGATAAAAACGGGAAGTCTTCACCAAGGCTAACTATCCAGACTGGTCCTACATGGGCCAGAAATAAGCCAGGGAAGTCCCCAAATAGGAGTTCCATCACAGAAGGAGAAAGGAAAAAAGAAAGAGGGGGAGGGGATCAAGTTGATTCCAAGCCAAAGGCCAGGCAGAACAACTCTGTCTTACAGGCCCTGTGGAAAGAAATCAGATCCCACAGGGCCCTGGTCTCATGAGGCAGAGCGTTCCACCAGGCCGGGGCCAGTGTTGAAAAGGCCCTGGCTCTGGTTGAGGCTAATCTGACTTCCTTAGGACCCGGGACCACTAGGGTGTTGCTATTTATGGACCTTGAGGCTCTCCGTGGGGCATACCGGGAGAGGCGGTCCCGTAGGTACGAGGGTCCTTAGCAGAGACACTGGGGTCTGCTGGGGGAGTCCCTAGGGGCCACATCCAGCCCATGGTCTGGTGATTGATGCCTGGCTCACCTCACAAGGCAGTTGCAAAGATAAGAAGTCTGGTGGCTGGCAGAACACTCGCTCTTCTCTGAGCTCCCTGGAGGAAGTGCAAGATGGGACTGCCATAAATTCTTACCTTCTGCCTTTCGGAACTGTGAACTAGCGTGCAGCCCCTTTAATGCAATCCAGTAAATCAGCAATTTTCCTCTCGGAAGGTGGCGGTGTCATTGCCACCTCTTTGGCTCTGCGTGAAGCAAACTGCTGAGAGCTGTAACTTATCCCTTGCTTTTCCTGTTCATACAAGCATGAATGGAAATCAAGCCCGTCGGAGTGGAGGAACAGCTATAGATTTCTCTTCCTCCAAGGGAGGGAAGACAAAGAGATGGAAAGCACCCTAAAAGCTATCTAATGTGAATAATAAAGTATTTAGGCAAGCAAGAGCCTCCCCTCCCCCCCAAAAAAAATTGTACCCAGAATATAGCATTACTGTTTGTGTTTCCCAATGGGGGAATGGGAAGCGGTCAGGATCCAGGTGTAGACAGCAGGTTGCGGGAGAGAGTTTCCCACTTAGGATAGGCACTTACGCATTGCCAAAAAAGAGGGCGCAAATTTGCATATACTAATATACCGCACTGATGCAAAGTTAGAGACAGGGACTGTAATTTAAATGGGAAAAGGCATCTATCTGGAGTGAGGAAGTCTGTGACCAGGTGTGTGTGCACCTGCTCAATCTGCTGTCAAGGTGCTCACCACTGATGGGCCTCTGAAGGTCTCTGTTCTTGGGTGTCAGGAGCCAGAGTCGTGGCAGGTCAGCAGTAAGGTAAAGGCAAAGGGACCTCTGACCGTTAGGTCCAGTCATGACCAACTCTGGGGTTGCGGCGCTCATCTCACTTTATTGGCCGAGGGAGCCAGCATACAGCTTCCGGGTCATGTGGCCAGCATGCCTAAGCTGCTTCTGGCGAACCAGAGCAGCGCACGGAAACGCCATTTACCTTCCCGCTGGAATGGTACCTATTTATCTACTTGCACTTTGACGACTGCTAGGTTGGCAGCAGCAGGGACCGAGCAACGGGAGCTCACTCCGTTGCGGGGATTTGAACCGCTGACCTTCTGATCGGCAAGTCCTAGGCTCTGTGGTTTAACCCGCAGTGCCACCCGCGTCCCAGGTCAGCAGTAAAATGGATCTAAAGCTGATGTTTCCTCCAGAAACCTACCAAGCTGTTCAGCCCAATTAGGACTAATTTAGCCAGCTAGCCCTGGTGATCATCTAATGTTTATTGGAGGGATTTCCCCCCTAAATTGATTTTTGAATTCTGAATTTATTGTTATTCACGTTTTATACTGTATTTTATGCTGCTTTTTGTTGCATCAATTAAGTGTTTGAAATTTGTTGTTAGCCACTCTGAGCCCAGTTTTCTGAACCAGGAAGGGCGGGGTATAAATAAATAAAAAAATTATTATTATTATAAAAGCCCCCAGTGTCTTTATTCAAAGGAACCCAAGCAGCTCAGTCCTAGTGATCAGAGCAACTCTTCCCAGTAGGCTTTGTCCCATGAGGCAGTTGGGAGGATGGAAGGTCCCTCCCTGCCTCTCCATCACTCTCTAAGGCTTCTCCTTCCCCCTAAGGCTCCTTCGTCTCATCTCTCTTTGTTCCAACTTCTTCATTTCTCTACCTGTTCTGGGAGATCAGGGCGGAAGGGAGCTAGTTGCAGCAGGAGGGGGAGACTCCCTGGGTTCTTCAGCAGCTGCCTCTTGGCCCCACTCCTCACCAGCCTCTGATTCTGCCTCTGATTCTGGACTGCTCTCTGCCACAGACTCTCCCAGCTCACTAAGCCCTGTTGCCTCTTCAGCTTCCAACGCCTCCTCCTCCCAGTCTCCTCCCTCTTTTCTCTGTGACCACACCCCCTGCAATGCAGGAATCTCAACTAAAGCACCCAGGACAGGTGGCCACCCAACCTCTGCTTAAAACAGGCTTCCCCAACCTCCGCCCTCCATGATCCCTAGCTAGCAGGACCAGTGGTCAGGGATGATGGGAATTGTAGTCTCAAAACATCTGGAGGGCAGAGGTTGAGGGAGCTTCCAAGGAAGGAGAGTCCATCGCTTTCTAAGGGAGACCACTCCACTGTTTTACCACCAGAAAGTTCTTCCTTTAACCTGGACTTGGATCAGGCCGCCCAGCAAACAGAGAGGACACCTTCAAACAGTGAGCAGGTATCTGACAGCCTTTCAAATACGTGTGGAATTTGTGTTATGCTTTTCGTGACCTCTCTGAACAATTCCGGCTGTTAGGGCTGGAGTAACCATTCAGCGCCATGGTAGGATTCTAAGCTAATTGTGAGCAGCTTAGACAGCGCAGGCTCCTTATCTTTAAAGCACATTTGGACCTGGCAGGCCTTCAAACACAGGATGCTTTCAGATCTTCTCTGCAAAGTAGGACACATGGACACCCGACTTGTCGTTTCACAGCTCACCTTTTCTCCAAAGAGAGCAGTAATTTGGTTTTTGTGCTGCAGCTGGATTTATGGAGGGAGACAAAAATTTCGGGCTCTTTATGCTATTTATATTGTTTTCCGCATTTCATGTTGAGCATGCCTTCATTTGATGATGGAGATGAGGGCAGAGGAGAGAATTCAGCCCAGGTTTCAATACTTTCCACAACAAGAAGCAAACACAGCTATCCTTTTGCGTGCCTCTGAATTTTGTGGCACGGTTCTCCACCCCAACGATGTTTCCACGAATGTTTTATGTTAGGGGTAAGCATGCAACCCATGCATATATCATTGAAAGTAACATTTAAAATGCATTGCACGGAGGAAAATTGCTTGCAAAAGTATATAGGCCAGGAAAACTGCGTACAAAAATGTATTTTTAAGAGAAATCCACCATTCAAATGGTGATGAATTTTCATGAGGACTCTTCCTCTCTCCCCCTCCCTCCCCCCCCCTCTCTCTCGCACACACACACACACACACACACACACCACAAACTAATGCAAAACTGAACTTGAGACCAGAGAGATGAGAAACTGGGAGAAACCAAAATTGGCAGATTCCTCCATCCCTGCTTGATGATGAACCCAGGCACTTAAAGCAATTATTCAAGAGCAGCAATTGCTTCAGGGTTTACTGAAACATTATTTATTTATTTTATATCCAATACTTATAGACTGCTTTTCACCCTAGACGGTTACAAAGCGGCTTACACAACAATCAGCCCAAACCAGTGGATTCGAGTAAAGAGAAGGGAGATTCTGACTGAACATCAGGAAGAAGAAGAAGAAGAAGAAGAGGTGAAGAGTTTGGATTTGATATCCCGCTTTATCACTACCCGAAGGAGTCTCAAAGCGGCTAACATTCTCCTTTCCCTTCCTCCCCCACAACAAACACTCTGTGAGGTGAGTGGGGCTGAGAGACTTCAGAGAAGTGTGACTGGCCCAAGGTCACCCAGGAGCGGGGAAGCGAACCTGGTTCACCAGATTACGAGTCTACCGCTTTTAACCACTACACTACACTGGCTCTGGCACACTGGAAGAACTTTCTAACAGTAAGAGCTGTTTGACAGTGAAACAGTCTCCCTCCTTCCTTGAAGGTTTTCAAGCAGAGGTTGGATGGCCATCTGTCATGGATACTTTAGTTGAGATTCCTGCATTGCAAGGGGTTGGTCTAGATGACCCTTGGATCCCTTCCAACTCTACCATTCCATGAATTTTACCCTTGCAGATTATCCCACCTTTTTTAGCATCAAGCTGTGTGCACCCCATACATTTAAAGCACATTTTATTCCCAGAATCCTGGGAACCGTAGTTTATTAAGGGTGCTGGGAATTGTAGCTCTTAGAGAGCTAAACTACAGTTCCAAAGATTATTTTTGGGTGTCTGTGGATGTGCTTCAAATGTATGACATGTATAAAATCTATAGTGTATGGATTTGGGTGTGCGTGTGTCATTTTTGTCAAGGGCAAGCTAACACTCCCTTCAGTGCAGCTCCCAGCTCAGTAGCAGTGCTGCTATTTAAAATATAGATATAGATTTTTAAAAAAGAAATGAATAATTTGTATTTTGTTCAGTGTGTTTTATTGGTTGTTCCTTAATGTTGAAGCAATGATTCTTCAACAGCAACTTCGTTGGACTGGTCATGTTGTGTGGATGCCTGATTATCGTCTTCCAAAGCAACTAAGGTAAAGGTAAAGGGACCCCTGACCATTAGGTCCAGTCGTGACCGACTCTGGGGTTGCAGCTCTCATCTCGCTTTATTGGCCGAGGCAGCCAGCGTCCAGCTTCCGGGTCATGTGGCCAGCGTGACTAAGCCGCTTCTGGCGAACCAGAGCAGCAATGGAAACGCCATTTACCTTCCCGCCGGAGCGGTACCTATTTATCTACTTGCACTTTGACGTGCTTTCGAACTGCTAGGTGGGCAGGAGCAGGGACCGAGCAACAGGAGCTCACCCCGTCGTGGGGATTCAAACTGATGACCTTCTGATCGGCAAGTCCTAGGCTCTGAGGATTAACCCACAGCGCCACCCGCGTCCAAAGCAACTACTCTATTCCAAACTTAAAAATGGAAAGTGAAATGTTGGTGGTCAACAAAAGAGGTTTAAAGACTATCTCAAGGCAAACCTAAAAAAAATGTAGTATAAAGACCGACAACTGGGAAACACTGGCCTGCGAGTGTTCCAGTTGGAGAACAGCCTTTACCAAAGGTGTCATGGGCTTTGAAGACACTTGAACTCAGAACACAAGGGAGAAACTTGCTAAGAGGAAAGCATGTTTGGCAAATCCACACTGTGATCAGCTCCCGCCCGGAAACAAATGTCCCCACTGTGGAAGGACGTGTGGATCCAGAATTGGCCTCCACAGTCACTTATGGACTCATTGTTAAAACCGTGTTTATGGAAGACAATCTTACTCGGCTACGAGTGATTGCCAAAGAAGCTTGGTTGTTCCACCAATATTGGAAACAGTCCCAGTGAGTTCCAAAAAGATCCTTAACTCATACAGCATAGCAAACATATTCCACTCTCTCCAAAGTCTCTCCAAAGCTCCCCATGCGATCGTGGTGATCCTTCCGTTTGGTTGTCCCTACGAGGTGAAAGCTTGCCAGGTTTCATAGGACCAGCAATGGCCTCCCATTCCCCTTTTGGCAGCATGTGGTTGTGCTGCTAAACGAGTGGCAGAATACTAGCCTCTGGCTGTTGGTGGCGCTGGGCCTCCGGCCAGCGAAACCGTAACAGGAATGCTCTTTCCCAGGCAAGAGGATTAATGAAACGCGACTTTCCGGAGCTAATGTGCTCTCTGTGGCTGAACTGTTCTTTTTGCCAGATGAGCCTGACTTTGCACCCAGCTGCGAAGGCTTCCTCCGGGGACGCTTCTCCCGGTGTTTGAGAGAGCGCCACACTTGCCTTGCGCATTACTTACAGCTGGCCGGAGGCGCAAGGAAGATTCCCCTTCTCTCCACCATGTGCAATTGCCATGGAAATGAAAAGAGGGTCTTGCATGGGGGGGGGGGGAGGCAGGACTTTTGGTGTTACCAGCCGACACTTTTATTTATTTTAAACCTTTGCCATTGCCTTCCCCTGGTATTGCCCCATTGGAAGAATTAAGAGCAGCAAAATGGGCAGATTTCTCCATTTGGTTATTTGCTATTTTATATTCTTTTGATTACTTGCAGTGCCAGATTTACGTATAAGCTAAACAAGCTATAGCTTAGGGCCCCACTCTCTCGGGGGGGGGGGCAAAAGGGGAAAAAACCCCACTGGATGTACATTTCCAAAATATAAGATAAAAAACAAATAAAATAAAACCTATATACAGCAACAGTGTTTTGTGTTGTGTAGGCTCCTTTAATGTAAGTAATGGGCCCCACCTGCTAGCCTGCTCCCTAAAATATCACTGGTTTGCTCATTTCTATATATGTAGGGTGCCTACATTCTGCATGGACTGGTTGTAGTACCAATTACTTTGATAAAATACATATTTTGTTATGTGCAAATGGCTTTAGATACCTATTAGGTCAATAAATGACCATATAGCATATATTCAACACAAAAAACAGTGACAATTTGTTGTTGACAAAGGACAGCTGGACATATAAAGGGCCCCATTACCTTCAGTAGCTGAGGGCCTCATCAGACTTAATTCCGACCAATATTACTTGGTGGTTGTTGGCATCCGTCCATCTCTGGAGACAATGGAGGAGTGTTCCTATGGGGGTGAAGTCAACTCACAGCAGCTGCTGTGGCTGTAGAGTCTGATACAGGAGAGACATGTTTTGTTGCAGCTGCAGCAGAGGAAGACATCCAGTTGTGCTGCTGAAGATGCACCATGGTTTTTTTTCTCTGCAATGAATGCCATAATTTAACTAGGCACTCCATGAAGAAATACTTAGTTTTGTCTGTCCAGAGTCCCACATTGGATTTCCCTGAATAATAATAATAATAATAATAATAATAATAATAATAATAATAATAAATTTTATTTATATCCCGCCCTCCCCAGCCGAAGCCGGGCTCAGGGCGGCTAACAACACTAAGACAGTGCAACATAAAAACATTATAAAAATTAATTAAAATCAAAATTGATGGCAACCATAAACTAAAGTTTTGTAAAGATTGCCAAAGGAGGGAGTCAGGCTGCGCCCTGACCAAAAGCCTGGTGGAACAGCTCTGTCTTGCAGGCCCTGCGGAAAGATGTCAAGTCCTGCAGGGCCCTTGTCTCTTGTGACAGAGTGTTCCACCAGGTTGGAGCTGCAGCCGAAAAAGCCCTGGCTCTAGTTGAGGCCAGCCCAACCTCTCTGTGGCCTGGGACCTTCAGGACGTTTTTATTTGAAGACAGTAAGTTCCTCTGTGGGACATACCAGGAGAGGTGGTCCCATAGGTACGAGGGTCCTAGGCCGTATAGGGCTTTAAAGGTTAAAACCAGCACCTTAAACCTGATCCTGTACTCCACCGGGAGCCAGTGCAGCTGGTATAGCACCGGGTGAATGTGATCTCGCAGCGAGGACCCCGTAAGGAGTCTCGCCGCGGCATTCTGCACCCGCTGGAGTTTCTGGGTCAGTCTCAAGGGCAGCCCCATGTAGAGCGAGTTACAATAATCCAGTCTGGAGGTGACCGTCACGTGGATCACAGTGGCTAGGTCAGGGTGAGAGAGGTAAGGAGCCAACTGCTTAGCTTGGCGGAGATGAAAAAATGCTGCCTTTGTTGTAGCTGCAATCTGCGCCTCCATGGAAAGGGAGGTGTCGAAGATTACACCCAAACTCTTAATGGACGGTGCTGGCACTAATTGCACCCCCACAAGAGATGGGAGTTGCCCCCCCAATCCCATATCGTCCCTTCCCAGCCAAAGGACCTCTGTCTTCGAAGGATTTAACTTCAACCGGCTCCCACGTAACCATCCAGCCACAGCTTCCAAACAATGACAGTCCCCTGCCCCACATTGGGAACTTAATGACAAATCATAGAATTGTAGAGTTGGGGAAAAAAACCCCCGGGGGTCATCTAGTCCAACCCCTGCAGTGCAGGAATCTCAGCTACAGCATTCATGGCAGATGGCCATCCAACCTCTGCTTAAAAACCTCCAAGGAAGGAGCGTGACAGCCATGTGACAGCCCTTGAGATATTTGAAGATGGCTATAGGTTCCCTCTTTAATTTAATAGCTATTTTCCCCAGTGGCACAATGGGTCAGTGCGCCTGGCTGTTAACCAGAAATTTGTTAGTTCGAGCCCACCCAAGGATGGCTGTGGGCAGGGCTTTGGGCTAAAAAACAGTGGTACCTCGGCTTAAGTACTTAATTCGTTCTGGAGGTCCGTTCTTAACCTGAAACTGTTCTTAACCTGAAGCGCCACTTTAGCTAATGGGGTCTCCTACTGCTGCCGCGCCACCAGAGCACAATTTCTGTTCTCATCCTGAAGCAAAGTTCTTAACCTGAGGTAGTATTTCTGGGTTAGCAGAGTCTGTAACCTGAAGCGTATGTAACCTGAGGTACCACTGTAGCCCTCAGGGTCCCTTCCGACTTTACTATTCTACGGTTCTATGGCTCTCATATCTTCTCTCAATCTCCTCTTTTCCAGGCTAGCTCCTTCAACCATTCCTCATAAGGCTTGGTTTCCTGATCCTTGATCATCTTGGTTTCTCTCTTTTGCATGCGTTCCAGCTGACGTACATCGTGCATAGTCAGGCCCTTGAACCAGGGATGGAGTTCATAGAAGACGAACCAGCCACCCCACAGGTCAGGGACCCTGAGGAGCAAGCAGGGGCCCCTGACTCAAATGCAGAGGTTTCCCTTGAGGGGCCGTCAGGGTTGGATCAGGCCAATGGCCCACCTAGCCCAGCATCCTGTTCTTACAGTGGCCAGCCAGAAGCCTGCAAGTAGAATTCGAACACAACCCCCAGCGGTTTCCAGCAACTGATGCTCAGAAGCATTGATGCTGCTGACTGCAGAGAGAGACTGTACACCTTGTGGCTAGTAGTGAGATCTCACATGAATATCCCTAGTTTTCCAGAGCTGGTGCACTGAATGCGACACACCAGTGGCGTAGCGTGGGGGGTGCAGGGGGGGCCGGCCGCACCAGGCGCAACATCTGAGGGTTAGGGAAATCCACGGGTTAGGGGGCGCAAATCCATGGGTTAGGGGGCGCAAATTACTTGCCTTGCCCCGGGTGCTAATAACCCACGCTACGCCACTGCGACACACCCAACATACAACAAGGAAGAGCTTTTTTGTGTGCCAAGAGGACTCAGCACAAAGAAGGCTTTGAGCTCCCTGCATTGCAAGGCCTGCTTGGTGAGTATATAGAAGATTCCCTCCCCAACTGCGAGTTGTGGGGCGGTGCCAAGGCTCTTGCGGCCTAGGACCCCACACCCACAGGACCGCCTCTCCTGGTATGCCCCGCAGAGGACCTTAAGGTCCACAAATAACAACACTTTGGATGTCCCGAGCCTCAAGGAGGTTAGATTGGTTTCAACTAGGGCCAGGGCCTTTCCAGCTCTGGCCCCGACGTGGCAGAACGCCCTATCGCAAGAGACTAGGGCTGTTCCGCCTGGCCTTTGGTTTGGACTCGGTCTGACCCTTATGTTTCCCTCCCCTTATGGTCTTGATTTATCAGCTACTTTGAAATGAGGCTGCATTTTAAATTGCATTTTAACCTGTATTTTAAATTGGTTGTTTTTCTCTCCCCCCTCTTTCCCCCCTTGTGAGAATAGAAAATAGAGTGTGTCGAATTCAGTAATTTGTACAGGGGGATGTGGGTGTGTGAATGCCACGTCGGCTAGGTAGAATAGGGAAGTAATAGGTAGAATAGGGAAGTAATGAGTAATTCCATAAAAGGGCAGAGTTAGAATAGAGAGTGTAGATGGACCCAGCGAGAGGATTAGCTTGCGGTTCCGTATTCCCGCGAGGGGAGCGGCCAGGCGATTCCGCGTAATTGTGTGAACGAGAGTTGCAAGAGACATATCTAATTTGAGGATGGGCAAAGGACAGAGTAAATGTAAAAGGGGGCCAAGGATTGAGGACAGGGATCCGATAGATCCAAATAGTCCCCTGGGACAAGTCCTATTAGAATGGGACGAAAAGGAGATTAAGCCCTATAGTCAAGGATTATTGAAGACAGTAATGATTAAATTATGTAGGGTAACCTGGCCAGAGTATCCCATAGGTCCAGAAGGGGAGTCCCGGTGGAGGCCAGATGGGGAAACAGATCCATATTGGATAAAACAGATGAAACTGTATCTAGTGAAGACCAAAAAGGAAAAAGAGAAACCTTATATAGAGGTTTGGTCCCGAGTAACATTTTTCGGACCAGATCCCCCGCCTTTTAAACAATTTCCCTTAAAAGAAAAAAAGGTGGAATCAGATGAGGAGGATCGGATTAGATGGGAGGAGATTAAGAAAACTTTAATAGCCAGCCCCGCTCTGGCTTTGCCAAATTTGCAATTACCCTTCCACTTATATGTAACAGTGGCTGCCCAGACGGCAGTAGGAGTTCTGGCTCAAAAGAGGGGAGGGCGATATCAGCCAGTGGCCTATCTAAGTTCTACCTTGGAACCAGTGGTCAGAGGGTGGCCAGCATGTATTCAAGCCGTGGCCGCTGCGGCAGAGCTCGTTTTAGAAAGTCGAAAATTGACTTTTGGAGGGGCTCTGATAGTGCACAGTCCTCACCAGATCGGCGCAGTAATGACAGGGGCCGCGCCCGCCTGGATGACAGACAGGCGTTTGGTACAATATGAAGGTATACTCAGGACAGGTTCTGATATAACTATTGGAACCGACAGAAATTTAAACCCAGCAGAGTTTCTGAGGGGCGAGCGACAGGAATGGGAACCTGGGGAACATGATTGTCTCAAAGACATAGAATTGATGGCCAAGGTCCGGGAAGATTTGAGGGAAGAGCCTCTGAATGAGGGTGAAAGATGGTTTGTAGATGGATCAAGCTATGTCAAGGAGGGGAGGAGAAGATCGGGGTATGCGATAGTGCAAGAAGATGGAGAAACCATAGAAAATGGGGCACTCCCCAGCACTTGGTCGGCCCAGAAAAGTGAGGTAATGGCATTGACTCGGGCATTGGAATTAGCCAGGGGGTTGGATGTGACGATTTGGACGGATTCAAGATATGCATGGGGAGTGGTACATACTTTTGGAAGGACATGGAAAGAGAGGGGATTTATAAAGGTAGATGGAAAGCAAATAGAACATGTAGCTTTGCTTGAACGATTATTGGAAGCTTTGATGGGGCCGCATAAGATCAGTATTGTACATATTCTGGCCCATACCAAAGGACATAGCCCAGAGCAACGAGGAAATGCATGGGCGGATCACCGAGCGCGGGAAGCAGCAGAGGGTGAAATAAAGACAGAGATAATTAGGCAATGCACCTTGCGAGTGCCTGTAGTAGAGAACCAGGACCTGGAACACCTGATATTTAGTCCAAAAGAGAAGGAATATATGGAAAAAGAGGGATGGAAGAAAAAGGGAAATAATTGGGAGACTCCTGAAGGACAGACAGTGCTCCCAAAATTGGTTATGTTAAATTTATTGGAGAAAGTACATGAAAGAAGCCATTTCGGTACAGAGGGGATGATAAATTTGATAAAACCATTATATTGGAGTAAGGATATGTGGCCAATGGCGCACGCCATCGCATGGAAATGCCTATTGTGTCAAAAAGTCAATAAGGCTCGGGCCAAGAAAGTAGAGAGAGGAGGAAGACCATTAGCGGTATGGCCATTTCAAAGAGTGCAGGTGGATTTTACCGAACTGCCGGAAAGAGGGGGGCAAAAATATTTGTTGGTTTTTAAAGATCATCTGACCGGGTGGGTTGAGGCTTTTCCTAGCAGGAGAGCAACGGCCCAAGTGGTCAGCAAAGCAATTTTAGAACACCTTCTCCCTCGCTACGGGATAATAGAAGCAATAGATTCTGATAGAGGGACACATTTTATACAAAAAGCCATGTAAGAGGTGATGAAAGCAATAGGAATTAAATGGGACCTTCATACACCGTGGCACCCTGAGAGCAGTGGGAAAGTGGAACGGGCAAATGGAGAGATAAAGAAACATCTAACTAAATTGTATTTGGAAAATGGGCTACCTTGGACGAAAAACCTCCCGCTGGCGTTGTTAAGAATGAGGGTGGCCCCACGAAAAGACACGGGTCTATCGCCTTTTGAAATGATGATGGGTCATCCCTACTTGGCGGTTGTAGGAACTCCTCAGGTGGAATTTAGGGATCAATTCATCAGAAAATATCTGCATACACTGTCCCAGTCTTTATTGTCTTTTCATAGGCAAGGCGTATTAGCACAGCGGCCCCCGCTATTGGAGCAACAGCACACTTTTCAGCCTGGAGATTTGGTCCTGATAAAAGCGTGGCGGACGGAGAAGCTCAGCCCGACTTGGGAAGGCCCATACCAGGTCCTGCTCACTACTGAATCAGCAGTACGGACCAGAGAGCATGGATGGACCCATTATCATCGGGTGAAAAGAGCTCCAACGGAGGATTGGGCGGTGACAACCAGTCCGGATAATCCGCTAAAAATAAGACTTACCAAATCAGGAACCAAGGATAAACAAGCATCACAAGAGTGATGTGTTTTTATTGTGATTGTAAATGTTTATTTGAATGCTGTTGCTGTAGTCATTGCGAGGGGTGTGTGCTATGTGTACATTGCACAGAAAAGTGTAATCTTATATGCATTGAGGAGATTATACTAGAGTTCTGTGAGGTAGAAGAGGGAGGACGGATAACGTGCCTATTAAAAGAAACCCCAACGGTGAAGCAAGCATTAGCCCGTCTAGATCCCGAATATGAAAATTAATTGGCAGATTCTGGGTATAATGATAGGATGCATAGTCATAGGGGGAGAATATAAGGACTCAGGTTCATGTACCGAGTGTATTAAAATCACGAGAACTGGGAGGAAAATTACACAAACATTGATGTATTATAATGTAGCCCCGGAATGCATCCAATATATAGAGCCTTGCATCCACAACCAGACACAAAATAATAGATGTAAAGTAAAGGGAAACAAAACGGAGTGTTATGAACCCCTGGCAGTAGGACCTATCACCTCTAGCATATATGTATATGGATATAAGGGAGGAACTGCCAGCAAAAGGACAGATAGAGAAAAAAATGTTTTCCATGGCTCAGACTCGACAGGGGTACATAGCACATAATACAACAAGAGGATGAAGGAGAAAATGTGGCCCATGAACTTTTATGTGAATTCGAGACAAGATACAAAAAGAGGGGGGATTGTGAGAATAGAAAATAGAGTGTGTCGAATTCAGTAATTTGTACAGGGGGATGTGGGTGTGTGAATGCCACGTCGGCTAGGTAGAATAGGGAAGTAATAGGTAGAATAGGGAAGTAATGAGTAATTCCATAAAAGGGCAGAGTTAGAATAGAGAGTGTAGACTGGCTATTGTATTAGTGCGGTGTCTAATGATGCTAGGTAGATTGTAAGCCAAGCCTCTAACGAGGGGCGGCAGCTATAGGGTATAAATGTTTGTGCTGGAGTATGCTCGGGGCTCTTCGCACCAATTCGGAGCGGAGGGCCCGCCTTTGCAAACGCGTACCAATAAAGAGGAAATCTAGATTCCTGACTTGGTGTCTCCTTGTCCAGTTGTTGAATCCACGTAAGTAATATATAACACCCCTCTTATGTTTTTACCGTGATTTTATTGGTGTTAGCTTTGGCTGGGGAGGGCGGGGTAGAAATAAATATTATTATTATTATTAATTATTATTATTATTATTAATGGTGCCATTCTGGTTTACATTAAGACCCACACTCAGGGAACAAATTTGCTATTGTTACATGGCATAAAATCAATCCATGCACTGTCTGAAGGCTGAAATGAGTGGGTGATTTTTGACCACTGGTGATCTTCAGCAGCTAGATAAATCTAGATAAAATTCTATCTTGCTGCTGCTCCTTCAAGCTGCATGTGATTTACGAAGCCGTATGCAACCCAGAGGCAGACTCCCCACTCCAGAACTCCACCTCCTCTATAGACCTGTCCAGTCGTCAATATCTGCCTGGGAGGTGCTCTGGACTGTAGGGAGTTGGGGATAAATTCTGTTCAGTTTGCATTCAAAGGTGAATCCCACACAATCTGTGCTTCCCAAAACAAGATGTGAACTGAGACACAGCTATCCTTTGAAATTCAGACTCCAAGTAATGTGTCCAAAAAAAAGTGCATATACTAGTATATCGAAAAAAATGCTTATAAAATGTATTATATTAGGCAAAATTTGAAAATGCATCTGTTGGTGAAAATAACCCACAAATATGCAGTACGTTCAGAAAAATGACTCGCAAAGATGTTTATATTCAGAGAAATTCACGTTAAAATGATGATGAATTTACATTAGGAAAATCTTAAAGGGTGTCCCATGGAGGAGGGAGTATGCTTGTTTCCTTCTGCTCTGGAGGGTAGGACTCGAACCCATGGCTTCAAGTTGCAAGAAAGGAGATTCCAACCAAACATTCGGAAAACCTTCTGACAGTAAGAGGTGTTCAGCAGTGGAACAGACTCCCACAAGAGGTGGTGGACTCTCATTCCTTGGAGGTTTTTAAACAGGTTGGGTGGCCATCTGTCATGGATGCTTCAGCTGAGATTCCAGCATTGCAGGGGGCTGGACTAGATGACCCTCGGGTCCCTTCCGACTCTAAGATTCTATGATAGATTTGACTATCCTTTTTGGGGCTGAGAAAAGCCTCCTTGGTGGTGGCACTCCAGTTGTGGAACTCCCTCAATGGCTGGCACCTGATCTTTAAAGTTTTTTTTTTTTTTTTAAGAATATTTATTAAGATTTTACAAAATCATAATTACAAAAATGCATAGTAAAACAAGAAAAAAGGAGAAGATTCTCAAACAAAAATACAAGGTACAAAAAACAAGAAAAATAGAAAAACAGAAAAAAGAAAGTTAAAAAACAAATCCATTTTTTATAACTTTAAATTCATTAGCTTATTTCTTTGACTTCCTCACACCTCCCCTTTTTGTATTCCCATTAAAATATTCAAATCAGCAAATCCTTACCCTCTTCCATTTATCTTAACTCTGAATCTTAACATATTGTAACTCTATAATTTCACCAAATTTTTAATTCATTTTTGCATGCTCTTTTTAACTTTGTTGCTAATGCCACTTATTTTCAGTCCAACATCATTTTAACATTCATTAATTTTACAGTTACAGATAGGTAGCCGTGTTGGTCTGCCATAGTCAAAACAAAATAAAAAAATTCCTTCCAGTAGCACCTTAAAGACCAACTAAGTTAGTTCTTGGTAAGAGCTTTCGTGTGCATGCACACTTCTTCAGAATTTTAGAAGTGTGCATGCACACGAAAGCTCATACCAAGAACTAACTTAGTTGGTCTTTAAGGTGCTACTGGAAGGAATTTTTTTATTTTGTTTTGATTAATTTTACAGTGTTTCTGCAAGTAATCTTTAAATTTCTTCCAATCTTCTTCCACCAACTCTTCTCCCAGGTCTCGGATTCTGATCTTTAAAGTTTTAGGCACCGGCTGAAGACAGCGTCTCTTGCCCAGCATGCCAGTATGGATGTTGTCGGTTTCACTGTTGGTGACTTGGCTGCCTTTCTTCCAGCAACTTTATTGTGGGTTTACAGCTTTTTAAATTATAACCCGCTTTGAAATTGCTGTGCTGTGAAGTGAAGGCAAGAAATATTTTAAATAAAATATGCCCCTAAGTGCCGGTAATCGGACTATGATTTTTTACCTGCTACTCTAGCTCTAAGAGGGGTTTGCAATGCCTCCTTCCACCAGGGGTCAAAGGAGAAAGGAAAGGAGGGCAAGAAATCAGTTGCATCATTGCAAAATTCCTGCCCGCATCAACATCCACAGAACAAACTCCAGTGATGCCGAGCAGCAAATTTCTTTCTTTCCAAAAGGAAAAATCTGTATTTGCACAGAAAGCTTAGCACGATTCACAGGTGAGATCGCTAGCAGCTGAGCGGTCTTATCTCAGCATGCCCTGAATTAATGATGGCTCTGCCATCTGGGAGAACTTAACCCTGTCTAGCAAGAGTTCGGCTGGTTTAATTGGACATGTTCGGCAAAGGCAGCCCGGGAGAAACACCTCTCTCTGCACACACTCACACAGAGACTGTTTGCATTTGAAAGCGGGAAGAGTCTGATCAGAGGCAATGTAGAGATCAAAACTGAGTCTATCCTGAATTTTTCTTCCCAAGGAAAAGACTCTGTAAGCTATAAGAACAGAAGATCTTCCGTGGAGATACGAAAAGCAAACTGTGATCTGGGAGGGAACCTCTGCCTTACTCGAGAACAGCACCTCATCTTTCTACGGCTACGGCTTTCTACGGCTTTCTACGGCTGCAAAAGTAAAAAAAGGATGGCAAGAAAGACCTGACAGTGGTGCTTGAATTGTGCGGCTGCTGCTAATATTTCTGGGTTGCCCCAGCCACTCTGGGCAGCTTCCAACAATTTAGAAAACCGCAGTAAAACTTCAGTGACTTTGACACATGGGCACGGTGGAATCCACAACACACAGGTGGATGTAGAGAGGCTTTCCAAAGTGATCCAGCTAGATCTCTTGGCCAGGGTTGGCCCAAGACATTTTTCTCCCTTAAGTCAGATCCACAGATGTTCCCATCCCTCACAGCCTCTCCACAGTCAGGGTGCATATAACACCCAAAGCTAGTTGAGTTTATTTTGTCACCTGTGGCAGAGAATCCCTCATGGGCCTTTCTGTCTCCCCGGCAGTAAAAACACAATAAAAAATAAATTGAATAGCTAACAATTTGCTGCCCTGTCGTGACACGTCAAAACATTTTCCTGAGGCGACAGCCTCGCTCTGTCTAATGCTACGGCCAGCCCTGCCACTCAAGACAATTGCACTCGGTCTGAGGCAAAACGGTTTGGCTTAAGGAGTCAGAATAACCTCTACAGTATTTTCCCTCAGAGGTTTCTCAAGACCCGCCAACCCCTTGATTGCTCATGGTCCAAATGCACCCAGCATCTAGGGGTGGAGAGGCAAATAACTGACCAAGAGCATCATTTTAAAACTTTTTTTTAAAAAAAGCTTGCACAGAGTCGCATTAAATGAAACTTTAGTTTTCCCCCAAGGCCCAGTGCTTCGGTCAGAGTAGTAAGTTGTCAGAATGAATATTCCCCTAGGAGCCATTCGAACTGTTTGCAGGGGCCTATTTAGGTTCTGCCCTCATCTGTTCCCCTATTTATCACTTTGGTTTGCTGCTAAGAAAACGTCTAGAGAAAGAATAGGTTTTGCCTAAAACAGGCAGCAGCCAAGAATGAAGGCAAAAAATAAAGAGAGGTTGGAACAGGTCTCAAACCAGCCAAATTTAGAGCAGGGCTCTCTGACTATTGCTGGACTTGAACTCCCATCAGCCCCAGGTAACAGGGCCAATGTTCAAGGATGATGGGAGTTGTAGTCCAGGAACTTCTGGCATTCTACAGGTTCCTCAGCCCTATAGATTGCAGGGGGAATACTCTTCCCATATTGCAACCAGGGATTTCCCTTTTATCTTTAAATCTACTACTTACTTGTATGGACACCCCCCCCCAAAAAAAAATCCTGTTTGCTACTGACAGTGGAGGGAGCAGGTTAAAAGTTTTTTTGGGGTGGTGGTGCAGAAAACTGCTAACACATTTGCAAAGCTAAGCAGGGTCTGGCCTGGTTTCAGATTGGATGGGAGACCGCGTGTTGAGATTGCTGCATTGCAGGGGGTTGGACTAGATGAACCTCGGGGTCCCTTCCGGCCCTACGATTCTAAGACATGGGAAATCTTGAGTCCTGATTTAAAGGCGCAAGCCAAATATTTGGGTTGAAACCTGGACACCCTCAAGAATTCTAAAATGAAGCGATGACTCATTATATCTGGGCACCTTTACTTACTGTCTTAAAAAAAAAAAGACCTAACTTTTAAGTGTCTGTCACAGTCACACACCCCATTGCTCAGAGAGCCGTCTAGCCACCTGCTCTGATGTGAGCAAATAATTGTTTAATTATACTTTTATATCCCCTGGGCCTCAGGTGTCAGGTTTTCTTAATGTGGCCTGTTGCCAAACATACATCAGCCTTCCGTGACAGGCGCACGTGATCGGCGGGCGGAGAGGAAATTAAATGGAAACAACCTGATCTGGGGTTGACAGGCCGGCCTTTTCTATATTGATTCTGTCCAATCCCAGGCCTGCTTGAGAGGCTGGAGGTGTTTTTAATTACCAGCGAGCCAAGTCTAGGTCTGCCTTCGAGCAACGCTTTAACCTAAGGAAGAAAGGAATTGGAGGAGGCTGCAGAAATTTCTAAAGAGTTCTGATCTGAAAGTCACGTTGAGGTTGATCCCTTTTGCTCAGCCAAGGCTCCTAGCACAGATCTCTGATCCCAGCAGTGTAAGAGCTTTGTTCCATGCCTAGAAAGCATTAGCAAAATTCCAGGGGGTCCTGAGGCTTATTCAAGGTCCACCTTTGCTTTTCTGAATGAGGCATAGCAGAGACTGTGGTGTCTTTAAGACAGGCATAGGCAAACTCTGGGTCTCCAGATGTTCAGGACTACAATTCCCATCATCCCTAGCTAACAGGACCAGTGGTCAGGGATGCTGGGAATTATAGTCACAAACCTCTGGAGGGCTGGAGTTTGTCTATGCCTGCTTTAAGATACAGTGGTACCTCGGCTTACATACGCTTCATGTTACATATGCTTCAGGTTACAGACTCCGCTAACCCAGAAATAATACCACGGGTTAAGAACTTTGCTTCAGGATGAGAACAGAAATCAAGCTCCGGCGGCGCGGCGGCAGCAGGAGGCTCCTTTAGCTAAAGTGGTGCTTCAGGTTAAGAACAGTTTCAGGTTAAGAACAGACCTCCGGAACGAATTAAGTACTTAACCCGAGGTACCACTGTATAGGGTTACTCATACCTATATGCAAAGGGACACGGGTGGCGCTGTGGGTTAAACCTCAGAGCCTAGCACTTGCCGATCAGAAGGTCGGCGGTTCGAATCCCTGTGACAGGGTGAGCTCTCGTTGCTCAGTCCCTGCTCCTGCCAACCTAGCAGTTCGAAAGCACGTCAAAGTGCAAGTAGATAAATAGGTACCGCTCCAGCAGGAAGGCAGATGGTGTTTCCGTGCGCTGCTCTGGTTCGCCAGAAGCAGCTTAGTCATGCTGGCCACACGACCCGGAAGCTGGAAGCTGGCTCCCTTGGCCAATAAAGCGAGATGAGCGCCGCAATCCCAGAGTTGGCCACGACTGGACCTAATGGTCAGGGATCCCTTTACCTTTACCTTTATACCTATATGCAACCTGAGCCTACGATTGAAGGGGTTCACAGCATTAACACCCCAAAGGGGTCTTGTGTTTCCCATAGCCGCAGCCGTGGATTCAAAGAGAAACCAAACATTGCTCTGAGTCTCTGTCCAGCTTGCTGCTTTCCCCCTTTTAGCTCACATCAAGGCAAACGCTCTGCTCTCGACTCTTGCTGCGTCCTTCCAGCTAGCTGCAGTTGAGGGGCCCCAACCCATTTACCAAGGGGCTCTCTCACAGAGCCCCTTCCTTAACAGTTGCTGGATATAGGGATTGGTAGGGTCTTCGCAGAAAGCCTAACACCCCAAACTCATAACAATGCATTTAGAGTGTTGAATAGTGGAAGAGATGGACGAAGGGCACAGCTCTGTTGGAGTTCCAGCTCTTTATTGCAGCAGTTAGAACTGCTCCTGGAATCAGACTGACTGCAGCCTAAGGTAAAGGTAAAGGTACCCCTGCCCGTATGGGCCAGTCTTGACAGACTCGGGGGTTGTGCGCCCATCTCACTTAAGAGGCCAGGGGCCAGCGCTGTCCGGAGACACTTCCGGGTCACGTGGCCAGCGTGACATCGCTGCTCTGGCGAGCCAGAGCCGCACACGGAAACGCCGTTTACCTTCCCGCTGGTAAGCGGTCCCTATTTATCTACTTGCACCCGGAGGTGCTTTCGAACTGCTAGGTTGGCAGGCGCTGGGACCGAGCAGCGGGAGCGCACCCCGCCGCAGGGATTCGAACCGCCGACCTTTCGATCGGCAAGTCCTAGGCGTTGAGGCTTTAACCCACAGCGCCACCTGCGTCCCCTGACTGCAGCCTAGCTGGCTGCTTTATATAATACTAAGTAACTTGAAATAGCATCAACTCACAACTAGCTATCCAAAAAGGAGTCACAGTTTTCAATCCTTCATTTACATACCGGTGGCCCTGAGTGAGAACTGCAACTTAATCTTAATACATAACAAAGAGCACATCTGTATGGCTCTCAGTTTGAACAAGAGCAATGGTTATATATGCACCACTGGCCAGATGGTCCCCTTTCCTTTAGGATGGACCAGAGAAGGCTCAGAAAAGAGATGGATAATGACATTATACCAAGGAGGATTGCACGGGGGGGGGGGGGGAGTTATCACCATGGTTCTCTGCTCTACAGAGCAAGGACATCAGGATTGCACCTGAGGTCTCCACAGTGAATGGTGCAGTGGGACCTTGGGTTGAGAACTTAATTCGTTCCAGAGGTCCGTTCTTAACCTGAAACTGTTTTTCACCTGAAACACCACTTTAGCTAATGGGGCCTCCTGCTGCCACTGCGCCGCCACTGCATGATTTCTGTTCTCATCCTGAAGCAAAGTTCTTAACCCGAGGTACAATTTCTGGGTTAGCAGAGTCTGTAACCTGAAGTGTCTGTAACCTGAAGCATCTGTAACCCGAGGTACCACTGTACTTCCAGTATCTGCCTCTAAAGGCAGGGGAGGAATATACCAGAGATCTGGAAGAACTGAGTCACTGCGGCAAAATCCTAAAGGTGACCATTTTGCCTTAAGAGCAGAACTATGCTGGTATTGTAAACTTTTTATACATGTTAATAAGGCGGACGCGATGCACTGTAAACTTTGCACACGCCTTCTTTGTGGGCGGGTAGATGCGGGACTTTTGCGCTCAGAGAAAGGATAAATTGCTTGTGATTTCCTGAACCAGGAGTGTCTGCATTAGTCACCCATCTTGCAATGTTGTTTTCCTTTCAATAAACTTCTGCTCCTTCACCAATTTGACCAGAACTTATTTAAAAGGATCCTGGGACTTTAAGTCTTAGGAACCAGTGTTTTTATCTCTTACACATTCATGCCCCTATTCCCTCCCTAGAGTTACAGTTCTCAGAGTACCCTGTAAAGTGGGATTTATTGTTAAACCACTTTAGAAATTGTAGCTGTGAGAGGAATTGGGGGTCTCCTAACAGCTCCCCGCACCTTTAACAAACTGCACTTCCCAGAATTCTTCAGGGGAAGCTGTTTAAAGTGGTATAATACTGCTCTATAAATGTCTAGCGCCTTTGATCTAATCCAGCAACCCAACATTTTTCTTAATCAAACCCTGCTTGCTACACTGAATCAGAGAGGGGAAAGGGCGAAGAGGACAGTGGACAACTGAGGCAGGAAAAGCAGGGACCGGATGCTCTCAAAGGATTAAGCGGTAAAGAATCTGACAACTTGATTTTGTTTCCAAGCTAGGAATTTGGAGCATGTGGCTTAAATTGATGTTTCAGAAAGGTGTGGATAATTCATAAAGCTTAGCTTATTAAATATACGAATGGCACTATTGTATATAAAAGATGAATTGTTATTGTTTGGTTGAAACCAATGTTGTTTAGTCATTTAGTCGTGTCCAACCCCCTGGACCAGAGCACGCCAGGCACTCCTGTCTTCCACTGCCTCCCACAGTTTGGTCAAACTCATGCTGGTAGCTTCAAGAACACTGTCCAACCATCTCGTCCTCTGTCGTCCCCTTCTCCTTGTGCTCTCCATCTTTCCCAACATCAGGGTCTTCTCCAGGGAGTCTTCTCTTCTCATGAGGTGGCCAAAGTACTGGAGCCTCAGCTTCAGTGAGCACCCAGGGCTGATTTCTTTCAGAATGGATAGGTTTGATCTTCTTGCAGTCCATGGGACTCTCAAGAGTCTCCTCCAGCACCAGAATTCAAAAGCATCAATTCTTTGGCGATCAGCCTTCTTGATGGTCCAGCTCTCACTTCCATACATCACTACTGGGAAAACCATAGCTTTAACTAGACGGACCTTTGTCTGCACGGTGATGTCTCTTCTTTTTAAGATGCTGTCTAGGTTTGTCATTGCTTTTCTCTCAAGAAGCAGGTGTCTTTTAATTTTGTGACTGCTGAAACCAATGTAGCATTAGATAAATTCTTCCATCAACACAAGGATTTATGCTTGCACAAACTGTTCTGGGCTTTCCCCCACTTCTCCTGAGCAGATTTGGGGAGAGCATGTGGGAAGCAGAGCAGGGCAAGTCTGAGTCCTTGCATTAATGGAATGAGCGCATTGGATGCTGTGTATTGTTTAGATTCTCCTGCATTGTACCGCAAGGCAGGAAAAGGCTTTTCTAGCAATCCCTAATCCCACCAGCAGAACTAAGGTTACCGTGTTCAGATATGGGCCTTGAATACTCAGTCGCTGATTTAACAACACTCCTGGGGCTGTTTGCATGTACAACTACCACACCAATTATTAGAATTGGGCTGGCAATTACTGAACAGCATGAATGCATGTTTCCCCCCAAATGTTTGCAGTCCTGGTGTGCTGGTGGGCGGGCCAGTGCGCTCCCACCTGGGCATAATGTGCTGCCTTTGTGCCCCATTATGAGGCTTCCTCAGGAGGGACAGTTTCATCTTAACTGTAACCAGAGAGGCAGCAAATGGGCTCTTTCAGGAATCATGTAATTAAGCTCCAAGGAAACAATTAGGGTGAATGTGCCGATTAGCAGCTAATTGCGCCCGTAGACCATTAGCAGGTGCCAGATCTGCCTTGAGGGGGACCCAAATCTCCCTCTGGAGAAGCGGGATGGAGATTACAGCTCAGGATAAATGCTTCATGTTGTGTGTGTGTATGTGTGGGGGAGAGATCTGCCTTTTTGACAGTAATGTGTCAACCTTGCATTGAACTAAATCATCGTAAGGTTGACACCTTACTGTGTCAATATGCAAAAAGCCGGAGAAAAACACATGTCAACATTTTGCATGCCCAGATAGGCTTCCCTAAACAAAAAAGCTTTTAGCCGAAAAGAGTACAGTGAAGGCGTCTGCCTGCTGTCAACAGGCAAGGAGTTCCACAGTGCGGGTGCTGTTGCTGCGCTAGAAATGTGGAACGAGTTCTATTATTTATGCTATTATTTACTAAATTTCTATACTGCACTTCAGCTGAGGAGCACAGGGCAGTTTACAATAGAAAATAGCAATAATACATACCCTTGTAACAGGTAATAACAATACTCCCCCCCCCCCAGTTTAAAAAGTCATCAATTGTTTAATTAGCCAAAATCCAGGGAGAAGAGGAATGTTTTTGCCTGGCGCCTGAAGATGTGCAGCTTGCAACAGTGCCATTTCTGCACATCATTGTACGTTAGATGGGTTGTTATAAGGAAGAGGAAGAAAGTGTGCCCTGGACTGCAGTCTCTCGGGACTTTTTATCTCCATCCTTAAACAAACCCAAAGCCTTTGTCAAAGCTGGTCAACATATTGCTGCCTGGGCTGTTGCCTTCCCAGAAAACTCAATTGCCAAAGATAAACAGAAGCGGGATTAAAAAGAAACCCTAACTCCAGAGGCTTTATTTAACCAAGAAAACCGAAACCTCTTTTAGCAAACGCTTGGAGTTTTACGGTGTGTTTAGGATCCAGTCCAGAGACCCAGATCTTTCCCATGCACTGGGAGATTGAGCCTTTTAAAAAAACACACATAGTATTATCTGCTCTGTCAGCCATCCTTTCGCCTCTTCACTTGCTTTTCTGCAAATCGAAAACTTTCTTAAACGACCGTCGATGTGAGTTAAACGGTGCTTCAAGAACATATTGACCACCTGCGTCTTCATAAAGATTAAATTGATGTGGTCCACAGGCTGGGCATATCGAGAACGGCTGTGGGGTGTTTGTGTGCCGTGCATGGAAATGTGAGATGCCAGGAACTCAGAGGTTGGAGACTTAATAATAATAATAATAATAAATTTTATTTGTATCCTGCTTTCCCCAGCCAAAGCCAGGCTCAGAGCAGCTAACATCATATAAATAAGACAATATGCATAATACAATATACAATATGCAAATAAAATAACATTCAACATTCATTAAAATAATATAGAATAATATTAAATATCAACATTTCAAAATTAAACAGAAATCCACTCAACAATTACAATAAGTAATTTCTAAACTCCAATCAATAAAACAACAGCAAACCACAGTGCGCAACATAATACAATACAAAATAAGAAGCAGAGACTGGATGGTGGGGCAAGGCAGGTGGAAGGAGGCCTTGCCCGATGGAGTCTCCCCCCTCACAGTTCTTCTTAAGAGAAATAAGAGAAAGGCTGGCACTCTTTACTAAGCTTGTGCCCTCTAAGGGGTTGGGACTACAACTCCCAACAGCCCCAGTCCAAAACAAGTGATGGGCACCAGGTTGGTGAAGATGGTGCTGTAGGGGTGGGCATTAATAATACATTCTCCAATCAGGGCTGCCCATCTCTTCCTTCTTGACCCCCTGACTTACAGATCAGATTGACTGACAGGTTGTTGTTGTTGTTGTTTAGTCGTTTAGTTGTGTCCGACTCTTCATGACCCCACGGACCAGAGCACACCAGGCACTCCTGTCTTCCACTGCCTTCCGCAGTTTGGTCAAACTCATGCTGGTAGCTTCGAGAACACTGTCCAACCATCTCGTCCTCTGTCTTCCCCTTCTTCTTGTGCCCTCCATCTTTCCCAACATCAGGGTCTTTTCCAGGGAGTCTTCTCTTCTCATGAGGTGGCCAATGTACTGGAGCCTCAGCTTCAGGATCTGTCCTTCCAGGGAGCCCTCAGGGCTGATTTCCTTCAGAATGGAGAGGTTTGATCTTCTTGCAGTCCATGGGACTCTCAGGAGTCTCAAATCTGTCAATTTGCTGCCCTTTCTTAATTTCCCAAGTTTTAATTTTAGATCTCCACATTTCCAAGTCTGCTTAAAAAAAAAAGTCCTCATGAATATTCATCAGTGATTTGGTATGAATTTAGCTCTTATTTTAATTATTATGCATTTTGTGTTTTTTATATTGTAATTTTATGTTGTGAACCGCCCTGAGATCTACAGATAAAGGGTGGTAGACAAATGTTGTTGTTGTTGTTGTTGTTGTTGTTGTTGTTGTTGTTGTTGTTGTTAATATAATGCCATTTTGTATGTTATCTTCACTAACACATGCATTTCCCCCATATATGCATAATATAGTTTAGCCTAATATAATGCATTTTTGCATGCCAATTTTGACAAATATATGCATTTGTATGCACACTTTACCCTAGTATATATGGACTTTTGCACATGTTGCCTAGCTGGAGAACTGTGCTGCAAAAATTCAGAGAAGTGCAGATGTTGAAGGACGGCTGTTTCAGTTTGTGTATCATTTCAGAAATCATGAAATAGGTGGGTTCACCTTTAAATGCACACTGAATTGGATTCCGCTCCCACCCCCCAAAAAAATCCCAAAATGGAGCTGGGCAACTGGTAATATTCTCTGTTCAGGTCCACCACTCCACCCCCTGCCTCTCCTGTAAAAATATTTTTTTATTATTATTTGTAACACCCAACATGCACTTTGCTAGTACCACAGCAAAAGGCTTAGTCTTGCACTGTTCCAGGTGTTCCTGCATTTTTCTGTTTTAATCACAGGCTTCACTGGATTATAGTAAAAGCATTGCTGCTGGGCTCACTCTGTGGAGTATTTGGGTTTAAGCCAAATGGTAGAGTTGTTGTCTTTTTAAGGTAGCAGCTCTCAAATAATTAGTATGCTGACTCTCTCAGATCTCCTGCATATGGTGTCCAAATGTTATGTAGAAGGAAAGGCTAGGCAAAATTATCTTTACAGCAAAATTGTAGAATAAGTTAGGCTGGAAGGTGCTCAGATGTGGGAGCATGAAAAGCTGCCAATAATAATAATAATAATAATAATAATAATAATAATAATAAATTTTATTTGTATCCCGCCCTCCCCGGCCAAAGCCGGGCTCAGAGCGACTAACATCATATAAATCAGACAATATGCATAATACAATATACACTATGCAAATAAAATAACACTCAACATTCATTAAAATAATATAGAATATTAAATGTGGCAAGTCAAAATGGAGGATTTTGCAACACTGAACAAGATATCTTTGATTTTATGGCTAAAGCAAGAAGAAAAAACGTTTTAAAGGATTTGAAGAAGAATGAGCTTTTTTTAAAAAAAAAGGAATGAAAAATAATGGGAGATAATTTATAATGTTAACCATTTTCGGGGTCTCTAAGAATTGTAATTAAGAAAATTAGCAAAAAAAAATAAAAAATCATTCTGTCCAATGACAGTTCTCAATGATGAGTTGGATCCTTGCTCCATCTAGCTCTGTAAACCTTTTCCGCAGGGGGCCGGTCCACTGTCCCTCAGACCTTGTGGGGGTTGGACAATATGTTGCCATGATTATGACCGGCATTTTTGGCAAAAACCCTTATTGGGACTAACCCAAACAATGCCCAAATGTGATTTTTTTTGGAGGGGGTGTTCCCTCATATACCCACGCTGCTTCCTTTGCGTTTTACATGTTGACAGTTATTTCTCTCGTAAGGCGGGATGGCGGCCTGAGATAAGTGCGCCATTCCTGTCTTGTTGTTTAGTCGTGTCCGACTCTTTGTGACCCCCTGGACCAGAGCACGCCAGGCACTCCTGTCTTCCACTGCCTCCCGCAGTTTGGTCAAACTTATGCTGGTAGCTTCGAGAACACTGTCCAACCATCTCATCCTCTGTCGCCCCCTTCTCCTTGTGCCCTCCATCTTTCCCAACATCAGGGTCTTTTCCAGGGAGTCTTCTCTTCTCATGAGAAGACTCTTCTCCAATGTACTGGAGCCTCAGCTTCACGATCTGTCCTTCCAGGGCTGATTTCCTTCAGAATGGATAGGTTTGATCTTCTTGCAGTCCATGGGACTCTCAAGAGTCTCCTCCAACACCATAATTCAAAAGCATCGCGGCCTCCTCAGCAGAGCGCAGAACTGCTTTGGAGTGCAGCCGCCCAGGCACTCCCTGCTTCCTCTGGTGGGGAGCACGGCCACCACAGACACCTCCCGAGGCGCCTCTGAGCCCCTGTCATTGCAACTGCCCTTCCTGGGGGTAATCGTCAGGAGCTCCATGGTGGAAATCCGAACTGTGGCTCCTTTTCCCTCTTCCCCACCCCGGAAGAAAAGATTGTTGCGCCCACGATGGATGGAGAAGGGGCTTCTCTCGAGCAGCCGCCAGCCTCACTCAGCCTGGCTGAGTCACAAAAACCATCGTGCGCGTGCGCTCTGCCGGCTGCCTGGATTCTCAGACTGTCTGCGGGCCGGATCTTGAAAGCAGTTGGGCCTGATCCGTCCCGCGGCCCTTAGTTTGCCGACCCAGGGTCTACACTGACTGGCAGGCCGTGGTTCTTTGGGTTTCAGCAAAGGTCTTTCACTGGAGATGCCCAGAATTAGACTTGGAATCTTGTCCACACAGACAGATCTTGTCCTGCTGAGCTGGGGGGGGGAGTGGTGGGCAGTTGCATATTTCTTTTGTAGAGGACATTAAATGAGCGTGTCGGGGAAATACTGGGCTCTGCTCATTCAAGAAAAGCACAGAATCATATCTCCAGGTGGGTAGCTCAGTTGGTTAGAGCGTGGTGCTGATAACGGCAAGGTTGCAGGTTCGATCCCTGCATGGGGCATCTGCACGTTCCTGCAATGCGGGGGGTTGGACTGGATGATGCTCAGGGTCCCCACAATTCTATGATATCGTTTGAGCCATCTAGTGCAAAACTCGCTCCACAAGTGGGGGACCCTTTTCAACGTCTTCAGGTAGGGATAGGAGAGATTGCATGCTTGAAACCCCCGAAGAGCTGCTGCCAGTCAGTGCAGGCAGCACTGAACTAGATAGACCAATGGTCTTAGCTGGCATAAGGCAGCTTCCTAGGTTTCCAGTTCATAGAATCGTAGAATTGTAGAGTTGGAAGGGATTCTGAGGATCGAGTCCAACCTCCTGCAGTGCAGGAATATGCAGCGGTCCCATATGGGGATCGAACCTGCAACTTTGGCGTTATCAGCACCAGGAAAGGATTGTTTTCTCAGTTGCAGAGCACCTGCCTTGCGTGCAGAAGATCCCAGGTTCAATATCCCAGGCGGAACTGGGAGAGACTCCCTGCCTGAAATCTTGGAGAGCAGCTGCCAGTCAGTGTTGATGACACTGGGCTGGATGGACCAATGGTCTGACTCAGAATAAGCCAGCTTGCTCAGCCTGTGCAAATGATAGCTCCCGGAGGAGGAAAGAATGGCTAGCTCAAAGCTGATTAAGTTTGGAGTGTGGGAATGCCCTCCCTTTGTGCTTTGCAGAGCTTATGCAAATGTACACATACATAAAAATCTAATTACTTGAAGAGCAGAGAGGGCAGAACAGAGCCGCAAAAGGGATCTCTCTCCCCCATGGCCAAACTGCTTTTGGCAGGTAAGGAAACTCTGGAAGTGGTGAGGGTCAAAAGGCAGGTGTGGAATTTACAGGTCACTGACAGGTGTCAAAGGGGAGAGCAGGTATCGCCCACATCAGAGATTGGAATCCAGCTGTTTTGCATCAGGAGAAGATGAAGCCACAACTGCGGACACTGAAGGGCAGAAACTGACAGGAGGAAGGGTGTGTGTGTGTGTGTGTGTGTGTGAGAGAGAGAGAGAGAGAGAGAGAGAGAGAGAGAGAGAGAGAACGAACCAGGTTGAAGCAAGATCACAAGTTCCTTCCTTATGTGGCACTTTGAAGGCCACCAAATTTCTTGGGAGAAAAGAAGAAGAAGAAGAGTTTGGATTTGATATCCCACTTTATCACTACCCGAAGGAGTCTTAAAGAGGCTAACATTCTCCTTTCCCTTCCTCCCCCACAACAAACACTCTGTGAGGTGAGTGGGGCTGAGAGACTTCAGAGAAGTGTGACTGGCCCAAGGTCACCCAGCAGCCACATGTGGAGAAGTGGAGACTTGAACCTGGTTCCCCAGATTATGAGTCTACCGCTCTTAACCACTACACCACACCGGCAATGACAAACCTAGACAGCATCTTAAAAAGCAGAGACATTACCTTGCCAACAAAGATCCGTATAGTTAAAGCTATGGTTTTCCCAGTAGTGATGTATGGAAGTGAGAGCTGGACCATCAAGAAGGCTGATCGCCGAAGAATGGATGCTTTGAATTATGGTGCTGCAGGAGACTCTTGAGAGTCCCATGGACTGCAAGAAGAACAAACCTATCCATTCTGAAGGAAATCAGCCCTGAGTGCTCACTGGAAGGACAGATCCTGAAGCTGAGGCTCCAGTACATTGGCCACCTCATGAGAAGAGAAGACTCCCTGGAAAAGACCCTGATGTTGGGAAAGATGGAGGGCACAAGAAGAAGGAGAAGACAGAGGACGAGATGGTTGGACAGTGTTCTCGAAGCTACCAGCCTGAGTTTGACCAAACTGCGGGAGGCAGTGGAAGACAGGAGTGCCCGGCGTGCTCTGGTCCATGGGGTCACCAAGAGTTGGACACGACTAAACAACAAATTTGTTACAGCATAAGCTTTTGTGGACTACTACATCAGATGAATGAAGTGTTATCCTGACTTACAGGGGTAGGTGTGTGGGTACTCACACACAAAAATTTTGGAGAGGGGGTTGTAAACATTGAGGTCAGAGGGAAATGGTGCTTGCTGTGTCATTCCAGCTTGTCTGAAGTGTTGCTGCAAATAGAGAGAGATGGGGAAGAGTAATTCCTGGATGTCAAGATCCAAGTTTCGGGCAAGTACCCTTTGGTGACTGAACCCTAGCACAAAACATGTCACAAAACATGAAGCAAAGTAAAGTGTGGAGATATAGGCTGTTAGGCTGTTGCCTTTCCAAGTGAGATCCAAAATCCCCCTCTTTCCCCAGCGCAGGAAAAGACCACATGTCTGGTAAGTTAAAAACTGGTTTACTTACGAACTCTTCAAAAGTCATGTTCATGTGCTTTCCAATAAATCAGTCAGAAAAGTTGCACCGGTTGTAATGCTTAGCTTAGTTACGAAGCAGTAAAAGAACCACCTCCCAAGGGAGACCGTTCCACTGCCAAACAGCTCTTACTGTCAGAAAGTTCTTCCTGATGTTTAGTTGGAATCTCCTTCCTTGTAACTTGAGGTCCATTGGTTTGAATCCCACCCTCTGGAGCAGCAGAAAACAAGATTCAATATGGCTATCATATCTCCTCTCACAGTCTTCTCTTCTCCAGGCTAAACATACCTAGCTCCTTCAAGTGTTCCTCATATGGCTTGGTTTCCAGACCCTTGATCATCTTGGTCACCCTCCTCTGCACATGTTCCAGCTTGTCAATATCCTTCTTAAATTGTGGTGCCTAGAACTAAACCCAGTATTCTAGGTGTGGTCTGACCAAGGGAGAATAGAGTCCCTTTGGCCTTGCCACAGAGACGGATTTAGTGAAGCAGGACTGGTTCACCTGCACTGGGCTCCGAGCTGAGAAGATGCACCCGCACAAGGACTTAGAATGGAAGGGCAACAGGCGGGGGGCATCAAATTTTGGGGCTGCCCAGAGCACTGCTTAAATTTGAAAGCCCAAAGTCTGCCACTGCTTACCCTAACAGATATTTGGGCAGATCAGCTCCTGCCAACTTAGCAGTTTGAAAGCATGTCAAAGTGCAAGTAGATAAATAGGTACCACTCCGGTGGGAAGGTAAATGGCGTTTCCGTGTGCTGCTCTGGTCTCGCCAGAAGCGGCTTAGTCATGCTGGCCACATGACCCAGAAAAACGGTCTGCGGACAAATGCCGGCTCCCTCGGCCTGTAAAGCGAGATGAGCGCCACAACCCCAGAGTCGTTCACAACTGGACTTAACAGTCAGGGGTCCTTTACTTTACCTTTAAGATACAAACAGACCCCTCACAGGCTCTCTCCAGAGAGTCCTCCTGGATCTCAGAGAGGCAGATAACGTATGTGCCATCGCACGATAATACAAACCCCAAGATCTGTGAGCAAGCTCCCAGCACGAGTGTTCAGAAAAGGCCACAAAGGAACAGAAGTGCTTCCTGCCAAATAAAATTATTGCCTGGCTAAGCTGGGAATAAAGTCACTTTGTCACAGTGTGCGGGCTGGGTCTGTTTGGCAGGCGATCAGAAGGGATGATTGTTTTCCATCTCAGGGGAAGGTTATATTGAAACATCCTTCACAGTGCATTGAAGCAGTTACCTGACCCCAGATGCGCAGAGGCAGCCGGGACTGAGAGGGAGAGGGGAAAGTTGTGTCACGTTATTAAAACTTCAGCTGGATCACGCTGCTGCCGGAGGAGCCGCAGGACTGGAAAGAGCATGGAATGTCAAAAATTCCTCCCCGCTCTCAAATCCTAGCTCAGCACATCCTGCTGACGTGAGGTGAGAGAGTCTTGGGTGTGTTTGTGGTTAGTAGGGACTGTCCTACTTCAGATCAGAGGTGTAGAATCAGCACAAATACACCCAACTTCAGGGATTTCAATATCTGTAGAATCACAGAACTGTAGAGTTGGAAGGGACCCTGAGGGTCATCTGGTCCAACCCCCTGCAAGGCAGGAATATTTTGTCCAGTGGGACTCGAACCCCAAACCCTGAAATCAAGAGTCTCATGCTGTACTGACTGAGCTATCCCAGTAGCTCCGGTGTTAGTGGCTAGAGTGTTGGACCAGGACCAGGGAGACCAGGGTTTGAATCTCCACTCGACCATGGAGCTCAGTGGGGGATCCAGGACCAGTCACTCCCTCTCAGTCTAGCCTACCTCACAGGGTTGTTATAGGGATTAACTGAGGAGGTGGGGAGCCATGTACATGACCTTCAGCTCCTTGGAATCATAGAATCATAGAGTTGGAAGAGACCACAAGGGCCATCGAGTCCAACCCCCTGCCAAGCAGGAAACACCATCAGAGCACTCCTGACATATGGTTGTCAAGCCTCTGCTTAAAGACCTCCAAAGAAGGAGACTCCACCACACTCCTTGGCAGCAAATTCCACTGTCGAACAGCTCTTACTGTCAGGAAGTTCCTCCTAATGTTTAGGTGGAATCTTTTTTCTTGTAGTTTGGAGCCATTGCTCCGTGTCCGCTTCTCTGGAGCAGCAGAAAACAACCTTTCTCCCTCCTCTATGTGACATCCTTTTATATATTTGAACATGGCTATCATATCACCCCTTAACCTCCTCTTCTCCAGGCTAAACATGCCCAGCTCCCTTAGCCGTTCCTCATAAGGCATCGTTTCCAGGCCTTTGACCATTTTGGTTGCCCTCCTCTGGACACGTTCCAGTTTGTCAGTGTCCTTCTTGAACTGTGGTGCCCAGAACTGGACACAGTACTCCAGGTGAGGTCTGACCAGAGCAGAATACAGTGGCAAAATTGTGGAATATAAATGAAATAAAGAAATATGGCAAATTTGACACACGCTGCTTTTTTGGCCCCAAATAGTGAACAAAGTATTAGTACAGAAAGAATCAACAAGGCTGGCAAGTTCAGCCCCACTCTGTGGGAATTCCTTGCACATGACTGCAGTGCCTGGAGACTGACCATCAGGTCATGCACCCATAGCAGTGACCACAGGAGGAATGACCCCTGGGAGAAGAGCAGAGAGAAGAAACACCCTGGTGCATCTACAGCAGCACAACCGGACGCCTTCATCTGCCCCAGCTGCAACAAAACATTTCTCTCCTGTATTGGCTTCTACAGCCACAGCTGGTGCTGTAACTCTTCAACAGTTTGACTTCACCCCCAAAGGCACACTCCTCCATTGTCTCCCGAGACAGACGGATGCCAACCAAGCAAGCAACCAAGCAACCAAGCAACCAACCAACCAACCAACCAACCAACCAACCAATGAAAAGGACATAAAATAGCAAATAATCAAATATGCCGCAATAGGGATGCAGAAATCTGACTCTAATTCTTCCAATGGGGTGACAAAGGTGGGTGCTGCAACAGGTGTGCTCTTACAGTGGAAGCCACAGGTTTTGCTTCCTGTAGAGGGAAGCGCAACTGCATCGCTCACACTTTGCGCCGAGCCGGCACAGCAGGGGGTGCTGCAACAATTATTATCAGTGGAAGGCGAGAGGTGGGGAGGCGCACCGATTTGGGGCATTGCTGGAAATTTCAAGCCACTGCTTTCTGCGTGCAGCCACACCGCACCTGCCTCTCACGACTCTCCCCCACAGGCAAGCAAGAGTCTTGATCGCAGCTCCAAGAACCATCCCAGGAACTAAAGCACTGGAGTCAGGCCATTGAGGGGAGTAGGCGGTGGGGGGGCATGGCCTAGGAAGGAGCGTGGCCTGGCAAGAGCCCAAAGGACCAGATGGAGAGACCTAGACAGCCACACCTGGGTTCTCTTCCCCTGCAGCAGAGCATAGGTGCCAAATTTTTGTTGTGAGTGCGACCCAATGCATTGGATGCTGTGCCGGGGTGCTCCATCAGGCCCTCCCTCTGTGGCGGCAACGTGTGATGGTATATATGTGCGTCAGGCCCCCATGATGTTGGGTGGAACTCTGCACACCTATAGCAGAGCCTCAGGTAGTAGCATCCAAAGACTTGACTGTGTTAGCCTATCAGCCAAGGTGTTGCTGGCTTGCCCAGAATTCCTGCACCGTGTGAACAAGTGCATATCATTTATTGTTCTAAGTCATGCAGAGAGAGAGAGAGAGAGAGAGAGAGAGAGAGAGAGGGAGGGAGAGAGAGAGAGAAGACTCAGCACTCAGAGAAATTTGTTAATTCCTGCTGGGGCTTGCCAGAGCCTCCGAGATGGATCCGTCTCATTAAAAGCCCCAACAACTGGAATTTCTGGAATAACATCTGCCATCCTCATAAAAGAGGCATTCCCAGAGCTTTTGGGATGCCATCCCTTTGATTTCATCCTGACTCTTTTGGGAAGGGCTGGGGAAGCATGGAGTGAATCCTTCTGCGAGAAAGATGGCAGGGTGACTTATAAATGAGCTTTTAATCAACAGATTTAATATTAATTAATAATGCATAAACAGCTCAGAGGAGAATGCGGCATAATTACGGCGCATCTTCGGAGCCCAAAGTGTCCATTGCAGGCTGCATAAAATGTTAATTAGCATAAAATGCAATAAGGAGAAGCCTCTTTTAATTATGTAATGGAGCTCATTACAATGCATAATCAACAAAGCCGCCAAATGAGACCCGGCAGCGGTGTTTATCTACCCCTCTCCCCGTGTGGGTGGATCTATGTATGTGTGTATATATAGCAAATAAAGTTTTGTTTGATGAAGGAAATCTGTTTGAATGGACAGGTTTTTAATTGCCTTTCGCCCATTACTCTGTCTCCATCTCCAGGAACGGAGCAAAAACGACGAGGGTTTCTTTTGTTTCAGACCGAAAGCTTTTGAAGCTGTGGAAATAATTGGCAAGTGGGGGAGGGGGAAATTAATAAGTATTGGCTTTGTTTAGGTATCTCAGTTTCTCATTGTTATTCGCGAGCAACCCAACCCTCCCTCTCTCTCCTGGCAAACTCTCTAGCATGAACAGTGCCATAAGAACAGAAGAAGCAGCTCTGTTGAATCAGGCCAGTGGTCCATCTATTCCTGCATCCTGTTTCTACAGTAGCCACCAGATGCTTATGGGAAACCCGCAAGCAGGATTTGAGCCCAACAGCCCTCTCCCCTCGTGGGGATTCCAGCAACTGCCATTCAGAAGCATCGCTGCCTCAAACTGTGTTGGCAAAGGCAAAACCATCATGGCTAATAGCCACCATTGCTTTGCTGTTTTGTTTGCCTGGGCTCCTTTGGAGTGCAAAGTGCGAAGTAGATAAATAGGTACCCGCTCCGGCGGGAAGGTAAACGGCGTTTCCGTGTGCTGCTCTGGTTCGCCAGAAGCGGCTTAGTCATGCTGGCTGCATGACCCAGAAGCTGTACACAGACTCCCTCGGCCAATAAAGTGAGATGAGCGCCGCAACCCCAGTCAGTCACGACTGGACCTAATGGTCAGGGGTCCCTTTACCTTTACACATGATTAACATAGGAGGAATGTGTTGGGGCAACAGGCAGATACAGGATATGTATTGGGAAGTACATTCTAAGCATCTACTACAAAGGGACAATAGAACTTTGGTTTGCATTGTCTGCCACCTGGGCAAGTCCGGAGGAGTGTCTTTGCCCAGCGATTGACACCTATGAGTACCGTATTTTTTGCACCATAACACTCACTTTTTTCCTCCTAAAAAGTAAGGGGAAATGTCTGTGCGTGTTATGGAGGGAATGCTTACGGGTGGCATGCCTACGGATTTTCCTCCTCTAAAAACTACGTGCGTGTTATGGTCAGGTGCGTGTTATAGAGCGAAAAATACGGTACCTTCCTGTGAGTACTGATCTCCTGCTTGAGGGATTATGAGTTGTTTCCAAGTCCTTGGCCAATGAAGCAAATTGGCGGTGGAAGGAAGGAAACTGGCAAAGGAGATGATTTTATATGATTTTTAAAAGCTAGGTAACTTCCCTGAACTGTCGAGTCGAAAGGATATACATTTATGCATAATATTTGTAACATTTAACAACTTTAAAGATGTCCCCCCCCCGGTAATTTCCGTAAAAGTTGGGACCCCAGGGGCCATCTAGTCCAACCCTCTACAATGCAGGAATCTCAACTAAAGCATCCATGACAGATGGATGTCCAACCTCTGCGAAATAAACAACCGAACCCTGCTGGTCCAGCAGGAAGTGGGGCAACCATCCGCCGCCCCCCCCCCCCGGTGAGCCTGCTGCCTGAAGAAATTTTCTCTATTTGCCTTGTGCTTGGGCTGGCCGTGCTCTGGAGGGTGGGGTTGGGGCTTTGTCCGTACTCGGGGCCCACTTCCTGCAGGCTGCCATTTCCTGTTTTGCAGAATCAATCTCAGATGGATGCAATGACGTACAGGGGCATTCTTGGCGAACCTCTGAGCCGAAAAAACGCAGAACAGGTCTGCTTGCACCACGGAAAAGTTGACCTCAAAGGAAGATGGATGTATTGCAGTTGGGTTAGACTAGATGAACCTTGGGTGCCTTCCAACTCCACGATTCTTTGAAGGGGAGCAATTTCCACCCTTCCCTCCATTTTTGAGCTGATCTCAGCTGAGTCCTTTAAGCTCATCCCCTGCTTTACAGCAGACTTCTGTCTATGCTTCCAATCAGGTCAACAGCCTCTTAAGCTTCAAAAATTGTTTCCAAACTGCTCCCTGGGTCCAGAATGAAGGTCTTGTGATGGTCTTGTGCATAGGTCTTCCCCACCCCCCTTTCTCCCTGCATGACTTGTGGCTCCTCATAACTCCACATTAAAACCCGGCCCCACCACACATTTCAAAAAAGAAATAAATCTTGGCTCTTCTCTTCAGCGAGTTTTGCCAGCTCCCATTCGACGTCTCAGACTGGATTATTAATTTAGATTAGAAGCAGCAGAACTCCAATTATCCCCATCCTCTGGGGTCCACCTTTAAGTACTCCTTTTAGCATCCTTGACAGAAGTCCTCTCAGGGGAATCTCAGCCTTCTAGCTTAACTCTGTCCTTGCTGGTACTGGCTTACCTACACGGCTGATCTTGCTAGTTTCCACTGAGACATTTGTTTGCATTGTAGTGATTTTTTTTAAAAAATACTGCTGGCAGCCGTCTGTCTTGAGAGACCATAGACTGTGCCTCCAGGGGTGAAGTCACACCAATGGAGAATCACAGCACCTGCTGTGGCTGCAGAGACTGGTAACTCATAACGGCTGCTTCCCTCATTGCTTTTTTTGCATTAATGGTGTCAAAGTGCATTCTGCACAGATTTCATTTTGCTGGGTGGATGGGCATGCACATATCTTCTGCTCCCATCGGAGCTCACAGGCAAAGATCCTTCTGGAAAGGGGCAGGGCATGACTCAAGCATTGACCCCAGCAGGAGTGCCAACTTGGCCCCTTCGACTGTGGGTGCCCATGGCTATGGGTGCCATGCGGCATGCATGGCCCTGGCACCAAAATGTGTGCCTTCATGGGGACTTTTGTGGGTGCTTGGGCACCCAAGGCATCGGCACCTATGGTCACCAGTCTCCGCCAATGGCATTCATTCCAAGGAAACCAACCTAGGGTATGTGCAAGAACTGGGGTGTGCATAAAGATATTGTAAGGCGAATGACTATTCCTGACTATTGCTTAAATAGACCAGAAGTGTGGGAATGTTCAGGGAGGCAGGAAAGGATATATTGTTTATTAATATCTTTCCTAATTTGCACTAGCAAGTTCTATAATGTAGCAGAGTTTTAAACGTTCCCCTTTAAACGCACAGCGGGTAGTTGCAATCTTGTTTAAGCTTCTCAGTATAGATTCCTAGTAAAGGTAAAGGGACCCCTGACCATTATGTCCAGTTGTGACCAACTCTGGGGTTGTGGCACTCATCTCGCTTTATTGGCCAAGGGAGCCGGTATACAGCTTCCGGGTCATGCGGCCAGCATGACTAATCCGCTTCTGGCGAACCAGAGCAGAGCACGGAAACGCCGTTTATCTTCCCGCTGGAACGGTACCTATTTATCTACTTGCACTTTGACGTGCTTTCGAACTGCTAGGTTGGCAGGAGCTGGGACCAAACAACAGGAGCTCACCTCGTCGCGGGGATTCGAACCGCCGACCTTCTGATCGGTAAGCCCTAGGCTCAGTGGTTTAACCCACAGCGCCACCCGTCGTCCCTCTGCATATAGGTATTCCTGGTAAGATCCCTTATTTTCCCTCTGAAATATACTCGGAGTCGAGAGTGGATTTCATGCTCTTTATTCAGCTCCTAGTGGTGAGGAGGAATGGAAGTTCCCCCAGAATGTCTGCTTTATATACATTATTTACACAATGGGCCCCACGTGACTGGCTAATTCCAGGATTCTCCTGTAGGCCAATCATGTTGCGGATTCACTTCCACCTGGAGTTGGATTGGGTGGCTCCTGTGGACCAATCAGACTGCTGCATTCTGGATCCTATTGTTCTAGGACCAATCAGGCTGCATAACACCCTGTTAAAAGAATAAACACGTCACAATCTTATTTAAGATATATAAAAGTAGTTTACTCACAGCATCATCAGTTCACAGTTGGATCCCTGAAGGCAGACTTAGTTACAGATATATACATATGAGTCTATCCCATATGGAGATAGTTTCTTTGTCCTCTGAAAGCCAACAGGGCATCTCTGGCTAAAAAGCTGCTCCAAATACAAGTGGAAGTCAGAGAAGGGGGAGATGGCTGCATGCCTAGTGCTTTTGTGTTAGCTGCACAGGTAAGGTCATGCCCACCTCTAGTCCACATGCAAGAGAAAGGATGCTCCAGGCCAGGAGCAAACAGGAAGTTTTCGACTGGCTAGAATAAACATCCTCTTCACATGTCCACTCTAGGCAAACAAGGAATGTTGTACTTGACTGCTACTTGTGTGTCACATCCCACAAGAAGGAGGAAGAGGAGGAGCTGATGGAAGATGTGGCAGCGAAGGAAGAGCCCCACAGGAGGCCACCGCCATGCTGAAGCTAAGCAGGTCTGGGCCTGGTCAGTGTCTGGAAGGGAGACACCTTAGAAGCTTGAATGCCATGCTGGAAGAAAGGTTATTGGAATACTCTGCAAGTGGTAACATATGCCAACTTCCCCCAACTTGATACCCTCTATATCTTGTTGGACTCCAACCCCCATCAGCTCCAGTCAATGGCTAGGATGGTGGGAATTGTAGTCCAACGACATCTGGAAGACACCGGCTGAGAAAAGCTGTGTGCTTCTCTGAAATGTTGCAGACTCTGGGCTTGTAAAATGCAGAGATTCTGATGGAATCTTCAATGGCAAAGTATCATTTTTCTTGAACGGGAGCCGGATCTTACAAGTCGCTGAGGGGAAGCGAAGTTCTGGGGAGTGAGTTGGGTGACAGCTGTGTGCAATTTATGACTTCTAGATTTTTTTTTTTAAAGAAATACCTGATTTCTGAGTTGTAAAATATATACTTTGATGTTAATATTGCAAACCCAATTCCAAGCTTATTTATCTCTGCTGTGTGGTGGGAGATAAACAGAACGAGAGGTAGGTTTCAAGAGGAAGGCTAACCCATTTGCAACAAGAGATATAAATTCTGTGTGCAAATTCACCGCTTTGGCGTGGAAATATGCAGCAGAGCAGACCCCAAAAACCACAAGCTGCAATTTTACCTCTGCTTACAGATAGGAGTCTGAACGTGTTAATCAACTTTTGCTGTTTTGCTTCAGGCGACAAGTTCTTTATAGGCATCAGAACTTGCAGGATTTAATTTATACCTGGGCTCAGACCGAGAATCTCTCCCCCCCCCAATTTCCACAGCATCTGAGCATAAACAAAGTTGACTTCCTCCCATGACTGAGTGTTATCCCCCGCCCCCGTACATCTGGTCTCACCTGTCAGGAGTCATAAGTGTGACCTCTAAAGGGGTCCTTGAGGCTTGAAACATCCCAATTTGCAACCAAGTTTAACTAAAAATCTGAGAATTTAAACGCCAAACTTTGAAACCCAAAATTTGAATTTCTGGATTGAAATGCACATAAATCCCATGGCAATAAGTCCCAAAGAGTTCATAGAATCATAGACTTGGAAGAGACCACAAGGGCCATCGAGTCCAACCCCATGCCAAGCAGGAAACACCATCAGAGCACTCCTGACATATGGTTGTCAAGCCTCTGCTTAAAGACCTCCAAAGAAGGAGACTCCACCACACTCCTTGGCAGCAAATTCCACTGTCAAACAGCTCTTACTGTCAGGAAGTTCTTCCTAATGTTTAGGTGGAATCTACTTAGATTCTACCTAGTTACAGATAGGTAGCCGTGTTGGTCTTCCATAGTCAAAACAAAATAAAAAAATTCCTTCCAGTAGCACCTTAAAGACCAACTAAGTTAGTTCTTGGTATGAGCTTTCGTGTGCATGCACACTTCTTCAGATACACTGAAACAGAAGTCACCAGACCCTTCTATATAGTGAGAAGGTGGGGAGGGGTATTACTCAGAAGGGTGGTGGGATTGGGTGATTGGCATTATACATGACAAAGCCATTTTTCATCTTATCACCCCTTGCTTTTTCCTGTAAGACCTATTGCAGTCGTTAAGAGTCATCAACAGGCTCATCACAGCTATCTGCCAATCACCCAATCCCACCACCCTTCTGAGTAATACCCCTCCCCACCTTCTCACTATATAGAAGGGTCTGGTGACTTCTGTTTCAGTGTATCTGAAGAAGTGTGCATGCACACGAAAGCTCATACCAATAACAAACTTAGTTGGTCTTTAAGGTGCTACTGGAAGGAATTTTTTTATTTTGTTTAGATTCTACCTAAACATCCACCTAAGTTACTTAGATGATAGGCCTCAGCAAACTCCGAAAAGGATCTGGATGGGGAGGTCTCAGGACCTGAGAGGAGCAAGATTATCAGTCAAAGTGGGCAGTCTAAGCAGAGCCTACTGGATCAGGCCAAAGGCCCAGATGCCTGGGGGGAAACTCTGCCCACCTGTGATTTCCAGGTAACTGGGATTCAGAAGCATTCCTTCCTCCAGCTGTGGAAGCAGAGCGTAAGCCACCATGGCTAGGAGCCACTGGCACAGCCGCCAACATTTCTCAGATGAAAATTGGGGCATCCTATTCTACACCAGGAAGCTGCTCCCGCGTTTGATCTCGCCACACAGACGCCTTATACACATATACATCTGTCATTTTGAGCCCACTGCAACTTCTCCGCCAAACCCACCTCGCAGGGTTGTTGTAAAGAAAAAAATGTGTGAGGGAAAGGATTGTGTACAAGGCCTTGAACAGATAAATGGAATGAAATAGTAGCTATAAGCTGCCTTGAGTCCCTGTCAGGGAAAAAGGTGGGTTGTTGTTGTTGTTGTTGTTGTTGTTGTTGTTGTTGTTGTTGTTGTTATTATTATTATTATCATCCGAGAATGATCAGTAACATAAAGGTAAAGGGACCCCTGACCATTAGGTCCAGTCACGGACAACTCTGGGGTTGCGGCGCTCATCTCGCTTTACTGGCCGAGGGAGCCGGCATACAGGTCATGTGGCCAGCAGGACTAAGCTGCCTCTGGTGAACCAGAGCAGTGCGCGGAAACGCCGTTTACCTTCCCGCCGGAGCGGTACCTATTTATCTACTTGCACTTTGACGTACTTTCAAACTGCTAGGTTGGCAGGAGCAGGGACCGAGCAACGGGAGCTCACCCCATCACAGGGTTTTGAACCGCTGATCAGAAAGTTGGCAAGCCCAAGGCTCAGTGGTTTAGACCACAGTGCCACCCGCATTCCATCAGTAACATAAAGGTAAAGGGACACCTGACCATTAGGTCCAGTCGCGGACAACTCTGGGGTTGTGGCGCTCATCTCGCTTTATTGGCCGAGGGAGCCGGCATACAGCTTCCAGGTCATGTGGCCAGCATGACTAAGCCGCTTCTGGCGAACCAGAGCAGTGCACAGAAACGCTGTTTACTTTCCCGCCAGAGTGGTACCTATTTATCTACTTGCACTTTGATGTGCTTTCGAACTGCTAGGTTGGCAGGAGAAGGGACCGAGCAACAGGAGCTCACCCCGTTGCGGGAATTCGAACCGCCGACCTTCTGATTGTCAAGCCCTAGGCTCTGTGGTTTAGACCACAGCGCCACCAGACAGTAAATCTTATTGAACTCAGTGGGACTTTCTGAGAAAAAATGATTCGGATTACAGTGTAAGGCTGCACAGTCTTTACCCAGTTACCTGGGAGTAAGCTCCATTGAATACAGTGGGACTTACTTCTGAGTAGACATGTAAAGGCTTGCCATGTAAGGCTCAATTTACAATAAAGTGATAAACACTCCACATATTTCCTTTAAAATGACTGTTTGCTGAAGCATTGCGATTAAAGAATTTAAAGCAGGTTGGTGACCTTTTCCTTCAAAATTATAGGAAGGGCTTCGTACACCAGCTTCACCATTTCTTTCACTCGGTCTGGTATTTTATTTTGAGTATAAACAGGACTCTTTTTTGGCAGCTACACCCCCACCCACCCCCACTTTTAATTGTTCTCCAAGACGTGGAGGGGAGGAAAAAGGGAAACGGACTTTCTGGGATCAAAGCATAAACTGTAATTCTGTAGTTCTAGGGCTGTCCCTGGAAAATATGGACACTTGGAGGATAGGCATTGATAGCCTTACCTTCCTCCATGAATCTGCTGAATCTGCTTTTAAAGCCATGCAACTTTGTGACCATCATGTGGCGGTGAGTTCCGTAGTCTAATAATGCATCGTGTGAAGAAGTAATTTCTTTTGTCTGTCCCGAACCGCCCAACATTCAGCTCCAGTGCATGTGAGTGAGTTCTAGTGCTATGTTTTCATGCCCGAAATCTCTATCTCATCCCATATCTCCCCAGTAGCATTTGCTGTGGGTCAGGGATGGGGCACCAGTGTCCCACTAGCTATTACTCCGACTGCCATCAGCCTCAGCCAGCAAAGCTGGGGGGTTCCCTCTCCCTGCCATTGGCCCAGCTCTTGTGGAGGCCCCTTGAAAACCCAGCCCATCATTGAGCCAGTTAACATAACCAGCGCTTGCAATCCCAGTGCTATGCTAATCTTTAAAAGCTTCCCTCCTGCTCTTCGCCCATTAATCTTAGTTCGGGCTCCGGGTTCCTTCAGCTGCGGAGCATGTTCAGGTATTCAGGAAATTGAGCTTATAATTGTGACGGAGTGGGGAAATGGGCACTGGCGAGGGTAGGAAAGCCCAAAACGAGGAGGCGAGGAGCAGAAAAGGAAGCGCCACACTCGAATGAAGACCTTCAAGACAAACCGTATTTAGGGTAAGTTGGAGGCTATTCCAGGAATTGAATCTGTGCTGGATCCAGGAAGTCAAAGGGTCTCAGGCATGGAGCTTACTATGGGCATAGCCACAAATATTATTGAAAAGCACTGAAAGTATTCAATTATCTGAGGTTCTGCCCCCAACAGCAAAAGCCTGTCCTATTTACGGGGGTATTTTAACCAGTGATTTCCCAAGAAAAGCTCAACAACTTTGGTTTCCTAAAAAGCTTTGGCTGCCCCCCCCCCAACAAAAACCCCGGCTATGCCCATGCCGCCTACCACAGCGGTGGAGCAAGCCGATGGGCACCTGGGGCGGCGCATGTGTTCTGTGCCCGGGACGGGGCCAGCCGCCCATGGGCCGGGGTGAGCTCCATGGGGAGGATGCTCCATGGGGCCTCCGAGGACTCTGCCTGCCTCTGGCTGAGAAGGAAGGCAGACCCGGGCTGGGTGAGCCTTTTTTGGAAACGCATGGGCAACCGGGATCAGGGTGCCAACCTTTAAATTAAGAAATGGCCGTGCCTACGATGGCAGTCCAGGCAAAGGCGCTGCCTTGAGAAGGTGGCAAATGCTTTGCACAAGACAAGTGGTTTCTCCACAAAAGGACCACCAGAGGAGAGGAGGATTTTGCTAAAGGAATGAAACCACCCGCAGGCAACACAATGGCATCGGCCTGATCCAGGAGGCTCTTATTCTTATATTCTTATTGCTTAGTCCCTTCTCTGGCAGAGACAACTCTTGCATACCTCTCAAGGCTGCCTCCCAAGTCCCCCTCGCCTTGTTCATTGAACACTTTTGCCATCCATCTTGTGCTCCCCACACCTCCTCCCAGCTTTGCCAAGCTTGCAAAATCCGAAAAGATAGCATCACAAGTACTTGGGCTGATAACAGAAGTAACAAGAGATTTTCTTTTCTTTTCCTCCTTTCCAGATGAAAGGGGTTATATGTTTTCAGGCCTGAAATAATGTTTTTCCACGTGAGCTGAAGGAAATCAGATAGAGAACGCACAGAAACAAAATTAATGTGTCTGCCTGGTGTTCTTCCCCACGGTCTGTTCGCTGAATTTCCCCCCGCTTGCTGGAAGATTCACGTCAGATAATAGAATCATAGAATTGTGGGGTTGGTAGAGACCCTGAGCGTCATCTAGTCCAACCCCTGCAATGCAGGAATCTCAGCTAAGACGTATGCCAGTCCAAGACATAGGCTCAGCATTGTACAATATATGAAATAATTCCAACAGACCTAGAAGCAAAGGTCTGACTCTCCCCACATCCTGCACCCTGCCCTAGGCTCTGCAGATTCTGGAGAGTCATTTACATCCTTCCTTTCACAGAGTCTGCAAACGAAAAGCTCCAACCACTACCCTTCCAAGATGGCAAATTTGCAATTCAATACCTTCCATGTGATCTAATGTTAAACACAACGGTGACCTGAGAACAATAACAGTTAATTATCAACCCGTCAAGGCAGCTCAGAGAGCCCTTTTTGCTCTTAATTTTGCTTCAGTGTAGTCTTCCAGTTAAACCCTTTCACCAATGCACATGTTGTTGTTGTTGTTTAGTTGTTTAGTCGTGTCCGACTCTTCGTGACCCCCTGGACCAGAGCACGCCAGGCACTCCGGTCTTCCACTGCCTCCCGCAGTTTGGTCAAACTCATGCTGGTAGCTTCGAGAACACAGTCCAACCATCTCGTCCTCTGTCGTCCCCTTCTCCTTGTGCCCTCCATCTTTCCCAACATCGGGGTCTTTTCCAGGGAGTCTTCTCTTCTCATGAGGTGGCCAAAGTATTGGAGCCTCAGCTTCAGGATCTGTCCTTCCAGTGAGCACTCAGGGCTGATTTCCTTAAGAATGGATAGGTTTGATCTTCTTGCAGTCCATGGGACTCTCAAGAGTCTCCTCCAGCACCATAATTCAAAAGCATCAATTCTTTGGCAATCAGCCTTCTTGATGTCCAGCTCTCACCAATGCACACAGGCATTCCCATTTCAGCATGAATTAAACCAATTATACTTAACAGGCCAAAGATTTCCAAACGCTACTAAAAAGTTCCAGCTTGTAGGCTCTTTGGAGTAGCATATGCCCAGGGCTGATCTAGGCTACCAGACAATTCTGCCCTGGAAAACCACCTTTGAAATTCACCAACGCTAGTGCTGAATGGCCTCAGGGAAGTTTGGATAAATGCAATATTTATAAAGCATTTAGTAAGGCATAGTCCATCTTGCATTTTTAAAATCCAGGGAGGTGGAGAATCTGTGGTCCTCTAGTGGTTGTTCACTCACAGCTCCTTCATCCACCACCCCCTGACCATTGGTCATGATGGCTCAACATCTGGAGGCGAACAATTTCCTCGTCTCTAGTTTCATAAAACCCTATGGAAAAGGTTCATTAATCCGCTAAACTAATGTTTGTAGAGAATTCACAAAGGTGTACGGGTATTTTTATGTGGCACTTAGCGAGAGCAATACCTGCAAAGAGTTCAATGAGAAATCAGAGCCAATAAAACGATAGACAAATAATTCAGTGTTTTGTACAGAGCTCTTTAAAGATTAAAAACAATTCATTCCAAAGAGAAGTTGCATGAATAGCCCAACAGGCTGAAAGAAAGATGCATCAGTGGTAAAGGGTTCAAAATGTAGTGTGTTCCAGAGATGTCCTTTCCCCACTGGGGCCTGGGGAGGGCATCATCCAGGGAGGTTGGAAGGATTTCCTCTCGAAGAATTGGGGTTGGGAAAGTGCCATAGCTCTGTGGTGGAGCACCTGCTTTGCAAAGAGAAGGTCCCACATTCATTTCCTGGCATCTGCAGGGAGGGCTGAGAATGTCTCATCTGAAACCCCAGAGAGCTGCTGCCAGTCCGTGTAGACAATACTGAGCTAGATGGGCCAATGGTCTGATTCAGTAGAAGGCAGCTCCCTGCTTACCTGTGTGTGCCCTATTTTGCAGAAGGCCTTGAAGTTGCCCACCAGCCGTGAGCACCCAGACATCAGAATGAAGAGGCCAGAAATATTACAGTGGTACCTCGGGTTACATGCGCTTCAGGTTACAGACTCTGCTAACCCAGAAATAGTGCTTCAGGTTAAGAACTTTGCTTCAGGAAGAGAACAGAAATCGTGCTCCGGCGGCGCGGCAGCAGCAGGAGGCTCCATTAGCTAAAGTGGTGCTTCAGGTTAAGAACAGTTTCAGGTTAAGAACAGACCTCCGGAATGAATTAAGTACTTAACTCGAGGTACCACTGTATTATTATCTAGGGAAGTTTTTAATGTTTGATGTTTTATTGCATTCTTCTTCTTCTTCTTCTTCTTCTTCTTCTTCTTCTTCTTCTTCTTCTTCTTCTGTTGGGAGCCGTCCAGAGTGGCTGGGGAAACCCAGCCAGATGGGTGGGGTATAAATCATAAATTATTGTTATTTAGATCACAGTGGTGCTTCTCTTTCAGCTGTGGGAAGCATTTCTAAGTTTGCATCTATACATGTCAGGCATAGGTCGGCAATAAAAGAATAAATCGCCCGATGCGCATGAAGTTAACTCTTTAGTCAAAGAAACGAAAACAACTCAGGTCTAGTGGTCACAGCAACCCTTCCCAGTAGGTCTTGCCCTAAGCTGTGAGGGCTGGAGATTCCCCACCTACCCATCACTTTTTAGGGCTCCTTCCCTGGTCCCCCGCCCCTCCCAACAACCTCATGCTCCGCCGTCTTGTCTCTCGTTCTGCCGCCCTCTTCATTTCTCTGGGTATTCTGGGATACCAAGGGGGAAGAGGGGAGCTGGTTGCAGCAGGAGGGGGAGACTCCCTGGATTCTTCAGCAGTCTGCCTCATCTCTGTCTCCTGGCCTCCCTCCTCTCCTGCCTCTGATTCTGGACTGCTCTCTGCCACAGACTCCTCCTGCTCACTAAGCCCTGTTGCCTCTTCAGCTTCCAACACCTCCTCCTCCCAGTCTTCTCCCTCTTCTCTCACTGTCACTCATTGTCATCCCACCACCAATCCTCTGGCTCTGAGCCTTTTCCCCCTGGGGGTTCCCTTGCGGGTTCCCCAGCTGGTTCCTCCCACCATTCCTCTGCTCCCAGCCAACCCATGACAATACATATACATCATCAAATACAAAAGGTATGCAAATTTGCATCCTCTCTTGACCTGTCATGTGTGTGTGTGTGTGTGTGTGTGTGTGTGTGTGTGTGTGATGCATTTCTTCCTTTGAGGGCAATGCATACGAGGCCACCTTCATGGTAGGGGGAGTCCATCTCTACCCCGCCTCCCCAAGTTTTCTTTCACTCTCTGTTGCGTTCTGAAAACAAATGGAAAAATCGATGGAAAAGGGAGAGCCTTTAGAATGCAGGAGAGAGAAAAACCAAACAGTGGTGAGCCATTTTATTGAGCGCTCGTGCAAAATATATACCCAGGCAGCAACGTCGCACATGAACCACCCGGTTTGCAATGAAATAAGTTTTTAAACTAAAGCATGGTACCTTATATGCTTATCATCTATAGCGACAGTCATACAAGGCATTTCTGAGGCACAAGCTGGGGTGGAGACAGAGGGGTTGGGATCCGGACACGGAAATTATCTCCATTCATAAAAACTTGGGGGGGGGCTGCCCTCAGTTTGATTTTTAGCTTTGGAAACCTCCCAGCTCTTTAGCTCAACTGACCACAGCAGTCCCCCAGCTGGTGAGGAGTGCATAAATAAATCACAGAAAAGACCCACAACGCCTTCACACATCCCCCACCCACCCACCAAAGAACCATTAAGAACATCTGCTGCTTTGTAGGACATCTGCTGCCTGTCACCAGGGAGGTGATAGAGGTGTCAGAAATGAGGGCCCTGAGGTCAGAAGCAAAATAACGTTTTCTAGAATAGTAGTCCCACATTTGCTGTAAAGCTTTGCGGCAGGTTTGCTGCAGGGACAGAGGAAGCCTTTCTTAAACCCATTGTTCACTTGAGATAGCTTTAAAAGGGGATCAGACAAATTCATGGAGGAGAGGACTATTGATGGCTAACAGCCACAATGGCTATTGCTCTGTGTCCACATTTGGAGGCAGCAAAAAACCTTCTGAAAACCAGTTGCTGGAAAAGGTAAAGGTAAAGGACCCCTGGATGGTTAAGTCCAGTCAAAGGCGACTATGGGGTTGTGGCGCTCATCTTGCTTTCAGGCTGAGGGAGCCAGCGTTTGTCCACAGACAGTTTTCCGGGTCATGTGGCCAGCAGGACTAAGCCAATTCTGGAGCACAGAGGACCATGACAGAAACCAGAGTGCATAATGGGAAATTAAAAGAAACTTTATTGGATGTTAATGACAATATGAATTAAAATATAAAATACAGTCAAGGTAACTAATTGTATCTGTAAATGAATATAGACAAACAACAAGATGTGTACATACAGAAATATTTATTTGTTTATAGACACTGTACAGATAAAGTTGAAAGAACAACAATATACAAAATCGATAAAAACAATGTGAAAAACTTAGAGACGACATTAAAAAGCTATCTGAAAAGTGTATCTGAAGAAGTGTGCATGCACACGAAAGCTCATACCAAGAACTAACTTAGTTGGTCTTTAAGGTGCTACTGGAAGGAATTTTTTTATTTTGTTTTGACTATGGCAGACCAACACGGCTACCTATCTGTAATTAAAAAGCTAGAAGAAGGAAGGAGGGAAGTCAACTCTTAGGAGTAAATGTAAATGTAAATGTAAAGTAAATTACATATGTATAGTATGTAATTATAAAATCAATAAAGATTATCTTCAAAAAAAGAGAGGAAAAAACCAGAGCGCACGGAAACACCATTTACCTTCCTGCCACAGTGGTACTTATTTATCTACTTGCACTGGCTTGCTTTCGAACTGCTAGGTTGGCAGGAACTGGGACAGAGCAACGGGAGCTCACTGGGTCATGGGGATTCACAGGAGAGGGCTCTTGGGCTCATGTCCTGCTTGTAGGTTTCCCCCCCCGGCACCTGCCTGGTCACTCTAAGAGCAGGATGCTGGACTAGAGGGGCCATTGGATTGATCCAGCAGGCTCTGCTTATGATCTTATGATCCAACCCTTCAATAGGGACAAATGTCAGGTTCTGCACTTAGGCAGGAAGATGGGGGAAACCTGGCTTACTAGCAGTACATGTCAAAAGGATCTGGGGGGTCTTAGTGGACCACAAGCTGAACATGAGTCAACAGCAGCAAAGAAAGCTAATGCTATTCCAGCGGTGTAGCTAGCAGCTTGCTTTTTCAGGCAGCACAGAGCCTGCAGGTGCCTGAGCCCTGGAGAGACGCATAGCTCAAGCACACTGCAGGCCCCACGGTAAGTGCAGCCCCCTGTGGTGTGGCACCCAGTGCCCCCTGGCCCCCCCCCCCCCACAGCTACGTGTCTGTGCTATTCTAGGCTGCATCAGCAGAAGAATACCATCTGAGCAGCGGAAATAAGAGTCCTGCACTATTCTTCCTTGGCCAAACCACATCGCAAGTACTGTGTCCAATTCTGGCCACCACAATTTAAGGAAGAAGAAGAAGAGTTTGGATTTGATATACCGCTTTGTCACTGCTCGAAGGAGTCTTAAAGCAGCTAACATTCTCCTTTCCCTTCCTCCCCCACAACAAGCACTCTGTGAGGTGAGTGAGGCTGAGAGACTTCAGAGAAGTGTGACTGGCCCAAGGTCACCCAGCAGCTGCATGTGGAGGAGCGGGGAAGCGAACCCGGTTCCCCAGATTACGAGTCTACCGCTCTTAACCGCTACACCACACTGGCTCTCATAAGGATATTGACAAGCTGGAACATGTGCAGAGGAGGGCAACCAAGATCAAGGGTCTGGAAACCAAGCCTTATGAACAGCGCTTGAAGGAGCCAGGTATGTTTAGCCCAGAAAAGAGGAGAGTGGGAGGAGATACAATAGCCATCTCCAAATATCTCAAATGTCCCATGGAAGAGGGAACAAGCTTGTTTTCTCCTGCTCCAGAGGCTACAACCCAAACCAATGGCTTCAAGTTGCAAGAAAGGAGATTCCGACTAAACACCAGGAAGAGCTTTCTGGCAGTAAGAGCTGTTCAAGACGGCACCAAACCAGCACACAACTTGAGCTCCCATTTGCAGTCAACCAGAGGAGTTTGGGCTCTTGGCCATTTACTTGTGACCCCGGTTTGAGTGGCAATTACTCAGTTTGGGGGGTGGAGGCAGCACAAGACGGAGGGTTTGCCACACAAAACTAGCCCTAACCTAGCCAGTGTGGTGTAGTGGTTAAGAGCGGTAGTCTCGTAATCTGGTGAACTGGGTTCACTTCCCCATTCCTTCACATGCAGCTGCTGGGTGACCTTGGGCCAGTCACACTTCTCTGAAGTCTCTCAGCCCCACGCACCTCACAGAGTGTTTGTTGAGGGGGAGGAAGGGAAAGGCGAATGTTAGCCGCTTTGAGACTCCTTCGGGTAGTGATAAAGCGGGATATCAAATCCAAACTCTTCTTCTTCTTCTTCTTTGGCTAGTGCTGGGGGAAATCTGAAATGTCGGGGTCACACATTAATGGAGCAACTATAGCAAATCCTAGCAGCCACGCCAAAAGGACTGACTCCGAGCCGCCCTGCCAAAGGTCTCAGAAACAGCCTGACTCACCTTAAATTCCACGGATTAGGATCATCATTGTCATTATCCTGTCATTAAAGATCAGATGTGTCTGGAGCATTAAAGGCAGCTATTACCGTATCTATTGGGTAGTGTATCAGAGCGTGCCATTTAATTAAAAACCTCATTTATCTGTGCATTAATAATATTTAAGGATTGCTGTGGTACATCACTTCCCTTAGTTAAAAAACCCCACTCTCAGAAACTTCACCCATCTGCTCCAGAAGATGATGATAGTGCAGACCCTCCAAGTGCCCCCATTTTCCAGGAACAGTCCTGGATTTACAGAAGCCATCTCGGTTCTGATTTGATCCCGGCATTCCTATTTTTACTGAAGAACTGTTGGAGGGTATGGAGTTACGCGACCACCGAGCAAAGGAGATAAGTCACTATACAACCTTCAGAAGACATCGGAAGGCAGCCCTGTATAAGGGAGGGTTTTTTTTTTTACTGTTTAATGTTTTGTTATGTTTTCATATATGTAGGAAGCCACCCAGAGTGGCTGAGGAAACCCAGTCAGATGGGTGGGGTATAAATAATGAAATTGTTGTTGCTGTTATTATGGAATAAAAAAAGGTAAAGGACCTCTGACAGTTAAGTCCAGTCGCGAACGATTCTGGGGTTGCGGCACTTATCTCGCTTTTACTGGTTGAGGAAGCCGACGTTTGTCTGCAGAGTTTTTCCAGGTCATGTGGCCAGCATGACTAAGCCGCTTCTGGCGAAACCAGAGCAGCACACGGAAACGCCGTTTTCCTTCCCGCAGGAGTGGTACCTATTTATCTACTTGCACTTTGATGTGCTTTCGAACTGCTAGGTTGGCAGGAGCAGGGACCGAGCAATGGGAACTCACCCCATAGTGGGGATTCGAACCGCCAACCTTCTGATCGGCAAGCCCTAGGCTCAGTGGCAAGTCTGATCGGACTTCTGATCGGCAAGTCTGACCTTCTGATCGGCAAGTCCAGCGCAGTTTCTGAATGCTCTTCAAGTCTTGCCCCTTGTAAAGTGTCTTCCAGTTGTCCCGCCTAGAAGCCACCTGTCCCAAAGCACGCATGCCTTATGGCCAGGTCAGAACTGAACAACAGCATAGGCCACGGTGGGAAGCTGTGTTTGGAAGGCTCCACTGGGATTAGGTCGCCGAAGGAATGGGTGGGCTGTTGTTGCTAAAGCAGTCCACTTCGTCAGCTCTCCTGTCCCCCCAGCCTGGTGGGAAACCGGACAGAAGGATTATTGTGAGGCTTTGGAAAGACAAAAAGTCCCTTTGAAACGAATGGCAGAGGAACTGAGCTGTTGAAAGAGGAACATTTGTGTGCATCAAAGCAAAAGATACACACGGCAATGTCCCTTTTTAATATCTGAAGCCCGTAAGAAAGCAAACTTCCACTGCGGCAGCATGGAGAAGGAGGCCCGGCAGAGAGAGAATCGGCGCCTTTGTTTAGAGCAAGCGTGCGAGGCCAGAGGTCCTTCTCTGGTGGTGTAAATCAGTGTGCGCACGCACACACAAAGAGTGCGTTCTGAAGCTTGTGCAACTCCTTTTGGGAATCGGCTCATGAATGTGTTTGAAGGATACAGATTAGGAGCGACAGAATTTCTGTGATAGCATTTGGCTCTCCTGAGAATTCAGAACTGAAAACGAGAGTTCTAAAAGGGAGGAGGGGGAGGAAAGAAGAGAAGAGGAAAAGCATTTATCTGCTGTTTCGCCCTTTGCAAAGGCCACTTCCCTTGCCCCTGCCAGATAGAAACGCCATGGCGCGTCTGCAACAGCACATCCAGATGCCTTCATCAGCCCCGGCTGCAACAAAACATGTCTCTCTCGCATTGGTCTCTGCAGCCCCAGCAGGCGCTGTTCACCCCAAAGGCACACTCCTCCATCTGAGACAGAGGGATGCCAACCAATGAAGAAAATATTCAGACACAAACAGGAAAAGGAGGCAATTGTTCAATTGAGCTGCAAAAAAAGAAAAAGACAAAAAGACCTTCTTAGTGGGCGACACAGCTGGGTTCATCCCATGCAGGCAGGGGAAGACTTAGGGGCTGGCTAAGCCGACCCCCACCAAGGACACATGCCCAAGAGGGTGCAAATATCACACCTTTCCACCCTGGCTCGGAGTGGCAAGGATCCTGCCCGCTTGCTCCCTTGGTTGCTCCTCCGCTGCTCTGGGTGGTTGTGCAGGGCACACAGGCTCCTCTGGGCTCCTTGCGGAGTCGCTGCCATGGGCTGTTGCAGGAGTCCTGTGTGGCCCCCTCAGTTGGCGGTGCTATTAGAAGTGTTGATGGAGAGCTCAGTGGGGCTTGGAGGAAGAAAGATGGAGACAGCGGGTGAGAGTTGCAGGAGGAGGGGGGGGGAAAGGAGGGGAGGGAGGAAGGAAGGAAGCAGAATCATAGAATTGTAGTTGGAAGGGACCCCCAGGGGTCATCCAGCCCAACCCGCTGCAATGCATGAATCTCAACTCAAGCATCCATGACAGATGGCCATCCAACCTCTGCTTATAAACCTCCAAGGAAGGAGAGTCCACAACCTCCTAAGGAAGACCTTTCCACTGCTGAACAGCTCTCACCATCAGAACAACAACAACAACAACAATTTATTATTTATACCCCGCCCATCTGGCTGGGCTTCCACAGCCACTCTGGGCAGCTTTCAACAAAATATTAAACTACAGTAATGCATCAAACGTTAAAAGCTTCCCTAAACAGGGCTGCCTTCAGATGTCTTTTAAAAGTCTGGTAGTTGTTGTTCTCTTTGACATCTGATGGGAGGGTTTTCCACAGGGTGGGTGCCACTACCGAGAAGGCCCTCTGCCTGGTTCCCTGTAACTTGGCTTCTCGTAGTGAGGGAACCGCCAGAAGACCCAAGGCACTGGACCTCAGTGTCCGGGTAGAATGGTGGGGGTGGAGAATGTTTTTCCGTATGTTTAGTCAGAATCTCCTTTCTTGTAACTTGAAGCCATGGGTTCGAGTCCTACCCTCCAGAGCAGGAGAAAACAAGCATGCTGCCTCCTCTGTGTGACAGCCCTTAAGATATTTGAAGATGGCTCTCCTATCTCCTCTCAGTCTCCTCTTTCCCAAGCTAAACATACCCAGCTCCTTCAACCGTTCCTCATAATTGCCAGAGGAGACCTTACCCTGATGGACACAAAGGAAGTCAACTGGCAAAAGATGATGAAGAGGAAACTTTCTGAGTTTCTGGTCCATGGTGTCTCCAGTCTTCGCAGGTACCAATATAGGGAGTCAAAGTACACCTCTGCATGCAGGGCTAGATTTACAATAATGCAGGGTATTAACAGGCGTTTTTTCTGGGCCCAGCACTGTGCATGCAGCATCTAAGCACAGGGGAAATGGAGGCTAAGGAGCTCTCCTTTCGTACTGGTTGGGCAGCACTGGACTCCGGAAACAGGATCCCTGCTGCAGAAATAACAACAACAGATCTTTGATTTCTCCACCCCCCACCCACTGCAACTCCACATCATTTTTTTTGCCTGGCCACTAAATAGCAGCATGGCACCACACCTGGGATGAGTAACCTGGGCTTCTGAGTCAGACAGGTGTGGCACTCCTCAACCCCAGCACCTCTAACGAAGCACCGGGAACGATAACAATGTGAGAAGGGGTCACTCTCTTTTGTTTGCTGTGCTCAGAGCTCATGGTTGCTAAGGCTGGCAGTGAGTGGGCAGAGCCATTCTGGCTCCTCCCAACGTTCCTTGGCTGCGGAATGTGAGCAATGCTTTTCGCTGGGCACCTCACCTACACGGCCTGACTCAGCGACTCGGTTTCTGAATGGGAATTCGTTTTCCAGAGCTGCAGGGGTGGCACTGTTGAGTTTTGTCATTGCTCCTCCCACGACACAAATTCATGGGCATCCCACCATGAAAATCATGAAGCTGTCTTGAAGAAAAGGAAAAGAGTGTGTTTTGTGTGCGCAAGTGAAATTGACTAGACCAGAAGTTCCTTTGGCTGGGTCCAGTCAATTTCACGACTCCATCCACCCGCATGTGTTACGGGGAAGAAGGTGCCATTTGGATTGGGAAAATGAAAGGAACAGGCTCTTCCCTCTCCTGTTTGAAGACTATTTTTAAAAGATGAGAGAGAGAGAGAGAGAGAGAGAGAGAGAGAGAGAGAGAGAGAGAGGTGTGATTTAAGGGAGAAAGTTGGAGAGTTGGTTCTGGGTAGAAACATCCACTCTAAAGAAAATATCTACAGATAGAGAAAGGAGTGGAGTCTCTGAGCTTAGATAACAAGATAGTGTTTAGTGCATGGGTAGGCAAACTAAGGCCCAGGGGCCGGATCCAGCCCAATCGCCTTCTAAATCTGGCCCTTGAACGGTCCAGGAATCAGTGTGTTTTTACATGAGTAGAATGTGTCCTTTTCTTTAAAATGCATCTCTGGGTTATTTGTGGGGCATAGGAATTCGTTCATATTTTTTTTTCAAAGTACAGTGGTGCCTCGCAAGACGAAAAGAATCCGTTCCGCGAGTCTCTTCATCTAGCGTTTTTTTCATCTTGCGAAGGAACCCTATTAGCGGCTAAGCAGCTAAGTGGCTAAGCGGCTATTAGCGGCTTAGTGGCTTAGAAAAAGGGGGGGGGGGAATTGCAAGACTCGCAAGACGTTCTCATCTTGCGAAGCAAGCCCATAGGGAAATTCATCTTGCGAAGCACCTCAAAAACGGAAAACCCTTTCGTCTAGCGGGTTTTTCGTCTTGCGAGGCATTCGTCTTGCGGGGCACCACTGTATAGTCCAGCCCCCCCACAAGGTCTGAGGGACAGTGGACCAGCCCCTGCTGAAAAAGTTTGCTGACCCCTGGCTTAGTGTCTTGGGACAGTATTTAGACAGGAGTTAACTAAAGGGCTGAATTTGAGCAAGGAGAAGTAGAGTTGTGAAGACACAGTCTACTCCGGAGGCAGACGGATGTTTCAACGTATTTGTATCCTGCAGCACCATAAAAATATCTCAAAGCAGTTTACGACAACGGAAACTTAAAACCATACAATAAAAAGCATTTTAAAAAATTATAAATGCACGATAGATTTACACAGGAAGCTGCCTTATGCAGAGTCAGACAACTGGGCCCCCTGGCTCATATGCCAGCCTTTGCCAACCTTGTGCCCCCCAGATCTGGTTGTGCTACAGCTCCCATCAGCCCCAACCAGGTTGGCAAAGGGTGGTCTACGCTGACAGTGGCGGCTCTCAGGCAGGGCGAAATTTCAACACACACCCCCTACCTGGAGATGTCAGGATTTGAACCCGGGACCTTCTGCGTGCAAAACAAGATGCTCTACCACGGAGCCGCAGGCCTTCCCTCAGGAAGGCTGGCAACTGAACACATTATTTGGGAACGATCCAGCCCCCCTCCACAACCCCTGTTTCCCTCCCGCAGCCCTTGACCTTATTTAACAAGATCCTTGTGCACATCGGGATCAATGGGGTTTGTTGTAATCTAATCAAAGAGCTGCTTTGTTGTGCTTAATTTCGGCTGCATTCTCCGCATTCCCCTACCTACTCGGGAGACACCCGCAGGGAAACAACAGCAGACTCTCTCTCTCTCTTTCTCTCTCTCTCTCTCTCTCTCTCTCTCTCTCTCTCTCTCTCTCTCCCCCCCCCCCCATGCCAGGGAAATCAACCCACCAAACCAACTGGTATTACAGCAGGCCCTCCTTGCCTCTGAGCAAACAAACCCTTCCAAAACTCGTGCGCGCATTTCACATCAAACGCAGCAGCGTGTCCAATGAGAAATGCCACCATTAAACTAATGGCTTTCCCAGCTTCGAGGTGGGAGGCAGGCAGGATGCTCCTCTTTCGGGGGGGGGGGGGCTTTTTGCATCCACTTCGCTGCAGACCAACCTTTTCCATTCCAGCAGCTGCTTGGGAAATGGAAGTTCAACAGGTAGAACTTTCTGCAGCAGTGGGAGTAAAACCCACACCTAAAGAATATCTGCCTGCCTCCCACCCAATCATATTTACATCCTGTCTCTCTGTCTGTTTATCACATGTAAATAATAATATGGGGGCGTTATAGTTTTTGTTTGTTACTATAGTATACATTAGGTACGCGGGTGGCGCTGTGGGTTAAACCACAGAGCCTAGGGATTGCTGATCGGAAGGTCGGCGGTTCAAATCCCTGCGACTGGGTGAGCTCCTGTTGCTCGGTCCCAGCTCCTGCCAACCTAGCAGTTTGAAAGCACGTCAAAGTGCAAGTAGATAAATAGGTATCGCTCCGGCGGGAAGGTAAACGGCGTTTCCGTGCGCTGCTCTGGTTCACCAGAAGCAGCTTAGTCATGCTGGCCACATGACTCGGAAGCTGTATGCCGGCTCCCTCGGCCAATAAAGCGAGATGAGCGCCACAACCCCAGAGTCGGTCACAACTGGACCTAATGGTCAGGGGTCCCTTTACCTTTACGGTATACATTTGTGTGCGCTTTTATATTGCAAATCGCCCTGTGATCCTTGGATGAAGGGTGGTATATAAATTTAATAAATAAAATAAAACTCCACCTTTCGTTCAACGAACTCATGGGAGGTAGGCTTAGGTTGAGAGGCAGCAACTGGACCAACTCAAGGCGACCTGTTGAGTTTCATGGCTGAGCAGGGGTTTGAACTCTGTTCTCCCAGCCCCTATGGCAAAACTTCGGAAAAGAGCAAATTGTGAAGGATGGCAGTTTCAGTTTGTGCATGGTTTCAGAAACAGCGAACTAGGTAGGTTCACCTTCAAATGCAAACTGGATCAGATTGTTCACCACTTCTGATGCAGAATAAACAGGAGTGCATTCCCAGTCAGAGTGTGCCCACCCCTAACCCATGGCACACTGTGTAGCAGCTTTCTTGTGTTTTTTTTGGGGGGGGATGCCTACCCCCTGCGCCCCCTTCTGGTACTGCCCATGGGCACACAGCATGTTCACAGAGAACTTTGTGCTGAAACACAAAAGCTGAGAAATCATTTCTACTTGCAAAGTTCAAAAACTCCAAGAACTTTTAAGTGCAACCTTCCTTTTCCAAAGTTGCTTCTACGAAGGGTGGGTACCAAAAGAACCATACAAACTTGGTGGTGGTGGGGAGTTTGCCGAGGGAGTCGTGTGGTACGTGTGTGTCTCCTCTTCCGGCTGTAATGTCCCCTTTCCTCTGCCACTTCATGATATCATGCTAATTGGATTAAGAGAGAGGTGCTCATTATCAAAGGAAATAGCTAAGCGACCGAGGCGGTCCCAATTACTTCTCTGCAAAATCTCCGATAATTTAATAGTGGTGTTAATGGTTACAACACCAGCTGCATTAATTGGAAGGGTCACCACCGGCCCACAGCGATGCTTGACTCCCCCTCCCTCTTTATGGCAAGGTGCTAATGGGGGATAAGGCTGTTTTTCAAGCTGAGCATCGTTGAGGGAATTGACCCGTCTCTCTGAGGCTCCTGTCAAAGACAACGCAGGAAGCCAAGACGGGCATATTTCTTGCATTCTTCACCTGCTGTGTGTGTTTTCTGTTTTTCTTCCAAGAGGTCTCAATAGTTTCGGATGAATGTGAAAAACTGGCTGCAAGGCCACTTTCGGTTTTTCAAATCATGGGACTCCATCCAGGAAGAGAGAGTCACACGAACAGAAGGGGCTTCCAAAGGAATATGCAACTAACACGGGCTTGATGCACACCTGAACCATTATTGTGATGGTTCTAGACCAGTGGTTCCCAACCTTTTTTTTGGCCATGCCCCACCTAAGCATCTCTAAAATCCTGATGCACCCCCCCCCCCGTGACATATAATTCTTATTATTCAAAAAGTGAAGTCCTATTCACGTGGAGAAAGCCTAAAAGACCATTAACTTGGTCTAACTCATTCTCAAATTGTCCCCCTTAAAAATCAAATTTCCCCTCTGTGGGGCATGTGCACCACATTGGGAACCATGGTTCTAGACACTCCAAGTGTCCATATTTTCCAGGGACAGTCCCAGATTTACAGAAAGCGTCCCTGTTTCTGAATTGATCCTGGAATGTCCCACTTTCCCTTAAAGGTAAAGGGACCCCTGACCATTAGCTCCAGTCATGGACGACTCTGGGATTGCGGCGCTCATCTCAATTTATTGGCCGAGGGAGCCGGCGTACAGCTTCCAGGTTATGCGGCCAGCATGACTAAGCCGCTTCTGGCAAACCAGAGCAGCGCACGGAAACGCTGTTTACCTTCCCGCTGGAGCGGCACCTATTTATCTACTTGCACTTTGACGTGCTTTCGAACTGCTAGGTTGGCAGGAGCAGGGACCGAGCAACGGGAGCTCAACCCATCACGGGGATTCGAACCACCGACCTTCTGATCGGCAAGTCCTAGGTTCTGTGGTTTAACCCACAGCGCCACCCATGTCCCTCACTTTCCCTTAAGACGTCCCTATTTTCATCAGAGGATATGGAGTTATGCAACCCCTGAGCCAAGGAGACAAGTAACTATACAACCTTTAGAAGACATCTGAAGGCAGCCCTGTATAGAGAAGTTTTTTTTTTTTTTAAGTTTAACATTATATTGTGTTTTTATTTATGTTGGAAGCTGCCCAGAGTGGCTGGGGCAGCCCAGACAGATGGGTGGGGTATTATTATTATTATTAAACAGGATGTCCCTATTTTCATCGGAGAAATGTTGGTTTGTGGTCCTTGTTGAAATGGGTAGGTTTTGAACACTGACAAACTGGAACGTGTCCAGAGGAGGGCAACCAAAATGGTCAAAGGCCTGGAAACGATGCCTTATGAGGAACGGCTAAGGGAGCTGGGCATGTTTAGCCTGGAGAAGAGGAGGTTAAGGGGTGATATGATAGCCATGTTCAAATATATAAAAGGATGTCACATAGAGGAGGGAGAAAGGTTGTTTTCTGCTGCTCCAGAGAAGCGGACACGGAGCAATGGTTCCAAACTACAAGAAGGAAGATTCCACCTAAACATTAGGAAGAACTTCCTGACAGTAAGAGCTGTTTGACAGTGGAATTTGCTGCCAAGGAGTGTGGTGGAGTCTCCTTCTTTGGAGGTCTTTAAGCAGAGGCTTGACAACCATATGTCAGGAGTGCTCTGATGGTGTTTCCTGCTTGGCAGGGGGTTGGACTCGATGGCCCTTGTGGTCTCTTCCAACTCTACAGTTCTATGATTCAGTGACTGAGTGCGATGAGCTGTTCTTTGGTTGCAGAAGGACTGTGGCTTCAAGTGGCACCAAAGCTAGATTCTCCCCTGTACACATGTCGGTATCAGCTTGCTGGATCAGGCCAATGGCCCATCTAGCCCAGCATCCTACAAGCCTGTGGGAAACTCACAAGCAGGATTCAAACACAAGAGCGACTCTCCCCTCCTGTGGCTTCCAGCAACTGGGATTCAGAAGCATTGCTGCCTCCAACCGTGGAAGGAGAACAAGCCACTGTTGTCCTCCATAAATTTGTCTCATCCCCATCTAAACCCACACAGGTCAGTGGCCATTGCTCCATCCTGTGGAAGCCAGTTCCATAGTTCGACAAAGTGTTGAGTGAAGCCGGAGCACCGTCTCTGCCTGTATGACAGCAGGCAAAACTGATTAATCCCCCACCGGTTTTGATTTGCTATTGCATTAGATGAACACATGAGCGCCATTCGTTTCATTTCATTTTACTCCTCAGAGCTGCCTTTCACATAGGGCTTAGTGGTGCGTCACGCCAGGGCGCCGGCCTCTCAGGGGTGCCCCAGCGAGTGGGGGAGCTGTGCGGCTTTGCCTCTGCAGGGATCCCTCTCCCGTAGTGGCATGGGGGAGAATTGCACCCCCCTGATGGCTGGCAGTGCGCAACTTGCCCCCCCCCCCACTATCCATGGTAATTTGGGAGCGCTGGGTGGATATTTGCACTGCTAAAGACGGTCCTGTTACACCCTCAACCTGTTTGGAAGTGCACAAAAGGAGCAATTCAGCTCTCCGAACGGTGACCCTCAAGCTGTTGGGGAAACCTCGCCTTGTCCCTCATCTTCTAGGACATTTGCCAAGTACAGACCCTTTTTCCGTCTCTGCCGCTGGCCTTCCCGCTCTGCTGTGATCTGCCCTCCAGGTCTCTCTCATCCATCACAACCTCACACAGGCTGGCTCCTGCTCCCAACCGCTCGTGCTTCCGCTTCAGAAAGAGTGATCTTTGCATCGATTGATTCCAAAGGTGCAGGGACACTCCTGGCAGAACTGTTAGCCTGCTAAACCTCTCTCCTGGCAGGGCCAATTGTAAGGCCCGGGGAGAGTGAAAATAACCCTCGCTGTCGATTTAGCTGAGTTGGAAAACCTTAAAGCGGAATCGTTTGCAAGCTCAGCTTAAGCAGGCCAAATCCTTTTATCAATATGACCCCAATTCTGCATCGTAGAATCATAGAATTGTCATCTACTTCAACCCCCTGGAGTGCAGTCCAGATAACTGGACTGGGAGATGAATCTTAGGCTGTGTGCATGTTACCAGCTTAACATGCATCTAGATCAGTGGTTCCCAATTAGCTAATTACTAAGGACCCCCTATTTTTCAAAAGCCAAGCCAGGGACCCCCTACTTTTGAAAAATTAGATAACTCTATAGTCGTTACCTGCGCAAAGCAATTTTTTTGGAGAAAATGTGGGGTGGCCACTGATAAACAAAGGATTTTAGGTATACTAAAAACAGACCATAAAGTTTGTGATATTACCACAAATTGCCTCTCTCCAGACCTGTGGAAACAACATTGCTGGGGGTTGGGACCCTCAGGTCACCTTCCAACTCTACAGAATCTCTGCGAATCTTTACTCCGGTTTGGCTTTCCATGCGTTTCCCGGGCTCATCAGGAACTAAACAGTGTTGGCGGGACATGAGGGCGGGGGGGGGGGGAGCACACAATAAAGAAAGGCAGCCCTTTTAAAGCCAGCCCACGGCGCCTTGTCAATCAAAGAAGAAAGGAAGGCGAGTGAAGGACTCTGGGGGACTCAGCAAAGTATTCCTTGTCAGAAAGTCCTTGCGAAGACAAAAATCAGCTTCCCACAAACTGTGGCATACAGGGGGTGGAGATGCTTGCACACATAAAATGAGAGAGAGAGAGAGAGAGAGAGAGAGAGAGAGAGAGAGAGAGAGAGATCAGTCTCTTGCTTCTCCAGGACCCTCTCAGATGATCTTGGCCACCTTGAATCTCTGTAGGTACCCCGAAAATGTGGAAGAAATTTGGAGAATGTGAAAGAGGACAGGTTTTCCCTTCCTTCTCTGATCATGCTAGAACCCAGGACCATTCAATGAAGCTGAATGTTAGATAATTCAGGAAGGACCAAAGGTACATTTTTCACGCAGCGCATCGTGCTGTGATCCCTATAGCACGATGCTGAACTCCTTCCAGTAACAGTAAATCCTGACTAAATGGGAGCATGGTGGAATATGAGATAGCATTTTGAGGGGGGCGAAGTTGTATTATGCCAGCCCTGATATGGGAATCAACTGAGTGCCTAGATTCAAAATGTGGGGCTTTGCACACTGTCCAGTGAGAGAGAGCCCCCAGCAGCAGAGTTTAAACTCACAAAGTCAGGCAGCAGTATAGTGTGGGAATCTAGGCCATTAAACCCTTTTCATATCCTGTTTAGTTAGATATAGCACTCCCAGTTTTTTACCCCTCTTGCAATGAACAAACCAGACACCGTTAAGTAAGTTTAAAATGCTTTACTTACAAAATGTTCCAAAGGTCAGATTCATGCATTTATCCAAACAGCAGCAAGGAGAACACAGGCAGAATACTCCTGCGTAGAAAACACAAAAAGATAGCTTCCAACGTGTGCTTCACTTCCTACCTCGCAGGGGAGAGGAGGGGGTGTGACTTAACTGAGTCTAGGAAACACAGCTCTATTGTCTTAACCCCTTCATGCACTAGCTAGCCCTATGCTTGCTAGTTGTGTTTGACTGCAATTTCCCACGAGCACCTCAGTAAGCATCTTAGAATCATAGAATCATAGAATCATAGAATCATAGAATCATAGAATCATAGAATCATAGAATCATAGAGTTGGAAGAGACCACAAGGGCCATCGAGTCCAACCCCCTGCCAAGCAGGAAACACCATCTTATACCAAGCAGAGTGGGCAGCCTGGCAGAGCATGGAGTGGCATCAGGGTCAGCCATGGGGGCAGTGTGAGCAGGTGTCTCTGTGCGTGTGCGCATGCACCAGAATAAAGAAATGATTGAGCAAACAAATGCATTTGTGAATGAATGCTAGATTGACAGGGAGAGCTGCTGTTGTTTTCCACAGGGAACATAATTTACTCTAAAGAACTCTCCCGCATGGCCTTCCCCACTTCTTCTCAGCGTTGTTTTCTTAATGACAGAGTCATTGTCTTTTCATGGAGTGCTAGGGAGGGAGATGTGTCATGAATGGGCCGCACTCACAGGATGAGATGATAACGGTAGAATCCCATCTTTGCTGGCGATTCATAGATAATCACTAATGTTCCGTGGTGATAATAGCAGGGCATTCGGTCTTCACACTGAATTTTGCAGGAAGTTGAAAGATCTGGTACTTCTTTGAGCTCTTTGCAGCATTAGTGATGTGGTAAAAAAACCCACAACCTTTATCAGCTTTTCCTTTATCATCCATGCTAACATCTTAGCAGGCTTATTGGTGGACTCAAAATACCTTTGTTTTACCCATTTAATTTTATGTTCTACTTCCTTATTTAATATGTTAGAGATATGGGATTGCAATATCTTTATTTTTTGTAATATTTCATGACTTTTTGGATTTTTGATCAGTTCCTTGATAAGAATAATGATCTGTTGTGACCTTGACCAAAGTGTAAGTTTCGGCTCATTTCCTCTTCCCCCTCCCCTTTTTTTCTTCCTTCTACTTCTCCTTCTCCTTCTCCTTTCCTTTTTCTTTTTTCTTTCCCATAATGGCCTTATGTTCTATGGCATGTACTTTGATATTTTTTGTAGGTTTTTTTAGTCTTTTCCATTCTTCTTCTTCTTAAGGATTTTTCTTTTGTAATTTTGGTTGTTTATATTTATCTGTATTTGTTTAAAGCAAAATAAAAATTACTTTAAAAACAACGACAACAACCCATATGTACCCTGCCCCACAATCACAATCTTCCACTGTCCTAGTTGAAGGACACATTTCAGCTGATCAAAGGCACTTGAGGAGGAGACGGAGCAGGGCCGGTGAGGGGTGGGGCCTGAAGACAGAGGGACAGGTAAACTCAATGAATTGTACCGTTGGAAGAGACCACGAGGGTCATCTAGTCCAACCCCCTGCAATGCTGGAATCCTTTGCCCAACTTGGGGCTCAAACCCGCAACCCTGAGATTAAGAGTCTCACGCTTTACCAATTGAGCTATCCCAGGCCCAACTGGAACACTGGATTCGCTCTCCAGGTCTGGGGTTCACCGCCCCTGAACGAAAACCATCCCATGCCTCTGGCTTGCCAAAAGAATCATTTGCATTTCCTTATCAGAAACAGCAGGCAAGGCAAAAACTGTTACGAAAAGGAGCAATGCAGCAGTGAGCTGCAGCTGGCTGTAAAGCCAAACAGGATGTTGATGTTGTGGCTGTACCGTGGGAGCAAAGGGACAGCCTATTCACTGTACTGAGCACCGGATGTTAGCTCAGTGTGTCACCTGATATGTACTGGAAGTACAGGGGTGGAGTTTAAAACTCTCTGCTGTTGTTGTTTGAAGAGTACGGACGTGTTTCTCTGTACTGCTGCATAGACAGAAATAAAGGCATGTAAATACATTTCTGTCTGTCTCTTCCCCCCTCCTGGGGAAAACAGGGAGGAGGGAGAGTGGTGTGTTCTTCTCACGTTTGAGGAGAATCGTCGATAGAGACCCCGCCTGTCTCCTGCCGGGAGTCGCAGACACGGGAGGTCAACAAGTAATCGGAGCCGGGTGCCTGGACAATGGCACATCCCTCTGACTAGGCTCGAAGATTACAGCAAAAACGCCCCTCTTCAACCAGGCCTTTGGCTGACTGACCCCCCGGTGTCCCTTTCAAAATGTGTTGTGGAAGCAGGGATTACTGGATTGTCTTTGCTTTTGCTTTTATTATGTACTCTGTGATTTTTATATTGTGATTTTTTTATAGGATTCTAATGGATTATTGAATATTGCTTTATTTGATATAAATTGTTTGTTTTACAGTTATTGTGACTTTTTATATTGGGTCTGATTGTTACTATGAATGTTTGATTTTTTAAAATTATTTTTATGTGTTGGAAACCACCCAGAGTGGCTGGGGCAACCCAGGCAGATGGGTGGGGTATTATTGTTGTTGTTGTTGTTGTTAATAGTTGTTGTTGTTGTTGTTGTTAGTTGTGAACTGCCCTGAGATCTACAGGTATAGGGCAGTACAGTGGTACCTCAGGTTAAGTATTTAATTCGTTGTGGAGGTCCGTTCTTAACCTGAAACTGTTCTTAACCTGAAGCACCACTTTAGCTAATGGGGCCTCCTGCTGCTGCTGCGCCGCCAGAGCACAATTTCTGTTCTCATCCTGAAGCAAAGTTCTTAACCTGAAGCACTATTTCTGGGTGAGCGGAGTCTGTAACCTGAAGCGTATGTAACCTGAAGCGTATGTAACCCGAGGTACCACTGTATACAAATTTAAACAGTAATAGTAATAGTAATGTGGGCCATTATAGGTCAGGCGGTATAGTTACATGGATTTAATGTGCATTGAAAGCACATGACTGTAGTTTGTTAAGGGTGCTGGGATATGTAACTCTGGTGGGTAAACTACAGACCCCAGGATTCTCTGGGAGAAGCTGTGTGCTTAAAACGTGCTTGAAATGCATTGTGTGGATGTGACCGACAGGTGCATAGTTCAATGAGTAATGCTTAAATCTGCGTTAGATCTGAGTGAACGGTCTAGGAGTTAAGCTACCGTCCTTTCCATCTGCATTTTTGGGTGCCATCTGGCCCTTCCTACAGAGCAGGGAGGGAGGAACTTGTTCCGCACACTCCTCTTGTCAGCATCATCCAGTGATCTGTAAATCAGTCTCTAAATATTTACCAAGTGCTCTTCCTCGGAGTTAAGAGGGAGTTCCCCCCTCCCTCTCTCTCAGCCCTCATCTGTGCAGGCATATGGTAGCTTTGCAGAAGCGACAGCGAGTCGTGGAGCGTGAAGCAGATGCCCCAGTTAGTAAGAATGAACTAACAGACCAAGGCTAAACAGGTATTTACGAGACGTCTTTGGCACCGCAGCTCCTGCACTCTGCAGAGCGCACATCACAGAGCATCATGCAAGGTTTTGCTGGATTAATGCTAGCAGAGCCATCCAGGATCGTCTCTCTGTGAGTCGAGCAGCCCCATCAGGGCCGTTGCCAATCGAGGCTTGAAGGGCAGAAGGCAGAGAGTTAAATAAAAGGCAGAGCCAATTCGTTCCGGTTTTGCCCCCCCCCCCCCCCCCGCTGAGTTCTGCAAGGGCAACACTGAGACCAAGGAGGCTGTCATTGGGGACTGGCTGAGGGCAGACTGAAGGTGGTGGGGCAGTGTTCCACCGCCAAGAGCTACCTATGAGGTCAAGTTTATTACCGGTCAGGAGCGAGCCAGCAGTAAATCACACTGTGCAAGCTGGAGTTAACTCTTTATTAGCAAGAACATGATCTGCACAGACTTGGCAGCAGTGTCAGGCCTCATGAGCACAGCAGCTGATCTCCGGTAGGTCTCACCCCATGGATCAATTTCCAAGACTAAGTGCCTTTCCCCTCCATACAGTTCCCTCCTCTCCAGGGCTTTTTCCAAGCAACTGGAGACTGTGCCTGCGTGAAACCAACCTTTCCTCCGCCCTTTTCATACCTCTCCTAGTTCTGGCAGACAAGGGGAGCTTGTCACAGCAGGAGGGGGAGACAGCTTTGCTTCTTCACCAGACTCATCTCTGCCTCCTTCCTCCTTCCTGGTACGCAGGCTGAGACCCTACTGCCTGCGGACTGTCTTGCCAGAGTGGTGCATGCTCTAGTTATCTCCCGCTTGGACTACTGCAATGCGCTCTACGTGGGGCTACCTTTGAAGGTGACCCGGAAACTGCAATTAATCCAGAATGCGGCAGCTAGACTGGTGACTGGGAGCGGCCACCGGGACCACATAACACCGGTCCTGAGAGAGCTGCATTGGCTCCCAGTACGTTTCCGAGCACAATTCAAAGTGTTGGCGCTGACCTTTAAAGCCCTAAACGGCCTTGGTCCTGTATACCTGACGGAGCGTCTCCACCCCCATTGTTCAGCCCAGACACTGAGATCCAGTGCCGAGGGCCTTCTGGCGGTTCCCTCATTGCGACAAGTGGGGTTACAGGGAACCAGACAGAGGACCTTCTCGGTAGTGGTACCCGTCCTGTGGAACGCCCTCCCTTCAGATGTGAAGGAAATAAGCAGCTATCTTCTCTTTAAAAGACATCTGATGGCAGCCCTGTTTAGGGAAGTTTTTAATATTTAATGCTGTATTGTTTTTAACACTTGATTGGGAGCTGCCCAGAGTGGCTGGGGAAACTCAGCCAGATGGGCGGGGTATAAATAATAATAATAATAATAATAATAATAATAATAATTCCTCTCCTGCTTCAGCTTCTGCCTCTGATTCTGGACTGTTCTCTGCCACAGACTCTCCCTGCTCACTAAGCCCTCTTAATAATAATAATAATAAATTTTATTTATATCCCGCCCTCCCCAGCCGAAGCTGGGCTCAGGGCGGCTAACAACAATCAAAATAATCCAACGATTCTAAAAACATTTCATTATAAAAATTAATTAAAATCAAATTGATGGCAACCATTAAGCAAAATTCTGTGCAGATTGCCAGATTACCTCTTCAGCTTCTGACACCTCCTCCTCGTCTTCTCTCTCTTCTCTCTCTGACCACTCATAGTCATCCCGGCACCAATCCCTGGGCTCTGAGCCTTCTTCCATTGAGGGTTCTCAGCTGATTCCTCTGCACCCAACCAACCCATGACATTATCTGAGACTCTGGGGGGATTCCAAGCAAAGCCCTTTCTTCTGCAGTTCCAACAGGTGGAGAATGACTTTCTGTTATGCATTGCTATTGACTGGGACCTACATACAGCAGGGATGGGGAACCTGTGGCATCCCCCACTCCATATGTGGCTGGACTACAACTCCCATTATCCTTGATCACTGGGCATGCTGACTGGTGCTGATGGGAGTTCAAGCCCAGCAACACATGCAGGATCTCAGGCTGGGCCATCATTGAACACATGGACTGCACACTTTGCTCCTGACCAGGCTGCTGTGTATTGCATTTCTAGTTAAACTGCAATAATCACCTCTACGCACCCTGTATTATTCTTTTCTCCTTTTTTGGGTGATGCATAACTGGCTGCCCAGTTGAAGTTCTGTGCCGCTGCAGGAATACTTGAATCTTCTTGTCGGTGTCTGCCTATCTCGAGGGAAAATGGAGTGTGCCTCTGAGGGTGAAGCCAAAGTGCTGGAGAATCACAGCGCCCGGTAACTCGTAACTTTCACACACCGTGTTGTTTTTGCTGCGCTAGTAGCACAGACGTTTGGCACCAGCTTGGCTGCAGGAGTTGTCGGAAAGGAGGCATACAAGGCGCCATCCCATTGTCTTACAGACTCCACTATGGATTTGTGTAGGGTTGACTCCTTGGCTTTTTCTTCTCCCAAAGATATCCTGCAAGGCAACTGGTACAGACTTTTCCTTGGATTTTACTCCCAAAGCCTTTCTAATGAATGTCAGACTTGGTTTCCTCCCCTGTGGCAGTAAATAAGAAGACATCAAATGAAAGGAACGTCATACCAGTTAGATTCTTTAATAATCACAGTGAGAGACAAAGAACCCATCTACTTGGAATGACGGTGCTCCCAACTAAGGCTTACACCCCCTCCATCCCTATTACTCTACGTCACTCCTACGTCTTGTAAATCTGAGCTTGAACCCTCTGTGCTTTCTGTTCTGAGACTTTCTGAGCTCTTCTCGACCTTGGGGAGGGCGCTGGAGGAATGCTGTCCAAAGAATATGAATCTGTTAACCCTCTCTCTTCCACTGTTTCTTCTCCTAGCTGTTCCCCATCCAGAATTCCCCAGCTTCTGCCTTCTGAACTATGCCCCTCTGCAAACCACTCTTCCAAATCTATACTATTCTCCTGCTCCTGGGAAGATTCAGGAGCAGGAGCCGGGAGGGGGGGCCTCCCACCATTCCTCTTCAGTGCAGTCCTCTCAGCATGGTCCCTGACATGAATGAACAGCAGAAGTAAGGCAGCGAAGATCTGGGATCAGAGTTTTCCTTCTCCTATTTGAATGTGCTTACATGGAAACTAAACCTCTACACACCAGCACCGCCCCACAGAGGCGAAGAGCTGATGGGTTTTTCTGTGGCCCCCACAGCCTTGTCTGCACCTTTAAACTGGGCCTGAATCCATTTTGTTCCATGTCGTTCTCAGTGGATGATTGAGCAGAGAGCCGTCTTGTCCTTCCTGACTCTGTCGCAGGACTCCCTCGGCAAACATCATTTCACAAGCAATTTGCTGTGCATTTGTTGAAAGTAGAAAAGCAAACAATGGGCATTAGTAGATCAATTAGCTTGCGACGATTATATATTTTTAGAAACCCCCCAATTGATTTTTCTGAAGGAGCCGACAAAAAGGCGAGCCCTGAATTATTTACTAGCCTGAGCTTATATGTAATGTCTGAATCAACAAAGCTCCTGTTTGCTTATTGAAGATTCAAACAAGGGCAACAATGAGCGATATATCCTTTCCAAAATCTCTGGGATTCAGCGGCTGGGTGGAGATTTCTGCACAGATACTTAAAGGGGAGGACTTGGTTTGACATGGGGGGAAAACATGCAGAAATTGATAGAATCCTTTGGAGTGGAAACTATATCTTGCCAAGGTTTGGATCAATAGAGGCATGATGCATAAGGACTGTCATCTGCAAACAGAACCACCTCAAGACATTACATTGTCTGAGGCAGAGAAGAAAGTGCACCCCCACTAGGGATGGGGGAGTACAGTGTAATGTGATTTGCATTTAAAGGCCAACCTACAAAACTCCCACTTTTCAAAACAATGTGTCGACCGAAAATATAGCCATCCTAAGAAATTCACAGGTCTCTGAATTTTGCAATGCAGCTCTCCAACCAAGCAGTGTTTACAAAAACACACATCCCTCCCCCACCCCAAATAACAGTCAGAAGTGCATTTATATAAGGGGAAATCACCTAAATGCATACATACACATATGTGTGTATTTGCACTGGAATGCAAATGGTTGTTGAAATGTGGGGAACGGAACTTAAGAATGGAAAAATGAAATATATGAAATAGAAGGGTGGAATATTTATTAGAATGCAGTATGTAAGAGAAATGTATAACAAAATTTGGAATCTGGAGATTATATGTAAAGATATACGTTGTAAGCCGCCCAGAGTGGCTGGGGAAACCCAGCCAGATGGGCAGGGTATAAATAATAAAATTAGGGTTGTTGTTTATATTTTTATTATGTATTTTGTGGTTTTATATCTTGATTTTAATATGTGAACAACCCTGAGAGCCCAGTTATACCTCAGTTCCCAAACCCCTCCATTTTGGAAAGTTTCGGCTCCTGAATACCGAAAACCTGGAAACTACTGTTCCGGTTTTTGAACGATTTTCGGAAGTCAAACGTGCTACTCGGCTTCTGTTTTGAGTTTCTCTATTGTATTGAGGCTTCCGCTTTCAGTTTTCGGTTGTTGAACGTTTCGGAAGTTGAACGGTCTTCCTGAACGGATTGCTTTCGACAACCAAGGTTTGACTTTATTATGGCTTGAAGAGTGGAAAAACAAAATCCTTGATAGAAACCGAAGTTGGAGGATTTGCTCTTCCCTATCCCTCATCTCCTGCCTGCCAGATTATTTTGACACTTGAGGTTGGCGTTCCCACAGGTATCTCTCCTGCTCCGTGGAGGTAAAAAAAAAATCTCAATAATAACTTGATGAGCAATTCCCTGCCCTTTCTTGACACCCCAGAGCAGCTTCCTCTGGTGACTTTGGCACTTTGCCTAATGTTAGGGCCGGCCTTCATTATCTGAGCACAAGATGGCCAAGTGATACTCTGCCAGAAAGGAGGATTGGAATAGCTGGTGCTGAAACCCAGGCTGGGAGAACAGGGCAGTGCCTGCCGCCCAGATCTTTCCTCAGACGGCTTGGCAGAGGCACCTCAAGGGTGTCAGAACAGGAGAAGGTTACGTCCTTCAAATTGCTGAGCCAACACCTTCGCCATCAATTGCACACACTTAGTGCTGTTTGCTCATTAAAGCAGTCGTTTACCTTTGGGAGCAAGAGGTTGTTTGTTTCTGATGACTCCTAAGAGTTGGCAGCACTTTGAAAAAGTGGAGAGCCCAGCTTGGGAGAAGATTGCTTGGCAGCACAGACTATGACAAGGTAGGGAGAAGGGAGAAGCACATCAAAAAAGCCCATTTAGTCCAGCAAGCTGCTTCCCGCAGTAGCCCATCAGATGCCCACAAAAAGCCACAGGCAGGGCATGGAGGCAAGAGCCCCCTCTTTTGCTGTTGTTCCTCAGCGGCTGGCATTCAGAGAGGTACGTGACCCCCAAATGTGTGGGTTCCAGCTTGCCACCATGAGTAGCATGAAGCCATGAAGTTGGATCAACTGCCCTGTGAGGACAGCGTGCAACATCTCCCTCGGGAGACCGTGGACTCTCCTTCCTTGGAGGTTTTCAAGCAGAGGTTGGATGGCCATCTGCCAGGAATGCTTTAGCTGAGATTCCTGCCTTGCAGGGGGGTTGGATTAGATGATCCCTTGGGGTCCCTTCCACTCCTCACCATAACGACCACATAACCCTTTCCCTGTTAAAGCTATGGTTTTCACAGTAGTGATATATGGAAGTGAGAGCTGGACCATAAAGAAGGCTGATCGCTGAAGAATGGATGCTTTTGAATTATGGTGCTGGAGGAGACTCTGGAAAGTCCCATGGACTGCAAGAAGATCCAACCTCTCCATTCTTAAGGAAATCAGCCCTGAGTGCTCACTGGAAGGACAGATCCTGAAGCTGAGGCTCCAAGACTTGGGCCACCTCATGAGAAGAGAAGACTCCCTGGAAAAGACCCTGTTGTTGGGAAAGATGGAGGGCCCAAGGAGAAGGGGACGACAGAGGACGAGATGGTGGGACAGTGTTCTCGAAGCTACCAGCATGAGTTTGACCAAACTGCGGGAGGCAGTGGAAGACAGGAGGGCCTGGCATGCTGTGGTCCATGGGGTCACGAAGAGTCGGACTAAACAACAACAACGACAACAACAAACCCTTTCCCTAAACATGGATAAGAGAGCAAGCAGAGGGTGGGGAGCTAAGGGTTGCTGGACAAATTGTCTTATGCACATAAATAGGAATGACCAGTAGGAAAAGTCCACTGCAAATGATATAAGGTGCCTTTATCCTTAGAGCCTCTCCAACACGTAGGAGAGAGGTTCTGATTTATATAACTCAACCGGGCTGGAGATGACTCCTTATGTTCTGCTCGGGTTTTGCTAATTAGAAGTGGTGGGTAATCATAAAATTCAGGAGTCACTATCTGTGTGCTGCAGCTGCAGAGGATCTTTCCCCTCTCTGCCACGCAGTGTGGTCATCAGGGGAGGTTGCAATTTTGCTGCCCCCCCTCCCCAGCTACCTGGTGCACCCCTTTGCCCTGCTCCTTGATCCAGACTTCTGTCTATGCCAATTCTTCTCATCTCATTTCTGATTAATCTGTTGCTCAGATATTATAGTGGGACAAAAGAGAGAGAAAGGGCGCAAGCACCTTGGACAATGATTTCAAGTGTCAGCGTGTTGTGATGGATATAGAATGGGATGGTACAGGTTTAAATCCGTGCTCAGCCATCACTGGATAGCCTCTGAGCCATCACGCTGTTTCAGCCTAGTCTACCTCACAGGGTTGTTGTGAAGGTAAAATCATTGCATTCTACGTAGTGCAAAGGTGAACATTTCACATTGCACAGATTCCTGCTAGTGCAATGGAACACTTTTCCCCTACCCCCCCCCCAATCTGTTCTGGGTATATTTGAGGATGGCATGGGATGTGTGCAAGGGGAAGAGAAGGGGGAAAATCTGGCTGTGCCAATTCTAATCCTTGCATTAGCACAAGAAATTTAAGCTTACTGGGTGACCATGGAGTCAGTCACCATCTCTCAGCCTAACCTACCTCACAGGGTTGTTGTGAGGAGGAAATGGGGAGGAGGAAGACCATGAGCACCACCTTGAAATCCCTGCAAGATGATGATGATGATGATGATGATGATGATGATGATAAATTGATTTATACCCCACCCTTCCTGGCCAGAGCTGGGCTCAGGGGGGCTAACACCAATAAAATTTCAGTAAAAACATAATAAGAAAAAAGAAAAAGAAAAAGAAAAAGAAAAAGAAAAAAACCAATTTAAAATACAGGTTAAATTTAAAATGCAGCCGCATTTTAAAAGTCAAAACCATAAGGGGAGGGAAACATAATGGTCAGACTGTGTCCAAACCAAAGGTCAGGTGGAACAGCTCTGTCTTGCAGGCTCTGCGGAAAGACGTCAAGTCCCGCAGGGCCCTAGTCTCTTGTGACAGAGCATTCCACCAAGTTGGGGCAGTACTGAAAAGGCCTAGTTGAGACCAACCTTGTGACTTGGGACCTCCAAAATGTTGTCATTTGTGGACCTTAAGGTCCTCCGTGGGGCATACCAGGAGAGGCAGTCCCGTAGGTACGTGATAATGGTGGTATATAAATGCAATGAAATGAATACCACTCTTAATAAATAAAAATTCTCCGCCATACAAACGTGAACCTCCTACAATCTCCCAAGCAAAAATTCATAATAGTTCAGGTAGAGTCTGACTGGATTCTACCCCCCCTCCATCTAACACCCCCCAATGGGTGGTCTATGCATTCATTCTGCCATTGAATCCCAATAAGATGCGTGTGGGTGTTTGAACACAAACCCAGAACTGTTTCTGCTCTGCTGAGCTTTGCTTTCAGGACAAAGATATGTTTTCCCATCTGTGTGGGGGGAACACAGTTTCCTTCTCTGTTTCAGTTGTTCGACAGAAGCAAACAACTTTGTTGCTTTATCCCCTTGAGGCAGCATCCACAAAAACGGATCAAAACTTCATTTTGTTTTTCATCTGGATCAAACGGAAAGCAGCGGCTGCTGTCAGAGTCAGAAACATCGTTTGCAGAATCAGAGGAAGCTGTTTGGTGTTGGGTCAGACCACAGGCCCACAGAGCTCAGTATTGCTTATATCCTGACTTCCAGAAGCCCTCCAGGATTTGGGGCAGGGGGTCCCTGCCAGCCTTATCTGGGGACACCAGAGATTGAAGCTGGAACCTTCTGCACTCAAAGCAGATGCTCTGCGATTGAGCTATGTCCCTTTTCTCCCAAACAGCACAGGAAGCAAATAAGCACTTTGGTGTCGCCCCCCCCTTTCCAATAAATAAGATAAACTGTGTATTACAATGGCACAATGTAGTGAGGAGATTTCACCCCTCCCATATCCAAGAATCTCCTGACGAGTCTGCTGATTCTCCAGAGAGGAGGAGCAGTGTTCTGCTTTCTACTTATTCAGCTCCAGCACCAAGTCAGTCAGTCAGTCAGTCAGTCAGTCAGTCAGTCAGTCAGTGTGTCGGGGAGAGAGAGAGAGACTGAGTGTTAGAGATCGTGTGTAGAGATAAGGTTGCTGCTAAGAGCAGCTGCAGACACTCAGTGCAGCATTCATTAATGCTTAGACCTATTTAGCTCTGTATATAGTTTTGTATTATAGTTATAGTTATAGAATAAAAGAAGATATTCTACAGAGCTGCTCTCCGAGTCGTGTATACACTGCCAGACTCTGCTATACTCTGCTGTGCGACGACTGTATTGTGGAAGTGAATCCGGTGCTCACAACTCTAAGCTGTGAGTCCACAGCACTTTGACCTGTTCCTGTCAACTTTGCCTTCATCCTGAGGCAAAGTTCTTAACCCAAGGTACTATTTCTGGGTTAGCGGAGTCTGTAACCTGAAGCATCTGTAACCTGAAGCATCTGTAACCCGAGGTACCACTGTAGAGTGGGTCCATTACTTCCTTTGATCTAGACCAGTGTTTCCCAAACTTTGGTCTTCTGCTGTTTTTGAACTTCAATTCCCATCAGCCTTGACCACTGGTCCTGCTAGCTAGGGATGATGGGAGTTGTAGTAAATGGGGTGGTCTCTGGAAGTGCTACCCAGCTCGCCTAGCCCAGTCAGGGTTGAAGTGCATGAGTCCAGTTGGTGACACTGGCTCAAGGGCGATGCTGACATGTAGGGCTGAATGAATGTGAGGATATCACCTGTGTTTTTTGACCCCATGCTCTCAAGATGTCCACAGTCTCTTTCAGATTTGGCACAGTTCTCCCACTGCCGACGAACAGGTCAAGCCTCCAAACTCCAGGAATTATGCTTATCACCACTAAACGAGAGGGAGGGTTCATCTTTGGTAATTGCTCAAGCAGGAATCTGGCAGAAAGAGGCACTTCTCATCTCCTGAGGAATTAAGGCACTATTTTTACACAGACTTGAAAAAGGCCTGGTGCTGAAACAGGCTTTTGCCATTGCTCACAGTATTTATTGGAAGCATTATAATATAATAATAGGGTGTGTTAAGATGTCTGCAAACGGGACATGAAGGCTGGCAACATCCAGCCTGCTGGGTGGGAATGCCTTGCAGACGACGGGGGGCCACTAGGGGGCGCATTGTAAGATGGCCAACAATACCATCTCTCCGACCCACACGGGGTAATTAAGAGGCTGTTATGGGAGTAGGCAGCCTCCCTTGTTGCCCCAAGGAAATGGGGAACACTGCCCTTGCCTGCTGTGCCCATAAATCACCCCTTAATTTGAAAGAAGGGGGTGAGGGCCCTAGGCAGAATGCCCCCGTGTGGACCTCGGCTCTCCTGGACGCTGTCTCTGATCGCACACTAGTTGCAGCAATTTGGAATAATTACAAAAGAAGCAAATGCACATATTTCAAGTGAAGAAGGGGAGTGAAGTCTGCTAATTTAAGTGACCTCTGCGAAAGAAGACGACGGGCTGGAGAAACAGGAATATTTTACGATGAAGATACACCAAAGGCGGGGTATGTTGACAATGGGGCTGAATGGGGGGACGACCTTTTTTACTTTCCTTCTATGTGATTTATAATAACCCCTCCTCATTAGAACCATCGGTTGAACTGACCCAAGCAGGAAGTGATGTTATATGGAAAATGTCTGGATATGGCTACTGGATAAAAAAATAATAATAACCACGCAGGATTACAAACTGTTCTAACCAGCTTGTGGAGACTGTCAGAGGTCACAAAGAGAAAGGAAAAATATATGAAAATAACAACAAGAGATGTGGAAAAATAATAAGAAAGGACTGGAGAGTACTGTGAACATCATAAGGTTAGATTTGTGGGCATTAAAACAGCAGTAAGAAGCAAGAAGTTGATTGAATACCTTCGGAACTTGAAATATGGGTACCCCCAACAAAAATTTAAAATTCGGCTGTGTAATTTGGAATTTATGTAATTTGGTTTGATTTGATGTGATTGGTCGGTTAATAAAAATTATTCTTAAAAAAAAAAAAAAGGAATGGCTTGCAGGCGACTGCAGTGTCTGGAGATGGACAGTCAGGTTGTGCATTCGTAGCAGTGAGCAGAGGAGGAAGGACCTCCGGGAGGAGCACAGAGAGAAGGAACGCCATGGTGCATCTGCAGCAGCACAACCGGACGCCTTCATCTGCCCCGGCTCCAACATCTGTGACAGAGGGCCATCCAATCTCTGCTTAAAAACCTCCAAGGTAGGAGCGTCCACCACTTTCCAAGGAAGTCTGCTCCTCTGTTGAACAGTTCAAAGTTATTCCTGATGTTTAGTTGGAATCTCCTTTCCCGTAACTTGACTCCAGTGGTTCAGGTCCTACCTGTGATGGCCTGGGACTCAGAACCAGAGGAGTCTCAGTCTACACCAGATCCTTTGCCTCAGGCATCATCTGAACCAAGTCTGGGGCTTGATTCTGAAGAGTCCCAGTCTGCACAGGTTTCCCTGCAACAAACACCAGCTGGGGCGAGTCAGGGGCCTGAGCCTGCCCTGGCTCCAGATGCGGGGGTGACCTCGTTGCCTCCAGCTGGGCCATCACTTACAGCTGCTCCACTACCAGTTGGGTCAGGGGAGGCTGAGGCGGCCTCTGGGTCTAGTAACCCACCGACATCTCCCGAGCTGCAGAGACTGAGGTCTGAGAGAAGGAGAGACCTGAGTACTCGCAGGAGGAGTGCTCACCTTTGCGCAAAACAGGGAGGTGAGTCGTCGGAGGATCAGGACCGGCCGTTACACTGACAAAGATAAAAGGCTGACAGACCCTGTCCCAGGTAGCAGAAGCAACATTGCTATATGCCAGATCCTGCCTGAGATCCTGCACCTGCCTGGTTTCCTGCCTTGGCCCTGTCAGACGGACTCCTAGCGGAACCTCTGGATTCTGGACTGGTCCTGGATTGCATTTCAAGGGTTACCCCTGGGCCCAGTACACTTTCCCGTAACTTGACTCCATTGTTTCAGGTCCTACCCTCTGGAGCAGGAGAAAGCAAGCTCACCCCATCTTCCATATGACAGCCCTTGAGATATTGGAAGATGGCTCTCAAATCTCCTCTCGGTCTCCTCTTTTCCAGGCTATATCCAGCTCCTTCAACTGTTCAGAATAAGGCTTGGCTTCCAGCCCCTTGTTCATCTTGGTCTACCTCCTCTGCACACATTCCAGATTGTCAATATCCCTCTTAAATTGCGGTGCCCAGAACTGGACACAGTATTCCAGGTGTGGTCTGAACAAAGCAAAATACAGTGGTACCTCGGGTTAAGAATTTAATTCGTTCTGGAGGTCTGTTCTTAACCTGAAACTGTTCTTACCCTGAGGTACCACTTTAGCTAATGTGGCCTCCTGCCGCCGCCACACTGCCGCTGCGCGATTTCTGTTCTCATCCTAAGGCAAAGTTCTTAACCCGAGGTACTATTTCTGGGTTAGCGGAGTCTGTAACCTGAAGCATCTGTAACCTGAAGCATCTGCAACCCGAGGTACCCCTGTAGAGTGGGTCCATTACTTCCCTTGATCTAGACCAGTGTTTCCCAAACTTTGGTCTTCTGCTGTTTTTGGACTTCAATTCCCATTAGCCTTGACCACTGGTCCTGCTAGCTAGGGATGATGGGAGTTGTAGTACAAAACCAGCTGGGGACCCAAGTTTGGGAAACACTGATCTAGCCACTAGAATTCTGTTGAGGTATGAGTTCCTGCACTTCAAAACTTCCCACTACACCACTGAAGTACATCCCCTACTTGTTAATTTCTACATTAGAAAAGGCTTTAAAAGGACCGGACAAATTCATGGATGATAAGACTACCAGTGGCCATTAGCTAGCAAGGGCTGTGTTCTCCCTCCACTGTCGGACTCTGAGAGTGTTGTTGTTCTCTGATTCTGCTTATGGGCTTTCCATGGGCCCCTGGCTTCCCACTGTGAAGTGTCAGACTGGATGGGCCTTTGGCCTGATCCAGCAGGGCTCTTGTTATAGTCTTACAAAGCATGGATTTCAACCAGGTGGTCCCAGACCAGCTCTGTGGTCCTTCCAGCCTCATTGGTTACAGTCCAGATTTTGCTCTGCGAGTCCTTTAGCGTACAGGTTGGTGGTGGGAAGAAGCAGTGATTTCAGGAGCTTCAAAGAAAGGTCTAATTCACTGATGGGAACAGCATGCTCCGCTTTTAAAATACCTTGCTCTAAACACAAAACAACTTAAGGAGAAGCTGCCTTAACTTAAGGAGAAGCGGGGGGGGGGGGGGGGGAAGCAAAGTCAGAAAACCAAACACCTCCCTGATTCGGGCAGATGGGGGGCTATTTAAAGGCTGTTTCCACCAGCAGTATTTTGATGCCGTTTCAGGAAAGGATGTAGACATAAACAGGTGATTACATTTCTAGGTAGCAATACAAAGGGACGCTGTTCTGTTCGGAACTGCCCAGGGAGGGGGAGAGAGAGGGCTGCAAAATAAACAGGTCCGGTTTCAGTGATGTGGCAGCAGGCAAGTTCTTTTCTCTACCCCCTCCTCATTTTCCCAGGCGGTTTCCTGTTTGGGGAATGCAAGCTCAACATTGGCATTTAAAAGAATCTGGAGTTGCTGGTGACTCAGCAACAAGCACGACTCACCCTCGCTGCTCTTGGGTGTCACGTAGCATCGCCTGTTTTCCTTCAAGGCGGCTCCGGGCCCTGCAAACCTGTTCTGATAACGCTTTGCTGCTCGCTCACTTACGTTCTGTGCCCAGGTCAAAGGTAGCCTCCTTTGTGTGGTTCAACATTGCAGCCCAGGGGTGCTTCTCCCAAGAGATGCTGGGGTCAGGGCCGTCTTTAGCAGATGTGGCACCTGGGTGCAAATATCCGCTCAGCGCCACCAAATTACCATGGATAGTGTGTGTGCTAAGCACACTGTCAGCCATTGGGTGTGTGTGCGCGCAACTCTCCCCCATGCTGCTGTGGGAGAGCAATACCTGTAGAAACTTGGGAGAGAAGTTGCTCACCCGCCATATAGTTGCCGGGGCGCAGCTTCCATCCTAAGCCTCTGCAGGGATCACCCTCCTCCTGCGGAGCCTTGGGAGGCAAGCTGCACGCCCACCAGCCATATAATAATAATAATAATAATAATAACAACAAATTTTATTTATATCCCGCCCTCCCCAGCCGAAGCCGGGCTCAGGGCGGCTAACAGCACTAAAACAATACAACATTAAAACATTATAAAAATTAATTAAAATCAAAATTGATGGCAACCATAAACTAAAGTTGTGTAAAGATTGCCAAAGGAGGGAGTCAGGCTGCGCCCTGACCAAAGGCCAGGTGGAACAGCTCTGTCTTGCAGGCCCTGCGGAAAGATGTCAAGTCCTGCAGGGCCCTTGTCTCTTGTGACAGAGCGTTCCACCAAGTCGGGGCCAGTACTGAAAAGGCCCTGGCTCTGGTTGAGGCCAGCCTAACCTCTCTGAGGCCTGGGACCTTCAAGGTGTTTTTATTTGAAGGCCGTAAGTTCCTCTGTGGGGCATACCAGGAGAGGCGGTCCCGTAGGTACGAGGGCCCTAGGCCGTATAGGGCTTTGACGGGGAGCAGCTGGCGGGCACACAGGGAAAGGGGAGGCTGCTGGCAAAGCCGTACAGCTCCCCCACTCATTGGGGCACCCCTTAGAGGCTGGCGCCCTGGCGCAACGCACCACTACATCGTATGGGAAAGATGGCTCTGACGAGTGTGCTGACAGCCAAGGGAGAGCCCCGCCAGAGTCCACGCAAGCCAGCATTGTGAGGGAGCTCAAGAAACCATCAGGGCAACCCTAATACAGACCCTACAAGTGTCCCCATTTTCCAGGAAAATTCCCAGATTTACAGAAGCCGTCTCTGTTTCTGATCTGATCCTGGAATGTCCCGCTTTTCCTTAGGACGTCCCTAATTTCATCGGAGAAATGTTGGAGGGTATGGAGTGATGTGACAACAGAGCCAAGGAAATGAGTAACAATATAACTTGTAGAAGACACCTGAAGACAGCCCTGTATAGGGAAGTTTGCTGAATGCTTAAAATTTTATTATGTTTTTATATATGTTGGAAGCCGCCCAGAGTTACTGGGTTGCAACCCAGTCAGATAGGTGGGGTACAAATAACATCATCATCATCATCATCATCATCATCATTGAATAGGATGTCCTTATTTTCAATGGAGAAATGTTGGAGTGTGTGCATCCCTGTTCTGCAGTACTGCATTTCTCCATCTGTATTCTTTGTATTCCAGAATGGGAGAGGCAGGGGAGCCAGTCAATCAGATTCTTCTCCTTCTTTTCTATAGACTTTGAGAAGGAAAGCCAAACACCATCAAACTACAGACTCTTTAGAAGCCTCTTCCTTTACAGATGTCTTCTGGATTTGGAAAGGACGTTGTTGCGTCTGTCCTCTCCAAAAATGTTCTGGCCCTGCAGCCCCTTTGGAACAGGCCCAAAGTCACTAATTAGATGTTAGACACGGTGGAGGGCCTGTTCCGGAGTCTTCCGTGGGCCTCCGCTCTGTGCAGTTGGCAAGCTGTAATTTTAGCCAAGGAGGCTGCAGTGCCGTCCATGCGCTTGATGTCAATGCAGCCTATTTAAAAGCAAAGATAAACAGAGATGTCCCAAATAACCCAGTTATTTACCAGCGGCTTGGAGTGTATTTTTAATCAACGTGATGCAAAGGGAGAGAGGGAGGGGAGAGAGAGGGAGGGAGGGAGGGAGACCAACTCCATGCTGGGATGTTTGAAAAAGGAAGGCAGTGAAATGCAATCTGCTCCAGATTGGAATACAATTGCAGGATTAATTCAGTTTAAACCCCAGGACAAAGTACTGGAAAACATAGACCTGCTCTCCAAATGTGACACAGAAGGAGGATGGCTTTTGTGCTGTAGAGGATGCTGTCAGGGGTTGCTGTTGTTGTCGTTTAGTCGTGTCCCGATTCTTCGTGACCCCATGGACCAGAGCACGCCAGGCACTCCTGTCTTCCACTGCCTCCCGTAGTTTAGTCAGTTTGATTCATGTTGGTCTCTTCGAGAACACTGTCCAACCATCTTGTCCTCTGTCATCGTCCCCTTCTTCTTGTGCCCTCAATCTTTCCCAACATCAGGGTCTTTTCCAGGGAGTCTTCTCTTCTCATGAGATGGCCAAAGTATTAGAGTCTCAGCTTCGGGATCTGTCCTTCCAGTGAGCGCTCAGGGCTGATTTCCTTCAGAATGGAGAGGTTGGATCTTCTTGCAGTCCATGGGACTCTCAAGAGTCTCCTCCAGCACCATAATTCAAAAGCATCAATTCTTCGGCGATCAGCTTTCTTGATGGTCCAGCTCTCACTTCCATACATCACTACTGGGAAAACCATAGCTTTAACTATACGGACCTTTGTTGGCAAGGTGATATCTCTGCTTTTTAAGACGCTGTCTAGGTTTGCCATCGCCTTTCTCCCAAGAAGCAGGCGTCTTTTAATTTTGTGACTGCTGTCACCATCAGCAGTGATCATGGAGCCCAAGAAAGTAAAATCTCTCGCTGCCTCCATTTCTTCCCCTTCTATTTGCCAGGAGGTGATGGGCCCAGTCAGGGGTTAGGGTCCCAGTTAGAGGATATATAAGGGTTTTTCACCAAAGGAGGCACCAGCAAGGCAGTCAGATAAAGCACAGACTCCACCTCCCAGACTGGTACTCTCAAACCAGATCCAAAATCTCCCACTGGCTGAGGATGCTTCCTCACTTTGGCTTATGGGCAGCTCTACAGAATCCCTTGTGAGATAATGGAGCCGCCACAATCCACATCAAATCCATCTGGTTGAATTCCTTGCGAAAGCAGATTTTATGTTCAAATTTCAAGGGAAATGGGAGAGTTTCTTTTCAAAGGGGGTGGCATCGAATGTGGATGTTTAAACTGGAGTGTTGGGGTGGGGAAACCTAGCTAAAAATTGCGTTCCAGCAAAAGTCAGCCCACGTTGCCCAAATCCCAGTAATGTATTCAGCCCCATTAAGATGCCTATAAATCCTTATTTGTATGTTAATAGGTTTCAAATTAATGCTGCGTCACTAGCTAGGAATTAGTGCTGAGTCGTCACACACCTCTTCACCACATCTGATTACGAGGTGCCCCTCCCCGCCCCCCCCTCATATAATCTCAGCTCATCTGTGGGCTAGACAGCACCAGCACGGTTTCACTTGCCGGCTAATCTTCCACATGGGCCTGGTAATCCATGAGCCACAAAAAAATTAGCCTCAAAAAGCACAAAAGGGCTTTCGGGATCCCTGCAAAGTAGTGGTCAGTTTGGTGGCTGCTCTCTAGTGATGAACAGTACTGGAGAACTGAGGGTGGTAGCCTACAGCTCTCTGTTAAGTGCCTTCTTTGAAGATAGCTCAGTTGGGTAGAGCATGGTGCTGATAACGCCAAGGTTGCAGGTTTGATCCCTGTATGGGACAGCTGTCTATTCTATTCTATAATATTCATACCCAAGATCCCATTGGTGAGGGGGCATAGCTCAGTGGTGATTTGCATTCAGCCCCACCCCCATCCCCAGAGAGCTGCTGCCACTCAGTGCAAACAATACTAAGCTTGATGGACAAAGGGCCATCTAGGCAGTGTTATGTACTAAGCTTGGATCCTAGAACAATAAGCAAGTAGGATCCTAGAATGCAACAACTGATTGGCTTGCAGGAAAAGACCAATCAGGCTCCAGGAGGAAGTTAATCAGCCTATTAGGCTGGTAGGATGGTAGAATGCAACAACTGATTGGCCTGCAGGAGAAGACCAATCAGGCTCCAGGAGGGAAGCAGAATCAGCCAATCAGATGGGACTCATTGTGTAAATAATGTATATAAAAGTCTGAGGTTTGGGGGGCAATTAAATCACCGTTTTACAAGCTGCAATAAAGAGAATGAAATCACTACAGGACTCTGAGTATATTTCAGCAGCTAACTTTGTCCCATCCATTGTAGGTTTGCTTGCTTGTTTATTTGCATGCTGCTTTCCCACCAAGATTGTGGGTTGCCAGAATCCAGGGGCATCCGATGAATGCTGGAAGATTCAGGGCAGAGTGAACAAAAAGGGACCCCAGGGGTCATCTAGTCCAACCCCTTGCAATGCAGGGATCTCAGCTAAAGCATCCCTGACAGATGGCCATCCAACCTCTTGTCCTGCTGCTTTGTCCCGGGGAAAACCGCTCCTTAGTGTTCTATTGGTTCAAATGGCAATGTTATTATGATTATCATATTATTATTGGGGGGGGGGGGGGTCTCAAAGCAGTTTGCAACCTACATTAAAAAATCAAATAGAACAATCCGGAATAAAACATTACTGAAGAAAGTAAAATATAAAGTATATATTTAAAGACAATTAACATTCATTCAGGGACGCAGGTGGCGCTGTGGGTTAAAGCCTCAGCGCCTAGGGCTTGCCGATCGAAAGGTCGGCGGTTCGAATCCCTGCGGCGGGGTGCGCTCCCGCTGCTCGGTCCCAGTGCCTGCCAACCTAGCAGTTCGAAAGCACCTCCGGGTGCAAGTAGATAAATAGGGATCGCTTACCAGCGGGAAGGTAAACGGCGTTTCCGTGTGCGGCTCTGGCTCTGGCTCTGGCTCTGGCCAGAGCAGCGATGTCACGCTGGCCACGTGACCCGGAAGTGTCTGCGGACAGCGCTGGCCCCTGGCCTCTTAAGTGAGATGGGCGCACAACCCCAGAGTCTGTCAAGACTGGCCCATACGGGCAGGGGTACCTTTACCTTTACCTTTAACATTCATTCAAACATAAGTAACAGGAAACTTAAATATTATCCTAAACATTTAAAAACAAAACAAAGCAAAACAAAGCACTACAGAGGTCAACTGCAGAATGCACACTTAGTAGAGCAAAGTTAACAAAAAAATTATCTTAAACATTTCAGAAGAAGGCATTACTAAGTGAAGTCAAATATAAAAGGCACATTTGAAACAGCGTAACTAGCAAAATGATGGGACGCAGGTGGCGCTGTGGGTTAAAGCCTCAGCGCCTAGGGCTTGCCGATCGAAAGGTCGGCGGTTCGAATCCCTGCGGCGGGGTGCGCTCCCGCTGCTCGGTCCCAGTGCCTGCCAACCTAGCAGTTCGAAAGCACCTCCGGGTGCAAGTAGATAAATAGGGACCGCTTACCAGCGGGAAGGTAAACGGCGTTTCCGTGTGCGGCTCTGGCTCTGGCTCTGGCCAGAGCAGCGATGTCACGCTGGCCACGTGACCTGGAAGTGTCTCCGGACAGCGCTGGCCCCTGGCCTCTTAAGTGAGATGGGCGCACAACCCCAGAGTCTGTCAAGACTGGCCCGTACGGGCAGGGGTACCTTTACCTTTACCTTTAACTAGCAAAATAATAAAATATGGGGTTTCTCCTAGATGGGCCACCTTCCCAAGTGGATGAGCCCCATCTGCCCCTCGCTTCCCTCTACGGCACAGGCAGAAACCATCTTCTTGGCTGTTGGACCCACTCTTGGGTTTCTTCTGCCAGAGCCTGTCTTTCCATGCAAGGGGGATGCAACAACAGCCACAGAAGCTGCTCACAGTCTCCCCTTTCCTTGCTAATGGAGTTTTGTTGTGGGAGACAGCAGGCGGCAATGTGATATGCCAGGGCATGGGCAAGAGACATGACCCATTCTTGTCCCTGTTGGCAAGGACAAAAGATGCCCTTGTGCTCTACGCCCCCCCACGCCCCCCACGCAACCTCTGCACATGCATCAGGGTGAATGGACAGAGGGCAAGTGAGATAGATCCTGGGCTCTGCAGTTAAAGGAGCTTTATCAGCACAGAGGGACCCCTGAAAAGGTTGCTGTCAGAGCTGCCTCCAGGTCCCAGCTCACAGAGGAACAACGCTAGGCTGTAGTTATGTACAAAAGTCTTTATTGAGATTCAGTTTCCATTTTAAAGCCGCAGCGTGCAGCTCTACGTCTCGACCTTAGACCGGCGAAGTCCCGTCTGAGTCTCCTCCCCTTCCACACCAGTTTAAGACCCTCGCCTTGCTCCACCTCTTCCTAAGTTCCTTTCTCCTCTGGGCCCTCCTGCCCACTAGGGTCTCATCCTTCCTGGACTCCTCTGACGCTGACCCTGACGATTCTTGCCCCTCCTTCCGGCGGGCTTTAGGACCTGGTTCCCTATCCGGGCTACCTTCTGTGCCGCTCGCCTGTACATTTGAACTTGGCGCGCGCGCCCAGCCTGCAACTTTCCTCTTGACCGTTCCCTCGCTCTCCGATGGAGGCGTGGTCAACCCTGACTCATCTTCTCTCGCTGGTGGTGCATATGTGGGCTCTGACACCTGGGACTCCTCCCCCCCACTACGCTCTGGTGGGGAAGCTGGTCCTGATTTGCAACTGCTGCTCTGGGAGTCCCCGCTGGCCCCTTGCTTCTGGGGTGTCCCCCTTGGGTCGCCCCTTGCCCTGCCCATCGGCGCCCCCTTCTGTGAATCTTCCGATTCGCTGGAGAGGCTCATGGAATCTATCGGGCTGCTGTCATATTCTCCTACGCTGCCCTCGGATTGCTCCCCCTCGCTCTCCATCTCCTCTCCTCCCTGCGCTCCCGCTGAGTCCCTGACAGTTGCGCTTTGTCTACTGCTGGAGAAAGTCCCTCTTGGGAGAAGGGCTTTGCTATCCCACCTTCGCTATCACACCGGCATGTCAGAGGGCAGCCAAATGGGCTTTGTATTTAACCCTCTGTGGTCACAGATAGATGTAATGTTTTTAAGAGGAACCTGATATGGGTTTGTGGCTTGCTGTGCCAGACCAACTCCACATTGCAGAGGTAAATTCTTGCAAGCAGAGCAAGGGGAGGAATGTGAACCAATCTAATCAAGGGCATCCTGATCAAATTTGCAGATGGCACCAAACTGGGAGGGGTGGCTAACACCCCAGAGGACAGGATCACACTTCAAAACGACCTTGACAGATTAGAGAACTGGGCCAAAACAAACAAGATGAATTTTAACAAGGAGAAATGTAAAGTATTGCACTTGGGCAAAAAAAAATGAGAGGCACAAATACAAGATGGGTGACACCTGGCTTGAGAGCAGTACATGTGAAAAGGATCTAGGAGTCTTGGTTGACCACAAACTTGACATGAGCCAACAGTGTGACGCGGCAGCTAAAAAAGCCAATGCAATTCTGGGCTGCATCAATAGGAGTATAGCATCTAGATCAAGGGAAGTAATAGTGCCACTGTATTCTGCTCTGGTCAGACCTCACCTGGAGTACTGTGTCCAGTTCTGGGCACCACAGTTCAAGAAGGACACTGACAAACTGGAACGTGTCCAGAGGAGGGCAACCAAAATGGTCAAAGGCCTGGAAACGATGCCTTATGAGGAACGGCTAAGGGAGCTGGGCATGTTTAGCCTGGAGAAGAGGAGGTTAAGGGGTGATACGATAGCCATGTTCAAATATATAAAAGGATGTCACATAGAGGAGGGAAAAAGGTTGTTTTCTGCTGCTCCAGAGAAGCGGACACAGAGCAATGGTTCCAAACTACAAGAAGGAAGATTCCACCTAAACATTAGGAAGAACTTCCTGACAGTAAGAGCTGTTTGACAGTGGAATTTGCTGCCAAGGAGTGTGGCGGAGTCTCCTTCTTTGGAGGTCTTTAAGCAGAGGCTTGACAACCATATGTCAGGAGTGCTCTGATGGTGTTTCCTGCTTGGCAGGGGGTTGGACTCGATGGCCCTTGTGGTCTCTTCCAACTCTATGATCCTATGATTCTATGATTAATCCTCATTTGGCGAAACAAGAAACAAGTTGAAACGTAGCCATCCCTTGAAATTCTTTGGATTTTGCAGTTCACTTCTCCAGCAAATAACATGTATAGCAGTGCATATGCTAGGGTAAAGAGTGCATTTTAAAAAACGCGTATATCTGGGGAAATAACACACATGTGTCTCCCCTTAGGCAAAATTGCTTTGTAAAAATGTGTATATTTTGCAAAATTGTATACCGACCTGTGCATATTGGGAGAAATTTGCACTTAAATGCTGATGAATCCCTGGGAAAGGTGATGCCACGTTACTACAACTCATAATAATAATAATAATAATGCCCCCCCGTCCTCCCAGCTGGGTTTCCCCAGCCACTCTAATACAGTTGTACCTTGGTTCTCAAACAGAATCTGTTCCGGAGGTCCGTTTGACTTCCGAAAATGTTCAGAAACCAAGGCACGGCTTCCGATTGGCTGTAGGAGCTTCCTGCACTCAATCAGAAGCTGCGTTGGATGCTCGGCTTCCAAAAAAAAAAAGGCCGCAAACCGGACCAATCACTTCCAGATTTGCGGCATTCGGGAGCCAAAACATTCGAGTCACAAGGTGTTTGAGAACCAAGGTATGACTGTACAGGAATGGGGAACCTATGACTCTCCAGCTCCTATGTTCTCTTACCATTGGCTGGGGCTGATGGGCGTTGGAGTCCAACCACATCTGTAGGATCACAGGGTCCCCATTCCTGTTAAAACAGAAGGAAACTGAAGTGTTCTGCATTTGCTGTGGCCAACACAGGTAGTCCAGTCTCATGGCTTCTTGGTCCTATACCTTCAGGATGGAGTCTTTATCAGCTGGCAAAGGAAAGGGTGACTACTGATCCCTGCAGATGTTGCTGAACTGTAACTCCCATCTGCCCTAGAAAGCATGGCCAATGGTAGAGGTGATGGGAGCTGGGAGTTCAGCCACGCTCCTGAGCAAGCGCATGAAATATACATGCCCGCCACATCCCCAGGGCAGACAGCAGCAGCATGTTTAGAAACAGAATATAGCCATGAACCCGAACCAATGGCTTCAAGTTACAAGAAAGGAGAATCCAACTAAACATCAGGGAAGAGCTGTTTGACAGTGGAGCAAACTCCCTCAAGAGGTGGTGGGCTCTCCTTCTTTGGAGGTTTCTAAGCAGAGGTTGGATGGCCATCTGTCAGGGATGCTTTAGGTGAGATTTAGGTGAGATTCCTGCATTGTAGGGCGGTTTGACTAGATGACCCTCGCAGTCCCTTCCAACTCTAAACTTCTATGATTCTAAGGGACGTGGGTGGCACTGTGGTGTAAACCACTGAGCCCCTTGGGCTTGCCAATCAGAAGGTCAGTGGTTCGAATCCCTGTGATTGAATGAGCTCCCATTGCTCTGTCCCAGCTCCTGCCTACCTAGCAGTTCGTAAGCACACCAGTGCAAGTAGATAAATAGGTACCGCTCCAGCGGGAAGGTAAACGGCGTTTCCGTGCGCTCTGGTTTCCATCACAGTGTCCTGTTGCACCAGAAGCAGTTTAGTCCTGCTGGCCACATGATCCGGAAATCTGTCTGTGGACAAACACCGGCTCTGCAATTCTATGATTCTATGACCATCGAAATAAATGGTGCAGAGGTGGAAGTTTCACAAAGCCACTTCCGGCCTGCCCAGGAGGTGGGGTTGCGGGCTTCACGTCCACCCCACGTGAGCGGGGGCTGGTCCCAGCCCCCGCGAGAGCAGGGGAATCCCGGTCGGGTCTGCCCCCCCCCCAGCCAGCCAATCAGCTGGCTGGCTGGGGGGCGTGGCCTGCCCTATTTAGGGCCGGCATGGAAGGGGCTCGCCTAATTAACCTTAAATTATGGTGTCTCGTGTCTTTATTTACCCTGGTGGGGGGCGGGAACTCGCCACGCAATGGCTGCATGTACATCAATTTTTTAAAAAATCCCTGAAGGCGCACGAGAACAATCACGTGAAGATTTTACGCAGATTGACGAAATCATGTATGGCATAGCGAAAGCAGAAGGATAGGTTTCCCCCGCTCCCTGTCCTGTAAATTCTACAGCTCAGGGTCACTCAATAATACTGACTGGCAGGAGATCTCAGCTAAACCAAGGAAAACCCTTCGCAGAATGGATGGCTTGCGTAATTCACTGCCATGTGGTGATGTGATGGGTTAAAAAATGGGTTGAAAGCGGGCTCAGACAAATGCATGGTGGGTGGGTCTATCAACGGTCTATAAGAGCCAAACAGCCGCAGGGGAATTGCTGTAGCTCTGTGAGAGAGTATCGGTTTTGCATGCAGAAGATCGCAGATCAAATCCCCAGCATGTCTGAGTAAGGGCCATAGGCTGGTAGAGCATCTGTCTAGCATGCAGAAGGACCTACATAAGCACATGAGAACAGCCCTTCTGGATCAGGCCAGTGGTCCATCTAGCTCAGCACCCTGTCCTCACAGTGGCCAACCAGGTGCCTCCCCACTTCTGACCCCCAGCAACTGGTGTTCAGAAGAAACCCTGAGGAGCAATCCGTTTGTACCTGCTGCATTGCAGGACATATTTGGGAGAAGAAAAGGCTAAACAGTAAACCCTACACAAATCCAGAATGAAGTCCCTAAGATGGTTGGATGGCCCCTTGTGCGTCTCCTTCTGGCAACTCCTGCAGCCAAGCTGGTACCAAATACATTGCTCTGCTTTCTTTGGTCCACATCAGCAAGACCGAGAAGGTGGTCTTTGTCGTCTGGACAGCCCAGGACCTCCAGACACACTGCCCAGGCTTGCTTGCGCTCTGGGAAGCTCACTTCGGTACTGCAAACACTGGTGTTCAGAACAGTAGCAGACCTTGGGGATTTCAGCAGCTCCCTGTGTGATGCCAAAATACAGCAGCCCTGCCTCTCGCCTTCCATTCTACAGGGGCACCCTTTGCAGCACCCCCAAGGCTCTGCACCCAGTGCAACCAAACTGATTGGTGTTGTTTAGTCATTTAGTCGTGTCCGACTGTTGGTGACCCCCTGGACCAGAGCACGCCAGGCACTCCTGTCTTCCACTGCCTCCCGCAGTTGGGTCAAACTCATGCTGGTAGCTTTGAGAACACTGTCCAGCCATCTCGTCCTCTGTCGTCCCCTTCTCCTTGTGCCCTCCATCTTTCCCAACATCAGGGTCTTTTCCAGGGAGTCTTCTCATGAGGTGGCCAAAGTCTTAGAGCCTTAGCTTCAGGATCTGTCCTTCCAATGAGCACTCAGGGCTGATTTCCTTCAGAATGGAGAGGTTGGATCTTCTTGCAGTCCATGGGACTCTCAAGAGTCTCCTCCAGCACCATAATTCAAAAGCATCAATTCTTCGGTGATCAGCCTTCTTTATGGTCCAGCTCTCACTTCCATACATCACTACTGGGAAAACCATGGCTTTTACTATACGGACCTTTGTCTGCAAGGAGATGTCTCTGCTTTTTAAGATGCTGTCTAGGTTGGTCATTGCTTTTCTCCCAAGACCAAACTATTTGTGCTCCTCCAAATCTACCTCTGTTCAGAAGCGTGGTGCCTCTGAACGTGGAAGCAGAGTATAGCCATCATGACTAGGGCCAGCTCTGTGTGTCTCTGTTGTCATTGAGAAAACCAGTACAGCAAACCCTAATAATAATAATAATAATAATAATAATAATAATAATAATTTTATTTATGTATAACCCACCCATCTGCCTGGGTTTCCCCAGCCCCAGCCAGTGAGTTTTTACCTATGCCTAGATTGTACAACTTGCATGCAATGCAATGCAGCTGGCTCCCAGGTAAGCCAGTAAGCCTCTCCAGTTGTGCTACAGACATATATTTCTCAAGCACACAAAAACAACGCAACTTGTCCTTGGATTATTTATTGATGTGCACTTTGCAATTGCAAAAACCCACACAAACTGTTGCTCATCCAAATGGAGAGGACTCTTTAGCTGGGACGCAATCAGTCAGTCTGTCAGTTTTACTGCACATAGCCAAAGGCTGCTGCATTGTACACAGAATCATTCAACAATTAAAAGATTAATACAAAAAACTTAAAACATTTATATTATCAAGACATTACCTACTCTAAACAGAGCTATAAAAGTACCTTAGTATACAGGTTAAGACATTAAACAATAAAATTTATAGTCTAAAATCGTCACATGGCCACTAATATATTAAAAAATAATGTTAATTAATACAATGTGCAATTATATTTGGAGTTTGGTCATAAAGACAGAATATAGCTTGATGTAGATAGGGTCAAATAAATTCATCTCCTTTACAGTTGGTGGCTATCTTGGCTATATAATTTGCTCTAATTTTCCTAGTGGCAGTTGCAAAGAGTGCTGCCCGCCAGGTCACATACCGTACTTATCTGAGATATAAAATCATGTCAGGGGGGTTCTGGCCAGGGGACCTTGTCATTATAGGTGCTGGGACACTTTTCTTGGCAGGGATTGGGTACGCAGGTTGTGGTGGTGCTATTAGGCTGGGATTTGTTTTTGCTGCCAACTTCGTAATGCACCTGTGCAGTGGTGCCCCGCAAGACGAATGCCTCGCAAGACGAAAAACCCACTAGACGAAAGGGTTTTCCATTTTTGAGGCGCTTCGCAAGACGAATTTCCCTATGGGCTTGCTTCGTAAGACGAAAACGTCTTGCGAGTCTTGCAATTTTTTTTCGCTCCCCCCCCCTTTTCTAAGCCGCTAAGCCGCTAATAGCCGCTTAGCCGCTAAACCGCTAATAGGGTTGCTTCGCAAGACGAAAAAACCGCTAGACGAAGAGACTTGCGGAACAGATTCTTTTCATCTTGCGAGGCAGCACTGTAACTCATTGCTGCAGGAACCTTGCCGAACCAAGACTGGGAAGCTCCGCTTTGCCTTCTCTCTTTCTGGTGTGCGTGTCAAGTGAGCATCTCTGGGAGATACCAAGCGAGCTTTTCTCCAGAGCGCTTTGTTTATGGGGTAGGAGGGGGCGACTCATTAACAGGAACTTGAGTGGAAACACCCTGCTGGCAGGTGGAAGACAAATGCTGAGTCGACTGTGTCATTTATCAAACCAAGGGGGAATGACCTTTGCTATCCATTTAGAAGGGAACGGAAAGCTTTGAGGTTTTTCAGCTTGCCTGGAGTGGAGGCAGGATGCTCCCGTCGCGACACCTCCAATTGGTGCTTTGCCCAGATTAATCAGAGAATACACTTTGGAAGCATTTACCGGTAACTAGAGGTTGTCCTTAGGGATGGGCTGCTCTGTAAATGTCAGTATTTCTACAGTTTCTCCTTTTTCCCAGCCTTAAATCCCGCTCTTCACATTTCCACATCAGTTCACATTTTTTTTTAAAAAAGTCTTCATGCAAATTCGTCAGCATTCCAGTGCAAATTTCTCCTTTTTTTTTTTTTTTGCATGCAGTTTTGCCTAATAGACACATTTTTGCAAAGCAATTTCCCCGAAGGTACCACATTTTTGCATCCCATTTTCAATTTAGTTATGCTTTTTCTGCAGACTTTATCCCAGCCGGTCCTTTTTTTCCTTTTACACATCACTTGGCTGGGGAACTGCACTGAAAAAAATTGGAGAACTGCAGATTTCAAAGGATGGCTGTGCATATTGTTTCAGAATGTGTGAATTAGGTAGGTTTGCTTTTAAAAGCAGTATGGAATTGAATGTCTCCCCCAGAACACACTATTTTTAAAAGAGGCCTTCAGAAGCACTGCTGTTATTTGAAAGTCTCTCTCCCCCCACAACTGCAATTTATCTGAATGCATACTGAGTGTTGTAATGGTCAGATTCATTGATTAATGGGATGCAATACAACAAAGCCCACACAATGAATTCTGCTAACGCAACAGGATTTCTCTCCCCTTCTTCCATGCACCTTCCCATCCAAAAGGATGTGCAACAGATCTATAAATCTAAGTTAGCTCCACGTATATTACCAATCGATCAAACCTCTCCATTCTTAAGGAAATCAGCCCTGAGTGCTCACTGGAAGGACAGATCTTGAAGCTGAGACTCCAATTCTTTGGCCACCTCATGAGAAGAGAAGACTCCCTGGAAAAGACCCTGATGGTGGGAAAGATGGAGGGCACAAGGAGAAGGGGACGGCAGAGGACGAGATGGTTGGACAATGTTCTCGAAGCTACCAGCATGAGTTTGACCCAACTGCGGGAGGCAGTGGAAGACAGGAGTGCCTGGCGTGCTCTGGTCCAGGGGGTCACGAAGAGTTGGATACGACTAAACGACTAAACAACAACAACAAATATTACCAATCGCATCAGGAATGTATGGTGGGAAATTTAATCTAGGAAAATTGGGCACATTTGTGATCTGGAGAAGAAATGATCAGAGCTTTATCAAGATTGGGCACAAGTTCAAGCCTATGAAAAAGCAATGCAGAAAGTTCAATATGATTCCTCCCCCCTCCAGGTTATACAAATAAAAGGCCTGTTTAAATAGATTAGACCAAAGGCAAATGATAACATAGAGAACAAGGTGAATTTGGGAGACTGTTAACAGAGAACAAACTAAAAATGTTTTCAAGGTTATGTAAAATTTTATCTGATGTAAAAATAAAAAATTCGCAAGGCAATATGTGATAGGGGATGGTGAAGAATATTGCAAAATTGCACAAGTTTGGAGCTTTTTATTTAACAGAGGTTCTACGTTTCTGGTTTCGAGCAGTTATAAAGAAAACTGTTTTAAAATGACGCATCAGTATCACTGGACTCTTTAGAAGTCTTTTAAAGTTGGAAGAAGAGGTGGCAGTAAGTGGAGCAGATCATGAAGGTGACATTTCTCACCTTTGCTGGAGATGCAATAAAGTGAAAGTCTTTGGGCAGGTGGTTATTACTATGTGTAATGAAATCTTTGGACACCACATTCTACTGGACCATCTTCTGCGCTCGCTAAACTACGCGGAAGGTCATGCAAGAAGATGTCATTCAAACCAAGTGTTATATATATTGCAAGGCAGGCTGGAATATTAGATGCTAAGTCATGGGGAAATAACCAAAAACCTAGTAAAATAGAACTCGCAAGGAAGAAGTCAAAACGTCTAAATGTTGCTAAATTAATTAAGGAGCAAAGTTTAGAGAAGTTATCGGCCAGAAGAATCTGGTAATGCAATCTGTAAAAGGAGAGCTGGGAGTCCCAGGACAGGGAATAAAAACATGTACCCATGACGTTAAATAATGTTAACTGTTCTGGGTAAACAATAGTGTGACTTTTTAAAAAGAAGAATTAGGAACTAGTCAGCCAGTTAGATTACCCACCTTATATTGAGTAACTGCATTGCAAATGCATATCTTTGTATTTTGTGAACTTTGAAAGGTTTCTCCCTCTCCTTCTGCTGGGTGGTATCCAGCAAACACGTCCCATCAGTGCAAGGATTTCCACTTGTGCTACTCCTTCCTATTCTCCACTGACATATGCCACCCGCCCTCCCCAAATCTGCTCCAGAAGGCTGGGAGAACCCTTACAACAGATTTCGGGGGAATGTGGGGGAGAGAAGAGGGTGGGGAAGTTCTGTCACACAAACAGAAATCCTTATGCTGATGGAACAAGTCACAACTTGCTACTTCGGATTCAGTCTGCTGTTTAGATCTTCATGCCATGCTTTGTATTGATTACATATCATAAATATCAAATAAATAAAGGATCAGACCAGCTTTCCTCAAACTTGGGTTCCAGGATGTTGTTGGGCTACAACTCCCATCATCCCTGACCACTGGTCGTGGTAGCTAAGGATGATGGGAGTTGTAGTCCAACAACATTGGGGGGATTCAAGTTTGAGGAAGGCTGGATGAGACAAATCTATCCATGGCTGTTTGTTGCAATGGCTGTATGGAAGCTCCAGGCTGAGAGGCAGTAGACCACTGAATGTTGGAGACTAACATTGGGAGAAGTTTCTGGCCTTATTGCCCTCCTTGGGGGGCTTCTTGGAGACATCTAGTTGGCCTCTGTGGGAACAGGGTGGTGTCTCAGCAACGCTCTTCTTATGTTCTTCACCCTGGATATGATATGCATCTACCCCCTTCAGCTCAGAGATTTTAATTCTAGGAAGAATGGGTGGGGGAGGGGGTTGAGCAAGGTCTCAAGGGCATCTTTAGGACGAAGATTGCGCATGGACGGATATAATGATATTCGGAACGTATTTACTGAAACAATAGTGACATGTGAACTGATGTATACTAGAGGGAAATGAGAAGTTCATCTATTTACATATATACTACATAGTTTTGTAACCTTAATTACATTTTATTGTCATATCAATGTTGGTATTTTTCTCTGCTTTCTTTTGCTTTCTTTACGAATTTTTACATACCTCTAACCAGGCCTTTGGCTGATTGATATCCTATTGCCTTTTAAAATGTGTTGGGGAGGGGAGATTATTGGGTTGTTCTTGTTCTTGTTTTTATTATGTATATTGTGTTTTTATGTTGTGTCGTGAAATGCCCTGAAAGCTGTAGTTACACGGCAGTATACAATAATAATAATAATAATAATAATAATAATAATAATGATGATGATGCTTTCCTTTACTTAAATTCACTGCAAAACTCTCAATTTTTAAAGAAGGCACCTCAGAAGCAGAAAGGGGACACCAAGTTGCCAGGAAGAAGTAATTAGGAATCAGAATCGTGGAATGTAGAGCTGGAAGGGACCACAAGAGTGATCTAATCCACCCTCTTCCAATGCAGGAATCTTTTGCCCTACACTGACTATGAGATTAAGAGTCTCACACGCTACCGACTGATCTATGAGACGCTTGCAGAATATGGAGAAAGTCGGAACCACTTTGTTGCTATTTTCAGGGGGAATTCGATTGCACACTTGAAAATTCAGGATGCGCAATTAAAGCGGAGTCCATGCTCTCTTCCAAGAAACCCCGAACTTTTTGCGGTAAGGAAAGTGACAGGAACTTGCACTGGGAAGTGATAACATGAGCTCGACACAATGTTGTCTAGCCTCCCTACAAACAGATCGGGACGGATGCTCGTTAAACAGTGACTGAAGAGTCCGCAAATTTCATTCCTGTGAACCCAGACATCATTTCCAGGGAAATGAGAAGTTCCATTTCTGCAGGGTGTGTGTGCACACACCTTCATTTCAAATCCTTCTTTGCTGTCTTTAGCAATGCCTCTGACCTCTGTTGCAGAGAACTTGATATCTTGTTCCCCCCTTCCCTCCTCCTGGAGCTGAGCAATGGCTGGTTTCCAAGACCTGGTGCCGAAATCTCACTTCGGCAATAATGGAGCAGCGATGCCTCCTTCAACCCTCCGGTAGCAAATTAAACACAACTTTGTGGCTTTGGTGGTTTGCTGGGAAGAAGCAGCGCGGAGCTCCCTATTAATAGTTCATGACAGAGTTCCTCTAGAGTTTCCTTGGCAGCCAGGAATGCCTTGGCCTTAAATCCACTTGTGGCAAAAAAATAAACAACAGAAGCATTTTCGGAAATAAAAGCCATCTTTGGGGGGTCAAGTGAACTGTGTAGGGGGCTGCAAGGGTCTGTGACTCCAGGCCCATGTCCTGGGCTTTACCTTCTGACTAGGAAGGTCCAAAGGAGGACTTTAACCACGTTCAGTTCAACATGGTTGGAATCCTCCCACAACCAGGAACTCCTGTGCAGGTTTTATTTCTTTATTAATTCCTTCAACAAGGTTTATATACTGCTTAATCATATTGCCTGTCAGCAGGTAACAGCTTTGCTCAGAGGTGTGCACTGGCTGCTGATTTCCTATGGGGCCAAGTTCAAGGTGTGACTATTGGTATATATACAGTGGTACCTCGGGTTAAGTACTTAATTAGTTCCGGAGGTCCGTTCTTAACCTGAAACTGTTCTTAACCTGAAGCACCACTTTAGCTAATGGGGCCTCCCGCTGCTGCCGCAACACTGCCACGCAATTTCTGTTCTCATCCTGAAGCAAAGTTCTTAACCCGAGGTACTATTTCTGGGTTAGCGGAGTCTGTAACCTGAAGCATCTGTAACCTGAAGCGTCTGTAACCTGAAGAGTCTGTAACCCGAGGTACCACTGTATATAAAAAAAGCACTCCAGTTGGAGAACAGCCTTTACCCAAAGGTGTCGTGGGCTTTGAAGACGCTTGAACTCAGGTCACAAGGGAGAAACGTGCTAAGAGGAAGGCACGCTTGGCAAATCCGCACAGTGATCAACGCCCACCCGGAAACCAATGTCCCCACTGTGGAAGGATGTGTGGATCCAGAATTGGCCTCCACAGTCACTTATGGACTCATTGTTAAAACCGTGTCTATGGAAGACAATCTTACTCGGCTACGAGGGATCGCCAAAGAAGAAGATTGGTATATAAACAACTTTTTCTCCAAGGAGCTCGAGGTGGAACACATAGTTCTTCCTCTGAATAAGAGGCACAGCTTAGTCTGGCATCTCATCACACGATTTTGGTTCCAAGATGGCAGCGGCAGCAGCTTCCCAGTTGGCAACTGAGGCAGGGAGTTTCGGCACCCTCCCCCCCAATAGCACTGCTGCTGCCCATAGATAAATCACAAACTGTTCCAAGAGCAGTTAGCTGGAGTTTAGGCCGGGCTGCGGCGTCCGCTGTTAGCCCTGGCCAGGAGGTCTCCCTGGAGGGTGCGCCGAGTAATCTTTCTCCTCTTGGCCATCATGCCTGGCTGCCTCGCAGCAGCTCGGATGTCAAGTGAAACCAAATGGGCTTTGACGACAGGGCAGGAGAAAACAGATTCCTGGGATGAACTTAAACAAAAAACAAAAAAAAAAACCAACACACCCGGGGGGATTAGAGCCATTTATTTTCACGGCCGCCCTCCTGGTTTCAGGATGAAATGTGAAGACTGAGTTCGTTGGTGTTTTTCTTCCGTTCTGCGTGCTGGTTTTCCATGCGCAAAGCCACACATCTATCGCTGGAGGACTTTGCCTGCCTCTTCCAAGATGGTGGCGCAGGCCTGGTCTGTAGTCATATAAGAAAACTTGGGGGTGAAGACCTGAGGCGGCAGCAGGCTGGGCCCACCACCCAGACTTTCCTGCCAGTCTTCTACCTCTGGCCCATTCTCAGTGTCCTATCCCTAGTCCCCTGGCTCCGAACTGTTATGTACTGAAGTTCTCACCCTGGGCCAGCAGGGGGATACTGTAGATAGTTATGCAAATGAAGGATCGAAAGTGACGTTCAGTGATTGGATAGTTTGTATGCAAACGAAGGATTGAAAGTGACGTTCAGTGATTGGATAGTTTTAGAAAGTTGTTACAGTAACAAGGTACTGGAGCTCTATATAAGCAGGCTGACTGAGGCCTTCAGTTCAGTTCTATTCTGGCCTCTGAATAAGCAAGAGCTGTTGAAGAATCGCTGTGTCGTCTGATATGTTCGCCCACAACTTAACACGAACCTTCTTCATCTGGGGGTTCCCTTGCGGCAGGGACACCATCTTGGGGGGCCGAGGGTCCCCAAACATTTTTCAAAGAAGGGACCAGGTCCCTTCATTATTTCTCAGGCTGCATTGGGTCCCACTGGGCTTTCCCACGGCTGCAACGGGCCCCACTGGGTCTACCCACAGCTAGCAGAAGGTTGCACCGAGAAACACGTGTGATATCATGCGTCACATGTTTTATATCACATGTGTGTGCTAGGCTCCTTCGATCTTGGAGGCATCCCGATGCATGTGCCCTGGGGGTTCCCCGGATGGTGCCTCCCACCGCTCCTGAATTTTGGCCTCGCACAGGGCACTGCTGAAATTTGAAAGACCAAAGTCTGCCCCTGATATATCCTAAAGGCATCACAGTCTCTGCTGACTTTCATCCAAAGAGACCCAGACCCTGGAAAAGAACTTGGAACACCCAAAGTCTACCAGACTGGATTATTGTAACTCACTCTATGTGGGGCTGCCCTTGAGACTGACCCAGAAACTCCAGCGGGTGCAGAATGCTGCGGCGAGACTCCTTATGGGGTCCTCTCCGTGGGATCACATTCACCCGGTGCTATACCAGATGCACTGGCTCCCGGTGGAGTACAGGATCAGGTTTAAGGTGCTGGCTTTAACCTTTAAAGCCCTATATGGCCTAGGACCTTCGTACCTCTCCTGCTTTGTCCCACGGAGGACCTTAAGGTCTTCAAACAAAAACATCTTGGAGGTCCCAGGCCACAGGGAAGTTAGGCTGGCCTCAACCAGAGCCAGGGCTTTTTCGGCCGTGGCCACGATCTGGTGTAACACTCTGTCCCAAGAGACTAGTGCCCTGCGGGACTTGACATCTTTCCGCAGGGCCTGCAAGACAGAGCTGTTCCACCAGGCCTTTGGCCAGGGCACAGCCTGACCTCCTCCTTTGGCAATCCTCACAGAACTCTAGCCCAATGGTTGCCATTAATTTGATTTGAACTGATTTTAGAATGAAATGATTTTAGAATGTTGTATTATTTTACTGTTGTTCTGAGCCTGGCTTCGGCTGGGGAGGGCGGGATATAAATAATTTATTATTATTATTATTATTATTATTATTATTACTCATAGATTGGGGTGTTAGACAAATAATGTTGGGGTTTTTTTTTATTTATTAAAAGGATGATCCCATGATAGAAGGCAAGCAAGATAGAAACGGTCAGGGCAGAACCAAATTCATGCAGTGTGGGGCAAGGAAAGGGGGTGGCAAGGCTGGAACAAATCTGGGTTCATCGTCTCTGAGTCCAGCACAGCCATCGCTTTTGTGCTTCCCACCTCTGTGCTCAAAGTGTTCCTTGTTAACAGTGGCGCGTTTCAAGAAGCAGAAGGAGAGAGAGGGAAAAGGAGAGGCTTTGTCTCTGCAGCCTGACAGTGCCAGCCATGCTCTGTGGGTGAAGGGCATGGGGCGGGGGAAGCCCAAGAGGCAACCCACCCCCTTTGGCACCACCGAGTGCCTATTGATCCGTCCATCAGCACAAACAATGGGGGAGCAAGCAGGCTGGAGACCGGTGGCTGCTGCTGCTAGGAAGTGGCCGCGCTTATTGGATCCGGCAGATGTGCTTATCTGACGCTGCAGATAAGGCTGCGAAGGAATATGGTTCAGGCTGGCTGGAGATGCTGCAGACTTTGGGGGCAGGACAGCATGTTGCACAGAACTCAGGACGCCTGCCTAAAGTGGCAGGCTCAAGTCAACCCTTTGGTAGATGTGGAACAATTCATAGAATCATAGAATCATAGAGTTGGAAGAGACCACAAGGGCCATCGAGTCCAACCCCCTGCCAAGCAGGAAACACCATCAGAGCACTCCTGACATATAGTTGTCAAGCCTCTGCTTAAAGACCTCCAAAGAAGGAGACTCACTTGTCCCCACATCTTCCTGCACAGGAAGAACCAGGTGCACAAACATAAGCCGGGGGACACTTGGTTTACTAGCAGTACATGTGGAAAGGATCTAGGGGTCTTGGTGGACCACAAACTTAACATGAGTCCACAGTGTGACTCAGCAGCAAAAAAAGGCTAATGCTATTCTAGCATTAGGGATGCGGGTGGCGCTGTGGGTTAAACCACAGAGCCTAGGACTTGCCGATCAGAAGGTCGGCGGTTCGAATCCCTGTGATGGGGTGAGCTCCCGTAGCTCGGTCCCTGCTCCTGCCAACCTAGCAGTTCGAAAGCACGTCAAAGTACAAGTAGATAAATAGGTACTGCTCCGGCAGGAAGGTAAACGATGTTTCTGTGAGCTGCTCTGGTTTGCCAGAAGTGGCTTAGTTATGCTGGCCACATGACCCAGAAGTTGTACGCCGGCTCTCTCGGCCAATAAAACGAGATGAGCACCGCAACCCCAGAGTTGGTCACGACTGGACCTAATGGTCAGGGGTCCCTTTACCTTTATTCTAGCATTAGCTAGAAGAATATTATCCAGATCAAGGGAAGTAATAGCCCCACTCCATTCTGCCTTGGTCTGGCCACACCTGGAATACTGTGTCCAGTTCTGGGTGCCACAATTTAAGAAGGATGTTGACAAGCTGGAGGGGCAACCAAGATGATCAAGAGTCTGGAAAGCAAGCCTTATGAAAAATGGTTGAAGGAGCTGTGTATGTTTAGCCTGGAAATGGGGAGACCGAGAGGAGATTTGAGAGCCATCTTCCAATATCTCAAGGGCTGTCATATGGAAGATGGGGTGAGCTTGCTTTCTCCTGCTCCAGAGGGTAGGACCTGAAACAATGGAGTCAAGTTACGGGAAAGTGTGCTGGGCCCAGGGGTAACCCTTGAAACGGGGTCCAGGACCGGTCCAGAATCCGAAGGTTCTGCTAGGAGTCAGTCTGACAGGGCCAAGGCAGGACACGAGGCAGGAAACCAGGCAAGGACAGGTACAGGATCTCATCTTCAAATATCTCAAGAGCTGTCACATGGAAGATGGGGTGAGCTTGTTTTCTCTTGCTCTGGAGGGTAGGGCTCAAACCCATATCATCTCCGAATCTCCTCTTTTCCAGACTAAACATCAGGGGTGCCAACTTGAATAAAATATTTGGGGGCCCAAGTAAGTCCCACCCTGCATAATCGATCACAGGATGTGGTGCACACATGTCATTTGAGTTGCAGTGCCCATCAATTTGGGGGGCAGCCTCCTCAAATATTATTTATTGGGGGGTAGCGGCAAAGGGAACTCGACCCCCAGAAATTGGCTCCTATGCTAAGCATCCCCAATTCCATCAACTGTTCCTCATAAGGCAAATCCCTCCCATTACGTATACACATTCTGTATTTTGGGTAGGAGAACACACAGGGAGGCCAGCCAAAAATAAAATTAAAATGCAGATATGATAAAGGGGAGGAAAAATAAAAACCTCCTCCAGTTCCATCTGTAGGCAGTGACCTTTGCATAATTGGGGACTTGTTCCTCGTGGTAAAAGTGGCGGGTGGCTGCATTGCTTTGGTTGCTCTCAGCCTTCTCTCGGTGGACTGGAATTCCGAAAATGATTGATTGGCTGCACATTTTTAACATTTCAGGATTTATAAGCAGTAAGCGTTAGCCGGAGGCCCGGGAAGGGAGAGCTGCAAGCGCTTTTGGATCACAACTGCGGATGGAATGGGAACAGGATGGAAGTCTCTGTAGCATGTTCAGTGCAGCTAGTGAGAAGCGCATCACCTTCAGGCTCCTTCAGAAGGGTGGGGTGTTTTTGGGTGGTTGCATTCCACAATACAGTGGTGCCTCGCAAGACGAAATTAATCCGTTCCGCGATTCTCTTCGTCTAGCGGTTTTTTCGTCTTGCGAAGCAAGCCCATTGACGGCTTAGCGGATTAGCGCTATTAGCAGCTTAGCGGCTTTTAGCGGCTTAGCGGCTTAGCAGATAAGCAGCTTAGCGGCTTAGAAAAAGGGGGGGGGGGAAGGAAAAAAACCCCGCAGGAACTCGCAAGACATTTTCGTCTTACGAAGCAAGCCCATAGGGAAATTTGTTTTGCGAAGCACCTCCAAAACGGAAAGCCCTTTCGTCTAGCGGGTTTTCCGTCTTGCGAGGCGTTCGCCTTGTGGGGCACCACTGTATGTAATTGATGCCTTTGCAGTGGATTTATGCTGGACCGTGCGCACGTCATTGGGCTTTGTTATCATTTCTTCATTGCATTTGCATCCCACCATTTCCCTCCGAGGAGCTCAAGGTGGCAGATCCACGGTTCTCGCTCTCCCCATTTTATCCTCAGAACAACCCTGTGAGGTAGGCTAGGCTGAGAGACAGTCAATGGCCCAAGGTCACCCAGTGTCATGGACTGGTTGGACAAAGAGGAATGGTGGGAGGAACCAGCTGGAGAACCCCCAAGAGAAGAAGGCGCAGCACCCAGTGAGTGGTGGTGGGACAAGGATGAGTGGTCAGAGGGATAATAATAATAATAATAATAATAATAATAATAATAATAATATATTTGTACCCAGCCCATCTGGCTGGGTCTCCCCAGCCACTCTGGGCGGCTTCCAACAAAGATTAAAAATACATTAAAATGTCACACACAAAAACTTCCCTAAAGACTGGGGGGAGGAGGCAATGGAAGTGGAAGGAGTAACAGGGCTTAGGGAGCAGGGAGAATCAGTGGCAGAAAGTCCAAAATCAGAGGCAGAAGCTGAAGCAGGGGAGGAGGGAGGCCAGGAGGCAGAGATGAGTTGGGCTGGTGAAGAAGCACAGAGATCTCCCCCTCCTGGTGAGACAAGGTCCCCTCCCCTCGGTCTCCCGGAATCAGAAGAGGGCTGAAATGGGCAGAGCAGTTACAGACTGCACACAGACGCAGTCTCTGATTGCTCGGGGACTTAGACACCTCTGAGGACGAAGGAACTTCCAGTCTCGGCAACTGATTTCATGCAGCAAGACTACCGAGAATGAGCTGCTGTTGCTAATTATGCCTGACGCTCAGCCAAATCTTTGCTCATAAAGAGTTAACGTCAACTGTGAATTGAGTGACTACTCACCAGCACACTCTGTGATACCCAGTGAGCTTCAGGGATTTGAGCTCTGGTCTCCTAGATCCTAGCCTGACACTCTAACCACCACAGCACACTGGCAGTGCTTCCCCTGGTGTTATTCCATTATTGCCATCTGGGGAGGCAACAACGGCAGGACAGAAGCTATTCTGATCCTGATCTGATTTGAGGATGTATTTTAATTGATTGTCTGATTTTATGTTAATGTGTTTATACATTTGATGTTAGCCGCTCTGAGCCTGGCTTCGGCTGGGGATGGCAGGATATAAATAAAATTTATTATTATTATTATTATTATTATAATTATTATTATTATTATTCCGGAACATCTGTGGTATAAAAATTACTGTATATGGGCAGGAAGTTATAGGACAAGCCCTGATTGGAGACGAAGCAATCTTTCTGCCCCAAAAACCTTTGCAGGTGCTATCCCTTCTGAAAACAGGATCACATATTACTGCCTTGATAACCATGATAGGCAAAAACAATCATGAATGCACAATGAAAAATGTCTTCGTTAGCGGCAAATTCTGTCTGATGCACAGGGCAAAACACATTCAGTGGAATCTGTGGGGTTGTTTTTTGTGGTTTATCCCTAAACAGGGTTCGGATCTGGGTGCCTAAATATCACCGCTATAGGACAGTTTGCGTCTTTCTCGTCTCTCCCAGCAAAGGAAGTGAATGCAACAGGTTAAATTCAAATGAGAAAGAAAGGAAAGCTTGCGTCCCTGTGCGAGTAATTAATCACAGGAAAGAGTCCACCCAAGGAGACTCGGACTTCGCCGTGGTTTGCATTCTTCAAATCAAGATTTAATTCACTTGCAGAAAGGTGTGCTTTTGGCCAAACTCAGCAGCTCGATCGAGGAGCAGGGGAGGAAATTCTGACACTGCGAGGCTCTCGCTGGGTGCTTCTGGTTTTTAAATTCAAGGCTCGGCCAAGGCAAATTAGGAGCACTGCCAACTGAAGGCTTTGAACTTGCATGTAGATTGAGAGTGCAAGAACACCAGGAATCCCTCCTCGCCCTTTTCCGGACAGATGTGCAAACCACCGCATTCTGCTTGGGAAAAGCAGGTTCTTCCAATCTGCAGAAGGAGCCTGGCTGTGCAGAGTGCTGATTGGCTGGCTCAGTGACAGAAGGTCTCAGGTTCAAACCCAGGTAGGCAGATAACAGAGTCTCCTGCCTGAAACCCTGGAGTGCTACTGCCAGCCGGTGTAGGCCGTACTAAGCTAGATTGATCAATGGCTCTTACTTGGCAGCTTCCAAGGTAAGATCTGATTCATGCAGCCCAAAGTTCGCTGTCCATGTCAGATGAGGAAGAGCAGCCACCCAAGCCAGCATCAAAAGCCCCAGGCAAAAGAGCAGTGACAGTGTGCATCTACAGACCCAGAGTGATTGTGTGGCTTGTAAGTATGGGGTCTACTCATGAGTAAAGAAGTCCCTGAAACTCCTTGACTACCATTGGCTGGGTTAGGGTGTGAACTAGTATGTAAGGTCTCCCTGTTGAGCCTTCTAGCTGATAGAAACAAAATAATAACAATAATGATGATCATGATTTTATTTATACCCCGCCCTCCCCAGCCAAGACCAGGCTCAGGGTGGCTAACACCCGATATAAAAACAATTGATTGAAATACAACTTAAAAACAAGATTAAAATACAACATCACAGCATTAAAATGCAGCCTCATTTCAGTGGAAACGCAAATCAAAAACTTTTTTGGGGATGAAAATGTCAAATCTTCACCAAGGCCAACTATCCAGACTGGTCCTACATGGACCAGAAAAAAGCCAGGGAAGTCCCCAAGTAGGAGTTCCATCACAGAAAGAGAAAGGAAGAAGGAAAGAGGGGGAGAGGATCAAGTTGATTCCAAGCCAAAGGTCAGGCGGAACAACTCCGTCTTACAGGCCCTGCAGAAAGAAATCAGATCCTACAGGGCCCTGGTCTCATGAGGCAGAGCGTTTCACCAGGCCGGGGCCAGTGTTGAAAAGGCCCTGGCTCTGGTTGAGGCTAATCTGACTTCCTTAGGGCCCGGGACCTCTAGGGCGTTGCTATTTATGGACCTTAAGGTCCTCTGTGGGGCATACATGTCTCTGGCTCCTTTCCCCCCGTTTCCCCCTTACTGGTGAGCTCACTGCGATAATTGTCCCTGGGCTGTTTTTGTCCCTGGGCTGTCCCTACAAACCTTAGGTTTGCAGAGCTGGACTAATTCCTTGTGCATGTCCTTGACTTGTCAAGACCATGCTGCTCCTTGAGTCTCACTCTCTTGGGTAAGTGTTTTGGTAAAAGGTTATTGGGCTGAGAGCCCAGCACCCCGAGGGAGCTCCCTGGAGCACCTCGGTTTTGAACCACCCTGATTCCTGCTAAGTTCCAGAAAGCAATGTTGAGTTGGAGGAGGAGGAGGAGGAGGAGACTGACAGGCGATGCCACTCCCTGGACCACTTGTAAGGAAGAAGGCAGGTAGGTGAGGGCGGGTTGAGGTTTGTGGGACAATGCCCTTTGCACTCTAGTGGACCATCCTCCATTGGCTGGGTCGAAGATCAATCAAGACAGGAGGTCAAACTAGAAAGCAGGCCCCAAAAGCAAGACACCCCACTGCTCAGGTAGACTCTCTTGTTCAATGGAAGTTCTACTTAGACTGTTCAATGGAGGATCCCTGTGCTCTGGTTGAATCTGTGTATGGGAAGAAGCCAAGAATTTTGCTCAGGAGGAACGGACACCATCCTAAATGACCTCTCTAGGACTACCTGTTGAACGCAGCCTTAGTGCTAGTTGATGGGCCATTTTGAAATAGGTTTGGATGGCAAGCCTGCAGGCTTTCACTTACATAGTGCTATTACAATGGATTATGGAGTTCAAGATGATAGACCCCTGCCCCGAAGAGCTTACAATCTTTAAATAACGATGCAACTCTCCACCTCCAGGCCAAGGGATCTCTTCAATCTGCCTGTTCTCTCTCCATTTCCCTTCTCGACACCTGCCATTGACCTGTGGCCCTTCCCTTCACAGCATTGAAGCAGTTTGGCCAATGGCAGCTGCCCTGTCACTCTGTGACATAAGGGCAGCTCAGCCAATCACCATCAGAGGCTTTCTCACCAGCAATGATGAGCATCAGTATCGATGAGTACATGGACGGTGGCTGGGTCATGAGATGGCATCCCTAAACATAGCCCTTCCTTGCTCTGTCAAAACAAGAAGCCAGATTTTTATTTTGCATTTTTTTTTGTAACCACTGCAACGATGCCAATGGCAAAACAGAAAAAGGGGGAGGCGGGGCGGAAAAAAGAGAGGCACTTTTGCCAGAGCTATTTGTAAATGTCAGTACGGAGGAAAACTTCAACAAAAGGCCTCCTTCACCACTTTAGGAAGTCGGCATGAGTAATCCCAAAAGCACAAACCACGAGATATTTAAAGTTCTTGCCGATAATTGACTGCAGCTGTGAGAACACTCCTAAGCAACTGCTGCATTTGTTGCTTCAGTTACAAGGAGGAATTTTTTTGCAACTGCTGGAAATCATGGTTACTGTTCCTCCTTGCGGGAGGCCACGCTGGGAGGACAAGTTGACCCATAACGCATGAGAGACACAGATTGGGACTTTCTGTATCCAACCTGCCTGACCAGCCATAGGTAGGAACGAGAGAGCTTTCACGTCAAACAGGCCTGACATCCACAGAGTGGCCTGGTATGGCTTCAGAAAGGCAGGGGAGCTGGGGTTGTTTATAGACCACAATTTCATAGTCACATAGCAAAGCAAGAATATAGTCACTATTTCATAATAACATAGCAAAACAGTAGTAAATGTAATAACACAAACCCCATTTTTCAATGCTATAAACATAAGATTACGTAAACAACATGCAGCATGCAATAGCAAAAATAACCAGGGAGCGTCACAGTTTTACCTCAGTCCCAGAAACACCCCTCCCTGGAAGTTGCTCACGTTTTCTCTCCTGCAGCAGCTTGTTACGAGGATTCCCATGATGTAACTGACTCTCGTCTTACGTTCTAATGTCCACGTTAAATATCCACATTGATCTTTCATGGCGTTCTATTGCTTCTTTTATTTCTTGCAACGCAACATGAGGAATAAAAGAAGCAATAGAAACAGAATTTCAAATCATGCAGCCGCTAGCATTAGCAAATCTAACTGTTTCCACAACAGGAAGGAAAATTCATTAAACGGTCCACCAAAAGCTATCAGCAATTCTTTGTTTTTAAATATTTGTTATTAACAGACCAATCAAATCAAATCAGATCACATAAATTCCGAATTACAGAACATAATTTTAAATTTTTGTTGGGGGTACCCATATTTCAAGTTCCGAAAGGGATCCAATCCTCTTGTTGCTGCTGCTTTAAAAGTCCACAAATCTGTCCAAATAATGTTCACCATTCTGTCCAATCCTTTCTTTTCCACATCTCTTCTAGTTGTTTTCATGTATTTTTCCTTTCTCTTTGTCTTTGTGGCCTCTGATAGTCTCCATAAGCGGGTTGAAACAAATTTGTATTCCTGTGTGGATTTTTCAATTCGTCCAAGGGTCATATTTCAGACAGCTACCATATTTCATCGCTTCCATAAAGAAAAACATTCTTGCTGTCTACTCTTAACTTTTCACAGGTCTGTCCTCTCTTTCTCAGTCCTCGAGGAGGTTCTATCAGGAATCCAATATGAAAACAAAGCTTCCTCCTCCTGATCATGAATCTTTCGACAGGACCTGTCAAAATGGCGACTCCCTTTTTGCTGCACCATCAAAAGCCCTTGTTCTTTTTCTCAATCTCACAAGCCAAACTCTTGGTAGTAAATCATTTCCACACAGTTTTTAATCATCCTGCTTAGGTCGGTTATGCAAACGGTTCTTTTTGGGGAGGGGTTATTGATTAATCACATAGAAGAAAAGAAAAAAAAGGCGTCCCCCCCCCCAATCCAGTCCCACTCCAGCATACTAAACCTGGTGTATTTTCTTCATGTTGTATTCCATTAAATCATTTCACAGAGGTCACTTCAATTAGCAGTCTTCACTCCCGTTCTTCACTTGAAATATGTGCATTTGCTTCTTTTCCAATTATATATTTCGAGCTGATGCAAACCAGTGCGCGATCAGAGACAGTGTCTGGGAGAGCCAGACCCACCCGAGGGCTTTGTGCCTAGTGCCCTCGCCCCCTTCTTTCGAATCTGGGGGTGAATTATGGACACAGCAGGCAAGGCAGCGTTCCCCATTCCCTTGGGGCAACAAAGGGAGGCTGCATACTCCCATATCAGCCTCTTAATTACCTCGTGTGGGTCGGAGAGATGTTATTGTCGGCCACCTTCCAATGCGCCCCCTGGTGCCCCCCTAGCTATCAGCAATTCTTAAGTGGTCTGCAGGGCAAAAGAGGTTTGAGAAGCACTGCTCTAGGCAATGCTGAGCTAGATGGGCCATTGGCCTGACTCTGAACAAGGCAGCTCCCTATGTCTGCCTGTGCGTTAAGACCATAAGAAGAGCCTGCTTGGGGAGGGGCGCGCCGAATTTTAGCGTCGCTGCTGAAATTTGCAAGCCCCAAATTTCACCACTGGCAGAGTATAGCCATCATGGCTAGAAGCCTTTAATAGCCCTCTCCTCCATGAATTTGTCTCTGTTTTAAAGCCATCCAAGTTAGTGGCCATCACTGCCTGTTGTTCAAGATTCTGGGATCGGGGGCAGACTGGTAGTATGGAGCCCTGAGCAAGGACAAAATTTGGCGAATGCACTCTTGCAAATATTTAGTAATTCCTTTTGGTACAGTTGATGGATCTTCTCAGTAAGTACCTGTATAAATGTAGGTATGATGATGATGATGATGATGATGCACCCCCTCACTTTGGTGCCCTGTGCGGGGGAACTGCCCATACCACCCAAAAACCAGCATTGTCAGGGTTCATTGTAGTGCAGAGATGCCATTCAAGTAGAGAACTGGCCTATTAAGCTTTTACTTGCCTCTGCTTACAGCAAACTCTGGAACAAGGGCTAGATAGAAGGGAGGTTGTGATTGGCTGGTGGGTGGACCCCTAGCCAGTTTTCAGTTGTCCACTTCGTGTTTTCCAGCTGTTGCAATTCTTGCTGGGCGAGATGGACTTTGCCTTGGCCTGATCCGTCCAGGCACTTGTGCTTCAGCCATTAAGAGGTCCTGAGTACGCACTCCTATTTTGCAAATTTTACAGCGCTCCAGTGGACCACAGGTATGCAAACAACGAAGTCAGCCTGCCCCTGCCTTACAACGGCTGAATCAGAGCAAGATCAATGCGCAGCTTGGAATGTAATTCCACACGAACTCTTAATGCTCTCTTTTCCATTCCTGCAGATTGGGTAGTCTCAGACTCTCTCTGTTTATTTAGCAATGGCAACAACAAAATGCCTTTTGGAGTTTCCATCTCCTTCTAAGTCGGGCTGCTGAAATAAAGGAAGTTCTGGAGGAAATCAAGAGTAGATTTATTTATTTATTTATTTATTTATTTATTTATTTATGCAAAAGGGGCGAGCACTCAATTCTGGTACAGTCAAACCTCGGTTGTCGAACGTAATCCTTTCCAGAAGCTCATTCGACTTCTGAAATGTTCAACAACCGAGGCACAGCTTCTGATTGGTTGCAAGAGCTTCCTGCACTCAAGCGGAAGCCGCCTCAGACGTTCGGCTTCCGAAAAGCGTTTGAAAACCGGAGCATTTACTTCCAGGTTTTCAGCATTCGGGAGCCGAAACGTTCAAAAATGGAGCCGTTCGGGAACGGAGGTTTGACTGCAATGGAAAAAAAAAAAAACATGGGTTTTCCATGTGCTCAGAGAACCTCTGTCCCTGCGTATTTGCCCCCCCCTCCTGATCTACTGTTTTCTTGATGGACCTTGGTATTATAGACAACCCTCCCCCCAAACATAGCCCACAAGTCTGACATCTACCCATTCGTGCCCTAGATTATAAGCCTGTAGATAAGGCCTTGTTCTGTTCTCTTTGTAGACTAGCTCGTTTTTTTTTTAAAGCACTTGATTATTCATATTATTAATGCCCTTGGACCGGGTCCAGAAGCACCAGCTGGTATAAAATGCTGCAGCTAGACTGTCGGTGGGGTCAAAGTACCTCTGCTCCAGCAACTTATGGGCTTAAGAGCTTGCATAGGATGCCCGTCTGTTACTGGGCCAAGTTCAAAGCGTATTAATTTACAGGGCCCCTAACAACTTGGGTCCAGGGTACCCTAATGTACAAGCATGGCTCCTTATATCACTGCCTCAACCTTAAGTGATATGTAAATTGTTAAGACTGATCAATAATCAATCGAATTAATGCAATACTGTACTTGGTTATCCTTAACATTATCCCTAAAACAAACAAATGTCTGGTGCCTCTCCAGCCGCCCCTTCCATTGCTTATTTCTATTTTCTGGATGCGAGGCTGCCTCTTGTCTCTCTGCCTTCTCTTCCCTCACCCCCCGCCCCTCTGCTCTGAAGTAGAGAAAATGTAATTTAAAGATGAAGAGGCTATTATTCCGCCTCACCCTCCTCGCTGCCCCAGCTCCGTAGCAGAGACAGTTCCACATAAGTCACTGTCAAAACAACAGACAAAAGCTTTTCGAAAACAAAAAACCACATTAACCCAGTGCTGGATGCCTGGGCTCCTGAGGTTATCTCTGAGGTAGATTCTGCAAGTAATGAGATGAATACAAGCCTTTAACTCTTCTTCTTTTTAGCCAAGCCAGCTCTGATCCAAAAGGGTGGAGTTTCCAGATGTGTTGGCTTCTAACAACAGGCTTGTATTTTGCAACACGAGTTTCCAACAACAGCAACAACAAAAAGACGCCCCTTTGCAATAACCTTGGTTCTGAGGCCACCACATCAATGTCACTGTTCTGACTCGACCAGACATGTCCCTTTGTGATTACTCGCATACTCTCTAATATTTCACAGCTGGAAAACAGGGACACCCTCATTCAATTGTATCAACCCCCCCATAGCAACAGCACATCTGGATATCTGATGTAAATTAAAGAGTGTTATTTCGTTCAATAATGTACACCAGAAAACTGGGATTGTCCTAAAATATGTTACTGGTTTTAGCAGTTCTAAGGGAATCTCCCCAGCTGGAATGTGTTAAATGGCTACTTGGTTCCTTAGTATGGGAGGCACCCAAAAACTAGATTCCGTCTCTAGAAAATCAAGGGAGAAGAAGAGAACTGAAATCCTGAGGATGGAAACTCCAGCAATCCGTACCTGAGAAATTTAAAGAAGGACTCTCCAGTCATTCAGTTCACCTGAATGTATCTGTGATGGCCTGGGATTCAGACTCGGAGGCTGAACCCGAGGAATCCCAGCCTGCACAGGAGTCCCCGTCTCCAGAACCAGCTGAGCCGGGGCTGCGGCTTGAGCCTGAAGGGTCCTCACCTCAGAGTCTGCTCTGGCTCCTGAGGTGATGGAGGACCCATTGCCTGCAGGTGCTCCACTCTCAGCCCCGTCAGAGGAAGCTGAGGTTGCCTCTGGGTCCGGTAACCCTCCAGCCTCTCCTGAGCTGCAGAGGCTCAGGGCAGAGAGGCAGAGGGAACTAAGTTCCCACAGGAGGAGTGCTTGCCTTCAGGCCAGGAGAGGCGAGTCACCTGTGGACCGGGGCCGCCCTATGCCTCGGGGCAGATAAAAGCCAGCCAGCCCCAGTCCCAGGTTGTGGGAGCAACGTTGTTGGTAGCCTGTTCCTGCCTGTACCCTGTCCTGCTCTTCTGCCAGAGTTCCTGACCTCACCCGACTCCCTGCCTTGGACCCAGCTTCAGCCTTGACGGACAGCCTCCATACCACACGCTCGACCTCGGACTGGACGCGGACCTCGCCGCACGGTTAACCCTTGGGACCAGCACAGTATCAGAAATTTTATTTGCTCAAACAACGTGAATTAAAGTGCTCTGCTGCCCCAATGCAACAAATCTGCCTAAATGCAATGGACTTTTTGCGGTTAGGAAAGTGATGGGGAAAACACACTGGAGAGTACAGGATGAATAAATCATCAACAACCCCATGAGCAACTCAAGAAGAATCCCCATAGTCGTATAACTGCCCCTCAAACAAATAAGGACAAATGCTCAATTAAACACCAGGCATAGTCTAACCCCCGTGTAAGTCTTGTGCAAGCAAAACAGGACAAAGGCTCAGTAAGTAGGTCATCTGCAAGCGCCCACAAAAGCAGAATATGGATAAAATTGGGACAATGATTTAGCAGCAGCATGTATTGCAGAAGAAGATTTCTGTCCAGTAAATCAGGATAGTTGTAGCAAGCGTAAATTTGTGTGCGTAGCAGGGCTCGCCCCGGGTGTTAGGGCTGAGCCATAGGCAGCTACTAGAGTGAAGCCAGGGCCAAGTAATAGCACCAAAGAGCAGAAACGCACCAGAGGGAGGACGACTGTTGTTGCCCAGGAAGAGTCCCCATCCACACGGGAAGCTGTTTATAGCTCTTCCTGCCCAGGAGAGCCCAACAGCCAACATGGGAGCTACAATGGAGACTGAGAATACTTGACTGAAGAAGAAGAAGAGGAGGAGGAGGAGTTTGGATTTGATATCCCACTTTATCACTACCCTAAGGAGTCTCAAAGCAGCTAACATTCTCCTTTCCCTTCCTCCCCCACAACAAATACTCTGTGAGGTGAGTGGGGCTGAGAGACTTCAGAGAAGTGTGACTGGCCCAAGGTCACCCAGCAGCTGCATGTGGAGGAGCGGGGAAGCGAACCTGGTTCACCAGATTACGAGTCTACCGCTCCTAACCACTACACCACACTGTGGATCAAGGTATCCAGGTCTCTCCCTCTCTGGACCTCAGGACTTGCCCTCATCAACCTTGTTCTCTACCCCCCTTTGGTGTTTCTGGCTGGCTGGAACAAGTCCATGGACTGTAGGAACATAGGAAGTTGCCTAATAGCAAATCAGACAATTGGTGCATCTCATATGCCTCAACTGTCTTGGTAAAATTGGGTCACCCCGTTTCTCCACACGAGAGCATGGTGACCATTTGGGGCGCTGTGACCTCATACTGAAAAGGTGCTTCTTCTGGAGCTACAATCTCACAAGGTGCCCCAAAATGGCTCAGGTGTGGAAACAACAACAATTGCCAACAGTAGCAGAGTGGCAGCACAAGGTCATGGAATATGCGGAAATAGCCAAATTGATGGGGAAAATTCGACAACAGGGTGAAGAAACATTTCAAAAAGAATGGGAAAAAATTATGTTATACATAGGATAAGGTGAAATCGTGAAATCAGTAGAATGGAAATAAACCTCATAATGGGAAATTAAAAGAAACTTTATTGGATGTTAACGACAATATGAATTAAAATGTAAAATACAATCAAGGTAACTAATTGTATCTGTAAATGAATATAGAAAAACAACAAGAAGTGTATATACAGAAAGGTTTATTTGTATATAGACACTGTACGGATAAAGTTGAAAGAAGAACAACAATATACAAAATCGATAAAGACAATGCGAAAAACTTAGAGACGACATAAAAAAGGCAGAGGAAGGAAGGAGGGAAATCAACTCTTAGGAGTAAATGTAAATGTAAAGTAATGTGTATATGTATAGTATGTAATCATAAAATCAATAAAGTTTATCTTCAAAATGTGTGGTTTTGGGTGCTGTGCTCGCGTCAGAGAGCCCAGCCATCCAAAAGTATGACTTTTGGGGCCGCGATCTTGCATGGGTCACGTGGCTCACATGGGAGCCCTGCCACGGAAGATGCGTGTCCTGGTTTTTCGTGCATTGGAGGGTATGCCATCCAGCTCAGCACAGTTGACACTGGCCAGCAGTAGCTCTTGGGAGGTTAAGGCAGAATCTTTCCCAGCGCTATCTGGGGATACTAGGGATTGAACCTGTAACCTGCATGGCAAGCATTCTTTCTGCCCCTGAGCTAAGGCTGCTGCTTCTGTATTAATGCCCCTCAAGGCCTAGGACCCTCATACCTACGGGACCGCTTCTCCCAGTATGCCCCATGGAGGACCTTAAGGTCCATAAATAGCAACACCCTAGAGGTCTCGGGCCCTAAGCAAGTCAGATTAGCCTCAACCAGAGCCAGGGCCTTTTCAACACTGGCCCCGGCCTGGTGAAACGCTCTGCCTCATGAGACCAGGGCCCTGCAGGATCTGATTTCTTTCTGCAGGGCCTGTAAGACAGAGTTGTTCCGCCTGGCCTTTGGCTTGGAATCAACTTGATCCCCTCCCCCTCTTTCTTTTTTCCTTTCTCCTTCTGTGATGGAACTCCTATTTGGGGACTTCCCTGGCTTTTTTCTGGCCCACATAGGACCAGTCTGGATAGTTGGCCTTGGTGAAGATTTGACGTTTTCATCCCCCAAAAAGTTTTTGATTTGAGTTTCTACTGAAATGAGGCTGCATTTTAATGTTGTATTTTAATCTTGTTTTAAAGTTGTATTTCAATCAATTGTTTTTATATTGGGTGTTAGCCACCCTGAGGGAGGGAGGGGTATAAATAAAAAATTATTATTATTATTATTATTAATATTATTATTATTATTATTATTATTATAGCCACATATCACAGAATCATAGAATTGTAGAGTTTGAAGGAACCCCAAGGTCATCTAGTCCAACCCCCTGCGATGCAATGTTTCTCCGCCCACTTTTGCCTAGTCTACACACCCCACCCAGACAAGAGGGTGCAAAGTGGGGTTGGTGAAGAGTGTGACCTTGGAAGAGGGGGCATGGGCTGTATAGTGTCCTGGGGGCCAGGCTGAGGCACGTGGAGGGCCGTGTAGGAGCCCCTGGGGGCTGAGGTTCCCCACTCCTTGCTCTAGGGACAGCCTGTGGGACATGGAAAGTGAGACTGATTTAGAGGAGGCAGAAGAGGTGTTTGCGTTTGGAGTAAAATGTGGGGATGCTCAATGAAGGCCAGCCGGCTGGTTTGATTTCTCACGTTGCTTGCCAAAACGTTTTTGCTTTCTCTGACAGCGAGTTACAGGCACAGCTTTCTTCAACGCTAACCAGGCCTAATAAAGAAGATAAATCTGTAATAATTCAGCTCCTGGTTTTTAATAAAATCTCATCTTTCTCCCTTCTCCCTCGGAAGACGCCAGAAAAACCCTCGGTGTTTTTAAGATTAGCTGCTTTCCCCCACATTTCCTTATCTCTGGAAATGACAGGGGCAGATCTGCACCAGGAAAATGAATAGCTGGAGATCATTTCAGTCAAGGAAAGTGAAAACCCCTCAGCCAAGCAGGCTAGTCCTTTGGGTTCCTGAAGCCTTTGCACCAGCCTGAAAGCCCATAACTCACAGAGGGTTTGAGAGCCATCGGCTACCCTCACCTGGTTTTGCTGGCCAGTCGAAGCCATTTCCCAGGGTGTGGCCGCTGTGGCATGCTGGCAGCTTCTAGGAGCCACAGGTGAGAGCTGAGTGCAGGGTGGGGACTAAAATTCTACGATTCTATGAAAGGTGGACAAACTATCCCAGAAGGAGCTAAAACCCGTCCCCTCCCGCCAGGTAATATGTACATAAATGCTTATGCATCAGGGTTAAGTGTGCATCTATTAGTGAAAACAATATAGCAAAATGTGTTATATTAGGGGGAAGTTGTGCTGCAAAAATGTGTACATTAGTGGAAATTGCATACAAATGTGTGCTGTATTAGGAGGAATTTGCACTGAAACGATGGGGAATTTTCACAAGGACTTCTTGTTGCAGCAGCAAACTGATGTGGAAATGTGGAGGACCAAAATCGAGTGGACAAATTAGAAATGGAGAGAACCCGAAATGGACAGATTCACTAATATTCAGAATAGTAACCATGAACTGTGCATTTATTCAAACAAAGGTGTCTGCGAACGTGACGTAAGAAGGCTGGCAAAGCCAACCCTGCCCTGTGGGAATCCCTTGCAGACGACAGCAGAGCCTGGAGACAGACAGGTTGTGCACCCACAGGAGTAACCAGAGGAAGGATTACCGCTGGGAGGAGCACACAGAGAAGAAACGCCATGCTGCAGCAGCAGCAGCAGCACCAGATGCCTTCATCTGCCCCAGCTGTGCCCTCCATCTTTCCCAACATCAGGTCTTTTCCAGGGAGTCTTCTCTTCTCATGAGGTGGCCAAAATCTTGGAGCCTCAGCTTCAGGATCTGTCCTTCCAGTGATCACTCAGGGCTGATTTCCTTCAGAATGGATAGGTTTGATCTTCTTGCAGTCCGTGGGACTCTCAAGAGTCTCCTCCAGCACCATAATTCAAAAGCATCAATTCTTCGGCGATCAGCCTTCTTGATGGTCCAGCTCTCACTTCCATACATCACTACTGGGAAAACCATGGCTTTAACTATACGGACCTTTGTTGGCAAGGTGATGTCTCTGCTTTTTAAGATGCTGTCTCGGTTTGTCATTGCTTTTCTCCCAAGAAGCAGGTGTCTTTTAATTTCGTGACTGCTGTCACCACCTGCAGTGATCATGGAGCCCAAGAAGGTAAAATCTCTCACTGCCTCCATTTCTTCCCCTTCTCCTTCATGGATCACTGGATTGCCATGGCGAAGGGGCTTGAATAACTCAGAGAGCTATGCCGTGCAGGGTCACCCAAGATGGACAGGTCATAGTGGAGAGTTTTGACCAAACGTGATCCACCTGGAGCAGGAACCAGCAAGCCACTCCAGTATCCCCGCCAAGAAAACCCCATGGACAAAGACAACAAGCATAAGCAATAGCTATACACAAAACGGACGTTCCCAGCAAGCAGTGCTGGAGTGTAAACAGACATGTGACATACAACAATCCACACATCTATTCTTAAGGTGGAATGGAATATTCTAACAGTGGACTCTCCTTCCTTGGAGGTTCTGAAGCAGAGGTTGGATGGACATCTGTCATGGATGCTTTAGTTGGAATTCCTGCATTGTAGGTGGTTGGACTCGATGACTCTTGGGCTCCACCCAACTTTACAATTCTATGATTCCTAAGTGGTAGCAGGGAGCAAGGGCTGAATGTAACCACCCTGATTTGAAAGCTAACCAGGGATCAGGTATCCCATAAATAAGTCATACAAGCCAAATGTTCCTATCCCAGACGCTCAAGGCAGGAAAATAAACTTGGCTTGGGATATCTACTTGTCTGTCACGTAGCCCAACAGACATTAATAATTTGATCAACTGCTTTTATCCACAAGTCTAAACCAAAAAATGAGAGAGAAGGATGGAGGAAAATGTTCCTTTACATAAAAAAGAGAGAAAAGAATGATATAATAACCCTGCTCAGCTCCCTAAAGAGAAAGAACTGTAAAGCTCAGGATACTTGTTAAGGCTGGAAAGATAAAACAGCATACAAATGACTCCAAAGAGGGAACATGGACTTTAAACATTTTCACTTTAAATTGTTCATTTAAAAAGTGTGTGTGTTTTTCTAAAAAAAAATAAAACTCCCTGAAGAACAAAGAATCCAGCAGTTAAGACAATTTATTTTCGTCTCAGAAGATGAAACAGAATGGAAGCGGTTGAGACCAGAGAATTTAAAACTGTCGTTTCCAATTGCTGATAAATTAAAGCCCAGAGAAGAAAAGTCACTTACCTCAGCTGCACACTGAACTTCTTGATCCCCCAAACAAGCCACACTAGATTTAAACCAGCACTTCTTCTCTGCCTTTGATGCCCTTCTTAGGGCAGACTCCAGGTTACACACAGCTGGATATTTCTTTCCCTTGATTTTTCTGTATACTCTATTGAAAAACAGGTTTGGTGGCTGACATCCTGAGCAGAAGAGTGGTGGCGGTGGAAGAAAGTTTGCTTAAATCCTGTATCCGCTGTAGGTCAGAAAGCAGTCTCTGGTGGTGGGGTTTATGCTGATAGCCAAACACTACTGCTATTCTAAACAGGTGCACAAAACTTTTCTTCTGTGTACACATTACCAACTTAAAAAACACAGCTAGGTTGTTCCTTTTCTCAGTTTGGATCAAAGCTGGTTTGGGGAAAAACACAGAATCACAGAGTTGGAAATTGGCCATGTGCTCCTTGGATAAAGGTTGGTATATAAATTTAATAAATAAAACAAATAAAATTAAATGTGGACACTGCTTTCCAAACCAGCACAAACCAGAGTCAATGGGAGAAAGTATAAACAGCTATTTTACTTTTAAAAGACAACTGAAGGTGGCCCTGTTTAGGGGAGTTTTAAATGTCTGACACTGTATTGTTTTTAATATTCGGTTGGAAGCCGCCCAGAGTGGCTGGGGAAGCCCAACCAGACGGGCGAGGTATAAATAATAAATTATTATTATTATATATATTACACAGCCTAAATCTTTGAAGGAAAGCTATTCTGGCACAAGTCAATATTTCCTCTTATGCGGCAGTGTGCACTCAGTAGCCCTAGAGCTCTGTCTCCCTTGCTGGCATTAGCTCTACAGTTTTAATGAAAGGCCTGGTGCTGTGCTGTTTTTAATTGTAATAATTTGTATGGATTTGCATAGATTTTTTATGTGTGTGTACATGATCCTGTTGAAATTCCTGCATTGCGGGGGGTTGGAATACGTGACCCTCAGCATCCTTTCCAACTCTACAGTTTTTTATTCTATGATTCTATACCATTTATTGCTTTGCTTTCTTTTTTGTTGTGTATTTTGAGTTTTTATCTTGTATTTTTCTGCCATGAACTGCTCTGACGTCTATGGATGAAGTGTTTCATATGAGTTTTATGAATAATATAAATAAGATAACGATGATGATGATGATGATGATGATAATAATAATAATATATACACATAATCAGGTGACATATATATCTATAAAAAGGTAAAGGGACCCCTGACCATTAGGTCCAGTCGTGACCGACTCTGGGGTTGCGGTGCTCATCTCGCTTTATTGGCCGAGGGAGCCGGCGTACAGCTTCCGGGTCATGTGGCCAGCATGACCAAGCCGCTTCTGGTGAAACAGAGCAGCGCACGGAAACGTCGTTGTTTACCTTCCCGCCAGAGTGGAACCTATTTATCTACTTACACTTTGATGTGCTTTTGAACTGCTAGGTTGGCAGGAGCAGGGACTGAGCAACGGGAGCTCACCCCGTTGCGGGGATTCGAACCGGCGACCTTCTGATCGGCAAGTCCTAGGCTCTGTGGTTTAACCCACAGCGCCACCTGCATATATATAGATATATATCTGTATCTAGTTTTAATTCTATAAATTTCTAATTATGTTTTGATGGCTATTTCCACAGCTGTGTTTTTAGCTGTTCCTATTCTTGCCTACAAACCGCCTTGAGTCAAGTGGAGGATAGTTAATAATAGATAATATAGATGATGATAATAATAATAATAATAATAATTTCACGCAGTTTCCAACGTCGCCCATAGGGGGCGCTCCTCCTCCTCGCCCACTCCCAATCCTATCCCTATGGTTTATGAAAGGCGGCATTGACTTTAAGAGGCGGCGGGCCCTTTAAGCGCCTCCCCCTCCCTTCCCCTTTACTCCTCTGTTTACATAACAGAGCGGACGATACCATCGCGGCTTTGGGGCCGGGAACGGAGGGGGGGGTGTCGAAGGAGAGGCTGAGAGCCGAGGGGGCGGGGCCATTCCACGCCTCCTCCTCCCCCTCCCCCTGTTCGGAGGCGGCGCTTACTGACTTGGTCTCTCCCGACCTCCCCCTCCGGCAGTTGGGGGCTGTTGTCGCTGAGGAGGGAAGAGCGCGGAGTCCGCGGCGGGCGGGCGCGCGAAGAGTGGGGGGAAGCGGGGGACGATTTCGACCGACCGAGCGACTGACTGAGGGAAGAAAGAGAGAAAGAAAGAGAGAAAGAGGGCCGAGAAGCGGAGGGGAAGAAAGAGACGCCGGACGGACTTCTTTTTTATATAGATAAATAACAAGAATAAATTATTATTCTTCGTTTTACCCGCCCCCCGTCAGGTTTTGTTGTTGTGGTTGTGGTTGTTGTTGTTGTTGCCCCGCATGGGATTATAGCGGAGGCTGAGGCGGCGGCCCCATGTTTTCTCCCAGCCAGGAGGAGCACTGCGCGCCCAACAAGGAGCCCGTCAAATATGGGGAGCTCGTGGTGCTCGGGTGAGTCGACGCGCGCGCACACCTCTGTGTTTGTGTGTGTCTCGTGTGGACGCGCGTTCACGTGTGTGCGCGTGTTTCGCGAGGACTCCCGCCGGTGGTGCCGTTGCGGTGTGTGTGTGTGTGTGTGTGTGCGCGGACCCTTGTTTGTTTGTTTGTTTGTGGGCCCCCCCCTCTATTGTGTGTGTCGTGTGAACGCGCGTTCACGTGTTTGTGCGTGTTTCCTGAGGAATCCTGCCTGGTGGTGTTTTGTGTGTGTATGTTTTTTTTAAGAGAGAGGCTTGTTTGTGGGGTGACCCCCATTTTGTGTGTGTGTATGATAGAAAGGGGGCTTTAAATTCGAGAGGGGGCGGCTGTCCTTTTTGAGGGGTGGGTGACTAATTTACTATGGGGGTGCCTGTTGTGATTGATCGGCCTTGTTGAGGGATCCCCCTCTTGTGAATTCACAATGTGTGAAAGTGTGTCGTTCTGTTGTGTTGGTGGGGTTTTGTTCAGAGATTGGGGTCTCTCTCTCCCCTCCTCTTTTTTGAAGGGTGTGTTGAGTAACGGGGGGGGGGGACGTGATGCTGGTAGTGGGGTGTCCTTTGGTGCTTTCCTGACCCTGTTTTTTTTTTTTTGGGGGGGGGGGAGGCCCTTAGAGTTGGCCTGGGTGTGTTGATGAAGTGCAGAGATACTTGGGGGGTCTTATTTGTCTTGGAGAAAACGGGGGGGGGGGAGGGTTCTGTTGGGCGAGGGCTGCTGGCACCCCCACATGGTTTTTTTGGGGGGGGATTGTTCAGAGAGAGTGCCCACGAGGGGTGCTAGGACCCTTGTGTGTTTGTGTAGATTGTGTGTGTGTGTGTTTGTAATATATTGGGCGGGGGGGGTCTTATTGGGGATCCCTTTCTCCCCAATTAAGGGAGGGGTGGAGGTGAGGAACGTGCAGGGGGGGGGGGGAGGGAAGAGAAGAAGGGTTTCCCCTGGGAAATGACTCTGGAGTGAGACCCAGACGTGCCCCATGAGAGAGACCCCTAAAGTGATGGGGAGCGTTAGGGAGGATATGTGTTAATCTCCTGTGTTCTTTCCCACCCATCTATGGCATAAAATAGTAGTAATATATCTGTTTCTACGACTATTTGTTTCCTTTGAGATGCAAAGGGATCTCGGGAAAGGATGGTTGGAAAAGATTGTGTTTAGCTCTTGGGGTGAGGGTGGGGGTGAGATTGCTTTCCCTTGGAAAATTACATCTTTCTCCCTCCCCCCCCCCTTTAATTTTTGGAAGCAGGAAAGCCTCTGGGGGCTGTTGGTGGGATGGAAAGACATCTGCCAGGCTTGTGTGTGTGTTCGTTGTGGGGAGAGGAGTCTTGTGTGTCAGCTGGCAGGGAGGAGGTAAAGAGGAGTTTGGTGGCTGGAGGAACACCCCCTGCAAAGGGAAAGAAGCTAAAGGGGGGTCTAGTCTGTGTGAGAAGTAAGCAGAGGGGGGAGGCAGGAGGATTAGTGAGTGTGCTTGAGGGGTAGGAGTAGTTTGCATGTGGGAGGGGTGGAAAGGGCGCAGAGGGAGGGGCAGGCAGGTGCTAGCACGCCTGGGGCCCTGTATGCTTTGTGCTTGAAGTTCACAGATAGAGACAGATCCTAAAGTTGCTTCGTTCATGTTTGGCTTTAGAAGAGGAGCCCCCATTCATTAACAGGGGGGCTGATCCTCCAGCTGCCTGCTCCTCATTTTCTCCTGGGATGCAAGGATGTGGGAGGGTGCACTGTTCAGGAAGAAAACACCCCCAGGGTGAAGTGAGGAGGGGATTCAACGGACTTCTTAAACTTTGGCCAATAAGCATGCCTTTTGTGCTTTTGTGTGTGTGTTGGGTTTAGGGACTGGTTGTGTGGCCCTACAATTGTGTGTGTGGGGGGGGCTTGCTTTCTGCAGCCGTTAGTCGCAGCTTGTCAGGAGGACATGTACTTTGGTTAATCCTTGACCCACAGCTTAGTCAGTTCCCTTGGAGCTTGTGTTTGCCTCTGGCCTAATATGTATCTAGGACTGAATTCCCCCTCCTATCTTGGCTGAGCCTGCAGGATTGCCAGGCATAATAGCTTGGCTTGTTACATGGGAGCAGTAGAGCTGAGGGCTGTGTGCTTAGCCCTCTCAGGCATGCCACTGTTTCAGGGCAAGGGAGAAAGCTATCAGTGTCGTAAGATACAGGAGCTGCTTCCAGCTTGGACGGATCTCAAAGAAAACTTGCAACGTTCCCAAGTATGCAATATGACAGCAGCAGAGATGGTGACAGACTCTCTTTTTCTAAGTTCGTCACATACAGAGGAATGTGCAAAAGGAGATTATCCATCTCTCTGCACAGATCCTAGTCTGCAGATGGCTACTCCCTGCCTTTATGATGCTCTTTGTAATTAAAGGCTTCGTACCATCCACTTCCTGACTCCTGGCAGTGTATTATTTACTGTGATAGACATTGTTTTGTTTCCCCAGATGCTATGTGGTGTTGCTGATGCATAGTGGATGGCAGATGGGGGGGGGGGGGAGGGATATATAAGAGATGGACAACACTCCTCCTTCACTGCCAGTTCATGGGGAGGGGGTTATTTGTGTAATCCGCTTGGTGTTATGCTTCAGCCCTGCTGTTCTAGCTTGGAGCCTCGCTGCTGAGTGCCACAGAAACTGATGTTGAACGTAAGGCATCTAAGCCCATGTTCACTGAGCCCCAGCGAGCCCTGCAAGTGTGTTTAATCTCGATAGCTGAGCGTGCATATGATGTACAGCGGGCAAGTGAACTTGTTTGATCGAATAAACAAAGCATTAAACACTCTGTGAGGCATAGTCCTCTGCATGGAAAACCCACCCCGCCTAGGAAATAAGGCTGTGGAGTACACTCCAGTAAGCATTAGCTGTTTTTGGACATATCCGAAAGGATACGGGATCAGTGGGCTTGAAACAAAGCCAGCAGCAGAAAACTGCTCTTACTTTAGCCTTCTGTTCTTGGTAAACCTTTGTAGCCTGTGGTGTGAGTTTCTTAACACTATTCTGTGTTTGGCAGCACAAGGAATCTGTCAAAATCTGGTTACTAAGGAATGGATTATTTTAGCAATCGCTGTGAAAATGTAACACGACTTCAAATACTTGAAAGGCTTGAGATGTGGCAAAGCTGTTTATCTCAGCAGTTTCAGGTGGAAAAATCCATGTTAAGTTGCTAACAGCAGAGAGTGGTTTACTTGGAGTGGTGGCATGCTGAAAGCAGAGGGGGAACCTCAGCTGTGCTGTTCAGGTTGTGTCATTTCTGGAACTCCCATTTAATGTCAAATTCTTAATTTAATTAGGTAGGACAGATTCATTTTGTGCTGCAGCTGCTTGCTTGGTCACAGCTGGAATGGAAAGGAATTAGCTGTTGTGGTTTTTAATAGTAATTGAAAGTACAGAGGTGCAGGACACTTTGGTTGCAATTTGAACTTTGGTTTAGTTTCAAAACATTTGTTAAGGGATATTCTCACTGATTGCTTTCTATGAACAAATGTATCCTGTAGCTGTATTTTACTGCATTGTGAAATAATAAAAGCAACGTGTGTCCCCTTTCTCAGTAGTCCTCAGTGTTGGATTTAGGGGTTTGTGTTGTGTGCCCCCCCCCCAGAAAGCCCACCTCCCCCAGCTGTGTGTTGTGAAGCATTTGATATTTTAAACTATATCTACATAACTGATAACAATTTTAATTATTTTATAAAAGTACCAGCCACCAATATTAATAACACTGATATTAAAGAAGATTTATGCTTTTTACTGAAACAGTTATTCAGCTATGCCAGTGATACATCTAATCCTCTCCTGGCTGGATTGTAGCAAACCACGTTTTGAAACACAAGGTGCCATTAGGGCTAGAATATCTGGACAATAAAAATCAGTTGAGCAGATTGAGGGTGAGGTTTTCTGCTTGAGCCTGAACCAATTTATAGTAGTCTATTTTGGAAAAAGAAGAGGAGATTTTAAGTTGTTGTTTTACTCAAAACATCTTCCTCTCTTCTTTTTTCAAGATGCTTAATCATTCAGTACAGTGCTACAAATAGCATTTTGCTATTTCCCCCCCAGAATTGGATCATTAGTAGGAAATAATCACAGAACAGCTTGAACATCTGTTCAGCATTCTTTAAAAAAAATACAGAATAAGTAATCTTTGTGTAATCTTATGCTATTACCAGTGCCTTAAAATGAAGAACTCCAGGTAACAAGGTTTTGAATGAGATAATCACATCCTTGGAGGATTAGAAATAACTTGAATTGTTTGTGGTTTAGAGGTGTTAATGTAATCATAACAGTGCATCTTGTTGTGACAATTGCTGAACTGTAGATATAGTAAAGTGATCTGTTTAATAATAAACAAACAAGCAAAGAAACAAATAAAACTAGCTAATTTCCCTTAAATAGCACAGACGGGTTGTGCTGGAAGTAACTTTAAAAATATAAGAAGACTGAAGTGAGTGAGTAGTAATACTAAAGGAAATAATTTCGGACCTTCTGTCTGATTGAGTTATCTCTACCCTTCAGTGACTGCTTCACATTCAGACATGTCTGTATAGGGATAGTTCTCTGTACAAATGTAAACTTGGGGAAAATTAATTGAGCTGGAAGAACTGTGCACACTTGCCAAAAATAGCATGTTATTGCTGCTGTAAATGCATTTTAATGACCTTTCCCCAGTAGCCTAGCTTGATTCTTTGTAAATATAAGTAATGTGGTAGTAAATGTGTGGGAAAGGCTTTCTTGTACAGTATACTTTTATGTGGCTGATACTGTGATGAAGAAAATGCATGCTCCTGTAAATTAAGCCAGACCAGTAAAACAACTAGTTGAGAAGGACCATCTTTGTAAGAATATCCAGCAGAGTTGCCTATTCCTGATAATATATATAATACATTGGTCCACTAATTGGGAAGCAGAGCAGCCTGCCTCAGATATGAAACTTAGGAAGTGCAAGAGACTTAGCTAGTCAGCAAGTCTGCATCCATGTATGTGTGTTCATGCACGTTTCTAAAACATACCAGTATATAACTTTGGGTGAATAGGCATAGGCACCAATATCAATCCCTAGGGATAGCACTGAACTGTTGGTTTTTTTTCCTACTCTGTGTTTCCTGTTTCTTAACCACAGGAGGAATTCTTTTGTTCCATAACTGTTAAGGTTACTCAAAAGTCTTTTGCAAGGTACTAAGACTTTTAAAATGCTTCTGACAAAGCACACAGTGTCAGTTGAATACTTTATTTTAGTATTAAGGATGGCTGAATCTGTTTCTCATCTTCCCAATCTTAAGTTCAGTTATACACACGTTCACATCAGTTTGCTTAAAAAAAAAAAGGCATGAAATTTCACCAGCTTTTTCATGCAAATTTGCCATAATATACACATGTTTGCAAAGCAATTGCCCTCCCAATACAGTGCCATTTTTAAAATTTATTATTAAAATAATTATATGCATTTTTATGCACACTTTACCTCACTATATTTTTGTATGCATTATTTGGTTGGAGAACTGCATTGCAAGATTTGGAGAAGGAGTGGAAATTTCAAAGGATGACTTTCAGTTTCTGTATGGTTTCAGAATGTGTGAATTGGGTAGGTTTGCCTTTAAATGTGGATCTATTTCCCCTTGCTTATCCTTGAGAAGGATGGAAAAGTACAGGATGCAAGAATCAAAATGGGTGGTGAGTTTAAGCATGCTGTTTGAGTGTGCATGCTTACTTTTACTTCTGGTATGATGTTGCTGATGCAAAACAATCTCTGTCCTCATATAGTAATCACTGGTTTAAAGTCAGTAGGATGTACAGTGGTACCCCAGGTTAAGTACTTAATTCATTCCGGAGGTCCGTTCTTAACCTGAAACTGTTCTTAACCTGAAGCACCACTTTAGCTAATGGGGCCTCCCGCTGTTGCTGTGCCGCTGCAGCACAATTTCTGCTCTCATCCTGAAGCAAAGTTCTTAACCTGAAGCACTATTTCTGGGTTAGCAGCGTCTGTAACCTGAAGCGTCTGTAACTTGAAGCGTATGTAATCCGAGATACCACTGTATAAGTAACAGAAGCATGGAAGCCCAGGTTTCTCTGCCATAAGGGAAGGCAGAAAAGAAGCTCAGGCCTGGACATCAGCTCCTGAAGTCAGCCTCAAAATGTTTTGTACCATTTGTTTGTTTAACATTTTAATTGTAAACCACCTTGGGTTCCTCAGCAGAAAGGCAGTATGTAAAGGCAGTAAAATAAGTAAGTGGCAACCAATAGTTTGCCTCTATAGTATATATAAATGTTTAAAATAGACTGCATACCTTTAGCTGCTTTGCTTTTAGAAAAAGAAAAAGGGAGGGGGAGAGCTAAAGGTACTGCTGGTGGCCTATTGCTCTGAAAGAGTTCTTTTTTTTTTTTTCTATCTATGAAAGTACTTTATTTATTTATTTATTTTTTATTATTAAATTTTGACATAAATATATTTCACAAACATACAAAAGACAAAATGAAAAAGAAAAAACAGAAAAAGAGAAAAAAACAAACAAACAAAACATGAAATACATACAACTTTGATGACATTGATCGACTTCCCTTTATCTCGATTTCGGAAATTATTATCTTGTTTATCTATCTGCTGTGTCTATTCCTTAATAAAACTTTTTACGTAGTAAGCGTTATCTCATGCCTACTGTGATTTCTATAAGTACATATGTGTTTCTGATCAACATTTTAATTTTCCCCTTGTCTCTATTTCCATATATATCCTAAATTTATCCCATTCATTGTTAAATTTTGCACTTCTTTGATTTCTTATTTTCTGTGTCAATTTAGCCAGCTCCAAATAATCAGATAATTTAAGTTGCCACTCCTTTAGTGTTGGGATTTTTGGTGTTTTCCAGTACTGTGCTATGAGGGTTCTGGCGGCCACCGTTGCATATTGAGGATACTTTGAGGATACTGAAATATTTACGGTAGGCGACAAACACACTTTCAAACTGCCCTAGCCCTCTTCAAAGAATCAATTTTTATGCAAGATACAGTATATTAAAAGGGCACTTGAAAAGCTTCTCCTTAGGATTGACTTTGTTCCTCAGGTGTAATACTGTGATGCAGCGCACATGTATTTCAAGGGATTTAGAATCTGCCTTCTAGAGCTACAGCCCAGCTAAAATGGGAAATGTTGTGCCCCTGGTTACATTAGTACAGTGGTACCTCTGGTTATGAACTTAATTCGTTCCGGAGGTCCGTTCTTAAGTTGAAATGGTTCTTATCCTGAGGTGCCATTAGTGAAAGTGCGCCTCCGGTGTGCGACTTCCACTCGCATCCCGGGGCAAAGTTCGCAACCGGGAGCAACTACTTCCGGGTTAGTGGAGCTCATAACCCAAAGCGTGTGTAAAGAGAAGCGTGCGTAACCAGAGGTACCACTGTACCAGCTATTTGGTATCCTGTGCTCAGCCAGCACCATCCTGCCCACTCCTCCGCCTAAAATTAGAAAGTTAAACATCATAATGCAAGAACTGCAACATGCCCACTAGAGTCCAGTGCCACTGCACATTACTGCACAGTCTGCCAGTCATGCTTGCCATACCTGGACACAATCCCTAACACCAGCACCAGTCAGGATGCCGAAAGATAATTCTATGTTGCTGCTAACACCTAACCTTTTGTTTTCCCTTTCCTCACTTCCTTCTGGACTGCTGTGTTGAAATTGTTCTTTAACTTGTGTTCTTGTTATTGGTGATGTTTTAACTACCTTGAACACCTTTTGGTTGATAGGCAGGATACAAATGTAACAAAGATGCAAATAAATAAATAAATAGGTCTTCAGGGGTAATAAATATTCTTAATTATTCTTCTCAGCCTGGAGCTGAGAAGCTATAACATATGAAGGTAGACCCATAAAAGCTTTTGCTATTTATGGTTTCTTTTCTTTTCTGTATGAAGTTTTCCGAAGGAAAAGAAAATCTATATAGTGAATGAATATAAATGAATAAGTCTGTATTGATGGGTTGGGTTTGTGTGAGTACGTTCATGAAGATGCTTGGGAGCAGTAGGTGTTGATAGAAATTAGTGTTTTATTGAACTGTTACACGGTGCATTTTTACTGACTGGATAGGTCACTAACAGAGGCAAAGCTCTGTTTTCCTGCAGGTCAAACACCTGTATTATCCAACTGAGTTGTCTGTGTTTCGTTTTTAGTTTATTTCTTTGTTTGGTCCATGGTTTTCTCCCTAGCATTTATTTTACTACTTGCATCTTTGATGACACTCATTAAAAACACAGGTGTTCTTATTTTATTTGTGCAGTGTTGTTACCTATTCAGTACATTTGCATGTATTCATACAAGGCAGCCATGTGATGAAACCTTGACTGGCTGACTTAACAGTATGATGGTTTTATTCCCTGGTCAGTGGGAGTGCTATTTTTTGGTGAGCGTATATGCTGGTAATGTCCTTTCTAATAGTAATAGCTAACTGTTCTCTCTTTTCACACCCCCCCCCAACACTGAGACATTCTACTTCCTCTTTGCTTCTGCGAGTCTGATTAATTGATCTGGAAAGAGAACAGAGGCCATCGAATCAGTCTCCTCTTTGGTTTTATCTACCACCTGTGCCCTCCCCCTCCTAAAAATACCCCCTATAGTTTATATGCCAAAACCAGAAAGCTGGTATGCTGCAGGAAAGTACTATTTGGTTGTGGCTTCCAAGACATGCAGATACTTCAGATATGCTGACTAACCGCACTTCCTATCCCCCCCCCCCCCGCATCTGCAGTGACAAAATATTCAGTCTACTTGGATGTTTTGAAAGAGCTCCTCTTCTCCCTGCTCAGGATTTGCTTCTCAAGTTACCGTATTTAGTTTAAGAAATAGGGTACATGTACATCAATCAGTCTGAAGATAGATGGGAATTGCAAGACCTCCAGCTGATTCCAAGAAAAGAATCTATGTGTATGGCAGAACTTTTTGCTCACAAGGTTTCTTTTAGCTCAGAGACAGATGTAATAAATGTATGTGTGTATTATACTTCATGCATGACACAGTAAATTGCTTTTAGATCATAATGCGCCTTGTAAGAATTTATCTTTTTTTAAAAAAGTGAGAACTGACCCTGAGCAGACAAAAATGGTTTAGGTTTTTTTCCAAGCATGGTCTGGTTCTTATTTTCTTTCTTGGGCCCATATATGAATCTGTCAATGACTTGCCCTTTTTACCAGTCCTGTGTCCTAGAAGGGAAAAGTGGGGTCCATAATGAAACACCACAGCTTTGAATTTTATTTTTTTTAATGGTAATCAATAAGAATCATTCTGGGCATGATCCCAGATTTTCTTCTCAGTGGACATGTAGAGGATTACATTGAACTCACTAGGACTTGCTCCTGGCTAAATGCAGACTATACCTTTGTAAACTTACCTTGAAAATTAATTTTATTTCAAAAATAGAATTTACCATACTTCAGAGTAAACATACACAGAACCATAGAATTGTAGAGCTAGAAGGGACCTGAGGATCATCTAGTCCAACCCTCTGCAGTGCAGGAATCCTGCCCACAGCCATCCCTGGGTGGGCTTGAACCACCAATCTTCTGGTTAAGAGCCAGACACACTGACCCATTGCACCACAGAAGACCATAGGATTGTGCTGCACATGTCTTATTTGCCTTTGCTTCCTTTGCTGTAGCTTATCTGAACTTAAATTGCCAGACTTTTACTCTGATCTGGCTGCACTAGGGAAAATAAATATTAAATGAAACAGAGCCTTTTAAATTTAAACATTATTCTAGCAGTTCACTCCTCTTGAACTGTGATTTAGAATTTTTGAAGAGATCTGAGAATGGATTTAAACTGAACATTGCCTCTGGGCAGAAAATGACAGCATTGTTTTCACACACACTTGGCTTGAACAGTCTTCTACAAGTTGTAGCCCTGAGGCTGTATTTTGGATAGGAGGAGTCCCGGAGGCTTCACTGAAATTTGCAATCGGCCCAGCCCGTTGAAAAGTTCCTTGCAAATCTGTTACAGTTAGATATTTGTGGACTTCTCCTCTTTAAGTTTAATTTTATTACATATAGCAATGGCCTGGTTGGCACACAATGCTAAGCTAAACTATGATTTAGCATGGCAGGGGGTTGGACTCAATGGCCCTTGTGGTCTCTTCCAACTCTATGATTCTATGAAGGAGCAAGTGAACAGTAAGAAAGTCACAGCCACTTTACTCTTCCCTCAGTCCTCCTGCTGCTGCACTAAGCCATGGTTTGTTCTTAGCATTGTATGTGTTCCATACTCTGGGTTGCATCAAAGTAATGACAAGCTGTAGCCAGAGTTTGTTCTTGGCTTCAAACTTCAAAGTGAGTTTTCCATTATTCTTCAGTACAAATGGGGATACAGTTGTACCTTGGATCTCAAATGCCTTGGCTCCCAGACAAATTGGCTCCTGAACGATCGAAACCCGGAAGTGAGTGTTCTGGTTTTTGAACAATTTTCAGAAGCCGAACATCCGGCGAACTCCCGGAATGCATTCTGTTTGAGAACCAAGGTACAACTGTATTATATACTACACCACACAGATAAGTATATACCTTCAAGGCAACTCATTGGTGAGCTCTTTCCTAACTTGTTGAGATGCTCAAAGGACCTGAATGATTTCTCTGCCTTATCTCTGATAGAACTGCATAATACATTTCTACTGCTCTCTTGGTTTATGCAGTAACTGAGTTAGACATTACTACTGTAGTAGCTGCCTTGGGCAGCATTGCATATGAGTAGTTGTTCTACCTGATTTGTGGATTTAGTATACGCCTCATTGTACTCCAGATGTGTGGAACTGATGTGTGTTTTCATCTGTAATTTTAGGTTATACTTTTAGCACTATATCTTAATCATTATGCTTTTTATTACTTGCTTTTAACATTGGTTTTCCTGACATTTCAAATGCACGTTTTATGTTCTATGTAAACTTCTTAGAGGTTTTCATTACAGTTAAGCAGTATACAAATTTTGTTAAATAAACAAATTGTAGTCACTTACCAAGAAAAGTCAAACTTAGCTGCTGCTTTGTTGTTGTTGTTGTTGTTTAGTCGTTTAGTCGTGTCCGACTCTTCGTGACCCCATGGACCAGAGAACGCCAGGCACTCCTGTCCTCCACTGCCCCCCGCAGCTTGGTCAGACTCATGCTGGTAACCTCGAAAACACTATCCAACCATCTCGTCCTCTGTCGCCCCCTTCTCCTTGTGCCCTCCATCTTTCCCAACATCAGGGTCTTCTCCAGGGAGTCTTCTCTTCTCATGAGGTGGCCAAAGTACTGGAGCCTCAGCTTCACAATCTGTCCTTCCAGTGAGCACTCAGGGCTGATTTCCTTCAGAATGGAGAGGTTTGATCTTCTTGCAGTCCATGGGACTCTCAAGAGTCTCCTCCAGCACCATAATTCAAAAGCATCAAGTAAAATTAAATAAGATAGTAAAATGTGCACTGTAGACCTTTCTGATAATGCTAGTCAGCTAGTGACTTCTGATAACAGCAAACTATGAGCATAAATTTTGCAATTCATATACATAGTGGAAAGTTTCTCAGCTGTTTTTAAAACAATGTGGTTGGTTTTTCTTCACTTACCTTGCCATCGTGAGCCCCTTAAGAGGAAAAAAAGTTTTGTTAGCTTTCATCTTATTTCAGCTTACCGTATTTTTTGCACCATAACACTCACTTTTTTCCTCCTAGAAAGTAAGGGGAAATGTCTGTGTGTGTTATGGAGGGAATGCCTACGGGTGGCGGGGGGGGGGGGTGGAATCTGCTGCAGTTGTGAGCAGAGGATTCATGGTTCCCCTTCCTTCCCTCATCCGTGGCTCGCTTTGAAACAGCAAAGCGGGAGAAGAGCCGCTGAGTGGGGAGGAAAGAGGGACAGAGAGCCTGCTTGCTTTAAAGGAGCAAAGCGGGAGAGGAGAGGAGCCGCTTACACGAGTGTAAGCGGCGCCTGTCCGGTTGGCTACTTTAAAGCAAGCAGGCTCTCTGTCCCTCTCCTCCCCACTCAGCTCGCTAAATAGCATTATTAGCAGCATCCTTCTCCACACACCCCATGCGTGCTCCTTGTCCCTTGAGTGCTTTTCCTTCCCTCCCCACTTATAACATAGTTACAAAGCACGGATCCACATGGATCCTCAGGATTTTTGCACTGGGTCACCCCGAATTCACCATCAGATCACATAGCATGTCCATGGCTACATCTTGCACCAAAAAAATCACGTACCCACTGTTGCCTGGGGTCGTAGTGGTGCAAAAACGTGGTTACAAAGCATGAATCCACATGGATCCTCAGGATTTTTGCATTGGGCTACTCCAAACTCACTGTCAGATCACGTCTGTGGCCACAGCATGAACCACAAAAATCATACATCCACTGTTTTGTTTAGAATATTTTTTTCCTTGTTTTCCTCCTCTAAAAACTACGTGCGTGTTATGGTCTGGTGTGTGTTATAGAGCGAAAAATACGGTAATTTAGAAAAAAGTTGACATTCCTTCCTTGCAGGTAGGCAGGCCTTTCCTCCACCCCTAACCCCCTTTATCTTCCTTTCTGCCATTGTGTATGTGGTTTCCTATGGCGGGGTGTGTACATGTGAGAGGGATGGGAAAGATGTGCAAGGTGGATAGAGTGAGACAAGATAGAGTGGGTCTTCTGTTCTCTGCTACCTATTTTCCCCTAGGTTTGGGAACTCATGAGCCGTAACCACATTAGGTTTCTGGCCTGTTGTCTGTATTGAATTACTAATGCAATAACTGGAGTAGAATGTCACACTTTCTCCCTGCTCTGCCTCAAGCCAAAAAGAGCATAACCTGAGTTTCAAGTTCTGAAAGGATTTGAGGCTTCCAAAATGTACTGTAAGAGGAAAGTTTTTCAGCAGACCTAAAAATTACTGAGCTGGTATGTTGCTAATATAACTTAGTAGGTTTTCCAGGATCACTTCAGGACATTTCATGTCTACTGATATATAATAATGCCCAATATCTTTAGCTGTCTTCTCATGTCAAGAGAAAAATGAGGACTCAAATTGTGTAGGGGGTGCATATGCCCTGCCCCAGTGCCCCTGTGGATGGGGGCCTTATGTCCTCCTAATTCACAAAGAACTGAAGAGGAATTGTTTCTCCAAACCTCGCTGCCCTGCTCCATGCCTGTCACATGTAATGCCAGGTTTGGGGATGATTGCAAGATAACAATTGGGACTCTCAGAATGTGCTCTTGATTGTTCCTTGGCAAGTGAGGATTGCTGTCAGTGCCAGTGAGGCTTGCAGTAAGCTCTGAAGGGATTTGCTGTGCTACAGGAGTCCTGCTCAGGAACTCCATAGGGAAGCTGATCCCTTCCCACAGTGGGGCTTGCTATAAGCACAAATATTCCTTTTTATCACCAGCTCAAATTCAAGCATGTTATGCAAGGTGTGGTTTGAGCTGTGCCTGCATCTGAAAAAAATATGTATTCTGGCGTCACCTAATAGATTGTGACACTACATGATTGACAGGTGGGCGGCCTGTCAAAATGACCCGTGTTGGGTGGGATAGGTCAGATTCTCGCACCTCTGGCTTAGAATATTTCAATCCTCAGGGTGTGAACTCTAGATTCTGTAGGGGAGGGTGATTAAAGCCATGCATATGGGCTAAATAAATAATATTCAGTGTACCTTAGAAGTTGTTTTTTCTATTTTTTCTGTTTTGGTGTCATCTTTTTTCTTTTTTGCTTCTGAGAGGAAAACCTAGGACTGTGTCTGTCTGTCTGCATGCCTCTACATTTCCTCTGTCTTTCCTCCGCCTTAAGGATTATGGGCCCTTTTTAGTGGGACAGAACTTTTAAAGGCAGGTGTACAGATTGATACAGTGGTGCCAAGTCCCAGCGTGCAGCTGCTGGAAATACAGCAGCTGTCTCGATCATTTGGCAGGACTTTCGCCTTCTCTAACCCTCCAGCAGTAGCTCCCATGGTTGTCTTTGCCTTCTGGCGCAAGGCTGAGGTGGCACCGCTGCCCAGCTTTCTGCTTCAGCAGGAAGGCAGGGAAAGAGCTGCTTGCTTAGGAAACTTCCAGACATGAGTTTATTGTGGAATTGTGTGCTTCTGGTGCTTGGAAGTTTTTGCACTGCCAGCCCATACTTTATTTAACAGCCAATCCAGCCCAGCTTTTCCCCTACTGAGGAAAATCTGACAAGCACAATGGGTTTTTTTACATCTTCAGAAGCTGTTAGTGTGAAAGCCCATTAACATGTTGTGTTTGTTTGTTTAGGGTGTTTGTTGTATGTGTTAATGTTTCAGTGGGTGGCCTTTATTGCTACACCCTGCTTCCATTTACAGTGGTGCCTCGCAAGACGAAAAGAATCCGTTCCGTGATTCTCTTCGTCTAGCGGTTTTTTCATCTTGCGAAGCAAGCCCATTGACGGATTAGCGCTATTAGCGGTTTAGCGGCTTTTAGCGGCTTATCGGCTTAGCGGATAAGCGGATTAGCGGCTTAGGGAAAGGGGGGGAAAGTCGGAGAAACTCGCAAGACATTTCGTCTTGCAAAGCAAGCCCATAGGGAAATTCGTTTTGCGAAGCGCCTCCAAAACGGAAAACCCTTTCGTCTAGCGGGTTTTTCGTCTTGCGAGACATTCGTCTTGCGGGGCACCACTGTATTCTTCACCTGAACATAGCCTAGCCATGGTTTTATGGTGGCGCCAATCTACATGAAATTGGTGGGAGTGGCCATTATGAGATTCAGGGAGATGTGTCACTAGAGTGCTGATGATACTGAGCTCTATTTCTCTGGAATATCTGAATTGAGAGAAGCCATGCAAGCCCTGGGCCAGTGTGCCTGCACTTAATGGTGGGCTGAATGAGGGCCAGATAACAACAACAACAACAACAACAACAACAACAACAACAACAACAACAACACCACCACCACCACACTTATTATTTATGCCACTCATCTGAACCCTTGTCCTGAACCCTTTCAGAGTATTTGAGACTGATTCCTTTTCCAGTAAGATAAAAACTATAAATAAGAAATAAAGAAGTTGGTAGATCAAATTCTGGATCTTTCGTGTAACATATAGATGGAGTTTTTAGGGGCCTAGTTTTGCTTTGCATTATATTTATTTTCAGGCTCTCTTATTTTTGTGTGTCTCTTTAATAGTGGTGTTTTCATAGGTGTGTTGTTGTTTTTTGCGGTCATAGTCATTTTGCCTGCACAAGTTTTAAACATATATTTGTAACCATAAGGGCTAAAATACTTCTTAAAAAAGAAAGCTGAGATATTAAATACATTACATTTCTACCAGTTCTGTGGTCACCTTTTTGTGCTTACACAGAAACATGGAACATGTGCTGCATCTTTTTTTTTGTCTCATGTCATACAGAGGGTGAGAGAGGGTTTATTTCCAAGGGCAGAGTCTGAAACTACCAGCAAAGCCCAAAACAAAGGCAAAATTGTGTTTGTGGACTTAGTAAACCTTTGGGCATGGTTGGTCTAAGAGATTACTGTTAAGTCTAAGAAGCATGTCATGTGATGGAAATTTTTTTGAACCCAGTAGCTGTGGATTTTTTTCTTCTCAAAGTTCAAAGGGGAATTTTTTTGCAAGCCCTCATAAGAAGAGTTATCACTGCTTTCTAATCTGTAAGAGTGTGTGATGCAATATTCATTGGAGCAAAGAATGGCTGTGTCCTAGTCCATTAATGCTTCTGCGGTGCACAGTCATCTTTTCGGATACCCTCAGGAATGAGAGCCATATTGTTGAAAGCAACTTGAAAGCACCCTAAATAGGGATGAGAAGCTTCTTTTCCAGACAGACTTCTATTCTTTTTTGAAAAGGAGAAATACAACAGCTGAAGATTTCTGGAGATACAATATGGAAAAAGTTTCGCCTGCTGAATTTTTGTCTTTTAAAAGCATAGGAAGAAGAAGAAGAAGAAGAAGAAGAAGAAGAAGAAGAAGAAGAAGAAGAAGAAGAAGAAGAAGTAGTAGTTTGGATTTGATATCCCGCCTTTCACTCCCTTCAGGAGTCTCAAAGCGGCTAACATTCTCCTTTCCCTTCCTCCCCCACAACAAACACTCTGTGAGGTGAGTGGGACTGAGAGACTTCAAAGAAGTGTGACTGGCCCAAGGTCACCCAGCAGCTGCATGTGGAGGAGCGGAGACGCGAACCTGGTTCCCCAGATTAGGAGATTACCGCTCTTAACCACTACACCACACTGGCTCTCTGCACTGGAAGCTGCAACCATAAACTCTCTTGGATATTCTTGGCAATCCATTGTCTGTTTTGCTGCTTCTGCCTTTCCAAAGCTGGGGAGATCCCTTCCACACCTTTCACAATGTGCTGAAGTTTTGAGCTGACATGATCTTCTGCATTTTCTGCATGCTCAGTGTGGCATGAGATTCCCCTGCCCATATTCTCTTCATTTCATGGGGAATTGAGGGCAAAGAATTTGCTCGGCATCCTGGCCAGAGGCTATTGCTCTCGGTGATCAAACTTGTGGAGGTGTTTTGGGATTACACAGATGATGTGGTGCTTGTAGCACCACAAAGTGCACCAGTTTTACAGTACTACTAAGAGGGTGGTGGCGGAAAGGCAGTTGAAGGAACCTTGTTCTTGAATACAGAAGAAAAAGGGCCTCGAGGCATGTTCATTAAACACAATGAATATGTAATCGTGCTTGTTTTTCAAAGCCCCAGAAAGGCTTGTGGGAGGAAAACTGCTTACACTGAGGAACAACTCATTCAAAATGTGGGTGGGCAAAACATGGATTGCAGGCTGATTTCAGGTTGACTGTCTTTAGCACCTTCTGGCTATGGCTATTGAGGCTTCCTGGTGCTCAGAATGCTTGCTACCTGCTCTTTCATGCCCCTTTCTGAGCTACTGAATACCCCCCCCCCCCAAGTGTGACTGTATTTTATTTACAACAAGTAATAGCTTTTGCTCATTAAACTAAATTACTTTTTACTCAAGAAGATTGTCCTCTTTCTGGAGTCTCCTGAAAGTACCTTCCTGGAACCTTCTGAATATGTAAATTACCGTATTTTCGCTCTATAAGACGCACCAGACCATAAGACACACCTAGTTTTTGGAGGAGAAAACAAGACAAAAATATTCTGAATCCCAGAAGCCAGAACAGCAAGAGGGATCGCTGCGTGGCAGTTAAGTCTCCAAGGACTTTCAAGCCCACTCTGGTATGAATGGAGGATGTTTTGAGGTTATGTAGCATCAGTGATTGGTGATTATCTGTTGTGTATATTCCATCTGGTATGCAAAATGAAGTTGCTGCTTCTATTTACAGTTGCACAAATACTTCATTTACTTAATTGCTCTTACAATTAATACTGCATTAATTAGAATTAATACTTAGAAATAAAACAGGGTGGGAAACCTATCCTTCCCTAATCTACAGTTCCTGCTAATAAGGGTTCAGCTGTGCATGCTACCTTTACTTCCCGACTGAGATATAATATTGTAATTAATGGAAACCGTTCGCTTGAGAATGGCATCAGATGAAACTGAGCAAGGTGGGCTGGTGTTTCCAACCATATCATACTGTCAGGCTTCAAGGTTTTTGTTTTCAACGAGTTGCCTAAAATGTAGCCTCCTGAGTGCTCCGATTAGTTCGTGGCTACAGCAGAGCAGTCAGATAGGGAAACCAATGGCTTTCTGGGGAGCAGGCACTGAGTTTAAAGACACTTCATGCAGCCTTTTTATTTCCACATGCTTTTATTATGGAGATCTTTTCATTGTTTTCAAACCTCTCTAAGATGTAAACACAGTAAATATTGGTGGTGGAGGAGGAAGTGCAAATGCAAATCATGATGTAAACATTCCTAGTAGTTAAATGCATACCACGAGATACTGTGTTGCCCAGAAGGTACCAATCAGGCTAAGGTTGAAGTTCAACTAAGCTTTGGGGGGAAACGGCTTAGAGTTGGGGCGGGGAGCCTTGAGTGCTCCTTTTTTTGGTATGCACCATTTGTATGTTGCACTCATAAAGTGAGAGATTATAATCAGGACTGTTTCTCATCTTACCTTCTGAAGACTCAGTATAGTCTAGTGAATGATACCCCGTATTTGAAGCTATGGGAAAATGTAATATGAGGCAGTAAAAGATCTGTGTCTGACTCGGAGCAAAGAGACCTCCGGGTGACAAGACACTAGAAGCTGGGCGTCTTTTTCCACGGTTTATACCTGTAACATTCACATGCCTGGACTCTGATGTTTACCAACTTGCTCGCCCGCCCTTGTGGTGTTGGATTTCCCTAAGCAGAGATAATGATGAAGGAACAGATGACTGACTGTTCAGGCTTCAAGTTTCTTAGGCCTTCAAGTTAAAACCACAGCTTGAATTGTGCCTCAGCAACTAGGAAAGGTGGGTTCAAGTTCCAACCCCTCTCCTATCTTTTTGTTATTGTTATTATTATTATTAAAATTATTATTAAAAACAGCATAAACTAGATAAATACCATCATGGGCAGTCGTGGTTTAGTAGGAATGGTGATCATCCTCATCAAAGGGGCCACCATTGTGTAATGATTCCAAATTAAGGCAGGACATTAGCTTGCTTGTTGGTTCAATAATTCCTCTGAATGGAGCTGCCTTCTGTTTACTAAGTTGTTGTTTGCCGTTGTTGGCATTTATTTATTTCACAGAAGTTATGCACTGCTTGATTGTAAACAACAATAACCCTCAAAGCAGTTTACAAAGTAGTTTATTCAATTTAGAAGTCGCTTACTGCATACGGGGACGCAGGTGGCGCTGTGGGTTAAAGCCTCAGCGCCTAGGACTTGCCGATCGAAAGGTCGGCGGTTCGAATCCCTGCGGCGGGGTGCGCTCCCGCTGCTCGGTCCCAGCGCCTGCCCAACCTAGCAGTTCGAAAGCACCTCCGGGTGCAAGTAGATAAATAGGGACTGCTTACCAGCGGGAAGGTAAACGGCGTTTCCGTGTGCGGCTCTGGCTCTGGCTCTGGCCAGAGCAGCGATGTCACGCTGGCCACGTGACCCGGAAGTGTCTCCGGACAGCGCTGGCCCCTGGCCTCTTAAGTGAGATGGGCGCACAACCCCAGAGTCTGTCAAGACTGGCCCGTACGGGCAGGGGTACCTTTACCTTTACCTTACTGCATACAGACTCTCCAAGTCACTTGCACAATTGTTGTTGTTGTTTAGTCGTTTAGTCGTGTCCGACTCTTCGTGACCCCATGGACCAGAGCACGCCAGGCACTTCTGTCTTCCACTGCCTCCCGCAGTTTGGTCAAACTCATGCTGGTAGCTTTGAGAACACTATCAAACTATCTCGTCCTCTGTCGTCCCCTTCTCCTTGTGCCCTCCATCTTTCCCAACATCAGGGACTTTTCCATGGAACTTGCACAATTAGAGGAATGTAAAACAATGAAAAAGAACAATACAATACCATATAGATGCCCCTTGTTGCGACCTTTGCCCCGGGATGCTAGCGGAAGTTGCACTCCGGCGGCGCGGCAGCAGAGGGAGGCGCCGTTAGAGAAAGCACGCCTCATGTTACGAGCAATTTCAGAACGGATTAAGTACATAACACGAGGTACCACTGTATTTTACCTGATACCTGAAGGATATTAATTATGGTGCGCAAGAGGGGAGCTACAACTGAAAAGGCCCTCTCTCTCTTTTGCCATCTTCTACACTTCCCTCGGCTGAAGACTAAAGGGCCTTGGTAGGTTCATATCAGAAGATGCATTTTGGAAAACTGAGCTTCACAAGGTTTTATAGGTCAAAACCATCACTTTGGACTGGACCTGAAAATAGGCATGCATCCAGTGCAGCTGTGGCAGAGTCAGTGTTATATTTGGCTTGCCTAGAGACTTGTCAGTTGGGTGGTTGCATTCTGTACTAGCTGCAGTTTCTGGACAGTCTTCAAAGGCAGCCTCACGTAAAGCACCCTGCAGTAATCCAATCATTACGTTACCATAACACAGATTACTGCTGTCAGAAATCCTTACCCAGATAGTGTTGTAGTTGGGTCATCAGCCTAAACTGATGGAATGTACTTTGTGTCCCCCAGGCTGTCTGTGCCTCAGGTAAAAGCAGTGGATTCATGTATTTTAATCTTTTGTTGGAAGCTGCCCAGAGTGGCTGGGGAAACCCAGCCAGATGGGCAGGGTATAAATAATAAATTATTATTATTATTATTATTATTATTATTATTATTATTATTGATCCAGGAGGAACCCTAAACTACAGCCCCTCTCTGTCATAAGGCATGTGACCCTATCTAGAGCAGGCTGAATAATATCATGGTCAATGGTATTGAAAGCTGCTGAGAATTTGTTTGATTATGATACTCAAACCCTCCCATTTCCCCCACCCAGTCCATAATACCAGGGTTTGAATTAAACATAGAATGTTACCATTTGTGAGCATGGTTCTTTCTGGTGGCTGCTTGATTTTCATGGGAAGAATCTGATGCACGTGCCAGTTGCCCTGTCTGGACTGGGTGCACTTTCTGGGTTAAGTCATGAAATAGTGACAGGGCAGTGCTGTCACTATGCAGAAGTGAGTGAAGTTCAGAGTTCTGTGAAGATACTTAGGACAGCTTCTTGTACTTAGGTCTTCTGCATGTACTTCCACTATCAATGCTGAAAAATGCATTGCGAGAAGCAAAGCTACAGGGAACCAGGCAGAGGGCCTTCTCGGTAGTGGCGCCCGCCCTGTGGAACGCCCTCCCATCAGATGTCAAAGCGATAAACAACTACCTGACATTCAGAAGACATCTTAAGGCAGCCCTGTTCAGGGAAGTTTTTAACGTGTGATATTTTACTGTATTTTTGGTTTCTATGGAAGCTGCCCAGAGTGGCTGGGGAGGCCCAGCCAGATGGGCGGGGTATAAATAATAAATTATTATTATTATTGTTATTATTATTATTATTATTATTATTGGCACAATTCAGGCCACCGGGCGAGCAGCACCCACGTGTGAAGGGGTGAAGGGAGCTTGAGCTTTATTGGAGATCTGTTTCCCACACTTGTGTGTATGCCGACATCCTGCAGTTGCATGGGCCAGTGATGCACTGCCTTGTCTCCAAAGCCTGTGTTCCAGATCATTTTGTTTTTTTTTTTTTTAATAAATGTTTATTAGCATTTCAATAATACACATAGACACACACACACAAAAAAAGAAAAAATAACAGAAAATACAAAAATTTAGAAAAAGAAAACAATTAAAAACAAATGAAATTTCAATTGCTTATTTTCATATAACTTCTTTCTTAGACCTCCTCTCCCCTCCCCTTCTTGTATTCCAGTTCAAGTTATTAGTCCTGCAAATCCTTATTACTTAATTCTCAACCTTAAACTTAATAATTTTGACATACTGTAATTTTACCTTTCCTCATTCTTCCATAAAATTATTATTACATTCCTCATTTTCATTTCCTTTTAACCATTTTAGACACCAATTTTAGCTTATCTAATCTTAAACATCTTATACATCATTTCTTATTCTTTAACATATTTCTTAAAGTCAATATTTCCCTTCCATAGCTTTCCCAACTTCCATACAAATATCAAAACAAATTAAAAGTAAGTAATTAAGAATTCTGTACCCTTTGGATTATCAAACTCCAAACCCCCTTTCCCGGTTTGGTCCCCAATAAATGTTCATCAATCAATACTGTTTAACCTGGAGATCTCACGTCCAAGGCTCTCAAGTCACCCTCAGTTCCTCTCTGCCGGCCTCTTGGATAGTCCTTTAGGTTAAGCCCCAAGGCTCGAAGGGGCTCTGACCCAACAAGATCCATGATTTTTCCAGTTGGCCCTCCATATTTAAGATTAATGCTAATGAGGTGCTCCACTCTCAAATTTGCAATTTCCAACTCAGTCCAAACTTTCCACCTCAAGTTTTTATTCTCCTTTGTTGTCTGCATGCCAGGCCCCAAGCTGTAATTCTCCCTTGACATCTGCAAAATTACCAGTCCACCTTCCTTTTCCTCAAAATCCACAGTCTCGTGACTCTCAAATTCCTCTTGTTGTTGATGTATATGAACTTCCTGCCTCCACTCCCTGTCAGCTTCAGCAATGTTGTTTACTGCCAAGGCCAGGGTGTTCGCATTTGTAGTCAAAACATCTGTCTGATCTTGTAACTTTCCCAGGAGAGCCAGTATTTTGTTGAGTTTAGTCTGATTATTGCTTCTTTCAGCCATTTTTACAGTGTCTCTCAGTTTAAAAACCAGTCAGTAAGTTAATTTGTAGCTGCTCTCCCTTATTTTCTAGAAGTTGCAACAAATATAGCCAGCAGATGCAACAAAGACAAAGTTCCCTTTATCCTTTCCTTTTGACAGCTATTTTGACAGCTGTCAAAATCTTCAATAGTTCCTCAACAGGTTCTCTCACGGGGCGTCCCCGGGTTCTGGGGGGGGTGAAACTTTAGCTCCAAACGTCAAGTTTATCCTCCGGTAAAGTTTATAGCGTCAAGCCGTGAAGTTTTTTTTTTTTTTTTTTTTTTAAAGTTCTCTCGACCTTAAGTTGCAAGCTCTTTGCGTTAGAATATCTACTCAAAGGGGGGGGGGGGCGACTTCCTTTTTAACCCTTCCCCGCTCGTTCCCAATTCAGGAAAAATTTGTTTAAGATCCAAATTCCATGTTTACTCACGGGTTCTTGTTTTTGAGTCCGAATGTTTCAAGGAAAAAGTCAGCGCTTCTCCGGCAATGGCATGCGGCTTCGCTCCGCAGAAGGAGCAATCGACTCACAGCACCGCGCCGTCCCCCGTCCCCGTTCCTGAGCCTTTAAAAAGGCTCCTTCGCGGTTTGGGGGGGCGCAAATGGTGCCCGCCGAGTCACCACGTTCACAGGCATCCGCGCCTGTGATTTTTAAGGGTCCCCGCGTCGCCGGCGCGGACAAGACCCGATCCTGCGGAGCCGATTCCCTCCGGAGCTCGGAGGGAATCCGCCATTAATCGGCAGCGCTAACCCGGAAGTCCCAGATCATTTTGTTTTTAAAATGTGAATGCTTATGACGGATGTTGCTGAGACTCTGGAGTTCCTTGTTGATGTGGAGTGGTCAAGACTTTTACTTTTTATCCCACAAATAGCCTCCATTGTTTACCACAGTTATCAGTTGCCTTTTGCACAGTCTCTCTTCCTTTTATAATTAACCACGATGGGAAGCACCAGCTCTTCAGATTACAGCTTCCTGTGGTGGGAGCAGAGCCTTGCCAAAGTAGTTCAGTTAAATGGTTTTAAATCCCCTCTTCCCTGCTCTTTTTCTCTACAGTGCATAGAGTGACGGAGAAGGGTGTTTTCCTACAGTAATTATCTGCCTTATCTTAGAGATGTGTGCATTCATAGTCCCTCTTCAGACTATGGAAATGCTTTTAGAACCCTGCTGAAACGAATTTATTTCTTAGACACAGCTCATTGGCAGAGCATCTGCTTTGCCTGCAGAAGGCCCCTGGTTCATTCCCCAGCATCTCCAGGTAGGACTGGGAGACAGCCTCTGCCTGAAACCTGGAGAGCTGCTGCTGGTCAGTGTAGACAATACTAAGCTAGATATACCCAGTGGTCTAACTTACTATAAGTTAGCTTCTTGTGCTCCTGAGTATCCTGTCAGTCACAAAACCTTGAACTTGTTAGCTAATGTGCAGCCAGTGCCAGTCTTTCAACACCAGTGTAAAATGTGTAAAACTGGGTTTCTCTAGCAGCTGCATTTTCTACTTGCTGCAGCTCCTAAACCAGGTACAAGGGTACCGCCACATACAGATCATTACAGTTGTCTGATCATGAGGATACCAATATATGAATGACCATGAGAAGTCTGTTGCTGCCCACTAATGGTTATAGTTTATGCACCAGCCAGAAGTTGGTAATGAGCTCTTGATTCTATTGTATAATAATAATAATAATAATAATAATAATTTATTATTTACACCCCGCCCATCTGGCTGGGTTTCCCCAGCCACTCTGGGCGGTTTCCAACAAAATATTAAAATACAATAGTCTGTTAAACATTAAAAGCTTCCCTAAACAGGGCTGCCTTCAGATGTCTTTTAAAAGTCTGGTACAGTGGTACCTCGGGTTACATACGCTTCAGGTTACATACGCTTCAGGTTACAGACTCCGCTAACCCAGAAATATTACCTCTGGTATTAGGAGAATCTCTCATGTACAGTCATACCTCATGTTACGTTTGCTTCATGTTACGTTTTTTCAGGTTGCGTCCCGCGGCGACCTGGAAGTACCGAAAAGGTTTACTTCTGGGTTTTGCTGCTTGCACGTGCGCAGTAGCGCTAAATCACACTTCGTGCATGCGCACAAGCACCAAATCATACCGTGCACCTGCGCAGATACGGCGCTTCAGGTTGCGGGCTTTTCATGTTGCGAGCGGGCCTCCGGAACGGATCCCGTTCGCAACCGGAGGTACCACTGTATTGTCAAAGGTTATTTAGAGGCATGGCTTCCTTTCTTGTCCCTTACTTGCAATGGCATATTTATTCCACAACTATGCAACTAAGGTACCTGATCCATCCTGCCACCCCTTGTAAAATGCTACACTTTGGACATGAAAGCAGCAGATATAGTCAGTGATAGAGCCAAACTCAGCAGTATGTTTTCCTGTTTAAGGCTTCCGCTGCAGGGCTGCCATCCTGTATTATGTTGCCTCTCAAAAAGATGTTGATGAAGAAAATGCAGTTTGCTTGTCTTTAACAGATGTCCTCTGAGGAGTCTTTGTTGTACTCACAAACCCACTCTCCGTCTCTGTTGCTAGCACCTCCCATGTTTACAAGGGGTATTCCTGTGGTGGTCATGAAGGAATGCAGCAGAAAGATGTTTTTCCTACCCCTTGAAGAGGAAAAGTTTCCTCTTGAGGGAAGAAGCCTGAGTGCTAGCTCCTCAGATTGAGTGCTAGGTAGGTTGCAAATGAGAGTCGGCATAAGAGCAGCATCCCTATCTGTGTGACTGCACAGATGACCCTTTAAAGAACATCACATACAGGTGAAAAACCTCCTTTCTCCAATCATTATTTCGCTGATTGGAATCTGTAGACAGAATCATATTTTTAAAAAGCTATAATAAATAAACTGGCATTTCCCATTACTACAGGGGGTGATTAAAAACCTCTCAGGAGTTTTCATAGTCGTATGGGCAAATTTAAAGAGTGGGATTTTATAAATCCAACTTTTAACAGAACACATAGCAATAAAGTAATTGATCAGATGCATTTAAGTCTATCTGCAGTGCAAATGGAACATACCTAAGTTTCTACAGAGTGATGTGTGCACATCGGGAGGTGGTTTAGAAAAGGGTCAGAAGATACTAATGTTCCTCTTCTAAGAATGTGTGGACACATTATTCATATGCTTAAACCTCACTCAGAACAACAGTTTCACCCAAACTTGTTGGGCTGCTATAGATCTTTATATATAGGGACCAATGATGGACACAATACAACAATGTTATGGCCTTCCATTACTGATTTGCTGCATAACAAACTAGAGTTTGATCTTTTGAAATGGTGAACAGAGTATCCCTTGCTATAAATAGCTGGGCATAGTCTCAAATGGTTGTGAATTTTAAAAGCCTTGCATAATTGAACGCTTAAACGCTTTTAGTAGTTCTTTAAATTATAAGCTAGATAGATGCCATTCCAACATTAATGACATATGAAAGCCAGCAGTAGGGTGTTTTGTTGTACTGCTATTTTTTAAAACCATTCCACAAAGGACCAAATGTTAAAGCTTGCTAGCAGCTGCAGGCCTTCCAGGCAACTTTTTTATAAAAAAAACTAGTTTGTACTGATAAAAAGAAGACATCAATGTCAATAAAGATTCTAAGTAGAATTGAGAATACTTGGGCTTTAGGGAGCAAGAACAATTCAAAATGGGGTGGTTTCATTGCTACAGTTACTGCAAAAAAAAGTAAAGTGTGCTCAGATTAAGAATTACTACTATATATAAAAGATTGGTTGTGCTAACTTTTCTGCAGAACAGATATAGCAAAAAGGTAGGCTTAAAATGTTAGTTATGGGATCTTTTGTGTACTGTATTTGGCTTACATCTGTATTTACCTACAGTGTGGGGCTGAATTCAGAGTTTACAGAATGTTGTCCTAATAAGTAAGTGGAATGTTCAGAAGCTTCAGTTTTGGGTTGAGTTGAAATATCAGATTGACTTTTTTTTTGCAAGCTGAAACCTGCCTGCATATTTTGCAGGGGCTGCTGGTTTGTCGTTGTGGGTTTTTTTTTGTAGACTTCCCGTCTATAACTACTTTAATCAAAAATTATTCAAATGATTTCATATGATTTTTCACAACTTAAGGCATTATCTAACTACTTGATGCCTGGAGTTGTTGTTTCATACCTTTCTGGTTTTGAATGTGAAATGTCGTCAGCAATGGCATTACTTGCAAAGTGGTTTTTGATAGCTCAGTTAAGTGATATTTTATTTAGAATACTAATCTGCTTTGCAGCCTCGAGAGGCACTCTCATAGCAGCTTATGAAATCTTCTCAAAGTAAAATGATGCTAAAATCTAGCACAGTGGAGATGGGAAAACTGCGACTCTCTGGATGTTGTTGGACCAGACATCGTATCCAGCCTAATGGTCAGGGCTAATGGAATTAAAGTTCAGCAACATCTGGAGGGCCACAGGTTCCTCAATTTTGTAGTGTAGTAACAGAAATTACAAGGTTTCCCTATAGGATTAAGATTATTCATGCAGCATTTCCTGCCTTCATTGTCCTTTCCTGGTCATACCAGGCAGCAGCTCCCACCAGATTGTCTTAAGTTGCAGGATATCACTCAGCTGATAATGGAAGCAGTTCTTCCTTCCTGGCAATTGCCAAACAGCGGGTCTTCTGAGGCAAGGGAGTTGGGGCCAAGGAGATGGAACTTGCTTTGCCTAAGTATAATTCTGAGTCCTCTATTGTTTTAGGGGATCAGAGCTAGGCCACCATCAAAGTACAGTGGTACCTTGGGTTACATACGCTGCAGGTTACAGACGCTGCTAACCCAGAAATAGTGCTTCAGGTGAAGAACTTTGCTTCAGGATAAGAACAGAAATCGTGCTCCGGCAGCGCAGCGGCAGCAGGAGGCCCCACTGGCTAAAGTGGTGCTTCAGGTTAAGAACAGTTTCAGGTTAAGAACAGAAATTGTGCTCCGGCGGCAGCAGGAGGCCCCATTGGCTAAAGTGGTGCTTCAGGTTAAGAACAGTTTCAGGTTAAGAACAGAAATTGTGCTCCGGCGGCAGCAGGAGGCCCCATTGGCTAAAGTGGTGCTTCAGGTTAAGAACAGTTTCAGGTTAAGAACAGACTTCTGGAATGAATTAAGTACTTAACCTGGGGTTAAGTACTTGGGTTTCCTGGGTTTCCACTGTATGTGGGTACCTGGGTTTCCACTGTATGTGGAAAGCAAGTAGAAAACTTTCATAGTTTGAGCCCATATCTTGTTGCCTTTTTTCTCATGCTTCTGTGGTGACTTGTATATCTTGGAAATACATGACTAGGACCAGTCCTATAGTTCTCTTCTACCCTGAATATTGTCTTCTCCCAGTCCACATTGAAAAAGCAGTCTAGCCTTAAGTCTGAACGTCACAGTCAGAACCATGGCTATTTAAGAAGGTATTAGTGTCAAATCTGTTTTGCTGCTCTGTGGTATGGGTTATTCTCTGTTCTACTTCATGGTTTTGGTGTGGTCATACATATTGATTCTGTGCCTACGTAGTTCCTTATTTGGGAACATTCTCAGCCTGGGCTATGTGCCCCCATCGGCCCACCATCCAATTTTGTTTTGACTGTCACTGCAGAATCCTTGTAGGAAACTGCTGTCTGATAATTACCTCAGGGGACAACATTTTCATTCTTTCTTTGTATATTTCCACTTACATTTCTCTGTACTTGTCCATGTTTTAGTATTAGTCACCCTTTGGTCATCGTCCAGTTGGCTACAGTTACTACGCCTTTGGTGGGGAAAGAGTTCCTCTTTGAAGAACTATTTATTTTACATTCTTCCACTGTGTGTCTCTTGGTCTATCTGGTGATTAAAAACAAATGCTTTGTTAGCCACTTTGACTTTTATGATAAAGCAGGATACACACACACACACAGAGAGAGAGAGAGAGAGAGAGAGAGAGAGAGAGAGAGAGAAATGGATAAAGTGGGAATTTGCAGCAGGGAAATATGGCTGTGAATCAGTTGTTCGAATGTTGGAGGATTCAAGATAGATAAAATGAAGTACCGTATTTTTCCATGTATAAGACGCCCCCATGTATAAGACACCCCCTATTTGGGGGGACTCAGATTTAAGAAAATGGGGGGAGGTGGCCCGGAGTATAAGACGCCCCCTAAATTTTGACATTCTTTTTTAGGAAAAAAAACCTAGTCTTATACATGGAAAAATACGGTACTTCTTCATTCAGCACATGAACTATGGACTATGGAACTCCCTCCCACAGGAGGCAGTAATGACTATCAACCTGGGTGACTTTAAAAGAGGTTTAGACAAAATCACAGCGCACAAGGCTGTCAGTAACTACTAGCCATTATAGCAGTGTTGTACCCTCATGGTCAGAGGCAGCATGCCTCTTAATACCAGTTGTTGGGAATCACAAGTTGGCAGAGTGCTTTTGTCCTGCTTGTAGATGTGTCATTGGCCTGATCTAACAGGCTCTTCTTACGTTCTTAGGTTGTGTTCTTCAGCACTCCATTCAGTTTAACTTGCTTCTTTTATGGAAATACTGTGAAGGCCCTTTAAGTGCTAAATGCATCATCTTGTTTCTCTTAATAATTTTTCCGTGGTGCCTGATGCAGTGGAGCTTTTTATCTACATTCCCTGAATAACTGCTGCAGAGTGAAAGACAAAAAGGAGAAGCATTGAACATCTTACTGTGTGTAAACACAGTTTGTTTGTGTGCAAGGCGATGACTTGAGGATAAATTTGGGGTTACTTTTTATTTCAATATGACGCGGCAAGGGCTAATTCATAAATAGTGTATACATTTAGCATCATTGTGTTTTGACAGGGTTTTTTTTTATAAGAACTGTGTTGTAGGATGAGTGAAGGGGAGTGAAAGCGACATAATTGTCTACACTCTTCCTATAGTAGTGATGAAATTGTGCAAATATAGTAATAGACAGGGCTAAACTAGCAGACTTATGAATACACAGTGGATCCCTTATGAATACACAGTGGAAGTGAGGAACAGGTTTAAGGATTTAGATTTGGTGGACAGAGTGCCTGAAGAACTATGGATGGAGGCTCGTAACATTATACAGGAGGCAGCAACGAAAACCATCCCAATGAAAAGGAAATGCAAGAAAGCAAAGTGGCTGTCCAATGAGGCCTTACAAATAGCGGGGGAGAGAAGGCAAGCAAAATGCAAGGGAGATCGTGAAACATACAGGAAATTGAATGCAGATTTCCAAAGAATAGCAAGGAGAGACAAGAAGACCTTCTTAAACAAGCAATGCAAAGAAATAGAGGAAAGCAATAGAATGGGAAGAACCAGAGATCTGTTCAAGAAAATTGGAGATATGAAAGGAACATTTCGTACAAAGATTTCCATAATAAAGGACAAAAGTGGAAAGGACCTAACAGAAGCAGAAGACATCAAGAAGAGGTGGCAAGAATACACAGAGGAATTATACCAGAAAGAAACGGATGTCTCATATACCCCAGGTAGTGTGGTTGCTGACCTTGAGCCAGACATCCTGGAGAGTGAAGTCAAATGGGCCTTAGAAAGCACTGCAAATAACAAGGCCAGTGGAAGTGATGGTATTCCAGCTGAACTATTTAAAATTTTAAAAGATGATGCTGTTAAGGTGCTACACTCAATATGCCAGCAAGTTTGGAAAACTCAGCAGTGGCCAGAAGATTGGAGAAGATCAGTCTACATCCCAATCCCAAAGAAGGGCAGTGCCAAAGAATGCTCCAACTATCGCACAATTGCACTAATTTCTCACGCTAGCAAGGTTATGCTTAAAATTCTACAAGGAAGGCTCAAGCAGTATGTGGACCGAGAACTCCCAGAAGTGCAAGCTGGATTTAGAAGAGGCAGAGGAACCAGAGACCAAATTGCAAACATGCGCTGGATTATGGAGAAAGCTAGAGAGTTCCAGAAAGACATTTACTTCTGCTTCATTGACTATGCAAAAGCCTTTGACTGTGTCGACCATGGCAAACTATGGCAAGTTCTTAAAGAAATGGGAGTGCCTGATCACCTCATCTGTCTCCTGAGAAATCTCTATGTGGGACAAGAAGCTACAGTTAGAACTGGATATGGAACAACTGACTGGTTCAAAATTGGGAAAGGAGTACGACAAGGCTGCATTTTGTCTCCCTGCTTATTTAACTTATATGCAGAATTCATCATGCGAAAGGCTGGGCTGGATGAATCCCTAGCCGGAATTAAGATTGCCGGAAGAAATATCAACAACCTCAGATATGCAGATGACACAACCTTGATGGCAGAAAGTGAGGAGGAATTAAAGAACCTTTTATTGAGGGTGAAAGAGGAGAGTGCAAAATATGGTCTGAAGCTCAACATCAAAAAAACGAAGATCATGGCTACTGGTCCCATCACCTCCTGGCAAATAGAAGGGGAAGAAATGGAGGCAGTGAGAGATTTTACTTTCTTGGGCTCCATGATCACTGCAGATGGTGACAGCAGCCACGAAATTAAAAGACGCCTGCTTCTTGGGAGAAGGGCAATGACAGGCCTAGACAGCATCTTGAGAAGTAGAGACATCACCTTGCCAACAAAGGTCCGTATAGTTAAAGCTATGGTTTTCCCAGTAGTGATGTATGGAAGTGAGAGCTGGACCATAAAGAAGGCTGATCGCCGAAGAATTGATGCTTTTGAATTATGGTGCTGGAGGAGACTCTTGAGAGTCCCATGGACTGCAAGAAGATCAAACCTCTCCATTCTGAAGGAAATCAGCCCTGAGTGCTCACTGGAAGGACAGATTGTGAAGCTGAGGCTCCAGTACTTTGGCCACCTCATGAGAAGAGAAGACTCCCTGGAGAAGACCCTGATGTTGGGAAAGATGGAGGGCACAAGGAGAAGGGGGCGACAGAGGACGAGATGGTTGGATAGTGTTTTCGAGGTTACCAGCATGAGTCTGACCAAGCTGCGGGGGGCAGTGGAGGACAGGAGTGCCTGGCGTTCTCTGGTCCATGGGGTCACGAAGAGTCGGACACGACTAAACGACTAAACAACAACAACAAACTAGCAGACTGTTGATGGGCAGGATGGTTTACATGTGGGTAATACGTGCCAGCTTCAGCAGCTCCATTTATTCTAATGAGTGGCTCAATTTGTGTTTTGCTGCTGGGATATGGTGTGTGTATAAATATGAATGTAGAATTTCCACTGGTAATTACTCCTTTTGGGACTGAATGCTAGGATTCTATCATTACATAGCTAAGGTTACACTTTGTTGTTACAGGGGACTTGAATGCAGCTGTCACTAATGGAAATGATCTTATTGGGGTTACTGGGTTGTTGTTTTTATTTTGATTATATATTTTGTGGTTTTATATTTTGATTTTGTTCTGTGAACTGCCCTGAGACCTCCGGGTATAGGGCGGTATATAAATTCAAATAATAATTATAATTATAAGAAGAAGAACAAGGTTTTGTGTTTATTGAAAGCAGCTCCTGTGCTTAAAATCCATAATAAAAACTGAATGTTATTCGAGAACTAAGGGAATGTGTGGTTTTAAAAACTCCACTGCAAAGTGTTGGTTCTAAGTAATTTATAGCATGTTCTCAGCACAAAGCAGCAAAGTCATATTTCCCTTGAAATTGGGTTATTTTGGGGCTATATCTGAGCTGGTGTCAGACAGATGAGTCCCTGTGGGAGATTTTGGAAACATTATTCCATGATGAGCTTTCGATTAGCTAAACAGATATGGCTAAATCAGCATGTCATGAGCTTTCATATTGGTATGGCTGGCTAGGCAATTTTGTAGCCTTTTGTTGGCAAGCATTAGCTGGTCTCCTGCAACTTCTGTTCTGTTTTAACTAGACACAGTACTTGAATTAAGCAAAATCTTGTACTTAGAATAGCAACAAGCTTAGTGAACAGTAGTCTGTACGATCATGGATGCCAACCAGCTTAACAAATGGCTTAAAAATGGAAGGAGTACTTCCATTTCCATAGAAGCAGACCAGCGGTTCCCAGGCTTGTTCTTCATGGACCATTGAACATTGCTGAGGCTTTTGGTGGACCACGTAATGATTTTTCTGCCTCCTGTAGCAAATGTAATGCACTTTGCTGGATCCTGTATAATTTTTAATTGCATTTTTATTACTCGTTTTATTTCTCATGTATTACCATTTCAAATTTATAGAATTCAGATTGTAATACAATAAAAGAAGCAACAAAAATACAATTTAAAAAAATCTATATACATAGTTAATACTCTGTATATGCCATCTCCCATCCCCTAGCCACAAACCCACAAACATACCACCAGTCATCTGAATGAAGTTTGCATGCATACAACTGATGGTCCACAGTCCACACTTTAGGAATCTATGACCTAGACTAGGCTTCCTCAACCTTGGCCCTCCAGATGTTTTTGGCCTACAACTCCCATGATCCCCAGCTAGCAGGACCAGTGGTCAGGGATGATGGGACTTGTAGTCTCAAAACATCTGGAGGGCCGAGGTTGAGGAAGCCTGGGAGACCATGCATCTCTCCCTGCCGTCTTTTTGATTTTCAACTTCCTTTTCCACTACACGTAAAACAGTCTCTCAAATAACTTTTGCATTTGTCTTCCTAGGTACAATGGCTCCCTCCCTAATGGTGATAGGGGGCGTAGGAAAAGCAGGTTTGCTCTCTATAAGAGACCCAAAGCAAACGGCGTCAAACCCAGCACAGTTCATGTGATTTCAACACCTCAAGCATCTAAGGTAAGCACTTAAGCCTCTGAGATTGCAAAAGGGTGCTGATCTTGCAGAGTATTGGTGATTAGGGGTGGAATTCAATCTTGCAGTCTTCCAATCATTTGAGAGCACTGCAGTTTGCCCAATGGAATGATTCCCATCTCCTCCCACTGCATGCTTTTCTTGGATTTCCCTCTCTCTCTTTTATGGAGAAGAGAGCCCTGTTGAATAAGCAGAAGTCCTTGTACAGGCCTTCCGCTGATGGGGCTGGTTAGGTGAATCCCCCTCTCTTGTGTTTTTCTGCCTTGCCATTGCTTGCCTTTCTAGATATGTATCTTCTTTTGCAGTTGGAATACATTTGTTCATTGAGAAGATGTTTTCGGTTCCATCAAGAATAGTGTTCTGCATTCTCTCATAGCAAATCATTAACCAAAGCCAGACCCCACTCCTCTTACTGAAAACCCAATTCATGGTTAATTTTTTTTATTTGACAAGATATAGAACTTACTTAGTTATACAGTTTATATTTCTCTTCCCTGTCATGTGCTACTTAGCTAATATATCACTACTGTAAACTAAGGAATAGCTTTTCTTTCTTTCTGATATATCTTTTTGCAAGACCAGTTCATCAGTGTAGTTGAGTTTTATGTTTTCTCTTTAAAATCCTTCCCAAGTCTCTGATACCCAAGGCAAAAGCCATGTGGACAGGGACTTGGAAAGCTGATTGTGTTTGGTTGTGTCTGAATGACACAGTGGATAGTGGACTGTTGCCCAGACACACAGAATTTGATTATAGTATCCCCAAATCTGAAATACTCTCAATCCATCTGCTAGGCAACTATATTGAGTTAAGAGAGCATCACCGCAGATGTAAGGGCACATAAAGATAGTCTAAATGAAGGAACAATGTGGATGTGAAACTGAGTACTCAAATTAAGCTATTCACTCTTATACCGTGATGGCAATTTAATAATAGCTATTGGAATGTTGTGAGTCCCTGCAACAGCCAGCTGTACTTCATAAATTTCAAATGTTTTTCTCAATGAAATTCAAATGCTGGATCTAAACATGTTTGCAAGTATTTTTTATTTCTCATCTTACTAAGGGCAGGCAGGAAAGGTGGACTCCTTCTTAGAATGTGCAGAGGAGTTTAGAGGTCTGTCCTGCTGTCTGTCTGTGTAATGCTACTGGGGGGAGCTTAGATTAAAACTGAAAGGCTCAAGAAAAAAAATAGCTGTCTAAACATGATCTGGCATGGTATTCTGCAGTCACTGAAAGACACTGCTCTTCTGTTGAAAGGATGTGCTGAAATAGGGGAATCCTCAGTTTCTCTGCTGTAGGGGTTTAACAGATTACTAACTGTTGTTGGTTTATTCTTGCATTCATATACTGCTTTTCTTAATACCTACTTGCTTAACAAAACGGGAACTTTGCAATGTCCGCCTTCATCTTTAGAAACCTTATCTGGTAATTTTGTTAAGGCATGGATGATGCCATGAGCATAATCTTTCTCCATGGGACGTTGCCCATACTTCCGTAATGATGTCACTGTTGAGGAAAGACTGGAGAGTTTCTGGGTTTCCCCTAGTGCAGACTGGTGTGAAGAAATTCACAATATGGCCGAGCAGCTTGAATCTAAAGCATACCTCCTCCCTCCCCATGCGTACTTGCTGAACCTGGCCATTCCTAATGTAAGATGTTATTTTAGTTTGCTTTTCAATAAAACAAGACCTCCAAAGAGTCAAATAATAGCAAACTATTTATGGAACACACACAGTGGTTCTGTATGATATTCACTCTATAGAGGAACCTTGTTTGTGATGGAAATGCCGATATCTGCATCCTGGAATGAAAGAAAATACTGATGATCTGAAATCTGTGATATGTAAACTGTAGATACATTTGTGAATTCAGATAGAAGAATATATAGATTTCCAGAATTGATGGAATGTTCTTTATAAAGAAAATATCTTTGTGATGTTATGGAAAATGATATATTTTTAGCAGTTCTGATATAAGGCGAATGCACCAGAAAACCTACTCTCACAGATAAAAGGATATTATTATTAATAATAATACTCTGCCATTTTCCCTGACTCAGAGCAACTTACAGCTAAAACCATTCAGGAGGAGAATCATTAAAAACCAATTAAACATTAATATAATTATCTATATCTATTTCTCTATCTATCTAAAGGTAAAGGTAAAGGTACCCCTGCCCGTACGGGCCAGTCTTGACAGACTCTGGGGTTGTGCGCCCATCTCACTTAAGAGGCCAGGGGCCAGCGCTGTCCGGAGACACTTCCGGGTCACGTGGCCAGCGTGACATCGCTGCTCTGGCGAGCCAGAGCCGCACACGGAAACGCCGTTTACCTTCCCGCTGGTAAGCGGTCCCTATTTATCTACTTGCACCTGGAGGTGCTTTCGAACTGCTAGGTTGGCAGGCGCTGGGACCGAGCAGCGGGAGCGCACCCCGCCGCAGGGATTCGAACCGCCGACCTTTCGATCGGCAAGTCCTAGGCGCTGAGGCTTTAACCCACAGCGCCACCTGCGTCCCTTCATCTATCTAATCTCATACAAATAATTACATACAAATAATTACAATAAAATTACAATCATACAAATCATACAAATAATTACAATAAAAACAGCATGGACCCAGTCCTTTCATGAAAAGCAGTCTCTTCCCCAAATCCTGTTGGAACAAGAAATTCTTCTCCTGCTGGCAGAAGGACAGCAAGGAAGGTGAAAATCCATAGCGCATGAATGAGAGCGCAAAATGTAGTGCCTGTTTGAAATCCAGTTGGTTCTCTTCTCCCCACACGCCTGGACGACTCTACATCTTTCACTTCCTAGCTTCCCCATGCTTATAAAGGAGCAATTACACTAGGAAATCTCATCCTTATTGGTCTCTGGGATCTCCCTGACATTCTGTTAACAGATTTGCTAGATTGATGCATAATAATAAAAAGTTCTTATTATGTCAAAGAGAAAAATAACTATCAAACTTTTAGAAGACATCTGAAGGCAGCCCTGTTTAGGGAAGCTTTTAATATTTAAGAGGTTATTGTATTTTAGTGTTTTGTTGGAAGCTGCCCAGAGTGGCTGGGGAAACCCAGCCAGATGGGCGGGGTATAAATAAAAAATAATTATTCTTATGTAAGTCCAAGACCATCTTGCAGTCTGCTTGTGAGTTCAAGGGGTGGGATATTGTCTGAACAAACCAGGAAAGGGAGTGGAGGAACTAAGAAGAAAGAATGAAAAGTACCACATATACCACAAAAAAAATTAAAGAACTGGTTAAGAGAACTAGAAATCCTTTGGGATGTTTACACATGAAGCAAATGGCAATAAGCTTATTGTGGATTTCCAGTTTCAAGTGCAAGTACTGTTCAGAGTGAGTGGGTGTATTTTGGGTGGGGTGTTAGAGCAGGTAGAGTCTTAATAGTGAACAGGCACCGACTACAACTTGACTCCTGAAGAGCACATTTGAGGATCCAGTAATTTCTCCGGAAATGGGAGTTGTATATAAAGAAGTTCTGTGCCCGCATGGTGATATACTCTATCCCCCCCCCAAATTCCTACCGTGAAAAGCTAAAGTGCGGCTTAAATTCACGACCTTCCAAAAATTGGCTTTTACGATATCACTGCTGAAACAGTCATGTGGTAAAACGGAACGGGTGTGAGTGCCTGCACTATTTTAAGGGAGCAGCTTATATTTGGGTATTGTCTCTCCCCCCCCTCAATTTTAAAGGTGTGGCTTATATTCGGGTGCGGCTTATATTCGGACCAGTACGGTAAATGTTTCTGATGTTATCAGGTGATCTGGATAAATGCTGCCGCTGCATTACTATTTCTTACTTGAGTTCTTTGCTACACGCTTTTAGGTGGAGTGCACAGCTCACTGAGAACTCAGCATTCTTCATGTATAACTACTTGGGGTGATTTTTTTTCTTATCCACAGTTCCATGTTGTAGGGTTATTCTCTTAGAATCAGATACAACAAATTCTACCCTTTTGTACATGTGTATTGTCAAAATGACTACCAAAGTTTTAAGATCAGAGGAAAATTAACATTTCTATGCACAAGCATTGCTTGTTTGCACTCTCAGTTTTCATGATACAAGAGGGTAACAGAAAGGGGAAATTGCATCCAATACCATATTTTCTAACATCTGGATTTCACAATAGCTAATCGCTTTGCCAAAAGCCTGTTGAGAGTGCCAGAGGCACCTTGTTACCTAAAAACAGCTTCATCCTGATTACATATCATGCACCTTGAATTTAATATGCAGAATACTGGCTTTTGTGAATACAAAGACAATAAAAGTTAAGTGAGATATGGTAATTAAAATCCTTTATTATTTTGCATTTCAGTGGAAATTGATGCCAGGTTCAACATAATTCTCTTGCACTTTCTTTGAACCCTTATGAAAGAGCTTTTGTGCTTTTTAAATCGCTGTGTAAGGTATGGTTTCTGGATGTCTGCCCAGAGAACAGTGATGAAATGGGTTACAGCTATTGCTGTTTCCAAAGTGCAAAAGCAGATTTGAACTTTAAAAAAATAAAAAATAAAATAAACTGAAAGCCTTTTTTAGATAGCTTTTCTTTGAGCTTATGGAGCCTGAAACTAAATCAAGAGGGCCAGGAATTATTTTTGCATGTTCCATAGTCACATGATTTCCAAACTCAAATACAAAAGAACAAGAAACTTGCTTTGTTCTTAGAAATAACTTCTAGACTAACATTAAAACTTTCGGTTCTGCTCTAGCTCTTTCAGCATTGACCTTTAGCATCCGCAAGAGACTAAATGCAATTCTCACTTTACGAAATATTAATGCATTCTGGCCTCTGTGTCATGTTTCTTTCTTAATGTCCGGCATGTATTTCTGAGTTGTTTGCCAAAACAAAAATTGCATTTTCCTGTTTATTCTGTCCTTAAGCACCCGAAACCTCAAGACCTGATTATTGCAATGTGCTCTGTGTGGTGCTACCCTTGGGCCTGATCCAGAGGCTCCAGCTGGTGCAAATTGCTGCAGCTGAACTGTTGATGAAGACAGACTATCGCCAGCACATAACCCAGGCACTCAAAATCTTGCACCAACTGCTCATATGCAACTGGTCAGGGTTCATGGTTCTTGTATTAATTTACAAGGCCCTAGCAACTTGGGTCCAGGATACCTCAGGGACCACCTGATAACTTCTATCTCTGCTCCAGTATAGAGGTCTCTGGGGGAGTCACTGTTAGTGCTCCCCCATGACTCAGATGCACAGCTTGTAAGTAGCCATGCATTCAGTATTGTGGATCCTGTTTTGTGGAACTCTCTTCCAGTTGAACTTCAGAAAACAGAACCTACATACACAGTGTTCTGTATTAATTGATTATCAAATTTCTATCCTTTTTGTCATTCTGTTCAATGCACAGACATTAGGGACTGTTGGGAGTGGTGCTGGCCGGTGCAGTTCTCCTCCATGCATGTGGTAGATACACAGAAGCAAATAAGTCTGCACTTTCCTTTGTAGGTTCTAAAATGTGTGTGTTTGTGCATATGTGCGCAAAAACACATGCCTGGATTTGGAGTAAACATGTATTGTTACCTGGTGTTGGTAGTTGCTTGTCAGAAGTCAGTGTAGTGTAACCCAGTGCTTAGGTTAGTGCACAGCGGTGAGTGAAAGATAAAGGCTCATGTGCACTCCTGTATTATCTTTTCAATAATGTCACCCATCAACTGTGGTGAATGTTTAGGAATGTTTTGATAATGTCTTGTGAATAGTTGAACTTACAAAGCATGAAATGTGATGTGTTGGCTCAGATATTGAAATTGACCTAACTGAAAATGGGGTCTTCCTTCCAGATGTGTAGGACTCATTCTAAAAGCACGTAATGCGGGCGTCTTGATATGAAGCTAAACAGGTCTGAGTCCTAGTCAAAGTCTGGATGGGAGACTGCTTCAGAACACTGTATGTGCTACATTTCTAAGTTTTGAGGAAGCATGGAATATAAACAAAATCTAGATAGAAAGAAGCTGTCGGATTTATATTTTGAATTATTGCATTTGTTCTGCTTTCCGTACTCATGAGAGGCATCTGGAGAACAGTGTCTTGGATATGTACCTTCTTAGGAACATTGTGATCAGAGGGAATATCTCTGGTGTGCAGAATCATGATGCTGACCACCATCTTATGATTATATATAAGTGTACATATGGTGGGGCTATATGCTTCCACCAGTTTTTGCATTCTGCACCCGCTGGAGCTTCAGAACCAGACGCAAGGACAGCCCCATATGGAGAACATTGCAGTGATCCAGCCTAAAGGTTACCAAGACAAAGGCTACAGTGGTCAAGCTATCCCTGTCCAGGAACGGCCATAGCTGGTGAACCAGTCAAAGGTGGTGCTTGCTCCTTCAGAGGAAGTGCAACCCTATTCAGAACAGGCAGCTTGCCTGTCTTCTAAACATGGGAGCTAGCCACTCAAAGAGGCTCCATCTTCCCAGGATTTAAGCACAGTTTATTGGCCCTCATCTCGTCCATCACTGCATTCATACACCAATCCAGAGCTTTCACAGCTTCTTCTGATTCAGTTGTTATGGAGAAGTGGAGATGCGTGCCATCAGCGTACTGGTGACATCTTGCTCCAAAACTCCTAATGACTTCTCCCAGTGTCTTCATATAGATGTTAAATAGCACTGAGAGGAGGATAGTTCTCTGTGGAACACCAGAGGGGACCGAGGAACACTCACCCAGTCCTACTATCTGGATACAGCCCTGAAGATATGAACAGAATCACCATAATACTGTGCCTCTGATACCCATCCTACTGAGTCAGTCCAGGAGGAGAGAGACCATGGTCCATGGTATCAAAAGCCACTGAGAGATTGAGTGGAAGTAACAAGGTTGCACCCCCTCTGCCCCTCTCAAGATAAAGGTAATCCATCAGGGCGACTAAGGCTGCTTAAGTTCTGAATCTGGGTCTGAACCCAGATTGTAGTGGATTTAGATAATCAGTGTCATCCAGGAATACCTGCAGTTACTGAAATACGTGTAAATGGGGGGTGGGGGGTGTCTGTGGTGTCAAACCATGAAATCAGAAGAAAATAGGCTTTACTTAATAGCAGCTAGACCAGCAGGAGGCCTTGAACTTTTAAAATGGAGAAACAAGCCCTAGCCATTAGAAATGAGCTCACAATTTTGTGTTGAATATACATTTCAGAAAACAGATGTGGCTGAGGCAAAGAGAGACGCCACGGCAGTAAGGTGCAAGATAGATCTCTCTGACTTTTCACTCTTCTATCATATCATCAATCACTATCAGCAGTGTTTTTCTTGGGTTGAGATGACAAGCTGCCGTTGGTTTCTTACTTATGCGAGCCGCTTGGGGCATCACAATAGTTTCCTTTGATCTGTATTTAGAGGGCTAAGTAAGTTATTTCTGCTGGTCTCCAATGTCTTATTGTACTCTAGCATAACCAAGAAACTGAAGGCAACATGGGGCGGCCTAAATCTGATTGACTGGGTTGATAGGGGCAGGAAGCTGTTTAGTCCTCACCCCAACAGGTTTTCATAGTTGCCCACTTCTCTTTTCTTCCATGAACATGAATCACAATAGTTGTGATTCACTTGTGTTTCATTTAGTGATGTCCCTGTGGTGAAAACAAAATCTGCTTCCCACCCAGGTAACTGGACATTCCATGATTCTATGGAGTGTGGTATGTCTGCATGTGTCTTTGTGCACAAGTAAATTGTATGTGGCCCATCTATCAAAATGATGAACATTTCCAAGTATAAAAGCTAACATCAAGAACTCTCATAGGAAATTGCTTTATAGCAGATGGGGTGCTTGAACAGTTAAGTTTTGTGAATTCTGAGACAAATCGACCTGATCTGCGCCTGGACTAAAGTACACATTGGAACTTAGTCATTTACTGGCTTTTTCACTTCCTGAATGTTTCAAAGGAATTCTTGACTTTTAAAAAAGTATCAAATACACTTAAAATGAATAAATGGAGAGAGAATATGTTTAGACATGTATGTTTTGAGAAAAATACATTTTAAGGTAAGTGTTCAAATACAATGCAAATGTTCATGTGGATTTAAAAAACCACACAGTTAGTATGAACATGGGAATATTGAGGAACACATGCAAAAGTAACATGGACTGGAAATAGATTTGCATTCCTAATACCAGGTCAGCCTATTTGTCCTTCTAGTCTTTTCTTGCATTGCCTACTCTAACTGGCAGCACCTTTCCATATTCTTAGGCAGAGGTGGGACTTCACACATGGCCCCTTCCATAAACTGTTATTACTCAAGTCATTAAGAGTAGAAAGGAGATGTTATGTGCACAATGCTGGGTGTGGGAAGAAAGAAACAGCCATCAAAATTGGCTCTTACTGTGCAGGAGCTCTTCCAGTCTTCACTCTTTTCCAAATCCTGAAGAACAAATTTGTAGGGGCTGTGGCCTCCCTGAGTAAAAGCACTCAGGTTGTACATTTCCACTTACTTTATGTGATTTATTGCTGGCTCACACCTGACACTAGTAGGCTAGTCTGTTTGATTGGGGTTGGAACCAGGGCCCCCCATGCCTTTTTCATTTACAGAGTGCTCCTGTAGGAAACTATTAAATCAAAACAAATAATCTTTGGCATTGCTTAATTAAGTTAAACTGAAATTGGGACCTTTCAGTACCAATATTTCTGGTTATATTTCCTTCCTGTTTATGAAAGAAACTAAAAATGAGTAGATAAATTGAAGTGGTGTGGGAGAGAAGAAAAATAGTTTTTTTTTTCAAGTGTCCCTCTTGAGAGGCAGTGTGAGGCGGGCAATGTTTAGCTTCCAAAGTCCTTAAAATACACTTTGCTCTGTATTTCCCATTATTTGCTGGTGAAGATTGCATTTTTTCCCAGTGACAAAATATTGTTGTGTTTAAATGCTGGCCAAATGTGATACTGCTGCCATAGGAACATCATCCTTCAGGGAGAATGTCCTTTTTTCTTGCAATAATTAAGTAACAGCTGCACATTTATTCTAACAGTACATGAAGCATGCTTCTTAATATTTGAACCAATAAAATACCAGGTAAAGGTGTTCTTGGGACGCGGGTGGCACTGTGGGTTAAACCACAGAGCCTAGGGCTTGCTGATCAGAAGGTCAGTGGTTCGAATCCCCGCGACGGGGTGAGCTCCTGTTGCTCAGTCCCTGCTCCTGCCCACCTAGCAGTTCGAAAGCACGTCAGAGTGCAAGTAGATAAATAGGTACTGTTCCGGCGGGAAGGTAAACGGCGTTTCCGTGCGCTGCTCTGGTTCGCCAGAAGCGGCTTAGTCATGTTGGCCACATGACCTGGAAGCTGTACGCCGGCTCCCTCAGCCAGCAACTCCCTCACCGCAACCCCAGAGTCGGTCACGACTGGACCTAATGGTCAGGGGTCCCTTTACCTTTTTTTTAAAGGTGTTCTCAGTAGCTTTTCCCGCATTGCTGTTCTGCCAGATACAGGCCAGTGCTGGTGTGTTTCAGTTCTCAGGTGGATTTTGCATGGGGCTTTTCAGCTCAGGAGAAACAGAGGCTTTAGATCCACGCTCTTGGGTTGCTCGCAGAGGTGGTGGTGGATGCAGTGGTACCTTGGTTCCCAAACGACTTAGTTGTCAAACAAATCAGCTCCTGATTGCTGCAAACTTGGAAGTAAGTGTTCCGGTTTGTGAACGTTTTTTGGAAGCCTAACGTCCAATGCGGTTTCCGATTGAGTACAGGAAGCTCCTGCAGCCAATTGGAAGCCATGCCTTGGTTTTTGAACAGTTCCGGGAGTCGAAAGGACTCCGGGAACGGATTAAGTTCAAGAACCAAGGTCCCACTGTACTTGAAATTCCAACCGCATTTTTGGATTCTCAGGCCTTGCTTTATCCTACAAAGGGTGCATTCATCATCCAGTTGGAAGTCAGTGGTGGAACTCATTACTGAGATGTCTCGATGAAAATTACATTCAACACCATTCTCATGTAATTGTTTCCCTTCTCTTAGCATTCACAGTGCCTTGAAGTTTTTATATGTGCAGTTTTTTATTATGTATTTCCATTTAGGCATTCCGTAGTGAGGCACTATCGGTCTTCCTCTTGTCTTAAATAAAACAGCTGGAAGTGGCACTTAAGGCTTTTCTGATCCCCCCCCTTCACTGTTCTTCACTTGATCAAAGTGTGTTTGGAGGTCATCTATATTCTCAGTTTCTTCATCTTCCTGAACTTTCCTGATTGAAAGCTAACCTGTTGGTAAAATGTCATAATCTTTGGCCTCTTACATGTGCATTAAACAGCTCTTGAACTTGGAGAGGTTAAGAGCCAAACTAGATGTTTCCTTAGTACATAGTAGGTAGCCACTTATTTTGTCCTCAAAGAATTACAGGCCTTGAGGAGCAGGATTCTTTCTAATAAGCCAGTATACAAGAAAGGGAGACTTCTTCTTTACTCCCCCTTTATGATCAGAACGGAGATTCCCACCCCACACCTCGGGACTAGAAGTTATAGAGAAAGGTCCCAATTTCTCTTTGCTGAGAAAAATGCTGCAGTGTTTGTAGGTGGACTTCTGCAACTTAAACATGTTGATCTAATAATAATAATAGTAATAATAAATATAAATAAATAATGTAATAAAATTATATCTAAAACAGTCTGTGCTTGAAACTCTCTTTCTCTGGACCAGAACCTATAGTTTGTGTCAAGTGAAGAAAAGTGGGTTAATTCCAAAAGCTTTTCTGTACAAAATTGGAACATAGGCAAGAAATCTTGGGGAAAGGATTATCAGTTGGTGGGTCATCTCCAGGTATGAGCAAAAACTGCTCGTCATGGAAGTTTCCTCTGCAGTCATGTGAGCTAAAATGCATGTGTGTTTATCCTTTCCCGATATCCATAGTGTATGCAGTTATTGCACTATGTGGGTGTGCTGTATCTAAGGGGCAAGTTTTCTCTGCTTCTAATCTCTACGTTTTTGGGGTTTTTTTTTGTAAAACCCACACACATACGATTGTTCTCAAAGAGGGTTTCCAACTGCGGAGAAAGTGTTCTGTGTAATTATACTTGTATGCATGGGGTATTCTTTGACCTTACTGTGAACACATGTATGTGGGGTGATGGAACCTGCTGTAATACTGCCCCCCACATTAATTATTATAGGCAAAATTGTTTTATGCTATATTGTGAAATCTCTTTGAGATGCTTCATGGGAAGTGATTTATAAAGAAATATAATAATGAACATTTGAAATGGGCTTTGATTTCAACTCTGTTGGCATTGTGAAAGGCAAATGGCCGCTCTCCAATGGATTTCACATTCCATGGTCTGCAGCCTTCTTGTGGTCATGCAGATTTCTGGATGTAGAGAGGGAATAATACTTGGGCACTTAATAATTTTATTTATTATTTCTTTCTGGCTTCTTGTACCCCTTTGCTTAAAATAGAAACCAGAAGGCTGTCTCTTTCTCTAAAAGATCACAACTAAGCATGAGAAAATAGCTTGAGTAAAAAGGCATGTAACATGTAACACCAATGGTTCCTCATGGAGGATTGGGTTGATTGGGAGTCAAAAGTGGAAAGTTCTGAGCAGAATATGATAGGAGCTAGAACCCAGGAAGGCCCAGGCAACAGCTTGCCACATTGCATTAAAAACCACTTTCTGGTTAATTGAACAGAACTAGACATTTTAATTGTTTGAAGTCTCCTAGAATACAGCGGTGCCAACAAAGGTCCATATAGTAAAAGCTATGGTTTTCCCAGGAGTGATGTATGGAAGTGAGAGCTGGACCATAAAGAAGGCTGATTGCCGAAGAATTGATGCTTTTGAATTATGGTACTGGAGGAGTCTCTTGAGAGTCCCATGGACTGCAAGAAGATCAAACCTCTCCATTCTTAAGGAAATCAGCCCTGAGTGCTCACTGGAAGGACAGATCCTGAAGCTGAGGCTCCAAGACTTTGGCCGCCTCATGAGAAGAGAAGACTCCCTGGAAAGAGCCTGATGTTGGGAAAGATGGAGGGCACAAGGAGAAGGGGACAACAGAGGATGAGATGGTTGGATAGTGTTTGCGAAGCTACCAGCATGAGTTTGACCAAACTACGGGAGACAGTGGAAGACAGGAGTGCCTGGTGTGCTCTGGTCCATGGGGTCACGAAGAGTCGGACACGACTAAACGACTAAACAACAACAATAGAATACAGCGGTACCTTGGAAGTTTGGGAACCAATTGGATGATGGGAATTGTAGTTTCAAAACACCTGGAGGGCCGAGGTTGAGGAAGCCTGTTATAGAAGAACCAAAGCACCCCACAGAACTAATGTTGGTGCAACTGGATCATAGTTTGGAATTGCTTGGTGCCAGATTTGTGGCACTCTTGAGTTGGCCTCTTCATATATGAAACTGAGATGGCATCATAAGAACTTTGGCCTTGGGCAGATAGGTTAGTGAGACTGGACTAACCCTTGCAAAATCCATGCTGGTTCTGCTCTAGCAAGACTTATTCTATCTTTAATAATGTTTCCACCAGTTTCCTTGATCCCTTTTAAAACTCAGTGTTAATTTAGCCACTGGCCAGTCCTTGGATATAGAGCTTATTTTATTAGAAGACCAGCGATTTCTTCTTCTTTTTTAATTCTTTAAGAACTCCTAGGTGAATGTCTTCTGGATTTGGTTCCCCTCGCCCTGCTGTTATTAATTTGCCAGCTCAGGGCAGTGTTAGAAATTAGCCGGGCACCAGGCACAGGTCCATTTGTGACCGTGTGGAGATCTCTGGATGCCAAGCGACTGATGTCTCCATCAAGCAGAAGAGCTTATTTATTGCATTTATTTCCCACCGTTTTCTTCAAGGAGCACATGGTTCACCCCTGCCTCTCAGTTAATCCCTCTAACGACCCTGTGAGGTAGGTTAGGAGACTGCTACGGACTCTAAGGTCACCCAGCTGACCGAGGGGGGATTTGAACCCCCATCTCCCAGTTCCTAATCTGACACTCTTGAGTCTAACCCACTGGCTTCCTAGCAGGTGAATAAGTATGGGGAAAGCAAAATGTCACTTCAAGAAGAATTGGAAATCTTTTCCTGGAAGCTTGAATTTGTTTTCTTCTGGATTGTTTTATTTGATGTTTTAATGTGTTGTCAACTGCTTTAAAATCCAAAGTACCTTGGGTTACAGACGCTTCAGGTTACAGACTCCGCTAACCCAGAAATATTACCTCGGGTTAAGAACTTTGCTTTAGGATGAGAACAGAAATCAAGCTCCTGCGGCGCAGCGGCAGCAGGAGGCCCCATTAGCTAAAGTGGTGCTTCAGGTTAAGAACAGACCTCCAGAACGAATTAAGTTCTTAACCCAAGGTACCAAGGTATAGAAATGCAGATGATGATGATGTTGATAAGCCCCAGTGAGGTGCAGCTGGCACGTAGATATGCTGTTGTGGCAACCGCAACCCAGGTTTAAGGTGCCATTTGTCAGTTAGCTAACTGTATATATCAGAGTTTCTTAACACTGGCTCATGGTATTACTTCACAAATTCCCAGCTTCAGTCTGGCATCAACAGTTATCTACTACCTGAGACTCTGGAGACATAGCTGCTAGTCATTGTCAGCAGTACTGAGCTAACAGGACAATGATAGGCTAACTTGACTCAGTATAGGGTATCAATATGTGTAAGTAGAATATTTTTGAAAGAATTAGTAGGCTGAAGGTCTAGATAAAACTTTACTTCAGATGACTATATTGAAGCATCCGACCTCCCAGTCTGCTGTCTTTCCTGAGATTATTTAGATTTTGACGTTGCTTCACTTAAGGAGAAGAGTGTAGGATACATGCTGTGCTTTATAGCTGCCATTGCTCAAAACTATCATTTTTTCTGTCATATTTTTCTTCTAATTCTAGCTTCCAGCCAGATAAGTCATCTGTATGATAAATGGCAGAGAGCTCCCTTTACTGATACACATTGCTACAAATAAAATAAATCCACTCTTTGGGGTTGGGGGGGGCAGGTGGTGAACGAAGGGAAGAATCCAAACCATTATTTACATTTGCAGTCTTACTGTACTATAAAATGTCTTCAGCCTAGGCTGTAACTGTCTTTTACTGAATTGCTTTTTGATCTGGGGTTGTTGTTGTTTTCTGTTTCTAGTTTATGCGCTAGAGATATACAACATCTTTGGGGCTCGGTTCATGAAGAAAAGTACCAGGTTCTGAATGCTGGTACCAGATAACTAGAATAAAAAATAAGCACTCTTGTAGCTTAGCTATTCTTGACACCACTAAACAATTATTTTAAATTTGATTACAGAAGCAGCTTCTTATCAAGAATCTATCCACTCACAAAGCTGGCCAAGTTTTTAGGGTGCAGAAAAAACCAAAAGGGGAGAAATAGGCTGCCATCATAAAAGGGAAAGGGTGGGGGAGGTTTAGATTTGAAAGAAAAGGGGAATTATCCTACAAAATTTGGGGAGACAAGAAAAGAAGGGGCCATTGCATTTGAACATAGGGACGAAGGAAGGAGGAGAGAGCAGAATGGTTTCCTGCAGAGACACAGGATCCAAACAAAGAACACTGCCCCTTTAGAAAGAATGCATGGGACGGTCAGAAGGGAAGAAACTGAGGGGAGGGGGGGATAGCCAGACAGTAAAAAGGAGAATAATCTGGTGGAGGTGGAGAGGAAGAGGTCAAGGGAAGGTTGTGTGGCCCTTCTGTTTCTTGTTCATCCTTGAACTACTTCTGGAACATTTGGTGTTCCTCAGAGACTGAGGAGCCACAATACTTCAGTGAATTGATGGGACGGTTTGAAAATTAGCTGAGTGAGCAAGTGGAGGAATCTCTCTGGCTGTGGAGCAATGATTTTGACCAGCTTCTCCTCTTCTCTAGATGTGCAGTATTTGTGCCTCTTTCCATCCTCAGATCAGTTTGCATGTCTGCTGACACTGATACACCTTTTCTAGGTCAGGAGAGGGTGGAGGCATGATCTCCCGTGTTGGACATAGACCTTTTTGCACCTTCTTTTCTCTGCTCACCTCAGTAAACTGACAGGAATCAGTGTGTGCTGTGTAAAGCTTATTTCAGGCAAAGACCCAGTTGGCTATATACTGGTAGAAAATAAATGAAGAAGCTTTTAATGCTTTAATTTGCCTCTTTCTCCTGAAGGGCTTTGTTATGCAAAGTCATGCCACTGCTGCCGCCTCCTCTCCTAACCTTCAGAAATCCTGGAAAGCACAGTATGTGTGGGTTGCAGTTGGCAACCTGCTTGTGAAGTGGCAAATACCGTATTTTTCGCTCTATAACACGCACCCGACCATAACACGCACATAGTTTTTAGAGGAGGAAAATCCGTAGGCATGCCACCAGTAGGCATTTCCTCCATAACATGCACAGACATTTCCCCTTACTTTCTAGGAGGAAAAAGGTGAGTGTTATGGTGCAAAAAATACAGTAATCATGTTTACATTTCGTTCTCTTCTTGTTGATGATTTACGTATGTCCTTTTCTATTTTAAAAAGGGGAGACTTCAGCCATAAAGAACCAGCCTACAAACAGTTATTGGAATACACCAGGGGTGTCTAACCGGTCGACCGCGATCGGCAGGTTGATTCCCAGATGAGTGTCTTTTTTTTTTTTTAATTCTGCATATTCACTTTTTAAAAATAGTTCAACAACTTTGACCTGCCCCCCCCTAAAAAAGCTCAACAACTCTGAACTCCACCCCCCCATGAGTAGTTCACTGCCAGTTTTTCCCCCCAGGAGTAGATTGCAGTCTTTTGGGAGTTGGACGTCCATAGAATACACTCATCAGACATGTTTAGCAAATGGTGGTAGTGAGCTATGAGAATAAGAAATGCCTTGCTAGATCGAACTGAAGGCACACTTAGTCCTGCATTCTGTTCTTGTGGTGGCTAACCAGATGTGTATGGAAAATCCATAAACGGGACCTGAGTACAAAAACTCCCTCCCACTAGTCATTCCTAGCAGCTGGTATTTGGAGGCATGCTGTCTCTGATACCAGATGAAGTACATAGTCATCAAAGTTAGCAGCTGTTGATAGCCTTCTGTGTCATTGTCCAATTTCCTTTAAAAGCCATCCAAGTCGTGTGTGAAGAAGTACCTTCTTTTGTCTGTTGTGAGTCTTCCAGCATTCGGTTTCATTGCATGACCTCTGGTTCTAGTATTATGTAAGAGCAAGGGAAATTTCTGTATCCACCCCCCCCATGCATAGTTGAATACACCTCTATCCTGTCCCCCACCTCCACTCACCTTTTCCATAAATGAAAAAGCTCCAAATGTTCTTAATATGAGAAATGCTTCAGCCCTTTGTTTTGTTGCCCTTTGTGGACTCAGTAATAACCTCCTCAAGCTGTGATGACCCAAACAGTACACAGTATTCCAAGTGTCATTCCTAACATGGAGTTTGCCTTTTATCACAGCTGCTGCGCACTGGGTTGGCATATTTTCATTGAGCTTCCTGCCACAACTCCCAATATATCTCTTCTGGCCACCATCATTTCAGATAAACAATTCACAGGATGCAGTTTTGGTGTTGTACAAATAGCTTCACTGAAACAAGATTAAGTACAACTTGTTCTAAATGAACAGTTATTTTAGAAGCACAGGGCATCCATTATCTGTTATTATGAACTAAAGGCAATCTGGAGTTATGTGTGTAGAAGAACATGTGTATTAAGCTACCTAGTGAGAATTAAAACTTGGAAATTATTAGTGTTAAAGGATATCTGAGATGCTTCTATTAAACTGGGTTTGCCTTGTACTCGCTTTATAAACAGGCTGTTTCCAGATACAGTGGTGCCCCGCAAGACGAATGCCTCGCAAGACAAAAAACCCGCTAGACGAAAGGGTTTTCCGTTTTGGAGGCGCTTCGTAAACGAATTTCCCTATGGGCTTGCTTCGCAAGACGAAATGTCTTGCGAGTTTTTCCGACTTTTTCCCCCTTTCCCCCCCTTTTCTAAGCCGCTAAGCTGCTTATCCGCTAAGCTGATAAGCCGCTAAAAGCCGCTAAACCGCTAATAGCGCTAATCCACTAATCTGTCAATGGGCTTGCTTCGCAAGACGAAAAAACCGCTAGATGAAGAGAATCGCGGAATGGATTCTTTTCGTCTTGCGAGGCACCACTGTATCTCTATAACTTTGAGATGAGAAATTCAGTTTTTCTTTTTGAACATGGCTCTGTGATTTTTTTTGTGGTTACACAAAGGTAAATAATATACTTATGGCTTACTCATGAGCAAGGCTAAGCACCTGTGTAGATGCTACATTGAAAGATATTCAAGAGACATCTTGCTGTACTATATTGTAATGAGAGCATAATTAACTCAGTGACATGGGCAAGAGTGTAAACAGCTGCTGCAAAGTTCTGGAAGCTTCAGCCATAGTAATTTTTCTTGAGAATTTGCTTACTCTGGTTGAGATTAAATTCTTAACTAGAATTCAGATATCATATTTAATGCATAATCCTACAAAATCCCCACAAAACAGCCAGACAGCTCTTCTACTGATTCATTCTAATACTCATTCATTGGTATATACTGGGCAAATTACTTGCCTAGTAATACCAGCTCTTTTAGTCCATGTACTTGACCGGAGTGTTGAAACAGCTCTGAAGCACTGTTAATTAATTCTGCTTGTTTTGGTTGCCAACTGCATAGGTTTCTTACCTATGTCTTTAACACCTCTACAATTTTTGTCACGTTCATAGTAACAGTGTTTACTTCTGTTACCTCAGACTGCCAAATCAAGGAAGTCCAAATTATGGGGGAAGACTATATGTTGTAAGAAAAGTTACATATAGGTTGAATGTATTTTCTTTCAAATTTGTCAGAAACTACCGTTGTTCTCAAGATTTCAGATGTACAGTGCCTCAGATTTTATAGATGTGCACACTAGCTACACCTCATGAATGTCCTCTTTGTTAACAATTGGAATTTGTCTTGCTTTATTGATGTTGGGCTTTAACTGTTTTCAGCAGAATAAGATGGTTATCCTATGTTTGAAAGAAGCTGTGACATTATGTTGGAGGAAATGTTTCCTCTCAAAAGACGTAGAGCGGACAAAAAGTTTCTGAGCGGCTGCCAACTCACTTGGTTTTTAAAAAGGATTGGGGAAATTAATTAACTGTAGGTATATAAAATGGCTAGTATCCATGAAAGACAAATTTACCCCTTAGCGCTGTGGGTTAAACCACAGAGCCTAGGGCTTGCCGATCAAAAGGTCGGCGGTTTGAATCCCCGCAATGGGGTGAGCTCCCGTTGCTTGGTCCCAGCTCCTGCCAACCTAGCAGTTTGAAAGCACATCAAAGTGCAAGTAGATCAGTAGGTACCACTCCAGTGGGAAGGTAAACAGTGTTTCTGTGCGCTGCTCTGGTTCGCCAGAAGCGGCTTAGTCATGCTGGCCACATGACCCAGAAGCTGTCTGCGGACAAACGACGGCTCCCTTGGCCAATAAGGCGAGATGAGCGCACAACCCTAGAGTCGGTCACGACTGGACCTAATGGTCAGGGGTCCCTTTACCTTACAGTAGTAGTAGGAGTTGTATCCTGTTCTGCTGTTTCACACAAGTGACAGACATCTACTTGTGCAACAAGACTTCTCCTTTCTTTCATTTCCTTGTACACCTTCAAAATCTACTCCAGAGGATTGGGGGTAGGCTCTCCGGAGATTTTGGGTGCACGCAGGGTAGATGAGAGGAAGACTACATCCAGTTGTGCCAGCAGAATGACATTTTCGCTCAGAACTCAAGAATTTCCTTGCTGCATCTGTTCAAGGTCTACCTTGCTCGACATTCTGTTTCCTAAAAGTGGCCAACCAAATGTCTTTGAAATCTCATGAAGAGGCACTTCAGTGGTGAATTTATGGCTAGGCAGTATATTTAATGTTCATTATGCATTACTTTACTTGTTGTTCAATGTAACCAGACATTTCAAAATAGGTATATTATATCAGCCGATATTGCAGAGTTAACAAAGCCTGGGGATAGCACAACGTAAGACTTAACTTCAAGAACATTAAGTGGCTTTGGAAACCTATTCCGAGCATGATGATTTATGGGCAAGTCACTTTGACATAAGCACAAATGAGTTTTCGGTCTATTTTTGAGCAGCAGAACCGAGAGCTTGCTTTCAGCATCAGTGACATTTGGAGACTTTTTCAAAGGCGTTTGTTTGTCCCACACCAGCATGTCTTTTCATACTACGTCTTTTTACTTCAACTTAGAAGACCTTTTATCTGTACGCCATAAAGATTTTAACTCTATATCATTATGGCTAAATTGTTCTGATTATAAAATTATTTAGTACAATAATATTAAATAAGTTTTGGTTGTATTGCGCAGGCATAGCCAAAATCATTTAGCAACAGATAATGGTGAATTGTACCAAGGGCAAAGAGTAAGGCTTACATTATTATGCATAGCCCCAAAAATGTTAGGAGTGTGTTGGGTTACCCAAAGCAAGGACTATAGAGAGATGTTAGTAGTGCTAACTTTATGTTATAAAATGACATAATTTTAAGGGTTTTGGTTATTGTTTTCGTTTTCCTTAAAAAAAGATGATGAGGCTACCCAAGACCTGCTGCAGAGTGAATTTAAGGAAAGGCTTCCCCTTCTGAGCTCTTTACAGTGGTACCTCGGGTTACATGCGCTTCAGGTTACAGACTCCGCTAACCCAGAAATAGTGCTTCAGGTTAAGAACTTTGCTTCAGGATAAGAACAGAAATCATGCTCCGGCGGCGCGGCAGCAGCAGGAGGCCCCATTAGCTAAAGTGGTGCTTCAGGTTAAGAACAGTTTCAGGTTAAGAACAGACCTCCGGAACGAATTAAGTACTTAACCTGAGGTACGACTGTACTAATGTATTAGCAGACAGCCTAGCTGAGTGCTAGAGTTTCTGTTGCATTTCGGATGTTTGTGCCTGAGAGCAGATACGTAAAGCTATAGGAAGACCACTTAATTGGTCTTCAGCTGGTAGAACTGTGGCAGAGAATTGACATCCCAGTGCCACTCTCCTTTTTGTTTATATTGCTTAATACGAGGACAAGTAGGATGGGGGAGGAGGACAGAGTGGGTCATGATGGGGGGGGGGGTGATCCCGAGTCTGAAAAGCTCGATGACTGCTGATTTAAATGTTTTCCTATTTGTATTCTAGATACTTCCTAGACAAAACCACATAGAAATCAATTACTTTCACCATTAAAGCATGATTTCACAACCTAAGGTGGTAATTCAAAACTTGTGCTCACATGTCATCTGAAGAGAGAGTTGAGAACATCTGCAAAATTAAAGGACTTCTGGTTGACCCTCTATAATTACATTTGAATCTCTTGAACAAGAGTTGAAGATATAAGTACACAAGGCTTTCCAGAAGCAAGAACTAGGTGCTACTGGGGATATAGGTCACATCCTCACCATACATTTAAATCGCTTGGCTTCCCCCAAAGAATCCTGAGAATTGTAGGTTGTTTAGGGTGCTGGAAACTGTAGCTCTGTGAGGGGTAAACTAAATTTTTCAGGATTCTTTGATGGAAACTGTGTGTTAAATGTGTGGTGTGGATGTTCCCTATGGCGCTATTTTCCATGGGACAGAAAGTAAATGTTCTGGTTGGCTGACAGATAGTCATAAATATTTGAAAAATGAAACACTGAGCTCAAGGTGTTCAGTGGGTTGTATACCAGCCTTCCTGATGGGATGATGTACTCCAGACACTTGAAGGGCACCAGATTGGGGAGGGCTGTCATATACAGTATGAGAACACTCAAGCTGCCTCTGTGAATGAATGACCCTGTTGAGATACAGAGTGATGTTTCCTGGAAGCAGGGGTAGGAGCTGGATCTTAATACCTGTGATAGGTCCCTGCAGCTGCTGTTTCAAGCCCTGATAGTAATATAGTTTATGGCTGTTTTGTGCTAAATTGCAGTGCTTGGCAATCAAAAGGAAGATATCTTTCCCCATTGTTTTTCTTCTTCTTTTCATGGAAAAGCAGCCTTCAACCAGCTGTCCCCCCCCCCCCCCCCCGTTTGTGTTTTGCCATTGCACAGCATTAAGTGATGCCAGTTGTGTGCGTAATCGATAGCATTTTGGCAAGGGTTAAATTCTTGTCTCTGCTCATTTCTCACGAGAGAGATTGGGAAGCTGTTTAAAGGTCTCTCTTAAAGTGCCTATCGAGAGTATCTTTGGCTGTCAATACAAAATAGATTTGCATCAGATTCAGTTTGTAGTGTCCGAAAATAATGGAGTTATTTGATGGGTCTTATCTCATTAGTGTGCTATACCAATGAGAGTGCCTGCTGTTTACCCACTCAAACTCTGAACTTCTTGGAAGCAGTATTACAGAACTTACAAACCATCACTTTATTTTTCCTGCTCTGATCCCAATTTACAGTGGAATGCATGTATATTCATAGCTCTAATGAAGGATTTGGCATTATAGCTATTTGGGCTCAACAATATGAAATCTAATCTGACATGTTTGGTCTTGATTGTTACCAGCTATGAGAGTCTCTCTCAGTGAGTTAAAGGAAGCGAATATTGATAGTTGCACTATGCTGGTTCAACTGGTTTTGACACCTATCCAAAATTGACTCTCTTAGTTTTGCACGAAACCATGTGTTGTGGTGAGAGGACTCAACAGACAACATTTGCTATGTACCTTGTGGTGTCTGCAATTAATTTTTCACTATCTCTCTCTGCCTGATGGTGCAATGAATTGGTTGGGGAGCAATTGTTATTGGAATAATTGATCAATCTTCTCTGGATTTAAGTCAGACATTTATGTGCAAGTAAAGTATAAATTTTATAAATTATTTCCTTTGAAGTTTTCTGTGCAGCCATTCCAAAGGGGCAAGCCACTTTACCTGTTCAGAACAACTGCATGGTGTACCTCAGCAATGTTGGAGGTTGGGGACAAGTACAGTTCAGACTGGGTGGGGAATTGTACATAAAAATCAAACTTCCTATATGTAGAAATTGAGCACACCCTAAAGTGTGCTCTCAAACTCTTTTGTTCTCAATTGAAAATAAAAATGCAATTTAGAATTAATATGAATATCATTGTAATGGATGTGCTCTCTCCCATTTTCAACCACAAATTCATACACACCACATAACTAAATACATTTGGCTGTGTTGTTGTGAGCAGGTGAGAGCAACTTAAATGTATATGGACATTTTCACCAGAAGTGCAGAAAAACTCTCAAGGGAGGGAAATTTTGTGGGGTGGGGGTGAAGGAACTGCCAAAATGTTTGTGAAAATAGTGAGTAGTTTTGACTTAGTCCTACTTTAAAAAGTATTTTTCACCTTTATGTTCTGCAGCATTATATTCTCAGTGGGATTCAAAGTGTTTTAAGCGCTTCCAAAATGCACATGCTTAGCTGAGTTATTTTTTAAAGACCTTATCTTGCAAGAAAAAACACTGAAGATGGCCAGGTGTGTGGTTAAAAGCATTTGGGAATTCTTTTAAAAATGGTTTCTAATATTCTGCTTCAGATGGGCTTCCTTCTCGGCACTCAAAGCTCATGAGGTTTCCATGGCAATGTTCTCTTTTGCTAAAGGTTACCAGAAAATTACACTTAATGGCTTTATTGGCAATACAGATCAATTTCACTTCCCAGATTTACTGTTGTCTTACAACTTAGAAGCAGTAATTCTGGCCAATTAATTTTCATCTGGTGTGTGTTTAACAAAGTAGCAGTCTTCTCTACATACAAAGTGGTGGCAGTCCAAAGACAGATGGTGACATCCCTCGTCTGTCCATTTCACCGCCCTCCCATTTCCAACGACTGCTGTTTAGCAAGGGGACTAGACATGATAATGCCAGGGCCAGCCCAACCATAAGGCACACTGCACACTTAAGTGGTGGAACCCCAATGAAGTAGCACCTCATGGGCACCCCAACATAGCTGTCAAGCGTCCCTTATTTGGCGGGAAACTCCCTTATCCCAGCCGTGTGTCCCGCTGCTGTCCCTTATTGATGATGTCCCTTAAATTTCCCGAGTTTCAAAGGAAGCAGCTCCTCTCCCTCCCTCCCTGCCGGCCAGGGAGGAGGGAGGCTCCAGCTGTGTTGCTTGGCTGTGTTGCTCACCCAATAAGGAGTCTAAGAATGACTGGGGGGTGGAGCTTGCATGCCTTGTGCCGATCAAATCGGCCGCGTTGCCTGGGGACTCCCCTTTGCTCAGCGCTTCCCAGCGGAGAGGTGACGGTGGTTTTCCTTGCTGCATCCCCTTTGCCGGGTTGCTGCGCTGTGGGAACCACCGCTTGAGGCTTCGTTTGGCTGCTGGCTGGGCTTTCTGCCTTTGGCTCGGAGGGGCTTAGAAGTTGAACATACCTGTGCTCGCAAAATCCCTTATTTTGGCTGCTGGTCCCTTATTTTCGAGGCTGCTGGTCCCTTATTTTTAAATCTGTAAGTTGACAGCTATGCACCCCACCTGCCACCACCAGATTAAAGGAGCAGTGGCAGTGGGGGGGGGGGAATCTCTTGCTGATGCTGGGACTTCTCCAATAACAGTGGGAAGGCTTCTGCAGTGGCACTGGAGACTCCCAAGTAAAACGTGCATGGATTGGGGACCTCAGTGACTAAAGCCGCGTGTGCGTGACTAAGGCTAGGGTGAAAGGGCTGCTTTTGTTATAAAAGTAGTACTGTTTAAACTAAGTTCAAATCCAGCACAATACTTTACATAACGCGTCCCACACACACATATGCTGGCATTTGAAAATATTCATTATTCTCATGACTTAGGGTTTTGGCTGCCATTGCAGGGGCTGAGCCCCATTTATGTCTGTGGTGTCCAATTAAGAATTGCTATTGAAAATATGATATTAACCATGTGTCACTGATGTGAATAGTGAATTAGTTCATGCATTTTGAAAGAATAAATAGAAAGTGCTGCTGAACGGGGGTGGGGGTGGGGAATGGTAACTAGCTATTCTGTTTTTGCTTCCGTAACCTAGGTTCCAGGGGCCATTTCTATTCCCAGTTTCTAACACAGGCATGTGCCCACTCCACCCCCCCACTGGTAGAAGTGGCTCCTCAGTAAGAACGAGGCCTAAGAAAAACAGGGCATAGACCTTGATTTTTGATTAGTAGGAATCTTGTAGCCATAAATGCATAATGTATCAAAATTCTTGGTGAACTTAATTGGCTTGTTTTGGTTGAACTTTGAGCAGTTTTCTTTCTGCATGATGGGGTATCATATACTCTTAATTCCATTAGTCCTGTATTTTGTTACAAAAATCAACCATTTTTAGTTCAAGTTGTTATACAGGTCTGCTCATAATTCAGTTTTAATGATTCCAAATACCACAGCTTTCTTATCTGTTAAGCAAAATGACCAGTTGAACAACATCTGTTAGTAATAGTTAACAATAAATCTGTATAGTTGGTCTAGAGAACCAACGGACATATAAAGGGGTTTAGGAAAATAGCAAAAGTAAATCTGTGAGTGGTTATTTTAACAAGAACCAAATATTCATTTAAGAAGTAGAGTCTGAACATTAGCAATGTGCTATAGGATATTTAGAATAAGTTTTCACCAGGTCTTAAATGTCAGCTCCTGCACCAGTTGGATTTGTGTGGAAGTCTGCCATGGCCTTTCACAAGCTAATGAGGACAGAATTCCACTCTGCTACCCTAGGCAGCAGAGCTAAAAATAACCTATTAGGAATATCCTGCCCCAATTAGTTCCCTAGAGGAAAAGGAGTCAAATTTGCTTGAACAATTGCCATTCATATTAATGATTCCAAATTCTCAGTTTAAATGGGATGGGAGCATTAGAAAAATAAAAATGAATTTTTTTCACCCAAGCAGCATTTTGTGCCAGACTCTCACTTAGCGTCTTATTTTGTTTTCCAGTTGTGTAGGGCGGCTAGTTTTCTGCTATGCTGCCCTTATTCTTAAGCGTGTTCAGCCTAGGATCCAGAGTTTGTAATGATTACGGCACTTTGGCCATTCACTCCTAACAAGCCACCTGAGTCCATGACTATGTAAATCAGGCTACTATGCCTGGTAAAGCTGCATTGACCCCTTTTCTAATTATAAGCAGGTGTCTCGTTGCAGTTTGCCCTTCCATGTGGGCTAGTAGCTTCTGTAGACACAAAGGTCTTTCAACTAGTCTCCCAGTCCCTTGAACCCTTTATCAAGCCAAGTCATCTGTAAAGCCTTCATCAAAGTGAAGTCTGTTTCTGACCTGTACAGATGGTAACCCTTTATTGTTCCCAATTTATTACTGCAGCAGAAATCAAAAGGGCACAGTCTTAGGGAGGAGAGAACCCCTTAAAAAAATAAAAATAAAATTGAACTTAAAGTTAAGGCAGGTTCACATGCACTCACTGTTTTCTACTTTTGATGCATTTTTTACTCAGTACCACACACAAATTCAGTAATATTTTGAAACCCCTGAAAGAGGAGCTTCTATCTTGGAGCATCTCAGAATGTTATGTTAAGACTTTTCATTGAGCAAGGATGCCAACTTGAATAAAATATTGGGGGGGGGGGCAGGTAAGCCCCGCCCTGCAACCCCATCAGAAGATGCAGCAAACCCATACCATTTGAATGGCAGTGTCCATTAACTTTGGGGGCCCCCGTCCACCTCAAATATGGGGGTGGGGGCTGAAGAGACCTCAGAGCCTAGGAGTTGGCTCCGATGTCTTTGAATATTTCACAGTTCCTTGTGTGAACTCCATTCCTAATAATAATAATAATAATAATAATAATAATAAATAATTTTATTTATATCCCGCCCTCCCCAGCCGAAGCCGGGCTCAGGGCGGCTAACAACATTAAAACAGTGTGACATTATAAACATTATAAAAATGAATTAAAATCAAAATTGATGGCAACCATAAACTAAAGCTTTGTAAAGATTGCCAGAGGAGGGGGTCAGGCTGCGCCCTGACCAAATGCCAGGTGGAACAGCTCTGTCTTGCAGGCCCTGCGGAAAGATGTCAAGTCCTGCAGGGCCCTTGTCTCTTGTGACAGAGCGTTCCACCAGGTTGGAGCCGCAGCCGAAAAAGCCCTGGCTCTAGTTGAGGCCAGCCTAACCTCTCTGAGGCCTGGGACCCTCAAGGTGTTTTTATTTGAAGATCGTAAGTTCCTCTGTGGGGCATACCAGGAGAGGCGGTCCCGTAGGTACGAGGGCCCTAGGCCGTATAGGGCTTTGAAGGTTAAAACCAGCACCTTAAACCTGATCCTGTACTCCACCGGGAGCCAGTGCAGCTGGTATAGCACCGGATGAATGTGATCTCTAAGCGAGGACCCCGTAAGGAGTCTCGCTGCGGCATTCTGCACCCGCTGGAGTTTCTGGGTCAGTCTCAAGGGCAGCCCCACGTAGAGCGAGTTACAATAATCCAGTCTGGAGGTGACCGTCGCGTGGATCACAGTGGCTAGGTCAGGGCGAGAGAGGTAAGGAGCCAACTGCTTAGCTTGGCGGAGATGAAAAAATGCCGCCTTTGTTGTAGCTGCAATCTGCGCCTCCATGGAGAGGGAGGTATCGAAGATTACACCCAAACTCTTAACGGACGGTGCTGGCACTAATTGCACCCCCGCAAGAGATGGGAGTTGCCCCCTCAGTCCCATGTCGTCCCGTCCCAGCCAGAGGACCTCTGTCTTCGAAGGATTTAACTTCAGCCGGCTCCCACGTAACCATCCAGCCACAGCCTCCAAGCATCTGATCAGTGTGTCTGGGGCCGAGTCCGGGTGGCCGTCCATCAACAAATAGAGTTGGGTGTCATCAGCATACTGATGGCAGCCCAGCCCAAAACTCCGGACAAGCTGGGCGAGGGGGCGCATAAAGATGTTAAAAAGCATCGGGGAGAGTATTGCACCCTGAGGCACACCACACACCAAGGAGTGGCGGGATGACAATTCCCCCCCAAGCGCCACCCTCTGTCCCCGACCAGAGAGAAACGAGCGCAGCCATTGAAGGACTGTGCCCTGGATCCCCACGTCGGCAAGGCGGTGGTCCAGGAGTTCGTGATCGACCATGTCGAAGGCTGCTGACAGGTCTAGAAGAATCAGCAGCCCCGACCCGCCTCGATCCAGCTGCCTGCGGAGATCATCTGTTAGGGCGACCAGAGCCGTCTCGGTCCCATGACCAGCGCGGAAGCCGGACTGGAATGGATCCAGAGCTGATGTTTCATCCAGAAACCTACCAAGCTGTTCAGCAACCGCTCTCTCAGTCACCTTACCCAGGAATGGAAGATTCGAAACCGGGCGGTAATTGGATAGATCTAAGGGATCTAATGATGTTTTCTTTAAGAGCGGGCGCACCACTGCCTCCTTCAGTTCCCCTGGGAATGTCCCGGTGCCAAGGGGCAGATTGATGATATCCCCCAGGGGGGCCCGCACCTCTTCTGGACACGCTCTAATCAGCCAGGACGGGCACGGGTCGAGAGGACAGGTGGTGGGCTTTCCAGCTCGGAGGAATCTGTCTACATCAGCTGGGGATATCCAGTCAAAGTGGTCCAATACTGAACCCGAGGACAGTCGAGGGGCCTCCAGTTCCTTTATTGTATCCAAGTTGGCAGGGAGGTCATGGCGGAGCAACAAGACCTTCTCCGCAAAAAAGCTCGCAAATGCCTCACAGCTGTGTGTCAAATTGTTATTTAAATTTGGCTGTCCTTCGAGGGACGTTAAAGACCGAATTATACTAAATAATTGTGCCGGGCGAGAGCTAGCGGATGCAATGGAGGCCGAGAAGTAGGACTTTTTAGCGGCCTTCACTGCCATCTCATAGGTTTCCATAAAAACCCTGTAAGATGTTCTTGAGGCTCCGTCACGGGCACCCCGCCATACTCGCTCTAGCCGTCTGAGGTCCCGCTTCATTTTCCGGAGCTCCTCGGTAAACCAGGGAGCCCGGTTTCTGCGGGGTCGCAGAGGGCGCTTAGGTGCGATCTCATTGATGGCTGCCAGGAGCTGGGTATTCCAGGCCTCAACAAGCTCAGTCAATGAGTCGCCAGGGGGAGAAAGGTCCCGCAAGGCTTGACGGAATCTATCAGGGTCCATCAGCCTCTGCGGGCGAGCCCAAATTGGCTCGCCACCCAAGCAGGGTGGGGGTGGAACGTCAATCCTGGCTTTCAGAGCATAGTGATCAGACCATGGCACCTTCATCGAAGGAAACATGATCACATCTATACCGACGCCAAAGATCAAATCCAGCGTGTGGCCTGCTTGATGTGTGGGGCCCGAAACAAACTGGGAGAGCCCTAGTGTCGCCATGGAAGACACCAGGTCCAGAGCCTGTGAGGAGGGAGTGGCATCAGCATGGATGTTGAAGTCCCCCAATACCAATAGGTTAGGGAACTCCAAGGCCCAGCCGGCCACCGCCTCCAGCAGGCCTGACAGGGTGGCTGCTGGTGCGCTAGGTGGCCGGTACACCAGCCAGACAGCCAAGCTCACCTCGGAGCCCCACACTAGGCCAACACATTCAATGCCGGGGATCGATGGCGATGGTAGAGCCCTGAAAGAACAATCTTCCCGGATTAATAACGCCACCCCTCCCCCCCGGCCCACAGTCCGCGACTGGTGAAGGACGGAGAAACCCGGGGGCGCCATCTCTCGTAGGGTAACAGTATCCCCTTCGCGCACCCAGGTCTCAGTCACACATGCCAGGTCAACCCCCTGCGAGGTGAAGAAATCTCGCAGGGTGGCGGTTTTGTTGCCTATAGACCTGGTATTGCACAACACCAGTGACGGAGGTGAGTAATCCTTGCTCACCCTACCCTCGTCTCTCGGGATGGGGCGCAGATTGGAAGGGGTACGAGCATATCCGTATCTCGATCCCCTTCGCCTATGACATCTGCCCCCACCGCCATTCCTAAACAATCCTTTCATTGTTTGCATAGCCGCTTGGGGCCATTTAGAATATTACTCAGCAACAGAATTGGTTTGTCACAATGTACGTGCTCAACAAGAAGACAGTCGTGGTTTTATGACTGCTGTGCTTGTATGAAGCGTGTGTTTCTCTTTAACTATTTGGGGTTTTTTGCAGTTGTACTTTACATCGTTAGATGTATGCTTAATGCATCTTAAGTGTGCACACAAACAAATAAAAACCAGCGAAATGGCCCTTATCATCCAATAGCTGAGAAGCCCTGAGAGTTGGCTGATATTTCTTTCAACTTTCTTCCACTTCTAATCAAATATCTTAACAGAGAGAGACAGAACAGAATTTAGGGTCATTTATCTCTAGTCAACCGGCCGTCAGACTCTGTTCTCTTTTATGGAAAGTTCCAGCTTTTGAAGGATATCTGTCACCACTGTTGGGTTCATCATTTCCCTTTATTATGGGAGGGTCCTTAGCTCAGTGTCAGAGACTGGTCAGTGAATGCCACCTGACTGCTTTTTATTTAACTGTGCTTCAGAGAAGCTGCCTTAGTAAAATTGCTTTCAAAAATTATTTCTGCTTTTCATAGGCACTGTTGCTTTAATTTTATGACCCTGGTATTTTGGATAAAAGCTAAAGGAGAAAAGGGTGGGTTAGAGCTCAATTTCGAGCCTACCAAGTGGCGGTAGCGACGGCGAAGAAGACTTTCTTCACCGCCTCTATTGCATCTGCAGGAGACTTTTTCAGGTGGTCCGCAATTTAGCGGAACCACCTGCTACATCAGGGCCCAGTACGGGCCACATGATCTCCTGCAATGATTTTGCAAAGTTTTTTGCAGATAAAGTCGCTCAGATTCGGGAAGAGGTAGACGCCACCGTGGGAGCAGGGCCGGGGCGGGAGAGTGCTAGAGTCCTGTCTAGTCAAATTGCATGGGATCAATTCCAATCTGTTACCTCCGAGGATGTGGACAGGCTGCTTGGACGAGTGAAACCAACCACCTGTCTCCTTGATCCTTGCCCATCCTGGCTTATAAAAGCTAGCCGGGAAGGACTGGGCGATGGGCTTCGTGGGGTGGTGAATGCTTCCCTCCGTGAGGGAGCCTTCCCAGACCCGCTGAAAGAGGCGGTTATCAAACCACTTCTTAAAAAACCATCTTTAGATGCGGCCACGATGGCCAGCTATCGCCCAGTCTCAAATCTTCCATTCTTGGGCAAGGTGATTGAGCGAGTGGTTGCTGAACAACTCCAGGCACGCCTGGAAGAAGCGGACCATTTGGATCCCTTCCAGTCGGGATTCAGGCCTCATCATGGGACTGAAACTGCCTTGGTCGCACTGGTTGATGATCTCCGGCGGGCTAGGGACAAAGGTGAGAGCTGTTTCCTAGTTCTGCTGGATCTCTCTGCGGCGTTTGATACCATCGACCATAACATCCTTCTGGACCGTCTTGAGGGGCTGGGAGCTGGGGGCACTGTCCTACAGTGGTTCCGCTCCTTCCTCCTGGGCCGTGTTCAGAAAGTGGTGGTGGGGGATGAGTGTTCAGACCCCTGGGCTCTCACTTGTGGAGTGCCTCAGGGTTCTGTCCTCTCCCCCATGCAGCCGCTGGGAGAGATCATCAGGGGGTTTGGGCTGGGTGTTCATCAGTATGCGGATGATACCCAGCTCTACCTCTCTTTCAAATCAGAACCAGTGAAGGCGGTGAAGGTCCTGTGTGAGTGTCTGGAGGCGGTTGGAGGATGGATGGCGGCTAACAGATTGAGATTGAATCCTGACAAGACAGAAGTACTGTTTCTGGGGGACAGGAGGCGGGCAGGTGTGGAGGACTCCCTGGTCCTGAATGGGGTAACTGTGCCCCTGAAGGACCAGGTGCGCAGCCTGGGAGTCATTTTGGACTCACAGCTGTCCATGGAGGCACAGGTTAAATCCGTGTCCAGGGCAGCTGTGTACCAGCTCCATCTGGTACGCAGGCTGAGACCCTATCTGCCTGTGGACTGCCTCGCCAGAGTGGTGCATGCTCTGGTTATCTCCCGCTTGGATTACTGCAATGCACTCTACGTGGGGCTACCTTTGAAGGTGACCCGGAAACTACAACTAATCCAGAACGCAGCAGCCAGACTGGTGACAGGGAGCGGCCACCGAGACCATATAACACCGGTCTTGAAAGACCTACATTGGCTCCCAGTACGTTTCCGAGCACAATTCAAAGTGTTGGTGCTGACCTTTAAAGCCCTAAACGGCCTCGGTCCAGTATACCTGAAGGAGCGTCTCCACCCCCATCGTTCTACCCGGACACTGAGGTCCAGCACCAAGGGCCTTCTGGCGGTTCCCTCACTGCGAGAAGCCAAGTTACAGGGAACCAGGCAGAGGGCCTTTTCGGTAGTGGCGCCCTCCTTGTGGAATGCCCTCCCACCAGATGTCAAAGAGAACAACAACTACCAGACTTTTAGAAGACATCTGAAGGCAGCCCTGTTCAGGGATGCTTTTAATGTTTGATGTATCATAGTATTTTAATATTCTTTTGGAAGCCGCCCAGAGTGGCTGGGGAGGCCCAGCCAGATGGGCGGGGTATAAATAATAAATTATTATTATTATTATTATTCAACTAATGGGTTCCATCAGTGGAAGTCCTATGAGAAGATTTTCTCTTGTGCAATGGGGCTCCCCGCGCCCCACTGTGGGTGTGGGGAAGTTGGAAAAATCCCTGCAACAGCATGCGGGAGGAAAAAGGGGAAATAGTTCTGTCTGGTAAGCCATAATGCCTCCCCTGGCTGAACAATCCCATTGAATTCCTCCCAGAACATAGTTAAAAGCTATGGGTGGTAGTCAGTTAAGTTTTACTCATAGTAGACCAATTGAACTTAATGAACATTGATTTCAATAAGTTTACTCTGAATAAAACATAGCTGACTGCTATCCCAAGTTATTTGTTTATAATTTTTTAAAAAGTTAATTTCATTTGTGATTAGCTTAGCTATCAAGCAAGTTGACGAAAATACCTTTTTGTTCTAAAAATGCTTTTAAAATATCTGACCAGTCTTTGGCAAATTTTACAAATCTGTTTTCACCTGTCGCTCAATACATAGATGCTTTTCGGTTTGGTCCCTGATATCTCTAGTTAAGGACTCTCTAGAAGCAGAATAGGCCTGGAAAAGATACAGTACCTGTCTTTGAACGTCACTGCTCCTTCAAGGCATCTGGGTTAGATTTGGTAGACATGGTAAAGAAAACAGGCTGTTTTTCTTTTTTGATTATGGAAGTGGGTCATTTGAAAAAATTGTGTGCCTAAAAGAGAGAAAGTGTGAAAAGTAAAACTTGCATGGTTGCATTCAAGATTCATTTGTCTTGATTCTATCTTGGTTTGTTTTTTAAAGGACAGATCTTCGTAATTTTCTGTTCATAAACAAGAGCTTTGCTCGTGGGGGGGAAGGGTCACACCTTGCATGGGAAGTCCCTTAGCAATGCTCTTTGTTGTGATCCAGAGTTGCGGCTGAGCCACACTTGCTGCAAACCGCATAAACAAATTGAATTAGCCAGGATAGGGAGAAACTCGGTAATGGCTGTAACAGCATTTACAAATGTTGAAGTGATGTGCTTTTCCCTGACTCAGACGTTACTTAAATAAAGCAGGAACTGTCTTATTCCACAGGCCATCAGTTGTAAAGGGCAGCACAGTATATCCTACACGTTGTCAAGAAGCCAGACGGTGGTAGTGGAATATACACACGACAAAGATACAGATATGTTTCAGGTAAGTGCATTTGCATGACCTAAAAACAGCTGCTTGTGGGCTTTTATAGCGTATTTCCTGTGTGACGATGTCCTGAAATGGCTTACAGAAATGGTGTCCTGGAGTACAGGGTTTATTCTCAGATGTTGCTCTCTCTGAAAGAAGGGTCTTACCTGCTGGTTCCTACATGGGCAGGTTGCACATTGGTTTTAGAAGTGCACACTGGGAAGCTTTGGTACACATACATGCAGCAAAGTATGCGCTTTGTTGTCATATGTGACTGCACACTAACTACTTGCATACTTGTTTTTCTGACACTGAAAAGCTTTCCCACTATCTCACTCTGAACTGTCACAGCTCTTTTTTTGCTCAGTGTGTCATCCTTTCAAAATTCACTACTGGCTTTTGTTATTGGCAAAAGTGTAAAGGCATTCTACATGCCTTTCAATAATAATCTTGAGCCTGGACTGTGTCCCACTCTTGCTCTTTTGAAAGCACTCCCAGTGGGAACTGGTGTGGCTGCATTATTTATATTTTCATTTAGTGATGCTCTCTAGGTCTTTCCAATGACATATTCATTCAGCAGTAAATATATTGAGTTACAGATGCTCAAAAATAGGTTGTTGGTTTTCTTCCAGGAGCACAAACAAAGCCATTACTTAAACGCATTGTTTCAGATTTTCATTCATGGCAGAGGTAGTTCTGGAGTGTTTAGACAGTGGGTAGGTTCATCAGTTTTTCTTTGTTCCTGCATGTACCTAGATTCAGTTAAAATACTTTCTGCCACATCCGTATGTGCTTCATAGCGATGAGAGGTCTCTTGTGCTTTCAAAGCACAGTGCGTACTAGAATATTGTTTGTTAATATAAAAACCTGCCTGTCTTTTGGAAAACTCAGTATATTACATGGAGCTCCCAGTGTTGTCCTATCCTTCCACCATGTGGGTCCATTTCTCTTTAGATTCACTAGTGTTAGGGGATTAGGTGCTCCTTGGTCCATTCACAGTCATGATGTATACAGTACTATCTTATGCCACACAATATTGTATTTCTGTGTTGTGACTCACCCTGAGATCTATCTATGGATAAAGGACAGTATACAAATTTTATTAATTTATTTATTAGTAATATGCGATCCTATACATATCTAAGGGGACGTGGGTGGTGCTGTGGTGTAAACCACTGAGCCTTGGGCTTGCCGATCAGAAGGTTGGCAGTTCGAATCCCCGCGATGGGGTGAACTCCCATTGATTGGTCCCAGCTCCTGCCAACCTAGCAGTTTGAAAGCACACCAGTGCAAGTAGATAAATAGGTACCGTTCCGGCGGAAAGGTAAATGGTGTTTCCGTGCGCTGCTCTGGTTTTGCCAAAAGCAGCTTAGTCATGCTGGCCACATGACCTGGAAAAACTAACTGTGGACAAACATCGGCTCCCTCGGCCAGGAAAGCAAGATGAGCGCCACCACCCCAGAGTCGTTCGCGACTGGACTTAACTGTCAGGGGTCCTTTACCTTTACCTTTATACTTATCTGGGCTTTCTGAGAATGCCAATTTGTACTGAAAATGCAAGGCTCATGTTTGGGATAAATATGTCTAAAATGAGCTGACAGTTCATCGATTCATAAACTGTAGGATTTTCAGCTGGGTTCGATTTATTTTGGGGCAGGGAGAAATACAGGGTGAGTCCTTTAAAAGAGGCACCGTGGATACAGAGTACACATGTTCCACGGGGCATTTTTTAAAAGACTCACCATATACAATGTTCCACATTGGCTCCCTTTACTCGATCACCCTGTGGTCTTGCTTTGATTACCCCACTTGAACCAAAGTTATCTAATATCTTCAAAGAGTGAAGTGGTTGTGTTATGCTAGTTCAAATAGCAGACAACATGTGAAGCTTTCTAGGCGATTTATCTTACAAATGTTGGACAATTACAGTTGGCCTTTAGACATAGAGGGGCTAGTAATTCCTTAACTGTTGAACTAAGAACATAAGTAGAACTTGCTGGATCTGCCAGTGGCCCATATAGTCCTACCCTGTTCTCACAGCCGCCAGCCAGTTTCCCCCCGAATCCTGCAAGCATTTTTTAAGAACAAAAAGAGGGTGGAAAGGGACAGGCACCCGGGAATAAAAACTTTGGCAATCCCACCCACCATTGAACCCGATGTGTTTTGACAATACACGATTTTGGCTTTATGCGCTATTCCTGGACCATAATCCCAGCGTAAATTGAAAGTCACCTGTACTATATTTTCATCTTTTCTACAGAGGTGCTTGATTAGCATTTTAGTAGAATAAAGCAAGAAGGCTTATCTTCGCTACCCTGTCTTCCACAGCAAATATTTCTAGCAAATAATAAATCCGGCAGAATTTTGCAGTTAGAATGTTTCATAAACTCAAATGACACAGCAAAACAGCACAACCCTGTACCTTGGTAGTCAATGTCAGACATTAGAAGACAGCTTTAAATAGAATTCTCTTTTTTGGAAGAAAGAATCCAAGCGATTCAGATATTTAATCTGATATTTAATTTGCCGCATGTTTCTTTCCAATTCTTAGATGCACAGAGACCCAACTTAAAATCTGTTGAATTCCTTGCTGTTGTCTAGGAAGTTCCTAATTCTGGTTTATGGCATAGCTCCAAGAAGCAACATTAATCTCTTCAAGAGCAAGACAAATATATATTACTTTTACTGCAGTTAAAGCGGTAACAGAAATTCAGGGCTTGCCACGTTCATTTTCACCCATCACAGTGTTTCTGCAGCTGAGCAATCTGTAATAGTTTTTATGCCATAACACACCACTAATACCTCTTCTTTTAATAAGTGAAACATTCAAGTGCAGCCGTTGACATCTTGATGCCAAAAGGAGTCAAGTAATACCAATGAAGCAGAACATTTGGTGAGGGCTATAGCTCAGTGGTAGAGCATCTGCCCTTTGTGCAGAAGGTCCCAAATTCAATTCCTAGTAACTCCAGGGCTGGAAGGGACTCCAGCCTGAAACCCTGGAGACCATCTTCCAGTTAGTGTAGACAGTACTGAGCAAGATTGAGCAATGTTCTGACTCAGTATAAGTCACCTTCTTACATTCTGTGCTCCTAAAATATTTCATAGAAAGGTGGAGCCATGAACACGTATGCATGCTGCAATATAGCTCCCTCTCTGGGTGAAATGATTTCCTCCTTAGCATTTAGTGAAAGGCGCTGTGGTCTAAACCACTGAGCCTAGGGCTTACCAATCAGAAGGTCAGTGGTTCAAATCCCTGTGACGGGGTGAGCTCCCGTTGCTCGGTCCCAGCTCCTGCTAACCTAGCAGTTCGAAAGCACACCAAAGTGCAAGTAGATAAATAGGTACCGCTCCAGTGGGAAGGTAAATGGCGTTTCCGTGCGCTGCTCTGGTTTCGCCAGAAGCAGCTTAGTCATGATGGCCACACAAACCAGAAAAAATGTCTGTGGACAAACGTTGGCTCCCTCGGCCAGTAAAGTGAGTTGAGTGCCAGAGTCGTTCGCGACTGGACTTAACTGTCAGGGGTCCTTTACCTTTTAAGAGACGTTAGGAGAATTTCATTCTTGTGCTAAGGTATTGTTCTACCATGGCAAGCAATTTCAGCTTGTCAAATAGAGTGACCCCCCCCCACCATCCACCAATGCACCATGCTGTTCTGGGCGTTCTCCCCCCAAAAGACCAGGAACTATTTTGGTGGGAGCCATGTGAGGAGAGGAGGGAGAAAGTCCCACTGAGAAGGCCTTCTGCTAATGGAACTCATTAATGAAGCCATTGTGTTATAATTTGTATACTAGGGTGTCTAAAAAGTAATTCAGGATTACTTAACATTGGTTTGTAGAGTGGATCTTTTAAATCTAAAAACAGACAAAAGCTTTTGTACATTTTTGTGGGGAGCAGGGGGATCTTCTGAGGGGCTTGCTTTTATTACAAGTCATTCAAATTTTGAAGGTACCCCATGTAACTAAAACAGTTTTAGAATGAGAACAAGGTGCCTACTTACGTTTATTGTTGATTTCTGGATAATACTTGAATCTACCTAGATGTACAAGTTACCCATAGATTTTTCTTATTTAAGGTTTCACATGCTCTCACATTGCATAGTTCTACAAAGAGTCAGTCAGTTTATTGTGTTTTAGCGAACAACCTTTCTACACATAATGTATAATGTAAAAGTATCATCTAAGGTATTCCTCTAAAATATGTTTTCAATGTCTTCAGGTTGGCAGATCGACAGAGAGCCCCATAGATTTTGTTGTAACAGATACAATTTCTGGCAGTCAAAATGGTGATGAAACTCAGATCACCCAAAGCACCATCTCCAGGTTTGCGTGCCGCATTGTCTGTGATAGGAACACACCATACACAGCCAGAATCTTTGCAGCAGGATTTGACTCTTCTAAAAACATATTCCTTGGGGTAAGTACATGTAGCTTCTCTGCAAGCCTCTCTGTCGTGATAACTTGTTGCATAAACCAGCCCTCTTATCACAACATGATGGCTGTTTGCTGGCATTCAACTGCAGATTATTTTTTCTTAATATTAACACATAGTACATAGGAAACTGTCAGATTATTGTCCATCTAGCCCAGCATAGTCTACTCTTGGGTGGCAGCAGCTCTGCAGTGTCTCAGTCCAAAATCTTTCCTATCACTTGCTACTTGATCTTTTTAACTGGATATTCCAGAATATCAATTTGGGATCTTCTCCATGCAAGACTATGTGCTGCATCATGAGCTAATGTTACCATAGTAAATCTGGAAGTAGGATTGATTAATCTCACCCTTTGCTTCCTCATTGCAATGTGGAATCAAGTGCCCAGTTGGGCAAAATTGACGGTAGAGGAGGTGATGGAATGCTAGTGGAATTGCAGAAAGGCCCATCCTTCCATATGCTTGAGAGGTATTGGAACTGCTATCTGTAAGCTTGGTTACCACGCTGAAAGAGGAAGTCCAGTAACTTGAGGCCCACCTGTCCACACTTCAAGCCACCGGGTAACATGAGGACATTCTTGCTAGACTAGAGTGGACTGTTCTGGAACAGAGATGTAGGCACAGTACCCCTAGGGAGGAGGAAGATTGCCCAATTCAGGAGACAATACTCTGGAGGAACATGACACAAAAAGTAGGACTATCAGGAGCCATGCTGTGTCTCTCGAGCTACAAAGTTGATTCTATGCTCTCACCTCAGACACTGATTCTTGGCCAGAGAAGCAAGAACAGTGGTTGCAGACCTCAGAAAACATCAAGGTGGCAGCAGAAGGTACAGCATACAGAACAATCCCCAGAAAAGGAGGAGTCATGTGGTGGTTGTGGCAGGTGACTCCTTATTGAGTGTTATAGAGGCAGCAGCAGTGTGTTTCATGGTTTCAGTTGTCTCTACACAAATGCACAGAGTATGAGAAACAAGCAAGAAGAACTTGAGCTCTTAATACAGGATGGCAAATATAGGCTGTTGGGGTGAGACTCATGAATGGAATGTAGAAATTGAAGGGTACAACCTGCTCAAATGGAATAGATCAAACAGGAAGGGAGGAAGAGTATTAATATATGTAAATGATGTGTACACTTGTGAAGAGATCCATGGCTTGGAACATGGAAGACAGATTGAGAGTAGGGAAGGAGGCAGTTTTTCAGATAGTTGGGGCTAGGCTGTTTAGGACTTTAAACACTAATGTGATTTTCTTTCTGTCCCTTCTGATATAGAGGCAAGCTGTTTTATTAGCCAAACTATTACTAATAGTTGTAATTGTGTGCAGATGTTTACTTTGCTGTTCTGTGCTAAATGTTGAGTTTAGAATTTGAAGCAACCCTTCCTTTATTATAGCTATTTTTCTTTGGGAAGCTTACTTGTGGTTGCAATCTTGAATACCGTTACAAGTTTTGAATGTGGAAAGGCTGAGTAATTTATTTTTTATTTCTTTCTGTGGCCTTCTGTATAGGAAAAAGCAGCAAAATGGAAAAATCCCGATGGACACATGGATGGATTAACAACCAATGGCGTTCTAGTCATGCATCCAAAAGGAGGGTTCACTGAAGAATCAAAACCGGGAGTCTGGCGGGAAATTTCAGTTTGTGGTGATGTGTATACTCTGCGTGAAACAAGATCTGCTCAGCAAAGAGGCAAACTAGTAAGTTGGGAAGTTCATGATAGCTTTATTTCAAAACTTTCTAGCCATATTTCTCCATATTACTCTAATTGGCTTCCATATGAAAAGAAACCATAATTAAAAATGCAACCTAGATAGTATAAGGAATAAAGCAACAGAAACATTACAGTAAACAAAGCTCTAATCCTCTAGTCCTAAAGATCTCCTAAATAAAAGTGTCTTAGCACCAGGAGAAATGGGCCGGGAAGACCTAGCTGGCAATCCCTGAAAGTGTGGTAGCACAGTTAATTATTGAGATAAAAGCCCTTAAGATATAATAATAATAATTGAATAATAATTATTTATATGTTGCCCATCTGGGTTGCCCCAGCCACTCTGGCCAGATTCTAACAAACTGTAAAACTACAGTAAAAATATACTGATCCTAGGCCTAAAGCTCAATGCTGCCATATTCAATAAAGCGTAGAAGTAGCTAATAAGCTTTATAACGGGAAGGTAAACGGCGTTTCCGTGTGCTGCACAGGTGCTGGCTCGCCAGAGCAGCTTCGTCACGCTGGCCACGTGACCCGGAAGTGTCTCCGGACAGCGCTGGCCCCCGGCTTCTTAAGCGAGATGGGTGCGCAACCCCAGAGTCGGTCACGACTGGCCCATACGGGCAGGGGTACCTTTACCTTTACCTTAGCTAATAAGCCACTGAAGTTGGGGTAATAATTCTGTTGGGTGCCCTCACACCAGCTTCCAGCTAGGACTCTTGACGTTTTGCACTACTTGTAGCCTCAGTGGCAGCCCCAATAGAGCATGTTGCAGTAATCTCACCTTGATGTTACCAAAGTGTGCATGATGGTAGCCAAGTCTTTCCATACCACTGGGAATTGTCCCTTACTGGGCTCACAGTGGTTGCCTTGTGGTATGTCGCAGGTTAACTTGAATGGTGGCTTAATGTTTTGTCCTATCCTCTGGCCTTATAAGGGAGGGAAAAAATCCATCTTGCTCCAAAAATGGAATGTCTCCTGAATGCTAGGCAGAAAATGCTGCTTTGCATTCTTCTCAGCCTGCAGTTTCTGTGATGGATGGTTCTGACCATGACTGTGAGAGTCTGCAGTATGACCTTTCTGCTTCATTTAAATCCAAACTTGTTGCTGATGAATTGTGTGGCAAAAGAACAAAAGTTTCAGAAGAGTTTTAGTTTTGAACACAATGCGCGTGACAATCTTGAAGTAATTCTGGCCTCGTCTCCTAATAAGCTGAGCCAGTGTGGTGTAGTGGTTAAGAGCGGTGGACTCGTAATCTGGTGAACCGGGTTCGCTTCCCCGCTCCTCCACATGCAGCTGCTGGGTGACCTTGGGCCAGTCACACTTCTCTGAAGTCTCTCAGCCCCACTCACCTCACAGAGTGTTTGTTGTGGAGGAGGAAGGGAAAGGAGAATGTTAGCCGCTTTGAGACTCCTTCGGGTAGTGATAAAGCGGGATAACAAATCCAAACTCCTCTTCTTCTTCTGAATGTGTGAAGACATGCCTGTTGACGATCTCTTGCACTTTTTCGCCACAGTTGTGTACAATTGTGGCCAGACTCACTGTGCATGCATATATAGTGATACCTCAGGTTACAGATGCTTCAGGTTACAGACTCTGCTAACCCAGAAATAGTACCTCGGGTTAAGAACTTTGCTTCAGGATGAGAACAGAAATCGCATGGCAGTGGCGCGGCGGCAGCAGGAGGCCCCATTAGCTAAAGTGGTACTTCAGGTTAAGAACAATTTCAGGTTAAGAACGGACCTCCAGAACGAATTAAATTCTTAACCTGAGGTACCACTGTACTCTTGCCAACTTGCCATGTCATGCCTCTGACAAAGTGGGCTTTGTTACAGTGAATGTGTTTAGACTAATAAGAGGCCACAAGACCCTTGCCACAACAACATAGTATCATGGCTATCCTGCAGGATCTGTCAAAAGATATTACTCTTGTTTATGCAGTTACATCAGTTTACATGACACATTGAGTGACATCTGCATTGTAAGTTCCATTACTTTTGCCTAATTTAGCGGTAAGCAAGACAACAACAGTTGAGGAGGAAATGGAGATACCAGGACAGAAAGGAATTTGGATTTGCTCTTTTTGTTTAATCTGTAGCAGCTTGCTGTAGAGGAGGGGCTATTGCATCAACATTTCTACGTAAAATCCATGTAGGAGAACAGAAGGAAGCTGAACGCTACATTGGATGTACAAGAGGCTGACAGAAAAGGGGTGTGTGTGTGGAAAATGCATTGCGTGGGGTGGGGTCACTTCGCTTCAGAATGAATTAGCTGTCAAACCGTTCTCCATCTCCGTCTGCCCTTTTAGGTAGAAAATGAAACCAACGTCCTGCAAGATGGTTCTCTCATTGATCTGTGTGGAGCTACACTCCTGTGGAGAACAGCAGATGGTTTATTTCATACACCGACTCAGAAACACATAGAGGCTCTACGGCAAGAGATCAATGCAGCGAGACCGCAGTGCCCCGTGGGGCTGAACACGCTGGCGTTTCCCAGCATCAACCGCAAGGAAGTGGTGGAAGAGAAACAGCCCTGGGCTTACCTCAGCTGTGGCCACGTCCATGGCTATCACAACTGGGGGCACCGTAGCGACACAGAAGCCAACGAGCGCGAGTGTCCTATGTGCAGAACCGTTGGTCCCTATGTGCCTCTCTGGCTCGGGTGCGAGGCAGGCTTTTATGTTGATGCTGGTCCTCCAACGTATGCTTTCACCCCCTGTGGGCATGTGTGCTCGGAGAAGTCTGCCAAATACTGGTCCCAGATCCCACTGCCACATGGTACTCATGCGTTCCATGCTGCCTGCCCTTTCTGCGCTACCCAGCTGTCCGGAGATCAGAACTGTGTCAAACTTATTTTTCAGGGTCCAATTGACTGACGACACCATTTTACAGATGACCACGATAAAGCTCACATGGTTAACAATTTACTGTGAAGATAAAGAATTTGCCACTAACTCTAGATTTTACCTTTTTATAGGATTGTTATTAATGAGGGCTTTTCGGGGGTTTTTTGGGGGGGGAGAAACCAGCTGGGAGTAATGTGGAGTGTGGTGATACACTGATACCTGGAACCAAACAGATATCAGTGGCATTGCATGCTCAACAGAAGCATGTTCATGATGACATCTTCTTGGTAAAATTGTAGTATATTTGTAATATTTTTTTCTTAGTACCCTTGATCAGAAGAAGAAAAAAAAAAGATACCAATGTCTTAATGATTTTTTAATCTTGGATTTTTTAACAGAAATGCTTTTCTTCTAAACTTTGACAAGCCTTTAAGACACATATTTTTTCAAGCTAAAAGGAGCATACAGAATGTAATTTGTCTGTCCTTCTCTCTCTCTCTCTCTCTCTCTCTCTCTCTCTCTCTATCTCTATCTCTATCTCTATCTCTCTCTCTCTTTTTTAATTTGCAATATAATTAACTTGAATAGTTCATTCTCAAAGAGGATGTACTGAATGTGTGAGCAAACCTGGGTGAATGTTCACTAGATACATGCATTAAACAAGCCGTGAACACGAAAGGTTGGCTTCATAAACAATAGCACAAAAATATTATGGAATTCTGCAGTGTGGTGTAATGCAGCTGTCCAAAAAGAAAGAAAAAATACTCAAAATTACTTGAAATTTGGAGATCGCTGTCACTTCGCATATTAATGTCTTTTTGACACAGAAGTTACCCTTGCATGTTCTTCCTGTATTTAGCATTACGCGTGAAACATAATGTGGGAAGATTTAAGATACGGGTTATCTGCTCCAACAGATGTGTTAGGTCACTTTTTTTATGTGCAAAAAGATTAGTTTGCTTCTGACTTCTGGCAGCACAACTCTCTGACAGCCACTGTACTACCATCCTGCCACGTGTTTTATAGATTTCGCACCAACATTAAGCTAATTTGTGACCAACCTTGGGCCCCTTCATATGTTGTCATAGTGTTGCAAGAGCCACTTTTCCATGATTTCATCCTGTGCCCTTACTGTGTGTTTGAATGACTTTATTCTATGGCTGTGCCGTGTTGTGCGTGCCCTTCACACCAAGGCTGGCCTTGCCTACATGGCTCCATCATTTTCTGGTGTTGCTGCAGCACCAGGGGTTGAAGCCAATGAAAACTGGCTCCTTCACCAATGTGGGAACACAGGGATTTGTGATAACATGAAAACAGCTTTCATGAAAACCCAGGGATGGTAAGGCACAATATGATATCAGCCCTTTTCAGCTTTGCATCTGATGCAATTTGTGTTACTTTTTACATATATGCAGTTACATTCGCCATGTTCACAGTTTTCTGTCCGTTTCTAATTCTGCCTTTTTGGCTTTATTGCCACTTGATATCGTTTCCCCTCGCATGTCTTGGCCCTGTGAGCAAAGTGACTTGTTATAAATCTAGTTATTTAAGTGGCTGCTTTGCTACATCAGCAAGAAGGTTTCGGTCTGCTCTCTTGCAAAACATAAGACACGCTGGCCAAGATGTGATGGCTGGTTTGGGACACTCTTTGAGTCTTAAGCATGCGAGTCACCAAGAATCCTCCTACAGATGGTTAAATATTTGGTAGCTATTTTGAAATCAGTAATTAAAAATAAGCTGTTTTGCTGAGCTTCCTTCTATGATGCTGTCCAATGTGCAAACATCCTGCAATAGTTTAACACAGGCTATTAACTTTTCAGTTTGCCATCTGTCCTCCCCATCCCCCTTTTCTCTATTTTGAGATTCAGAGAAACACCAAATGTTACTATTAAATACCCAGAATTAATTCATCCCCTATGTGGTTTGAAATTCCTGGTTTGAAGTGGGTGGGTGGAGTTGTGGGAAAGGAGACAACTCAGTGCTCATTGTGAACTGACTGGGATTTCATGTACTATAATGCCCTTACCATATTCGCATTTTCATCTGCTTGGGGTATTTTTATGCTTCTCCATCCCCCCCCCACCACCACCGTACTTGTGGTATCAGAGGTATTAGTTCTTCAATGTTGACATGAAAAAAGAACCCACAGGGAAAAATTAATTGCACATCTGAAGTGATTCTGGCAGTTTGGATCTCCATTTTGTTAAATTCACAGCAACCCCTTGCTATGTGTGTGCCCTTTGTATAAATATATAATTTATATGATTTTAATATATTGTGTATATACTTGAACTGGCCTGTTCATATTTTGGATGTAATATTGTTTTATAGTTAACCTTTTAAACATTTTCAGATGTTCATTGCCCACTGAGTGATGGGGCATGTTGTTTTTATCTGCTGCTGTTTAATACAATTTTGCTGTATAAAAAAGTTCAGCATTTTAAGTTGATGCACCAATTTCTTTTGTTTGGAAAGGTTTCACTCACTCTGCTGCATTTTCTGTCAAATGCCATACTCCGTAGCTTGCCTGCCCCACTCAGTAGGTTGGGAAATAGGGCCAATTGTTTTATAAACACTTTGTCCTAGTGCCTTTTTAAAATGAGTGCTCCTCACCTTTGATATTCCTCAAGACAAATGTGTAGCTCAAATTCTGACGATAACCCTGTTTTTGTGTCACGGTTTGTAACCCCATCCTGATCTTTTATTATAGGTGCCTCAGACCCCTCCTTTATTCTGTCTGCTGCTCTCCAGGCTCTGTTATCAAGAGGCCTTTTGCCGACTGGCAAAATATCATAAAATCAGAGTTTTGAAATCTGCCTTGCTTGCCAACTGCAAGGGCAGACAAACACAGTAGTGATACTCAGGCCCTGCTCAGGTGTAGAATATTCCCACAATTAGGTTTCCTTCCATGTGTGAATGTATACCTAGAGATTGTTCCCACTTCAGTTGTGGATTACATTGAAGCTACTCCAGACTCTTTGAAGAAGGATCCATTGGACAGTCCAACCTGTGATTCTGAATCCTTTTTTGTTACCTAGGTTCCGCACGGTGACAGGTGCATCTAGTGGGTGTTTCGAGAAACGAGGAACTGATTTACTGTAACATTAATGTCAAAAGTGTTGGATTCACCCCTGTTTTCATTGCATTTTTGTGAGAAAGAGAATGATGTTGGAACAGTTGGAAGATTTCCCAGGTTTCCATAATGCTCAGGCTGTGTTCAGTAGCTCTGAAGCACTGACTTCTCTGACATGCTCATTTCCATAAAGATTTCTGGTGTTCTGTATATCCAAAGAGTTGTCCAAATTGCATTGCTTTTCGCTCTTCTCGTAGTTCCTATACTTCCTAGTTGACGTTTAGATTATCCCAGACTTTACCGTGAATGGCAAAACTAGTGTATAAGATCGCTGTTGTGCTGCCATGATTGTCAGTGTTTGAGAGCACATTGAATCCGGACCCATGCTCCAATGCTGATTAGCACGAGAAACACTGAAGTCAGAGGAGTTAAGTTCTCTCTGAAACAATCCAGATTTTGTTGAACAAAGTCTCATTGTGGCTAACACAAGTAAGTGATACTGCTGGTGTGTAGGGCATAGGTAGACTTCACAATTTTTTGCCATTGAAAGCTTTCATACCTCCATGTTGTAAGACATCTGTCTCCAAAAGCATCATAACAATATGAAATCTGGTGTTTTTTTCCCCACTGAACTGTTCTTGTTTAGCTGCTTCCAAACAAGCTTTGACTAAACTCCAACTTCTGGCTCTAAACGTCTTTTCCTGCTGATGCTTGTATGTCTTTCTCACTATTTCTAGGTAGAAAGTACAGGAGCAGTTAATGTCTGTAGAGAGGAAGTTCATTTTGAACTATCATATTGCCTAAGATTGATTTACGATGGCTACACGTTCCATGGAAGTTGGCTCTCCAGTTCCGGATAACCCTTTTTGGTGCACCTGTTTTTAGAGAATAGCCTAATTTAGAAAATCCATAATAACTTACTCTTATAGCCCCTGCACTCCTTTTTGCCCCAAATTTGATTTTAAATGGGTGTGCCTTAACCAGTCATATCAACCCCATGATCCAAACGACTCTGGAAAATAATTTGAGCCCAGCAGCAACTTTGGTCCCTTAAAAATTTAGTGAACAGTCCTAAATTGTTCTTGAGATGTAACTTTCCCCAGCAGAGATCAGCAAACCATTTCCCTTTAAAATAAGCAAAACAAAAAACAAAAATTCCTATCGATCCCAAGTCACTTATGCAAATTTCTCCTTGGCTTCACTGAGAAGCTTGCTTGGGGGGGGGGGGGAAGAGCATTCATTGTTTTGAGAGAGGTGGTTGCTTTGCAGCAAAGCAAGCAAGGAGTCTTGTGGCACCTTAAAGAATATCAAATTTATTGCGGCATCAGCTTTCAGAGACTCAAACACACTTTGTCAGGCTTGATGAGCCCATGAAAGCTTATGCCGCGATAAATTAACTGGTATTTAATTTGCCCAAGACTTTGTGTTGTTTAGAGCACTTTCTAGTTTTTGATAGCAGTTGATCTTGCTGGCACAGAAAATGCACGTGATAATTGTTTGAAGGGCAATCTGGAAGGAAGAGCAAAGCAGGGCAGTGGGTAGTTGTGGAATCTGAGTTATTTGGGATTTTAACCTAGCCAACCTGTGCTGTTTCTTGACCAGAATGGTGGTGGTGGTTAACTTTGTCAGAAAAGCCTATTTCAGAGAAAGAAAAGCGATCAAAGTACTTGATCTGCTCTGAGCCATAAACAGGAGGTGACTGAGGGGTGAGATGGTCACCCAGAAGTCGTGAAAAGCATTTATTTTATTTTATTTTGCCACATCTCTTCCCCAACAATGGCAATACCATTTCAGTCTTGTTTCAGACCACAGCACACAGGCTCTGATGTAAGTTTCCAGATACCTGCTGAGTACTGTCTTGAACAAGCAATGGCTCTGCCCTCTGATGCCCCCTGCCCAGCCTGATCTTCAAGGTTCTTTCAACGAAGGTGCCAGGGATGGAATCTGAGACTGTTTGCCTGCAAAGCCATGCCTTTGCCAATGAGCTATGGATTTTCCTGAGACTCCTATGGTAGTTTGCCATGTATCTGAGAGAGATTTCAGCAGCAAGCCCTCTGCAAACGCATTTCAAGGCACACATGACATTTTGACATTCTCCTTGTGAACTCGGCACCTGGATAAAATTGTAGCATGATCCAACAAGTAAAAGTATATTTTTGCTATGCTCTAAATACATTTCTTAAAAACAAAACAAAAACCCAAGCCCAAATTTCAGAACTGCATCTCATTCCCATGAGCCCACTGGGAATGGGGGTAATGGCAATGTTTACTTCAAAAGTGTTACCAGCTGTTGAACGTTCTGAGTTATGTTTGTGAAAGCTGGCCTTTTATATACATCAATGTGAATGGATATTAACACAATTTAACTGTTGTACGTTTTGGAAGTACAAGCCATTTTACAGGAGGGGGGGAATAAAAGGTATTCAAGTATTACCACCTGACTCCTTTTGATTCTTTTTCAGTCTTCAGAGCTGTCAGAGGAATTCAGTGTTTGCTTTGTGAATAATGCTTAAAGGCAGCGCCACATTGTGTGACCAGTTGAGTAAATATTTGTGTGAGAGTGAAAGAACAAGTGAGAACGCCCTCTTACTAGATCATAGATGGACAGACCTCTTTAGTGGACCCTAATTCATTTAAAATGCTGGGAACGATATTTGAATGACACAAATTTAGGTATTTTGGCATAAGATTTCAAAGGAAAACAAAAATGAAAGCTACTCTAGACTATGGTTAATATGGTGAAAATTGAGCGTTGGGTCAAGCGAAGGAGCAAGAAGGCTAATGCGGTCTGTCTCTAACGGCCTCTTCCATTTGGGAACCACTTGGCTGCAGTTCAACTCCCTGTGGCTAAGTGCTAAGTCCTGCTGCGGTAACCTGGTGGGAGGGGCTGATCAGGTGGGTCTTTCCTAGCTGGGTGTCAGTTGGGTAGAAATTACCCCTGCAAGTGCACACATTTACAAACACCCAGAAATACTAGCAGTCAAATCTTGGTCAAATGAGGAATAGAGGCGTCCAGAAAGTTTGATGTAAAACTCTGTATGGCATAATTGGGACAAATCCAGTCTCATGGGAATTAGGTGTTGTGACACTCTGCACTCTTCTTGTGCAAAAGAGGAAGCCTTACGTCAGATGAGTTCCCAGAGTATATGCCATCCTTGGGCTGCCTCTGTTGGCCTAGTTAAAAAACAACACTAAGCCATACTTTATTAAACCCTGCCCAGCCACTTAGCTATTGATCTGTTTAACATTGTCTGAAACCATGGTATCTTGTTTTACAAAACTTTGTTTGCTTTAAGTACGGCTGGTATTGCGTGTGAACACAGCATCCTTCCTTAAGTGTTTTTTTGGCCACTGCACCCCTTATGCTTACCAAGCTACAAAGGCAGTAGGTAAGAGCAGTTAGAAAACAAGCTAAACAATGCAGAAACAAGCCATGGTTTGTTTTTATCATCTGTGGGGCAACTCATGGTCAAACCATGGCTTAGCATAATGTGTGAACCAGGCCATTGGCAATATATATTGGTACATCTTCTGGCTAGCTGTTCCCTGTCTTCATGTAAGGAGATTGAAAGGGGATGGCTGGATGATGAGGAATGGAAAATGTGGAAGAAGAAAGATTCAGCAGGAGAGGAATCCAGGGCTTTAGGAAATCCACTTTTCTGACAATTCTTCCTGAAAACTTAGCACAGCAGCTTGGACACAGCTTCCACCAATTCTCAGATCAGAGCTTTTCTTTTTATTTCAAGAACTTAACACATGCAAGTAGAAAGGGATGGAGGGTGGGCAGATCCTCTAGGACAGGGCGTCCCAGCTTTTCATACCAAGTGAGCTGTAAGAGTACTTTGACACGGGATCTGTGAGCCGCACACTACCTAGTTGCAAGGGAGAAGCAAGACCAAAATTGACTCCCCACCCCCAGCCCTCATGCTGCCTTTACAAAGCCATGTAAGTGAGACACTGGGCTTTGGGAAATAAGGCGTGAGGCCTCTGACAGGTTCTTAGATACCATATCAGTGGCATTTACCAATTTTAGCAAAACTTGAATGTTCACATTCTGTTCTAAGAAGCCCAGTTATGAAATGAAACACACAGCTTTATGACCACTGCAGCTACATCCTCTTCTGGCTTATCATAGATTTGGAAGGGACCCCGAGGATCATCTAGTCCAACCCCCTACAATGCAGGAATATGCAGCTGGCCAATGTGGGGATCAGATCTGCAACCTTGGAGTTAATCAGCTCCATGGTCTAGCCAACTGAGCTAACTCTGGCAGGTATTCAGTTTCTGAGCTTCTCAGTTTTCAAGACTTGCAGTCTATTCCCTCCCCCCTCCCCACCAAGTTGGTATAAAAAAACCCCAAGGACTAGAAACTTTGTGGGTTTAAAAAAATATAGGGGTGGAAAATACAAAGATTCTGAAGATACTAAAGTCTGCCTCATATCCAATACTTATGAAAAGGACCTTTGAAGTTCCTTCCAACTCTTGACTGCTCTGTCAACTTCACACACACAATCAATCTGCCTTGGCTGCCATCACTGTTACAATGGCAACTTGCTCTGAATCTCTCACAATAGCCTATATTCTGTTTCTCTTGGCTCCCCTCCTATGAAATATCCCTGGCTTGATCAGGTAGGAGCTTTTAGAGTGTGGTAAATCTCTTTCTCTCATCAAAGTCCTCATTTTCTCTCTTCTGGTGATTAACTAATACCAGTCTCACTCTTCTAGTGTGGGTGACCTCACACTGCGTTAAGCTGCCTATCACTTCTATTAATAGGATTATTATGTAAAATGCTCAATAATACCCCAAAGAGATCAAACGGGAACACGGGGAGAAATTATTATACTGGCTCGCTTTGCTGCTTTAATTTCTACAGCCCTGTGAGAACAGCAAGCAAAGCGGCAGCAAAAATAAAGCACCCTTCTGGATGAGGAAGCTGGGATGAGGGTGCAGTTTAAAAGGGTGTGTAGGGGTGCCTGTGGGGTGGAGATCCTGAAGCCTTAACACAATGAGTGGAGTAGTGGACGTCCGTGGGCCAGGTTAGCAAAGGGAAGGTACGTGTAGTGAAATGATGAACGTTTGGTCTATGGAGAACCTGACGCATGCTCTTTTGATGTTCTTGGACTCCCAGCTTCCATCAGCCCCAGCCAATATGGCTCATGGAGCAGGGCTAATGGAGGCTAATGTGGCCCTCCACATGTAGGAGTCTATCCCCAGCTTAACCCTTTAATGCTCAGCCCCAGCTGAAATGAAACATGGGGAATTGGTGCATTTTAAGGAAGGGAGAGTGATGGGCCAGAGCATCAGCTTTGCATGCAGAAGGCCTCTGGTTTAGTATCCAGGTATGTATTGTGTGATTTTATATCACAGAATTGTAGAGTCGGAAGGGACCCTAAGGATCATCTAGGCCAATCCCCTGCTATGCAGGACTATGCAGCTGTCCCATACAGGGATTGAACCTGCAACCTTGCTGTTAATCAGCACCATGCTCTAACCAACTGAGCTTGGGGAATAAATAAAATAAATAAATAAATGTCCAGTAGCACCTTGCAGACCAACTAAGTTTGTTCTGGGTATCTACAGTGTATCTGAAGAAGTGTGCTGGCACACAAAAGCTTATACCCAGAACAAACTTTGTTGTTGTTTATTCGTGTCCGACATTGTGACCCCATGGACCAGAGCACTTCAGGCACTCCTGTCTTTAGAACAAACTTAGTTGGTCTCTAAGGTGGGTTAAAGCCTCAGCGCCTAGGACTTGCCGATCGAAAGGTCGGCGGTTCGAATCCCTGCGGCGGGGTGCGCTCCCGCTGCTCGGTCCCAGCGCCTGCCAACCTAGCAGTTCGAAAGCATCTCCGGGTGCAAGTAGATAAATAGGGACCGCTTACCAGCGGGAAGGTAAACGGCGTTTCTGTGTGCGGCTCTGGCTCGCCAGATGCAGCTTTGTCACGCTGGCCACGTGACCCGGAAGTGTCTCCGGACAGCGCTGGCCCCTGGCCTCTTAAGTGAGATGGGCGCACAACCCCAGAGTCTGTCAAGACTGGCCCGTACGGGCAGGGGTACCTTTACCTTTACCTTTTAAGGTGCTGCTAGACAATTTTTTAATTTGTTTCGATTGCGTCAGACCAACACAGCTACCTACCTGAGCTTGGGGAATTCTTTTTTTTTTTTTTTAAGGCTAACTCCAGCCTTATTATACAGAAAGGGATGGAGATAAAACAGACTAGAATCTTAAGGTGCATGTGTTGTGGTGTTGTTGCATTATCTGTTTTCAATATCTTAGAGCAGGATGGAATTTACAGTATATGAAAGCCTTAAAATACTGCTCACTTGCTTTGCTTTCTGGGGGCCAGGTGGAAGGCGGGTGTTCTCAGTATCTGACGGGACAGGGGTGAGTGATTCATGAGGTTTGGTGGACCCTTGTCATTAAATATAGGCTAAAAAGAGGCCTCTTGAAGATTATGTTCATTATCTACATGTTAATGGGCATGCGCCAAATAGCTGCTTGTAGACCCCAGAGCTTCTGCTGCTTTGATTTTCAGGGAATCTGTTTTGCCATATTACATGTCAGGCCTCTTGTACATATGCATATATATTGGCTCTCAATTATCACCTGTGGTGCAGACACCTGCCACACAGCCTTGCACCAGCTGGCCACGCAAAGATTGCCAGGTTATCACTGGACCGTGAAGGGCAAGGTCTCTGCATGGAAGGAGTTAACCCGGTTCCAACAGCCATGAGCTTTCCCAAGGACCATATGGCTTGCAGCATCTCTCAGGCTTTAGGCAGCGTACGACTTGTCTGGGAAGCTACGGGTGGCTGGCTGCCTCATCCCGATGATGAGACAACAAAGCTTTATCCTAAAATAACTGAGCTTTCAGAGTCTGGTGTTCAAGGAACACCACCTCCACAGCACTGGCATTTGAGAAATGACTAAGTCAGTGTACTTGGCTTGATTTTGGGTGGTAAGGAGCTTCTGAGCTGCGGTCAGCCCTATCCTTTTTGATAATCCTGATAATGTGCAAATTCAGGAGTGCAGGGTCCCTCAATAATAGCAACAGCCCTGCTAATATTATACGCTAATACTATAATTAGATAATAATTAGGGATGCGCTGCAATGATGGATGCGGATCTCTGTCCGTTGCCTTTTTGCTAGATCTACTCTTTTTTTCTGTGCACGTACGTGGGCAAGTGATTTGGAGTGCTGCAATATATTCTTTCGGAGTCACTTCAGGAGTGTTTTCCTCTAAGTTCCATGGGATATAACAGAACTTGCAAACCGTTCTCTTGGAACTGAAGCATGTTCTGTTTTCAGTGTTCCTAAATGCTTAGCTTTGGGATGCACAGTGGCTAAAAAAACTGCCCTTCCATGCTTATTGGGTGGCTCTAGTACCCTGGAGTCAGGGACCCCGCTGCAGAAATAGTATTAGGTCTTTATTGGAAGCCCCCAAAGAAATCATTGGAGTGCTTTAAAAAAAACTGGGTAAGTGTGAAAAGTGGCGCTACGAAAACAAGATCAGCTTGTTCATCTTGAGAAAATGCTCGCTGTCCTCCTTTTGCACACTACAAGCACACGCAGATCAATTCACATGTGCTTTTCCTTGAAGCTTTTCTAGGCATGTGAAGAGCTGCCCTTTCCCTATCCATCTATCCACCCCCAAACCCTACACAGAGCAGGTGCAACCATCCAACCCCTGCCTCAAAAAAATTCAAAAACTTATGCAAATATTTTGACTGGGCCCAGGGCCCTTGGGCTGCATCTTCCATCAGGGTTGCCCAAGACATTTTGGTACCCAAGTGGCATAATATTTTCAAAAAGGTGGGGTACTGGGGGGGGGGGAGAATCACTAGCCCAAGAAAACTGGTAGATTCTATCCAGAAATGTGTGATAGAACTCATGTTTGCATGCATGTTACCTGTTGATTTAGTAATTTTGTAACTTCCCGTGGTGGGATTGGCTAGTGATCTCAAGGGTGAGATGTGCCCACCGCCCTCTTTATGTTTAAGCACCAGTCAAAGACTTTTCTCTTTCCCCAGCCTTTTGGCCTTTCATTCAAAGGGTGACATTTTGACCTCTTTTAATGGGGCAGGATTTGTTAGTCCTGCCTTTTAATTGTATAGCTGTGTTTTTAGGGTTTTTGTTGGTTCTTAATTGTTTTTAATGCAAGTAATATCAATAATAATATAGTATGGTAGCTTGCTGGGATCCGGGTGGCGTTGTGGTCTAAACCACAGAGCCTAGGGCTTGCCGATCAGAAGGTCGGCGGTTCAAATCCCCCTGACGGGGTGAGCTCCCGTTGCTCGGTCCCTGCTCCTGCCAACCTAACAGTTCGAAAGCACGTCAAAGTGCAAGTAGATAACTAGGTACCGCTCCGGCAGGAAGGTAAACGACATTTCCGTGCGCTGCTCTGGTTCACCAGAAGCGGCTTAGTCATATTGGCCATATGTCCTGGAAGCTGTACACTGGCCCCCTTGGCCAATAAAGCAAGATGAGCACCGCAACCCCAGAGTCGTCCACAACTGGACCTAAAGGTCAGGGGTCCCCTTTACCTTTATGGTAGCTTGCCCGTCAGATCCATGATCATCATGCAAACATATTGACAGCATGGGGATAAGTTCCTGGAAGAGCAGGACGTGATGATGAATTCAGTGAGGTCTACTGTGGCCCCTTTAACCTCCCTGATCCAATCTTCTTGCAATACTTCAACAGCAGCTATTTATTTATTTTAAAGCAAGGTTGGCTCATCTGTTGCCTTCCAGATGTTGTTGGACTTGAACTCCTTTCACCTCTGACATTTGGCCATTCTGGCTGGTTCTGTTTTTAAATGCACTGAATACCCAGCCATGCATTGAGCTAAATGTCCCTGGATAAAGTCCAAATATACCATGCTAATTAATTTCTAATAGAGAAGCTACACTTAGTTTCGACTGATCCCATTGCTGCCCTTTTGTTGCAATGTATGGCAGTCACCAATAGCAATAATAGATCAATTCTGTTTTCAGCATCCTCTTATAGGGCCAATTCCATTTAGACAAAACCTAGGGCAGCTCTTCAATTAGGAGTATTCTTGACTTTGTGTCTCCAGTTCTTATCAAAGAAAAATTAGTTATCAATGTGCTGGATGAGGCGAAAGGTTTATTAGTAATCAGTTTGTTAAACTGGCCATATCTTTGCTTAGCAGCTTATATAAAGCATTGGACTACCAAACAACATGTGTGATAAATTAAGCTGTCAGTATTCACTCTGGCCAGAGAGGAGACAACGTCTCCGAAGCAATTGGCACAATAAATCAAAAGCACAGAAATATCCAAATGAGCAGCAAGAGTCCTTCGCCTTGCACAGTGTCTGTGCATATATGATATGCACCCAGAAAATATATCTGGCTGCCTTGGGATGGGGAGGGACAACAGTGGATAGAGCCACATGTACAACAACAAGAACATGCATTGATGTCACAAGTCTTCTTAAAATATATAAATAACTTTCATATTTCTCGCACTTCGACACATGCACACTCCACACAGGGAGTGCTGCAAATGGTGTCCCATGATAGAAGTGGCAAATGGGTTTCCAAATGCACTGGAAGCAAAAAGAGACATGAACCCCAGCTGAGTGGAAGAGATGTCGTAAGAGGACAAAGGCATACTAAGCTCCTGCTTGGGAAAATGTTGCAAAAAAGGTAAGTGATAAAATACTTGCAAGATAGTCTTAAGCGTATTCGTATTGAACTGTATCCAAGTAGAACAGGTGTGTGGAAGCTTTGATCTTCCAGAGGTTGTTGAAACACACCTCCCATCATTCTTGGCTATTGGCCATGCTTACTCTAGGTGATGGGAATTGTAGTTCTGCAATACGAACCTATACAGACCCTGCAATCTGAGGAGATTTCACCCCTCCCATATCCAAGAATCTCCTGAGGAGCCTGCTGATTCTACAGTGAGGAGGAGCAATGTTCTGCTTTCTACTTAATTAGTCAGTGAGTGAATCAGTCAGTGAGTGAGTGAGTCAGTCAGTGTATCGGAGAGAGAGAGAGTGTTAGAGATCGTGTCTAGAGATAAGATTGCTGCTAAGAGCAGCTGCAGACTCTCAGTGTAGCATTGATTTATGCTTAGATATTTTAGCTCTGTATATAGTTTTGTATCATAGTTGTAGCTATAGAATAAAAGGAAGATATTCTACAGAGCTGGTCTCCGAGTGGTTTATACTCTGCAAGACTCTGCAAAACTCTGCTGCGCAACGACTGTATTATTGTGCAAGTGAATCCAGTGCCCTCAGCTCTAAGCTGTGAGTCCACAGCACGGTGACCTGTCCCTGTGAGAAAGGTGGTCGCTGGCAGTGCTACCCAGCTCGCCTAGCCCACTCGGGGTTGTAGTGCATGAGTCCAGTTGGTACACTGGCTCAAAGGCGATGCTGACATCATCTCCAGAAGCTCCCCTTCATGTACCTCCTCCACGAGCGGCCCAGAGGATCCGGCACAAGAACAGGCCTTTTCTGCAGTGGCTCCCCATTGGTGGCATGCCCTCCCCATGGAAGCTCACCTGGCACCTTGATATCTTTAGTCACCAAACAAAAGCATTTCTCGAGATGCTTGCAATGAAGAAGGTTGGACTAGAAGCCCCTCAGGGTCCCTTCCAACTCTACAACTCTGTTGTTGTTGTTGTTTAGTCGTTTAGTCGTGTCCGACTCTTCGTGACCCCCTGGACCAGAGCACGCCAGGCACTCCTGTCTTTCACTGCCTCCCGTAGTTTGGTCAAACTCATCCTGGTAGCTTCGAGAACACTGTCCAACCATCTCGTCCTCTGTCGTCCCCTTCTCCTTGTGCCCTCCATCTTTCCCAGCATCAGGGTCTTTTCCAGGGAGTCTTCTCTTCTCCTGAGGTGGCCAAAGTATTGGAGCCTCAGCTTCAGGATCTGTCCTTCCAGTGAGCACTCAGGGCTGATTTCCTTCAGAATGGATCGGTTTGATCTTCTTGCAGTCCATGGGACTCTCAAGAGTCTCCTCCAGTACCATAATTCCATAATTCAAAAGCATCAATTCTTCGGCAATCAGCCTTCTTTATGGTCCAGCTCTCACTTCCATACATCACTCCTGGGAAAACCATAGCTTTTACTATATGGACCTTTGTTGGCACCGCTGTATTCTAGGAGACTTCAAACAATTAAAATGTCTAGTTCTGTTCAATTAACCAGAAAGTGGTTTTTAATGCAATGTGGCAAGCTGTTGCCTGGGCCTTCCTGGGTTCTAGCTCCTATCATATTCTGCTCAGAACTTTCCACTTTTGACTCCCAATCAACCCAATCCTCCATGAGGAACCATTGGTGTTACATGTTACATGCCTTTTTACTCAAGCTATTTTCTCATGCTGGTAGCTTCGAGAACACTATCCAACCATCTCGTCCTCTGTCGTCCCCTTCTCCTTGTGCCCTCCATCTTTCCCAACATCAGGGTCTTTTCCAGGGAGTCTTCTCTTCTTATGAGGTGGCCAAAGCCTTGGAGCCTCAGCTTCAGGATCTGTCCTTCCAGTGAGCACTCAGGGCTGATTTCCTTCAGAATGGATTGGTTTGATCTTCTTGCAGTCCATGGGACTCTCAAGAGTCTCCTCCAGCACCAGAATTCAAAAGCATCCATTCTTCGGCGATCAGCCTTCTTTATGGTCCAGCTCTCACTTCCATGCATCACTACTGGGAAAACTATACATTTTACTATACGGACCTTTGTTGGCAAGGTGATGTCTCAACTTTTTAAGATAACTCTATGATTCCATTATTCTTCCTGGCCTTTGGCTAATTACACAAACAAACAAGCTTTGTGAAAAATTGTCAGTAGCTTGGACCAAGCCCTTATTTTTGCACCCAGCGCTGTCTACCAGGAAGTTCTTCTGTAGCCTGGTGCAATCTCATGTTTCTGTCATCCTCTTTTCCTCCTCCTCCTCCTTGGAGGAGAACCCGCTTATGAAACATAAAATTACTCATGCAGAAAACTGAAGGATGCTGTGCTTCTATGTTTAATAGCAGCTCCCCCCCCCCGCCCCCTTATCGCTACCGCTTCACTATTTTTTATGCCCGATATAAATATTTTCTGCAGTAAAACCAAGGCAAGAGGAATGCAAAATGGACTCGGAGGCATTTGGGATAGATTTGTGTGATTTGGGAGCTTCTAGGCAGTGATCTGCAAGCCAATGAAGGTGGTACAGCCGGGCTTCAGTGTGTTCGCTTCTGCAGACGTCAGTGAGGCAGAGGCAGTTTATGAGCCTTAAGTGGTCTCTGGACCACATCACAAAGGTTGTTTACTTTGGGCTAATCCAACCGGAGGCCAAGTTGCACACATTGTTCTTTTCAAGTGCGGCAGATGTGAGAACTGTTTGTACTTTCCCTCACCTGAAAGACGTAGAATATGTGGCATGACAGAGTATGGCCTTAGAAGCATGTTGTTGTTTAGTCGTTTAGTCGTGTCCGACTCTTCGTGACCCCCTGGACCAGAGCATGCCAGGCACTCCTGTCTTCCACTGCCTCCTGCAGTTTGGTCAAACTCATGCTGGTAGCTTCGAGAACACTGTCCAACCATCTTGTCCTCTGTCGTCCCCTTCTCCTTGTGCTCTCCATCTTTCCCAACATCAGGGTCTTTTCCAGGGAGTCTTTTCTTCTCATGAGGTGGCCAAAGTATTGGAGCCTCAGCTTCAGAATCTGTCCTTCCAGTGAGCACTCAGGGCTGATTTCCTTCAGAATGGATCGGTTTGATCTTCTTGCAGTCCATGGGACTCTCAAGAGTCTCCTCCAGCACCAGAATTCAAAAGCATCAATTCTTCGGTGATCAGCCTTCTTTATGGTCCAGCTCTCACTTCCATACTTCACTACTGGGAAAACCATAGCTTTTACTATATGGACCTTTGTTGGAAAGGTGATGTCTTATGCTTAGAAGCATAAGATTATCTAATCCAGGGGGGTGGGGAGAAACTGTGGCTCCCACCCCACAATTCCCTATCATCTCTGACCATTGGCCATGCTTGCCGAGGCTGATCGGAGTTTGTGTCCAACAAGATCTGGAGGGCCACAGTTTCTCCATTCCTGATCTCTCATGTGTGAGCTCCTTCCCCACAGAGGTGCATCTAGCAACTTCGGTGTACAGCTTTCACTGAAGATTCACCTCTTTGTCCTTGGCTTTGACAGCTAAGGTGTTTTGTTTTGTGGGATCCACCGCTTTTGCTGAAATTATACAGTTAGGTTCCACTTGGAATGGTTTTACTCTCTTTATAATCGCTGTTCAGAATGAGGAACTGACTATTGTCAAATGTATACTTGCAAGTTAGCAAAAGGCATGTCCATCAGATCCACGTCTCTCTGCTACTCCTAGGTGTACACCCAACGAAGCAATTGCTGCAACAGTGAGGCCCCTCCCCCAAACTTGGCTTATGCATCTCCCCCACCCAAGCTGCGCACAAGCAGGCAAAGACTATGCCCCCACGCATCCTGCTTCTGCTCCTCTCTCTTCAGTCCTCTCCTGGTCCCAGGAGACAATGGGGGCAGGAGGAGGAGCTGTGGAAGCCCTTGACTCTACCCCAGCCTGACCTCTCCCTCCCTCCTCCTGCACCTATTCTTCCCTCTGCCTCTGAATCTCTTCTCTCAGCTGTTCTCCCAGTTCACTGATTCCTTCTTCCAACTCAAGTCTCCAACCCCTCTTCTCCCGGTGCCCACTCCACAGAATCTTTTTTTTTAAAAAATTTATTAAGAATTTCAACATAACAAATTATCAAAACACATCACCTTCATCCCCCCATTTCCCCCTCCCCCTCCCCGAGAAAGACCCTCCCTCCCTCTCCTCAAGACTTCCCTCACCTCCTCTCTCTGATTTTTCAACACATGTTATTTTCTGCATATTGTAAAATTATAAAGATCCTTAAATTATCTGTCTATTATATTAACAATAAATTTGTGTATGTTTATTCAAAACCTGCCAAGGAGTCCAGTTCATTTTGCTGATTTTATAAGTAATTTGTAAAAGGTTCCCATTCTTCTTTAAAGTCACACTTGTCCTTGTCTCGCAGTTTGTACGTCAATTTCGCCAGTTCTGCATAATCCATCAATTTCTCTTGCCACTGTTCTTTTGTCGGGATTTCCTCATTCTTCCATCCTTGTGCTATTAAGACTCTTGCTGCCGCCGTTGTCGCATACATGAATAAGTTCTTCATTTTCCTTGGCAGGTCTTTTCCTACAATACCTAACAAAAATGCTTCTGGTCCCACTCCACAGAATCAAGCCACCACTTCTCAGTGGGCAGCCAGTTCCTGGCAGGTATCAGTGGCTACTAGTCATGATGGCTATTGGAGGTTGTATGCCCCTGAATGCCATTTGCTAGGAACTGCAAGTGGGGAGAGGTCTATGGCTCTCTGGTCCTGTTTGTGGGCTTCCCATGGGCATCTGTCCGCGGAACAAGGCTATCAATCTAACCCAGTGACCGTTGCCACCTCCAGCATGGACTCCCAGTTCATACTGGCTATGCCAGGTTGATTTGTGACTCTAAAACGAGATGGCCCTGTGTACTTTTGGAGGAAGAGCAGGACACAAATATATTTCCCTGCCCTTAGTCCTATGGAAAGAACTGTGACTTTGTGGCAGTGATTCCAGCTAATTTAATTCGAGGAATGTGTTTTTCTGTTACAAAAACCTTGGGTCATTTCTGTGACGGACAAAGAACATGAATCAAGTTTGTGTTTCGAAGGAAAGTTTTGAAACATCGTAGAATCATCAAAGGGAGCTTGAGGATAATCTACTCCAACCCCATGTGATGCAGGAATACTCAGCTGTCCCATACGGGGATAAAACCTGCAACCTTGGTATTATCAGCACCAAATTCTAACCAACTGAGCCATCCAGGCTGTTGGTCCAAAGGTAGGATATGTTACAACGGGGTGTGTGTGTGTGTTAATTAACATGTTCAGAGTATCGACTGAGGGAGTAGCTGAGGACAGATGAAAATCGCTGTAGATGTGACCTTGCCAGTGATCTCGGCATGTTCACGTTGATTAGAACATTTGATAAGCGATTGACTTTCTAGCCTGAGCTGTTGTAGATCTTATCATCAAAGTGCTGCTACATATGGCAGTGGAATTGTTGTCAGGTTGTTAATTAATTGGGGTCACTTAGGAAATAAAAAAACCAAACCCCAATATCCTGTAAATCCTGGGCTTTTATCTTTTCTTTCTTTTTCTTTCTTTTTAAAAAGTAGTTTCACACACACACACACACACAAATATGCACTGGTCCGGGTAGACAAATGGTCTAACCTCCAGGATAAGGTGGTTTCATGTCTACCTATTGCTAATCTTTGGAAATAGCCAAGGAAGAGGATGCTGACAAGCTGGACATGTACAGAGGAGGGCAACCAAGATGACCAGTGGTCTGGAAACCAAGACTTATGAGGAATGGTTGAAGGAGCTGGGTATGTTTAGCCTGGAAAAGAGGAGGCTGAGAGGAGATATGAGAGCCATCTTCAAATATCTCAAGGACTGTCACATGGAACTTGGAGCAAGCTTGTTTTCTCCTGCTCTGGAGGGGAGGACTTGAACCAGTTACTTCAAACTATAAGAAAGGAGATTCTGACTAAACATCAGGAAGAACTTTCTGACAGTGACAGCTGTTTGACAGTGGAACCGCCTCTCACAGGAGGTTGTGGACACTCCTTCCTTGGAGGTTTTTAAGCAGAGGTTGGGTGGCCATCTGTCAGGGATGCTTTAGTTGAGATTCCTGCATTGCAGGGAGTTGAACTATAGCCCTTGGGGTCCATTCCAGCTCTACAGTTCCATGCTTCTATGATTCTATCCTCAAACTTTTATTTATGTCAGCATCCTTCGTCTTCCTTTCATCGCCTGCCCTGTTTGATTAGCTGCATCTCCTGTTGTTAGAAAGTGATTGGTTTTAAGCTTTGCCGTTCAGAGATGAGTGCTGATTTGGAGGGGAGGGCAGGAAAGGCCAGCTCTTGACAGAGGCTCTGACAGGCTGGCTTGGGGAATTACATCCCTACCCATCAATTGTTCTCCCCAAGCCAAGCAGGGGCTGCTATCCCTGAATTAAAGTGACCTTAAACAGTGGCCACCAGAACGATTGGTTTGCTTTACCTGCCAATGTGCTTACTGAGACATGGTGAGGTCACTGCAATTTATACCTGCCTGCCTAGGTCCACGTTGTTAATCTGTGAGAATTTTTCAAGCCAATTGTGATTTCTTAAAAAAAAGAAAAGTACAGTGGTACCTTGGGTTACATACGCTTCACGTTACACACTGTGCTAACCCAGAAATAGTGCTTCAGGTTAAGAACTTTGCTTCAGGATAAGAACAGAAATCGTGCAGCGGCGGCGCAGCAGCAGCAGGAGGCCCCATTAGCTAAAGTGGTGCTTCAGGTTAAGAACAGACCTTCAGAACGAATTAAGTACATAACCAGAGGTACCACTGTATCTATGAAATAGAGCTACTGGGAGACATGCTTACGCATCACTTGTCTCCTAGTAGTTCAGTTATAGAGCATGCAGAAGCTATGGGTTCAATCCTTGGCATAGTTCATTGAATTGTTAAAATTTCGATACTACTCAACTAGGATGAGTCTGTCCCAATTTTGGTTTCTCTCCTTTTCTGTTCAGTTCTCCACATTTCAATTTGTGATTTTTCTCTGAATTCTGCAATGCCTCTCTCCAACCAATAAAGGCACATAAGTCCGCACGGTCATGAAAAAGACATGCAACATGCATTACATTATAGCAAATTGTTTTGCAAAGATGTGCATATCAATCAAAACTGTGTACCAAGATGTGTGTAATTAGGAGACATTTGCTCTCAAAGGCTGCCTGATTTTGATGAGGTTTTGTTTTTGAAAAAAATAAAATAAAATTGCAAATTGCTGCAGGAATGTGCAAATGTGAATTTACGACTGGGAAAATGAGAAATGGAGAGAAACCAAAATTGACAGATTCACACATCCTTAGTATCAACTGAGCAGGGGTTTGGAACTGACAAGGGGAGCCCCATATGTGATCCTAATAAAGCGAGCAGGCTTATGTGAGCAGTGGGGGCCTTTTAGCAGCCCTGCTCCTAAGCCGAATAGTGCCTTAAAGGTCATAGCCAACACTTTGAATTTGGTCACACGAGTCAATTAATTTATCTCTCAGAGTTTAGTAGGGGATTTGTGGGGAAATGGCAGTCCGTTGCCTATAGTTCACCCCAGCACTGCACAGTGAAAATACTATTGTGGCTCATAGATGTGTGTGCAAAAATATATGTATAAAATAACATGAAGCAATGTTGCAAGAGAGCAACTTCCCTTTTCCTCCCTCCCTCCCTCCCCTGTAGTTCAAGGCCCTTGGATTCCATGAAGTAATTGTCTAAGCCTTAGCCTCTATGGGAAAGACATCGCAAGCGAACCAAATAATTAGTTTTTGCTCCAGCGATTAATATAACTCACAAACAGGTAATCTCAGCCCAAACAGGCATGTCTGCAGCAGCCTGTCTTCAAGAGAGGGGAGGGTGGCAGGCAGCAGACCCTATTTCCAGTATTAGAAAACATTGGCAGCTTCCCCCAAAATGGAGCGTGGCACCTGGAAGGTTGTAGGATCCTGCAGGCTAGGAAATCCAAAGGGAGCAGGATCTCTCTCGTTTTCTCTCTGCCCTGACCCTCCTAAACAGCATGATTGTAAGCACCATGCCAAAATTGTTTCGAACCTTTCAAAAGCTGCTGAACAGAATGCTGCCATCTTATTTATTTGCTGGATCCATTTTTTATCACCCCTTTCCAAACTGGTGCCCACTATCTTTAATTTCCAGAAACAAAGGTATTTGTAAAGATATTTTTGTTCTGGCAAGCCTTTCCAACTGGTGGGTGAATGAGTTTTTACCATGGGTGTCTACTTGGTAATTTATTTATTTTTTTAAGTTGTGCTCTGTTTGTTTTTGTTGTTTTTTTAAACCCGTTTTTTAAAGCTGTTTTTATTATATTTTGTACATTGCTTTGAGGCAGATATGGAAGGCATGACAGACTCCCTCACCCCAGAATGAGAACTGGGTAATTTGACCGTTTTTCTGGGTGTTTTAAAAAAACCAGTTCTCCCTGTTAGCAACACTAGAGAGGTCTGTTTCAGTTTTCTGTGGTAGTGTTTTCCTTTATTATACTACAGCCAAGTGTTTTACTTGTGTGAAGGATGCTTTTTTGGCTGCTTATTCTCCCCCAAGCAGAGGTTCATTTTAATGAGGAGGCACATCTGGAACAAAACTAGACTTTTTATTTCTTTACACTCAGTGAGGTTTTTAAGCTCAATAGTTATTCAAGTGAGGCACAATAGTTTCAGGCAAATGCTCTCTACACAGAGCTTTAAAACCTTATTGAGTACTCTAATTTGAAACCTAGTCTGTGGATACTAATAGAACGGTTATTAGTATTACTATATCAGCAACACTCTCGCAGCTTCTTATGGGATTTTTTCTTGCCCCTCAGGAAATTTAACCAGGTTGCCCTGCCTAGCTAACCCCTAATTTCTCACAAGGCCCTTCCTTGTGTGCTCCATGGGAGGTCCAGAACACTGCAACATGAGAACAGGGACTTTTCTGTGGTGGCTCCCCATTTGTGGAATCTCTCCCCAGAGAGGCTTGCCTGGCACCTTCATTGCATATCTTTAGGTGGCAGGTGAAAATGTTCCTCTTCTCCCAGGCCTTTGACTAATTAAACAAGCTTTGGCTTTTAAAAATCTCTCTGTGTGCGATTGTTTTGTTTCTTACTGTGTTGTGTATTTACACGGGGGTTACGTTCTGGGGCACCACACGCATCCGTGAAATCACGTATATTTGAAACACCATTGAAAAAGCCTGCGAACACCCCAGCCAGCCCCCTCCCCATTCTGCCCCTTTTTATGACGTTTTTAGTCACTTCAGGGTTTGGTGCAGATGCTATAGAAATTTAATAAATATAAATAAATAAAATAACAAAACAGGTCCTTCTCTATCCAGATTCCTATGTAGGTGCTTTCCCAAACCCTCCCTGATCCCTGACTGGCAGTTTAACTGCCGGTTCTGAATTTTTGAATTGCCAGCTCCTCCTGATTGGCTGGTGTTCGAACCATCTCCGATTGGTTGCTGGGTCACCAGGAGGCTGGCCCAGGGTCCATCCATCACAGAAGGTGATCAGTTCATCAACAGCAATAGTAACTATCAGGGTCCCATGGTCTCGGCGGGGTCTTGGGCCTTGAGGTGGCGTGAGCCACCCTTTTAATTTCCCCGCCAACTTACTCCAGTGCATTGTGGGGAATTTTAAGCGAGGGAGTGCAGCTATCCGCATCTGGCCCTGATCTGGGAGCATGAGTTTGCCACGTTCATCACACTGGTTGTGAAATCTGCCCCCGTGATATGCCAAGAAAGTGCATTCGGCTCCTGAGAGTTTCGTTTCTCGTGCGCTACGGAGAGAGGGAGGCCTATGGCCGCTGAGAAACGTTGTGTGGCGAGTTCCCGCACCTCCCCAAGTAGAAATAAAGACACATGACACAATTATTAAGGTTAATGGGCTAAATAAGGCCACAACTTTATTGGTTACAGGTGATGAGTGGTATTGGCTTAGGCATTGGTCCTAACCCACTATATCCGACTTCAGCCCCTCTGCTTGAAGTCTGGGAAGGGTTAACACCAGCAGGGGGAGTCCTGCTGATGTACATCAACTAGGAACCCCCCTGGGGTCACTGCTCGGGGGCTTGCCTTAGGCCCTCACCTCCATAGGCTTCGGACAGGGCCATGCCCCCCAGAATCCTTTGCTGGACTACCCTTCAATATGCGGGGCAGGTGATGGCGCTTCCTCCCCTTTTCCATCTACAGAACAATACCAATGCCTAACCAACAATACACAGAAAGTTGTGACGATTTGCTACCAGGTAGGCGAAAACCAAGTGGCTGGTGCCAATTTGCCAAGTGGGAAAATTCCTACCAGGCCCCTTAACGGCGACCAACCAAGGTCCATAGCAAGGTCAAGGAAGAAAAACCTTATAGGGCAGGAGGGTGGGAAAAGCAGGAACAGCTGGCAGGTGGCAAAGAGGGAGATCCCCGGCTGTGTCCTGCCTTAAATAGGGCAGGCCACACCCCCAGAGCCAGCTGATTGGCTGGCCAGGGGGTGACACAGCTGGGGATTCCCCCAATCACGCGGCGAGGGGGGCGTGACACCTGCAACCCCCACCTCCTCTGCAGGGCGGAAGTGGCTTTTTAGGAAATGGCAATTGGGATTCTGAGCCAAGTTTTCCTATTTGCCTGCATGGAGTAGTCAACCCTGCTGCTGTGTAATGAGGCGCAACTGGAACGATCGGTGCCGATATCGAAAACGGCGCGTTTTGAGCTCTTCCCGGCCGCTCGGCCGCTGGCTGGTGCATATCTCTCAGGCGGGCAGGAATTGATCGTATTGATTAGGGAGTGTTTGGCGCCTGTAGCTGTTTCAGGTGCAACGATCAATTCCCTGCATGTGTGTGTTTTATGACACACAAACCCTCCCGCTAATGGCAGGAAGAGATCAGCGGCTCTGACGTGGAGCAGCTGCCGGAGAGGCTTGCAAAGGAACCGTGTCTGTCTTGCTCCTGACATTTCAAAGGGGGGGGGGAGCAAATCCATTTTAGAAATTGATTTATGCTTTAATCGGTCTCAGGGCTTCATTATGCTGTCCATTAGCCCGACTGATCCAGGGGCCTTATGTGTTAATGCGCTGAGTGAGCGCTTGATGGGTTCGTCTTTCATGTGTGACCCAAACGGCTCAGTGATCCATCTCCCCTGCCATTGATTTATTAATGATGTCTTAGTTATTGGAGGGGGGCGCTTTTATAGTGCCTTCCTGTCACACGCGTCCCCTCGAGAAACCATGGGGCAGGGGAAGCTCCCCCCCTCTCTTCAACCCCCCATTTCTATTCCTCATAAGGTGGAAGTAAAAACTCCCCCAAAATAAACAACAGAGATTAATCGGAACAGTAAACGCAGCTCAGAAAAAATCTCAGTGCGATGTAACCTTATTGCAAGCAGAAAGAATGGAATCCATGACTAAATTTTTGTTCTCTTTGTGTGTCTTTCAGAGAAAAGAAGAAACACAGCGCACACACAAAAAGACACCAGGGGGGAACTACTAGCATGAACTATAAATTAAGCTAGGAGGGTGTTGTTGATTTATTAACTGTGGTGTCCTCCTGATTTGGGGGGGTGTCTGCTTTTATAAGGTCTTCCTGCCATGTGTCTCTTAGAGGAATGTGAAGAGGAGGAACCTCCATTTTCTCAAACCTATCATCTCACAAGAGGTCTCTACAGTTTATGGGCCGTTTTTGTTCTCGACCGCATGAGTCGCTCTCGGTTCCCTGTTCCTTACACTGCAATCAAGAGTCCTAGATTTTAGTATCCTAGGGGAAAAAATCACCTTGCCTTCTTCAACCAGAAATCCATTTTCTGAATTTCAATTATCCAGACTATACTGAATATTCTCAGATTTGGTTGTGGGGTTGTTGTTTTTTTGGTGGGGAAGAGAAGAAATTCTAGCAATATTCATGGCAGAGAAAACTGGAAGATGGGGTGAATACGTGCCTTTCCCCCAGTCCAATTTGGCTCCCATTTTCTTTTTTTCTTTTTGCTGTGGTGGCTAAATATTCTTTCTACCTGAAGTGCCCCCCCCTTTTTTTGGTTAGACAAGTGGATGATCCTGATCAGGGATTGTGTAGTGAATTTTAGTAGTCACAGCTCCAAATAACCAGTCAGATTTGGCTATATGACATGATGACATCACTGGGAGCAAGTGAGGGCAATTGCTTCAAATCTACCTTGGAGGCTCTTCTCCAGGTCTCACTGCCATCAGAGGTGAAGCGAACTGTGACAGGATGAGGGCAGCCTTGCCCAACCTGGTGCCCATCATTCCCAGTCAAAACGGCATACAAGAATAGTATACAGTGGTACCTCTGGTTGTGAACGGGATCCATTCCAGAGGCCCGTTCGCAACCTGAAAAGAACACAACCCGCATCTGCGCACATGCGGGTTGCAATTCGCCACTTCTGCGCATGCGTGTGACGTCATTTTGCGCATCTGTGCATGCACGAGCGGCGAAATCCAGAAGTAACCTGTTCTGGTACTTCCGGGTCACCACGGGACACAACCTGAAAACGCTCAACCTGAAGCAGACGTAACATGAGGTATGACTGTATGAGGAGAAAATTGCGCTGAAATGCTGTTGAATTTCCAAGGTTGCAAATACAAATTGTTGTGGCAACATGGAGAACTGAAATTAAGATGGGGAAGGTGAGAAGATGAAAGTGGCAGACCCATTCATCCCTACTCTGGAGGGCACAGTGGGGGGTGCAGGGGGGCCAGCCGCACCGGGCACAACATTTGGGGGGGGGGCGCTCGCACTCGCAGCTCTCTGCCCCTACCTGGCTCACTCACTCTCTCTCACTGCAGTGCTGGCTGTGCGAATCCGATCCGAGCTGCCGGGTCGCCGCCCACTGTGGAGGGGGAGGGTGCCAGGCGTGCGTTGCGGAGTGGAGAGAGAGCGAGGGAGGGACTATCTGGGGGAGGGACAGTGCAGCGACCGCCCAGCACAGCGCTGAGCGCGGGAGAGAACTACACCCGACCAGCCCAGGCAGCAGCAAGAAGAAGCTAGCAGCGACGGCAGGTTAGGGGTTAGGGGCACAAATTACTTGCCTTGCCCCGGGTTAGGGGGCGCAAATTACTCGCCTTGCCCCGGGTGCTGACAACCCACGCTACGCCGCTGGGAGGGCATGACCATTGGCTGCCACTGAATTACACACATGTGCATGTACACGATCTCACTCAGCGATCGACGTGCAAGAGCCGTGCATGCATGTACCCATGCGACAGCTACATCCATGGAGGAATTTCTTCTCTTCTGTGAAACGAGGCTCACTGTGTGGTCTGGGTGAACTTTGGGTGCCTTCCAGTAGTTTGTTTCCAGAGTGTAGATGCTCCATGATAACTTGTACTTCCAGCTGCATTAGCTTCACGTCAGTGCTGCAGAACCGGGCTCTTGATAAACATCCCTTCCCCTCTGATAATTCATTTGGAAGGAGCTCATGCGAGGCAAAGCCCACTGTATATTTTCCTTAGGAACTGTGTGGGTTTATTTTTTTTTTGGGGGGGGGGAATGTGTTCACTCTTCTTGGCAACCTTGAGCTGTTTGTGTGTCCAGACCAGTTTTAGGCCAGGCCTCCTGCAAAGTGCATGTCTTGTCTGTTACTGAATGAATTTACTTTATTACGGTCACATACCAGCATAAGTAAAACATCTAAATAAATAGCATAACAGTATGAATCTAAGCGGGTGGCGCTGTGGGTTAAACCACAGAGCCTAAGACTTGCCAATCAGAAGGTTGCGGTTCAAATCCCCGCGACGGGGTGAGCTTCCGTTGCTCGGTCCCTGCTCCTGCCCACCTAGCAGTTCGAAAGCACTTCAGTGTGCAAGTAGATAAATAGATACCGCTCTGGCAGGAAGGTAAACGGCGTTTCCGTGTGCTGCTCTGGTTCGCCAGAAGCGGCTTAGTCATGCTGGCCACATGACCTGGAAGCTGTACGCCAGCTCCCTCGGCCAGTAAAGCCAGATGAGCGCCTCAACCCCAGAGTTGGCCACGACTGAACCTAATGATCAGGGGTCCCTTTACCTTTACCTTTATGAATCTAAGTGGATAATTATTAAATAAATGGGAGCAAAAGCCAAACGTAGATTGAAACATATACATAGAATACATGATTAAGCATAAGTAATGGGTGAGTAAAAACTAATAAGAAAAATTAAGAGAGACCAGTTAAAACAGCTCTATGGGCCTTCAGTTTAGGACTGATTTGTAGCATAGACCATCCTTCAACGAATATCTATCATGTCTGTTATTGACCAGATTAATTAACGAACTCTGCGTACTTATGCAAGCAGGTGAAGACTTTCTTGTTCCAGCAGGTTTTTTGGGAACCGACTGCTTTCAACTAAAGGGCTATTTTTATTGTTAATTATTTGTACAGTGGTACCTCAGGTTAAGTACTTAATTTGTTCCAGAGGTCCGTTCTCAACCTGAAAGTGTTCTTAACCTGAAGCACCACTTTAGCTAATGGGGCCTCCTGCTGCTGCCGCGGCGCCAGAGCCCGATTTCTGTTCTCATCCTGAAGCAAAGTTCTTAACCTGAAGCACTATTTTTGTGTTAGCGGAGTCTGTAACCTGAAGCGTATGTAACCTGAAGCGTATGTAACACTGTAATGGTTTTAATAGATTTTATATATAGATGCATAGTTTTAATTCTACCAATGTTCAGTTGTTTTTTAATTATTGTTTTTCTCCTCCGTTTTTAATGGTTCTTATTTTTAGCGCTAAGTTGCTTTGCATCCCATCGGGGGAAAGGCGGAGTATAAAAAAATAAAAATAATAAATCAATAAATCAAGGAGAAAACCAAATGTTCTCAAGAACAAAAGCACACTTACTTTGTTTTAAAATGACAACTGTCATCTTAAGAACTGTCCTCCTTTGCCTCCCTTACTGGCAAGGAAGCATTGCCTAAGAAGGAGACTGTGTCTGTACGCTTTAGAATTAGTCATAAAAATAATAATTAAACATCTGCTGGCTGGTTAATTGGGGTCATCTCTTTCGTTAATAATTCAAATACTTTAACGACAACTTTACAGTCAGGCTGCAGTTTTTAGTTAATTAATTTGTTAGGTTTTGGCTAAAGTAGTTTACAATGTAAAATGAAAGCAAGTCAGGTTAATGTTTCAGTGATAGTTGCTAACTGTAATGGCAGGTCACGCAACTGTGTCTTTGAAAGCACTTTGATGTGCAGATGTGAGGAGGCAGTAATGCTTATCTCTATGCCTTGAAAACCTTCGGTTTCTGATCTCTCTGCATGCTGGAATCAGGCAGATGTTCAAGGCGCAAAGCAGCAGGCAAAAATCTGGCCATAAGATGAAATTTCAGAGATATCAAATATCTGAAGGGCTGTCCCATGGAAGATGGAGCAAGCTTGTTTCCTGGTGCTCCAGAGGGTAGGACCTGAACCAATGCATTCAAATCGTAAGGAATGAGATTCTGGCTAAACATTAGGAGAAACTTTAGGACAGTAGTAACTGTACTGGGTTTTCCCAGTAGTGATATATGGAAGTGAGAGCTGGACCATAAAGAAGGCTGATCGCCAAATAATTGATGCTTTTGAATTCTGGTGCTGGAGGAGACTCTTGAGAGTCCCATGGACTGCAAGAAGATCAAACCTCTCCATTCTTAAGGAAATCAGCCTGAGGGCTCACTGGAAGGGCAGATCCTGAAGCTGAGGCTCCAATACTTTGGCCACCTCATGAGAAGACCCTGGAAAAGACCCTGATGTTGGGAAAGATGGAGGGCACAAGGAGAAGGGGACGACAGAGGATGAGATGGTTGGACGGTGTTCTTGAAGCATGAGTTTGACCAAAGTGCAGGAGGCAGTGGAAGACAGGAGTGCCTGGCGTGCTCTGGTCCATGGGGTCACGAAGAGTTGGACACAACTAAACGACTAAACAGCAACAACAAACTGTTCAGCAGTGGAATTGACTGCTTTGGGAGGTGGTGAACTTTCCTTCACTGGAGGTTTTTAGCAGAGGTTGGGTGACCACCTGTTAGAGATTCTTTAGCTGTGATTCCTGCATTTCAGGAGATTGGACTAGATGACTCTCGGGTTCTCTTCCAACTCTACAGTTCTATGATTCAATACCTTTGCAAAACTGACCAACCAAAAGCCAAAACAGCACAAGGAAGCTCTGCCCAGAATACATTTCCCATTGAAAGACCTCAGGAAAGATGAATCAACAATCCTTCTAAAACTGCAAATGAGTAGCAAACTTAGCTGGGAACGGGACATTCTGGCCCTGTCCCACCTCTTCAAAGCCCGCTGTCTCTCCTGTGAAAAGGAAGGATACAATCTGTATCGGAGATCCTTCGGTTGCTTAACCCTTTCCTCACGCACCAGTTTCCTTCTGCATCTCTCCAGCTTAGCAGGTGCTTAGCAGGATAAAAGGTTAAGTGCCCACATCCGGACTGAAGCTTCTCTACTGCAAATCACAGCCTCCCCGTCCTGCTGTGAGTGAGGGAGAAGCAACTCCAGACTTTGAAAGTCTTGTGTTTAGCCATTTCAGAGAACATGCAGCACACCTGCTGGCTTTGACCGGCTGCTCTGCAATTAAAGCTACTAGCAGGCCATTTCCTTTGTTAAGCAGATGGCAGGTTAATATTCCAGGAAAATCAGCTGATTATGTTTTCATCAACAGGTTAGGTTAGGACAACTTCCGTCAACCTGGCTGCCCTTAGATGTTTTGGAATATAATTGTCATAAGCCCCAGTTAGGGGCAGATCTACTATGAAACTAACAAAACTCAGGGCCCTTAATCCCAGAAGTTTTAAAATTTTGGCTCTAGTAGATCCAATTTTAGTTACACAACTCTCATATTTTTGAAGACTCAGAAGAGAAGCCTGAAGGTAAACGAGATGCAAGGAGTTTATACCACAAGTTGGGAAAGATAGAATATGCTATTTATTTATTTTTAGTCTTTTGGGAAGAAGTGCTGGAGCGTTTGGAAAAAACAAGTAGGAAACTCGAAACGCCTGGTATTTAAAGGTTGTCTCCTGCTATCTACTTTCATTTGTTAAAGAACTCAGAGAAAATTCAGCCAATAGGAATGCACACTGTGAATCAGAAGCTAAAGGTTAGTGTGAAGATACCACCCTAAGTTATTCCGATGCTTCCAAACACATTGTTACGAATAATTTTTCAGATGGAACAAGTGGTATTGCTTTTTTGATAGGAGCTGACAAATAAATTTGATAGGAGCTGACAAATAAATCAGCTCAATGACTACTTGACAAGCCAGCTGAGCAAGAGGTTTGACCCATATGAGCAGGTTATGAAAAGGTTCAAATTTCTCCCAGAACTGGTGAACAATCCTGAAATTAATGAGGACAGTATTAAACTGATTAGTATCGTATCACAAAGACAACATTGACCTCAAATTAGTAAATGAGTGTTCTCAGTTCAAAGAATATTTGCACTTTGGGAAATCCCAGAAGAAAACACGCCATCTAAAATGCAGTGCACAGAGGTTCTGCAGCTTATTTGTGACCAAAACCTAATTGAAGTGTTCCCCAATATTACTACTGCACTTAAGCTGTACTTGACATTGCCTATCATGAGCTATGAAGCAGAAATTGATTTTTCAAAGCTATCCTTTATAAAGAACAAATTTCAGTCTACCATGACTGAAGAGTGCTTAAATTCTTCAAGCATATTGTCTCTAGAAAATGACATTGCAAGGAAGTTCTCATATGATGAAACTGTTGCTAGAAAAACCAGAAAAAATAGTATTTTGTAAAATGTGCTTCATGTAGTATTTAGTCTCATAGTTGTCTAAAATAAAATGTTGTGTTGACTGTAGTGTTGTTGTTTTTTTGCTTAGTTTTGTTTTGTTTCACCATTCTATGAGGCATTATGTTTGTATATAATTTCCCTAATTTCCATCCCTACCATAACTTGAAAACTATAAGGAATAGGACATTTTTATTCACATCAATTACTTTGACATGTGAAATAATTCAGTACTGTGCACCAATTTTAAGGAAAAACTGAGATGTAGTAGTTTTTTTTAATTGTGGTGATCTGTCATGGAACAACCCCATTGAAGAAGATTGTTGTTGTTGTTGTTGTTGTTGTTGTTGTTGTTGTTGTTGTTGTCTATTAGATTTATATACCATCCTTCATCATAAGATCTTTGGGTGGTTCACAGAATAAAATTTTACCCATGTATAAAAGGTTACCCAGACCTCGTTGCTGGTTGCAAAGGGGCTCACAGGGGAGACAACTTGGGCCCCAGGTTATGGGTGCCCATCCCCCTCCCACTTTGATTTTCGGGCACCTTATCTGTCTACCTTAACCATTCCAAAACTCAGACGGGCCTTTACACTGGCCAGACTAAATACCGTATTTTTCGCCCCATAGGACGCACCGGCCCATAGGACGCACCAAGTTTTTTTGGGGGGAAATAAAGAAAAAAAAGTTTATTTCCCCCCAGGCTCTTGTGGGGCTGGCAGCGGGGAGAAGCGCTCTTCTCCCCGCCGCCTGCCTGCAGACCAGGTTCGGGGACAGCAGGAAGACGCACTGCGCCTCCCAGCTGTCCCCGGAGCTTTCGGGGCCGGCGGCGGGGAGAAGCACGCGTCTCCCCGCCATCAGCCTCCAAACCACATCGGGAGACAGCGGGATGGTGGCGTTCCGACTCCCCTCTGTTCCCCAACCTTGTGGGGCTGGTGCGGCTCTCCTGAAGCCTGCATTCGCCCCATAGGACGCACACACATTTCCCCTTCATTTTTGGAGGAGAAAAGGTGCGTCCTATAGGGCGAAAAATACGGTATGTTACCCTCAGCTGTTCTTGAAGGTAGATATCAAAAAATTTCATTCGAGAACCGCCCTCTGCCCCTGTGGAGCTGGCTACGTAGAGACTGTGTCACACGTTCTCTCGTCTTGCTCCCTATATAAAGATCTCAGGGACGAGACCATCACGCCGCTCCTATCTGCCATCCCGGGCTGCTCTTGTGAAGCCAAATTGTTCTCACTCCTAGCCGACCAAAACAGCTCGACAACAGAGAAGGTTGCCAAATTTATCAAGAGAGCAATGAGACTGAGAGCTGCTATCTGAATGACATCAGTGTCGTCACCCGTATTCCTCGCCTAGGATCTTATTATTATTATCTTTACGTTTTATTATTATTTTATTACCTCTGCCAAGTTTTAAGTACTGAGATTATTAATTTATCTGCATCTGGTTATTATTATCTTTCTCCCCGTCCTGACCATCCCTCCGAGGTTATATTTATATTTATAATCTTTCAATTTGGCTGGTCTACTCACTTAACCGACCTGGAACAATCTACCAGAGAAAAGGCTGCCGCCCATGGGACAGAGGGTCATGGATGAATAATAATCCAGCTTCTACCTAGGGTTTTAATGTTGGCTATTTGCAGTATGGTAGCGCTGCAGAGAGCTTGCTGGGGAGACCATGCATTAAAAAGAAAGGGACTCAAAAATAACTTAAGCAAGGTTTTAATTACAAAAAACCCCAAAAACTCCTTATACACTAAATACATTAACAACAAACCAGACCCAACCACCAACCCAACCCCCAGGGAAATGGGAGAGCTAGGTGCTGCTCCTTATATACTACATGCAAATGCTGACACACCTTAATCAACGCAACTCAGCGGCAACTGCAATGTTTCACAGCTGTAAAGCTGGGTCTCGTTATCTTGCTCTGGCCCTTGCTCTGGCCCCTTAAAGACATACACATTGGGTGGAACAATGATGAACCTTTACATTTAAAGTAACCATTCAACATTTAATAGGTCATAAGATTTTATGGTAATTATATTCCTAGTGTATTTTTGTTGGTGTTTGTCCTTTGATGCTATGGCCTGTCGGCTACGCAAATAAAGCCTATATCTATCTATCTATCTATCTATCTATCTATCTATCTATCTATCTATCTATCATCTATCTTATGGGTGCCCAGTGCACATGACGTCATGATGTCATGTTGTGACGTGACCTCATGACATCACACACACACACCCAGCCTCAGAACCTGACTTCTGGTGGCACCGGAAGTCAGGTGCCACCAGACTTCTGGTGGCACCGGAAGTCAGGTTCTGTGACCTTGCGAGACCTCTGAAAGCATCTCCAAGGCCTTGTGAGGCACCAGAAGTTGCGTTGGGGGCAACTGGGAGTTGTAGTTTGAAACATCGAGAGGGGAGCACCTTGTTGGAGAAGGTGTGGTTACGTGATGGTTTCCTGATAAGAAAGGCATCTCTGTGCTTCAGTGCCATATCTGAGTTCAGAGAATGCCCTCTGTGCTTTACCTAGCTAAGGAGGAGCAGGCAGACGTAAGCTGTCTCTCTCTCTCTCTCTCTCTCTCTCTCTCTCTCTCTCTCTCTCTTACTCTCTCTCTCTGTGTGTGTGTGTGTGTGAAAGAGCAAGAAAACCACTTCTGCCTTCAGGAGGAGGTGGGGTTGCGGGCTTCACGGCCCCTCCACGCGCACGGTGGGTGGAGGCCAGCCCCACGCAATTGGGGGGATTCCCGGCCGCGTCAACCCCTAGCCGGCCTTTGATGGTCCCGAGGGTTAACTGTGCGGCAAGGTCTGAGTCCAGTCCGAGGTCGAGGGTGCGGTATGGAGGCTGTCTGTCAAAGCTGAAGCTGGGTCCAAGGCAGGTAGTCGGGTGAGGTCAGGAACTCTGGCAGAAGAGCAGGACAGGGTGCAGGCAGGAACAGGCTACCAACAATGTTGCTCCCACAACCTGGGACTGGGGCTGGCTGGCTTTTATCTGCCCCGAGGCTCACCTCTCTTGGCCTGGAGGTGAGCACTCCTCCTGCGGGAACTTAGTTCCCTCCACCTCTCTGCCCTGAGCCTCTGCAGCTCCGGAGAGGCTGGAGGGTTACTGGACCCAGAGGCAACCTCCTCTTCCCCTGACGGGGCTGAGAGTGGAGCACCTGCAGGCAATGGGTCCTCCATCACCTCAGGAGCCAGAGCAGACTCAGCTGATGCCTGCACCTGAGGATCTAGCACAGGTGAGGACCCTTCAGGCTCAAGCCCCAGCCCTGGCTCAGCTGGTTTTGGAGGCGGGGACTCCTGTGCAGGCTGGGATTCCTCAGGTTCAGCCTTCGAGTCCGAACCCCAGGCCGTCACAAGGCCAACTGGATGACTCGGGGGCATGGCCTGCATGATAAAGGGGCAGGACAAGGCCAGGGATCCCCCTCTTTGCCGCCTGCCAGCTGTTCCTGTTTTTGACTCCTTCTTCCGACTCTCTCTCTCTCTCTCTCTCTCTCTCTCTCTCTCTCTCTCTCTGTGTGTGTGTGTGTGTAAAAGAGCAAGAAGAATCAGTTCTGCTGAGGCATTCCTTAACCATGCATCACAGGCAGAGGAGGAAGATGGGGCCATCCCTCATGAATCCGCCTGCCCACATGTTGGAGGCAAAGGCCTGGCTTGGTGAGCCTGCAAACACACACACACACAGAAATGCTGGACCCTGTTTGTTCAGGGTGTGAAATGCCACAGAGCAAGCTCCCTGCTCAAGACTTTTTCTTCCCTTGTGTGGAGGCCGAGGTCATCAGGGGACATAATTTTGAGGGTGGGGCTGGGGATTGGGACCATGCCCTCCCACATCTCACACTGGGGACCCCGTGAATGACTAGCTTCCAACTGCGGCAAGAGAGACGTGGAAAAAGCGTGGGGTAAACCTGGAAAACAAGCACACCCTAAAGAAGAAAAATGGGGATTTGGTGGGACCAGCAAAAAGCTTTAGGCATCATGGGATCACAGTGGGGGATCTGCAAGGGCAGTCAATCTTTTAATGTCATTTTGGGGGTGGTCTCGGGGCCACAGTCCCCTGGTTTCCCATGTTTTATAATGTGTGGGGAGCTGCCCCTCCAAAACATTGCCCTCCCAGGTATGGAGGTTGATTGAAATGGAAACTGGGGGGGGGGTGTTTACAGCTGATGTTCACCCCCAGTGCCACTGCTGACATGTTAAATTAACCCTGCTATCGACTGCCTGCAGAAGCCTCATAACAATATCCAGGTCTGTTCCAGCAGTTCTGCAGCTTGTTTCTCGCCTGTTGGTTTTTCTCTGTTCCAATAAACGCCTTGTTATTAATCCTGGAGATGGAGGAAGCTGGCAAGGCAGAGTTTCCTCCGTTCGGATCTACCTGCCTCCCCTGCAGGCAGCCAAACGGCAGCAAGGGCTGCTCATTTAATGCTGGCGGAGCCCCGCGAGAGGAAAAACCAGAGGCCTGTGCCATAATTTCCCTCCCCTCCTTCCTGCCAGTGACGGCACTTCAGGGGAAGGAGGAGGTGGTTTGCACCGAAGATCATTATGCCTGAAATATGCCAGCAATTTTGCTGCCGTCTGCCAGGAGCTGTTTTGATTTCGCTGAGGGTTCCCCCCCAGTCCCCCCCCCCGAGCAAGAAGCGTGCCATCTGATTCCAAAATCACAATATTGATCAATTCGATTTGAAGTAGAGCCAGCTGCTTAATTTCTGAGTGCGCTCTCTCTCTCTCTCTCTCTCTCTCTCTCTCTCTCTCTCTCTCTCTCTCTCGTGTGTTTCTCTTTAATCTGGCCTTGGAAGCAAGCCTGGAAACTCCAGCAAGGTGGGGGGCGGCAGGGTAAAGAAATAAAAAGGATAGCAGGAAAGAGAAAAAGGAAGCACTGGTGTCACGATAGATTTGCAGAATGGCCACAGTCTTGGACGGTCAAATTGCTATCAAGTCCCCTGGCACTTGCCAGGCAGTAATTTCCTGAACTGTGTGCCCCAGCAGGAAGGCTGTTGCGAAAACATGGCAGGAAGCTGTTTCTGGGCGTAGGGAGGAGGTGAAGAGGTCCATTTTGGTTTCTCTCCATTTCCAGCTTCAAGTTCGGTTCTCCATATTTCTGTGTCATTTTTCAATATTGTTTTTATTTTAGAAAAGTCCACATGAAAACCCACAAGCATTTTAGCATTTACCTTTCTCCTACTCTACAAATTTTTGCAAGCGATTTTGCTTAACATGCGCATTTTGGCAAGCAGTAATGCATTATTTATTTATTTTTTGCATGTTATTTTCACCATTCTATACATTTCTGTGCACACTCTCTCCCCCACTCCAAAAATCGTGGGCATTTTATAAACATAATTCAGGGAGGAGAACTACAATGCAAAATTCAGAGAAGTATGAATTTTGGAAGCTATCTGTGATTCTGCTAACGAATTATTTCAGAAAGTGTGGATCTGCTCGCTTCACCTGTAAATGTGAATTGAGTTGGTTCTCTCCTCCTTCCCTAGTTGGAGAATATCCAGACAAGAAGAAGAAGAAGAGTTTGGATTTGATATCCCGTCTTTCACTTCCTTTAAGGAGTCTCAAAGCGACTAACATTCTCCTTTCCCTTCCTCCCCCACAGCAAACACTCTGTGAGGTGAGTGAGGCTGAGAGACTTCAGAGAAGTGTGACTGGCCCAAGGTCACCCAGCAGCTGCATGTGGAGAAGCGGAGACGCGAACCCAGTTCCCCAGATTACGAGTCTATCGCTCTTAACCACTACACCACACTGGTGGAATTCACCGTCATGCTATGAAGAATGTTTTGTTAGTACAAGGGTTTTGGCTTGCCAGACAGAATGAATCCCTTTCTCCTCTCCCTGAATGCTGTCTCAGGGGTTCTCCTGACATGCCCCTAAAGGTAATTTGGGGTGGAGGACAACAAAAGGGGAAGCCCCATTGTACAAGCAGAAGGCCTTGCACAGTGCTGCTCCTACTCCTGGGGTTTCTGGTGATGTTTGGAGGCAGGTTAGATGTCATGGACTGGTTGGACGCAGAGGAATGGTGGGAGGAACCAGCTGGGAAACCACCAAAGAAAGAAGGTGCAGAGCCCAGTGAGTGGTTGTTGTTGCTGTTTAGTCATTTAGTCGTGTCTGACTCTTCGTGACCCCCTGGACCAGAGCACGCCAGGCATTCCTGTCTTCCACTGCCTCCTGCAGTTTGGTCAAACCAATACTGGTAGCCTCGAGAACACTGTCCAACCATCTCGTCCTCTGTCTCCTTGTGCCCTCCATCTTTCCCAATAAAACCAAATATCATAAAGACACCACAGTCGCTGTTTTGCCTCATTGTTCCCAAAGGGAACACAGACTCTGGTAAGCAAGCTCTGCTTGTGGAAATTGGGGTGGTGCATAACCAAACATTAAAGTTGATGGCCATCACTGCCTCCTGTGAGAGCAAGTTCCACAGTATAACTATGCACTGCATGAAGACCTGCTTTTTTAAAAAGATTTTTTTTTTGAATTTTCAATTTTACAAACAAAACAAACATTTTGTTGTTGTTGTTTAGTCGTTTAGTCATGTCCGACTCTTCGTGACCACATGGACCAGAGCACACCAGGCACTCCTGTCTTCCACTGGCTCCTGCAGTTTGGTGGGTCATGTTTGTAGCTTCGAGAACACTGTCCAACCATCTCGTCCTCTGTCGTCCCCTTCTCCTTGTGCCCTCCATCTTTCCCAACATCAAACTCATGTTCATAGCTTCGAGAACACTGTCCAGCCATCTCATCCTTCTCCTTGTGTCGTCCCCTTCTCCTTGTGCCCTCCATCTTTCCCAACACCAGGGTCTTTTCCAGGGAGTCTTCTCTTCTCACGAGGTGGCCAAAGTCTTGGAGCCTCAGCTTCAGGATCTGTCCTTCCAGTGAGCACTCAGGGCTGATTTCCTTCAGAATGGAGAGGTTGGATCTTCTTGCAGTCCATGGGACTCTCAAGAGTCTCCTCCAGCACCATAATTCAAAGGCATCAATTATTCGGCGATCAGCCTTCTTTGTGGTCCAGCTCTCACTTCCATACATCACTACTGAGATAACCATAGCTTTAAGTATACGGACCTTTGTTGGCAAGGTGATGTCTCTACTTTTTAAGATGCTGTCTAGGTTTGTCATTGCTTTCCTCCCAAGAAGCAGGTGTCTTTTAATTTCGTGGCTGCTGTCACCATATGCAGTGATCATGGAGCCCAAGAAAGTAAAATCTCTCACTGCCTCCATTTCTTCCCCTTCTATTTGCCAGGAGGTGATGGGCCCAGTGGCCAGTGAGTGGTAGTGGGACAATAATGAGTTGTCAGAGGAAGAAGAGGGAGAAGACTGGGAAGAGGAGGTGTCGGAAGCAGAAGGGGTAACAGGGCTTAGTGAGCTGGGAGAGTCTGTGGCAGAGAGCAGTCAAGAATCAGAAGTTGAAGCAGGCAAGTAGGAGGAGGGGGGCCACGAGGCAGAACTGAGTCGGGTTGGTGAAGAGTCATGGATGCGTCCCCCTCCTGCTGTGATAAGCTTTCCCTCCCCCTTGTCTCCCAGAACCAGAAGAGGCATGAAGAGGGAGGAGAAGAGGTTGGCTTCATGCAGGTACAGTCTCTGATTGCGGGGGGTGGGGGGACAGGGAGAGGAGGAGACATAGACGGCTGTAGAAAGCCAGCGACTTTCAGTCTTGGCAACTGATTCACAGGACAGGACCTCCCGGAGATGAGCTGCTGTGCCCATTAGGCCTGACACTCTGCCACGTGTTTTTGCTAATCAAGAGTTAACTCCAACTTTGAACGGTGTGATTTCATGCCGTCTCACTCTTTGACATTAGACGACATTGCATCAGAGCAAGTGGTAATGCTTTATAGATTAAAGTGTCAGAAAACAGAACATTTTAGAGCAACGTTCTTAGGGTTTCAAAAGAAAAACAAATCAAATAATTGCTGTACGGTCAGCAGTTATTAGGCTATCTGCACTGAAATTGAATTGAAATTGAAATACTTTATTGTCACTTGTACAATTTGTATGCAATGAGATTACGCGAGCTCCCCCCACTCAGATCTCTTAGTCTTAATTCCCCTCATTTACCGACGCACACCCACCAAACCCGAAAGTCAGTTGCCCTGTTGTTATCTTTTCATTCAGCAGCCTAACAGCCCACAGATAGAAGCTGTTCTTTACCCTGTTGGTGCGACTAATCGTGCTTCTATATCTTCTGCCTGAGGGCAGGAGATCAAGAAAGTGCCGGCCAGGGTGTGAATAATCCCTGAGAATTTTCCTCACCCTCCTGAGGCAACGTTCTTCCGCTATTTCATCCAGCGGATTCACGGGACAGCCCATAATATCTTGTGCTGTATTCACCACCCTCTGTAGGCACTTCCTATCAGATGATGTCAAACCAGCGTACCATACCGTGATGCAGTATGAAAGGACACTTTCTATTGTTGACCGGTAAAAGGAGATCATCAAATGTTGATTGACATCGTTCTTCCACAATACTCTGAGGAGATGGAGTCTCTGTTGGGCTTTCTTAACCACCTGGGTTGTATTGCCAGTTTTGTGCATGAGTAGGTAAAGTATTGGGAGCTCAGAGCCGCAGCGTATGAAAGCGCCGCCATCTTGGAATGGATGCAATTCTTATGCACTGGGATATTTAATTTAAACATTTGATTTTTCAGTGTGTTTGAGAGCTTGACGTGCAATGGAATGTTAAGAAGAGCCCTGCTGGATCAGACCCAAAGGCCTATCAAATCCAACATCCAAGTTCCCAGCGCAACATCAAATAATCCAGTCAGGTGCTTTTAGAAAGCCTGCAAACAGGATATGACACAACAGTCTCTCCTGTGTTTGTGTCACAACTGCTCTTCAGACCTTCAGCTGCCTCTGAATCAGGAATTTCCATCTAGCCATTCTGGCTATTTGCCATATCCTTTACAAATTTGACTAATCCTCTTTCAAAGCCATCTGAATCAGTGGCCGTGGCATGGAATTCCATTCAACAATTAAATGCATAGAATGAGACCCTGCAGCTCAGAGTGATTTCATAAATGATTTTACATTTATTATATTAGTACCTGAATATTTGAGAGATGACACGCGATAGTATTTGAGTGCATTTGATAATGGGCATGCAATGGTATATAGTATTTGGCAGGGCAGATCGGTGTGACATGCAATGGTATTTAACGTTTGACAGTTTTGTTGACGGCATCCATCTGTTGTGTGAGACAATGGAGGCGTGTGCCTTTGGGGGTGAAGTCAAAATTGTAGGAGAGCTACAGTACCTTATGTGGCCAGAAAGATAGATAAGAGAAGAGAAATAAATTAAAATATGCCAAGGAGCCTATTGCTTTTGAACATTAAAGGATCTGGATGTGTTTTTGTTTCGTTTTGATTTCTGCATTCACTTGAAATGGAAAAGCCAGTGAATGCCAACCAATTGCGCATTTTTATTTATTTATTATTTCATTTTTATTTATGGCATTCATATCCTGCCTTTCTCATGATGGTGTGCAGTACTGTGACAAATCCTCTAAAATAGAATTCTAAAGTTACCAACGGCAGTAATCGGCAGCAGTAAAACACAACCTATTTTCAATTCGGCTTTTCGGGGGGGTGGGGACAGAGATCGGCTGAGAGAAGACGGTAATTTTTGAGCTGCGAGGCTCAGGGAACTGCAAGCTTGTCTTCTGTGGGATCCGACCATCCTTGAGAAAGAAATGCCGTGCCTCAAAAATAGGTCAAGAAGATAGGTCCTGAAAACTTCCTCAAAGGCTTTCCTCAGGGGGCTGGTTCCTGCCAACACCTGTTCCTAGCTAATCTGGAAATCCCATCAAAACAGCCTTTCTCTCAGCAAACACTGGTGAAAAAAACATACCCTGACAGGCTCCCGGTAGCCAGATCACTTAAACAAGCAGGGCTGCGGGTGCCTCCCTCCCCAGGCAACCTTTACGCACCTGGGGCTCCCCCCGCAGTGCCTTGGTGCCACCGCTTTGGTATCTGCCGATTGCAACGGAGGAAGGAAATGACCTCGGATGGAAGGTTATTTTTTAGAGGGCAAGCGTGACGCATGAGAGGCCTGCCAGGGAGGAGGAAGAGACAATGGAAGGAAGGAGAATCTCCCACCCAGACCAAATTTCCTGCTCTTCCATAGCCCACCCCCACCTCCTGTCTCAGATCCCAAGTCTATCTTTACCCCTGCAAACATTTTTTTCTCCTCCCCCCCCCCCCACCTTCCTCCCCATGCCTGAAGTCTGCAAGGCGTTTTTGTCCAATCCACCCACGCCGTGGAAAGCTCCTGTTTTTCCTAAGTGACTTTTACTCTAAATTTTTGCATTTCCCCGCATCTAACCTTTGGGACGCGGGTGGCGCTGTGGGTTAAACCACAGAGCCTAGGACTTGCCGATCAGAAGGTTGGCAGTTCGAATCCCCGCGACGGGGTGAGCTCCCGTTGCTCGGTCCCAGCTCCTGCCAACCTAGCAGTTCGGAAGCATGTCAAAGTGCAAGTAGATAAATAGGTACCGCTCCGGCGGGAAGGTAAACGGTGTTTCTGTGCGCTGCTCTGGTTCGCCAGAAGCGGCTTAGTCATGCTGGCCACATGACCCGGAAGCTGTGTGCCGGCTCTCGGCCACTAAAGTGAGACGAGCACCACAACCCCAGAGTCGGTCACGACTGGACCTAATGGTCAGGGGTCCCTTTACCTTTACCTTTAACCTTTGAACACAAACGGCCATATTGGTTAGCCCAGTGTTTTCCAAACAGCTGAGAGCAAAGGGATATTCCCCCCTCCCCCCCCGGATTAAACAGGATTCATGGAAATCATAGCGCTTGGAAGAGAGCTGGGAGGTCATTGAACAGAGCCTCCTGTGACTCAGGGTGCAACTGTAGCATCCCTGGCAGATATCTGTCTGGCCTCCGCCGAAATAGCTCACATTTCCCACTGAAAGGGTTTGTGAGAAAATTGCTCACCCTTCGCAGGAGCGCCTTGTGCTGCCAAATTGATCCAGGGACTGCAGTGTCTCCCCTCTGAGGAGAGGTTGCTGTATTGGGGGGGCTCTTTAGAGAACAGCCAAGTAAGAGGTGACATGAAAGAGGGTGTGTCAAATTATGTATAATGTGGAGAAAGAGGATCTGAAGAAGTGTGCATGCACATGAAAGCCCATACCAATAATATACTTAGTTGGTCTCTAAGGAGCTACTGGAAGGGATTTTTTTATTTTGCGGAGAAAAGAGGACAGAGAGTGGTTTTTCTCCCTATCTCCTAACTCTAGAACTTAGGGATATTAATATTGCACAGTTTAAAGCAACTGGATGCATGAAAACTGACTCCTTTTTGCAAACGAAACATTGTTCAGTTAAAACTCTGCTTGCAGAACTTTCTTCAAAACAAAAGCATCAAATGTTAGATCCAACCAGTTCCGTAAGACACATGCCGGTCCAAGGCACAGGCTCAGCGCCTTACAAAATATGAAATACTCAAAACAGACCTAGAAGCAGAGGTCTGTCTCTCCCCACATTCTGCATCCTGCCCGAGGCTGTGTGCTCTTAGAAAGCTTCATTTTTATCCTCACTCTCTCAGAGAACAAAGGACACTCTGGCCACCACCCTTCCAAGATGGCGACTTGGCAATTCAATACCTCTCATGTGATCTAAGGTTAGAATCATAGAATCATAGAGTTGGAAGAGACCACAAGGGCCATCGAGTCCAACCCCCTGCCAAGCAGGAAACAACATCAGAGCACTCCTGACATATGGTTGTCAAGCCTCTGCTTAAAGACCTCCAAAGAAGGAGACTCCACCACACTCCTTGGCAGCAAATTCCACTGTCGAACAGCTCTTACTGTCAGGAAGTTCTTCCTAATGTTTAGGTGGAATCTTCTTTCTTGTAGTTTGGATCCATTGCTCCGTGTCCGCTTCTCTGGAGCAGCAGAAAACAACCTTTCTCCCTCCTCTATGTGACATCCTTTTATATATTTGAACATGGCTATCATATCACCCCTTAACCTCCTCTTCTCCAGGCTAAACATGCCCAGCTCCCTTAGTCGTTCCTCATAAGGCATCGTTTCCAGGCCTTTGACCATTTTGGTTGCCCTCCTCTGGACACGTTCCAGTTTGTCAGTGTCCTTCTTGAACTGTGGTGCCCAGAACTGGACACAGTACTCCAGGTGAGGTCTGACCAGAGCAGAATACAGTGGCACTATTACTTCCCTTGATCTAGATGCTATACTCCTATTGATGCAGCCCAGAATTGCATTGGCTTTTTTAGCTGCCGCGTCACACTGTTGGCTCTGCCGCGTCACACTGTGTCATCTGAACCAAACTGGGAGGTTAAACACTCCCGTGTTAGCTAGCAGAAAACAGCAATAGTTCATGATCAACTCAGTTAAAGCTCAGAGTCCCTTAGAACACTGCAGTGGAATTCCCCCAGAGTTAGGCATTCGCAATTTCAGTAACAAGTAAATAATTATTCTTAAACAATCCTATGGAGCCAAATGTTGGAAGGTTGGCTCATAGTTCCCTGCCAGAAGAGGCAGTGATGGACACCAACCTGGACGGTTTTGGAAGAGAACTTGGAAAATTCATGGAGGAGGAGAAGGCTTTCAGTGGCTGAATACCAGTTGTTGGGAACCGCAGGAGTGGAGAGGGCTATTGCACTCAGAACTTGCTTGCAGTTGGCCACTGTGAGAACCAGATGCTGGGCTAGATGAGTCTTTGGGCTCTTCTTATGTCCTTGTGGCTCATACCCATCAGTGGAATGTGACCTTGTATCATCCCCTTTAAAGAGATCCTGGTCAGTGGCCATTACCCCACCTTGTGACAGTGAGTCCCAGGAACCAATGATGTGGCCTGCAAGGAGGATGCTCAGTTTGTCTGCCCTGCATCTACAGTGGACACTCGGGTTGCGAACGTGATCCGTGCGGGATGCACATTCACAACCCGCAGCGTTCGCAACCCATGTCTGCTCATGCACGGGTTGCAATTTGGCACATCTGTGCATGCGCAAAGTGCAACTTTGCACTCTGCACATGTGCGCCCGCCGAAACCCGGAAGTAACGGTACTTCTGGGTTTTGGCGGTCTGCAACCCAAAAAAAGCAACCTGAAGCGGCTGTAACCGAGGTATGACTGTACTGCCAAAGAACTCTGCTGGGTGACTCAAAGCTCAAGCACTGCAGGAGGAGGCGAGAGAGATCTCCGATGACCCTCACCCCCCACGCCAGGTATTACAGTTCTGCTGTCAGCCGGCCAAAAGCGACTTTCATAGCAGGTGAAAAGCACCTAGGGACAGCTGGAGGGGGGCGGTAAAGGTTGGCAGGACGAGAAGCAGATAAAGACTAACTTAGAGCACACCGGCAGCACTTGCTGGAAAGCGTCTAGTGCTCTCTCGCTGGATTTCATGCACTTAGCGCAAAGTGTCGCCCACCATGATCCTTTGGGAAGGGGTGGGAGCGCCTCCAGATTGCCTATTCATTGATCGTTCATCCCGATTTGGTTGCACAAAGCTTAAGAGGAAGTTGGATTTCATCCGGCCTTTACTGAGCATTTGCTCCAATTCATTTGCAGGGTGTTTATGCATCTTCCTGTTAGTCGTTCGTTCATCCCACACTTTTCAATGCCTTTCCGTTCCTTTTAAAAAGTGGAATTGTTGTATTAGGGCTCTGGAGCTCTTTAATACACTTTAACCGTGCAAAACCTAAATTTCCCAGGATGTGCTGTAATGCCTGCTGCAAAATATGCCTTAGCCTCATTTAGTACTAGTGCATGTTACTAATTCAGGTGTGCTAAAAGTAGTAAAGGCTGGAAACCGTCTTGAACTTACTTACTTATTTATTGCATTCATATCCCAACTTCAGGGACGCGGGTGGCGCTGTGGGTTAAACCACAGAGCCTAGGACTTGCCGATCAGAAGGTCGGCAGTTTGAATCCCCGTGACAGGGTGAGCTCCCATTGCTCAGTCCCTGCTCCTGCCAACCTAGCAGTTCAAAAGCACATCAAAGTGCAAGTAGATAAATAGGTACCTCTCCGGCGGGAAGGTAAACGGTGTTTCTGTGCGCTGCTCTGGTTCGCCATTTACCTTCCCACCGGAGTGGTACCTATTTATCTACTTAGTCATGCTGGCCACATGACCCGGAAGCTGTACGCTGGTTCCCTCGGCCAATAAAGCGAGATGAGCGCCGCAACCCCAGAGTTGGCCACGACTGGACCTAATGGTCAGGGGTCCCTTTACCTTTACCTTATCCCACCTTCTCACCAAGGATCTCAAGGTGAAGTAGATGGTTCTTCCCCTCCTCATTTAATTCCACAACAACCCTGTAAGGTCACCCAGAGAGTTTCATGGCTGAATGGGGATTTGAACCCCAGGTCCTAGTCTGCCACTTTCAACCACTACACCGCACTTTACACTTCACACATTCTGAATGTTTCAAATGTCCCCTCATATATATATATATATATATATATATATATATATATATATATATATATAACCCCCCCCCACACACTCCATGTACAAGGAAAGCTAGTATGTCAGGGATGAAATATCTGGCATGGCTCTTCTCCCAAGTATGTTGGTTCTCCATGTGCATGGAGTGAGAGCATTTGAACAAGCAATTCCCCAGTAGCAGCCTAAACAGGAACAGACAAACTAAGTCAGGAATGAATTGGCCATAAAGGGAAAAATAAAGTATTGCTGCCATCTTCTGGCCAAAAGGCAAAGAAAGGTAAATGTGTGGATAGTGAGAGAAGTTGGGCAGAAGGTGGCGCACAAAGGTTTAAGAATCGCACAACACCACAGTTTCAGAAAGATCATTCAGGGAAACAGAAATACCGTAATACCTCCGCGAACGTCCGCCTCGTCCAGCATCCGTTCCACATCCACGGCAAACCCGGAAGTACCGGAATGAGTTACTTCTGGGTTTGCCGCTCGTACATGCACAGAAGTGTAAACTACTCCACGCGCAGATACGGCACTTTGCCCTGCGTCCTTTTTGGCTAGCAGCCGGGGCTCCAGAATGGATCCCGGTCGCAAAACAAGGTACGAGTGTAATTAAAGATGGGCGGGGAATCTCTTAGTGGAGAAATCCTGTCCTACCTGGGCTCCTTTATTCCATGTGAATATTTGCAGAGAGACTCAAACGTTTGGATAATACGAATGTCTGTTTCTTTAGCTCTATTCAGGAGCCCCGAATGGAGCTTGAGTCAGTGGCAGGCTACCCCCTGGTCAACAATTCCTGAATTATGGGTAGAGAAGTGTGAGGCTGCAAAAGCAGCCTTGTGAGAACTGAGTCTACCACACAATATTGACCTACGGCCCGGGGCCATTTTGTCTAGCATCCTGTTCTCACAGTGGCTGACCAGATCCCTGTGGGAAAACTGCAAGCAGGATTCAAACACAAGACCCCTCTCCCTTCCTGTGGTTTCCAGCAACTAGTATTCAGATGCATTGCTGCCTCTAACTGTGGAGGCAGAACAGAGCCATTCTGGCTAGTAGCCATTGATAGCCTTCTCCTCCATGAATCTGTCTTTCAAAGCCATGTAAGTTATTATTGTATTAATTAAATGTGTTAGTCACAAAAGTGTTATGATTTAGTAAAAGTTAGAATTGATCAAGGTTTGATTAAACTTTGCCAAACACAGAAACCCCCTGTATTTAGCTATGATGACAAGAAAAGCCTGCTCTGCAGAGCTCGCTGGATGGGCCATTGTTGTTGTTGTTTAGTCGTTTAGTCGTGTCCGACTCTTTGTGACCCCCTGGACCAGAGCACGCCAGGCACTCCTGTCTTCCACTCCCTCCCGCCGTTTGGTCAAACTCATGCTGGTAGCTTCGAGAACACTGTCCAACCATCTCATCCTCTGTCGTCCCCTTCTCCTTGTGCCCTCCATCTTTCCCAACATCAGGGTCTTTTCCAGGGAGTCTTCTCTTCTCTTGAGGTGGCCAAAGTAATGGACGCCTCAGCTTCAGGATCTGTCCTTCCAGTGAGCACTCAGAGCTGATTTCCTTAAGAATGGATAGGTTTGACCTTCTTGCAGTCCATGGGCCATTAGTAGGGGAGAAAGGCTAGCAATCAGGGAAACCATCAGAGGGCAAGGCTGCCAGGCAAGGGGGAGCGGGTTCCCTTCTTTGCTGGGTGTTAGTAGGCAGAGGGAAAGGACAGGCTTAGGGCTGAGGCCTAAGCCTGTCCTAGGGAGAGCCAGTGTGGTGTAGTGGTTAAGAGCGGTAGTCTCGTAATCTGGGGAACCGGGTTCGCGTCTCCGCTCCTCCACATGCAGCTGCTGGGTGACCTTGGGCCAGTCACACTTCTCTGAAGTCTCTCAGCCCCACTCACCTTGTTGCAGGTGAGCGTGAGCAGGAACTCACTAGGTGCAAAATAAGGATCAGGCAGACTCAGTAATAGGAGAAAAAGAAGGTGAAGTTTATTGCCAGGCAATAAGGACCCAGTTGGAATCTCTTCCAAAAGAACTGGGACCCCGATTGACAGAAATCCAGAGGTCTTTATACCTGAGTAGATCACAGCAAATCATAGATCATGAGACAATCATGAGACAGTCACGATATTGTCAGCAAGGAATAACCAATTAGCGAGCTTCTGGCCATGCGTCCAGCACCTGGTCAAGCACTGGTCAAACACCGAGTTCAAGTTCTGCTTTCCGATGCCTGTAGTGACGCTCTGTCTAACCTCTCCCCTAGTTATGACAGGACAGGGAGTTTGGAGTTTTTGTGGTTTTGCTCTTCCTGTTCTGTGGACTAATTTAGCCTGTATCTGAGGGGGTTTTGTACCAGAATCTCTGATTCACGTCTTCCCCATGTCCAGGGTTCACAGAAGTAGTAGGGGAAAGGTCGGTTCTTAACTTTGCTGTTCCAAGCAATATGCAGTTAGCTAAGGCACAGCTTCCCTTTGATTCAAAATGGATTTTCAAACACTGTAAGCCTCGATTATGTGTGAGCATATATGAATATATTGATTTCTGATAACTGATTATATGAATAGCATAGGGGTAGCCCTCCTTCCTTGCCTCAACCTCACAGGTTGTTTGTTGTGGAGGAGGAAGGGAAAGGAGAATGTTAGCCGCTTTGAGACTCCTTAAAGGGAGTGAAAGGCGGGATATCAAATCCAAACTCTTCTTCTTCTTCTTCAACTTTGAATGACGTAGGCTGGGGAGAGGCCATTGGAAGCAGTTAGCAGCAAGAAGGAGAAGGTGGGAGGCAGAACGCCAAGTGAGCTGGCAATGACCGACCACACCTGGCATATTGTGTCCAATTCTGGGCAGCACAATTTAGGAAGGATGTTGGAACATGTTCACAGGAGGGCAACCAAGAGGATCAAGGATCTGGAAACAAAGCCTGATGAGGAACGGTCGAAGGAGCTGGGTATGTTTAGCTGGGTATGTTTAGAAAAGAGGAGACTGAGAGGAGATAAAATAGCCATCTTCAGATATCTCAAGGGCAGTCACATGGAAGATGGCAATAAAGCAAAGAACAGGGTGGCGATGCAGTGACTACTACAATCCTCACAAGATAATATCACCAAGGCAACTATGTGTAAACAAACAATAAACATCCAGATGGAAGATGGAGCAAGCTTGTTTTCTCCTGCTCTGGAGGGGAAAACACGAACAAAGGGCTTCAAGTTACAAGAACATAGGGGGGAACTTTCTGTGTTTTTTTTTAAAGATATTTATTTGTTTTTTAACAAAAAAGAGAAAAAATAAAAAGTAAAAAAGCATCAGAAAAATACAAAACAACATAATCAATCACACACATAGATCAAATATGAAAAAAAAGGTTAAACAGAAAAAACTCAAATTTTTAGATTCGTGTTTACGTAGCTTACTTTCTTGACCTCCCCACACCTCCCTTTTTTGTGTTCCTCTTTGTTCAATCAAATACAGCAAATCCTTACCCTTTCTCAAAACTGGTTTCCAATTATTATAGGGGGGAACTTTCTGACAGTAAGAGCTGTTTGACAGGGGAATGGTCTCCCTGGGAGGTTATGGACTCTCCATCCTTGGAGGTTCTTAAGCAGAGGTTGGATGGCCATCTGTTCTGGATGCTTCAGCTGAGATTCCTGCATTACAGGGGGTTGGACTAGATGACCCTTGGGGTCCCTTCCAACTCTACAATTCTGTGATAAGCTGGAACAAAGAGACACAAAGACGGCTCTTTGCTGTCCTGTGAATCCAACGCTGCCCTTAATGGGGAAGCCAGACCCTCATAAGATGTAAATGCTCTGCAGTTCCTAAAAAAATTATACGTAATAAACAAAACCATTTCAAATATTAAAATCCAAAGTTATTTCAAACACTTAGACCTCCCTCCCTCCCTCCCTCCCTGGGTTCCATCTAAGATTAAATTTACTGCATTTTACCCTTATCTATCTGTTATATAACCATAATTGCCATAACAAATTTCACATCACAAGTGTCTTTACATCCATGCCAAAGATTTTATCTGTTTACAGTGGTCTTTTAAATAAATTGCTAATTTAGTCTAGTCTTTAGAAAATACTTGATCTTCCTGGTTTCAGATCTTCCCTGCAATCCCTCAATCTAGGTGCAGGTTGTAGATACAATAAAAGCAAATATCATAAAGACACCACAGTCGCTGTTTTGCCTCATTGTTCCCAAAGGGAACACAGACTCTGGTAAGCAAGCTCTGCTTGTGGAAATTGGGGTGGTGCATAACCAAACATTAAAGTTGATGGCCATCACTGCCTCCTGTGAGAGCAAGTTCCACAGTATAACTATGCACTGCATGAAGACCTGCTTTTTTAAAAAGATTTTTTTTTTGAATTTTCAATTTTACAAACAAAACAAACATTTTGTTGTTGTTGTTTAGTCGTTTAGTCATGTCCGACTCTTCGTGACCACATGGACCAGAGCACGCCAGGCACTTCTGTCTTCCACTGGCTCCTGCAGTTTGGTGGGTCATGTTTGTAGCTTCGAGAACACTGTCCAACCATCTCGTCCTCTGTCGTCCCCTTCTCCTTGTGCCCTCCATCTTTCCCAACATCAAACTCATGTTCATAGCTTCGAGAACACTGTCCAGCCATCTCATCCTTCTCCTTGTGTCGTCCCCTTCTCCTTGTGCCCTCCATCTTTCCCAACACCAGGGTCTTTTCCAGGGAGTCTTCTCTTCTCACGAGGTGGCCAAAGTCTTGGAGCCTCAGCTTCAGGATCTGTCCTTCCAGTGAGCACTCAGGGCTGATTTCCTTCAGAATGGAGAGGTTGGATCTTCTTGCAGTCCATGGGACTCTCAAGAGTCTCCTCCAGCGCCATAATTCAAAAGCATCGATTCTTCGGCGATCAGCCTTCTTGATGGTCCAGCTCTCACTTTCATACATCACTACTTTCTGCTTTTTAAGATGCTGCCTAGGTTTGCCATCACCTTTCTCCCAAGGAGCAGGCGTCTTTTAATTTCATGACTGCTGTCACCATCTGCAGTTATCATGGAGCCCAAGAAAGTAAAATCTCTCACTGCCTCCATTTCTTCCCCTTTTATTTGCCAGAAGGTGATGGGACCAGTGGCCATGATCTTCGTTTTTTTGAAGTTGAGCTTCTGACCATATTTTGCGCTCTCCTCTTTCACCCTCATTAAAAGGTTCTTTAATTCCTCCCCACTTTCTGCCATCAAGGTTGTGTCATCTGCATATCTGAGGTTGTTGATATTTCAGGCCAGGGGTTCTCCCTAGCTGGAGATGCTCTGCCACTGATCTACAGTTCGAAGTGCTCCTCGCTTTCCTGCTAAGTCAGGAGCCACCGTCATCCCTGTTGAATGATGCTATTCTGCTGGCTGGCCTTAATCTGCTTTTCCTTCTACAAGAAACAGCTGCTGCTTAGCCTGGGCATGTTTACATTGAACATGCAGGCATATATACATCTCCGTCTCTCTATCTCGCAGCTCCCCACCAGCAACCGTAATTCCCCTTCTGTTTTGCAATCAGTCTTCCCCCACCAAAGGATCATCCAATTTAAGTCACAGCTTCCCCTGCAAGCATGAGCCACCACTAGGGGGCAATGCATCATCTAATTACACCAAGTAAAGTCATGGTCCTTTGGCAATGCCACCCCTGATGAACTTAAATGGATTTTAAACATTAATATAATAGGTATTTAGTTAAGAATAAGAAGGACGGGGGTGTTGCGGCGGGCGGGGGGAAGAGCGTTTCAAACCAGCCAGCGGGTTTCGAAGGATGCATTAGGAATGCCGAGTTCTGAGTGGCTACTGAATTTATTTCGATATTTAGGAGAGTTCCAATTGTCAAGGAGGCGCAGGGAAGCTAATTCGAGGAAAAGCTCATTTTGATAAATGGCGGTGCAATGACCCTCATGAATCGCAGACTTATTTCTGGAGCTAATGGAGGGTTACTAATTTCACGCCGTCGGAAGGCGCTTCTTCATTTACTTACCAATGCCTCCTGCGGGCCAAATGGAGAGGCTTTGCGAAACAGCCGGGGGCAGAAAAGTCTTCTTTCGGCAACAGCTGACAGGAAGCTCTGCCAGGATTGAGAATTCGAGGGAAAAGGGCAAAAGCCAATGGGCCAAAGAAGGATCTTGTTGTTGTTAACCTCTCTATTTACTAACCTCCCTGCACTCCCCACATCTACAGAAACATCTAGGGCAGGGGATGGGGAACTTTCCTCACCCGAGGGCCCCATTGTCCCATAGGGAACTTTCATGCCAATAGGGGTTAGGACCAGAGGCAGAAGATCTGTGGGGCCATTTATTTATATAATGGCAGTTCTATCCCACATTTTCTTCTAAGGAGTTCAAGGTGGCATATCCAGGTTTCTTGCCCTCCTCACAACAGCACGGTTGGGCAGCAACCGTCCCAAGGTCACCCAGTTAGCTCCGTGGCCAAGCGGGGATTCGAACCCTGGTCTCCCAAGTCCTAAGACCAACACTCTAGCCATCGCGCCAGACCATCGAACCGCAACAAACAAGCCGTCTGCACAAGCATTCCTCTTTGCCAAGTTGAATCATTCCCCCTTCTCTCCACCCTTCACACACTGTTCTGATCCCCCCCCCCAATGCTACCAGAGGATATGGGGGATACGTAGGGGAAGGGGAGGGGGAAAGCCCCATTGTTTACATGGAAGTCCTTGTGCAGGTCTTCTGCTGATGGGGCTGGTTAGATGCATCCCACACAATATCCTGTTGTAACTTCTCCATATAAGAGGATGTCATCCTGTTGCATTGAAGTGGGCCTGGTGAGGGATAAGAGGCTGCAGGGGCAAACACCAAGGGCTTATGCAGACTTCTGATTGTCCCACTGCTTCCCCACCCCCAGAAAACCCAATCTTTACCACTGAATTGGCACAAACGTCAACCAGGTTTTCCACAGATAGACGTTTGCTCCGATTCAGCACTAAAGAATGAGTTTTCTGAGGGGAAACAGTGGGGCAAACAGAAAACCGCTCTCATCTGTGCCTACAAAGGATGGACAAGCAGAAGTGAAGATGAGTCCTGAGAGTGGTAGCAGAAGATCCCTAGGGATCTGGTGATAGAGCTCAACTCTGCTTTAAGTGGACTTTGTTGTTGTTTAGTCGTTTAGTCGTGACCGACTCTTCGTGACCCCATGGACCAGAGCACGCCAGGCACTCCTGTCTTCCACTGCCTCCCACAGTTTGGTAAGAATCAAGCTGGTAGCTTCAAGAACACTGTCCAACCATCTCGTCCTCTGTCATCCCCTTCTCCTTGTGCCCCCCATCTTTCCCAACATCAGGGTCTTTTCCAGGGAGTCTTCTCTTCTCATGAGGTGACCAAAGCATTGGAGCCTCAGCTTCAGGATCCATTCTTCCAGTGAACACTCAGGGCCAATTTCCCCAAAAATGGATAGATTTGATTTTCTTGCAGTCCATGGGATTCCCAAGAGTCTCCTCCAGCACCAGAATTCAGAAGCATCCATTCTTCGGCAATCAGTCTTCTTGATGGTCCAGCTCTCACTTCCATACATCACTACTGGGAAAACCATAGCTTGAACTAGACGGACCTTTGTTGGCAACTAACAAGTCATAAAAGTTTTTTTTGCGTTGAATATTGTTGGGTTGGGTTTAGGTCTGGGTTCAGGGGTTCCAACATGAATAAAATATTGCCCCCCCCCCCATAATTGATCACATGCTATGAGACACACACACTATTTGACTAATAATGCCCATTAACTTTTTGGGGGGTCTCAGCCCCCTCAAATATTTTAGTGGGGGCGGGGTCCCTTCGGCCTCTAGGAGTTGGCTGCTATGTTTGGGACTTACAAGCAAAGGAGAAGTTATAAGCAGAGCCTATTCCAGCAGAATCAGGCCAGGTCAAGGCATGGCAGATCAGCACCCTGGACAGCTTTATGCGGAGCTGTGGAAGAGGTTGTCACAGCCTGTTCTATACCATCTCGGCCTCCCTCATCATCCTCAGATTACTCTGGTGTAGCTTCTCCTGCTCTGCCTTCATGGAATCTGTAGGATCCGCTATGGAACCTTGAATGACTCAAGAGGGACAGAAGCGAAGACCCCACTATTCTTCAGACAATTTTGGCCTTTTGCTGTGACAACACCTTCCATAGCTCAGCTCATGAGGAGCTGTCCAGTGTCCTGATCTGCATGGGAAACTTTTTCAGCAGAAGGGATGCTTTGCCTTCTGCCCTACCTACTGAGAGCCTCACATCAATGACAGGCAGGACCAGAGGCAAAAGGGCAAGTATAATTTTTTGTTTGTACAATTGGCTAGTTCTACTCTCACACACCCCTCTCTCCATCCAGGCAAGTGAGAGGCTTTAACAGAGTTTACACTTCAGTTGGACAAATACACTTGATGTGTGTAGTCTCCAGAGAAGGGGTGTGGCCTGGGGCCACATTCTGCCTCAATACCTGAGTTTCTCCCCTCCTGGGGTGGAAGACAGTTTTGAGTGGGGTGACCTGTGATTCTCCCAAATACTATTCCTGCTCAGGGTGGCACTGGGACTCAGATGCAGAGGACATGATGATTTGTTTATTTATTGCATTTCTACCCCACCTTTTTCCTCCAAGGAGCTCAAAGTACTGTACATGGTTCAGTGCCCTCCTCAATTAATCCGCACAACAACCCTGTGAGGTAGGCTAGGCTGAGAGGCAGCAGTTGCCTCAAAGTCACCCAGTGAGCTTCATGGCTGAGCAGGAATTTGAACCCTGGTCTCTTAGGTTCTAGCCAGACACTCTTAAGAACTACACCACACTGGAAGTGTTTTTCTTGGTAGTTGTGCAAGGACACAACACAACCAAGTTTTCGGATATGGTTAAAGGTAAAGGTAAAGGGACCCCTGACCATTAGGTCCAGTCGCGACCGACTCTGGGGTTGCAGCGCTCATCTCGCTTTATTGGCCGAGGGAGCCGGCGTACAGCTTCCGGGTCATTGGCTAACATGACTAAGCTGCTTCTGGTGAACCAGAGCAGTGCACGGAAACGCCGTTTACCTTCCCACTGGAGTGGTACCTATTTATCTACTTGCACTTGATGTGCTTTTGAACTGCTAGGTTGGCAGGAGCCGGGACCGAGCAACGGGAGCTCACCCCGTCGTGGGGATTCGAACCGCCGACCTTCTGATCGGCAAGTCCTAGGCTCTGTGGTTTAATGCACAGCGCCACCTGCATCCCCTTCGTATAAGGTTAGTGTAGCTAAATAAACTGGATACGATTGCATATATACTGATATGTGCCCTGTTGACATGGGAGATTTTGCCACTGAACAAAGAGCAACATCCATGAATTTCGCTTATATTCTGAAGCATTGGGTGTTTTTTTTAATGCTTACAAAGAAAGGAAGTATCTCAGACTACGTGTAAAAGATGCGGAACCTTTTCTTGGTATTTTAACCGAACACAGAAAGTCCCGTTTAAGGTTAAGACTCCTGAAATCGGATTAAACCTGTTTGATATTTGGACAGGTTTTTGGTGCCCTCTCTCTTCAGGAAAAGGGCAGGTGATGGGTTCAAAGTGGAAGATGACCTCGAAGTTGAGATGCTGATAATTCTGGAGACTCTGGGACCATTAATACCAGGGGGGGCGAGGGGGGAGCGAGGCGGGGCTTACCTTTAGGCTACCACCATGCTGGCGTGAGCCCCATCATGATCTAAGCAAGGAGATTGATCCAGGTCGGGTATTAAAAGCTGGAGTGGATTAAACAGAAGAAATTCCCCTTGTAACAAGTGGAGGGGGGGGGACTTCAAAAGGCGGATTTTGTCCTCGCTGAAACAAAGAGAAGTAGATTGCCAGCCCAGCCCGGGGGCAAGCCTCTTGGTGGCTTTCAATTTGCTCAACTTGGATGAAGAAGCAGGACGCTTGTTTGGGCTTTTGAGCTCCAAAGATCTCCCAGGGGAAAGAACTTTAGGTTTAAAGGCTCAGGCTCTGGGACGACACAGTTTGTCCTCATTAGCTTTTTCGTTTTGTTTTAATGTGAAATGTGTTCAGCTATCCTCCCAGGCCCACCTGCCTAGAGTTGGCGTTAGCCACAAACTTGACGGCAACAAGGAAAAGCGGACCTTGTCAGCTCTGAATTTTGTTGCTGTTCGTCAGCTTCTCTGCGGCTGATGTTGTTGGATTGCTGACACCCCACCCCCACCCCCAGCCTTGCAGCACTTTGAGGCCGCCAGTCCTGTGATGCTAAGGGACCAGGAGCCACATGGACATGGCACCCCGGCCTCCCAGGAAGAGCATCAAGGCAACGGAGAGGCCAGTCCATCAGCCAAAGAAAACACAGATACGAGGAGCTCATTTCCTCACTCCTTGCCTGACAGAAGACTCTGCTCCAGCCAGGGCCAAATCTGTCCATTTCAATTCCCCTCGGTTTCTCATTTTTAATTTTTAATTCAGTTCCCCACTGGCTTGTGAATATTCTTTTTCCTCAGGGAAACTCATCAGCACTGGAATGCAATTTCCCCCTAATATACATGGTTTTGTATGCATTGGGTTCTAGCTTTTGTGCAACGTAATTTTATTGTCTTTTTGGGGGGGTAAGGAGGATATAATACTAATACTACAGTGGTACCTTGGTTTATGAACTTAATCCATTCCGGAAGTCCGTTCTTAAACCGAAACCGTTCTTAAACTGAGGTGCGCTTTCCCTAATGAGGCCTCTCGCCGCTGGTGCCCTTCCGCCGTTCGGATTCCATTCTTAGACTGAGGTAAAGTTCGCAAACCAAGACACTACTTCCAGTTTTGCAGAGTTTGTAAACTGAAGCATTCGTAAACAGGACTGTTCTGAAACCGAGGTACCACTGTAATACTAATACTATTATTATTATTATTATTATTATTATTATTATTATTTCTTATTTATACCCCATCCATCTGGCTGAGTTGCCGCAGCCACTCCTACCATACAGTGAGAAAAGAACAGGCCCTACTTAGCTTACCGTATTTTTCGCTCCATAAGACGCACTTTTCCCCTCCTAAAAAGTAAGGGGGAATGTGTGTGCGTTATGGAGCGAATGCAGGCAGGAGGCTCTGCTCAGCGTTCCCTTTAATGAGTGTGAGCAGAGCATGTGTGCGGCTCTTGCTGGCTTTCCCCGAGGAGGGAGAGGGGGCTGACGGGCTGCCCTCTGTCCCTTCCCACACCTCCCGGAAAAGCCAGCAAATGCCACTGCCGGGCTCTGCTCAGCGCTCCCTTTAAAGGCTCCCTTTCGTCCCTCATCCCGCTTTGCTCTGCTGGCTTCTCAGAGAAGAGGGAGGAGGGACGGATGGGTTTAAAGCAAGAAAAGCGAGATCCGCTTACATGCTCTGCGCAGAATATTGTTTTCTTGCTTTCCCCCTCTAAAAACTAGGTGCGTCTTATGGTCAGGTGCTTCTTATGGAGCGAAAAATACGGTACTTGGCTTCTCAATAATACTGCTCCATTTTGATGGCCTTTTTATCTTTAATAACCTTCTCAATTTGTTCAGTCAAAGTTATTCATGCCCTGCCTATTATTTGATCCATTAAACAGCCTCAAACATCTTATTTGACTCACTTGTGTGCTTTCGCCGCTTCACATTGACTGATGATGCATCCCCATCCTAATAATAATAATAATAATAATAATAATAATAATATTAAATTTTATTTATACCCCGCCCTCCCCAGCCGAAGCTGGGCTCAGGGCGGCTAACAACAATCAAAATAATCCAACGATTCTAAAAACATTTCATTATAAAAATTAATTAAGATCAATTTGATGGCAACCAATAAGCAAAATTCTGTGCAGATTGCCAGAGGAGGGGGGTCAGGCTGCGCCCTGACCAAAGGCCTGGTGGAACAGCTCTGTCTTGCAGGCCCTGTGGAAAGATGTCAAGTCCCGCAGGGCCCTGGTCTCTTGTGACAGAGCGTTCCACCAGATTGGAGCTGCGGCCGAAAAGGCCCTGGCTCTAGTTGAGGCCAGCCTAACCTCTCTGTGGCCTGGGATCTTCAAGATGTTTTTATTTGCAGACCGCAAGGTCCTTCGTGGGACATACCAGGAGAGGCGGTTCCATAGGTACGAGGGTCCTGGGCCATATAGGGCTTTAAAGGTTAAAACCAGCACCTTAAACCTGATCCTGTACTCCACCTGGAGCCAGTGCAGCTGGTATAGTACCGGATGAATGTGATCTCGCAGCGAAGACCCCATAAGGAGTCTCGCTGCGGCATTCTGCACCCGCTGGAGTTTTTGGGTCAGTCTCAAGGGCAGCCCCACGTAGAGCGAGTTACAATAATCCAGTCTGGAGGTGACCGTCGCATGGATTACAGTGGCTAGGTCAGGGCGAGAGAGGTAAGGAGCCAACTGCTTAGCTTGGCGGAGATGAATAAATGCCGCCTTTGTAATAGCTGCAATCTGCGCCTCCATGGAGAGGGAGGTATTGAAGATTACACCCAAACTCTTAACGGACGATGCTGGCACTAATTGCACCCCCGCAAGAGATGGGAGTTGCCCCCCCAATCCCATATCGCCCCGTCCCAGCCAGAGGACCTCTGTCTTCGAAGGATTTAACTTCAACCGGCTCCCACGTAACCATCCAGCCACAGCTTCCAAACATCTCGCCAGTGTGTCTGGGGCCGAGTCAGGATGGCCATCCATCAACAGATAGAGTTGGGTGTCATCAGCATACTGATGGCAACCCAGCCCAAAACTCCGGACCTATCCTCACCTATCATGGCCCCCCCACCCCGTGGGTGAGGGGGCGGATGCATCTGACTTGTCCCATGTTCCACACCCTCACTTATCTTGGCAAGAAAATTGCAGTAGCCCATACAAGTGGCAAAGGTAAAGGACCCCTGGATGGTTAAGTTCTGACAAAGGCGACTATGGGGTTGTGGTGCTCATCTCGCTTTCAGGATGAGGGAGCCAGCGTTTGTCCGCAGACAGCTTCCGGGTCATGTGGCCAGGAGGACTAAACCGCTTCTGGCACAACAGAACACCGCAATGGAAACCAGAGCGCATGGAAACGCCATTTACCTTCACGCCGCAGAGGTACCTATTTATCTACTTGCACTGGTGTGCTTTCAAACTGCTAGGTTGGCAGGAGTTGGGACAGATCAATAGGAGCTCACCCCGTCGCAGGGATTCAAACCGCCGACCTTCTGATCAGCAAGCCCTAGGCTCTGTGGTTTAACCCACAGTGCCACCCGCGTCCCTTGCAAGTGGTAATAGGAAGTGGTAGCGGTAAAAGCCATAGAACAGTGATGGAGCCTGTGCTTTGAATGAAGAAGGTCCCAGGTTCAAATTCTGGCATCTCCAGGAATGGCAGGAAACTCTGGAGAGCCTCTGCCAGTCAGTGCAGACAATACTGAGATAGGTGGACCAATGGTCTCATGTGGTATAAGGCAAAATGCTCATTATTCCCTAGGTCTCTAGGAAGCTGGTAGCACAATAAAATCTGAGCTTTATCACCCTTGTTCCAAAGGGGTTTGGCAGGATTGCCAGCAGGTGACTAGTGTTTTACTGAAGGAGCATCTCCACCCCCATCATTCAGCTCCGACGGCCTTCTGGCACTTCCCTCCTTGCGAGAAGTGAGGTTACAGGGAACCAGGCAGAGGGCCTTCCCGGTGGTGGCACCCTCCCTATGGAACGCTCTCCCATCAGATGTCAAGGAGCTAAACAACTATCTGACTTTCAGAAGACATCTGAAGACAGCCCTGTATTGGGAAGTTTTTAATGTTTGATGTTTTATTGTGCTTTTATACTAGTTGGAAGCTGCCCAGAGTGGCTGGGGCAACCGAGTCAGATAGGCAGGGTAAAAATAATAAAATTATTATTACTACTGCCCTGGACCAGATAACAGTTTTGAAAGGAATCTAGTGCTGACATCTGTAAAGGTAAAGGTGAAGGGACCCCTGACCATTAGGTCCAGTTGTGCCGACTCTGGGGTTGTGGCGCTCATCTTGCTTTATTGGCTGAGGGAGCCGGCGTACAGCTTCTGAGTCATGTGGCCAGCATGACTGAGCCGCTTCTGGCGAACCAGAGCAGCGCACAGAAACACCGTTGACCTTCCCTCCGGACTGGTACCTATTTATCTACTTGCACGTGCTTTCAAACTGCAAGGTTGGCAGGAGCAGGGACAGAGCAACGGGAGCTCACCCCATCGCAGGGATTCGAACCGCGACCTTCTGATCGGCAAGACCTAGGCTCAGTGGTTTAGACCACAGCGCCACCCGCGTCCCTGTTGCCATCTGAAGAGCCAGCAAATACCAGATTCTCCTCCAACTCTGTGTGGGCTCCCCACTTCCCAGCTCTGCCCGCAAAGTGATTGCTAGAGCTTGCTAATGTCCCCACAAGAAGTGTGCAGGCAGCCATTATTCTTGAAGCCGGCAGCTCTAGCATTTGAGCCTTCTCCCTTCTGTCTCCCCCTCTTTTGCTTGAAGGAAATGGCTATTACTTGTGCTGGTTAATGGAGCCCCCATGCTGAGGAGCAGTATTTCTGCGAATATCACTTGCTGGAGAGCAAACAGCAAGGAAGGCCTTTGCCTTCATGCTCTGGGGGTTAACTTATATAATAATAATAATAATAATAATAATAATAATAATAATTTATTATTTATACCCCGCCCATCTGGCTGAGTTTCCCCAGCCACTCTGGGTGGCTCCCAATCAAGTGTTAAAAACAATACAGCATTAAGTATTAAAAACTTCCCTGAACAGCAGCACACGGACGTGTGATGTTTGAAACAGAAATATTGGTTAGGAGGAATCTTGTCCTGAGAGCCAGTGTGGTGTAGTGGTTAAGATCGGTGGACTCGTAATCTGGGGAACCGGGTTCGCGTCTCTGCTCCACCACATGCAGCTGCTGGGTGACCTTGGGCTAGTCACACTTCTCTGAAGTCTCTCAGCCCCACTCACCTCACAGAGTGTTTGTTGGGGGGGGGGGAGGAAGGGAAAGGAGAATGTGAGCCACTTTGAGACTCCTTAAAAGGGAGTGAAAGGCAGGATATCAAATCCAAACTCTTCTTCTTCTTTTTCTTCTGATCAAGCAGGATTCTTGCTCCTTCATGAATTCATCCAATTCTTTTTAAAAGCCATTACTGCCCGCTGCAGGAAGGAGTTTCACAGTTTAACTTTGCATGGAGTATTTTCTTTTGTCCACCCTGACATCCAACATTCAGCTGCCCTGACTCGTCGTGTTACGAGAGAAGGAGAAAAGCTTTTCTCTAGCCACTTCCCTCATGCCATGCAATTTAAGAAGGATGTTGACAAGCTGGAACATGCGCAGAGGAGGGCGACCAAGACGATCAAGGGTCTAGAAACCAAGCCTGATGAGGAGTGTTTGAAGGAGCTGGGTATGTTTAGCCTGGAAAAAGAGTACATGTGATAGCCATCTTCAAATATCTCAAAGAATTGTCACATGGAACATGGCGCAAGCTGGTTTTCTCTTGCTCTGGAGGATAGGACTCGAACCCATGGCTTCAAGCTACAAGAAAGGAGATTCCAGCAAAACTTCAGGAAGAACTTTCTGACAGTAAGAGCTATTTGGCAGTGGAACGGTCTCTCTCTCTCTCTTTTGATATACTTTTTATTAGGTTTTCATTTCATATAAACAAACAAAATACACTGATATTTCATATCCTTTTACAACTATCTTTCATCCTGCTCTAGTGAGCACTGACTTCCCTCCCTCTAGCAGGTTTTCTTATTCCAATCTCTAGTCCACAGTTCATTGATAATATCTAGTCTACCTCATAAGATTTATTTCAACCCAGGAGACTCTTGAGAGTCCCATGGACTGCAAGAAGATCAAACCTCTCCATTCTTAAGGAAATCAGTCCTGAGTGCTCACTGGAAGGACAGAACTTGAAGCTGAGGCTCCAAGACTTTGGCCACCTCATGAGAAGAGAAGACTCCCTGGAAAAGACCCTGATGTTGGGAAAGATGGAGGGCGCAAGGAGAAGGGGACAACAGAGGACAAGATGGTTGGACAGTGTTCTCGAAGCTACCAGCATGAGTTTGACCAAACTGTGGGAGGCAGTGGAAGACAGGAGTGCCTAGCATGCTGTGGTCCATGGGGTCACGAAGAGTAGGACACAACTAAACAACAACAGCGTCTTCAGATTTCTACAGTACACACTTATATAGTCCATAAATTTACTCCATTCTCTTTGGAACTTTGTTTCCTCTTGGTTGCGGATCCTGTGGGTCAGTTTTGCTAATTCCGCATAGTCAACCATCTTTGTCTGCCACTCCTCTACAGTTGGTAATTCCTGTACTTTCCATTTTTGGGCTATCAAGATTCTAGCAGCAGTCGTGGCATACATGAGCAATCTTTTGTCATCCTTCTTAATATCCTCCCCCATCAAACCTAGCAAAAAAGCTTTTAAGTATATTTAAGCATCTTTTTTAGTTCGTTGTAGATCAATTCCCTCCCCCCCCCCATTTTTTCACATGTCCACCACACATGAGAAAAATTCTCCATCCTTCTCTTTACATTTCCAACAAATTTTGCTACTCATCCTATACATTTTTGATAGTTGGACAGGTGCTAGGTACCAGCGGTATATCATTTTCATTACATTCACTTTTAAAGTAGTGAATTTTAAATTCTCGTTCCATAGTTTCACCCATACATCATACTTGGTATTATGCCCAAAATTTATTGTCCATTTTATCATTGCCTCTTTTATCAGTTCATCTTTTGTGTTCCATTCTAACAAGAAATTGTACATTTTCGATAGTAATTTGGACCTGCTTTCTAATATTTCAATTTGAAATTTTGATTTATTTTTTTTTGTCATCAAATCCCACCTTTTTGTCACCCTTAAACACATCGGTGGAACGGTCTCCCTCGAGAGGTGGAGAACTCTCCTTCCTTGGAGGTTTTCAAGCAGAGGTTGGAAGGCCATCTGTCATGGATGCTTGAGTTGAGATTGCTGCTTTGCAGGGGGGGTGGACTAGATGACCCTTGGGTCCCTTCCAATTCTAAAACGCTATGGTTTTATAATTTTACACACTTCTGTCATGCCACCTCTTTCTTCCCTCTTTGCGGAAATAAAAATACCCCAACCTTGCAAGCTTTCCTTCTGATGCACACATTTAAAAACCGTGTCCCAGGCAGGAAATATACATTTATTAAGAAACCAGAAGCATTTCTGCTGGACATTGTAGGAGATGATGTAAATAGAAAAGATTGTAAGCTCTTTTTATATGCAGTGACGGCAGCAAGAATATTGTTGGCACAAAAATGGAAGCAATAAGAATTACCGACGAAAGAAGATCGGAGGATGAAATTGATGGACTATGCAGAATTAGACAAACTAACAGGAAGAATTTGAAACCGGCAGGACCAGAGATTCACAGAAGATTGGTGTAAATTTACGGACTATTAGAAAAGTAATTGTGATGATCAGATTACATTTGTAGGTTTGTGAGGTGAATAATTTGAATTATTGCATAATTGGATAAAAAGGAAGATGTTAGCAGCGGCGTAGCGTGGGTTGTCAGCACCTGGGGCAAGGCAAGTAATTTGCGCCCCCTAACCTGGGCAAGGCAAGTAATTTGCGCCCCCTAACCCGGGGCAAGGCAAGTAATTTGCGCCCCCTAACCCGGGGCAAGGCAAGTAATTTGCGCCCCCTAACCCGGGGCAAGGCAAGTAATTTGCGCCCCCTAACCCGGGGCAAGGCAAGTAATTTGCGCCCCCTAACCCGGGGCAAGGCAAGTAATTTGCGCCCCCTAACCCGGGGCAAGGCAAGTAATTTGCACCCCCTAACCCGGGGCAAGGCAAGTAATTTGCGCCCCCTAACCCGGGGCAAGGCAAGTAATTTGCGCCTCTAACCCCTAACCTGCCGCCGCTGCCAGCTTCTTCTTGCCGCTGCCTGGGCTGCTGCCATGGGGCTCTGCTACAGCCTGCGCCCGAGGCTCTTTGGCGACTCCAGAGGCCGCGAGCGCGCGCCCCCCAGATGTTGGGCCTGTGCGGCCGGCCCCCCCTGCACCCCCCACGCTACGCCACTGGATGCTAGTTAAGATAATTAAAGGCAATATGAATTTAAGAAATGCAGAAGAAATGATAAAAATGGGGCATCATCAGAGGTCCTGATGGAAGTCCAAAAAGACTATATAAGATGTGAAATTTTGTGGTATGTACGATTATTAATATGCTTTAAAATGAATAAAAATTATTTTAAAAATAAAATAAAAACCATGTTCCAGGAAACGTAAGTCTTGGTTGACCCTGCGAGGTGCTTCTTAGATACTGTTTTTAAAAAACCATTCTTAGCAATGTTAGTACCTGGAGTCTCTGCTTTGGGGGCGTTGGGGTGTGTTTCTGTATCTCCCTTGCTGCAAAAACAGAGAAGCGAGACTACTTGTCTCTTGCTAAATTCCTGAAACTTGCAAATGATCCTCTGGGCCAGAAGAGGAGAGCCCAATCTGAGCCAGCCTCTCCAGAGCTGTCATTTCCCAGGATCCCACAGAGTCGAGAGCGACGTTTGCCGGAGAGTCATTTAAATATTACCGGTCACGTTACATTGTGGTTGTTTGGAAATAATTATATCCATATCACAGACAGTAAATAATAGATGTTCTTTCAGTAACATTTGATTCATGTTCTGTTTTAATATGGCAAACTTAGAAGTAATTTAATCTCCCAGTAAATTGAACTGGTAGGGGGTTCTTCACACAGAAGATTGCAAGTTATTAATTCCAGACAGTCTTCGTCTTGTACAATTAGTCACTGTTTGCAGCTGGAAATGTTTTATTAATTTTCCATAGCAGTTGATTTTCCACAGTTTTCTCAGTTTAAATTAAGCAGTAAGAGCTGCTGTTCCTTCTTAAATAAATTTCCTTTCCACAGAAAAGACACATGCCTCTGGCTATGTCAATTTCCCCATTTGATTAAAGTACCAGCAGGCAATTAATAACTTAATGCATTTTAAAGTACTTTTGGAAAAGTAATTTGAATAGCCAAACTTGTATAGCTTGAATTGATTGTTGCACAAGGTTTAAGACATGCTTTCTTATTTATTTATTTTATTTAAAAGAAGTATGATATCTCGCAAAGGACGAATGAGAAGGGGGGGGAGAGACAATGTCACAGCCTGGGGGGCAGAGTAGGGCCACTTTGACGTGCTCCGTGGTTTATTAAGATCTTACGCGATCTGTAAAGAGTAAATAACAATAGAAGCACAGGGGCGGAATTATAAAGAAAAGCAGAAAGAGGAGGTTGGTCCGATGCGTAGTGCGAAAATACCAGCAAGAAAAAGAGGCTTCTAATTATGAATTGATGTCCCTGTTGTTTATTCTCTGGGACCTCTCAGGAATTATCGAAGATTCAACCATCAACATTTGCAACAAATATTGATATTGATGTGTGTGTGTACAGCTAGATAGAGAAAACAGGGAGGATGCTTGTATCATTATAAAAGGGTGCCACGTAACACTCATTCCATGTTTTTAAGAAACCAGTCTTTTAGTGTGGCAGCTCCCACACTATTGCCTATTGACATGAGGCTGGCACCTTTACTGTACATTTTTTCGGTGCCTGATTAAGGCATTTTTGTGTCGACAAACCTATCCTGATGTTGTAGAATGTTATCATGCGTTTTAATCTGTTTTTAGCTTATAGATGATTTAATGTTTTCTTGGAATGTTTTAAACTATTATCATTTTTATGCCTTATGCAGAGTCTTATTACAGTGGTCCCTCGGGTTACAGATGCTTCAGGTTACAGACTCCGCTAACCCAGAAATAGTACCTTGGGTTAAGAACTTTGCTTCAAGATGAGAACAGAAGTCGTGCGGCGGCGGCGGCGGCGGCGGCGGGAGGCCCCATTATCTAAAGTGGTACCTCAGATTAAGAACAGTTTCAGGTTAAGAACGGACCTCCAGAACAAATTAAGTTCTTAACCCGAGATACCACTGTATTATTATTATTATTATTATTATTATTATTCGCTGCCTTTTCCCCTGATGGGACTCAAGGCAGCTTATAAGCAAAAATAAGAACCACTAAAAACATAGGGGGGAAAACAATAATTACAAATCAATTGAACTATTTAAATATATAAAATCTATTTAAAACATACAAAACTTAATTATAGTTAAAAACAGCACGGCACCAGCCCTTTCATTAAAAGCAGTCGGTTCCCAAAAGCCTGTTGGAACAAGAAGGTATTCACCAGGTGGCAGAAGGACAGCAAGGAGGGAGCGAGTCTGGCTTCTCCAGGGATGGCATTCCAGTGTCTGGGAACAGCCACCAAGAAGGCCCCGGCACTCAGCTGCACACAGAAGCTGTGTATTAATCTTCCTATATACATAGAAATGTAAGGCTGTCGTCACGCAGCCCCCACTGGAGGATCTGTAGTGCCTCATCAGAATCCTGTACTTGCATGAAATCAGAGCACAGTCCTAATTGAATATATTGAACCTGGGACCTTCTGCTTGCTGAGTGCATGCTCTTCCACAGAGCTACAGCCCTTCCCAACATATCCTCCTAGGTGGGGCAGGCTGTTCTGTGAACCCCCAGAGGATTCAGAAAGTCCATGTTAAATAGAGGAGCATGAGATGTCCCCCACTCAACTTGGCTTTCCCCATTGAGTTCTGGAATGTGCATTAGGAACAACAGAGACTCCATTTCCTCAGGGTCTTGCAAAGGAATAATGTGGTGTAGTGGTTAAGAGCGGTGGACTCATAATCTGGTGAACCGGGTTCGTGTCTCCGCTCCTCCACATGCAGCTGCTGGGTGACCTTGGGCTAGTCACACTTCTCTGAAGTCCCTCAGCCTCACTCACCTCACAGAGTGTTTGTTGTGAGGGAGGAAGGAAAAGGAGAATGTTAGCTACTTTGAGACTCCTTAGAGTAGTGATAAAGCAGGATATCAAATCCAAACTCCTCCTCCTCTTCTTCTTCTTCTTCTTCTTAAACAACAACTGATGAACTCCTTTTACCGATCCACAATAGAAAGTGTACTTTCATATTGTGTCACAGTGTGCTATGCTGGCCTGACAGCCACGGACAGAAAGTCTCTACAGAGGGTGGTGAATACAGCACATGATATCATAGGCTGTCCCTTGAGTCCGCTAGATGACATCGCAACGGATTGTTGCCTTAGGAGAGAGAGAAAAATGATCAGGGATGACTCACACCCCGGCCATCACCTCTTTAATCTTCTGCCCTCAGTATAATCGGCCGTACCAACAGGCTAAAAAATAGCTTCTATCCATGGGCTGTTAGGCTGTTGAATGAAAAATAACATAGCAAAATTGACTTGCGAGGTGGTGTGTTGTTTGATAAGAGATTGAGTGTTTGGGGGGGGGGGAGGCTCGTTTAATTTCATTGTACACAGGTTGTACAATGACAATAAAGGTATTATTATTATTATTAGGAACGTGGGAACCTAGGAAACTGCCTTATATTGTAGCCATCTCAAGGGCTGTCCTGTGGAAGATGGAGCAAGCTTGTTTTCTCCTGTTCTGGAGGGTAGGACTCGAACCCATGGCTTCAAGTTATAAGAAAGGAGATTCCAGCAAAACTTCAGGAAGAACTTTCTGATGGTGAGAGCTGCTTGACAGTGGAACTGTCTGCATTTTAATGTTTCATTGCTGGCCTCGAGGCAGAAGTGATTGGCATCTGACAACCCCTGGAGGGCCGCAGGCTGCCCATTTCTGTTCTAGAGCCTCCGTCTCTTCTCGCACCTGGACCCCATTAACCCCAAATACAGCCCTCAGCAAAAAAAACAAAACAAAAAGGTGTTTTGCTGGAGCATCTCAGGAAAAGCTCCCTGTTCCAAGTTAGCAGTGACGAATATAGGATTTATAAAAGGGATGGCAAAGGCGACAAGCTCACATCTCAGAAAAGCAGTATGGGAGATTGTCATGCCGCGATCTGACAAGCAGAGGTCGCTGCCGTGCAGCAGGAGGTCCCTGCTGCTCCAACTACCCAATATAGCCCCCAAAGCTCTTAATCAGACTCTCGAGGGAGGCATTCCATAAGGATTACCGCACTGGAAGTTAAGCACACGTTCTGGGGCTTTGCTGAATCAAGGCCTAAGTGCGCTCAGTCTTCGCCGCACGCTGGCAATCTGGGAATACGGCAGCATCTGGAAAACAGACCCTATTTTTAACCACAAGTCTTTCTGGTATCAATATTCCAGATTATATATGGCAGAAATATATACCTTTCTTTCGCTTTCAGTAGGCAGCCAACCTGCGTCACAAGCGCCGGAAGCGGCTGAGGCGACTGGACGTCCCATGGACTGTCCCCCTTGGCCAGGGCACAGATGATGAGAACAGAGGAATTTACCTTCTGCAAACTGTTGCTCTACCTAGCTCAGTATGTCCTACAGTGTTGCATGAGCCTGTGTGGTGTAGTGGTTAGAGTGTTGGACTAGGACCGGGGAGACCGGGGGTTCGAATCCCCACTTGGCCTTGAAGCTCAACTGGGTGACCCTGGGCCTGTCCTTGCCTCTCCGGCTAACCTGTTTCACAGGGTTCTTGTGAGGATAAAACAGTGGTGTAGCATGGGTTGCCAGTTCCCGGGGCCACTCAGAGCAGGGTGGGGAAGGGAACGGATGGAGTACGCATGCACATTCAATTGCCTAAATGCATCAGCTTCACCCAGGAGATTGCAGCCGCAGAAATATCGTTGTCTGGAGAGGTCACTTCCTGGTTCACCATATTTTTTGCTCTATAAGACACACTTCCCCCTCCTAAAAAGTAAGGGGAAATGTGTGTGCGTCTTATGGAGCGAATGCAGGCTGCGCAGCTATCCCAGAAGCCAGAACAGCAGCGATCCCTCTTGCTGTTCTGGCTTCTGGGATTCAGAATATTTTTTTTCTTGTTTTCCTCCTCCAAAAACTAGGTGTGTCTTATGGTCTGGTGCGTCTTATAGAGCAAAAAATACAGTAAATACACTAACTGGCAGGAGCATTCCAGGGTTTCAGGCAAGGAGTCTTTTCCCAGCCCTACTGGGAGATTATGCTATAGGGTGAACCTGGGACTGTCTGCAGGCAAATCAGGTGTCCACTGCTGAGCTGAAGCCCCTTCCCCATGATTGTAGCCCCCTGCCCACTCCCAAAGCTCAGTACAATGAAATCAGTGTTGGTAGTGCTGGGATGCAACTCGGCTTATAGTAGGGCTGGTAGATTTGCATGGGGGAAAAGCAGATAGAAGAACTGCTGAGCTTCCTAAACTGTCTCACTGCCCCTTGATCTCTGTGCAGACCTCTCAGCAATTGCTAGACGGATATTCTTAATAATAATAATAATAATAATAATAATAATAATTTATTATTTATACCCTGCCCATCTGGCTGAGTTTCCCCAGCCACTCTGGGCGGCTTCCAATCAAGTATTAAAAACAATATAGCATTAAATATTAAAAACTTCCCTGAACGTTCCCTGAATGCCTTCAGATGTCTTTTAAAAAGAAGATAGCTGCTTATTTCCTTCACATCAGAAGGGAGGGCGTTCCACAGGGCGGGCGCCACTACCGAGAAGGCCCTCTGCCTGGTTCCCTGTAACCCTGTAACCGCATCTAAGAGATGCGGACCTCACTTCCTGTTCCTTTCTCCAGAGGAGACATCTTCCCCTTGTCTCCTTCTCCTGCAGAAATCAAACAGCAAGCAGGGCCCCCAACTTAGGTTAGTTAGAATAGGAATTCTTTACTACCCAATATGTATTTCCTGGGGTAAACAGCAGCTTTCTCACTTTCTTACCTGAAGTCTCAACATGATCAATTTCAGGTAGAAAGCACGATGCAAGCAAGGATTCATAGCTCGACTCAAGTTCTGATGTTGCATACAGACCCCATACGCCAACAATTAAAACCACGCCAAGGCCCCAGAAGGGACTCGAAATCACCACTATCTTTAATTCTCAGGGTAGAAATCTAGGAAGCTACCTGATACCAAGGCAGAAAATTCTCACAGGAACATAGGGAGCCACATTATATAGAGTTAGACCATGGGTAGGCAAACTAAGGCTCGGGGGCTGGATCCGACCCAATCACTTTCTAAATCCGGCCAGCGGACAGTCCGGGAATCAGCATGTTTTTACATGAGTAGAATGTGTGCTTTTATTTAAAGTGCATCTCTGGGTTATTTGTGGGGCATAGGAATTTGATTATTTTTTGTTTCAAAATATAGTCCGGCCCCCTGCAAGGTCTGAGGGACAGTGGACCGGCCCCCTGCTGAAAAAGTTTGCTGACCCCTGAGTTAGACCATTGGTCACTATGCCCCACACTGACTGGCAGCAGCTCTCCTAGGGCCATTCCCAGGGCTTCTTGGAGATAAACCTGGGATTGAATCTGGAGTCTTCTGCATACAATGCATGTGGTCTGCTCCTGAGCTTTACTCCTTTTCCTGCTTTTCCAGTTGACCCAAAGGGGTTTGCAAGAAGCTCGATTTGGCAGAGGACTTTCTATCATCTCTTCCCAGTAGGCTACAAGTTATTTAGGGATGCTTTGGTCCACGCTTCATGCAATGCCTAACCTTCCCCACTAGATGGAACCAGATGGTGACATTTGACTCAGCAGCAAGCACAGAGTTACAGCGCCAAAAGGAAAAAGAGATTTCTGGGACAAACGGTTTGTCTGTCTGTCTGTCTGTCTGTCTGTCTGTTTGTTCAACTTGTATACAGCTTTGTATTTCAACATAAATCTCCAAGCCGTTTACATATATCAACAAAAATTGTTGTTGTTTAGTCGTGTCCGACTCTTCATGACCCCTTGGACCAGAGCACACCAGGCACTCCTTTCTTCCACTGCCTCCCGCAGTTTGGTCAAACTCATGCTGGTAGCTTTGAGAACACCGTCCAACCATCTCGTCCTCTGTCATCCCCTTCTCCTTGTGCCCTCCATCTTTCCCAACATCAGGGTCTTTTCCAGGGAGTATTCTCTTCTTATGAGGTCACCAAAGTATTGGAACCTCAGCTTCAGGATCTGTCCTTCCAGTGAGCACTCAGGGCTGATTTCCTTAAGAATGGATCGGTTTGATCTTCTTGCAGTCCATGGGACTCTCAAGAGTCTCCTCCAGCACCAGAATTCAAAAGCATCCATTCTTCGGTGATCAGCCTTCTTGATGGTCCAGCTCTCACTTCCATACATCACTACTGGGAAAATCAACAAAAATAAAACAATACAAATTCCGCATTGAGTATTACTACTAACAATGGCAATTCTAAAATCATGGAAGGGATCTCAACAGTTATCTAGTCCAAACCTTTGCAATGCAGGAATCTCAACACATGGTCCCCTATCTCATTTGAAAACATACCAGACACTACTTAGCTTTGCAACTGTGCTGTTGGTTGTATTGCTGCACCATTTGGGGGGATAATTATTCCCACATTTTAAGTAACATAATTGCACAACAATAAATCTTGAAACAATGTACAGAAGGACATAAATAAACAAAAGGCACAGAGGCAAATAATACACCAAACATCAAAACACAGCAGCATCAAAATGCAAGGTAATTACAGCATAATCTCATAAATGATGCCCCCCCTAGGATAACATGTAATACAGCCAGGAATTCAGAAGCTGTGCTGACACCCACAACTGCTCAACAACCACATTCTCATTGCACCCACCATATCACTCCCCTCAATTCTCAGTTCTGCAAAACACACAACCAATAATCATGTACAGGAAGATTGGCATCTACAGAAACAGTAACTCCAATAACTGTTAGAGGATTCAGGACAGATAAAATAACTTCTTTAACCACGGCATAGGCAAACTTTATAACTCGCTCCGTGTGTGTCATGATTGTCACACCCTAAACCAGAGCTTTTCCAAACTTTTCACGATGGTGACACACTTTTTAGCCGTGCATCATTTCGTGACACAGTAATTCAGTTTTACTAGCAAAACAGAGTTTAAACTTTTTTTTTGGAAGATAATCTTTATTGATTTTATGATTACATACTATTGTTGTTGTTATTGTTTAGTTGTTTAGTTGTGTCCGACTCTTCATGACCCCATGGACCAGAGCATGCCAGGCACTCCTGTCTTCCACTGCCTCCCGCAGTTTGGTTAGACTCATGCTGGTAGCTTCGAGAACACTGTCCCACCATCTCGTCCTCTGTCGTCCCCTTCTCCTTGTGCCCTCCATCTTTCCCAACATCAGGGTCTTTTCCAGGGAGTTTTCTCTTCTCATGAGGTGGCCAAAGTACTGGAGTCTCAGCTTCAGGATCTGTCCTTCCAGTGAGCACTCAGGGCTGATTTCCTTAAGAATGGAGAGGTTTGATCTTCTTGCAGTCCATGGGACTCTCAAGAGTCTCCTCCAGCACCAGAATTCAAAAGCATTCATTCTTCGGCGATCAGCCTTCTTTGTGGTCCAGCTCTCACTTCCATACATCACTACTGGGAAAACCATTTACATACTATACATATACACATTACTTTACATTTACATTTACTCCTAAGAGTTGACTTCGCTCCTTCCTCCTTCTGGCTTTTTTATGTTTTTCTCATTGTCTTTATCGATTTTGTATATTGTTGTTCTTCTTTCAACTTTATCCACACCTTAACCTACGTATAACATAGTTTCCCCATTCTTTTTGAAATGTTTCATCGCTCTGTTGTCAGATTTTCCCCATTAATTTGGCTGTTTCTGCATATTCCATGACCTTGTACTGCCACTCTTCTGTGTTGGCAATTGTTGTTGTTTCCACACCTGAGCCAGCAGTAATCTCCCCGCTGTTGTTGTGTATAGGAACAATTTTTGACCCTTCTTATCAATATCCTCTCCCACCATTCCCAACAAGAATGCCCTTGGTTTTTTCAGAAATGTGTACCTAAAGATCTTATTTAATTCACTGTATATACTTTCCCAAAATGTTTTTACCTTATCGCATGACCACCACATGTGGAAAAAAACCACCTTCTTTAATCCCACGCTTCCATCAATTCTTGTTTCCTGCAAAACAGAGGTTAAACTAGCCCCTTTCCAGGAAGAGAGTGGGGAACATTTGCACGACACACTGCTGAAGAGATTTCCCCACCCCGGTCCAAAGTTGGAACCTGGCATGCGCATTAGGAATGTGCACAGAGACATAGGAAGCTGTCATATACTGTACTAGGGCTGGGTGATAACTGGTTTTCAATATAGCGATAAATCACCAGCTAAAGGAAGGAACTACACAGAGGTGAACAGGACAATGTCCTGGCAACTGCTACTACTTAAAGATCTAAAACTGAAAAATGATATTATCACCTCATGGTTACTTTCAGCAGCAGGCAAGCCCAAATACATCCCAACAGGACTGTGGGTTAAACCACAGAGCCTAGGGCTTGCCAATCAGAAGGTCGGCGGTTTGAATCCCTGCGACGGGGTAAGCTCCCGTTGCTCGGTCCCTGCTCCTGCCAACCTAGCAGTTCGAAAGCACGTCAAAGTGCAAGTAGATAAATAGGTACCGTTCCGGCGGGAAGGTAAACGGCGTTTCCGTATGCTGCTCTGGTTTGCCAGAAGCGGCTTAGTCATGCTGGCCACATGACCCGGAAGCTGTATGCCGGCTCCCTCGGCCAATAAAGTGAGATGAGCGCCACAACCCCAGAGTCGGACACAACTGGACCTAATGGTCAGGGGTCCCTTTACCTTTACCAAATGGTGGTATTTAAGACAATCCAAAGTATGGCAATGAGTCATAGTGAATACAAATAATCTGGGACTGCCAGCAGGCCTAGCCGTTACACACACTGTGATTTGCGATATATTGCCAGCTCAAATATTATGAAACAATTATCACAATGTGAACTTCAAACCGATTTTGGACAATATGGTTTCTTTAAATATTAAGGTGCATTATTGTTTCACAAGATGTGTATCTCTTTAAAGGCCAGAGCAAATAACATGACCTAGTTTTACAGGTGTGAAGCAGTACTGTATAGCAGGTGCTGTTAAGTTGTGTTAATTAAGCTGTGTCAACAGTTGGGTATAGTATATAAAGAGCAGCATGTACCTCTTTCAGTTCCCTGGTGAATGGATGGGTCATACTTATAGATTTAATGTAAAAGGAGTTTTTGGGTTTTTTTTAATTTTGTTGTTGTTTAGTCGTTTAGTCGTGTCCGGCTCTTCGTGACCCCATGGACCAGAGCACGCCAGGCACTCCTGTCTTCCACTGCCTCCCGCAGTTTGGTCAAACTCATGCTGTTAGCTTCAAGAACATGGTCCAACCATCTCATCCTCTGTCGTCCCCTTCTCCTTGTGCCCTCAATCTTTCCCAACATCAGGGTCTTTTCCAGGGAGTCTTCTCTTCTCATGAGGTCACCAAAGTATTGGAACCTCAGCTTCAGGATCTGTCCTTCCAGTGAGCACTCAGGGCTGATTTCCTTCAGAATGGATCGGTTTGATCTTCTTGCAGTCCATGGGACTCTCAATTATTTGGCAATCAGCCTTCTTTGTGGTCCAGCTCTCACTTCCATACATCACTACTGGGAAAACCATGGCTTTAACTATACACCTTGTTGGCAAGGTGATGTCTCTGCTTTTTAAGATGCTGTCAGATACTTTTGTGTTTCTTCATTGTTTACTGAACGTGTGGTCTCCCTGGCATGCTTTCTGCACCGAAATTAATCTGCTAAATACACAACAATATCGCCCAGCCCTAGCATATACTGAGTCAGACATCTTACTCAGTATTGTCTACACTGACTGGCAGCAGCCCTGGCTGGAAATCCCGGGGATTGAACCCGCGACTTTCTGCATGCAAGGCCTACGCTCTCTAACACTGCCCCACAGCCCTTCCCCAGCTTCCTGCCTCCGCCGGCGCAGCTTGAAAAGGCTTCTGTTTCCAGATCAATCTCACAAGCTCCCGTTTCCACAAGTCCGGCCTCAGAGAGAATCCATCTAAATGTAACTGACCAAATCCTCAAATCTCCAAATAACGAAAACAAGGCGATGCAAGTAATGCAATCTGCCGGAAGTTGGCTGCAAAGTGACTTGGATCTCCGCTGGCTTAGGAGAAAGTGTCCATTAACGAGGGATTAACATGAGTGCAAGGGAAGCACATGGCCAGGCCGCTCCAAGTAGGGAAAGAGCTGTTCCGTTTGCCTTTGGGGAGGGTGCAGGGAGGCAACGCTTTAGATGTGCCACCCCCCTCAGTGGCAGAGAACCATTTCCTGAATTTTGATGGGAGAAGCAGGGAGGCCCAAACTGATCTCTGCCTCCCCCACTGCCATGAAACCATTTGCAAAAGTTGCCAAAGTTCTGCAGTCAAACAGCAGGCCTCTGTAGATGCCCTTCTTATTGTGCATTCATGGTAATTTGTGCTCCTGAAGAAGAAGAAGAAGAGTTTGGATTTGATATCCCGCCTTTCACTCCCCTTCAGGAGTCTCAAAGCGGCTAACATTCTCCTTTCCCTTCCTCCCCCACAACAAACACTCTGTGAGGTGAGTGGGGCTGAGAGACTTCAGAGAAGTGTGACTGGCCCAAGGTCACCCAGCAGCTGCATGTGGAGGAGCGGAGATGCGAACCCGGTTCCCCAGATTACGAGTCTACCACTCTTAACCACTACACCACACTAAAGCTATCAGGGTGGCGTTATCTGATCCAGCTTTAAATATTGTTTGCACCCGCAAAATGTTCAGAGCAGACAAACATCCTTGTTTCCAAATTGTGCACGGCCTTGAATCCTGCAACTTTCATTTTTAAAAAAATAAATATTTTTTTTATTAGGAGCTTCAGAATAACGGTCAGTCAAAAATACATCATCCTCATCCCCCCCCCCATTTTTCCCTCCCCAAAAAGAAAAAAGCCCCCCCCCCCCGCCAGACTTCCGTCAGCTCCTCTCTCTGGTTTCTCAGCACATGTTAATCTCTGCATGTTATAAAATTATAAAGATCCTTAAGTTATCTATATATATGTTATCAATAAAAAGTCTGTGTATGTTTATTCAAAACCTGCCAAGGAGTCCAGTTCATTTTGTTGTTTCTTTAAGTACTTTGTGAAAGGTTCCCATTCTTCTTTGAACTCACAGTCAGTGGCGTAGCGTGGGGGGTGCAGGGGGGGCCCGGCCGCACCGGGCGCAACATCTGGGGGTTAGGGAAATCCACGGGTTAGGGGGCGCAAATCCACGGGTTAGGGGGCGCAAATCCATGGGTTAGGGGGCGCAAATTACTTGCCTTGCCCCGGGTGCAACCTGTAGGTCCCCAGATGTTGTTGGACTACAACTCCCATCATCCCTGAGCTCTGGCCTTGCTAGCTAGGGGTGATGGGAGTTGTAGTCCAACAACATCTGGGGACCCACAGGTTGAGAAATAGATGACACATAGATAGATAGATGATTGATAGATGATAGATAGATAGATAGATAAGATGATAGATAATCCATCTGTATGACAAATAAGGAACATGGTGCCATGGACACAGAGGGATGGTGGGAGGAACCAGCTGGGGAACCCCCAAGGTAAGAAGGCTCAGAGCCTGGGGCGTGGTGGTGGGACAATGATGAGTGGTCAGAGGGAGAAGACTGGGAAGAGGAGTTGTTGGCAGCTGACGATGTAACAGGATTTAGTGAGCAGGAAGAGTCTGTGGCAGAGAGCAGCCCAGAATCCAAAGCTGAAGCAGGCAAGGAGGGAGGCCAAGAGGAAGAGGTGAGTCAGGCTGGTGAAGAGTCCCCTGCCCCACTTCCTGGTAGCAAACTCCCCTCTCCCCAGTCTCCCAGGACCAGGAGAGGCATGAAGTGGGAAGAGCAAAGGCAGGCATGCCGGCATAGTCTCCGATTGCTTGGGAAAGTCCCAGGAGAGGAAGAACCTTCAGACTCTGCAGCTGCCTCGGAGGGGCCAAACTAATTGAAGAAGAGTTGCTGTGCTCATTAGGCCTGACACTCTCGAGCAGATCCTGTTTCTTCTGATGAAGAGTTTTCACTTACTCTGTGTGGTTTACTGCTGGCTTGCTTCTGACACATAGGAGGCTGCCTTGTACGGAGCCAGACCATTGATCCAGCAGGCTCTGTACGGTATACACTGCCTGGCAGTGTGACTCTCCAGATTTTCTGGCAGGATGTATATCCCAGCTCTGCCTGGAGATGGGCATGGAATCTAGGACATTCTGTATGCAGAGCAGATGCTCTCCCTCTGAGCTGCGGCCCTTCCACAAATCACAGAAAACTAGTAGAAAGCACCTCGCTGAGATGGAAGGGTATTTTGAAAAGGTGGATCCTTTAATTCTGTGTGCCTCCAGGTGCAGTTTAAAGTGCTGCATCATAGATACAGTGGGAATGAGGCCCTACAGAGAGTTGCTGACATCATCTCTCCCCCCCCCCCGCCATTGCCCCTGGCTTTGCGGTGCCAAAGACTACTTTTGAAAGAGCCTTGAGTTACACAGAGAGAAAGAAAATATCTGTGGAAGAAAACTGCCTTGAGCTGTTCTTTAAGTTAATTATCACTTCTTTGGGTACCCTGAATGGCTGTTCAATGACAGTGTCAGCGAGTGGAAAGAAGCAAATTACTTTAATTATGGAGTAATTGCACAGAGTGATGGTAATTAAATCTTGATCAGTTTAAGTGAGCGAATTAATTGCTCCAACTTGGAATGCAAATCACAGCGAGAGGAGTTGTTTTGTAGTTTAATTAACACCAGCCACTAAATTCTTATCATATCTAAAATGCAGCCCATTAATGAGTTTGAATCTGGGCTCACCTTAATAGGAACTAGGACAGAATCCCTGCTGTGGAAGGTAAGGCAGGCAGGGTGAAAAGGGATGGGGAACTTAATATTCTTGTCAGTTGTGCAGATATTAGTTGCCCACTCCACTCTGCCTTCCAGTGTAATGTGCAAATAGAAATATTTCCATATAATTAGCTTTTGGACCCCTTTCTTTTCAAAATTCCCTGATCTGCTAAAGAGTATCCACTTTCAAATATGACGGGGAGCCCCTCCCACCAAGTTGCATATTTGCAACAAGATCCCTTCTGTCTTCTATCACTCTTCTGTAACCAAACCCACCCACCCATTTCCTGATACCTGTCTCTCTATTCTGGAACTTCATGCCGTTGCAATAAACCTAACAAATTTGATGTTGGCACTGGAAATTCCTGAGATTGAGGGTCTGGTGAGACTCTTGAGAGTCCCATGGACTGCAAGAAGATCAAACCTCTCCATTCTGAAGGAAATCAGCCCTGAGTGCTCACTGGAAGGACAGATCCTGAAGCTGAGACTCCAATACTTTGGCCACCTCATGAGAAGAGAAGACTCCCCGGAAAAGACCCTGATGTTGGGAAAGATGGAGGGCACAAGGAGAAGGGGACGACAGAGGACGAGATGGTGGGACAGTGTTCTCGAAGCTACAAACATGAGTTTGACTAAACTGCGGGAGGCAGTGGAAGACAGGCGTGCCTGGTGTGCTCTGGTCCAGGGGGTCATGAAGAGTCAGACACGACTAAACGACTAAACAACAACAAAGATTGAGGGTCAAGAGACATAGGGTTGTGGGAAGCTGCCCTATAGTGAGACAGGCCTGGGGAAGTTGGCAGGAAGGAGATTGGCAGAAGCTGGCAGAGGTGGTTGGGTGGTGCTGCCAAGTGGTCCTTGTCTCTGGCTCCCCGTACTCTGGATTTCTGAAGTCGGTGAGGTTTTCTGGAGACCATCCTTGAACACAATGGAAAGAACTGCTGTGCTTAAGCAAACCAGCTGATCTTTCTAAATAAATGGCTTTCTAAACACATTTAGCAGTAGTGACCATTCTAACTTTTTCTTCAAAGATAGGCAACAGAAGATCAGATACCCGAGTGTTACACTAACACTACTTCTTTCTTCTTTGGCGAACCCCTGTAGCCATGTAAGATTGTCTTCCATGAACACAGTATTAACAGTGAGTCCACAAGTGGCTGTGGAGGCCAATTCTGGATCCACACACCCTTCCACAGTGGGGACATTGGTTTCCAGGCCGGAGTTGATCACGGTGTGGATTTGCCAAGCATGCCTTCCTCTTGGCACGTTTCTCCCTTGCGTCCTGAGTTTGAGTGTCTTCAAAGCCCATGACACCTTTGGTAAAGGCTGTTCTCCAACTGGAGCGCTCGCAGACCAGTGTTTCCCAATTGTCAGTGCTTATACATTTTTTTAAGATTTGCCTTGAGTGAGTCTTTGAACCTCTTTTGTTGACCACCAGCATTACGGTTTCCATTCTTAAGTTTGGAATAGAGTAGTTGCACTGGAAGACGATAATCAGCTTTGGGCATACATCTGCTCCAGCCCCCCCCAACAAAAAACAATTATTTAATTTTAAAAAGGTAAGGGAACTTAGTTCCCCCGAGTTCCTGCTCAAAACCCCTCATGGGTATATAGATTTATTACGATTATTGTATTTAGTCACTCCTCCATTGACTCCTGAGACAGACGGATGCCGCCGACAACAATTTATATTCCACCTTTTCCCCAGAAAAGCTGCTTGCAAAAATTAAAGCAACACCGGTAAAATGCAAAAAGCAAAACACTTATAAAAGAGACTCATCAAAAAGTAATTACCGGTAAACTTTAATAGAATCAAAACAATATAAAAACAAATGGATTGAAATACAGATCAAAAGAAAAGCATGGCACTATTGAAGCAAATTTCTTAAGAAAACAGTCAATTCCCAAAGGCCTGGCAGAATAAAACAGTCTTCAGTTGCTGGCGGAAGGAGAATGAGGAACCAGTCTAGCTGTAGATTATGCCAGCGGTTCTCCAAGGTTTTTTTTCCCTCTGGGCCACTTTCAGAATAAAAATTTGCTCATGCCACACCGAATTTTTTATTGATAAGAAATACATTGGGAAACAAGAAGAAACAACACCTAGCAGTGCTTGATTTATAACGCAGAACACAATTACTTTATAATACGATCACAGGATATCCAGAAAGTATAAAGCAGCTAAAAGAGAACACCAATCATTTCCAAAATATAATTATAAACGAGCCTCTTACATATGTACTTTAAGTATGTACACAAACTCAATGAAAGGTGTGAACTTGCTTTTGCCGGGCAATCTCATTTACATCAGATCTAATTTGGGACAAATAAAACTTTCGTTTCCTCATCAACACAAAGAAGCCTTTCTCTCTCCTGATCTTTCATATTTGTCAGACTTGAAAAGTGCTGCTCACAACAATATGTTGTGGAGAACTGCGGAAGAATAGCCAACGCTCTCGAAGGGAGGCAGGGATCATGTTTTTGGTGGTACATCCCCCAAAATTATTTTGATGCTATACTACAGTGAGTATAGGGGATGCGGGTGGCGCTGTGGGTTAAACCACAGAGCCTAGGACTTGCCGATCAGAAGGTTGGCGGTTCGAATCCCCGCAATGGGGTGAACTCCCGTTGCTCGGTCGCTGCTCCTGCCAACCTAGCAGTTCAAAAGCACGTCAAAGTGCAAGTAGATAAATAGGTACCACTCCAGTGGGAAGGTAAACGGCATTTCCATGTGCTGCTCTGGTTCTCCAGAAGTGGTTTAGTTATGCTGGAGACATGACCCAGAAGCTGTACGCCAGCTCCCTCGGCCAATAAAGTGAGATGAGCGCCGCAACCCCAGAGTCGGTCACGACTGGACCTTTACCTTTACAGTGAGTATAGAGTATAGAGCCAGTGTGGTGTAGTGGTTAAGAGCGGTAGTCTCGTAATCTGGTGAACTGGGTTCGCGTCTCCGCTCCTCCACATGCAGCTGCTGGGTGACCTTGAGCCAGTCACACTTCTTGAAGTCTCTCAGCCCCACTCACCTCACAGAGTGTTTGTTGTGGGGGAGGAAGGGAAAGGAGATTGTTAGCTGCTTTGAAACTCCTTAGGGTAGTGATAAAGCGGGATATCAAATCCAAACTCCTCCTCCTCCTCCTCCTCCTCCTCTTCTTCTTCTAGACTACACTGAAATAATAGAATCATGGAATTGTAGAGTTGGAAGGAACCACGAGGGTCATGTCGTCCATCCCACTGCAACGCAGGAATCTTTTGCCCAACTTGGGGCTTGAACCCTGAGATTAAGAGTCTCATGCCTTGTTCAAACGTTTCCTTGATTGTCCACGAATCTTGCCGCCACACCCTTTCAGAAACAGTGGACAATGCCTATCCCTACCGACCCAGCTCTGGACAGGTGCCCAGCTGGTCTGGGTCTCCTGGCCCTGCCTCTCACCCCCCCCCCAGCTCCTGCTGGTCCAGCCTTCCACTCCGTCTGGGCTGTGGCCTCTGGTCATTCTCCCCTCAGGGCTGGCAGAAGAAAACTACAGATAGATGGAAGCCCAGTGCTCTCCCCTCTGCTTTTCATGCAGAAGGTCCTGGGTTCAGTCCACCATGGCAATGTCTCCTGCATGAAACCCCAGAGAGCTGCTGGCAGTCCGTGTAGGCAATACTGAGCTAGATGGAGCAATGTTGTGATTCACTATAAAGCAGTGTCTGGGATGATGCAAAGGTTCAGGGACGATGCACCTGCTCGTGTTCAGAAGTGCTCCTAACTCTCAGGACAAAGGGACCAAGACGTCATCTTGCTCTGGAACCGATCTCATCCTTGGGAAAGTGCCCATGTTTTTTGGGGGGCGGAGGGGGGAAACATCTGGATTCCCTCTTCCTTTTATCTGCCCATCTTTGAGAGATTTGGTAGCTTACTTTTTATTTTAGTCTCTTCCAACACATTTCTGCAAAGCTGCTTTGGGCTGAGTGCTTCTTAGTCTCCTTTTCTGTTTCTATTTAAACATATAAAAATGTTTTTAAAAGCACATTTGGGGGGGGGGGTGGAGGAGGGGGGGTGGGCTGCCTAAGAGCGAACTGGAGACATGCCCCATTTGAGTCTTGTTTACAACGCAGCTCAGCGGCACAATAAATTGCAATAGATTAAGATTTCCACTAAACTGCATATGTGTGCGTATATGTGTTGGGGTTATGTTTTTGTTTTTTGTTTTAACTCTTCTCAAAGTGCAGAATCTATTAGTTCACAACCTTATGTTTCAGTCGGAAGAAAGTAGCTTTGCACTCCATGAAATGTGTTAATGCACGGATAGAACCCCTCTTATCCTTTTGCTTTCGCCAGTTCCAATCAGCAGAATGGATTATGTTTTTAATAATCTGACATTAGTATTAAAAGTGATATTTAAGGCATTAGTCCCTGTAACTGGCACAGAGCGTGAGAGGGCCGCAGCGTCCCCCTTTTCTCTTTGGCGACAAAACATATGTTTACGAAACAATGCATTAGCGAAAGGGGACCAGCCAAATACGTGGAGATCAACGGAGGAGACTAGATTACGCTCCGAACATCACTTCCCTTCTGCTCCCCCCCCCCAACTCCAATTAGTGCAAAAAGAAAGATTTGAGAGCCATTATGAAACTGATTGTGGAGAAACGGATTACAGAGACAGTTCATGACTGGTGGGCAGGGAGGCCGTGGCTACGACTGGAGGACCAAAATTTGGCTCGGGGTGGGGAAACCCAAGCGCGGCTCTTTGGGGATCTCCGTTTGGCCCTTGGCCAAACCACATCTCCCCTACAGCCAGTTTCCCCCCACTTACCTGTCCTGCTCCTCACCCTCCTTAAGTACCAGGCTAGAATGTATCCTTGAACTCTGATCATACCTCTTGCCTTCCTGGGTAGAGAATAGAGAGGTAGAAGGAGAGTTTGGATTTGATATCCCGCTTTATCACTACCCGAAGGAGTCTCAAAGCAGCTAACATTCTCCTTTCCCTTCCTCCCCCACAACAAACACTCTGTGAGCTGAGTGGGGCTGAGAGACTTCAAAGAAGTGTGACTGGCCCAAGGTCACCCAGCAGATGCATGTGGAGGAGCAGGGAAGCGAACCCGGTTCACCAGATTACGAGTCCACCGCTCTTAACCACTACACCACACTGGCTACATACACACTGGTGTATATGTAGAAACGAACCTGCTTTAGAAAGGTAAAATTAGCACCCGTTGCTTTGTCCACCTTTGCCTCTAGCCATGTCCATCACTGGCATGTGGTCCCCAAAATGTTGCCCAAAAGGGAATGGTCCGGGGCAGGTGCCAGGAGAGGATCAGTAATAACTCACATGGCGTCCGTGAAGTTAACTCGTTAGTCAAAGAAACAAGACAGCTCGGGAGGCCAGGCCATGTGAGAACAGCAACTCTTCCCAGATCTTGCCCCAATGAGGCAGTTGTGGAGGCTGAAGGTCCCCACTTTCCCACAGCTCCCTATGTCTCCTCCTCTCCCAGGTGCTTTCTAAGCAATCTGAGATTCTGTCTCCCTATCTGTCTCTGATTTGCCCTCTTCATACCTCTTCTGGTCCTGGGAGACCAGTGGGGAAGGGAACTGGTCGCAGCAGGAAGGGAAGAGAACCTGGCTTCCTCACCAGTCTGCTTCATCTCTGCTTCTTGGCCCCCCTCTTCTCCAGCCTCTGCTTCTGCCTCTGAGTCTGGGCTGCTCTCTGTCACAGGCTCTCCCTGCTCACTACAACCTGTTGCCACTTCAGCTTCTGACACCTCCTCCTTCTAGTCTTCTCCCACTGAGCCCTTGGGGGTTTCCCAGCTGGTGCCTGCCTCCATTCCTCTGCATCCAGCCAGTGCACGATAGGAATGTGGACCTTTGGGAATCTTTCCAGCTGCAAACTTCATCATTGCCCAGTTACTACTGGCATTTTCGCAGAGATAGCCTTACGAGATGTTGTTGTCAGATGGGAAGAAGATGGGCCTAGGAGCTGACAACATCACAACCACTCAGGCCATCTTCTCAACTGGAGAGCAAGGTATGTGTGCACCTTCAACTGAGACCAGTGGTTAGTTGGCAGCTAGTGCAATGTTTTTCAGCAGCAGCATAACATGACAACGGTATTCTGCCCTGTTGAGCTGTTGATTTTATATCCCCTTTTCTGTCTTGACGTCCTCTAAAGAATCCTGGGACTTGTCATTTGACAAAGTACTAAACATTCTCCCGGAACTTGAGACGCTGGGGATTTCAAGCTGAGACCTCGTGAAGGGGGAAAAGAGGCTCCACCAGTGAACCCTGGTCCTGTCAAATGCATTCAATAGCTGTGTAAATATAGGCACTGCTCAGTCACTGTAATGTCAGAGGACAACTTGTGTCACTGAGCAAGCTATCAGAGATTAGAAACCCACAATCTCTCCTGATCAAGCTTGTAATTGACAGTATGGTTCATGGAGAAGGGCGTTATGGGAAGATGGCGGCATAGATCACATCGGAAGATGAGGGAGAGCTCTGTCAGTAGAGCATGAAACTCTTAATCTCAGGGTCGCAGGTTTGAGCCCCACGTTGGGCAAAAAGATTCTTGCAATGCAAGATTTCTGCATTGTAGAGGGTTGCATTAGATGACCAGATGGGCCGATGGCCTGATCCAGCGGGTCTCTTAATATGTTCTTATCTCTCCAAATAGAGGACTGCCCTCTGCAGAGTGGGGGACATGGCCACCCTAACTCTTAAGCCAGTTTAAGTGTGTGAATACTGTTTTGTCTTATGATCAGCCTGTTAGTTCTTTTTAATGACTCGCCTGTCTCCTGCCCCCACCCCCACCCCCACCCCAAAAAGTGCCTCTGAGTGTTTTCCTATTAACCTTATCACCTGATGGGTGAAAGAAAAGGTTTAACGGAAGCTTAGGCCTAATTGGATGGCATTTCTGTATTTTCTTATGTAAAACTGGTTCTGGTCCATTGTTTTTATTTATTTGCAATAACTGTGCTCATTGGAGTTTGTAATGACAATGCCATGGGTGAAGAGAATTTGCTCTAAGTATTATTCTCTCTCCCTTCCGTTATCTCCTGCCTCTCCTCTAAACTAGGCCTCTCAGGAGAAAAGCTGCAACAGACCCCGGCAGGAGAGGCACCTCGCTGAGTACACACAGCTTCGGTTGGTTTTGGAGATGCCTGCTCCAGCTGCGTTTGAGATTGCTTTACAAATATCTTGTTTATTTTTCTCCCTGCTCTCTTTCCACCTTGTGTACTTGCTAATACAGAGCAGGAAGGGGAAAGGAGGCAAAAGAGCGAGAGAGAGAGAGAGAGAGAGTTGGGCATCGTACAGAGAGAGAGGCGGTGCCATAAAGCAGGAAGTCCCGGATTCAAATTTTGCCCGTGTGCAATGAACTTTCTAAGGGTTAAAGCAAGTCCTCATATCCAGTACCGACATTCCCATACTGTAGATAAACTGTAGATAAACTCATCCCCGGTGCCTCCCACCAGTGCCGGATTTACGTATAAGTTAAACAAGCTCTAGCTTAGGGCCCCGCTCTCTTGGCCCCCCCCCCAAAAAAAAAATGTAAAGGGAAAGAACAACTGGATGTACATTTCCAAAATATAAGATGAAAAACAAATAAAATAAAACCTACATACAGCAACAGTGTTTTGTGTTGTGTAGGCTCCTATGATGTAAGCCTGCTAGCCTGCTCCCTAAAATATCACTGGTTTGCTCATTTCTATATATAGGGTGCCTACATTCTGCATGGACTGTTCGCATGGCAACAAGTGCAGATGGCTTGAGATACATACCTATTAGGTCAGTGATGGCCAAACTTGGCCCTCCAGCTGTTTTGGGACTACAATTCCCATCATCCCTGACCACTGGTCCTGTTAGCTAGGGATGATGGAAGTTGTAGTCCCAAAAACAGCTGGAGGGCCAAGTTTGGCCATCACTGTATTAGGTCCATAAATTATGATATAGCATATATTCAACACAAAAAAGCGACAATTTGTTGTTGACAAAGGACAGCTGGACATACAGAGGCCCCCCCATTACCTTCAGTTGAGGCATCTAATCATAGCCTGCATTTTTATTGAAGCTTGATCAGGGCCTGTATTTTAAAATGAGCTTAAAGATTTTCAAATGTTCATGCCAGGCAGAAGAGCAGCTGCCTAAGAACCTTGGCAAGATGTTTATTCTCCTGGACAAGGGGCCCCCCTGATTTATAGCAGAAAACAATTCTCAAAGTCAAAGGGAATTACAGGCTGACAGCCAAGGTTACACTGACCCTACATATTACAGAAGATAAAAAAGCAGAGAAAAACATAATTAAGAGTGGGTAAATAGTAAAATAAAACCATGTGCCTCCCATTAAACTTGAGCCATATTTTCCTAAGGTTCAAAGGTCAAGAGCAATGGAAAAGCATCTAGCTGGCAGAAAGGAAAAGAGTATTTTGGGAAGTCTTTTTCTAAAGTTGTTTCTTTCTTAAACTGAGATCCTTTTAAGATTTCTTTTCCTTTTAAAAGGTTATTTATGTTATGTATTAAATATATTGGCTTAAATGTAATTATGCAAAGGAATTAGAAGCTAAGAAATGTTAAATCCTTATGCTAGATTCTTATTTCATATAGTTGGAAGAGATCACAGGGGCCATCAGCCCAGCCCCCCTGCCAAGCAGGAAACATCATTAGAGCATGGTTGTCAGGCCTTTGTTTAAAAGACCTTCAAGAGAAGGAGATCTTTCAATGATGATGTAAATTCAAGATCCTTGACATCTGTTTAAGATAAAAATTTAAGATTAACCATCTGTTTTGGAGGGCAATAGGGCGAGGTGAGCTGGTAATTAAGGTTCCTTGTTGAGACACATGTAAGATATATTACTACTTATTTGTCATTTATAGATAGAAGAATATATATCTTTTTGTTTCCCATAAAAGGACATGAGGAAATGGGTGTATCTTTTGTGATTGGTTCTAGCAAACAGCCAATAGGAATTTCAACCAGGCTGATTGGACAGAGGCAGCCACAGGAGGAGCAAGGGGGCTGGATTAAGGAAATATAAGTGCTGGCCAGAATGGCAGGAGGCCAGGCCAGAGCTTGGTAACCATATACCACTGTGCCTCATATTTATTTGTCTGACAAATAAATTATTATTTTAATTTCTCTATTGCTGCGTTGAATATTTCATTCCAGCTAAGCGTTAACCACAAGCAGGGTGCTACAATTTGATCCTGGAATGTCCCGCTTTTCCTTAGGACGTCCCTATTTTCATAGGAGAGATGTTGGAGTTATTCAACCCGTGATCCAAGGAGATAAGCAACTATACAGCCTTTAGAAGACATCTGAAGGCAGCCCTATATAGGGAAGTTTGCTGAATGTTTAATGTTTCATTATGTTTTTATATATGTTGGAAGCTGCCCAGAGTGGCTGGGGCAACCCAGTCATACGGGTGGGCTGTAATAATAATAATAACAATAATAATAATAATAATAATAATAGGGATGTCCCTATTTTCATCAGAGAAATGTTGGAGGGTATGCTACCCTATGCAATACCCTGTTATTCAAAACAGCAGTTTGCATGGCTTGTTAAGGAGCAAAATAACCTCATAAAGTTCAAAACAGTAACAATGAATTTGCACGTTTAACCAAAATCCAGTTAAAACTATTCGGTTTAATTAACCCAGCAAAGCTGATGAACTCAATTCAGTGATGACAGCTTTTCAAAGACTTTTTTTTACACCTCCAGGTCCCAATCCTGCTGCCCCCTTGCCTCTTAGCACAAACTCCGTGATAAGGACAACTGTGACTTTAAAGAAGAAGTACAAATTACTTAAAGAAACAACAAAACGAACTGGACTCCTTGGCAGGCTTTCAATAAACAAACACAAATTTATTATTGGTAACATATAGACAGATAATTTAAGGATCTTTACAATTTTATAATATGCATAACATGTGCTGAAAAACCAGAGAGAGGAGCTGACGGAAGTTCGGGCAGGGGTGGGATGATAGGTTTTTGATAAATTGTTATGTTGAAATTATTTTTTTTAAAAGGGGAAAAAAGAAAACGCTTTCCGGCTAACCGATAGCAGCGTGGAAAGGTTTTCTAAATCTATTACACTCCACTGTTCAATGCAACGTGCATTTGGCATATCACAATTTTGAGTTTATACTGGGCTTCCTTGCTTTCAGGCCCACCTCTTCTCCCCTCGCCACCTCATTTTCTTCCTGCTGTTGCGTTTCCCCATTTCTGATGCTCTCGAGTCCCTTCTTGCATCTCTTGCTGACTTTCTAAAAGATACTTGACTTTTTCTTGACTTGTTCAGGGTCGTAGCTTTGGCCGTTCCTTAAACTGATCCTTTTCCCCCCAGATTCCTCCAGTTCTGTTTCGCCGACTCTCCACTAGAGTATGCTCAAGTGTCACAAGTTTTAGAGTTACAGTGAAAGGTGAAGTGTTAGAAACTTAAAGCTTAATCTCAGGACTAGCTCTATACCTAGAAGCGGAAAGTATTTTCCTGTTTTTTCTTCAGCTTTTTTTTTTTTATAAACAAAAAACGCTTTAATTATAGAAAATTACAGAAAACACCAATCCACACCTACAGCAAAATATATTAATTGAATCAAATAAGGTTAACAAAAAAAGCACACCTCTGAATATGTCATGTCCATCTCATTTTCCAAAAACCCGCTAAATGCAGACTTAGGCTTCACTTACTGGGTGTCCTTCAGATCCTTTGGACTACAACTCCCATCATCCAGTGCAACACTGTGGTGTTGGGGCTGATGGGAATTGTAGTCCAAAATCTCCTGGAGGGCGCCAGTTTCACAGGCACTGATTATTTGTGAGACAAGAAATTTGGTATAATAAATCATAGACTAGAGCAGAATGCTAGTGGATCTAGCCAGATCGCTTCTGTTTCACTCCTCCCCAGTGGTGTCTGTGCACATGTGTATCTTAAATTTCCCAGAATGAAAGATTTTTCAGAAAAACTTGTAGTGCTTATTTTTCCACATAAAAATGTCCCTTTCGTAAGACTGTTAGTAACAATGAATGGATGCAAGTTGCAAATACAATACTAGGCAAGCTTGACATTTTCAAAGTTTCTAACTTTGTCCTTTCATAAAGTTTTCTGATGATAACCCTGAAGATTGTCACAAAAGACTCTCACAAAATTTATTAATCTGATCTGTTCAATGGGTGGGTGGGGGAGAAGGAATTACTGTAAATGTATCTGTTTCCATGTTAGATACTGAAAGTGAATAAACATTTGTTACACCCCCCCCAAAAGTTTCTACCATCGTTTCCTAAATGCAAGGAAAACACGGTAAATTAGATCACTCTCTATGGCATCAGAATTCCTTTTGCAAACTGTCAATTACCCCATGCAAATGACCTGACTTGCACAGAAAATCGTTCAAGTCCAACATTTCCTGGAAAACACAAATCACTGACCATCCAGCTTGAATCTGACCCCCCCCCCCGCCAGCACTTCCATTCATTTCAATGGAGGGAGCAACATTTGTTGTTGTTTAGTCGTGTCCGACTCTTCGTGACCCCCTGGACCAGAGCACGCGAGGCACTCCTGTCTTCCACTGCCTCCCGCAGTTTGGTCAAACTCATGCTGGTAGCTTCGAGAACACTGTCCCACCATCTCGTCCTCTGTCGTCCCCTTCTCCTTGTGCCCTCCATCTTTCCCAACATCAGGGTCTTTTCCAGGGATTCTTCTCTTCTCATGAGGTGGCCAAAGTCTTGGAGCCTCAGCTTCAGGATCTGTCCTTCCAGTGAGCACTCAGGGCTGATTTCCTTCAGAATGGAGAGGTTTGATCTTCTCACAGTCCATGGGACTCTCAAGAGTCTCCTCCAGCACCACAATTCAAAAGCATCAATTCTTCGGCGATCAGCCTTCTTTATGGTCCAGCTCTCACTTTCACACATCACTACTGGGGAAACCATGGCTTTAACTATACGGAGCAACATTATGTGCATTGAAAAGGTGTGGAGGGGAGGGGGACACACACACCAAACATGAGCACACCCAGACCTCTGAACCGGGGTGGCTACCTTAGATGGCCCACGATTGCCCACCTGCTCAGAATTTGATATGCAACATTTCAATCAAGCCATCCCTTAATCTCCTCTCTTTTCCCACTCCCCCCTTTCCTTAAAAAAAATAAAATAAATGAAATGCAAACCTAATTTCCCAAACGTCTCTGCTTAGATTTAATCCACATGACTGTTCTATCATCCCGGTTATGTGCTCCGCTATATCTCTCAAGCCCCCCCTCTCCATTTGTATTCAAAACCCTTTCTTTAATCTCCTCCAGTACTCCAGGTACAGCTTCTCTAGTCTTTTGTTACAATCCCATAATGATTTCTGTGAATGTGTGTTTTATTCTTCTATCAATACTTCCCTGTACTCTATTTGCTTTCTAAACTACTGCCACGCGTTGAACTACTGTTTTTTTTAAATAAAATAATATCCTTTACTACAATCCTCGGCCAGATTTGCGTCTCTCTCTCTCTCTGTGTGTTTTTTCTTGGGATATCCTTCTGTTTCGCATACAAACATCCTCCATACGATGCACTAAGTCCAGTGTCTGAAAATGGGAATTCAGGTGAGAGAAACACACACACACAACCCCCCAACAGTTTTTACATATAAATCACATGCATATGTTGTCCTTGCTGCAAGGGAGCAGGGGCTTAGCTGCAGGACAATTCTGCAAGAAGTAGAAGCTGGTCCATTACAGAAAATGAAGCAATGTCTCACTAACTTTAGTCCAAAGAACTTAAGGACTATTGGCAAAACCTGTTGGTGTTTTGCAACATTCTGACTAGTTGCAGGACCTTAGCCAGAGCTAGCAGAGAAAACGCAGAGTTAGGTGTTTATTATATACAGTAGACTATTTACAGGAACAGAACAGAACATGGATCTTTGACTAACTCTCTCTCACAAAACTCACAACTCCTACGGCCTCGGTCCAGTATATCTGAAGGAGCGTCTCCACCCCCATCGTTCTACCCAGACACTGAGGTCCAGCACCAAGGGCCTTCTGGCGGTTCCCTCACTGCGAGAAGCCAAGTTACAGGGAACCAGGCAGAGGGCCTTCTCAGTAGTGGCACCCTCCCTGTGGAACGCCCTCCCACCAGATGTCAAAGAGAAAAACAACTACCAGACTTTTAGAAGACATCTGAAGGCAGCCCTGTTTAGGGAAGCTTTTAATGTTTGATGTATTACAGTATTTTAATATTTTTTTTGGAAGCTGCCCAGAGTGGCTGGGGAAGCCCAGCCAGATGGGCAGGGTATAAATAATAAATAAATTATTATTATTACACTGAACTGACACTCAAACCCGTACATTCCAGTTAGTAGGCCATTAATCATTATTCCCGTGAGACAGCTTGACCAATCATGGAGCTGTCTCCATGCCTCTGTATCACCAGGCAGACTTACTCCTTCACATTGCCTTGGCTGTCGGCCAAACCCTAACTGACTCTGTGTGGGTAGCTGCACGTATTCAGATTTCCAACAGCCTGTTGGATGAGGCCAATGGCCCATCTAAGTCTAGCATCCTGTTCTCACTGGGGCCAACCAGATGATCCATGGGGAAGCTTGAAGGCAGGACCCAAGCACAAGAGCCATCGCTCTTCCTGTGGTTTCCACTGACTGGTTTTCAGAAACATCCGTGGAGGCAGAGCGCAGCCACCATGGCTAGCATGTCAGGAGTTCAGCCTACACTTATGACAGAAAGTTAGGGTTCCGGGTGGAGAAATCAAAATTGGAAACAGAACTGTTAGAACCTAAGACTAAGATACTTTCAAGAATGTACAACTTGCTGTTAAAATGGAATACACAAGATGAAATGGTTAAATCGGTTATGATAAAGTGGGCACAGGACATTGGGCATAACATTATGTTTGAGGACTGGGAAAGGTTGTGGACCACTGGGTTGAACTTCACTGCATGTAATGCTTTGAAGGAAAATGTAATGAAAATGATATATAGATGGTACATGACCCCAGTTAAACTTGCCAAAATATACCATTTGTCTGATAATAAATGTTGGAAATGTAAAGAAAATGAAGGAACATTCTTTCACCTCTGGTGGACTTGCCCTAGAGTGAAGGCTTTCTGGGAAATGATATATAATGAGCTGAAAAAGGTATTTAAGTATACCTTCACTAAGAAACCAGAGGCCTTCCTTTTGGGTATTGTCGGCCAGAAGGTGTTAAGGAAGGACCAAACATTTTTTATGTATGCAACAACAGCAGCAAGGATACTTATCGCTAAGCACTGGAAAACCCAAGATCTACCCACACTGGAAGAATGGCAGATGCAGCTGATCGACTATATGGAATTAGCCGAGATGACTGGCAGAATCCGAGACCTGGGAGAAGAGAAGGTTGAAGAAGACTGGAAGAAATTTAAGATTTATTTAAAAAAGCATTGTAATTTGGTTGAATGTTAAGAAGGATGCTAGATCATAAATAATTGACCACCACTAAATTAGATGGAATTAGGATGATAAGTAGATCGAGGAAAATATAAACCATTTGGAGAACGATTAGACAATGTTTAAAAGAATGGGACCTAGGAATATAAATAAGATGATAATTTGCTGGTTAAAATTTAAGAAGATGTAAGTGGGAGCGGGAGATGTGAGGGAGTCCAAAGAGGTTTTGAAAATTTGTCATGATATCTATATTGTTGATTATTTTTGCATTTGTATTCAAAAAATTTTAATAAATATTTTTTTTTAAAAAAAAGGAGTTCAGCCTACACTTGAGTAGGACCCTGGCAGAGACACATGCCTGACGGGCATGTTCCCTCCCACCTGGTCGATCGTTCGGGAGCTTCAAAAGCTTTCTTCTGCCTGAGCATCACAGCGACCGATGCCAACAGACACCGGCACACTCAGGGATCTGCAGAGTTTGCGCACCTTGCGTAACAGACCTCAGCAACTCAGCATTTTGGCTAATCTACTTTATTTACATATAAACACACACGGAGCACTGCAACATGGCTCTCTAGCATCAGACAGCAAAGAGAGAAAGAACAAAGGACAATAGTCCCACTTCACGGAACACAGTAACACAAACATCCTGTCTCCGTCACTTCCAACTCTGTGGGGTCAAAACATATACCGTCATGTGAAAGACAACAATCCCATGACTGCAGTCATGGACCAGGAATTCTAACAGCCATTGACAGCCCTCTCTCTCCTCCATGAATTTGTCTAATCATCTTCTAAGCCATCTATGTTAATGGCCATCACTGCTTCCGACGGGAGTGAATTTGGATATTGAACATTTCACTCTAGCCCTTTACTTCCTGCTCTTTCTCTCTGTCTCCCCAGCCTCCCACCTCACAATTTGCCCGAATTTGCTTCCTGCTGAATTTACCTTTTTAGCATTATTCTGTATCGTGACAGCTATTTCAGCTATGCAACAAAACTGGTTGACAAAGGGAAGGGGTGGGTGGGGTACTGTGCACCTTCAAGGCTTGTTAATTCTCCCGGAAGAAGTCATAACTGCATTATTATTATTATTTTAATGTTCCCTTCCAAGCAATCCTTCACAAATTCCAGCTTGTTTGCACTTAGAAGTCACATTAGATCTGCTCTTGGGTGCATTGAGTCTTGCGTTTTGAATCTCTTCTGTGCTATGTACTCAAAAGGGGCCCTTAGGCAAGTCAGTCTCTCAGCCTCAGTCCTCCCATCTGCTAAATGGGTATAATACCGTATTGTCTTTTACAGTGATGAGGGGAGTTGTAGTTCAGCAAACCCTGGAGAGCATCACATTGAACTAGACAACACATGTGAATTGTTTTGCGATACTTGAAATGCTCATTAATATTACTTGGGGAGTATTACCTGGGATTTCCACTCCCCCTCCATCCCTGATGCAACTCAGGTAAATATAGAAAGCTGATTTTCAGTAGATTGGTAGATTGGGCACAAGAAGAGAAAATTGTGCATGTGGAATAAGTAGCTGGGGAGACAGCCCCCATAAATAGTAGAATTCAGGCCTATTCAATGAAGCTGAATGTCTAAACACAAAAAGAGGTGTGCTGGATCAGGCCAGTGGTCCATCTAGTCCACCACCCTGTTCTCGCATTGGCCACTCAGAGATCTATGGGAAGCTGGCAAAGGGCCTGAGCGCAAGCGAAATCTCCCCTGCCATAAGAGAATTGGTGCAGATGTGTGTACACGCATGCATTCTCTCCCCACGTTATGTGCACGCTGCATGAATTTACGGCGATAATACAGGCTGGCCGCAGACCTGAAATCAGGGTGTGGTGGTATAAACCATTGCTAGAAATGCGCAACATCAAAAAATGAAGATAATGGCCACTGGTCCCCTCACCTTCTGGCAAATAGAAGGGGAAGAAATGGAGGCAGCGAGAGATCTTACTTTCTTGGGCTCCATGGTCACTGCAGATGGTGACAGCAGTCACAAAATTAAAAGACGCCTGCTCCTTGGGAGAAAGGCGATGGCAAACCTAGACAGCATCTTAAAAAGCAGAGACATCACCTTGCCAACAAAGGTCTGTATAGTTAAAGCTATGGTTTTCCCAGTAGTGATGTATGGAAGTGAGAGCTGGACCACAAAGAAGGCTGATCACCGAAGAATTGATGCTTTTGAATTGTGGTGCTGGAGGAGACTCTTGAGTGTCTCATGGACTGCAAGAAGATCAAACCTCTCCATTCTGGAGGAAATCAGCCCTGAGGGCTCACTGGAAGGACAGATCCTGAAGCTGAGGCTCCAAGACTTTGGCCACCTCATGAGAAGAGAAGACTCCCTGGAAAAGACCCTGATGTTGGGAGAGAGGTATGACTGTAGAGCTGCAGTTTATATCCATTAGAAACCACATGTTTAAAAGCACGTAGAATGTGACTTTTATATGCCTGTTGTCTTTGTCCACGGATTTTTCTTGGCAGGGATTCTGGAGTGGCTTGCTGGTTCCTGCTTCAGGTGGATCACGTTTAGTCAAAACTCTCCACTATGACCTGTCCATCTTGGGTGGCCCTGCATGGCCTAGCTCATAGCTTCTCTGAGTTATTTAAGCCCCTTTGCCATGACAAGGCAGTGATCCATGAAGGAGAATTTTGAATTCTGGTGCTGGAGGAGACTCTTGAGAGTCCCTTGGACTACAAGAAGATTCTGAAGGAAATCCTCCATTCTGAAGGAAATCAGCCCTGAGTGCTCACTGGAAGGACAGATCCTGAAGCTGAGGCTCCAAGACTTTGGCCACCTCATGAGAAGAGAGGACTCCCTGGAAAAGACCCTGATTTGGGAAAGACTGAGGGCACAAGGAGAAGGGGACGACAGAGGACGAGATAGTTGGACAGTGTTCTCAAAGCTACCAGCATGAGTTTGACCAAACTGCGGGAGGCAGTGGAAGACAGGAGTGCCTGGCGTGCTCTGGTCCATGGGGTCACGAAGAGTTGGGACACGACTAAACAACAACAGAATGTGACTTGACTGTCCTGCCATTAGTGTATTGCTTGTGTCCCTCTGGAGGCAGGAATGGCCACCAATTTGGATGGCTTCCAATAATGGAGGATAAGGCTGGCAATGTCTACTTAACCATGATGTCTGTGCTGTGTCTCCACATTTGCTTCTGAATACTAGTGGCTGGAAATTTTAGGAAGGGAGAGGGCACTTGTGCTCATGTCTGAGCTTGCAAGCTTCACCCATTGGTCAGCCACTGTGAGAAAAGAACTAGATAGGATACTGGCCTGATCCAGAACAGCGCTTCTTGTGTTCTCTTGCTCTTACAGACACCGGCTGCTCTGCTGTGATTTTTGACCCTGGATGTCAAAGAGGAGCAGCTGTACTGAATGTGGAATTTAAGCAATATCTGTTGATTTTTGTTGAGGTATGCAGCAAAAGGTATAAAGCAGTATACAAGATAGAGAGATGATGATATAGATAGATGATAGATAGATGATAGATTGATAGATATATACTGTAGATAGATGATAGATAGATGATTGATAGATGATAGATAGAGATCATTCAGCGGTTGTCAACCGGTGGGTCCCCTGATGTTGTTGGACTACAACTCCCATCATCCCTGAGCTCTGGCCTTGCTAGCTAGGGGTGATGGGAATTGTAATCCAACAACATCTGGGGACCCACAGGTTGAGAAATAGATGATAGATAGATAGATAGATAGATAGAGAAGATGATAGATCTGTATGACAAATAAGGAACATGGTGTCATGGACGCAGAGGGATGGTGGGAGGAACCAGCTGGGGAACCCCTAAGGTAAGAAGGCTCAGAGCCTGGGCAATGGTGGTGGGACAATGATGAGTGGTCAGAGGCACAAGAAAGGAACTACAACATCAGCAACAGAACTGCGCACCAGGCGCAATTGGGAGCTTCATTTGCGCGTTCTCAGTAGTAAAGTGAGGCTTGCCCCGGCGTGGCACGCGGGAAGGAAGTGCAAAGAAGGAGGACTGCCCTCGATGCGGCGATCTGGGGCCTCAAGGAACCCCTCAAGGGACTACACGCCTCCGCAAAGGCTCCCCATCTTAGCGACCTCGTTTCCCCGCAATCTCCCGGGTCCTCTCGTGCCTGCAGTACCGCTGCCCGCCGGGCGGGGGAGCGCGTCGCCGCAGCCAGGCCAGGCAAGCGGAGAGCGCTCCGGCGTGGGCGCAACCACCGCGAAGGGGGTGCAGGAAGCTTCCCTCCTCCGCGCCCTCGGGGAATGGAACAGGCCGGCGTTGGCCGCGCCCACAACCCGGAAGCCAGCAGGCGAGCGGGAGGCGAGAGCGGCTGGGCGCGCGCATGCGCGGCTCCGATCCATGGGGCCGCTGAGTGGGGCCGGCGCGGTGGGCGCGGGGGTGGCGGCCTTGTACGTGGCGGCCCTGCCCCTCTCCGTGCCCGGGGGAGACTCTGGTAACGTACCCGTCCCCCTCCTCCTATCCCCATGATGCAGCGCGGGGCGAGGGGCGGGACCCTCCCGGCAAAATCTGCATATATTTGCATATTCTAATTTATGTTAATATGGAGCCTCCTTGGTTTGTGCGGGTTGTGTCCCCCCCCCTTTCTCCTTCTCCCTCTATTTATTATGTATTACACATTTTATTCTATATTTATTGGTTTCATAAAATTTATGCATCTCAACTTTGGAACTCCCTGCCTATTGAGGGCGCCAGCTAAAAATATTCCTCTTCAGACAAGCCTTGCTTACCCAGGTTCTTAGAAAGCGGAGGTGACCTTAATCTGTTTCAGTACTTTAGATTTGTAGGTTTAAAAACAGGGTTGTGATTTTCCCCACCGCACCCCACACTCAGTTTTTGCTGCTTTACCTTTTAGTAACCGCCCCTTTTTTAATAAAAAAAAGCAGCGTATAAATTTTATGCAATAAAAATGTGAAAATTGTAGGTGGGGGGGAAACACGCACCTCAGAGCGGTTTTACAGAAATATAAAGCAATAAAAGTATCACAAAAAAAACAAATTAAATTCAATTAAAACGTAGAAAGTTAAAACCGCAGTAGAATAGAATAAAAACTCATACACCTGGCATCGCTAAGTGGAGCTTTGCTTTTGCTGGGCAATGGTGGGTGCTCTCTCTTTCTATATATAATTGCATGGTTATTATTTTTATTATTTTAAGAAGACACTTTTGGGTTATTTCTTGCGACGGTCACTTCCAATTCTATGATTCCGAGGTTCAGAAGAGATGGCGCTGTTGCTCAAGCGTTGGATATGGATTGGAGTTGACCCTGCCAGTTCAAAAACCCACCCTCTCTCTTCTTCTCAGCCTAGCCTACCTCAGAGGGTTGTTGTTGTGAGGACTTCAAATGGAACGACCCCCCCCCCAAATACAGATGCCCAGAGAGGTCCCTCCATTGTTTCTTTGCACTTCAATAGTTGGCAGTTGGCAGTTGGCAGTGAGAGCTGGACCATAAAGAAGCCTGATCGCCGCCTTCTTCTTGATGCTTTTGAATTATGGTGCTGGGGGACACTCTTGAGTGTCCCATGGACTGCAAGAAGATCCGACCTATCCATTCTTAAGGAAATCAGTCCTGAGTGCTCACTGGAAGGACAGATCCTGAAGCTGAGGCTCCAAGACTTTGGCCACCTCATGAGAAGAGAAGACTCCCTGGAGAAGACCCTGGTGTTGGGAAAGATGGAGGGCACAAGGAGAAGGGGACAACAGAGGATGAGATGGTGGGACAGTGTTCTCGAAGCTACAAACATGAGTCTGACCAAACTGCGGGAGGCAGTGGAAGACAGGAGTGCCTGGTGTGCTCTGGTCCATGGGGTCATGAAGAGTCAGACACAACTAGAAGAGTCAGACTAAATAACACAACAACATTTGGCAGTTGAACATGTGTAATGGTAGCTCCTCCTCTGAAAAGCGTTGAGCTAAGCCAAGCTGAGTCAGCCATGGGCCACATTGTACACCCATCTCTAGATGTTGGAGCCGTCATGCGCAGGGCATGCATGTTCAAAGCAGGCAGGTTGCGCTGGCCAAGACTATGGCAAGTGACTGCGATGGGTTGAAGCTTTGACTTCTTGGACAGTAAGACAGGATAGCAGCATATTCAGACCTTTTGAAGAACAGTTAAATACATGGATTTTTCTTTACTTTCATAAAAATTATACAACGCTTGATTGTAAAAAACAAAAACCCCTCCAAAGCGTTTTACGAAAAGATAAAACAATTAAATCAAGAATTCTCAGCCCTACTTTAAAGCATTTTAAGGAGGTCACTATTACTGCCCATTTGGTAGGTTCAAAACTCACATCCACTGCATACATTTAAAGCACTTTATATTATTATTATTATTATTATTATTATTATCATCATCATCATCACCTGACCTCCTGCTCTCAGAGTTGCAAGAAATTAAACATGTTAAAACACATTAAAACAGCTTAGAGTCATGGAAATAGGGTGAGTTCTAAAATTATACACCTCATGTGTCAAAAGCCGGAGTGAATTTATAAGGAAAGTGCCAGAAGCATGTCTGTGGGGAGGGAGTTCCGCAACTTTGGGGCTACCAGAGAGAAGGCCCCGCGAGCTTCTAAAGGGCAGAGGAAAGCCACTCCTCAAGAAAGTCTCCCTGTGTAGCGCAGTGCCTGTTAGACGTTTACAAAATTTGCATGGCGTGGAGAAATTGGATAGACAAAAGTTTTTCTCCTTTCATAGCATTAGAAGTTCTGGGCTTTCAACGAAGCTGGATGTTGAAAGATTAGGGGCAGATGAGAGAAATCCCTTCATGCAGGACATAGTTGAACTGTGGAACTTCCTTCCTCAGAAGGCAGTGGGGGCCACCAACTCAGATGGCTTGGATGATTAGAGTCCAGGGGTCAGCAAACATTTTCAGCAGGGGGCCGGTCCACTGTCCCTCAGACCTTGTGGGGGGCCGGACTGTATTTTGGGGAAAAAAGAAGAACGAATTCCTATGCCCCACAAATAACCCAGAGATGCATTTTAAATAAAAGCACACATTCGACTCATGTAAAAACACCAGGCAGGCCCCACAAATAATAATAATAATAATAATAATAATAATAATAATAATAATAATATAATAATTTTACTTATACCCTGCCTTCCCCAGCCAAGACTGGGCTCAGGGCAGCTAACACCAGATATAAAACAATTGATTGAAATACAACTTGAAAAACAAGATTAAAATACAACATTAAAATGCAGCCTCATTTCAGCAGAAACTCAAAAACTTTTAGGGGGGTGAAAACGTCAAGTCTTCACCAAGGCTAACTATCCAGACTGGTCCTACGTGGGCCAGAAAAAAGCCAGGGAAGTAGGAGTTCCCAAATAGGAGTTCCCAGAGATGCATTTTAAATAAAAGGACACTTTCTACTCATGTAAAAACACTCTGATTCCCGGACCGTCCGTGGGCCGGATTAAGAAGGTGATTGGGCCGGATCCGGCCCCCGGGCCTTAGTTTGCCTACCCATAGCATGGATGATTAGACCTTCAGGGAGGAGAGAGCTTTCCACGACTCCTAGCCATGAAGACTATGCTCTGCCTTCACTGTTGGAAACAGCAATGCTTCTGGAACACCAGTCGCTGGAAACCGCAGGAGGGGAGAGGGCTCCTATGTTCAAATCCTGATTTTGGTGGTCGGCCACTGTGAGCCTGCTGGAGTAGATGGGCCACTGGTCTGATTCAGCAGGTTCTTTCTTACGCCTTTATGGCTGCTTCTCATTGGGCTGTTGGGGGAGTTCCTCGTGAAGGTATTTTGTGCTTCTGTACAAACGCGGGTGGCGCTGTGGTCTAAACCACAGAGCCTAGGACTTGACGATCAGAAGGTCGGCGGTTCGAATCCCCACAACGGGGTGAGCTCCCGTTGTTTGGTCCCAGCTCCTGCCAGCCTAGCAGTTCGAAAGCATGTCAAAGCTTGCCATTTGGCCTTTGTCGGTCAGGGTCCATGGTGCTCACACTTAGGGACTCCCTGTGGGAGTTATGAAGCTAGGCTAAGCTAGCTTGGCAGCTGAAGGAAATCTGTTCAGTGTGCACCATCCCTGGGAGCCAAAGATGCCCATCCGGCCTCAGGCTAAGGAGTAAAAACCACATGGAGAAACACAGGGAGCTGCCTCATAGCAAGCTAGACGCTTAGTCGGTCTAGCTCAATATAGTCTACATTGACAGACTGCCATTGACACCGGCAGTGGGTTTCCAGGACAGGGGTCTTCCTCATCCCTTCCTGGGCATGTTGGGGATTGAACCCGTGACCTCCTGCATGCAGAGCAGGTGCTCTGTCACTAAGCTCTGTCACCAGATTCCTAGGGATCTTCTGCTACCACTCTCAGGAATCATCTTCACTTCTGCTTGTCCATTCTTTGTAGGCACAGATGAGAGCGGTTTTCTGTTTGCCCCACTGTTTCCCCTGGGAAAACTCATTCTTTAGTGCTGAATCGGAGCAAACGTCTATCTGTGGAACACCTGGTTGACGTTTGTGCCAATTGGGTTTTCTGGGGGTGGGGAAGCAGTGGGACAATCAGAAGTCTGCATAAGCCCTTGGTGTTTGCCCCTGCAGCCTCTTATCCCTCACCAGGCCCACTTCAATGTAATAGGATGACATCCTCTTATACGGAGGAGCTCTGTGGGTTAAACCACAGAGCCTAGGACTTGCCCATCAGAATCGCGGATCCCCGCGATGGGGTGAGCTCCCGTTGCTCGGTCCCTGCTCCTGCCAACGTAGCAGTTCAAAAGCATGTCAAAGTGCAAGTAGATAAATAGGTACTACTCCAGCAGAAAGGTAAACAGTGTTTCTGTGTGCTGCTCTGGTTCTCCAGAAGCGGCTTAGTCATGCTGGCCACATGACCCGGAAGCTGTCTGCGGACAAACGCTGGCTCCCTTGGCCTATAGAGCAAGATGAGCACGCAACCCCAGAGTCATCCGTGACTAGACCTAATGGTCAGTGGTCCCTTTACCTTTACCTTAAATCTGACCTTGGGATTCAACTAAGCCGGCTGATACCCACTCCTTTGCAGCAATACTGATCTTGCATGCCATGGGATGGGAGAAGTGGGTCTTGGAAAAATGGAGGCGCTCTCTGTTTTGTGCATTATGCACATCACTGCGGCATTGCCAAGTATGGATTTCCTGGAAAAGTTTGAATCAGATTCTCTCTCTGCCCTGCCCCCCGTACATCAGAAATTTTTCAGTTTGCACCAGGAAAATTTCCCGCTGCATCGGAGAGTGGTAATAGTTTAGCATGTTTGCTTCGCTCATGCTTACTAAACAAAGACATTTTGAAACTGCTCAGATTGACTAATGCTATATTTGCAAGTGCCAGCCATTCATCTGTCAGGGTCGTTACTGGGACTGTGCAAACGTCAGTCTCCCTTAGCAGAACTTTGCTCCTCCCTGGTCCTTTCCACTGCCGTGCCGTGCTAAGCTAAACCAAGGTTTGTCTCAGAGTGTCATCCGAACCAGGATTTATGGTTTGGCTCTCTCCTCCCTAACCAGATAACAAGCTTATACCTTCAGTGGTGCCTTTATAGGATTGCAGTTTAGGCTGCTGAGATACTTTAGCGTTACGTCACTGTTGCAGAGTGTGGATTCCGCAAATACTGAAAGTATAATTTGCAATTGTTTTTCTCAGTTCAGTCCCACCCTGAAAATGCAGTTGCACTCTACAGTAGCAACGTTTTGTGATTTGCACATACAGTACAAGCAAGATGGAGCGGTATTTTAAGCAAATTGTCCCCCAAGTATAGAAATGTATGACAGACAAACAGCCAGTGTGGTATAGTGGTTAAGAGCGGTAGACTCGTAATCTGGTGAACCGGGTTCGCTTCCCCGCTCCTCCACATGCAGCTGCTGGGTGACCTTGGGCCAGTCACACTTCTCTGAAGTCTCTCAGCCCCACTCACCTCACAGAGTGTTTGTTGTGGGGGAGGAAGGGAAAGGAGATTGTTAGCCGCTTTGGGACTCCTTCGGGTAGTGATAAAGCGGGATATCAAATCTAAACTCTTCTCTTCTCTCTCAGGTAGTCTTGCCTGGAATATATTGGGAAGTCAATAGGATCAGAAATTAGTCCTAGGAGAGATTGTTGCTTGGCCCCATGGCGTTTGAGTTGTTGGGTCCTGAAAATTAGTCCATTCTGCCCCCTATGCTGTTCAACATCTATAGGAACCCCTTGGGAGCTGTCATTTGGGGATTTGGAGCACGATGTCATCTGTATTCTGTGGACAAGCAGCTGTTATCTCTCCATTCCCTCTGAATCAGGAGAGGCTGTGAAGGCGTTAGACCAGTCCCTGGAAGCAGTGGGGAGCTGTGGGTGGCTGATTCCCATGTCTGGAAATAAAGTCTTAGGTGTGTTCTGGGAGGGGCTGCACAGATCTGGGAGTATTCTGCACCAGACACTCTCATGTCTCGCCAGAATAGTGCATGCTCTGGTTATCTCCCGCTTGGACTACTGCAATGCGCTCTACGTGGGGCTACCTTTGAAGGTGACCCAGAAACTACAACTAATCCAGAATGCGGCAGCTGGACTGGTGACTGGGAGTGGCTGCTCAGATCATATAACACCGGTCCTGAAAGACCTACATTGGCTCCCAGTACGTTTCCGAGCACAGTTCAAAGTGTTGGTGTTGACCTTTAAAGCCCTAAACAGCCTCGGTCCTGTATACCTGAAGGAGCGTTTCCACCCGCATTGTTCTTCCCAGACACTGAGGTCCAGCGCCGAGGGCCTTCTGGCGGTTCCCACACTGCGAGAAGGGAAGTTCCAGGGAAACAGGCAGAGGGCCTTCTCGGTAGTGGCCCCCGCCCTGTGGAACTCCCACCCACCAGATGTCAAGCAAATACTGTAAACAACTATCTGACTTTTAGAAGATATCTGAAGGTAGCCCTCTTTTAGGAAGTTTGTAATGTTTGATGTTTTATTGTATTTTTAGTATTTTGTTGGAAGCTGCCCAGAGTGACTGGGGAAACCCAGCCAGATGGGTGGGATATTAATAATAATAATAATAATAATAATAATAATAATAATAATAATAGTTTATTTATTTATTATTATTTGGTGTCTCTGGCCAGGAGTATTTATGCCCAGCTTAGGCCGGTTTGCCAGCTGTGGATGCCCCTGGACTGGGATAGCGTGACCTCAGTTGCCCATGCCGCAGTGACCTCCCACTTAGACTACTGCAGTGTGCTCTTTATGGGGCTGCCCTTGAAGCTGGTCCAGACGCTGCAGCCCTGCACTGGCTGCCAGTGAGCTACTGAGACCAAGGTGTTAGTGCTAGAGTAAAAAGCCCTAAATAGTGTGAGACTCAAGTACCTAAAATAGCGACTTTCCCAGTAACAACCACCTTGGGCCCTACACTTGGCCAGGGGAAACCCAGTGTTGGTGCTTTTTCCTGCTACTGCCCAGTTGGCATTGACCCATGGCAGGGCCTTCTCGGTGGTGGCTCCATGTTTGTTCCCTGCCCTCCCCAGTGAGCTGCATCTGTCTCCCTCATTATTGGCTCCCAGTGGAAATTTATAAAGGCATCCTTGCTTACCCAGGCATTTGATGGCCGGTAGATACTGGCCCTGGCAAGTTTGAAATTCGCCACTGCTTGGTGCTTTTTAAGTGCCTTTAAACCTTTCAAGTTTGCTTTTATTTTATTTTAAACTGTATGGTTTTATAAATAGCTGGCTTGATTCCCTCCAGATACCGTTGGACTCCGGGGGTTTCATGCAACGTAGCACGAAGCAAAAATGCCATCAGTGCTAGGATTGGTATCCATTTCACAGCCAGTTAGCTCGATAAGTAGATAATCTGATTTCTTGCCGCTCTTCCCAGTAAGGTCCCAGGGCGGTTTGCAACATTTTTTTTTTTTATATAAAAAAGTTAAGATTGGTTTACAACAAATGACAGTCGAGAGAGCCCAGGGTTGGTCCTAAAACGTATCACATGTTTCAGAAGCCATGGTACAGGTGTGTCTTCAGGCTTATGATGAAAACCACCTAAATAATATGTCAGGTGCACCTCCAAATATTTATTGGTGCTGGGCCGATGGGAATGCCTTGCTTTGGACTCTCGTGTTTAATTCAGGCCTGCCCAAAAGTACTATCCTTACAGTAATGTGAAACAGATTTGGCTAATGCCATCTGACATATCTTACAGTGCATCTGATCCCATGTACAATGCTTTGAAGATGCAACCGGCCGAACGAACATTCTTGACACCACTCTTTTCTTTCATTTTTTAAAAAGAAATTGCAAAAAAGGTGGAAAAATAATTCAGAACAGGGCTTTTCGTACACAATAAACTGAGGCCAAATATAATGGCAACGCAGCAGAGAATTCACAAGTCCCTTGGGAATACACTGCCACAGGTATATGGCCATGTTAGGGCGGTCTCTCTGCTCCAAAATGTGAAGCTGCAGATATTTTGGGAGACAAGGAACGATATCGGCAAATCGGTATTGAGCCGAGCTGCTGTGGAAATGCAGTTTGCATGGTTATTTCGCATTCCCTCCTGCAATAGTGTTTGCGTAACCCGAATAGTTCTATTATTATTATTATTATTATTATTATCATCATTATTATTATTATTATTATTACAATGCACCTTCATTTATCTGCTGATAGAAGTGCCGAGAAAAAACACACGCAACAAAAGATATTTTGTGCAACGACATCAGTGGGGGAAGAAAATATTCTTGGAAAAATTTCATGCTGTTAAATCTCTACAGATTTACACTTTTATCCAGTCAAATTAATGCAAAACCCCCAACGCAAGGGTTTGGATTTTCAAAACTTGGGAGGAGTGTCGTTCCCTAATAGTAATTATTGGTTTTACATTATTTTTTCACAGGGGAGCTGATCACAGCCGCCTATGAGCTTGGAGTAAGTATTAGTTTTATTGTTTAATCAATGCTCTCATTAACAGTTTTAGGAATTAAGGAAGTTTAATTAAGCATGGAGTTAAAGTAGATTAATTTATTTTCAAACCACAGTTTTTGCTAACTTATAAGTACAGCACGCGACAATTTACTCCCAAGTTTTAAATCCAATTAAACTAAATTATAAAGCAAAGGCTTTACTGTATATACAGTAGTTGGCTTATTATCAACCCAAATTTTGTATAAGCTGGGGAGAATAAAATAAATCGGGTTAACAATTTTAATAAGTTTTGTTATTTAATAAACTTTTATTACGGCGTGTGATCCCCTTTAGGCGAGACCTTAGGACTGTCATCGCGGTGGTAATCCGATAGCAGTGTGGTCTTTCAGCTTGCTAACCAATAAAATAGTTCAGAATCTGTTCTTTCTCTCTATTTTGGTTGAATCGTATATGTGTATGTATATATATTTGGAATCCCAGCCTTTTGAATGACCCTAATATACTATGAACCCAAACTTCAAGCCATTTAAAGGACAATGGCGATGAGTCCCACCGCATCTCTAAGTGGTGCATTCATCTCCTTGATGAGTGTAGCAAATCCACTAAGGCAAATATTTCTGCAAAGTTTAGAATTGCCACTTTAGAGAGACGAGATGAGAAGGGGTGGGGGAGAAAATCTGCTTTTTTAAAAAAGGTACTGTGCTCTGACTTGTGTGTTTATTATGAGGCAGATAAGGCACTTATTTCTCCATCAGACAGCCCTTGTTTGACATCTTCACTGCAAAGCCTTCTCTGTTTGTTTTTCCCTCCTAGGTTGCTCACCCCCCAGGCTATCCTCTTTTCACTCTTTTGGCTAAACTGGCAGTTGAGCTGCTCCCTTTCGGCTCGGTCGCTTTCCGCGTGAACCTGCTCTGCGCTGTGCTCGGAGCAGCCGCAGCACCGTTTTTCTTTTACACCGTGGCCAGGTAAAGTAGATGCTGCTGGTATATATTTCCCCCCTGCTTTTCCGGGATCTGCAGTTACTGGGTAGAATCTTTTAATTGTGGAGATGAGCTTCTCCCCGACACAAAAGCAGCGGCGGTGGCGGCGGCAGCGGCTGCTGTCCGTGACAGGCTGTGCATGCAGAACCGAACAAAATTTTCCGGGCGAAGGCAGGCCTTGACAGGACATGACGCTAGCTCTGTGTGAGTCCAAGGGAGGACTCCTCACCCCCCCCCACCTCACCTCACTTGCTTTCCTGGAGCGGCTAACGGCTTCTGAAACACCGAAGGAGTTTCAAGAACAGTTTGTAACATGGGTGTTTGGGGGATTCAGTTTTGGGAAAGCGGCGGGGACAGGGGACGTCGAAAATTGTGCATGGTTAGCGCAGGCCCCTTGCATGAGTCTAAGCTGGCCTTTGGATCCCAAGCTCAGTCGATTGTGGAAAGAACTACAGAGCACCAGAGAACTAACTTCGCTCTGCCCTGATGCATCTCGGCTCTCGGCTCCATTCCAGAAGCGGAAGCTGGTGGATGCTTCCTTGTGGAAGCTGCCTGTTTGGGGTTACGGAACAAACCAGACACTTTGGGAAATGGAAATCCACTGTATCAGTAGGGCTGGGCAATCTATTGACACAGAGCTTTCCAAACGATGCATCGCGACACGTCCGTGTGTCGGCTGCAGTGTGTAGCTATGTCGTGCAAACGCTCCCTGCGCTCCCTGCGGTCTGGAAAGGGAGCGAGCGGCCCGGTGGTTTGCTAGCAAGACTTAATTGCTGTGCCACGAAAGGGCGAGTGTCTAAAAAGTGTGTCACCAGCATGCAAGGTTTGGGAAGCTCTGTATTGATATATCGTCCCTAAACCGGTTTTTGAAGTCCATATCGTGATAGAGATTTCATTGTTCTGGACCCGGCAAGATATCGCGAATCGTGATGGGCATTCATTTTTGACCTGGCTGTATATTGTGAACTGTGGTGTGTGGGTGTGTCTGCCACGCAGAAATCACAATGTAGGAAAAACCGTGACGCCAGCCGATGCCTCTGCGTAGCTCCATCCTTATTTTAGACACTGTGATATATCGCGGTGTTTAGCTGGTGATATATCGCGATGTTGGAAACTGGATATCGCCCAGCCCATGTATCAGCAGGGCAAAGTGTGCCATGCAGATTGTACAGCTTTTGCACTCATCCTGGTTGCCACTCTCGCCTGTGGGGAAATGGGGTATACTAGGCAGAGGACCCATTGCCTGAATTTGGAGTCCCTGCACTCAGACTGCTTCTCCGTGGCGTGTTCCATTTGCCTAAGCAGAGCTGGCACTGCCTGCCTATGAAGGAGGGGAGTCTTTGGGGGCCGGCAGAGCTCAGCATGCGCCCTGGATGTGCATTTAGCCGAGGCATGTGCATGTGCTGGCCCCGCAAATCCCCAAGCATAAAGCATTTCATTTTCAAACATCCCTGCAAGAGCGTACCTTGGACTGAATTTCTGGGGGCGTTGGGGCATGATCTTAGGAACATAGGCTGCTGCCTTCTGCTGAGTCCATCTAGCTTAGTATTGTCAACACTGGCTGGCAGCAGCTCTCCAGCATTTCAGGCAGGGAGTCTCTGACAGTCCTACCTGTAGAAGCCTGGGGATGAACCTGGGACCTGCTGAATGCAAAGCAGATGTTTTGCCTCTGAGCTACGGCCTTTTTTCCCCGATTTTAGAAGTAAGCAGCTGATCTAGTTATTAATCTTGTATCCCCTTCCTTTCCCCTCTCAATTTCCTGCTTGTTTCTGCCTCCCTCCCTTCTATACCCACTTCCTCTCTCTCCCTTTCTCTTAACCTTATTGTAGTTCGTAGTCATATCCTTAGTGGGAAAACGTCATTCATAAATTGCCTTCTAAAACAATAATAATATCTGCAATCAATCTAAATTAATTGGGATACATTCCGTGAACTGTTTTGCTTTAAACAAACGGCGCACACAAGGAAATATCTGCTATATACTAAAAGCCCTTCCCTCCTTTGGTTTAGCAGTACAACTCTATATTAAAGTCAAAAACAACATTCAGCTGAATCGTCACGGCTGCCGAATTTTCAGTATCCACCCCAGCGCTTGCTGCAAACTGCTAATTGATTCATCTGGCTACAGTTTATATAATTTAAATTTTGTATCGGGACTTGGAGTCTTCACAAAGTTAAAAACACAGGCACATACAACACACACAACCCCCCCCCCCCCCCCGGCCGGAAAAACCCCAACTAATTTATTTCAAAAGAGTGGCAACATTGTTCAGTCTTGTTGATGCTGATCAGGTTTATCTAACCAGAAGTAACAATGTTTGTCATTACAAAAAGACACAGATGTCTTTTTTTTAATAAGTTAACAATACACGCATCAACTGTACTGGCAAACTTTTAATTGCTGGCGTTACGAAGGGAAGGCAGCTGCCTGCTGATGGCTTCATTTGCGTTATTCCACCTGTGTGTACAGTACAGTGACTTGGAATACTGTACTGACCAAATAATATTGAGATGCAGCTTGGATTGGCAGGGGCCGCAGTGGCAATGGGAGATCATCAGTTGGAAGTGTGTGTGTGTCGGGAAATTTTCAGGTTATACCGACTTACAAGAAAATATGAACAGTCTTTCCCTTTTTTTGCATTGCAGGATTCTCTGCTTCTAACCATGTGCAAAAGAGAAAGAATTTTGGGTTGGCCTGGCTTGGTTATTCGTTAAATTTATACCCCTGTCCTTCCTTCCAAAGGAGCCCAGGGTGGCAGCTGCTACAGTAATTCAAAAATACATTTAAATAATGGTACTACATTAGCTCCTCCCCCCCATCTTTCTGTATCCTAACTCACAGGTGAGAAATGGTATTTTGGACCATTTCATTTTGGGCCGGCTTCAACCAGCCCAGTGGCCTCCAGAGAGTTCGGACTGCGCTGGCTGTGATGTCAGGGGCTCACAGGAGTTTATATTAATTGTTTCAGTCTCGGGGTGACTCAAGAAGATAACATACAAACTGATAAAATCGCCGAGAAGCCAGAAGTGTAACCAACGACGTACAACGCACAATTCTCCAAATTCTCAGCCAACAACACAGTAAGGACAAGCCTTACGTGGCTCTGCTCAAAGATGACCACAGCTGTAGAGGCTTGCTCAGGGATAGGCAACCTAAGGCCCGTGGGCCGGATGCGGCCCAATCGCCTTCTAAATCTGGCCTGCGGATGGTCTGGGAATCAGCGTGTTTTTCCATGAGTAGAATGTGTCCTTTTATTTAAAATGCATCTCTGGGTTATTTGTGGGGCCCGCCTGGTGTTTTTACAGGAGTAGAATGTGTGCTTTTATTGAAAATGCATCTCTGGGTTATTTGTGGGGCATAGGAATTCGTTCCCGCCCTCCCCCCAAATATAGTCCGGCCCACCACATGGTCTGAGGGATGGTGGACCGGCCAACAGCTGAAAAAGGTTGCTGACCCCTGGGCTAGCTTAACCATAGAAGGCCTGGGCGGATGGAAGTTTTTTGCCTGGCATCTAAAAGCTGTCACTGGTGATGCCAGCTATGTTCTGCTGGAGAGGATTCCAGCATCTGGTGGACACCTGAATTGGTGCCGGCTACCTGAGGCCCTTTTCACCCTCGCTTCCAGGAGGGTGGGAGACTGACCCCTTCTCCCTCCCTACAGTGATCCCAGGCAATTGTGATATATTTAGGGAGGGCAGCCATGTGGGTCTTTCCCAAATGACCAGCGTAAGACTGCGAGTGGCCCCTGTTACGTACGCTGGTGAGGCTGATAACAAATTGGCGCTGCAGCAAAATGTTGCAGCGTGGTGGTGTTCCTATTCAGGATGCTTATACAGTCATAACTCGGGATAAATATGCTTCAGGTTGAGCGCTTTCGGGTTGTGCTCCGCGGCGACACGGAAGTAACGGAGCGCTCGCAAATGTGCAGAAGGTCAAAATGATGTCATGTGCGGAAGCGGCGAAACACGACCCGCGCACACGCAGACGCGTGGTCGCATCTTGCATTCTGTTCGGGATGCGAATGGGGCTCCGGAATGGATCCCGTTCGCATCCCAAGGTACCACTGTATCTCCCACCTTACTCGGTTTCCCTTTCTAATCTTATTATCATCTTTTTATTACAATTAATACCATTTTTTCAAGTGCTCAAAGCGCTTTGAGCGCACTGTCTACTTATAAGTCTTCCAGCAACCCTGTAAGATAAATCAACATCGCCCATGCTACAGGTGGAAGGACTGAGGGGTGTCTGTCTATTTTTCTATCTAAGGGCATGCTTGTTTAAGGTCACCTGTTGAGTTAATGAGAGGATTCGAACTGGTGACTTCCCGATTTGTAGCTGCAATATGCAACCACGCTGGCCACAGTCTTAGGGCCCAAGGCCAGTCGTATCAGTCTTTCCTATCACCCTCTCTCAGTTGGGCATCAGCTGGGTGGGGAAAACCCAAATGACAGGCCTCACCCACCTGGGCAGTCACATGCATAAAGTAGACACAGGATTGCATCACAGGAGAAGCAGCATCCACACCTCTGTGGCTTCTTGTGGAAGGATTGTTCTGTTTGACAAGGGTCAGAGAAATAGGGCTTATTTAATGACTTGGGGATAACAGTATAAGGCATAGGCGCCGACTCCATGGGGCCTGAGGGGGCCCGAGCCCCCTCAAAAATTCGTTTGGGGGGGCTCTGCCCCCCCAGTAATTTAAGAAAAACAAAGCCACTCCCGATCTAGAGAGGGGGTGGGGTTGCGGGCTCTCGACCCATCAACAATCTCGCGGGGCTGGCGTCAGCCCCACGAGAAGCGGGGATTCCCCCTAGCTCATTAATATTCACCGTCCACGGCGGCAGCCAATCAGCTGCCGCAAAGGGCGGGCCCTCGCAGGTTCACTTAAGGTCGGGGCAGCCCGGGGCTCGCCCCTTTCGTTCCCCCAGCAGCAGCGGTTTGGAGGTCTTGGGCCCCCCCCAATATTTTTTATAAGTTGGTATGGGCCCCCGCCCCCCCAATATTTTTTATAAGTCGGCGCCCCTGGTATAAGGGAGATAAATGCTGCAAAGGAGAGCATTTCAACAAACAATATACAGGCCAGTGATATACTGGCACACTGCAAAGTCATACCAAACTAGATCACCAAAGCAACTACTCTAGAGTAAGGACTGTGGACAAGCAAACAAATAAATCACAGAAAGAAATCACATTTATTTCTGCGATTTATTTGTTTGCTTGTCCACACTTCTTACTCTGGAGTAGTTGCTTTGGTGATCTATTTTTGTATGACTTTGCAGAGGAGAGCAGCTTAACAATAGTATGTTTCCTGCCAACAAACCACGGCCTGAAACCATGGTTTGTTGTTGGCACAGTGATTTTTTTGTGCCAATGAACTTTGGTTTGTTCTAACTGTGGCTTGGCTGCTGTGTGGAACCCAAGAACTTTCCTTAACCACTGCTCATTTTTCCACCTCATCCCTCACCAATGCAAGAGCAGCTGAGAAACAAACCAGATTTTTGGTGAAACCAGTGTTCGTTTGTTTGATCATCTGTGGGACGTGATTTCTTGAACAAACCATGACTTAGTGTTACATGCGAACAAGACCAGCGTCAAGGCAATTTTTAAGAAGCCCTGTCATGGGACTGTGCCAAATCGGCAAAGGCTGTCTCACCCACATAAAAATGCAGCTTTTGTTTTGGCTATAACCGAGAGCACTCTGCCAAGAGAGTTTTCTTGGACTTGGGGGAGCTGGTACGGGTGTGCGGGTAAACCAATCATTTTTCCAACTGAAACTGAAGGTTTATGAGTATTTCTGTACAGGGGCTGTTTCGAAGATACTTCAAATAAAGCATAACATTCTCTCCCTGCTCCCCAACCCTATCATGCTAGCAAATTATTTAGTTTGATGGCAATGCGTTGGCCTTACCCAACTGCCCGTGGGCAGGTTTTGTCAAAGGTGGCTCCTCTTATTTTGAACCCCAGTTATTCATTATTAACCATTCCTATATTGTTTTCAAAGCTCAGGAGTGCTTTGACAATCCTTATTCCATTCCTTTTTCGGGGGCAGAAACCACCCACCCTTAATAATCCCGTTTAATGGGCATGGAACTGAGGCCAACCGATACCAAGTTGCCCCGGGATATTCAATGAAAAATTTCATGGCTGGGTGATGCGCTGAACCCAAGCCGCCCACATTCAAATGCCAGCAGTGTAGCCATGCTCGTTTTTATGGCTCTGGGGCTTTCCTAGGGAAATGCCAAACGCCGCTTTCTGCAGACGACTTGTTTCGGAGGCAGACCGGCCACCTTAGATCAGCCACCCTTTAATTCCTTACGAGTGAAATTTCAAGGGAAAGGGAACTTTGCGGGGCTTGTGCGCAAACAGCTTCCTGCAAGCAGAGAGGGGAGCAGCCAGCCTCTTTTGAAGATCCTCATTACACATTTTCTTTTTACCAAATAAGAATTAACATTGCTTGAAACCCAGACCAGCTCCGCCAAGCACTCCTGCCAGGCTTCCTTGAAAGAGATGCAAGGCTGTGGACTCGCTGGCTGGCTGCTCCTAGGCTGTGAAAAATGTTTTACATACTGTGTGCCTTCCGGCAGAGCCGCCTTCAGTGCCTTATTTGCTTAAGTACACCTCTCTAATATTTCATGAATAGGGGCTTCCCCTATCAGATAATTCATCCTTAACTAATTTTCAGCGTCGTTAAAGGAGTAGGGTTAATAGCAATAATATGGGGAAAGGGCCCCAAAGCTTTTCGGAGGGAAATATATAAAGCGCGAATTCTCAAGGCAAAGAGTGCTTTTGTCATATCGGCTGGGAGCAGCGTTGAGCCTAATGTTGGAGAAGAATAAATAATAATACTCCCAAGTTCCATTAGTGGTGGCGCAGGGGGGCGAGGGGGCAGAAATCCCCTCGTCTATACATTTTATTTTATATTAATCTCTAATGCATTCCTAGTAATGCCTTTCTTTGTAAGGATACGTCCTCATCCTCTGTTTATTCTAAACATCACAGGATGGAGCCTTACGAAGGAATTACATTTGCGTGCGGGTTTTTTTGTGGTTGTTGTTGTCCTACAACAGAAAGAGAAAAATAATAAACAGGTAAATTGAAAATAAAATCGCAATGGCAAGCTAATTTTGGGAGGTTTTTTTTTAAAAAAAACACATCTTTTTTAGGCCATTAACAATTCATACCTCAGACGCCAGGCATTTGAAACTCTGTATAATATATGGGGATGTATTTACTGGAAAAGAGTGGCCAAATGTGTCATTCAAACATCTTGAAGACCGTTTTTTTGTTTTATACACCACATCCACAAACCCAGTCTTATAGGAACATGTCAATAAGGCTCTTTTAACTGTCCTTTTTAGTGTGCATTCATGATGATTTCTGCTTATGACAGTATTTGGGGCAATCACTGTTTCGTTAAAACGTTTTGGGGCAGACAAACTGTTTCGTTTCCTTTTTTAAAAATACATTTCTTTTTAACACAGTATTTCAAAATACCGATAACAAAGCAAATAAATTCTTTGCTCTACTGAGCTCGTGACTTCCCTCCATCCCTTCAACAGGTTTTTTTTTATTTTCAAGTCTTTGTATCACACTTTATATCCTCCACCTCTGACCTTTATATCCTTATTGTCAACTCTGTCTCTTTGGTCAAAAGGTTTTAGAATTTACGATTTTTCATCGCAGAGTTAATATCAGTCCTGCTAGCGTCCTCACATTTTTACAATAATTATTCATATACCCAATAAATCCAAGTGTTTTGTTTCCAATCTGTGTGTGTCATGTAGTTTCCTGCAGAATGAACCACGAATGTTCCAGGTTTTTAATTTTTTTTTTACCTTCCTGCCGGAGTGGTACTTATTTATCTACTTGCACTTTGACGTGCTTATGAACTGCTAGGTTGGCAGGAGCAGGGACCGAGCAACTGGAGCTCACACCGTCGTGGGGATTCGAACCGCCAATCTTCTGATTGGCAAGCCCTAGGCTCTGTGGTTTAACCCACAGCGCCACTCGCATGCCTTGGGAAGTATTATAGAACAACTATTAACTCAAGGGTGCTTGGACTGTCCTCTATAAAACCCACCGGTGATGCATTTTTATTGCATCAGCGATAACGTTGCAGAATACACCCACGGAACAGCAGTGGAGGGGTGCAGTCGCAACTTCTTATACATCACCCACTCTGTCCCAGCTCACTGCAGCTAGTAGGCCTTCTCAGGAGTTTTGCAGTTTGAGGACAGCGCTTTCCTGCCACGTTAATGGGCCTTGCACACCAAAGGCAGACATAGATCGCAACCTCCAGCGCGGAACATTTGTACAGCCAGCTCTGACAATAAGCCACAGAAGTGTTCCACTCCAGCAATGTTTGCAGGATGTTGTACACTGTGATGTTGCGCTGTCACTGTGGGTTGCAGACCACATGTACCTCAGCTGTCGTTTACATGCATTCGCTCACCCCGTGATAAACTCTTTTTTTTTTAAAAAAAGTGAAATTAAGTCTAAATGACACTCTGTAGAACAGCCACAGAAATGCTTGAAGTCCCTTTGGGACAGTCTTGCTTTTTAAATTTATTTTAAGTGCCTAAAGAGTTTGCGTTTTGCTTCTCTACCCAAAGAGATTCAGGAAATAGTTACAGCAGCTTTTCCTGACCTGGTACCTTGCAGATGTTTTGGAATGCAACTCCCATCAGTCCCAAACATCTGGCCGTGCACCAGGTTGCAGAATTCCAAGGTATATCATTTCAGGGTAGTGGGAGTGGGTGCCACTGAGTTCCTGATGCCCCACGAGGAGTTTCCAAATACGATATCAACCCCCTATATTTGCATGGGGTAGAGTGACCTTTAAAAAAGTCTTCCGGGATTTCTTTTGGGTGGCGGGGCTCAGAAACAAGAAAAATATATATCTCAAATACCTTCTGTAACCCAATAGGTGCTTGCAAATATACGAAAAGTCTGTCGCTTTTCTTTTTGCTTTTTAAGGCAGCAAATAATTAATGAAGTGCAGATCCTCCAGGGAACAACGGCAGTTCAAGTGGCAAATCTGTTTCCCCCCTCAGACAATAGGCACCCTTCAGAAAGAAGCAGACCATCTCTATGGTAATCTGGAGCCGAGAGCGGCCTATTGATTTGGCAGAAGAAGACATTATACAGTGTCAGTTGGGGTTGTTAACAATTTCATTTGTTGCCTGACCTGAACTTAACCTTCTGGAAACCTTTTTCCTTCCGTGTGCATATAAGCGCACGGAGGCTGTTTGCAGCGCTGACAGTTGAGTACAGTAAAGAATCGTCGCTTGGCTTCTCGCTGGCATTTTTTGTTGTTTGTTTTTTGTGTGTTGTTTTAATTTGGTTCTGTTGTTTTATAACCAACCAACCATCTCTCCCCCCCCCCCATCATCACTTTCCACAATTTCCTCTCTATATATGCTATGTAAATCAGTTCTTTTAACAGATTCTGGTCCTTTGTCCAGCGTTGTGTTTTGAGGCATCTTCCCCAAGTTTTCCTCTTCGTTTTCGGGTCAAGATAGTTTCATTTTAATGCTTAATTGAAGGAGGCTTTTTGATTCGTACAATAGTTTCATTCATTCCCACTTAAGAGGACATTGTTCTACATGCGGGATTAGTGTTAACTGTATTCTGACACTTTGTTCTTCTAATCATGGTTTGAATTCTGCCAGGTATTTAGGACTCCCCCCCCCCCACTTTTTATGTGAATGAAAAAAACAACCGCCTTCCAGTTTCCATCTATACTTCTTGCCTGAAATAGGAATTCCCTCCCAGAAAAATCTCTTTTAGTCATCTCCTGAATTTTTATCACTTCAATTTCTGCGTGAGCAGATTTGATATGAAAACCTCTGTTTTTAACAGCTGTTACTGATTAGGTTTAAAACGACTCAGCTCCTGAATTTTCCATCTTTTAACTTTTTGGTGTTTTTTTAATGCCAGTTAAATTTTTTAAGATATCCTTTCGACAGAATTGGTTTGCGTGGGTGTGCTGGTTCCCCACCCCCTTTTCCTTTTGAGGAGGGGGGAACTTTTTATGTTTTGTATGCTAAAGTTTCAGCCCTTTCAAAACAAATGTTGCAACGGTTGCTGAATAGAATCCATATGCATTCATTCTCTCGTTTATTTTATTTATTTATTTATTTATTTATTTATTAAAAAATATTTTTATTTATTTGTCAGGAAGTGCAAACAACGAAAATAAAGTAAGCGAGGAATCAGAAATGTAAAACATAAAGTGGAAGGGGAAAAGTACAAAATAATAGCACATCTCCAAAAGAATAATTAAAGTATTGACTCATACCAGGATTCCCTTTGCAAATAATGAATAAGTGGAAAAACAAAAGTGTTAATCTACCTGTGAGTTCCAACATCATTGAAAGCAAAAATTCTATAGAATCTTAGATGAGCCATAATATTTGCTTATTCTTCCTCCTAAGTGAAATTCTTGCATTCTTTCCGTTAAGCAGGGATGGAGTTATAGGGTGTTTAGCAATACTCATTTTAGCACTTGTGAAATGTGCTGCATTGCACATGGAGGAAGAAAGGGAAAAAAGCAGAAATCTGCAGACCTGGGATGTAATTCTTTTACAAAATGCCTCTTCCTAAGGTTTTGCAACTGTACTGGAGAATGTTGCGTTCTCCCAAGACTGCCGAAAAGAAATAAATTCACATTAACCAGCATTCCCAAAGTGGAAAGTTATAATTCATTCCATCCATATTTGAAAGGATGGGTGTTAGGCTATAAGGCCACCCTCATGTTTGTTTTGCCTGTGTGTGTATTCAGAGAAACACAGGAGAGGACAAGAGCATAAATTAAAAGCAAACGTTAACTTTTTGCTTGTGTGTGTGAAGGGGGAAAGCACTACAGAATTCTCTCTTGTTGATATTATGGCAGGACACGTTTACATTTTTTTCTAGGTAGAAATACATAGTGAGAGGAAGCTTTGCCCCTTTTCCCTTAATTTTTAGCTTTCATTCTTGGCGTGTGGAAACTCTTGAAGCGAAAGCCACGACATATTGGCTCATCTAAAATAAAAGCAAGGCGTCCGCAGGGCAGCTGAGAAGCCACATCGATTTGCCTGCCTGTTTGCACCCGCAGCCGAAAGTCACAGAACAGCACTGACATTTCCCCCCCCCCTTACCCTGAAGTGAAAGGAATCTTAAATATGCCGTGGAGGGGGCGAGGGGGCGGCGGCGAAGGTGGCTTCTCCAAAGTTAAGCCAGAACTGTGGAAATCAGAAGGTAAATTTGGTTTCAAGTCACAGTCTGCTAAAGCGAAAGGCTAGCTCTTTGCTGCGAGTTTGCAATGCACCCATTTTGCAGCTCTCGGATGCTGAGTTTAAATGGGGCGAGTTGACTCACAGTTTGGATTTATATTCCCTTTCCCACCCGCCTCTCGATCTTTTATAAATGTGGCTCGTTTGAGGAATTGTGCGGCTTTCTTCGCCAAATTGGAGGGTGCTTGCCTTTGTTTAACCATGCAGTTTTGACTCCTTCCTTCTATGGCCTGGTGAGGCCGCTGTATCAATTCCCCCCAATCCCGAAAGAATCCTTACCTGCCTACTGTCAGGCAAATTAATTGATCAGATTTTCCACCTGCTCGGGTGTCTCCCTTGCTTTCATATGCCAGCCTGGAGCAAATGGAGACTTTACTCTTTAAGCCCAGAGCTTATTCTCTTCAAACATTGTATCTCTGACCATCATCCCATTCAGCGACGAGCAGAAAATTAAAACGCCGCGCTTTGAAAAGGGAGTGCGGAATCTTCCGATTTAAGGTATATTTGGGTACATTTCTCCCAGATTAGACTATTCCCCTTTGTCTGCGGTTCTTGCAAGGCTCTTTATAATTTCGGGAGCAGCTAATACTTAAGTAACAAGTAGCTTCTAAGTTTTAGCAAAGTGGGGGTGTGGAATAATAGGCTGTAGAAAGCTCTTGTATTAATTTCCCTTTTAGGAGACTATCTACCATGACCCCTTGGCTAATTGATCTCTCTCTCTCTCTCTCTCTCTCTCTCTCTCTCTCACACACACACACACACAGAGAGATATCCCCCCCCCTCACTTGCAGCAAAGTTGCATTGAATTAGACTTTATAGGGACCTTAACTGATTTCCCTCATTTGCATTTGCTTAAAAATTTTTTTTAGCAGGTGCTGGGTTTTTTTTTGGTTAGACTCAAGGATCCATGCTTCATTTTTGGGAGCCGGGGGGGGGGGTGGAAAGAAAAAAGCAGGCCAGCGCACCCCCTCCCACCCTTAATTTTCTCCCCCCCCCAAAAAAGGAGTCTTTCGTGACAGCTAGTCAGAGTTAGAATTAGTTCAAGGAAATGTTCATAAAGCGCTGCCTGGCCTAATCCTCTTGATATCGCCAGGTATCCTCCTGTTCACGGGTTAATTGCTTTAAAAGCGGAGGCAGTATTCTGAACGGTGGGCTGCTTCACCTTTTCACAGCTGTTCCCATTGAGTGACAACTAAATCCCATGTGTAAGATGGGGAAGAGCTCAATCTCCAATTGGGAGAAAATTTATGTAAACCGCAATCCCTTCAGAATGTGCGGAAGTCATAGACTTTCTTGATTTACTCTGCTTTTCCAAGAAAGCTCCATTGTCCCCGTCCCTAAGTCCCATCAACCCTTTGTAGCCGAATATCACAGCCGAGGCAGATAGCTTGAAATATATAAATGCTATCATAGCTCTGATTAATAGCACCGCTTATGAGTCAGGTCTGATAACGCGGCTGCTCTCCACTCAATTTCAGATACCGCTAATGGAATCTGTCTTCTGCAATTGTAATGTTAGAAGGTCTAATTTGCTATGGAGCTTGGATCTGTCACCAGTAGGGGATTGCGGGGTCAGAAGGGAGCTGGCAGGTTTTTGCCCTGAAGCTTGTATCTCTCACTTTGAAAGGCGCAGCCCCCCGCCTGTTAGTGAGCTGATAGGCCCCTCTGTGGGGTTTATGCCACTTCACACAATAGAGGAGGGCTTCCTAGCCTGCCTTCATAATTGTGAAGCGAGCTCATATTTCCACAGCCCTCTCTGCTGCATAATTTCTAATAAGTGGGCTCTTTTTTTTTTTTTAACAAATGTCAGATTATGAAAAGTTTCCTCAATTACAAAAAAACTTATAAAACATTTAAATTGCTTAAATCTGTTTCCTGCAGAGTTTCCTCTTTTATTTTTCTCCCTCCCCCCCTCCAGCCTCCCTCCCTCCTTCCTATTCCATACCCCTAACTTTCCATTCCACCACTTGGCATCCGGGCATCTCTGCTTAAACTACACCGGTTGAAGCTGTAATAAAGTGCAGGTTGGTTTTTTATTTATTTAAAAAAAGTATGTATATAGAGAGATTTTTTGGAAAAAAGTGTGATTGGGTCGTAACGTCAGCCCTGGCTGCCTTAAGGAGATAGCCGCCCACCGTAGAGTTAGGTGCAACTTCTAATGACACCATTTTTGCAACTTCTGGAGGAAAGTGCCCTTTGGAGTGTGTTTGCACTGTGTGGCTGCTTTCACGTAATACTTCTCATGCTAGAGAAATCGTAGGAGCTCCGCCGTCTTCAAACTTTCCACAGAACTGTCACTCCAAAGCAAGTGTTTTCTAATCACTGGACCTGCTGAACTTTCACCAGGTTTCATTGGTAGAATTGGAAAAGAGGGAGAGACTTGATCTGTTCTAAATAGGATCAAGCCTTTGATTGGGGCACCAGAAATCCTCCTTTGTAACCCGCCCAAACCTAGACAGCATCTTAAAAAGCAGAGACATCACCTTGCCAACAAAGATCCGTATAGTTAAAGCCATGGTCTTCCCAGTAGTGATGTATGGAAGTGAAAGCTGGACCATCAAGAAGGCTGATCGCCAAAGAATGGATGCTTTTGAATTATGGTGCTGGAGGAGACTCTGGAGAGTCCTATGGACTGCAAGAAGATCAAACCTATCTATTCTGAAGGAAATCAGCCCTGAGTGCTCACTGGAAGGACAGATCCTGAAGCTGAGGCTCCAGTACTTTGGCCACCTCAGGAGAAGAGAAGACTCCCTGGAAAAGACCCTGATGTTGGGAAAGATTGAGGGCACAAGGAGAAGGGGACGACAGAGGACGAGATGGTTGGATGGTGTTCTCGAAGCTACCAGCATGAGTTTGACCAAACTGCGGGAGGCAGTAGAAGACAGGAGTGCCTGGTGTGGTCTGGTCCATGGGGTCGGACACGACTAAAAGACTCAACATCAACAACAACAACAACAACAACAACCACCCATTACTTCCCCATGTAAATAGGTGAGGCTGTGGTGACGGCAACTGCCCACAATTCTCAGCCAAGTTTCCATAGTTAGCACAAGAGGTTGGATGGTCATCTATCATGGATGCTTTGGTTGAAATTCCTGCATTCCAGGGAGTTGGACTGCAGGACCCTCAGGGTCCCTTCCAGCTCTATAAAGCTGCGATTCTGTAAGCTTCTGGATCGTGTCCTCGTTCAGTTAGCCTTTGTCAGGTAATGCATTAATTAAGTTAATACTGCAGTGCGCGCGCGCACACACACACACACACACACACTGGGCTGCCTCTGAAGTTGGTTTGGAAACTTCAACTGGTGCAGAATTCCATGGCCTGGTTGCTCACCAACACAAGATGGCTTGAGCACTAAACCTGGCCCGACTGCCCTGGCTGCTAGTTAGTTTCTGGGCCCAATACAAAGTGCTGTTTTTGACCTATAAAGCCTTAAACAGCGCAGAACTCCAGGGACCACCTCTCCCCGTATGAACATACCCAGACTCTGCAATCATCACCTGAGGCCCTTCTTTGTGTGCCTCCTCCGTGAGAGGCCTGGAGGGTGGCAGCATGAGAACGGGGCCTTTTCTGCGGTGGCTCCCCGTTTGTGGAACGCTCCCCCAGGGAGGTTCACCTGGTGCTTCCATTACATATCTTTAGGTGCCAGGCAAAAACATCCCTCTGTAACCTAGCCTTTGGCCTTTAACTATCTGTGGCCTTTTAGAAGTGGGTGGGATATTTAGACCTCTTGGTCTAATGCAGGGTTCCCCAAACTCCAGCTGTTTTTGGACTACAGTTCCCATTATCCCTGACCACTGCTTCTGCTAGCTAGGCATCTTAAAGGGGCTAGATCCCAAGATCTGACCTAAAGTTTCAGGTTTTCAGTTGCCTTAGGGCAGCCTTTCTCAACCTGTGGGTCCCCAGATGTTGAACTACAACTCCCATCACCCCAAGCTAGCAAGGCCAGAGCTCAGGGATGATGGGAGTTGTAGTCCAACAACATCTGGGGACCCACAGGCTGAGAACCACTGCCTTAGGGTCTCCAAAGGGAGGAGTTGAAAACCCAGGAGAGGAATCACTAATGGGAGGGAAGGCTGCTTTCCCTCAGGGATAATTCCCAGACTTATTTCTTATTCTGAAATGTAAATTGCCCTCTGACATGCTGTCACCAGTGAATGATCAGTGCTTGGGTGACCAGTTCACCAGCCGCCTTCTCCTCCTGCCCCCGGTGCCCCAATCCAAAAGGGTTCTAAGCTGGTCCTACGTAAAGTGGACAGGAGGCATATTTTGGCCTGTCACACACCGTGCATTTAAAATGCACTTAAAGCACATTGCTCCCCTCCCCCCCCCCAAGAATCCTGGGAACTGTAGTTCGTTACAGCTGCTGGGGATTGTAGTGCTGTGAGGAACAACCAACAGTTCCCAGCAATCTCTGGGGTGAGGAGAGGTGCTTTAAGTGTATGGCGTGTACAAGGCTTTTTGAGAAAGCAAAATCTGGCAGGGAAAACCTCGCAGAGGAGTATTGCATCATTGCCCTGTCATCCCAGTCGCCCCTTCTGGGTAATGTCAAAGTTCAGTGGGTGAAGTGCTCCTTCTCTTCCTCCTCCAGCTTCCTGCCTGGCTTTCCATCACCAAGGCAGCATCAGGTGTGTGTTTTGTACCTTTCTGACACCAGTCGTCAGTATACCATGGAATCATAGAATCATAGAATCATAGAGTTGGAAGAGACCACAAGGGCCATCGAGTCCAACCCCCTGCCAAGCAGGAAACACCATCAGAGCACTCCTGACATATGGTTGTCAAGCCTCTGCTTAAAGACCTCCAAAGAAGGAGACTCCACCACACTCCTTGGCAGCAAATTCCACTGTCGAACAGCTCTTACTGTCAGGAAGTTCTTCCTAATGTTTAGGTGGAATCTTCTTTCTTGTAGTTTGGAGCCATTGCTCCGTGTCCGCTTCTCTGGAGCAGCAGAAAACAACCTTTCTCCCTCCTCTATGTGACATCCTTTTATATATTTGAACATGGCTATCATATTACCCCTTAACCTCCTCTTCTCCAGGCTAAACATGCCCAGCTCCCTTAGCTGTTCCTCATAAGGACTGTAGTGTAGTGGCAGAGGACACACACCTGGCATTCAGAAAGCCCCCGCCATCTCCAGGTGAAAGGCTCCAGTAGCACACCTCTGGCTGAAACCCTGGGGAGTTGCTGCCAGCCAGTGCAGGCTCTACTGAGCTAGATAGTCTGACTCCGTGTGCATCAGTGTGTTATGGTCCTTCTCAGCCCCACAAACAATAAAACAATAAAGTTTTTGCTCATTTGCCTTCAGGCCACACCCTGGGATTTACCACGAGGGAGCCTGTTTGAGAATCGTAGAATTGTAGAGCGGGAATCGCAGCTAAAAGAAGCCCTGAGAGATGGCCGTCCAACCTCTGCTTAGAAACCTCCAAGAAGAAGAAGAAGAAGAAGAAGAGGAGGAGGAGGAGGAGTTTGGATTTGATATCCCGCTTTATCACTCCCTTTAAGGAGTCTCAAAGCGACTAACAATCTCCTTTCCCTTCCTCCCCCACAACAAACACTCTGTGAGGTGAGTGGGGCTGAGAGACTTCAGAGAAGTGTGACTGGCCCAAGGTCACCCAGCAGCTGCATGTGGAGGAGCGGGGAAGTGAACCCGGTTCACCAGATTACGAGTCCACCGCTTTTAACCACTACACCACCTTCCACTGTTGGACAGCTCTCACCATCAGAAAGTTCTTCCTGACATTGAGTCGGCATCTCCTTCCTTGTCATTTGAATCCATTAGCTTGGGTCCTACATTCTTCTGGAGCAGGAAAAAACACCTTCCATGTGGCGTTGTTGTTTGTGTCCATCTGTTTCGAGAGACAGCGGAGTTCACCTCCGGGGCTGAAGTCACACTGCTGGAGAATCCAGCACCTGCTGTGGTTGAAGTAACTCATAACTGCTGCCTCCTGTATTGTTTCTGCTGCATTAGTGACCTCCCCATGGCACAAGCCTAGGCAGTGTGTATGGAGGTGCTGGGCTGCCCCCAGACGACAAGACCCTCCCCCCTGTCAGCCTCACTGATGTGGTCCAAAGGAAAGCAGAGCAATATGCTTGGCACCAGCTTGGCTGCAGGAGTTGCTGGAAGGAGACATACTAAGTGCCACATCCAACTGCCTTAGGGAGTCCACTCCAGATTTGTGTAGGGTTTACTTTACAAGGTTGTAAAGACTGCGGAGCCCCTTCATGGATCACTGCCTCGCCATGGCGAAGGGGCTTGAATAACTCAGAGAAGCTATGAGCTATGCCGTGCAGGGCCACCCAAGATGGACAGGTCATAGTGGAGAGTTTTGACCAAACGTGATCCACCTGGAGGAGGAACCGGTAAGCCACTCCAGTATCCTTGCCAAGAAAACTCCATGGACAAAGACAACAGCCATATAAAAGTTATGACGCTGGAAGATGAGCCCCTCAGGTCGGAAGGCGTACAACATGCTACTGAGGAAGAGCAGAGGACAAGTCCAAGTAGATTCAGAGATGATGAAGCAGCTGGGTGAAAGCCGAAAGGACGCTCAGTTGCGGATATGCCTGGAAGCGAAAGGAAAGTCCAATGCTGTAAAGAAAAATATTGCATAGGAACATGGAATGTAAGAACCATGAACCTTGGTAAGTTGGATGTGGTCAAAAATGAGATGGCAAGAATATTGACATCCTGGGCATCAGTGAACTAAAATGGACGGGAATGGGCGAATTCAGTTCGGATGTCCATCATATCTACTACTGTGGGCAAGAATCCCATAAAAGAAATGGAGTGGCCCTCATAGTCAACAAAAGAGTGGCAAAATCTGTACTGGGATGCAATCTCAAAAATGATAGAATGATCTTGATACAAATCCAAGGCAGACCTTTTAACATCACAGTAATCCAAGTTTATGCACCAACCACTGGTGCTGAAGAAACTGAAATTGACCAATTCTATGAAGACTTACCTTATAGAAATGACACCAAAGAAGGATGTTCTTCTCATTATAGGGGATTGGAATGCTAAAGTAGGGAGTAAAGAGATAAAAAGAACAACTGGCAAGTTTGGCCTTGGAGTTCAGAATGAAGCAGGGCAAAGGCTAATAGAGTTCTGCAAAGAGAACAAGTTGGTCATCACAAACACTCTTTTCCAACAACACTAGAGACGACTCTACACATGGACATCACCAGATGGGCAGCATCGAAATCAGATTGATTATATTCTCTGCAGTCAAAGATGGAGAAGCTCTATACAGTCAGCAAAAACAAGACCTGGAGCTGACTGTGGCTCAGATCATCAGCTTCTTATAGCAAAATTCAAGCTTAAACTGAAGAAAGTAGGAAAAACCACTGGGCCGGTAAGATACAATTTAAGTCAAATCCCTTATGAATACGCAGTGGAAGTGAGAAACAGGTTTAAGGAATTAGATTTGGTGGACAGAGTGCCTGAAGAACTATGGGTGGAGGCTCGTAACATTATACAGGAGGCAGCAACTAAAACCATCCCAATTAAAAGGAAATGCAAGAAAGCAAAGTGGCTGTCCAACGAAGCCTTACAAATAGCGGGGGAGAGAAGGCAAGCAAAATGCGAGGGAGATAGTAAAAGATACAGGAAATTGAATGCAGATTTCCAAAGAATAGCAAGGAGAGACAAGAAGGCCTTCTTAAACGAGCAATGCAAAGAAATAGAGGAAAACAATAGAATGGGAAAAACCAGAGATCTGTTCAAGAAAATTGGAGATATGAAAGGAACATTTCGTACAAAGATTGCCATAATAAAAGACAATAGTGGAAAGGACCTAACAGAAGCAGAAGACATCAAGAAGAGGTGGCAAGAATACACAGAGGAACTATACCAGAAAGAAATGAATGTCTCGTACACCCCAGGTAGTGTGGTTGCTGACCTTGAGCCAGACATCCTGGAGAGTGAAGTCAAATGGGCCTTAGAAAGCACTGCTAATAACAAGGCCAGTGGAAGTGATGATATTCCAGCTGAACTATTTAAAATTTTAAAAGATGATGCTGTTGAGGTGCTACATTCAATATGCCAGCAAATTTGGAAAACTCAGCAGTGGCCAGAGGATTGGAGAAGATCAGTCTACATCCCAATCCCAAAGAGGGGCAGTGCCAAAGAATGTTCCAACTACCGCACAAGTGCACTCATTTCGCACGCTAGCAAAGTTATGCTTAAAATTCTACAAGGCAGGCTTAAGCAATATGTGGACCAAGAACTCCCAGAAGTGCAAGCTGGATTTTGAAGGGGCAGAGGAACCAGAGACCAAATTGCAAACATGTGTTGGATTATGGAGAAAGCTAGAGAGTTCCAGAAAGACATCTACTTCTGCTTCATTGACTATGCAAAAGCCTTTGACTGTGTCGACCACAGCAAACTATGGCAAGTTCTTAAAGAAATGGGAGTGCCTGATCACCTCATCTGCCTCCTGAGAAATCTCTATGTGGGACAAGAAGCCACAGTTAGAACTGGATATGGAACAACTGATTGGTTCAAAATTGGGAAAGGAGTACGACAAGGCTGTATATTGTCTCCCTGCTTATTTAACTTATATGCAGAATTCATCATGCAAAAGGCTGGGCTGGATGAATCCCAAGGCGGAATTAAGATCGCCGGAAGAAATATCAACAACCTCAGATATGCAGATGACACAACCTTGATGGCAGAAAGTGAGGAGGAATTAAAGAACCTTTTAATGAGGGTGAAAGAGGAGAGCGCAAAATATGGTCTGAAGCTCAACATCAAAAAAACGAAGATCATGGCCACTGGGCCCATCACCTCCTGGCAAATAGAAGGGGAAGAAATGGAGGCAGTGAGAGATTTTACTTTCTTGGGCTCCATGATCACGGCAGATGGTGACAGCAGTCACGAAATTAAAAGACGCCTGCTTCTTGGGAGAAAGGCGATGGCAAACCTAGACAACATCTTAAAAAGCAGAGACATCACTTTACCAACAAAGGTCTGTATAGTAAAAGCCATGGTTTTCTCAGTAGTGATGTATGGAAGTGAGAGCTGGACCATAAAGAAGGCTGATCGCCGAAGAATTGATGCTTTTGAATTATGGCGCTGGGGGAGACTCTTGAGAGTCCCATGGACTGCAAGAAGATCAAACGTATCCATTCTTAAGAAAATCAGCCCTGAGTGCTCACTGGAAGGACAGATCCTGAAGCTGAGGCTCCAGTACTTTGGCCACCTCAGGAGAAGAGAAGACTCCCTGGAAAAGATCCTGATGTTGGGAAAGATTGAGGGCACAAGGAGAAGGGGACGACAGAGGACGAGATGGTTGGACAGTGTTCTCGAAGCTACCAGCATGAGTTTGACCAAACTGCGAGAGGCAGTGGAAGACAGGGTTGCCTGGCGTGCTCTGGTCCATGGGGTCACGAAGAGTCGGACATGACTAAACGACTAAACAACAACAGCAACAAAAGACTGCGGAGAGAATAACAGGGTGCACTCTTCCCACCTTGGATCAAATCTCTTGATCTCTTTCAGCTTCTGCCTTCTGGAAGACGGTACAGGGTAATAAAGACTAGGACTAGCCACCTGAGAAACAGTTTCTATCCAAATGCGATCTTGGTTTTAAATGCAGTGTAAAGTAGTCTCTATGAGAGTATATTGTCTTCAATTATGGGGTATCAGAGTTTTTAGGGGCATACCAGGCTGGGATAGTTGGGATAGCAGGCTTGTTGCTTTTTGAATGTCTGATGTAGATTTTTCAATTTCGTTGTTCTGTATGGGACAATGACAATAAAGATTATCATATCGTATCCTTAGCCCATGGGTAGGCAAACTAAGGCCTGGGCGCTGGATCCGGCCCAATCGCCTTCTAAATCCGGCCCGCGGATGGTCTGGGGATCATTGTGTTTTTACATGAGTAGAATGTGTGCTTTTATTTAAAATGCATCTCTGGGTTATCTGTGGGGCATAGGAATTCATTCATTCCCCCCCCCCAATAATATAGTCCGGCCCCCCTTAAGGTCTGGGGGACAGTGGACCGGCCCCCTGCTGAAAAAGTCTGCTGACCCCTGCCTTAGCCTTTTCTTCTCCCAGAGATGTCCTGCAAGATGTCCATGTAACAGCCCTTCAGATAGTTGAAGATCTGAAGTTCAGAGGTGTCCACCTGTTAGCCCATCAGAGGGCCCATAACTTTACAGTAGAGCACGTGTTGTGAATGCATGTTTCAATCCACACAGCACCTCCATTTTTAAAGGGATCTCAGATGACAGGTGACTGGGGAGACTTTTCTGTGTCAGAGACCCTGGGGAGTTGTCGCCTGTCAGAGTAGGTGACATTGGCCGATGCTGACCTGTGGTCCAACTCAGTATGAAGTAGCTTCCTGTCCTCACTGCGCAGATGCAACAGCCCCCAAGGGAATTTTATCTGATAGCCCCACCAAATTTTAAAGGTTGGGGCCCAATTCAAGAAGTGAGAAAATGCAACATGCAAAGGGGAGACTTCGGCTCAAATCTTTTCTTGGCTATGAAGCTTACTGGGTCAATCATACTTACCCTAACTCACCTCTCAGGGTAGTTGTGAGTTCTCCTGAAAACGTTTGTTATTGGGCAGGATATAAATATATAGAATAAATAAATTAGTAATACATTAAATCAATGGTTCCTGATTGCTGGTCAGCAGGGGGGGTCCATAGCACCGTTCACATAACAAAAACAACCAAACAGATATCAAAATTTTCAAAAGTAGGGGGTCCGTGGCTTGGCTTTTGAAAAACAGTACTTAGTTAATTGGGAACGGCTGTATTAAATAAATGGTGTCAGCTTTGCAAATAGCGATAAACATTTTATTTCGTCAAGCTTGTCCAGGCGTGCAATTTTAAAGGTAAAGGTAAAGGTACCCCTGCCCGTACGGGCCAGTCTTGACAGACTCTGGGGTTGTGCGCCCATCTCACTTAAGAGGCCAGGGGCCAGCGCTGTCCGGAGACACTTCCGGGTCACGTGGCCAGCGTGACATCGCTGCTCTGGCGAGCCAGAGCCGCACACGGAAACGCCGTTTACCTTCCCGCTGGTAAGCGGTCCCTATTTATCTACTTGCACCCGGAGGTGCTTTTTAGGCACCCATATTTATTTTAACCAATTTCTACCAATTTTTATCTGTGTCTTTTCACGATAATTATTTTTGCATGTAGGTTTCACCTGTGTTTGATCTGCAGTTTTAGTCTCTGTGTGGCTACTTAGAAAGTTTTTTGACTGAGTGGTTGAATAAATCTTCCAAAACAAAACGAATAAATAAACGTGATTCTGGAGCCATCTCACACATTGGCCCACAGCGCTTCGTAGCTCTTGAGAAATGTTTTCCCGCTACTGCTCATTTTAGACTTCTGAAAGAATTTCTTTTAAATAGTGGGAGAGCCCCCAATTCTTGTTGGTTGGTTGGTTTTATTCGTACAGGTGCTAATCATTGTTCACTTTAGGTGAGAAGGAAAGAGACCCTCTCTTTCAGGACAGATAAAAAAAGGACTTCATCGAACAGCACCTAGTTAAACTGTGGAACTCTCTCACTCAGGATGGTAGTGATGTCCTCAGATCTAGACGGCTTTAAAAGAGGATGTAAAGGGATAAGGGGTTGCTTGTGCATAAGCGCAAACCTGCTCCAAGCAGAGTGTTTGGCTTAAAACTTTCCCTAACCGGACAGCCCTTACTTCGTTGCTGTCTTAATCACTGGCAGAATCCGTCAGTGGGCGTTTCCTAAACTTCTTCCAACATAAAAGCTCCTTGACAGTGAGTCTCCGCCTAGATTCCCTGCGCGACAACTTTCTGCGCAGAGTGGGCGTCCCAATGGGAGGTCCTGAGCTCTCTCCGCTGCCCTCGCTGGAAGCGTCCCTGAGCCTTCCCTCCGACGCCCCCTCCTCCTCCTCTCCTTCCTCAGCGGAAGTTCTCCCTCTCTCCCTGCTAGTTCCCTCCCCTGCATCTGGGAGCCCTGCCACCGCCTTGGGCTCCGATGGCAGTTCCCTGACAGAGGATTAGACAAATGCATGGAGAAGGAGAAGCCATTGATGGCTTTTTCCCAGGATGGCTACACTCTGTCCTCCACAGTTGGAGTCAGCAATGCTTTCCAATACCAGATGCTGGAAACTGCGGGAGGGGAGAAGGCTCTTGGGTTCGAGTCCTGATTGTGGGTTTGCCACACAACATCTGGTTTCCCACTGCAAGAACAGGAGGCTGGACCAGAGGGACCACTGGCCTGATGCAGCAGAGTGTCTTCATCATCATCATCATCATCATCATCATTTTTTATTTGTATACAGTGGTACCTCTGGATACAAACGGAATCCGTTCCGGAGCCCCGTTCGCATCCTGAAGTAAACTTAACACGCGACTGCGCATGCGCGGGTCGCGTTTTGCCGCTTTCGCGCATGCGCGTGACGTCATTTTGAGCGTCTGCACATGCGCGAGCGGCGAAACCCGGAAGTAAGGTGTTCTGTTACTTCCAGGTCGCCATGGAGCGCAACTGAAAGCGCTCAGCCTGAAGCAACTTCAACCCGAGGGAGGTATGACTGTGTACCGTCTTTCTATCTTACAATACTCAAGGTGGTTTACAAGCAGAAGAAACAAAAATGTACACCTTATAACAATCTAACGCAATACAAAAATGTGATAATAAAACAAAACTTTAAAATAAGCAACCTAGATCAAATACAGTAACATTCAACAATTATTGGAATAGTACAAAATAATAGTATCAACATATAAAAGTTGAAGAGAAATCCACTCAACAGTTACAGTAAATAATTTCTAAACTATAATCGATATAACAACGGCACAGTACATAAAATAATGCAATACAAATTGAGAAGCAGAGATTAGAAGGTGGAGCAAGGCAGGTGGAAGGAGGCCTTGCCTGATGGAGTCTCCCCCATCACAGTGTCCTTATTGGTAACTGATTGTAAAACTTTTCTGGATCAGGCTAGAATTGGTGACTGATCTAGAGGGATGTTGTCTATGCATAGGGCTTTTGTGTTATTTAGGGATGGGGGCAAAAGGCGCCACTGGCGTGTCGTAGTGGCTATAATGTTGGAACGTGATTTTTTATTTTTTCAACGTGTGCTTATTACATATAGACATTGTTGTAAACCGCTTTGATATATTTTATGATATAGTGATGTGCAAATATTTTTTATAAATAAGACCTTGAGCTGGCTCCCTGGGAAGAGCGCAGAAAAATTACAACATATTACATTGCTTTATCGCATATTTCAATGCTGTTTTACTGTGTATTTTTAATTACATATTTTGATTACAGGTCTTTTATATTTTAATGCCTCTGTTTGCATACTTTTAAACTGCTTAGAAGTCCTTTTTTGCCATGAAGTGGTATATAAATTAGGTAGTTGACTCAACAAAGCAAAATGAAGCAAGCATTGCTACCACCCTTTCTGATTTTTCCCCATCCCAGATGTGGAGACAGACTGACTGGACTTAACCGTCCAGAGGTCCTTTACCTTTCCTTACCTACCTGTGCCAAAGTCCATTAAACTGAGCCTCCCGGTCAGATATCTGTGGTTGTTGTTGTTTGTGCTGTTGTGTAGTCCAGGCCTTAAAAAGGGTTATGGTGGGGGGCAACGCGGTCTCATAGCTGACCCCCATTTTTTTTGTCTGTGCTTGTTTGAACAGCAGCATTAATGTGTGCCTGGGTCAAAAGTTTTGGAGTCGCTTTTTTTAAAAAAGCAAAACCTTTTGGCTGATATTTGAGGGGAGGAAGTGCGGTGCAAGGACCCCTTACTTTACGTCATTTTTTTTGTGCAGGGAGGGGGCAGAGAGCAACAATCACCAACATTTCAGCGGTTAGCTGCCATTTTGGAATGCTCCAGAAGGAAGCCACATGTGGACACGCTATCAACTGGGTCCCTGTTGGTGTGGCGGTCCGCCATTTTGTTTCTCTCAGAATATTCCTCAGGAGGAAGCTGCGTTAGCGTAGCCGGGAGGGGTCAGTGAATTTCATCCTCGGAAAACTCCGAAACATTACACCTAACAGCCTGCGAACAGGACCACAGGGCTTTGGGGCTGGTTTTTGGCACAGAGCCAGCCTGCCCATGGCGGAAAAACAACCCCGAGTCCCTGTTCTCTCATATAAAAATACCAATAAACTGTCATTAATGTTTTGTGCAGGCCTGTCAAGTCATGTTTGAACGCAACCTTAAGGCGTAAGGGTTTTTTGATTTTTTGTTTTGAAAAATAAAAATAAGACCTTGCATTGGGAGGGCCAGAGATGGACCAAGATCGTGGTGAGAGCACTTTAAACTTTTTAAAAAAATTTTTCCCAAAGATCTTTATTGAAACTTAACATATATGCATAATAACCAAATTTCCAATGATTCCCTCACATAATATATAATATCTAAATTACAACAGCTGCATGATTATACACTTAATTATAAAACCCACCACCCCCTACTTCCCTTCCACGCATAAAGTATAAACTATTAACAGATAAAAGGGAGAGAAGAGGACTGGCATTACCAAATCTAAAATTATACTATGAAGCAGAATGTCTGGCGTGGCTAAAAGAATGGATTATATTGGAAAACACTAGTATTTTAAATCTAGAAAGTTTTGACAATAGGTATGGATGGCACGCCTACCTAGCGTACGAGAAGGTTAAGGTACATAATGGCTTCAAAAATCATATGCTCTGAAAGCACTTTAAACCTTTGTCTGCTCAGCAGTCCTGGTGGAAATTGAGGCCCCTGTGTTTATGGTATTCAACCGTGCCAATGGGAGACCCCCCCTCCCATCACCACCACCACAGTTCGTATCTGAAGAAGTGTGCATGCAGAACAAACTTAGTTGGTCTCTACGGTGCTACTGGACAATTTTTAAAAAATTTTAAAATTTATTTTCGACTGCGTCAGACCAACATGGTTACCAACCTGAATCTAGAACCGCAGTCCAGTTTCATCCTCAGTCCTCTCAACAACACTTTTGCTGAACCCAGGGCTGCTGCAGGATGCTTGGAAACTGATGTGAAAGCTATTGCAACGGGTGTTTTGTGTGTGTGTGTGTGCGTGAGAGAGAGAGCACTCCTGCGCATGCACAGAGTCTCCAGCCCTCACTTGCTGTCTCTGAACTCTCAACCAATGCGTCCTGCTTCCCCCAAGCATTTCAAAGCTGAACGCTTGTAATCAAGAACTGATCCAGAAGTCCAGATTAAGGCATGTTTTTAAAAAGACCCCAAACCCAAAACAAGAAAAGCCTTGCAGTGGGTGCGTCCCCCCAGAAAGGTATATTTTGCTGCTGCTGTTTTGGGTTTCCAGATGGGTGGGGGCGGCAGCCCAGAAGGACAACGAAGGCTCCTTCAATTTTGTTTTTACGTGTGAGGGGTGCGGTGTGTACTATGAGTTGTTGGAGGAGACGGTACATTTTCTTGTTATCTGTGTTTGCAGGCTTTCTGGCAAGCATGCTGCAGGAATCTTTGCTGTGGGGATGTTTTCGTTTTCTCGCCTCACATGGCAGTGGTCCATCACGGCAGAGGTTTTCAGCTTAAACAATCTGTTCGTGGGGCTGTTGATGGCTCTCTGTGTGCGCTTCCGGGAGGCTGCGACCGCCAAGGAGAGATCAAAGGTAGACCGCTCGGGATCAAAAGCCATCACGATAGATTATTTCCCTCCCCACCTACACCATTAATGGAAGCAACCCAAGCCTACAATTAATAATAATAATAATAATAATAATAATAATAATAATAATAATTTATTTATACCCCGCCCATCTGGCTGGGCTTCCCCAATCACTCTGGGCGGCTTCCAAACATTAAAAACTTCCCTGCACAGGGCTGCCTTCAGATGTTTTATCAAAGTTTGGTAGTTCTTTTTCTCTTTGACATCTGGTGGGAGGGCATTCCACAGGGAGGGCGCCACCACCGAGAAGGCCCTCTGCCTGGTTCCCTGTAACTTGGCTTCTCGCAGTGAGGGAACCGCCAGAAGGCCCTCGATGCTAAACCTCAGTGTCTGGGCAGAACGATGGGGGTGGAGACGCTCCTTCAGGTCTACTGGGCCGAGGCCGTTTAGGGCTTTAAAGGTCAGCACCAACACTTTGAATTGTGCTCGGAAATGTACTGGGAGCCAGTGTAGGTCTTTCAAGACCGGTGTTACATGGTCTTGGCGGCTGCTCCCAGTCACCAGTCTGGCTGCTGCATTCTGGATTTCAGCCTTCCCAGATGTTTTGGACTACAGACCCCATCAGCGCATGGCCGTGATGGCTGGGGGTGATGGGAGTTGTAGTCCGAAACATCTGGAAGAAGCTGAGTCTGGGAAGGTTTATCTCGGGCCGAACAGCACACAATGGTTTAAGACACCTGGAACAGACGAAACTGTCTGCTACTGAGTCAGACCATTGGACATCTAGCTCAATATTGCCTGCCCTGACTGCCAGCAGCACTCCTGAGGTTCAGATCGACCTACCTGGAGGTGCTGCCAAATTTTGAACCTGGGGCCGTCTGCATTTAAAACAGATGCTCTTCCACTAAACCCGGATTTGTTCCTGTAGGAACGCGGGAGACTTCTTCCAACTGCCTAAGACTGCTTGTCCATCTAGCCCAGTATAGTCTGCTCGGACAGGCAGCAACTCCTGTGAACATGAGAAGAGCTCGGCTGCCAGATCTGGCCAAAAGCCCATCTATCCCATCATCCCTGCTCTTATTCCCAGAGACTTCCACAATACCTGCTACCCGAGCCTCTTTCTAAACCCATAGATTGCTGGGAGGTGGCACCAGTGCTGTAGAATTCCCTCCCTGCTGAAATATGAGAGACTCCCATCAGTGTCGGCATTCCGCCGTCTCCTGAAGACGCAAGCCTTCCCTTGAGCAGAATTTCTTGTTTTATTGTTTCAGCTGTTTGTTTTATTTTTACTTGTTTTACTTGTTATGCATTTTGTTTTTAAAAAACGATTCATTGTTTACTTTAAGTATCTTTTTAATGTTGTGTGTTTTAAATATAAATTTATTTTATAGCTGTAAACAGTGTAGAAGCCATTTTCGCATATAAATGGTATATAAATTAATAAACGATAATATATGTGCTGCACCAATGAGAGGCATTCTCTCTCTCTCTTTCTAATTAATTTCTCTGATTATAGAGAAAATGAGGTGGTGGGATATATATATATATATATTTAATGAAAAATGTACATGAGTTGAGATGATACTGCCCCAACAGTTTATCTCTGTAGCCTATCTCACAGTTGAGAGAAGAGACTTAAGCATGTACAGTGGTGCCTCGCAAGACGAAAAGAATCTGTTCCGCGATTCTCTTCGTCTAGCGGTTTTTCCGTCTTGCGAAGCAAGACCATTGACGGCTTAGCGGATTAGCGCTATTAGCGCCTTAGCGCCTTTTAGCGGCTTTTAGCGGCTTATCGGCTTAGCTGATAAGCGGCTTAGCGGATTAGAAAAAGGGGGGGGGAGGAAAAAAAACCCACAGGAACTCGCAAGACATTTTCGTCTTGCGAAGCAAGCCCACAGGAAATTCGTTTTGCGAAGCACCTCCAAAACGGAAAACTCTTTCATCTAGCAAGGCATTCGTCTTGTGGGGCACCACTGTAAGAATTTCTGAAAGGTAGCGCTTTGTCCTGGATCTTAGGCAAGTCAATCAAAAAATTACATATTTTTTTTGGTATTTTTGTAACAAAAATCTCAACAGCTTTCAGGCTGTCCTCGTTTTTAATTTTTGAGATATTCACACCAAAGGCCAATTTAGTCTTATTTCCCTCAGTGGCCAACCGGTAAAAACAACAGTCTTCTCCCTGTTAATCCCATTTAATCTCAGTCCCTGGTTATTTTGGGGGCAAAATTCAATTCAGTTCACCTCTGAAAGCGATTTTACCTAATTCACACTTTCAGAAACACTATGGCAGGGCTGTCCAACTGGTCGACCGCGATCGACTGGTCGATTCCCAGGATGTTAGAGTCGATCACAGGCTCTTTTTCCTTTGCGGACGAAAAAGAGGATCCAGCTTTGGGCTGTCCTCCATTTACACATGATCGGAAGACGGAGTTTTCGCTCTGAGGCTGTTTGTTTCCTGATTGATAGTTTGGTGTGCGTCTTTTCCCTTTTCCTCCTAAAGAAAGCTCAAAATTCTGTACCTGCCCCTCTAAAAAAAAGGTGAACAACATTGACTTTCCTTCCCGCAAAAAGCTCAACAACTTTGACCAAATCTCAACAACTCTGATCACTGCCATATTTTTTTTTGTGAGTAGATCGCAGTCCCTTGGGAGTTGGATGTCCCCGGACTTTGGTAACCAAAACACAGTGATCCTTTGAAATTTGCACTTCTCTGAAATGTGCAATGCAGTTCTCCAGCAAAGCATAGTGTGTATAAAAATGCACAGATTAGTTGGGGGGGGGGAATTAGAAATGCATTGTATTAGGAAAATGTCTTTTCAGAAATAATAACAACAACAATACTGCTACAGTCATACCTCGGGTTAAATACGCTTCGAGTTGAGCGCGTTCAAGTTGCACTCTTCAGCAACCCAGAAGTAACGGAGTGCGTTACTTCCGGATTTTGCCGCTTGCGCATGCGAAGACGCTCAAAATGACGTTACGCGCATGCGCAGAAGCGGTGAAAAGCAACGTGCGCATGCGCAGACCTGCCATCACTAGTTACATTTATCTCTAGATGCGAATGGGGCTCCGGAACGGATCCCATTCGTATCTAGAGGTACCACTGTACTAATAAGAATATAGCAATTTATTTATAGGCCACCCATCTGACTATTATATTTCTAAATAAAATAGTCCCACAAGCATCTGGTTGGCCACCGTGGGAGCAAGAAATTGGACTAGCCAGATCCAGCATGTTCTTCTTACGTTCTGAAAAAACAATTTTAAAAGCCACAATTAGATGCTCGTTTCGTTTCCTTTTTGCAGATCTGCAAATCGGGCGCCTTCTGCTGCGGCCTCAGCTTATGCAACCAGCACACCATCGTCATCTATGTGATTTGTGTCGCGCTGTGGGTTTTCTCCTGCTTGCTCAGGGAGAGGGTGAGTACCCACAATGCTCTTTGGAAAGAAGACTTGGGTGGCTGAGAGAGTCCAGGGATGAGCGTGGCCAGACACTCTTCGCAGCCTTCTCTCTGTGGCGCTGTGGTCTAAACCACTGAGCCTCTTGGGCTTGCCGATCGGAAGGTCAGCGGTTCAAATCCCCCGACAGAGTGAGCTCCTGTTGCTCTGACCCAGCTCCTGCCAACCTAGCAATTCGAAAGCATGCCAGTGCAAGTAGAAAAATAGGTACCGCTCCAGCGGGAAGGTAAACAGCATTTCCGTGCGCTCTGGTTTCCATCACAGTGTTTCATTGTGCCAGAAGTGGTTTAGTCCTACCGGCCACATGGCCCAGAAAAACTGTCTGCGGACAAACGCCGGCTCCCTCGGCCTGTAAAGCGAGATGAGCGCCGCAACCCCAGAGTCACCTTTGACTGGACTTAACTGTCCCGGGGTCCTTTACCTTTTACCTAGGCATGCAGAAAGGGGCAGAGCTTGCCACCCAAAGTTGCAGGAGGGAGATTCTAATAGCTTAGAGGAGGTGACTTGGAACTGGTCCTGTGCAGTGCAACTGAGCGAGTGCAAAATGGAAGACATCTCTGGGTGGTTTGAGGAAGTGCTATCCCCCTTGGGACCTGCCCATAAAAGCAAGCCAACTGTGAAGGGTTAGGGGGTTTGCCAGTTGGTTCCAGGAACCCCCATTATTGTGAGGAGGGGGTGGTTTTGTGATTTTTTTTCTGTCCTGGGAGAGAGCCAAGGTAGATGCATGGAGTTTTGGGTGAGAGCCAGGAAGCTGACAGGTGTCTCAGAAGGAGAAAGAACTGGGAGTAGTCCGTATTTGTTAGTATTAATGGTTTTATTATTGTAACTTGCTCTACGCGGGGCTGCCCTTGAAGCTGACCCAGAAACTCCAGCGGGTGCAGAATGCCGCGGCGAGACTCCTTACGGGGTCCTCGCTATGGGATCACATTCACCCGGTGCTGTACCAGCTGCACTGGCTCCCGGTGGAGTACAGGATCAGGTTTAAGGTGCTGGTTTTGACCCTTAAAGCTCTATGTGGCCTAGGACCCACGTACCTGCGGGACTCCCTCTCCTGGTATGCCCCGCGGAGAACCTTAAGGTTCACAAATGACAACATTTTGGAGGTCCCAAGTCACAAGGTGGTTAGTTTAGTCTCAACTAGGGCCAGGGCCTTTTCAGTACTGGCCCCGATCTGGTGGAATGCTCTGTCACAAGAGACAAGGGTCCTGCGGGACTTGACATCTTTCCGCAGGGCATGCAAGACAGAGCTGTTCCGCCTGGCCTTTGGTTTGGACTCAGTCTGAGCCTTATGTTTCCCTCCCCTTATGGTTTTGACTTTTAAAATGAGGCAGCATTTTAAATTGCATTTTAACCTGCATTTTAAATTGTTTTTTTTTTCTTTTTCTTTTTTCTTATTATGTTTTTACTGTAATTTTATTGGTGTTAGCCGCCCTGAGCCCGGCTCTGGCCAGGGAGGGCAGGGTATACATAATTTATTATTGTTGTTGTTGTTTTATTCTGTGTTTTTGTAACATTATTTGTTGTTTTAGTTTTTTTATACACTGCTTGAAAAGGTTTTTTCCACATATTAAAACCATGTATAAAAATATAGCCCTTATGTTTTTATATCTGTTGGAAGCTGTCCAGAGTGGCTGGGACAACCCAGTCAGATGGACAGGGGACAAATAATAAAATCACCACCACCATCATCATCCCCATTATCATTTCAAACAGCAAAAAAATAGGTCTCTGTTCCCAAGGACCTTACAATCTAGAATGGGTTGCTTGTTATGTATTAAAGTGCAGTTTTTTTAAAAAAACAACAAAACAACAACAACCATGCAACCAGTTTTCAGAGGTCTGTTGCCCCTGAACATGGAGGTTCTGCTTTGCTAATAGTTATTGATAAACATCTTCCTTCAAGAGCTTGTCTAACTTTAGCCTCAGAAAGAATGCAATAATCCTTTCAGTCGCCCTGTTAGCTGTGTTTTCCTGTCACAGTAAACTGTGGTTTGCCAATGTTAGGCTTAGTGGGATGTCTGAACCAGGGATTGTGGGTTCCTCTGCTCCTAAAAAAGCCATAATGTAAAGCCAAGATTTGTTCTTTACTTACTAATTGTGGTGTGAGCAAAAGAAATGATAGTCAGTGCTTCAGACTAAACGCCAAGCTGCAGGCCGTGGTTTGTGGTTCCTCTCACCCAGCGGGGAGGAGCAAAGGGAGAACAATCTGTAAACCGCTAACCATGGTTTACTGTGACATGCAAAAAGAACTGTTGTCTTTTACAGTTAGACATACACCCATTCTCTTCTGAATCCTTCTGTGCGGCTGCGTCCTGGCACTCCAGAGCTAGAAAAATAAATGGGATCAAGCTATTGACGAAGAGCATGTTGTGGGTGGGTGGGTGGGGGACAAGCCTTAGTTATTTAATTTAATTATGGGCGAAGGGGGTTGCAGGTGGAAAACCAGCCAACTCTGATCATCGCAAAGTGGTTTATCTCCGCATTGCAGCGTTTCCTACCACCCATGGCACAGTTTCAGTGGCGAAACGCGCCACCAACATGATCTTTTGGGCAGCCTCTAATATTATTCGCTTCACTTTAAAAATTTATCCTGCCATGCAGAAGAGATCAGAGCGATGTCATTTCCCCCGAGTAATCCACGGAGATGGTGCCGTTTTCAACATCGCCTTTTCGCGGGGACTTAACGTGCAAATTGAGAGATCAGTTCTGTGTGTGTCTATATATATATATATATATCCATATGTTTCCTTTGCCTTTCCTCCCCAACCCTTGATGTCCGATGGCAAAGTTCCGGCACGACCCCACCGAAATAATCACCATGGTGCAATTTGACGTTTTATTTAATTTATTTTTTTGGTGCAGGAATTGACCCTAGGCCACATGCTAAAGTTGACTTTCTGCTTCCTGGCTGGCTGGCTGCCGTATCTCTACTTACCTGTCTCCTCCTACCTCAACAAAGCTCGCTGGACCTGGGGAGACCAGACAACCGTTAAGGGATTTACGACTCATCTTCTCAGGGAAGAATACGGAACCTTCAATTTGGTAAACCGGGGGTTGGGGGAGAGAGGGGCTGTCTTTCGGAGAACAAGATTTCTCTTCTGTATCTTGAGTCCGTATGGCTCCGAATCTTTTAGACTCACAGCCTGGGATCCTCGTAGCAGAAGGGCTTTAAAAATTGTTATTTCTCAAATAGCGGTTTCGTAGCCCCTGTGCTTCTTCTTCGGGATGGCTAAACCGCTTGGTAGCTAGAGAAATAAATGCGATCTCCCTCGTGCCGCTTAATCGTAGTTATTTTGTTCCGAAGGGAAAATGAGCAGGCCGGTGAGGCCGTCACAGCTGCGGTGTGACACTCTGCTCTGCTCGTGTCAGTGGAAGGGGAAGGCTGAACATATGCAATGAATTGGAGGCATAGCTGTCAAGTGTCCCTTATTTAGCGGGAAAGTCCCTTATCCCAGCGCTGTGTCCCGCTGCTGTCTCTTATTGATGATGTCCCTTAAATTCCCCGGGTTTCAAAGGAAGCAGCTCCTCTCCCTCCCTCCCTGCCGGCCAGGGAGGAGGGAGGCTCCAACTGTATTGCTTGGCTGCGTTGCTCACCCAATAAGGAGTCTAAGAACAACTGGGGGGTGGAGTTTCCATGCCTTGTGCCGATCAAATCGGCCGCGTTGCCTGGGGACTCCCCTTTGCTCAGCGCTTCCCAGCGGAGAGGTGACGGTGGTTTTCCTTGCTGCATCCCCTTTGCTGGGTTGCTGCGCTGTGGGAACCACCGCTTGAGGCTTCGTTTGGCTGCTGACTGGGCTTTCTGCCTTTGGCTCGGAGGGGCTCAGAAGTTGAACATACCTGTGCTTGCAAAATCCCTTATTTTGGCTGCTGATCCCTTATTTCCGAGGCTACTGGTCCCTTATTTTCAAATCTGTAAGTTGACAGCTATGATTGGAGGTGCCCTTGGCAGGGGGGTTTCCAACTGATATCCAGCCGCTAGCAGTTTCCGAAAACGTAGTGGATTCGCTCCAGAAAATGAGGATAAAGCTATCAAGGGCTATGAGTCAAGATAGCTTGGCTCTGCCTCCACGCTTGGAGGCAGCAGTGCTTCTGAGCCTTGTCTGGAAACTGCAGGAGGAGACAGGGCTCCTGTGTTCGAATCCTGCTTCCTGGTTTCCCACAGGCTTCTGGTTGGCCACTGTGAGAACAGGATGCTGGACTAGATGGGCCGTTGGCCTGATCCTGTATGCTCTCCTTATGTTACTGGGGCCAGCAGCAAGTGACTCTGAGGAAAGTCCGCGATAAGGGAGGACATGGCAGTGGCACAAAAATTTATGCGTGAAGAAGGTGCATGGGGATTTCCCCCCCCCTCCTTTTCTAGACCCTCTGACCAAGCTGAATGTTGGCAAATTCAGGACAGGGAAAATAAAGTACTTCCACCCATTGAGTTGGCTCTGACAATATGTAGCGATGGACTCCAGTAAAAATCCTGGGGTTAACCTCTGGAAAAAGAGGGCAGGAACCTATTGCAGCATTTGTTGAGTTTTTTTTCTTTTCTGTGTAGGCAAAATTAGAGAATGGATCGAGTATGGCTGATATATTGCTGTAAGTGAATCATTTAATTTATTTCTTGGTCTGGGAGGGCTCATAACAAAATCCTACACTGGTGACCTCTTCTTCTTCTCCTTCTTCTTTGTCAAAGAGAAAAACGACTACCAGACTTTTAGAAGACATCTGAGGGCAGCCCTGTTTAGGGAAGCTTTTAATGTTTAATAGATTGTTGTATTTTAATATTCTATTGGAAGCCGCCCAGAGTGGCTGGGGAAACCCAGCCTGATAGGCGGGGTATAAATAATAAATTATTATTATTATTATTATTATTATTATTATTATTCTGTGTATTATATGCATATCCTTCCTTTTTCACTGCTAGGGACTCAAGGCAATTGATAAAAGCAGGAGCTGCTAAAAACATAGGGAAAATCATTTAAAATCCAATTAAACGTTGATAAAATTATATACACACACACATCATACAAATAATTTTAATAAAAGCAGCACGGCACACTAATCCTTTCATGAAAAATGGTCCGTTCCCCAAAGCGCATTGGAACTAAAAGGTCTCCATCTTCCGGCAGAAGGATAACAAGGAGGCAGCCAGGCTGGCTTCTCAAGGGAGGGAGTTCCAAATTTTTGGAGCAGCCACACAGAAGGCTCTGGGGATTATTCGGCTGCAGCAGGCAGCAGCATTTGGACTTCCCACAATACTGCTGTTGTAACATTGTTCCAGGGCAGGGATGCTCAGCAGGGTTGAATTCTCATGAATTCTCATACCTCCTGGAACCAATGTGCAGATTGGAACTTCATTATCCACTGGTCTCTTACATCTGACACGTCAAAACGTTTGGGAAGTGCATTGGAATGTACAGTCATACCTTGGGTTACAGACACTGCAGGTTGCGTTTTTTCGGGTTACGGACCCGCCAAAACCCGGAAGTACTGGAATGGGTTACTTCCGGGTTTCGGTGGTCATGCATGCGCAGAAGTGCTAAATCACGCTTTGTGCATGCGCAGAAGCGCCGAATCGCAACCCTCGCGTGCGCAGATGCGCCTCTGCGGGTTGCGAACATGCATCCCGCACGGGTCGTGTTGGCAACCCGAGCATCCACTATATTTAAAAATGAAAATACTGATGTAACGTTGGACATGCATGTTTTGAAAGAAGATGCTTTTCAAAAAAATGAGTTTAACAATCTTTAAACACATTTTTGAGAGGATTAATGTGCAGATGGGGACACGGGTGGTGCTGTGGGTTAAACCACAGAGCCTAGGACTTGCCGATCAGAAGGTCGGCAGTTTGAATCCCCGCGACAGGGCGAGCTCCTGTTGCTCGGTCCCTGCTCCTGCCAACCTAGCAGTTTGAAAGCACGTCAAAGTGCAAGTAAATAAATAGGTACTGCTCCAGCGGGAAGGTAAACGGTGTTTCCGTGCGCTGCTCTGGTTCGCCAGAAGCGGCTTAGTCATGCTGGCCACATGACCCGGAAGCTGTACGCCAGCTCCCTCAGCCAGTAAAGCAAAATGAGTGCCGCAACCCCAGAGTCGGTCACAACTGGACCTAATGGTCAGGGGTCCCTTTACCCTTTACCTTTACCTTTAATGTGCAGATGAATATGGCAATTGGACGGTGTAGATATCTGGGAAACCACAGTTGAATTTGACGCAGGCTGAGTCACTTCACCCTGAAACACCGTGGGAACCAGCGGCCAAATATTCATTGGAACCTCGGGCAAAATACGTCTTTAAAGGGTGGCCCAGGGCAGGTGTCAAGTGTGGGCCATGCAGGGCCCCAGCAACTGCCCCAGCCTGCCTTGTTGCATAACCTAGTCTTCCCAATTGTCAGAATAGGACATCATGACTTCCACTCCATGGCTCCTGAGACCCCGTAATTTTTCTACCAGCGGTTGTACTGCTGTGATTTGTGGATACATTGATCTGACGGCTGTTGCAAACACCTGCTTTTAGCTATTGCACTACTAATATTTTGACTTTTGATGCCTTTGCAGTTTCCAAGTGTCTGACATGAGGACAGAGCTCTCCGCCATCACCCAAGCTCTTGCGATCATCGCGTGTTTGTGTGCAGCAGTGAGGTAGCTGCAGGTTTTTGTTTGTGGGTTTACTCTTCAAAAAGTTGTTCTCGTATCCTCCGTTGTGCATTGCTAAAACCCAGGCCTTCGTGGGGCATTTGGACCCCTCCCTTATTGTACCGATTAGTGATTTTATGGCTGTGTAGCTGATTTATTTTATTTCACTGCAGTCTTTGTATTCCACCCTGGGAACCTTGTTTGAAGCGTAGTTTTAACGATCACATTAAAAATAATGATTTAAGCCAACAGCAACCACCTTTCGCCTGGCTGTCTTTGGAATCACATCTCTGATGCACCTTTCGTGATGTTAGTTGTGTGTGCTGCATCTTCTGCCGTCCTTCACTTAAAACACAGTTTTTCTTTTGCATTTTTTTCACCTTAAACGCTCTCTTAATCGCAGTCTCTCTCCCCTCTCCTCCTCTTCTAGGCCCAAGGTGGAGAAGCCAAATTTAGTCTGGCTGTTCACTTCAATGCTCCTTGCCTATTCATTTTTCTTTGCTTGGAGAGCAAATCTGGATATTTCAAAGCCGCTGTTTAAAGGAGTGGTATGTTTGCTTTCAAGGTTGCTATTTGTGTTGTTGTTTTTTTAAAAAAACAAAAATACATGGTTTTAATTTAAAGCTTATTTCAGGATTTAGAAATAGCTCTGCGATATCTGAGCAGAGAGATGAATGCCTGGGGGAGGGAGAGAAAAGTTGGGGGGGGGGGGGGTGGAAGCATTTTTCCATTTCTCCCCAAAGCCCATTTCTTTGGGGGGGGGGGGGTTCTGGAAAAGAATGAAAAAGAAAAAGCACTGTGACATGTGAAAGGCTGTAGAGGTTTGTTTCAATCAGGGCAAACTTTCAGCTTTTAGAAAGTCTGTGATAGCTACGGTGACAAATACGAAGAAGCAAAAAGAGAAACTGATAGTGATACCTCAGATAATGAGACTGATTAAATTTATAGTATTCAAAGGGTCCTTCCCTTTTTCGCAGAAAACATGTTATGGACATGAGTGCTGTATCTCTGCTTGACTTTACTGAGGACTGGAGAAAACCTAATAATTTTCAGCATACATTATACTTTTCTCTTTTTTCTATAATGTTGATGTGTTCCCTTTTTTTTATTGTTTTATGCCTGTTCCTTATAAACTTGCAAAATGAAAAATGATGCCAGGCTGTAACTAAAATGACATGCAACTAAAATTTAAACCTGAAAATTCCACCTGTCCCAGGCAGAGATTACCTTCTTTGCTGGTGATGCTAGGGACTGGACCTCGCGCTTTCTGCACATGCTCTGCCAGTGAGCTATGGCCCTTCCTCTAGATTTCGGAAAATCAAAAGACCATCTCCTAGGTCTATATTCACCAAAGCTGAACTCCATGCAGTGCTTTGCAAACATGCATTATGTGGGAGATTTGCAGTCAAATCTAACAGTGCTAGTTAGTATGTGAAGGGGTTAAGGACCACAGAGTTCTCAATTACTAGAGTAACCTCTGTGATGTCACATCCCTTCTGCTCCAAGGAGGGAGGAAGTAAGCCTTGTTTCCTGTTCCTTTCTCTGTCTATCACGCTGCAAGCAAGGAAGCAGAAATACATCAACTTTGTTCTTCCTCTCATATGTATCTGAGGCTGCTTTGCTGTATATATTTCAGCTAAGCACATTTACCTGCATTTTATTGTTGCTGCTAAGGAAAGTTCAACTCTGAGACCTAGCGACTGTAAGTAAAACATTTTAAACTTACCTTGCAGTCTGTGGTCTTAAGGCCAGGTGCCTCAAGAGCTGGGATGTATTAAAAAGGTTTAAAAACCTATTCTTAGGCGTCAGTAAATCTGCCTAACAGTAAGGTTTAAACTCCACTACTGGGTCTCTTTAGGTGCAAGCCCTGCATTTTAAAAACAGGCACAAGCCATTTTGTGTTAATCCAAACACAGGGGTCTCTAGAGAATCAGTTATAATTAATATATCCTTACTATAATACCTAGGGTAGCTCAGTTGGTGGAGCATGAGCCCCACGTTGGGCAAAAGATTCCTGCATTGCGGGGGTTGGACTAGATGACCCCCGTAGTCTCCTCCAACTCTGCATTTCTATGAGTCTAATACCCATCACATTTCTACACAGTTGGGGAAACACTGTCTGTCTGTCCTTTTGCAGGTCGAGCGATTCTGGATGCAGAGCAATGCGGTGGTTGCTGTTCTAGCTGGCCTCGGTTTCTCCTCGCTTTTCTCTTTTGCAGAGGGGTTAGCTGGAAGCAGGCGAGTGCTTCGCTGCCTGGAATGGCTTCTTGCTGCCGTTCTGGTTACCGGGCAAATCTACTCTAATTACAGGTAACTGCAAGAAAGAGCACAGTGGGTTCAGCTTTGCAGAGTGTGCTTAAAAGTCCAATTAGCGTCGTGTTCATTTCCCACTGTTCCCTCAAGTGGTTCAGGGCAGCCACACCTGCTTCCCGCTTCCTTATTTAGCCACGCAACTCGTGTTGTAAGGAGGCACCGTCTTCTGTTCTGCCTTGTATCCATCGCATGCAGCGCCGCTTCCATTCCACTGCAGTTCACCTTTTGCGAAATGCTACGTTATTCATCTCGCTGCCCTGCTGCTACATGTCATTCCACCCTGTGCAAAGGAAAGGGAATGCAAACAGGGAGGGGGACGTAATCAGTTACATATCAGAAGGAGCAGGAACAGCAACAAATCCCAAACTGGTTTGATTTCCATTCTGGACATGGGGCATGTAAGCAAACATCAGCCATTTTCCCTTCCGTTTCCATTTCCATTGAAATTGTCTGATGTCCCTACTCACAACACCCTTGCCAGATAGGTTAGGCTGAAAGAGAGCAATTGGCCTATTTATTACTATTACTATTACTATTACTATTACTATTACTATTACTATTACTAATACTACTACAGTTTTTTTTATTCTTTATTCGTACCCAGCCACTCTAGGCAGCTCCCAACAAAATACAGTGGTACCTCGGGTTAAGTACTTAATTCGTTCCGGAGGTCCGTTCTTAACCTGAAACGGTTTTTAAACTGAAGCACCACTTTAGCTAATGGGGCCTCCCACTGCCACTGCGCCGCTGGAGCCTGATTTCTGTTCTCATCCTGAAGCAAGGTTCTTAACCCGAGGTACTATTTCTGGGTTAGCGGAGTCTGCAACCTGAAGCATATGTAACCCGAGGTACCACTGTATTCACAATGAAACATCAACCATTAAAAACTTCCCTATACTGTACAGAGAGCTGCCTTCAGATGTCTTCTAAGAGTCATATAGTTGTTTATCTGTTTGACAACCGACGGGAGGGCGTTCCACAGGGTGAGCGCCACTACCGAGAAGGCCCTCTGCCTGGTTCCCTGTAGCTTCACGTCTCGCAGTGAGGGAACCACCAGACGGCCCTTGGAGCTGGACCTCAGAGTCCGGGCTGAACGATGAATGTGGGGATGCTCCTTCAGGTGTACAGGGCCTAGCGTAGATCTGAACCCAGGTCTCCCTGCTTGTAGTCCAGACATCTTGCTACGCTAGCTCTTGCTTAGAACCCTTTAAGACTTTGCACTGCTTGGGCAAAGGATGGGAGCGTCTTCAAAAAACGTGCCACCTGGGACCTTATTATTAGCAAAAACGCTGCATCAGGGCAGTGCCGGATTTACATATAAGCTAAACAAGCTATAGCATAGGGCCCCACTCTCTTGGGGCCCCCCAAAAATTATGAGTCTTTGGAAATTTTGTTTCTAAAGGAACTTTTGTTATTGCCAAATGCCAATGTGTTTGCATTAAGTTTGCTATGAATAAAAAATTTTAAGTTAAAGCTTAATAATTAATTTATTATTAATATACAGGGTGAGGTCCCGTGGATAGAGTACACATGTTTCATGGGGCCTCTTTTAAAAGACTCACCCTGTACTTCTTCTTAATTGTATTTCACTATTAATATAAAAAGGTAAAGGGACCCCTGACCATTAGGTCCAGTCACAGACGACTCTGGGGTTGCGGCGCTCATCTCGCTTTATTGGCCGAGGGAGCCGGCGTACAGCTTCCAGGTCATGTGGCCAGCATGACTAAGCCGCTTCTGGCGAACCAGAGCAGCGCACGGAAACGCCGTTTACCTTCCCGCTGGAGCGGTACCTATTTATCTACTTGCACTTTGAAGTGCTTTTGAACAGTTGGCAGGAGCAGGGACCGAGCAACAGGAGCTCACCCCGTCGCGGGGATTCGAACCGCCAACCCACAGTGCCAGCCGCATCCATCCACTATTAATATACTTCTTCTTAATTGTATTTCAGTTCAACAATTACTTTGATAAAATACATATTTTGTTATGTGCAAATGGCTTGAGATACCCATTAGGTCCATAAATTACCATATAACAAATATTCACCACAAAAAGGTGACAATTTGTTGTTGACAAAGGACAACTGGACATATCAAGGGCCCCAGTACCTTCAGTAGCTTAGAGCCTCATCAAACCTAAACCCAGCCCTGCATCAGGGCATCAAAACTAGTTCCGCCATTGATCATTCAAAGCTGCCGTCTGCTGAATGAGATGATTGGCTCTATTTAGGCCATGGAATCTTTGCCCCTCCCTATGTTTTAAATGCCACTCCCAACATCAGATGCTGGCTGGACCTGCTGCGAGATCGACTCCAAGAAGTCCTCCATTTCTGGTCAAGTTCATCTCTGCCTGCTGAAGGGATGCGGAGCCTTGTTCCTTTGCAAACTCCTTTGCCAGAGGAAGTAATAATAATAATAATTTATATCCCGTCCTCCCCAGCCAAAGCCGGGTTCAGAGCGGCTAACATCATACAAGTAAGACAATGCATAAAACAAGCGATCAATAAATTAAGATACATCCCACAATAAATTCAGTAGTGATGCCCACCAATTTGCTTGGCTTTTATAATTATAATAATAATAAATTTTTATTTATATCCCGCCCTTTCCGGTTCAGAAAACCAGGCTCAGGGCAGCTAACAACAAATTTAAAACAATTAATTGATGCAACAAAAAAACAGCATAAAATACAATATAAAACGTGAATAACAATAAATTCAGGATTCAAAAATCAATTTAGGGGGGAAATCCATCCAATAAACATTAGATAATCACCAGGGCAAGACACATTCATGGAGGAGAGGGCCATTGATGGATACCAGCCATGATGGCTATGCTTTGCCCTACACTGCTGGAGGCAGCAATGATTCTGAATACCAGTTTCTGCTGTTCTTGAGGTCGAATCCTGACTCCTGGTTTCCCACAGGCAACCATTCAGCTGGTGTGGGAACAGGATGCTGGACTAGATGGGCCATTGACCTGATCAAGCAGACTCTATATATATTCTTATGGAAATTAACGTCAGGGAAGTTTTGTAAATTTCTCTTCCTCTGCCCTCCACATTCCTTTTTCCTTGCCTCTTACAGATAATACACCTGAGGGCAGGGCCTGTGTCATTTTTCTACGGGACCGCCACTCCTGGTCTGCCCTGCAGAGGACCTTAAGGTCCGTGAAAAACCATAGTTTACAGGTCCCAAGCCCTAAGGAAGTCAGACTATCCTCCACCAGGGCCAGGGCCTTTTCAGTGATGGCTCCGACCTGGTGGAACGCTCTGTCCCATGAGACCAGCGCCCTGCAGGCGCTGCAGCACCTCCTTCCGTCAGGCCTGTAAGACAGAGCTATTCCACCTGGCCTTTAATTTGAATTCAGCCTGATCTTTTATTTCCCTTCTCTTCCCTCCCCCTTCCCTTTTATGAAGATCACCCGCTCTGAGACCCCACAGCTAATTCTCCCCTGGCCTCCTCACTGGCCCAAGTAGGACTAATTCAGCCAGCTAGCCCTGGGGATTATCTGAGTTTTTATTTTTGAATTTTATTGTTATTCATGTTTTTATACTATATTTTATGCTGCTTTTATAATTATAATTAAGTGTTTTAAATTTGTTGTTATCCGCCCTGAGCCCGGTTTTTGAACCAGGAAAGATGGGGTATAAATAAAAAAATATTTATTATTATTACTATTATTATTATTATTATTATTATTATTATTATTATTGCATTGCATGTAGAGAATGTCAGGTCCTTAATAAACAAACACTAAGCTGCCCGGTGGCCTGTCATTGCTCTTGGAAGTGTTTGCAAATGCTACAAATCCTGGGATTCAAAGCCGCGCTGTGTCTCTCTCTCCTGTTTATCTAGCTTAGCTACTTGGGGATGGACTAAAAGCAACACAAAACAGCCTTCCCTTTTCTTTCCCATTATCTCTTTCCGCCCAGCGTCTGCGACCAAAGCCGCAACTACGTCGTCGACCGCTTTGCGAGGAACCTTTTGACCTCCATGCCTCCGGATGCCATCGTGCTGCTGAGAGGGGACTTGCCCGGCAATTCTCTCCGTTACCTCCATTATTGTGAGGGAGTGAGACCTGACGTTACCTTGGTGGACCAAGAAGTAGGTGGAAAGCGAGGTCTGCATGCTTTACAGAGTGTGGGATGACAGTTTCTTGCAAGGCATGGGAAAACGAGAAGCTGCTGTGCTGGCCAGACGTTGGTCCATGTAGCTCAGTCTTGCTGATGCCGAGAGCAGTTTAAACCAGATTTTCAGGTCAGGCAGGTGACACTCCTGGCCCTCAGCTACTGAAGGTAATGGGGCCCTTTATATGTCCAGCTGTCCTTTGTCAACAACAAATTGCCACTGGTTTTTGTGTTGAATATATGCTATATGGGAATTCGTGGACCTAATAGGTATCTAAAGCCATTTGGACATAACAAAAAAATGTATTTTATCAAAGTAATTGTTGAACTGAAATACGATTAAGAAGAAGTATATTAATAGTGAAATACAATGTTTTAGGGGTTGTTTTTAAAAGTCTGCAACGGATTAATCCGTTTTGCATTACGTTCTATGGGAAAGCACCGATCCTCTGGTGACTCGCCTCTCCTGGCCTGGAGGCAAGCACTCCTCCTGTGGGAACTTAGTTCCCTCCTCCTCTCTGCCCTGAGCCTCTGCAGCTCAGGAGAGGCTGGAGGGTTACCGGACCCAGAGACAACCTCAGCTTCCCCTGACGGGGCTGAGAGTGGAGCACCTGCAGGCAATGATTGGTCCTCCAGCTCCTCAGGAGCCAGAGCAGACTCAGCTGATGCCTGCACCTGAGGATCTAGCACAGGTGAGGACCCTTCAGGCTCAAGTCCCAGCCCCGGCTCAGCTGGTTCTGGAGGGCGGGACTCCTTTGCAGGCTGGGATTTCTCAGGTTCAGCCTCCGAGTCCGAATCCCAGGCCATCACAGCAGCCTTAGTGTCAGGTTTTAGGTATGTTTATTTACATCGATGGTGCTTCGGGTCGGAGAAGCCCACAGGCCTCGTCTTTAATTTCATCTCATCTTGCCTGCGCTAGATGATGACTTACCACTGGTACTTACTGAAGATGTCAAAACATTTGCCTGGCGTCATTTTTCCTGGGAACCGGTGGAATCCTCTGGAAGGGACGCTGCCCGATGGGACGACCACATTTAATCTCTATCACTTTCTCAAAGTAAATAAACAGTAAGCATTCCTGTTCACATAATGACATTCCTTTTCCCCATAAAAATTGCATCAGCTGCATTCTCAAATTGCTCTGTGTTAGGGAAGGCTAATCTCCCACCTGGGGCCCTTATTGGGACCGTCCAAGCGTTTTTGTGTGTCCCCCAAAACTACTCAACCGCCCCAAGTTTGATAGCAGCGGCAAAAAAATTTTTTAAATACAAAGTAGACTTCTGGTATCACCACACATAAAGCTCTGATTCTTCCTGGGCTCATTAAAAAATAAAGTTAACCACCTTTGCTTTCTATAGCATCTGAACTTGCAATCCAAAGTACAGCTTTCCTCCTGAACAGTCATGTTTACATTTTTGTTGTGATTATAATTCATTACTTACCTTCACCCTAATGTCCAAGGGTGGGTGACAACAAAACTATTTATTTATTTATTTATTTATTTATTTATTTATTTATACATACTCCGCCCATCCATCTGGGTCTCCCCAGCCACTCTGGGCAGCTTCCAACAGAAGGTTAAAAATACATTAAAACATCAGTTATTAAAAACTTCCCTAAACAGGGCTGCCTTCAGATGTCTTCTAAATGTCAGATAGTTGTTTATTTCCTTGACATCTGATGGGAGGGTGTTCCACAGGGCGGGCGCCACTACTGAGAAGGCCCTCTGCCTGGTTCCCTGTAACTTTGCTTCTCACAGTGAGGGAACCACCAGAAGGCCCTCGGCGCTGGACCTCAGTGTCTGGGCAGAACGATGGGGGTGGAGACGCTCCTTCAGGTCTACTGGGCCGAGGCCGTTTAGGGCTTTAAAGGTCAGCACCAACACTTTGAATTGTGCTTGGAAATGTACTGGGAGTATTGAAAACAGTTTAAAACAACTTAATATTTCAGAAATAATGTGGGTCCTTAAAAATAATGAGTTGTGGGTACTTTGTACAAATTCTTTTGTTGGTGTAATGTATTTATGGCCATGTTTTCTAAGTGTGCTGTCAGTTGCTTGGAGACATTTGCATAACAAAGAACTAAGAAGTCTTAACAGAATCATAGAGTCGGAAGGGAACTCCAAAGGTCATCTAGTCCAACCCCTGCAATGCAGGAATCTCAGCTAAAGCATCCATGACAGATGGCCGTCCAACCTCTGCTTAAAAACCTCCAAGGACGGAGAGTCCACAACTTCCCGAGGAAGACCGTTCCACTGTCAAACTGCTCTTACTGTCAGAAAGTTCTTCCGTATTTTTAGTCTGTTAATAAGAATAGTTATATCCTTGGTTTTCTGTATAGGGCTGTGTACCTATTGGTTACCAGTCTTTTTCTGAGCTCAGTTCAAAGTGTTGAGTTTTGGCCGTTAAAGTCAGGATGTGACCAGAGTACCTGGCAAATCATCTCTCTGCCCTCTCCTCATTCCCCAGTGATCCTAAGATGGTACACCTTTTTATTGTACAGCAGAAGGCAAAATATATGTTCTGTGTTGCTCCAGAGTGACCGTAAGTTACAGGAAGGTGGGTGTCAGTTGTGTTCAATGTTGGAACACATGACCTGCAAGGTCCTCTGAGTCTTTAATTTTATGGTGAGAGCAGACTAAAGGTTTCTCTAGTCCAGCAACATCTCCACAGATTCTATATTGCTGTGGGAGGTCTAGCCTAATTAATCGCTCTCTTAACAGTAAACTCTGCCTTCTGCATGTGGTGGTTTCCTTGTTACCCAGAACCAAGCTACATTGTTGACATACGAGAGGCCTCCATCAGTATTGGCATTCTGCCAGTTCTTAAAGTACCCATGTTTAGATGAGCGTTCCCCCTGTTCTCTTAACTTTAACCCCCTGTTGGGAATGTTTTAATTGCTGCTTTAACAGAGTGCATTGCAGTAAATCCAATCTTGAATATAAATTAATAAATAATATTGGTGGTGATGATTTCTTTTTGCAGCACCAGTTTCCCATTTATATTTTGCTTTTTGTTTTTTTGTGTGGCTTGTTTGCAACAGCAAAGAAACCTTTGTCTGCATTGGGCTCCACGAAGGTGACCCCACCTGGAAGAAAAGCCACTCCCTTTGGCCGTGGGGCTCTTGCGAGAAGCTGGTGCCTTCGGAAACTCCCTTCGACCCCGGAGAGTGGATTGAGAGAACCAGAAACCTCTATAACTGGAGTGAAGAATATGGGAGGTGAGAACAGCAGAACTGGTGGCAGGGTTTGAAAGTTCGCAAACCTGGATGAGGAACTTGGGTGCAGTTACATCTGGCCTAGTTGCCCCCAATCTTCCTTGGCAACCTTAGCTCTTGAGCCATGATGTTGGCCTCAGAAATGGGGGGTGGGTGGTTTATATCGTATTTTTCACTCCATAAGACACACTTTTTCCCTCCTAAAAAGTAAGGGGAAATGTCTGTGCGTCTTATGGAGTGAATGTGTGGTCGGTCGCTGGCTCCCTTTCTGGCCCCGCCCCCTTGCCCAGGCCTCCACTGTTGAATGTTCTGCGGAAGGAGGCCGTATGTTTCCCCAGCAACATATGACTGGCTGATTATCTGTCTGGAAACTGTAGAAACTGCTCCCTTTCCTTTCCTAAAGAAGCTGCAGAACTGTGAGTTGAACCCCATAAAAACAGGATTTTTTTCCCTTTGCAAAGTAAGCTCAACAACTTTGAGCAGATCCCCCCCCCCAAATGGGTCTTTCCCCCTTTCCTCCTCTAAAAACTAGGTGCGTCTTATGGTCAGGTGCGTCTTATGGGGCGAAAAATATGGTACGTTACACCAGATTTTCCCGGGAGCTTTGGACTACAATTCCCATCAGCCCCAGCAAGAATGGTCCAGTGGTCAAGGGTGATGGAAACTGTAGCCCAGCAACATCTACAGGGCTATGTTACAGGCAAAACATTAAAGGCGTTTTAAAAATCAAGCTTCTAATCCTTCTGATTGTGAAGATATGCCTGTGGGCACGTACGTGGGTTGTGCTTGCTGAAATCTCAGGAGCTGGAGTGGCAACTAAATAAGAATTAGAGGGAGGGTTTTTTTTGGTTTTTTTTGGTCTTATGTTGCTCTTTGCTGTTCCATCATAACCAGAATGCTTTGCAGAATGAGACATGGTGTGCAAATGCGCTCGACATCCCACGATTCAGGCCCCCCACAGAATTCTGCTGTCCCCGAAGCAGAATGTCTTTGAGCGCCAAATTCCAGTGTTTGTACAGCGTTTAATACTCTCAGTCTCTCTGTGACCTTTTCATGTCTGATGATCCAGTTAATCAGCTCCAGTTGTTCACTTCTTAAAGGTTCGATTCATCTTCATGGGAGTTGGTGGCAAACGAAGAGATGTGGCAAGCCAGGTGAGAGCCCCCAACCCCCCCCCCCACATTTCCCCTTCTGAATGGGTTCTAAAGGGAAGGGAGACACCATGGTGTCCACATGGGCCTTCAGTTGGGAAACGACTACTTCTTCTTTGGCGATCACTTGTAGCCGAGTAAGATTGTCTTCCAAAACAGGGTTTTAGCAGTGAGTCCATAAGTGACTGTGGAGGCCAATTCTGGATCCACACGCCCTTCCACAGTGGGGACATGGGTTTCCAGATGGGAGTTGATCACGGTGAGGGTTTGCCAAGTGTGCCTTCCTCTTAGCATGTTTCTCCCTTGTGTTCTGAGTTCCAGTGTCTTCAAAGCCCATGACACCTTTGGCAAAGGCTGTTCTCCAGTTGCAGCACTCGCAGGCCAGTGTTTCCCAGTTGTCGGTGCTTATACTACATTTTTTTAAGATTTGCCTTGAGAGAGTCTTTAAACCTCTTTTCTTGACCACCAACATTACGCTTCCATTTTTATGTAGTCCATTTTTAAGCAGAGTACAGTGGACGCTCGGGTTGCGAACGTGATCCGTGCGGGATGCACGTTTGCAACCCGCAGCATTCGCAACCTGCAGCAGTGTGTCTGCGCACGCGTGGGTTGTGATTCGGTGTTTCTGCGCATGCGCAAAGCGCGATTTAGCACTTCTGCACATGCGTGACCCCTGAAACGCGGAAGTAACCCGTTCCGGTACTTCCGGGTTTTGGCGGATCCGTAGTCTGAAAAAACACAACCTGAAGCATCTGTAACCCGAGGTATGACTGTAGTTGCTTTGGAAGACGATAATCAGGCATCTGAACAAAATGACCAGTCCGACAAAGTTGATGTTGAAGAATCACTATAGCTCAGTGGCAGAGCACCTGCTTTGAATGCAGAAGGTCTTTGATTCAGTCCCCAACAGCATCTCTAGGTAGGGCTGAGAGTGCCCCTTCCTGAACCCCCCCCCCAAGAACCAGCACCAATCAGTGACAGCGATCCTGAGCTAGATTGACCAATGGCCCAACGCAGTGTAAAGTTGCTTCCTTTAAGAGGAGGGCCATGGCTCAGTGGTGCAGCACACAGAAGGTTCCAGCTTCGATCCTCTGCATCTCCAGATCCCCTGTCCTGAAACTCTGGAGAGCTGCTGCCGTTCAGTGTAAACCATACTGAGCTAGATGGGCCATTGGTCTGGCCATAAGGCAGCTTCCTATCTTCCTGTGATAATTGCGTCACAAGCTGCAGCAGTAAAACTACCGTATTTTTCGCTCTATAGGACGCACTTTTTCCCCTCCAAAAATGAAGGGGAAATGTGTGTGCGTCCTATGGAGCGAATGCAGGCTTTCGCTGAAGCCTGGAGAGCTATCCTCAAGCCTTCAGAGCGCGGTGGGAGTTCCCGCCGGGCTCCGAAGGCTTGCAGATTGCAGCCCGAAGCCTAGGGAGCGCAGTGCCAACTCCCGCTGCGCTCCATGGGCTTCAGACAGCTATCCGCATGCCTTCGGAGCGCACCCCCAGCCCCACAAGCTCCGGGAGCGGCGGCAAGGCTGCGCGCAAACTTGGCGCCGCTCCCAGACATGTTCTAGGGACTGGGGTCGGGGCTTCCCCCGCCCAGCCCTGCGGCTAAAAACGAAGCCAAGACAAAGCCACGCGCAGCCTCTCCCAGCTGGAGAGGTTGTGCGTGGCTAAAGAGGAAGCCAAGACAGCCAGCGGGATGGATCCCACTGGCTGTCTTGGCTTCTTTGGTCTTTGGGGCTGGGAGGGGGGGAAATAATTTTTATTCTTCATTTCCCCCCCTAAAAACTAGGTGCGCCCTATCGTCCAGTGCGCCCTATGGAGTGAAAAATACGGTACTTAGGCATTTGCAAAGCTAAGCAGTGTCCGGTATGGTTTCAAATTGGATGGGGGAACCGCGTGTTGAGATTCCAGTAATGCAGGGGTTGGACTAGATGGCCATGGGGGTCCCCTCCAACTCTGCAATTCTGTAATTAATAAGCAGGTGATACAACGAAGGCATTGGAGAAATATAGGAAGTAGCATTTGGTGACCTGCAACCAGATGCAAATAGTGTCGGCGTGAACCTTTGTGAACGCAAATAATCCTTTCAAGCAGTGTTTCACAACCTTGGGTCTCCAGCTGTTTTTGGACTACAACTCCCATCATCCCTGACCACTGGTCCTGCTAACTAGGGATGATGGGAGTTGTAGTCCAACACCGTCAAGTAGAGGAAGGCTGCTTGGAAGCCTCCTTTGCTTAGCCCCAGCCCAGCAATAATACAGCAATACAACTGCTAGCCTGTTTGCAAAGCTAAGCAGGGTCCTGTACGGTTTCAAATTGGATGGGGCCCCCTGCATGTTGAGGTTCCAGCATTGCAGTGGGTTTGTCAGGGAACTGACATCAGAGCGAGAGGTGGAGGCAGGGCTCCAGAGCGATGCCGGAGAGGGGACCAGCAGGGGGGAAGGAATTCAGCGTAACACCAGTAGAGAAGAGAGGGAGATGGAGGAAGTGGAGACAGCTCTCCAAGACCCTTCACCAGAGACTAGTGGAGAGAGCGCTGACACGCCCCTGCCTTCCCCGTACTTGCGCAGACGAGTTCCGCGCAGGGAAAGTAGGAGGAGACTAGGCGTCAAACAGCTCTTATGCTGGAAGAGGTTCAAGAAACGCCCACTGACGGATTCTGCAAGTGACTGACCGGCCACGGAGTGTGAGCTGTCAGCCAAAGCATGGTTGGCCAGGCAATATAACTAAAACTGAAGGCAACTTACGCACAAGTAACCCCCTTACAACCATTACAGGGTTAGACTAGATGACCCTGGGAGTTCCCTTCCAACTCAGGAATTTTATTATTCTTTACTGCCACCATCTTGGGCACCACACCTGTGGCATGGTTTATCTGGCTCCATGTCCTCAGCCAACTCTGGTTCAGGGGCACCAGCTGGTATTTGAAGAACCCTTAACCCTGACAGTAATGTGCTTCTGTTAGAATTCCTCCTCCGTGATTGCAGTCATGGGATTGTTGTCTATCACATGACGGTGTATGTTTTGACTCCACAGAGTGGGAATTGACAGAGACAGGATGTTTGTGTTCCTGTGTTCCGCGAAGTGGGACTATTGTCCTTTGTCCTTTCTCTTTGCTGTCTGATGCTAGAGAGAGAGGGAGCCATGTTGCAGTGCTCCGTGTGTGTTTATAGGTAAATAAAGTAGATTAGCCAAAATGCTGAGTTCCTGAGGTCTGTTACGCATGATGCGCAAACTCTGCGGATCCCTAAGTGTGTCGGTGTCGGTTGGCATTGGTCGCTGTGATGTTCGGGCTGAAAAAAGCTTTTGAAGCTCCCGAACAATCGACCAGGAGAGAGAGAACATGCCAGTCGGGCATGTGTCTCTACCAGGGTCCTACTCGAGTGTAAGACGAGCTCCTAACAGCTTCCACTTTTTTGCAGGATGAAGACAGCCTTCTTCATTTTTGACCTAGCGGAAACAGCTCGTGTGCCTATGGATGTAAAAGCCCAGCTTTATACATACGCTTACAAGGTAGGCACCTTGTATTCTTTAACTTAAAAAATATTTCTAAGGATAGTTTTCTATTTAAGTTACATTATTGTCCAAAGGCTATTCATCAGGAAATAAGAATTTGTTTTAAGTTTTTCATGTGTGCTATAACTCAGTCTAAGTTTTTTTTATTAAAAAAAAAAGTTTGACCACATTAGTCAACAAACATGGATACATATGCTATAATGTTTTTGTTTTAGTTAAATAAATTGTTTAAATTGTTATTAAGGAAATGATTATTTTTCTCCTTCCAATAAAGTGCAGCGGAAAAGTTGTCCAAATATAAACAGTTACTGTATATACTCGAGTATAAGCCGACCCGAATATAAGCCGAGGCACCTAATTTTAGCACAAAAAACTGGGAAAACTTATTGACTCGAGTATAAGCTGGTTCACCACACCACAAATCTGGTGGTGACATAGCTGTCAACTTTTCCCTTTTCTTGCGAGGAGTCCTATTCGGAATAAGGGAATTTCCCTTCAAAAAAGGAAAACATTGACAGCTATGGGTGGTGGCGGCAACGGTTGGAAGGGTCACAGCGCAGCAGCCGCCACCCGCCTCACTTGAGTATAAGCCGAGGGGGGCTTTTTCAGCATAAAAAATGTGCTGAAAAAGTCGGCTTATACTCGGGTATACAGTGGTACCTTGGGTTAAGTACTTAATTCGTTCCGGAGGTCCGTTCTTAACCTGAAACTGTTCTTAACCTGAAGCACCACTTTAGCTAATGGGGCCTCCCGCTTCCGCCGCACCACCGTCGCACAATTTCTGTTCTCATCCTGAAGCAAAGTTCTTAACCTGAAGCACTATTTCTGGGTTAGCGGAGTGTGTAACCTGAAGCGTATGTAACCTGAAGCATATGTAACCCGAGGTACCACTGTCTACGGTAACTTACTAAACCTCACAATAATTTCATAATGATCGGTCTATGTATTTCTGACAGTATAACCCAATCAGTAATTTTTGATATACAGTGGTACCTCGGGTTACAGACGCTTCACGTTACAGACTCCCCTAACCCAGAAATAGTACCTCAGGTTGAGAACTTTGCTTCAGGATGAGAACAGAAATCGCGCAGCGGTGGCAGCAGGAGGCCCCATTAGCTAAAGTGGTACCTCAGGTTAAGAACAGTTTCAGGTTAAGAACGGACCTCCGGAACGAATTACGGTAAGTACGTAACCTGAGGTACCACTGTAACTGTAAAAACTACTATGAAGATTTATTATTCCCAAAATGAAACCTTCATCTGGTTGTAAATATTTGACTAGTGATTTAAATCACCACCCTGTTCGGAAGAGCCTTCAAAACTGAGTTCTCCCCCATTTTCCCCAGCTGTACAAGGAGATTGTCAGCACCCACAAAGTGCACCCGGTCAACTGGCACAAGAATTACGCGATTGCCTGCGAGAGGATGTTGCACCTTCAGCTGGGAAGGGAAGACCCGGAACTCCTGCTGTCAGAAGCCATCAAGCACTTCCTCCTTTACACGGAGAAAGCGGAAGACGAGCCCCAGCAGGGCAGCATCCTGCTAGCCGTGAAACACCTGAAGAAGGAACTTCGGGGGTTGAGACAAATGAAAAAGGGCCGGGAGACTTTTCAGCAAGGCACAAAGTGAAGGAGCTGTGGACAACACATAGAAAATAACTCTTGGGGAAATAATGAAATGTAAGAAGAAAATGTAAGTTGAACAGTCTATGGGTGGAAGCAAAGTCAACCTCTTGGTTGCTTACTTTGTTAAAAAAATGGGGGGAGGTCAGGGCCAGATTTAGGTTTGATCAGGCCCTAAGCTACTGAAGGTAATGGGGCCCTTTATACGTCCAGCTGTCCTTTGTCAACAACAAATTGCCGCTGTTTTTTTGTGTTGAATATATGCTATATGGTAATTGATGGAGCTAACAGGTATCTAAAGCCATTTGCACACAACAAAATATGTGTTTTATCAAGGTAATTGATACAGAAATGAGCAAACCAGTGATATTTTAGGGAGCAGGCTAGCAGGCGGGGCCCATGACTTACATCACAGGAGCCTACACAACACAAAGCACTGTTGCTGCATGTAGGTTTTATTTTATTGGTTTTTTATCTTATATTTTGGAAATGTACATCCAGTTTTTCCCCCTTTAAATTTTTGGGGGCCCCCAAGAGAGTGGGGCCCTAAGCTCTAGCTTGTTTAAAGGTAAAGGGACCCCTGACCGTTAGGTACAGTCGCAGACAACTCTGGGGTTGCGGCGCTCATCTCGCTTTATTGGCTGAGGGAGCCGGCGTACAGCTTCCGGGTCATGTGGAACCAGAGCAGCGCACGGAAACGCTGTTTACCTTCCCACCAGAGCGGTACCTATTTATCTACTTGCACTTTGACGTGCTTTCGAACTGCTGGCTTATACATAAATCTGGCACTGGGGGAGGGTCTAAGAAAGGGGTGAAATGATAGAGGCTTTATGAAATGACATCAAACAAACAAACCAAAACAATGTGCAAGCCGGGAAAGTAGACAGGGAAGCATTTCTCTCTTTGCCAATAGTACTGGTGGCGCTGTGGGTTAAACCACAGATTCTAGGGCTTGCCGATCAGAAGGTTGGCGGTTCGAATCCCCGCGACGGGGTGAGCTCCCGTTGCTCTGTCCCTGCTCCTGCCAACCTAGCAGTTCGAAAGCACGTCAAAGTGCAAGTAGATAAATAGGTAGCGCTTCGGCAGGAAGGTAAATGGTGTTTCCTTGTGCTGCTCTGGTTCGCCAGAAGCGGCTTAGTCCTGCTGGCCACATGACCCGGAAGCTGTACGCCGGCTCCCTCGGCCAATAAAGCGAGATGAGCGCCGCAACCCCAGAGTCCTCCGCGACCGGACCTAATGGCCAGGGGACCCCTTACCTTTATGTTACTGAAACCTTTAGTCGTCCAATGCTCTCAGTAGTTTGTGCACAAATTCAAGGGCATGCGTTTAAAACGGATGAAAGTGTTCTGCGGCCCAAGTGCAACAAATCCACTTTCAGAAAGGAACAGCCTTTTTGCAGTCAGAAAAGCAACAGGAAAATGCATTGAGAATTGAAGCGAAGGAGAGACTTGACGGGAAGATGTGCCAACACCCCTCGGCCAGATCAGCAGCGATCGGAGGGGCCGTGCTCATTGCCAAATAAGTCCCCTGCAAACGAGTCGATGCAAACTTTCAACGGAGTCTCTTGTGGGCCACTAAATCCAGCCCGTTATTTGGAGAGCCCAGCAGCCTCATCGGCACAGCGCTCCTTTCCGTGCACCATTTGCAGCCTCCGAAAAAAAGTTGCAAATTTTCTGGTGGCATCCCAGGATTGTTGTAATTATCCAAAGGGGTGGGACTATAAATCTAGTGGTTGAGCGCCCACTTTGCATGCAAAAGGTCCCGGGTTTAATCCCCAGCATCTGTCGGTTGGGCTGGGAATGCCCCCTGCCTGAAACCCTGGAGAGCTGCTGCCAGTCAGTGCAGACAATACTAAACTATATGGACCATTGGCCTGGCATGGTATAAAGCAGCTTATATCTTCCTGTGAATTTTGGCCTTTGGTCTTCAATCAGGCTTACTCACCATCAATACAAAATTCATTATCCTTATGGTGATGGCTACTGCCAGCCAGAGAAGGCAATACTGGGCTAGATGAACAAATAATCTAATTCTGTATAAGGCAGCTTCATATGCTCATAATGCACTGAATGTGGAGCTGTTGTTGAGTTTGGGAACTGTGGTTAGTACAAAACGCACCCGCTAGGTTGCTATCTGGGACTGGGTGGATTTCAGCTGTTTTAAGACAGCTGTACTAGCTCCCCATCTCTTTTGGGTTGGTGGGTAAGTGGGCTAATTCAGGGTGCTGTTTTTGACTCTTAAACATCCCCAACCTGCCTGACTTGTCTCTTACATCCATCTCCAGTGCCTGTTAGCTTCCTCCTCCTTAATCTCAGAGTTGCCCTTGTAGAACTCAGCAGGGAGGAGGATGGAGACAAAAACTAGAATTAGTTGAACCCGGTGCTATTTTTCCAGAAAAAGAGGTGCTGGATCTCACTGTGAACACCTCCCTCATTCTTTTGGAAGGGCAATTTTCTAATGCTCCTCTACATTTCCTTTTTTTATGTGTATATTGCCATTTTGTTTTCGTTTTTCATTGTGTTAGCTGCTCTGGGAGGTGTTTTTCTTAACCTGTGGGTGCACGATTGTTCATCGAATAAACAGATAAATTACCCTGTTTTCCTGCCTGTTTTGTAGCATCCTCTTGCCGCTGCAAAATCGCTTAGAGTGAATAGACAGTTGCAGTGCCTGCAAACAGGTTGATTATCCATAGCATCGACCAGAGGGGGAATGACCGCCATCTTTGTCCCTGCCTGTTGCCCATGCATGCTGGAGCTGATGCGAGTTGGGAGTCCAGGGACAATTCTGGTGCAAGGACAAAAGGCCCACCTGAACAGCCCCTCGCCCTCTTACCCACACCTGGAAACTCCATCCTTGGGGCAAAGTGTCCTGCTCCCAAAACACTGCCTGCAGGGAAAGGGCCAGAGTCTCTTGAAACAGGGTTAATAATAATAATAATAATAATAATAATAATAATATGCCCCCCCCCTTATGACTGGGTTGCCCCAGCCACTCTGGGCAGCTCCCAACAAAATATTAAAACCATATTAAAACACCAGCCATTAAAAACTTCCTTGAACAGGGCTGCCTTCAGATGTCTCCTAAAAGTCAAATACAATGGACGCTCGGGTTGCAAGCGTGATCCGTGCGGGATGCACATTCGCAACTCGCAGTGTTCGCAACCCGCAGCGTTGCATCTGCACACGCACAGGTTGCGATTCGGCGTGTATGCGCAAAGCACGATTTAGCGCTTCTGTGCATGCGTGACCGCTGAAACCCGGAAGTAACCTGTTCCGGTATTTCTGGGTTTCGGCGGTCCATAACCCGAAAAAATGCAGCCTGAAGCATCTGTAGTTGTTTATCTGTTTGACATCTGACAGAAGGGTGTTCTGCAAGGCAGGTGCCACTACCGAGAAGACCCTCTGTCTGGTTCCCTGTAGAATGTCACCAGGTGCCTGAGTCTCCCAGTAACCCCACCCTTATTTCGTTACCGAACTGATTGCCCGACCCTGGTTGCCCTCTGGAAAGCAAAGCTCCGCTTGCCACCAAACATCCACCCAGCGCGTCCAGAGTGAGGCCTCCTCATTCCTTGCAGCGGCCGCGGTGCTCGAAGGAAGCCAATGGGCAGAAGTTTAATTCCTGCGGTCCTCCTGGGGCCACCGGCCTCCCCGAGTTTCTCAAACAACCAGGGGCCGTCCTTGTTCCCTTCGTCTCAGTTGCACAAACCGGTTGCCAAGTAAACACATTTCTGCATTTTCCTAATTACTTTCCTATTTGCGTTTTGCCTCCCCTGTTTGTTCCTTTTGCAGATCTGGTCCTTGTAATTAGCTGCCGGTCCTGCTGCTCACATGTTGAAAAGGAGAATTTGTGGAAAGCGAATAGGGGGAGAGTGTTTTTCTTTTCACCCTCTTTTTTTCTCTCTCTTGTGTGCGTGTGCTGGGTTTTTCTTAAACCCTCCCCCCCTGATTTTATTTTATTTTTTGTTAAAAGAATCTCCCCCCACTCCACGCACCGCCTCCTCGCTTGCGGACTAAAAGGGAATGGCGTTAAGAAATGCAAATAATGGCTCTTTATTTGATTATGACAGTTAATTAATAGCAACCTGTTTTAATGAATTAAGTCACTCAGGGCCCTTCAGCACTTGGGTAAGTAGTAGCCAGAATCTGTAGGGATTCTCGGCCCCCCTGCACCCTGCTCCAATTGTGTAGCCGCTAGACTCTAGAGCACTTACGCAGGCCCCTGTATAGAAATGTCCGCTTAATGAAGAGGGAAGGTTTTAGGAGCTCGCTTGGCATTCAAAGATCACTGGCGAGCTATTCAGGGGCGGAGGGGGGAGAGAGCCCCCCCACCCCACCCCGACTATTCCTCCGTACGAGGAATAGTCACAGTTCCGCACCATTGTTCTAGCCAAGGTCCTTGATCAAAAAGGCCTCCTGGTGAACTCCACTGGGCTCCCTTTCAGACGACGGCCATAATTAAAACCACTAATTCTCTTTTAAAAGTGCTACAGGATGCCATTGCGGGCCCCTGTTTTGGAGTGTCCTTTGTGATGTCATAAGCCGTTGAGGTTTGTATGATGGGATAGGGAGCTTTTTTTCTCTTGAGACCAAGAGGTGCCCGTCACCAAGTTTGCTCTGCAACAAGGGTTCCTGTGACAGCCGTTGACGAGGTCTTGACTACTGCACAATCCCCAAACCCTCCATCTGCCTCCTTGTCCGCTGCAGCCAGGAAATAAATCTCAAAGGGGGATGGATGAGAGGGGAGGGGGGCGGGCTGGGAGAGGGTGGTGGCAGTGGGGCTAATGGTGGGGGCTGGAGTTTCGTTGACTGATCGGCCAGGGCTTTATTGGTCTTGGCGTGACACCAAGGGAGACAATCCTGCGCTCCCTTTCTCTGGCGGTTTGAAGATGCCCACTGGAGCCTGCCGGGCTCAGAGCACGGCCTTTTGAACAGCATCAATGGGCGCAACAGTTCAGCTGTTAGGGGGACAAATAAACGAAGGAGGGCTCATTAAGACCTTTTTTGGCTGTCTCGGTGCCTTTTGCCCTTTTATCACACGGCCTTATTAGTCTCCTACTCATCTTGAACCGGTAGGGGATGAATAGGAGTTGTCGAGCGCTAATTGGCAAAGACTTTTAATCATAGGCTAAGGACTTTCGCTGACTTGAAAGTAACTTCTCCATGGGAAGGGGCCAAGAAGAAATCACAAGTCGTTCCTCTTCCCCACCCCTTCGCTCTTGTCTACAAAAGCATTATCGGAGGGGGAGAGAGAGAAAGACAGAAAGAGAGAGCTTGCTTAGTACTTGGTAATAATTTTTTTTTTAATGCGAAGTTAAGCAACCGTTTGTTTGCCTTTAAAGACACCTACTTTTAAAAGGCAGTGGTGCTGTTCCACAGCCTTCACAGTTGCTCAGTCCCAAGGAGTTTGGGCAGACATGCTCACGAGTAAGCATGCTGGGGTGGCCATTTTAGGACCCAATATTGATTCAGAAGATAAAAACAGGTGCCCTTCTTTTATGGAAATGGAACACAAATAAATCTGGCACCAAGATAATTATGTTCATTTCCCTCCTGACAAAATGTCTTGCGTTTTTTTCGAGTACAATTAAGAACCACCAATCTCTGTGATTTTTCAGGATGCTGTGAAAATCTGCTCTACGTAAATGTACTGTTGTCACATTTTTCAATATTCAGCATATAAACTCACCACTGGGCAAGCTGTTAGATTATTTTGCTCATTTTTCTTTGTAATAGAATACTATTCTAAAACATAGTATATAATGTAAACGTCTACGTAAAAAAGTCTCATCAACTTTATTATCTTGTTAAACTAATTAGACAATATAAGGGGCCTGCCGTATAAAACACTATTTTCAAATGTTTAAAAACTATTTTACATTGAGAGTATAAATATATAATATAATTCACACAATGTCTTAATAGTTGATCCTTAGCGTACATAATTATGACAGTACAGTCACAATTCTGGCATCTAGATCGTAAGTGTGTGTGTGTGTGTAAAAAAAGTATTTGCACTTAAATTCTCACTGATCTTTCTATTTAAGATATTTCTCAACTGCTTATTGAGCCAAAGTAAAATCTCCAGCGACAGCATTTGAAAAGCAGACTGCTTGATAGATTAAAGGATGCCTTAGGAGAAAGGTTTACACCTGCCACCTGCTAAATCAACGCAATGTGACAGAGGTGTGTAAAATTATTCATTGTATGTAGGAAAAGTGAACAGAGAAAAGTTGTTCTTCCTGTCTCTAATATCAGAACTCGGGGGGAATCCAGGGAAGCTGAATGTTGGAAGACTCACCATGACTATGGAATGGTCACCAACTTGGATGACTTTAGAAGAGGAGGAGAATGAGGCCAGCACTGGCTGCAGCCACAATGTATATGTTCTGCCAGCACTATCTGAGACTGGACAAGACTGAATACCAGTTGCTAGAAATAGGAGGGAGGGGAGAGGGCTGTTGTGTTCAGCTCCAACTTAAGAGCTTCCCACGAGCACCTGGCTGGCATCTGATGTGCAGCAGGTTCTTCTTATGTACTTGGTTGGGCAATGTCTAAAAGGAAAAGGGCCAACTCTTATAAGGCAGCTTCCTTTATCCAGTGGGTAAAATCGGGATCTGCACAGGAGTGTCAGGCCTAGTCAACGCTGCTACTCAGGTCTTGACCCTATGAAGCAGTTGCCAAGACTAAAGGTCCACTGCCTAAGCCTCCTGCTCCACCTGGTCCTTCCCAAGCAATCTGAGACTCCTCCGACATTTCTCTGCTCTCTTCATGCCTCTTCTGGTCCTGGGGAGACCGGGGACGGGGAGCCTGTCGCAGCAGGAGGGGGAGACACCTGTGCCTCTTCACCAGCCTGACTCATCTCTGCCTCTTGGCCTCCCTTCTCTCCTGCTTCAGCTTCTGCCTCTGATTCTGAACTTCTCTCTGCCATGGATTCTCCTTGCTCACTAAGCCCTGTTACATCTTCTGATTCTGACTCCTCCTCTTCCCAGTATTCTCCTTCTCCTCTCCTGCTTCAGCTTCTGCCTCTGATTCCGAACTTCTCTCTGCCATGGATTCTCCTTGCTCACTAAGCCCTGTTACATCTTCTGCTTCTGACTCCTCCTCTTCCCAGTATTCTCCTTCTGACCGTTCATCATTGTCCCACCACCATGCTGAGCCATCTTTCCTTTTGGGTTCTCCAGCTGGTTCCTCCCACCATTCCTCTACACCCAACCAGTCCATGACACGGATGGGGACAAAGCTAGAAATAGCTGACTCAGCCTGCCATTGGCTCTGGCGCCCCCTGCTGTTGGGCTCCCTGCCTCCTGCCCTACCAGTTCCCCTGGGTACCAGCCAACATGGAGGAGATCACTGGTTTGTTCCCCAGTGTCTCCAGGTGGAAAGATCTTGAATAGCAGGACCTGGAAATAATATCTGCTTGGAGAAATTTATGCAACATCAAAGTAGACTGACTGGCAGCTACAGTCTTTTCCCACAGGGCTCTTTAGACTGTAGCATTTATCCATTTGCCATGAGCTAGACCCAAACTTTCTTGAACTACAGAATTTTTACAATGGGACAAGTCAGTCGTGAATCAACCTCAGTCCCCATTGATTTCAGTGGGACCTCAGTGGAAGCAACGTACAGTGTGATTCTACTCAGAAGTAAGCTTTATTCAATTCAATAGGGCTTCCTCCATAGTAAGTGGGGCTAGGATTGCAGCCTTTGTCTGGATCCTACTCAATATCTTCCCCATGGCTCAAAGCAGTGAGCAACCACGTGCTCAAAGAACAACCAGGCAAATGCTCAATAGCTGGAGACCATCAGATGTGGGTTGAACACAACGTGAAAAAGGATATAGGAGGCTGTCTTAGCAGATCACAAGCTTAACTTGAGTCAACAGTGTGATGCAGCAGCAAAAGAAAGTTAATGCTCTTCTAGGCAGCATCAACGGAAGTATAGTGTCCCCATCAAGGGAAGTAATAGTACCACTCTATTCCGCCACGCGGGTGGCACTGTGGTCTAAACCACAGAGCCTAGGGCTTGCCGCTCAGAAGGTCGGCGGTTCGAATCCCCACGACGGAGTGAGCTCCCGTTGCTTGGTCCCTGCTCCTGCCAACCTTGCAGTTCAAAAGCACGTCAAAGTAGATAAATAGGTACTGCTCCGACGGGAAGGTAAACGACGTTTCCATGAGCTGCTTTGGTTTCCCAGAAGCGGCTTAGTCTTGCTGGCCACATGACCCAGAAGCTGTACGCTGGCTCCCTTGGCCAATAAAGTGAGATGAGCGCGCAACCCCAGAGTCGTCCGCGACTGGACCTAATGGTCAGGGGTACCTTTACCTTTTTATTCTGCCTTGGTCAGACCACACCTGGAGTCCTGTATCCAATTCTGGGTGCCACAATTCAAGAAGGATGTTGACAAGCTAGAATATGTGCAGAGGAGAGCGACCAAGATGATCAAGGGTCTGGAAACCAAGCCATATGAGGAACGGTTGAAGGAGCTGGGTATGTTTAGCCTGGAAAAGAGGAGCTGTGATAGCTGTCTTCAAATATCTGAAGAACACGGGTGATGGAGCAAGCTTGTTTTCAACTGCTGCAGAGAGTAGGGCCTGAATCAAAGGATTCAAATTACAAGAAAAGAGATTAGGAAGATCTTTCTGACAGCAAGAGCAGTTTGACAGTGGAATGGATCACCTCGGAAGGTGGTGGACTCTCCTCCGCTGGAGTTTCCTAAACAGAAACTGGATGGCCATCTAGCTGTGATTCCTGCACTGCAGAGGGTTGGACTAAATGGCCTTTGGGGGTCCCTTCCAACTATCTACAATTCTATGACTCCATGGTTGTTTTGGTCAAACCTGGGCCGGCGTGCTAGCTGCATATTACTTGGTGTCCGCTGTCAGGTTGACCCTCGCTGTAGGAGATCAGTGCAAACCTCACCCCCCCCCCGCCCTGCCAAGATACCATAATTATTTCTCAAGTTATATATTTTTTGTTTCTTTTCTCTCTTTTTCCCCCTAATGTGCCATCAGCGGTTTCCTGATAAGAGCCCACATTTTAAGTGGTATTATGCTAAGTAATTATTTGTACCGGATGGGAAATTAAACAAATTTTTGCACAGCCATGAAATTATGCCTGCCACGTATTTACTTTGGTGACAGATTTTTTTTTTAGTTTGGACAGGCTGTGTGGCAAGGGAACAAAAAAGCAAAAAACAAAAAACCGCAGAGAACCAAGAATAATAACTCCCCCCCCTCGCCCCCCCCCCAAAAACCCCTACCATAGGTAAGTCCTTGTAGCAAAATTTATTTGGCTGGATCAAATATTAAACCTGCTACTCCAAATTTCACGCTTTGGATTCCTAAAGCAGATGCGAGCGGAAGCTGCCAAATTTTAATTGGAGGCAGCGTGGCCTGTGCTTGCGGCTTCTCTCCAGCAGAGGGCAGGCCAGAGAAGACCTGGGGAGCATCTCTCTCCGTTTGCAAAAAAAAAAAAAAAAGTGGGGGCATCTTTGACAGAGGCAGCCTTGCAATTGTTTCCTTCAAAATATGTAGCCGCATGCTTGCGTGTGCGTATTTACATTTTGGAATGTGTTTCAGAATGCGGGCGTCAGATTTAAAACTTCCCTTCTCCTCGCCGGCACGCTGGAGACGCCTTTGGAGGCGCGCTCTCCTCTGTTTACAGATGCAAGTTGCTAAATGGTTGGATTTAATTGTCACACTAGAACGAGCTCTTGCATCTCCTTCTTCGCCCGATTTTTCTTTTTCTTTTTCTAATGGTGAGAACCGGGAAAGGGAATAGACCACCTTTTAAAGACCCAGGAAGGCAAGGGGAAGCAGAAATGTCAATCCACACACACAGACACGCCGGTAGTTCCTTTGTTGTTGTTGTTGTTTTGTCGTTTAGTCGTGTCCGACTCTTCGTGACCCCATGGACCAGAGCACGCCAGGCACTCCTGTCTTCCACTGCCTCCCGCAGTTTGGACAGACTCATGCTGGTAGCTTCAAGAACACTGTCCCACCATCTCGTCCTCTGTCGTCACCTTCTCCTTCTGCCCTCCATCTTCTCCAACATCAGGGTCTTTTCCAGGGAGTCTTCTCTTCTCATGAGGGGGCCAAAGTACTGGAGCCTCAGCTTCAGGATCTGTCCTTCCAGTGAGCACTCAGGGCTGATTTCCTTCAGAATGGAGAGGTTTGATCTTCTTGCAGTCCATGGGACTCTCAAGGTAGTTCCTTGGTTTTTATCAAATACCCAACTCAGGGCTGGATTTACGTATAAGCTAAAACAAGCTAATGTTTAAGGCCCCACTCTCTTAGGAGCTCCCAAAAAAATTAAAGGAAAAAACCTGGATGTACATTTCCAAAATATAAGATAAAAAATAAAATAAAACAACAGTGTTTTTGGTATTGTGTAGGCTCCAATGAAGGGACACGGGTGGCGCTGTGGGTTAAACCGCAGAGCCTAGGAATTGCCGATCAGAAGGTCGACGGTTAGAATCCCCACGACAGAGTGAGCTCCCGTTGCTTGGTCCCTGCTCCTGCCAACCTAGCAGTTTGAAAGCACGTCAAAGTGCATGTAGATAAATAGGTTATTTTTTGATAGGTTATTTTTTGTTGTTTTTTAAAGCAGATTTTCCAACTGTACAGATTCCCCACCAGAAACACCACAATACAAAGAAAAGAAGTCAAATGAGCACCAAGTATGCTATGCTGCTTTCCTTACGCCAAGTATCCATGTTGGTTTCTCCACAGGAGTCCCTAGTTCTTGTTTGCTATACAGTTACTAAGGGACGCGGTGGCACTGTGGGTTAAACCACTGAGCCTAGGACTTGCTGATCAGAAGGTCGGTGGTTCGAATCCCCACGATAGAGTGAGCTCCTGTTGCTCGGTCCCTGCTCCTGCCAACCTAGCAGTTTGAAAGCATGTCAAAGTGCAAGTAGATAAATAGGTACCACTCCGGCGGGAAGGTAAACAGCGTTTCCGTGTGCTGCTCTGGTTTGCCAGAAGCGGCTTATTCATGTTGGCCACATGACCTGGAAGCTGTATGTCGGCTCCCTCGGCCAATAAAGCGAGATGAGTGCCGCAACCCCAGAGTCGGCCAAGACTGGACCTAATGGTCAGGGGTCCCTTTACCTTTACCTAGGCTCCTATGATGTAAGTCATGGGCCCTGCCAGCTAGCCTGCTCCCTAAAATACCACTGGTTTGCTCATTTTTATATAAAGGGTGCCTACATTCTGCATGGACGCGTTGCATAGCAACATGTGCAAATGGCTTTAGATACATACCTATTAGGTCAGTGATGGCCAAACTTGGCCCTCCAGCTGTTTTGGGACTACAGTTCCTATCATCCCTGACCACTGGTCCTGTTAGCTAGGGATGATGGGAGTTGTAGTCCCCAAACAGCTGGAGGGCCAAGTTTGGCCACCACTGTATTACCATATAGCATATATTCAACACAAAAAACAGGGACAATTTGTTGTTGACAGAGGAGCTGGACATATCAAGGGCCCCAATACCTTCAGTAGCTTAGGGCCTCATCCAACCTAAATCTGGCCCTGACCCAACTAGATATATGCGTAATGAAACTTGGCGTTTAGATTTTATGCATTTATTTATGACTGCAGTTATTCCCCCTGCTTTTCTCCAAGTTATTATTTCTTTTATTTTAATTGTTGCCATTCTATTTAATGGTTGCTGTCCTCCAGCCCATCATGGCTCATAGAATCGTAGAGTTGCAAAGGACCTCAGGGGTCATCTAGTCCAGCCCGCTGAAATGCAGGAATTTCAGCTAAAGCAGCCATGACAGATGACCATCCAACCTCTGCTTAGAAACCTCCAAGGAAGGAGAGTCCACCACCTCTCATGGGAGACTCTTCCACTGTCGAACAGCTCTTACTGTCAGAAAGTTCTTCCTGAAGTTTTGCAGGAATCTCCTGTAACTTGAAGCCATGGGTTCGAGTCCTACCCTCCAACTCTTACTGTCAGAAAGTTTTTTCTGCTCAGTGGGTTGGTGCATCTGGCTGTTAAGCAGAAGGTTGGTGGTTCAAGCCCACCCAGAGACAACTGTGGGCAGGATTCCTGCATTGTTGGGGGTTGGACTCAATGACCCTTGGGGTCCCTTCCAACTAGGATTCTGTGATATGATATGCCATCTTTCTTCTCCTTTCACCAGTGTGGTGTAGTGGTTAAGAGCGGTGGACTCGTAATCTGGTGAACCGGGTTCGCTTCCCCGCTCCTCCACATGCAGCTGCTGGGTGACCTTGGGCCAGTCACACTTCTCTGAAGTCTCTCAGCCTCACTCACCTCACAGAGTGTTTGTTGTTGGGGAGGAAGGGAAAGGAGAATGTTAGCCGCTTTGAGACTCCTTCGGGTAGTGATAAAGCGGGATATCAAATCCAAACTCTTCTTCTTCTTCATCTTCATCTTCATCTTCATCTTCATCTTCATCTTCATCTTCCTCCTCCTCTTCCAAGGTGGAATACATGGGTCTCCCCCTCTTCATCTGATCCACACAATAATTGTGTGGGATAGATTGGGCTGAGTGAGCGCAACTGGCCAAGGTCAGTCCTTTGTGGCTGAGTAGTGTTTCAAACCCTGGTTTCCCAGGTCCAAAGAAGCAGAGGATGGCGTGTACATGGTTCTTCCACTCCCCATTTTATCCTCATAACAACCCTGTGAGGTGCGTTAGGATGGGATGTTGTGACAGGCCCAAGCTCAGCGTAGCGAGCAACAGGGCTGAGTGTGAATCTGAACCTTTTTAATAATAAAATTTTTTTATTTATATCCTGCTCTCCCCAGCCAAAGCCGGGCTCAGAGTGGCTAACAACAGTAAAAATAGCACAACTTACATAAAATCACAGTCAATTAATTGAAATACATTTTAAAACCAATTCAGAATCAAATTAATGGCAACCATTGGGCTAGAGTTCTGTGAGGATTACAGAAGGAGGGGGTCAGACTGTGCCCTGGCCAAAGGCTCCGTCTTGCAGGCCCTGCGGAAAGATGTCAAGTCCCTCAGGGCCCTAGTCTCTTGTGACAGAGCGTTCCACCAAGTCGGGGCCACAGCCGAAAAAGCTCTGGCTCTGGTTGAGGCCAGCCTAACCTCCCTGTGGCCCGGGACCTCCAAGATGTTTTTATTTGAAGACCGTAAGGTCCTCTGTGGGACATACCAGGAGAGGTGGTCCCGTAGGTACGAGGGTTCTAGGCCTAACCTGACACCCTAACCACTGCACCTCACTGTCTCTTTAGAATACAGGCGTTTAGTTTGTTCATCTGCGTTGCCTGAAGACTGAGACAAGAATGACACAATAGCCCTGTAAGGTCAGTCCATATTAGCCTGGAGATAGCTTCTCCCTTTTAGAGCTGAAGGTGTTTTGAAAGAAATGTTTGTGTGCACTCGTTCTACTTTTGCCTCTATTTAGTCAAAGTTTTGTGCAATTCAAAAACCAGCGATTTCTACTTTCCTGAAAGTCACTGCAAGACTGCAGTGTACATTCATGCAAAGTACCACTTTCAGTTCTTTTGAAATAAATTACGTGTTTCTTATTATCCCCATGTTACAGATGGGGATAACTGAGGCTGAGAGATAACAAAGGCTAACCTAAGGTTACCTGCCGAGTTCGTGACGGAAGTGAGATTTGAGTTGGGGATCATTCACAAAGGACCCTGGGCTTGCCCAGAATGCCAAGCCATTGTGGGAACAAATCAAAGGTTCCTCAGCCAGCCACAAACCATGGCTTCGGACCACAGCTTAACCATAGTCTGCAGCCAATAAACCATGAGTTCATGTTAGACTGCTTTGCCTCTTTCATTTCACAAATGTTTTGTGTCACTAGGAAGGCGGGAATTCTGCATTGATTTGCTATGGATGTTTGTATGTGATACCAATAAAAGGTTTGATGATGATGATGAATAAACCGTGAGACAATCAATCAAACTATTTGCCTCGAATTCCCAATCCACAGAGCCACTCCAGTAGGATACAATTGCCGATGGTATCTAAAGCTGTTGAAAGGACCAACAATGGCCACATCCTGACCTGACCTACCTCACAGGGTTGTTGTGGCCTGTGGAGAAGGGGTTTGGCTAGGGAGAGTCCCAGGGTCCAGACTGAGAGGCCCAGGAGGCTGAATTCAGCTGCTAGGAATGAGGTTCATCACTGCTGCATTAAGTATTAATATTTCATTAAGAGAATACCATTCATAAAAAGAGGGGTGGGGGTAGGAGAGAGAGAACGAAAGAAAAAAAAGTGAGTGAGAATGACAAAAAGGGGGGAGGACTCCCCCCCTTACCATACATGTGTATCCTAATAATACACATATAATTGCCAATAACCTAATGTGTAAACTCATTCCAAATATCATTGCATTTATCCAAAGAAAGTCTGGGTCTATAAGCTGTTGCCATGTTGTCAAGCCATCAATGAAGGGGAATCATCTCTCTATTCTTCCAGTTCATCAGTTTCAGCCTCAGCACACAGAATCCATTTTCACTGCCCTGTTGTCAATTCCCATACAATGGGTATACAGTGGTACCTCGGGTTAAGTACTTAATTCATTCCGGGGGTCCGTACTTAACTTGAACCTGTTCTTAACCTAAAGCACCACTTTAGCTAATGGGGCCTCCTGCTGCTGCCGCGCCGCCAGAGCCCGATTTCTGTTCTCATCCTGAAGCAAAGTTCTTAACCTGAAGCACTATTTCTGCGTTAGCAGAGTCTGTAACCTGAAGCGCATGTAACCTGAAGCGTATGTAACCCGAGGTACCACTGTATAGTTCAAGAGCATATTCACCTCTGAAAATCTTAATTTTTCCCTATAAAAAGGTGAAGGGACCCCTGACCATTAGGTCCAGTCGTGGCAGACTCTGGGGTTGCAGCGCTCATCTCGCTTTATTGGCCAAGGGAGCCGGCGTACAGCTTCCGGGTCATGTGGCCAGCATGACTAAGCCGCTTCTGGCGAACCAGAGCAGCGCATGGAAACACCATTTACCTTCCCGCCGGAGCGGTACCTATTTATCTTTTTTATATATATATAAATATTTATTGAGATTTTTTTAAATACAAAATGCAAAAATAATAAACAATATAACATGTATCATAACACATTTTTCAAAACTTCTTTGGACTCCCTCACGTCTCCCGCTCCCACTTACATCATTATAAATTTTTTCCAGCAATTTATCATCTTATTTGTATTCTTAAATCTTATTCAATTAGTTAGGTACCTATTTCAATTATTCAATTAGTTAGGTACCTATTTATCTACTTGCCCTTTGACGTGCTTTCAAACTGCTAGGTTGGCAGGAGCAGGGACCGAGCAATGGGAGCTCACCCCGTCACGGGGATTCGAACTGCTGACCTTCTGATCGGCAAGCCCTAGGCTCTGTGGTTTAACCCACAGCGCCACCCGCACCCCCCTTTACCTTTTAAGGGAGTCCAATAGATTCTTAATAGCAGTTTCTGTTGTATAAGTCTTGGTGTAAGATCTTAAACTTAGGTAAAGGTAAAGGTACCCCTGCCCGTACGGGCCAGTCTTGGCAGACTCTGGGGTTGTGCGCCCATCTCACTTAAGAGGCCAGGGGCCAGCGCTGTCCGGAGACACTTCCGGGTCACGTGGCCAGCGTGACATCGCTGCTCTGGCGAGCCAGAGCCGCACACGGAAACGCCGTTTACCTTCCCGCTGGTAAGCGGTCCCTATTTATCTACTTGCACCCGGAGGTGCTTTCGAACTGCTAGGTTGGCAGGCGCTGGGACCGAGCAGCGGGAGCGCACCCCGCCGCAGGGATTCGAACCGCCGACCTTTCGATCGGCAAGTCCTAGGCGCTGAGGCTTTAACCCACAGCGCCACCTGCGTCCCACAGCACCACCTGCGTCCCTTAAACCCCTGCATTAAGCAGAGTGAGGCAGCTGGGGTGGCACTGGGGTAACGGCAACAGCCTCTGTGATGATCCTCCTGAGAAGCAGAGCTTTGTGTGCTGGTCTTACTTTCCCTGCTGCCCTCAGTTGTGCTGATGGGGATGCTGTCCGGTCTAGCAGTGCTGAAGTCAACTTGGACTGCCAGAGCAGTCAGTTTCTCTTACCTGCGATGGCTCCTTCTGGACAGCGCTACCAATGGCTATAAGCCCCCATGGCTATGACCAGTGCCGGATTCACGTATAAGATAAACAAGCTATAGCTCAGGGCCCCGCTCTCTTGGGGCCCCCAAAAAAATTTAAAGGAAAAAGAACTGGATGTACATTTCCAAAATATAAGATAAAAAACAAATAAAATGAAACCTCCATACAGCAACAGTGTTTTGTGTTCTGTAGGCTCCTATGGGACGCAGGTGGCGCTGTGGGTTAAAGCCTCAGCGCCTAGGACTTGCCGATCGAAAGGTCAGCGGTTCAAATTCCTGCGGCGGGGTGCGCTCCCGCTGCTCGGTCCCAGCGCCTGCCAACCTAGCAGTTCGAAAGCACCTCCGGGTGCAAGTAGATAAATAGGGACCGCTTACCAGCGGGAAGGTAAACGGCGTTTCCGTGTGCGGCTCTGGCTCGCCAGAGCAGCGATGTCACGCTGGCCACGTGACCCGGAAGTGTCTCCGGACAGCGCTGGCCCCTGGCCTCTTAAGTGAGATGGGCGCACAACCCCAGAGTCTGTCAAGACTGGCCCGTATGGGCAGGGGTACCTTTACCTTTTATGATGTAAGTAACGGGCCCTTCCTGCTAGCCTGCTCCCTAAAATATCACTGGTTTGCTCATTTCTATATATAGGGTGCCTACATTCTGCATGGATGGGTTCCATGGCAACATGTGCAAATGGCTTTAGATACCTATTAGGTCCATCAATTACTGTATACCATATATTCAGCACACAAAAAAGTGACAATTTGTTGTTGGCCAAGGACAGCTGGACATATAAAGGGCCCCATTACCTTCAGTAGCTTAGGGCCTCATAAAACCTAACTCCAGCCCTGGCTATGTCCCACTTTCACTATCAGATGCAAAATGCTTCTGAATGCCAGCCACTGGTGATCACAGGTTAATAATAATAATAATAATAATAATAATAATAATAATAATAGTAATAATAATTTATTATTTAAACCCCGCCCATCTGGCTGGGCTTTCCCAGCCACTCTGGCCGGCTTCCAACAAAATATTAAAATACCGTAATACATCAAACATTAAAAGCTTCTTTAAACAGGGCTGCCTTCAGATGTCTTCTAAAAGTCTGGTAGTTGTTGACATCTGGTGGGAGGGCTCTAGATACCTATTAGGTCCATCAGTTACCTTATAGCATATAGTCAACACAAAAAACATTGACAAGTGGGTACAATCTTCTCCTTGGCCTCAACCAGCTAGATGTCTGGTTCCAGCCTCGACCACAGTTCCTGCAGAGGTGGAGGCAGGAATGCCAACTTTGAATTTTGGAAATGCAGGCTCCCTGTCAGATAACAGCAAACAAACAAACAAACAAAAAACCTTGCATGGACAAAGAATGAAGGGGGTTCCATTTGATGTCAAGGCGCTGATTTCACAGGCCTTTTCGAAAATGTGGCAGTGATGCTCACAGGACAGTTTTTCTAGCAACAGAAGGGCAATCGGGATGAAAGATGCAGTGGTCCTCTGCAAACGACATGCCTTGATGAGAAAACCACCTCTCAACAAATGTAGAGAGGAATTTGTTTTTCTTTCTCTTTTTAGGTAAAGAGTCCACTGACCATTAGGTCCGGTCGTGGGCAACTCTAGGGTTGCAGCACTCATCTCGCTTTACTGGCTGAGGGAGGCGTACAGCTTCTGGGTCATGTGGCCAGCATGACTAAGCCGCTGCTGGCGAACCGGAGCAGCGCATGGAAACTCCGTTTACCTTCCTGCCAGAGCAGTACCTACTTATCTACTTGCACTTTTATGTGCTTTCGAACTTCTAGGTTGGCAGGAGCAGGGACTGAGCAACGGGAGCTCACCCCGTGCGTGGGGATTCGAACTGCCGACCTTCTGATCGGCAAGTCCTAGGCTCTATGGTTTAACCCACAGCGCCACCTGCGTCCCTTTCTCTTTTTAGTTATATTTTATTAAATTTCAGAAGTTTCACATATACACTCCAATCCGCAATAACTTTTTCTTTCGTTTTGTTGACTTTCCACCCCGTTTTCCATGGTATTTTTTTCATTTCTCCCCCTTTGCTGCACCCTATCTTCTGTCTCTTAAAGGTAAAGGTAAAGGGACCCGTGACCATTAGGTCCAGTCATGGCCAACTCTGGGGTTGCGGCGCTCATCTCACTTTATTGGCCAAGGGAGCTGGCGTACAGCTTCTGGGTCATGTGGCCAGCATGACTAACTTAAGCCGCTTCTGGTGAACCAGAGCAGTGCACGGAAAAATACTGTTTACCTTCCCACTGGAGTGGTACCTATTTATCTACTTGCACCTTCTGAATCGCAAGCCCAAGAGCACCACCTGCATCCCTCTGTCTCTTACACCATTACTATAATCTCTAATTCCTTCTGCTGCTCATAGTTCAAATCCTGCTTGCGAATTCATCATACTGTAGTTATTTCTTTAAGTTACCCGAATGAGTCTTTTTGTCTTCCTCAAGCCCAGGGAGTCAACCGAGTGGAAATGCTACTTCCATCCTTAATCGACAGATGAAATTAAAGTTGTTGAAAGATGCCTGTGAAACCAGGATCTTTCCACCCTTCCACAAAACTATCATCATTTAGGTTCTCTAACTTTGCCAATTCTGCACAGTCCATCACCTTGTTTATCCATTCTTCTTCAGCGGAAGCTTCTTCTTCCTTCCATTTTTGTGAATAAAGAATCTTTGCTGCTGTTGTTATCAGAATCTGCTTTCCCCTTTTCATCTCAGTCCTCTGTCCCACCTGCCCCAAACCAACTCTGTCCCAGTTTCTCATGAGAACAAGCCAGCGCTCTGAAGATTCACTACTTACGAGATAACCTTTGCCACGTGGGACATTACATCCCATGTGGCCACTGGGACCTGAGAAATCTGCATTGGCTCCCAGTACGTTTCCGAGCACAATTCAACATGTTGGCGCTGACCTGTAAAGCCCTAAACGGCCTTGGTCCAGTAGACCTGAAGGAGCATCTCCACCCCTATCATTCAGCCTGGACACTGAGATCCAGCACCGAGGGCCTTCTGGTGGTTCCCTCATTGCGAGAAGTGAGGTCACAGGGAACCAGACAGAGGGCCTTCCCTGTGGAACGCCCTCCCTTCAGATGTGAAGGAAATAAGCAGCTATCCTATCTTTAAAAGACATCTGAAGGCAGCCCTGTTTATGGAAGTTTTTAATGTTTAATGCTGTATTGTGTTTTTAATATTCGATTGGGAGCCGCCAGAGTGGCTGGGGAAACTCAGCCAGATGGGTGGGGTATAAATTATTATTATTATTATTATTATTATTATTATTATTATTATTATTATTGTTATTCATTCTCCCCTTCTTGGTTGAAAGGAGATTGCAGGCAGACCTTGGTGCCAAAGATAGCTAAAGGGCCTCTTGCTTGCCTAGTATATATGTGACTCCCTCCTGCTGCAGACTGCAATGTCCATTCCAGTTCTGTCATCTCTTTCCGCTGCTGGGGTCCTGGGATCTCCTCCTCTAACCACATGGAAACGCCGCTCTGACTTCCTTGGCTCCGCACAAACGTCACGGATTGTCAAGCCTCCTTCATTAACACTCCTTTCTCTTTTTCTTTTTCTTTGCGCCGAAGAAACCTTTAAACCTCTAAATCTCCCTCCTGCGAGCCAACCTGCGCGTCTCATGCTTGCGGTGCGTCTGCAAGCATGCGCTTAGCAACGATCCCAGATATAATTGGAAATTTAATAAAGCTGCTAAAATATTTGGTGGGTTTCAGCTTTTCTTCTGCTCTCAGCAAGAAGCGAGGCCTTCCTGGTTTCACAGGCATCTTTCAACAACTTTAATTTCATTTGTCGATTAAGGATGGAAGTAGCATTTCCACTCGGTTGACTTAACTGGGCTTGAGGAAGACAAAAGGACTCATTGTTTGCAACGTTCGGGAGTGGTTTGATAGTCTCTCCCCCCCCCCCAACCCCACTCTGACTCTCTCTCTCTCTCTCTCTCTCTCTCTCTCTCTCTCTCTCTCAGTTGTATTTTCTAAAGCCAGACATTAAGCCGTAGGTGGCATTCTTTACATCTGACGTCGAAGCGCTTTTGTCAGGTGTTGAGTTGACAGGATTTACCACAAGCTCATTTTAGATGCGAGGAGCACTGAAAGAGAAGAGGAGGAGGAGGAGGAGGAGGAGGAGAGAAAATGCTCCTCTCGTAGACTGGGATGTACCAGTATGGTTGAACATCCCTAGCTGGCTAACTGTTGCTTACCACACAGAGCACTGGCAGATGTTCAAGGGAAATTACTTGGCAAATTATAGCCCCAGGGCGCAGCGGGCAACCTAAATGGCAAAGGCCATTTCCTCATTCTTGACGGATGGACTTTGTCGACTTACTTATCAAGGAACTGATAAAAGGTAAAGGGACCCCTGACTCTTAGGTGCAGTCGTGACCGACTCTGGGGTTGCGGTGCTCATCTCGCTTTATTGGCCGAGGGAGCCAGCGTACAGCTTCCAGGTCATGTGGCCAGCATGACTAAGCTGCTTCTGGCGAACAGAAACGCCGTTTACCTTCCCACCAGAGTGGTACTTATTTATCTACTTGCACTTTGACGTGCTTTCGAACTGCTAGGTTGGCAGGAGCAGGGACCAAGCAACGGGAGCTCACCCCGTCATGGGGATTCGAACCGCCGACCTTCTGATCGGCAAGCCCTAGGCTCTGTGGTTTAGACCACAGCGCCACCCGCGTGGCAGAATACAGTGGTACTATTACTTCCCTTGATGGGGACACTATACTTCCGTTGATGCTGCCTAGAAGAGCATTAGCTTTCTTTTGCTGCTGCATCACACTGTTGACTCGAGTTAAGCTTGTGATCTGCTAAGACAGCCTCCTAGACCTGCATCCCAAGGAATTGATCCCAGTGTCCATATGACGTCACTCCTGCGATTTTTGTAGTTTAGCCACCAGAACTTTTCCTCGCTATTCAGAGACCAACTGCTAAGTTCAGCAGCTTTTAATCACTCTCTTGTGTGAGGTGAGCATTGCCTCTATTATTATTATTATTTCTTTTTTTAAAATAGTATTTATTCAAATTTTAAAAATTACAAAGAGAGACAATAAAAAATAAAAATAAAAAATACATAAAAAATACAAACAATTAAAAAAAACCCCAGATCAAACCCTTGCATAGCTTTCTTTCCTTTACTTATTTCCTTGACTTCCTCACACCTCCCTTTTTTGTATTCTAGTTCCATTAGATGTTTCAGCAAATCCTTTCCAGCTTTGTTTTTATCCTAATAATTTATCTTAATATACTGTAATTCTCGTCTTTCACCAATTAATAAATCAATTTTAACCTAATCCTTTATATCATTTCTGCTAAAACCACATTACTTCATTCCAACAACCTTCTAACATTCCTTAATTTTGCAATGTTTCTGTAAATAAACTTTAAATTTTTTCCAATCTTCTTCCACCAACTCTTCACCTTATTATTATTATTATTATTAATTCAACTTATACACCGCCCTATACCCGGAGGTCTCAGGGCGGTTGACAACAAGACCACAACATATAAAATCAAACCAAAAGCAATAACCCAATAACCTTCCCCCCCCAAAGCCACATTCTAAAAGGGTGTTGGATGTCAATAAGATCAACCAAAGGCCTGGTTAAAAAGGAACCTTTTTGCCTGGCACCTAAAGGTGTATAATGAAGGCACCAGGCGGACTTCCCTGGGGAGAACACTCCACAGACAGGGAGCCACTGCAGAGAAGGCCCTGTTCTTGTGTCTTCATCTTCTGGACCTCTTGAGGAGGAGGCAAACGAAGGAGGGCCTCAGAAGCACATTCCCCTCAGAAGCGACTGCGATGCACAGAAGTTGCACTGGAGAAGTTCTCCTTCCTTGGAGGTTTTTAAGCAGAAGTTGGATGGCTATCTGTCGTGGATGCTTTAGCTGAGATTCCTGCATTGGAGAGGGTCAGAGTAGATGGTCCTTGAGGGTCCCTCCCAATTCTGAGATTCTGTAATTCTGTGAGATGCCTGGAGATTTCTTTTTTATTATTATTAATATTCTTTATTGATTAAAAAAATTGCATGTCTATACAAACATTATGTACTATCTCTTAACAGGTTTTAAAAAAGAAAACTATATAAAATAGAAAATGTATAAAGAAATAAAAAATAAAGAAGTAGCAAAGATAAGAAACAAAGAACTAAAAAAAGACAAAATTATTTCCATAGTAAAAGTACTCATCGACACAATCCTTCCCATCCTTCTAATTATACTGTTTGATATAACATTCTTTTTTACAGGTTTACATTATATAATATCATTTCTTTCTGCTTTGTATACATTCCTTTGATCTTTTTCTTTCCAAATATCACTCAATTTCTGCTAATGTGGAGTTATTTGTGCAATAAAGTTTTACGTGATTCTTAAATATTATCCATTCTCTCTTTTTTTAAAAAAAATAATTAATATTTATTACTTTTAAAGCTTACAAAAAAGAAAAGGAAGAAAGAAGACAAAAGAAAAAAAAATATTATCCATTCTCTAGTTGTTTTTTCGTTTCGATATTCCTCTAACTGATCCCGTCAGTTTTGCTAATTGTAGATATTCTAACATGAGTATCTGCTGATCTGTAATCTCGGGGAGCGCTTCATTTTTCCAACGGAGATTTCTTATCACATACTGTTTTTCACCTGTAACGGTTCTCAAAGAGTAACAAAAGCCATTTTGAAAGGTGATATCAGAAGAACAGATCCAGAATACCAGGTGCTATCAATGGTTTCAAACTGTGATGTTTTCCAGGGCCGGCCCTACCATTAGTTTGAGTGTAGCAGTGGCCTGAGCTGAGTCAGGAGGTCCCAGGACATGGGGGGCTTGGAGGGAGCTCAGGAAAAGTCCTGGAAGAACAAAGGGTGTGTGCGATGCTAAGCTCAGGCACTGGGGTGCCCATAAGAAGGAGGGTGGTGTCAAAAACTTCTGGGAAACAATATATAATGAGATGAAAAAGATGTTGAAATATACATTTTTTAAAAAAACCAGAAATGTTTTTACTTGGTATTATAGGTGAGGATATTAAGAGACAAGATGTTAAATTATTTCTATATGCAACAACAGCAGCAAGAGTATTTTTAGCCCAAAAATGGAAACAAGAAGAAATACCGACGAAAGAAGAATGGCAGACAAAACTAATGGACTATGCAGAATTGGATAAAATGGCAGGAAGGATTCGAAACCTGCGGGACCAGAGATTTATAGAAGATTGGAAGAAATACACGAATTATTTGAAGAGCAACTGTAATCAACAAATTAGGCTAGTAGGACTACAATAAGTTTTGTAAGGAGGAATATATGAAACCTTGCAAAGTAGAGAAAGAAGAGAGATATTAGTTATGAGACTTAAATGTAATAGTGAAAGTAAGAAATGTAAATTAAGTCAAAAGATTGGAAAATTTTCAGATGTGATTGATGGAAGTCATAAAAAAATTGTGTAAGATATAAAAGTATGTTTAATTATTCTTGAAAATGATATGTTAAAAAACTAATAAAAATATTTTTAAAAAGAAGGAGGGTGGTGTCAGCTGCTACCATGTGGAGGCTGTTTGCCTGTACATACCAACTCTTAAATATTAGCATTTCAAAGCCTACTTTGTCCCAAGCACATCTGTGTCTAAGCCCCTGACAACCTTCAAAAACCTCCTAACAACAAAGGGAAATGGTAAAGGGACGGTATCCGCAATATACAAAATACTACTCCAAAATCCCACAAACCCCCTAGACGCAATCAAAAAACAATGGGAGAATGACATAGGCTATGAGATTAACCCCACTCAATGGACCAGAATGTGGTCTACCCCCCCCCTTTAAATCCATATCAATGAAAAGAAAAGAACTCACTCTGAAACTCACCTACAGGTGGTACCTAACACCAAGAAAACTAGCGCTAAAACACCCAGGAACCTCACCAAAATGCTGGAGAGGGTGCACCTCCACAGGCACATACCTCCACATGTGGTGGGAGTGTCCCAAAATCCAACTATTTTGGACAACAGCCACACGAGAAATATGTAAAATAACTAAGCAAGTATTAGACATCACCCCAGAATTGGCCCTGCTAAGCATCTTCCAAGACAACAATGCCCATTTACACCACAAAGAACTCATAACCCACCTACTTTCAGCAGCCAGAAACACCATAACCAGACACTGGAGAGACCTGTCAGGAGTAAGCATGGACCAATGGCACCAAATAGCATGGGAAACAGCCCTACTAGAAAAATTAACCAATAAACTGAAACTGACATGGGGACGAACAGAAGAAGATGCCTTCCCCTTTATCACATACACAGCCCAACAAGACAATGACAATAATCCACAAACAGCATACAAATCAATATGGCTAACCTGATCCAAAACACCCACCCACCCCACTCACACACGAAAACAAAGATCACCACAGCCAAAGAAAAAAGAAGAAAAAGTATTGGGCATGATGCTCTCTTTCCAAAGTAGTTCCCCCCCCCCCAGCTTTAATGTCATAAAGGGAATAGGGTGGGTTGATATACCGTATTTTTCGCCCTATAGGACGCACCTAGTATTTTGGGGGGGAAATCAAGGAAAAAATTTTTATTTCCCCCCCAGGTTTGCGCAGCCATCCCCAAGCTAGAAGAGGGAGATGGAGCGCTCCGTCTCCCTCTTCTGCCTTCAGGGACAGCCTCTCTATCCTCCGTGGGGCAGCGGCTTGCCCCGCTGTCCCCCGAGCTTGTGGGGCTGCCGATGGGGAGAAGCAAGCTTGCTCCCCCCCCCCAGCCTCCAGACCAGGTCCGGGAATAGCGGGGTGGCGGCGCTCCGCCTCCCCGCTATGCCCCGAGCTTGTGGGGCTGGCAATGGGGAGAAGCAAGCTTGCTTCTCCCCATCAGCAGCCCCACAAGCTCGGGGGACAGCGGGGTGGCAGCGCTGCGCCTCCCCGCTGTCCCCCGAGCTTGTGGGCTGCAGGCTGCTGCCCGCATGCCTTGCGAGCCCGCGGGACCTCCCGCCGGGCTTGCAAGGCTTGCGGATAGCTTCCTGAAGCCTGGAGAGCGAGAGGGGTCGGTGCGCACCGACCCCTCTCGCTCTCCAGGCTTCAGCGAAAGCCTGCATTCGCCCCATAGGACGCACACACATTTCCCCTTCATTTTTGGAGGGGGAAAAGTGCGTCCTACAGGGCGAAAAATACGGTATATATATTTAATGATGCAACTTACAAGTTGAATATCCATTTAGAATTCCAGCACAGCTAATCCTCCCTCGCCCACAAAATAAACATTTTTTAAAAAAAGTTCATTGCATGATGCTGCCCATTTGAGTGTCTGTTATCTCCACCTCGAAAGCCAATACAACTCAGCTTTCAAGACAAAACGAGGATGATTTGGCTTGAAAGCAGGGCTGGGTTCATTGGTGGCCAGGAACAATGTTTTTGCAGTTCGCCAAAGTCCGATAATGAAGGCAATCAAGCCCCTTTGCTTCGGGGGGTAAACCGATGCTCCCAGTGAGAGACCTCATCACTGGGCGCTGTTATTGGGAAACGAATGTGCTTAAAGTATCAGGTATTGGTTAGTGCTTCAGGGCAGGACTCCAGGTTTGATTACCCAGTTTTCTGACTCAGTGAGCAGGAAAGCTCTACCTGCGCTGAACCAGAGGAGAAAAGCACAAAGGTTTGGAAAAAAGAAAACATCACTTTGACGATGCCGCCGTATGCCCAACAAATAAGTAGCTTGAACACGAAGAGCTCCTTTAGAGTGTTTTCTTTGTTTTATATAATTTTCCCTCTGAAAAAAAGGGACAACACGGGAAATGTGTTGATGGAAGAGAACAAAAACACACTTGGGCAGTTAATTCCACCGCCCCTTTTGTTGTTCCACCATCCAGAGGAGTGGCATTTCCTATCGCGGGCTCTTGGCCAAAGCCATTGGTAAACCCCATTTTCCTCCGGATAAAATCATTTCAGATTAGCAGCCCCTGCGGTGGCGGCAAAACACTAAAACGAAGCCCATCTTGTGTGTTATTGCTTAAACTATTCAGGTATTCTCTTTCTTGCATGTACTGCGAAGGTGCTCGCGGCAGAAATTCAATCTCTTTTCTAATTATTATTTATTTGCAGAAGTAGCCGCAACGGAAAGGACTTGGTCGCTTTCCAGATATTCATAAAGAGGCCATCATTCCACATAGGCTTAGGTGGCTCGGGATTTATTTGTTTAGATTGGTAGCCCTCCCACCCCCAAAGGCTTGGGGTGGGTAAAGGAAGCCAGAATCAACAAAATGCAGCAGTAAGTCTTTCGATTTGTTCATGCATATTGCATTGGCCACGATAGGCAATACTGGTGTCTTCTAGATGCTGTAAGTATCCCATTCCCATCACCTGCAGCCAAGATGCCCAATGACTGGGATTGATGGGAGTTATAATTCAAGAATATATGGAGGGCACCAGATTGGACACAATCTGACCCAGGGGGATCTGGGCCTGCCTTAACCTGATCTGGCCAAATCCTGAGTTGATCTGAAAATGCAGTAGAAGAAGAAGAAGAGTTTGGATTTGATATCCTGCCTTTCACTTCCTTTAAGGAGTCTCAAAGCGGCTAACATTCTCCTTTCCCTTCCTCCCCCCCAACAAGCACTCTGTGAGGTGAGTGGGGCTGAGAGACTTCAAAGAAGTGTGACTGGCCCAAGGTCACCCTGCAGCTGCATGCGGAGGAGTGGAGACGCGAACCCGGTTCCCCAGATAACGAGACTACTGCTCTTAACCACTACACCATACTGGCTCTAAATAATGCAGTGCATGATTTAGGTCAGTGCTGGCGGTTCTGCCACACAGGGTGCCAAGTTGAGGGGGTGCAACATTGAGAAGATCCATAACTGATAAGGTCTAATTTTTTGCCTTGCCACGCAGGGTGTCATGTTAGGAAATATTACCCAAATCCGCCCCTGAGTGCAGGATCCGGCCATATCTGGGACACAGCCCTACTGTTTTATTTATTGGTTCGTTTTATTGTGGCAGAAGGAAGCCAAACTGATGTGATGGGGTTGGTGGTTAGGGTGATTTTTCTGTGCATCTGCAGTCTTGTCCTATATTCCACTTTACTGAGGACAGTTCTCTATATGAAGCGCTGCCTGGTCCAAGTCTGATATATAAATAGAAATAACCATGGCTTTGGGCCCTCGTATCTACGGGACTGCCTCTCCTGGTATGCCCCACAGAAGATCTTAAGGTCCACGAATAACCATAGTTTAGAGGTCCCGGGCCCTAAGGAAGTCAGACTATCCTCCACCAGGGCCAGGGCCTTTTCAGTGATGGCTCTGACCTGGTGGAATGCTGTGTCCCATGAGACCAGGGCCCTGCAGGATTTAATCTCCTTCCGCAGGGCCTGTAAGACAGAGCTATTCCACCTGGCCTTTAATTTGAATTCAGCCTGATCTTTTATTTCCCTTTGCTTCCCTCCCCCTCCCCTTTTATGAAGATCACCCGCTCTGAGACCCCACAGCTAATTCTCCCCTGGCCTCCTCGCTGGCCCAAGCAGGACCAATTCAGCCAGCTAGCCCTGGGGATTGTCTGATTTTGATTTTTGAATTTTATTGTTATTCATGTTTGTATACTGTATTTTATGCTGCTTTTATAATTAAGTGTTTTAAAGTGTTTTAAATGTGTTGTTAGCCGTCCTGAGCCTGGTTATTGAACCGGGAAGGGCGGGGTATAAATAAATTGTTGTTGTTGTTGTTGTTGTTGTTGTTGTTAGAGACCCGCAGGAGCTATTCAAGTTGCCGATCAACTTGTGAACACCTGACCTACAGGCTGAGAAGGCACACACAGATCTCTTGGGCAGCGTCACGCTCCCCAGTAGGGTGAGATCCCCACCCAGTTAATTTACAGAAATCAGTTTGCAGAAATTAGCATATCTAAATGTTATGAAAATGTGCCTTGCCTTTGTTTTGGGTGATGCATATATAGCCACCCTAACTGGGCTACAGGTCTCTACTTATCATATCAACCTACCTGAAGCATTTTGATTCATTTCCTCCGCACCCAAACACATTCCCAGTTCAGCAACCCCGCCTAGCATCAAGTAGATTGTTTAGCAAATCATTTCATTTCCTTGCCATTGTCCAAAAAGGTAATCAAGTATATTGGATACAATAGTTCTCTGTAGAAAGGAAGCCGCCGCCCCCCTCTCATTTCTATTCATATAAATTTCATATATATAACTTCCCAAGCATTTATAAATATTAATACAGAATGCTCAGCAAGAACAATACATAACAATAATGAGAATCGCAAAATCCCATCCTATTGATTCTGGTGTCTCAACAGCTTTAAGGATTAGCAGGTGAACTTTGGAGTTAAAATATTGCTTTGGGGGGGAAACAAAAAAAAATGATAATGTCAAAATGTTAAAAGAGGGAAATAAGGCCCCCGAGTTGAATTCCCTGTGGCCTGGAATCAGGTATTCCACCACGGTTAGGAATTGCTGGTGCTGAGAGATCAGAACCTACCCATGCTATTTCCCTAGAGGGTCTCCTGGCGCCCCCCCCCGATGTTGCGCCCGGTGCGGCCGGCCCCCCCTGCACCCCCACGCTACGCCACTGCCTTCTCCAGCCCCTGCCCTGCCCCCAGCCCCCACCCCCAGCCCCCAGACAAGGTACACAACCCTTCCATGCAAGAGAATAACCCTAGCTCAGTGACAGAGCACCCCTGCTTTGCATGCAGAAGGCTCCATGTTCTATTATTATTATTATTATTATTATTATTATTATTATTTGTATACCATCCTATGCCCGCAGGTCTCAGAGTGGTTCACAGATAGTAAGCTAGATGGACCCAGCTGTCACAGGAGCTTGCCAGTCCAAAGATGGAGTTCACTCTTTATTAGTGGGTTGTCTTTTTTACGGTACATTTGTCTCTCTTCTCTTTTTGGCAATCACTCGTGGCCGAGTAAGATTGTCTTCCATAAACACTGTCTTAACAGTGAGCCCATGTGACTATGGAGTCCAGTTCTGGACCCACATATCCTTCCACAGTGGGGACATTGGTTTTTGGGCAGGAGTTGATCACAGTGAGGATTTGCCAAGCGTGCCTTCCTCTTAGCACGTTTCTCCCTTGCATCCTGAGTTCAAATGTCTTCAAAGCCTATGGTAAAGGCTGTCCTCCAGTTGGAGCACTCGCAGGCAAGTGTTTCCCAATAGTTGGTGTTTATACTACAATTTTTTAAGATTTGCCTTGAGAGAGTCTTTAAACTCTTTTGTTGACCACCAGCCTTACGCTTTCCATTTTTAAGTTTGGAATAGAGTAGTTGCTTTGGAAGACAATAATCAGGCATGCACACAACATGACCAGTCCAACGAAGTTGATGTTGAAGAATCATTGCTTCGGCACTGGTGAATCTCCATGAGTTACAAAGTACACAAAGGGAGATTTGTGCACATGTAAATAAGCAAATAGGGACACGGGTGGCGCTGTGGGTTAAACCACAGAGCCTAGGACTTGCCAATCAGAAGGTCGGCGGTTCGAACCCCGCAACGAGGTGAGCTCCCGTTGCTCAGTCCCTATTCCTGCCAACCTAGCAGTTTGAAAGCATGTCAAAAGTGCAAGTAGATAAATAGGTACTGCTCCGGCGGGAAGGTAAACGGCGTTTCTGTGCACTGCTCTGGTTCACCAGAAGCGGCTTAGTCCTGCTGGCCACATGACCCGGAAGCTGTACGCTGGCTCCCTTGGCCAATAAAGCGAGATGAGCGCCGCAACTCCAGAGTCGGTCACGACTGGACCTAATGGTCAGGGGCCCCTTTACCTTTACAGTGGTACCTCGGGTTAAGTACTTAATTCGTTCCGGAGGTCCATTCTTAACCCGAAACTGTTCTTAACCTGAAGCACCACTTTAGCTAATGGGGCCTCCTGCTGCTGCCGTGCTGCCGGAGCACGATTTCTGTTCCCATCCTGAAGCAAAGTTCTTAACTTGAAGCACTATTTCTGGGTTAGCAGAGTTTGTAACCTGAAGCGTATGTAACCTGAAGTGTATGTAACCTGAGGTACCACTGTACCTTTAAATAAGCAAATAGATTTATTCCCCCCCCCAAAAAAAAAACCAACCCATCCATCACGGTTGCAACCAGGCTTCACAGACTGGCCGGGCACCCATGGCCAAGCTACCTTGGCAACCGAACTGTGGGTCAGGATAGAACCCTGGGCAGCCAAGTCGATGGGTAGCAAATAAGACTGGCGTTGAAACAGTAGGAGGAGCAGACTCCCGTCTCCCTCGGCCGAGTTCCTCCCATGGTTGAGGACACACCAGAGGTCAGCGGGGTTAGACAGCAATAACAGCTGGAATGGCAGCCCTAAAGAATGGGGAGGGGACGAGACAAGAGTCGGGATGAATAGCAGCCTGCAGGCCTTTTCATCCCTCCATTGAGAAAATGATGCTCTGGGTGGGACGCCTCCTCTTCCTGCCTCCCCCACCTGCCCATCAAGTGTTCCTCCCGCCCCGACAACCCATTCATAAAGGGAGAGTGAAGGGAAACAGGGGTCTTGTATTCCCCGCTGGCTCTGGTAATGAGAGGGGAGTGTCTCAGGCTGGCAGCTGGCCCCAGATGTCGCAGGGATGAGTTCGGAGATGTGAGCTCCAGGTCTTAGCAGAAAGTGGGCCGTGGGCAGGTGGCTCAGGCTGGGGAATTGATGCTGGACCCAAAGGAAGATGGGTGGGTTTTTTTTAAATAAAATAATCCTGGGAGTGACAGGTGCCCTTTTTATCTACTTCTGTACTTGCACAGTCGCCTGTCAGTCTGAATGTGGCCATCAGCAATGGCTTCACACACAAGAAACACAATAATATAAAACGGGAAGCAGCCAGTGCACTTTTTATTGCGGGACAAAACAGTTCTTTTCTTGGAGGCTTTGTTCCCCCCCCCAAAAAAAAGGGGGGGGAAATGGTAATAAACCACACAAAACATGAAGATACTTGAAAATGCAATATCAAAACTGTTCCCATTTCAATCTCATATACAGCGGTACCTCGGGTTAAGTACTTAATTTGTTCCAGGTGTCCGTTCTTAACCTGAAACTGTTCTTAACCTGAAGCACCACTTTAGCTAAGGGGGCCTCCTGCTGCTGCCGCACCGTTTCTGTTCTCATCCTGAGGTAAAGTTCTTAACCTGAGGTACTATTTCTGGGTTAGCGGAGTCTGTAACCTGAAGTATCTGTAACTTGAAGCGTCTGTAACCAGAGGTACCACTGTATATCAAATTTAGGGGAAGGTGGGAGAGCACCCGCTTTGTGTGCAGAGAGTGGTGGAGCCAGTAATGGTGTGGATGGCACACAGTCATAGAATCGTAGCATTGCAGAGCTGGGAGGGACCCTGAGGATCATCTAGCCCAACCCTCTGCAGTGCAGGAATATGCAGCTCTACCACTGTAGCACCCTGCTTGTGGTTAACACTTAGCTGGAATGAAATATTCAACGCAGCAATAGAGAAATTAAAATAGTAATTTATTTGTCAGACAAATAAATATGAGGCACAGTGGTATATGGTTACCAAGCTCTGGCCTGGCCTCTTGCCATTCTGGCCAGCACTTATATTTCCTTAATCCAGCCCCCTTGCTCCTCCTGTGGCTGCCTCTGTCCAATCAGCCTGGTTGAAATTCCTATTGGCTGTTTGCTAGAACCAATCACAAAAGATACACCCATTTCCTCTTGCCCTTTTATGGAAATCAAAAAGCTATATATTCTTCTATCTATAAATGACAAATAAGTAGTAATATATCTTACATGTGTCTCAACAAGGAATCTTAATTACCAGCTCACCTCTTGCCCTCCTTGCCCTATTGCCTTCCAAAACAGATGGTTAATCTTGAATTTTTATCTTAAGCATCTGTCAAGGATTTTGAGTTCACATCAACATTGAGAGATCTCCTTCATTTGAAGGTTTCTAAACAAAAGGCCTGACAACCATATATCAGGAGTGCTCGATGGCGTCTTCTGTCTTGGCAAGGGGGGGCTGGTGCCTGATGGCCCCTGTGATCTCTTCCAACTATATGAAATAAGAATCTAGCATTTCTTAAATCCTTTGCATAATTATATTTAAACTAATATATTTAATACATAAATAACCTTTTAAAAGGAAAAGAAATCTTAAAAGGATCTTAGTTTAAGAAAGAAACAGCTTTAGAAAAGACTTCCCAAAAATGCTCTGTTTCTGCCAGCCAGACCAGTTGTCTTTTTTCACTGCTCTTGACCTTCTTAACCTTAGGAAGAAGATATGGCTCATTTTACTATTTATCCACCCTTAATTTGTAGGGTCAGTGTAACCTTGGCTGTCAGCCTGTAATTCCCTTTTTACAACTTTGAGAATTGTTTTCTGCTATAAATCAGGGGGGCCCCTTGTCTAGGAGAAAAACATCTTGCCAAGGTTCTTCTAGGCAGCTGCTCTTCTGCCTGGCATGAAACATTTTAAGCTCATTTTTAAAATTCAAGCCCTGATTAAACATATAAGCTTTAATAAAAATGCAAGCTTATGATTAGATGCCTCACCATAAGGGGATGGAACCTAAGGGGCAAAATATATTTCTAGGCAGGTGAGATGTGGCCCACATGCTAAGACTGCTGAAGGAAAAATAGCAGTATAGGTTAATGACAGGAATCCTGCAATGGGGAAGGGCAATGGAGGGGGGAGATCCTTGCTTTTGGGTGTGTGTTTTTGTGTCCCCCCCCCGGACCCCCTTACTTGAAAAATGTCCCCAGTTCAGTCCTCAGCATCTCCATGAAAGGCTGAGGACAACTCCCTTTCTGGAGAGCCACAGCCAGTGCCAAATCACCTTAACCGACCTCGGGGGTCACATATCATAAAATAGAATACAATCACAATTTTAAAAATAATTAAAACTAAAACTAAAGATACAACAATACAGTATTTTACTGTATTTTTGGTTTTTATGGAAGCCGCCCAGAGTGGCTGGGGAGGCCCAGCCAGATGGGCGGGGTATAAATAATAAATTATTATTATTATTATTATTATTATTATTATTATTATTATTATCAATAACAGCAACAGCTCTCTCAACTCCACCTCTGGTGTGTCCTCAGTGGAGCTCAGCAGGAGGAGTGCAGTGGCCATAATCCCTTCTCTGGGAGTCTGGAGGCTCGCACATTTATGCTAAGCCATGTGTGTCCATGGGTGCACGCATGTGTAAGAGAGGCTGGGTTTTCATGCCTTCCTTGGGGCCTTCCTGAAGGCATCTCCAAACCTGGGCATAAAACCCTGATTGAAATGGATCCAGAAAATCCATTTCTTCCCAAAGTGACTGGATCTGGTCTGCAACCACTCGCAGGCCAGACTTGGATAGATTCAGAAGTGTTTCTGGATACAGTCATACCTCGGGTTACAGCCGCTTCAGGTTGCGTTTTTTCGGGTTATGGACCGCCGAAACCCGGAAGTACCGGAACAGGTTACTTCCGGGTTTCGGCAGCTGCACATGCGCAGAAGCACTGAATCACAATCCGCGCATGCGCAGATGTGGGTTGCAAACACTGCAGGTTGCAAACGTCCATCCCGCACGGATTGGCCTGCCTCCCAAGTACAGATCTTGGAGAATTCCAACAAAAACAGGAATGGGGGCAGAAATGGCTGTGTTTACTAATCTGTCCACTGTACAGAATGGAAGTCAGTGTGCAGTTGCTGTTCCTTTCAGTCCACAAATTATACTTTATTGATTCTGTCCCCTCCCCACTCAATTTGCATTGCATTCAGTTTGCATTGAAATGGATGGGGTGCAATAATGTAACAACAATGTAATTTCTCTAATTAATTGTGTTAGGTGAAGGTAAAGATAAAGGGACCCCTGACTGTTAGTTCCAGTCGTGGCCGACTCTGGGGTTGTGGTGCTCATCTCGCTTTACTGGCTAAGGGAGCTGGCGTAAAGCTTCTGGGTCATGTGGCCAGCATGACTAAGCCGCTTCTGATGAACCAGAGCAGCGCACGGAAACACCATTTACCTTCCCGCCAGAGAGGTACCTATTTATCTACTTGCACTGGCATGCTTTCGAACTGCTAGGTTGGCAGGAGCAGGGACCGAGCAACGGGAGCTCACCCCGTCGCGGGGATTCGAACCACCGACCTTCTGATCTGCAAGCTCTAGGTCATGTGGTTTAACCAACAGCGCCACCCGCGTCCTAATTAATTGGGTTACTTATTTTATTTTGCCGCAGCAGACAGCGAGACGAATTATGTGGTTTTCAGTGGAAGGATGAAATGCATCAGAATGGAAACACTCCTGCATGCGATAGATACTGGGCAGAATGGGGAAGGACGCCGTCTTACAGCCCTAATCCCAAGAAATACTGCCTCTCTTTCTCTCTTCAGCCACACAGATCCCTTTTCTGCCTTTCTGTCAAGGCTTTCTTAATGTGCTCTTCCCACCGTGAGCTAGACCTGCTCTTCTGCAGCCTGCCTCCTTTCCTAAAATGTGACAAATGTGCCGGTCTCATCTTGAAGTACCAGGGGGAAATGGCAGCTGGGACTCAGAAGTGCCAAGACATATTTACTCTCCGTGTACATGTTGAACGATTGGTGTGTGTGTGTGTGGGGGGGGGATTGCACCTCCCCTCCTCCCCGATTAAAATTCATACCCTTTAACCTGCCGAGATCTCTATCATTAAGGCTGATTCCGCAAGGTGCCTTGATATTCTCAATTATTTGTATGCCCGGGAATCCCAAATAAACATTTGTGAAATTCATTTCGAAAGACGTTAACACTTGTGAAACCTGCGTGCCCCAGAGGGATTAGATAAATTTCCATGTCAAATATTTGAAGCCGGAACACTTCTACAGAAACAGTGGGCTCCCCCTCCCTTTCTTTTTTTTTTTGGCCCTGTGTTTTGATGCCTTTCATTTCCATAAACTAGATTACTTTCTGAAATTACTTTCACACAGAGAACAGTTTCTATTGAATTCCAGTCAGTGAGCTCCTGGGAGTGTGAGGTGAATAAAAATATCAGTCGGCCAAGAGTCACTTCCAAGATTCACATGCATTTGAGTCTCATGAAGAGGGCAGCACGAGTTTCAGATTTATATCTTGAAGAGAGTTCAAGATACGCCAAGAAGGCTGATTGTCTTAGAATAATTGCTAAACAGCTCCCTGCTTTATTGCCTCTCTCTCTTTCTCTCTCCACTTCTTGTGCCTAGCTAATAAGGACTTGAACTGTGTACTTAAGGAGAGATTTTGCCAGCACACAGAAGCGATTTCCCTAGGACTCATGATCAGTGCTGGGAAATGGCAGGGAATATATAGGCCCAGACCAAAGCCTGACCTTCCACTGCTCCTACCACAACAAACTTCATCCACTGCTTGGAAGATGGCAATGGGCTAGATGCAGTTCAATTAACTGCAGCCAATTCATTGAAGTTTCCCAGTAGTGATGTATGGAAGTGAGAGCTGGATCATAAAGAAGGCTGATCGCCGAAGAATTGATGCTTTTGAATTATGGTGCTGGAGGAGACTCTTGAGAGTCCCGTGGACTGCGAGAAGATCCAACCTATCCATTCTGAAGGAAATCAGCCCTGAGTGCTCACTGGAAGGACAGATCGTGAAGCTGAGGCTCCAATACTTTGGCCACCTCATGAGAAGAGAAGACTCCCTGGAAAAGACCCTGATGTTGGGAAAGATGGAGGGCACAAGGAGAAGGGGACGACAGAGATGGTTGGACAGTGTTCTCGAAGCTGCAAGCATGAGTTTGACCAAACTGCAGGAGGCAGTGGAAGACAGGAGTGCCTGGCGTGCTCTGGTCCAGGGGGTCACGAAGAGTTGGACACGACTAAACAACAACAACAACAAGCTTTCTCTATTCCATTCTACCAGGCCCTGACATAATGTTGGTACAAAGGAACCATTCATTTCTTTGCTTTCTTCTTCTTCTTCTTCCTTGGCAATCACTCGTAGCTGAGTAAGATTGTCTTCCATAAACACGGTTTTAACAATGAGTCTGTAAGTGACTGTGGAGGCCAATTCTGGATCCACACATCCTTCCACAGTGGGGACATGGGTTTCCGGGCAGGAGTTGATCATGGTGTGGATTTGCCAAGTGTGCCTTCCTCTTAGCCTGTTTCTCCCTTGCGTCCTGAGTTTGAGTGTCTTCAACTTCCACTGTACTCAAGTGGACATCCCTTGCTTCAACGGCCAATTATGAGATGGCACTTTATCTGTCTTGCTTCTCTCTTTTTTCCAGCTGCAAAAGCAGATGGGTGAGGCCATTTCAGGTTACAAGTCTTCCTCCTTTCTGGGACAGTCAACCAGATAAAGCGTTGGGTTGTTCCACCCCCTCCCCCTCCCCTGCCCGGTTGGATGTCATTTTCTGCCTGGCTTAGAACCGATCAATTGATTCATCAACTGATTAACCATAATAGTACAGTATCTCAATAGAAGGCTTGGGATCATTTAATTAAATGTCTCAGCGAAATAGCATCCCAGACACAAGTGACTTATTGTGAATAAAATCACCTGACCTCCTTGCCTGAATAAAGAGGTGGATGTAGAATGTCTGCAACAATGCTATCAGTGCTAAACACTTCCTTTTATTTACAGGGTACAATTCTGATTAATTTCTGATTAGTGCATTCAGCCCACAGTTTTGCTCCTTCCTCCATCCCTCCTGACCTCCATTCCTGGCTCTCTCCTTCCTCCCTTCAAATATCCCGAAGTTCCACACACATAACAGCAGCCATGGGGCATAACCAGTAATATAAAATGCGGGGAGGGAATCTACCACTGAAAGATCGATGAATTGTACAAACTGAAACAGCCGCGTCTGAGAACTAGAAATTTAACTTGGTTCACTAGACTCAATTTGGGCTCTTGTGAGATGCTCCCATCTGTCTTTTAGCATCTGTCTTGTTTTGCTTTTTCAATTAGATTTCTGTAGGTTTTCCGAATAGGGTTTTACCAGTATTAATTTATTTCGACAACTTAACGTGCTGCTTAACGCTGCTGGTTTCTAAGCAGCGTACAATGAAGCTGCAGAAGAGATGCACAAGAGAAAACAATTTGAACAAGAAATGCCAACTTAAAATCCCTGCTGAATTGTTCTTAAACGGGGTGCCTGAAGTTCAACAGGAAGAGAACCTTCCATATTTCAGGCAGGAGCAGTGGTGTAGCATGGGTTGTCAGCACCTGGGGCAAGGCAAGTAATTTGCGCCCCCTAACCCGTGGATTTTAGCACTCGAGTGCGAGCGCCCACCCCCGATGTTGTGCCCGGTGCCGCCGGCCCCCCTGCACCCCCCACGCTACGCCACTGGGCAGGAGGGAGTTGGGGGCCACAATAGTGAATGCACAGCTGCCACCAGCCGATGTGATCTGGGCCTCTGAGCAATGGGTGACCACTAACAGAGACTCCCGCAAAGACCTTAGTGATCTGGCAGGGATATAAGGAATCAAGTTGTCCTCAAGGTATCCTGGACCAAAATGATTAAGATCCTTGTAAATGAATAGAAGAACTTGGCTTGGGAACATACGGGTAGCCAGGGCAAGCATCAGAGTTATGGGCTGGCATTAGTGTGCCCCTATCAATAACCTAGCCATAGTGTTTTGCACCAGCAGAAGCTTCCAGACCAGGCCTAAGGGAATCCCCATGTAAAATGCATTGCAATAACAGAATATCCAGGAGCACACAGAAAAGATCATACTGATTATCCCAAGCAGATTGTCATTTTTGCAGAGAGTTTTTATGCACCTATAACCCGGAGGTAGGGAATAATAATAATAATAATAATAATAATAATAATAATAATAATACCCATCTAACTGGGCTGATGCAACAGCCACTCTAGGTGGCTTCCAGCATATACAAAAACTTAATAAAACATTGAACACTAAAAAGTTTCCCTATACAGAGTTGCCTTCAGATGTCTTCTAAAAGTCATATACCTGTTTATTTACTTGACATCTGAGGGGAGGGCGTTCCGCAGGGCAGGCGCCACTACTGAGAAGGCCCTCTGCCTGGTTCCCTGTAACCTCACTTCTCGCAGGGAGGGAACCTCCAGAAGGCCCTCAGTGCTGGATCTCAGTGTCTGGGCTGACCAATGGAGGTGTAGATGCTCCTTCGGGTATACTGGGCTGAGGCAGTTTGGGGCTTTAAAGGTCAGCACCAACACTTTGAATTATGCTTGGGAATGTACTGGAAGCCAGTGTAGATCCTTTAGGTCTGGTGTTATGTGCTCCCAGTCACCAGTCCAGCAGCCGCATTCTGGATTAGTTGTAGTTTCCGAGTCACCTTCAAAGGTAGCCCCACGGAGAGTGCGTTGCAGTAGTTCAAGCAGGAGAAAACCAGAGTTTGTACTGGAAGGACTGATAGGAACTGAACGCTGATGGGGATGTTGCAAATCTTGGAATCAGCTTTATAACTTCTGTCTAAGCTTCAAGTTGACGCGGAGTGGAACGCAAGACAGAACAAACGTAGGCAACAATAACGGAACATGATTTGGGGGCTGGTGAACTCTCTCATCCCCACTGCAGACTACAAAGCACACACAAGGATTGCTTTGCCAGGTTAGGAAAGATTTCGTTTCCAGCCCTCTAGATCTCTTAAAACACCAGAGATGCAAATTTGGCTCGAGGTAGTCCGCTCCCTTCTAGTTCCCGGGCCTTTAAACGTTGTTGGGGATTCATAAGGAGAGGCTTCCAACTTCATTTTCTCTGATCTCCATCCCTTCTGCCCAAACTGGCTGCCTTCACTTACATTTGATCTTTACCCCCTGTGGACGGTGTGCTCAATATAATCTTCTGATAAAGAAGCACTTACTGGAAGAGGATGAAGTTGGCCCGTTCAACGCTGAGTGGAGCTCTAATTAAGAATTAAAAACAAAACAAAAAAAGGGTTCCTGGTGCTTGCCGCTAATGATATGTTTGGTAAACTTGTTTAAAACAATGCAGCATGTGTCCCTCCCCCCATATGCAAATTGGCAGTTCAGCGGTGCGTCTCCCGTCGAACAGCAATTAGACATAATTTGGTCCTGAGATTTTGACATTTGTCTTTATGTCACCAAGTTTACGATTAAAAACCCTTCATGTTGATTCAGGGCGTGACTTAGATCCTTAAGCCTTCTGCAGGCAATCAAGCCATTCAGAGGCGCAGCGGCGCCGAGACGCACCCGATCAAAACATTGCAAGCGTTCCCTGGTTAGCCCCTTAATGGCCCAATCCAAGGCCTTGCTGCGCCAGAAAGTTTTTTTTAGAGAAGAAGAAGAAGACAGGGGAAAATAAATGTGATGGAGGATCTCCTATGCAACTGGAAGGGCAGGTTCTAAGTGTGGTCCTGTCCCATCTCAATCGAGACAGGTAACCATTCGCGACATGAAACGGAACAGCAACTACAGGTGAACCAGGTTATTCATGGCTTCATATCTGTGAGTTTGTTTGTTGTTATTAATATTCTTTTATTTATTTGTATCCCGCCTTTTCCAGGCCAGCACTCAAGGCGGCTTACGCAAGTTTAAAACAACACAGATAAAATACCCAAAAGCTAAACTCATCTAAAAGATAATTGTTAAAAGGTAATTTCTCTTGGGAGAAAAGCAATGACAAACCTAGGCAGCATCCTAAAAAGCAGAGACATCACCTTGCCAACAAAGGTCCGTATAGTTAAAGCTATGGTTTTCCCAGTAGTGATGTGTGGAAGTGAGAGCTGGACCATAAAGAAGGCTGATCGCCGAAGAATTGATGCTTCGAATTATGGTGCTGGAGGAGACTCTTGAGAGTCCCACGGACTGCAAGAAGATCAAACCGATCCATTCTTAAGGAAATGGATGAGCCCTGAGTGTTCACTGGAAGGACAGATCCTGAAGCTGAGGTGCCAATACTTTGGCCACCTCATCAGAAGAGAAGACTCCCTGGAAAAGACCCTGGTGTTGGGAAAGATGGAGGGCACAAGGAGAAGGGGAAGACAGAGGACGAGATGGTTGGACAGTGTTCTCGAAGCTACCAGCATGAGTTTGACCAAACTGCGGGAGGCAGTGGAAGACAGGAGTGCCTGGCGTGCTCTGGTCCACGGGGTCACGAAGAGTTGGACACGACTAAACGACTAAACAACAACAAATTAAATTTAAAACAACATAAAGAAGAATCTATTGAAATACAGATAGAAAACAGCTCTTCGCTATTAAAATTCCATTCCTTTTCTTTTTTAAAAAAGTCAGTTCTCAAAGGTCGGTCAGAATAAAACAGTCTTCACTTGCCAATGGAAGGACAACAAGGAGGAAACCAGTCTGGATTCTCCAGGGAGGGAATTCCAAAGTTGCTAGGGAGCAGCCACCAAGAAGGCCCTTTCCTGCATCTCCACCAAGCGAGCCTCCTCTGGAGATCTCAAAGCCTGGGCAGGTTTGTGTGGGAGAATACGGTCCTTCAGATAGCTTGGGGCCTTTCTCCCCAGATGCACCGTTTAAAACAGAATCATAGCAAACATTCTAAAACAGACCAAAGACGTTGGACTCAGCTATACAGCTACAAATAAAACGTTTTGAGTGTGTTGTGAAGTGCAGTATACAAATGTGACACTAGATGGCGATGGTGAGCCATGGCAAATTCAATATGTTTTTTCAAAACGTTTTTTAAAAAAACATTTCCATGTGTGTAGATTCCACCATTCTAAAAACAATTACAATTCAAAACCACCAGCCAGCCTCACCTGCTGATCATAGGGTCCGTATGTATTATGACTGAACTGGAACACCCCATCCTATGTTGCCATGGACAGCAAAGTAAAGGAAGGGCATTTCAGCTTTCAAGGAGGGGCAAATTCTGAGTAACTGTGCGCATGTGTGCAAAACTCACCAGGACACCTCTAAGTTCCACTTCTGGTGGCCACCATCTTTAATTTCGAAAGGCAATGACAACAGCATACTGAAGAGTCCCACTGGATCAGGCTTAAAGACCTGTCTCATCCAGCATTCTAGTCCAGTGGTCAACCAGCTACAGTGGTGCCTCGCAAGACGAAATTAATCCGTTCCGTGAGGCTCTTTGTCTAGCGGTTTTTTCATCTTGCGAAGCAAGCCCATTGACAGCTTAGCGGATTAGCGCTATTAGCGGTTTAGCGGCTTTTAGCGGATCAGCTGATAAGCGGCTTATCAGCGGATCAGCTGATAAGCGGCTTAGGGCTTAGGAAAAGGGGGGGAGGGGAAAAAAAACCACAGGAACTCGCAAGACATTTTCGTCTTGCGAAGCAAGCCCATAGGGAAATTCGTTTTGCGAAGCGCCTCCAAAACGGAAAACCCTTTCATCTAGCGGGTTTTCCGTCTTGCGAGGCGTTCGTCTTGCGGGGCACCACTGTACATTTGCAAGATTTGACATCCTTCCGTAGGGCCTGCAAGACGGAGCTGTTCTGCCAGGCCTTTGGTCAGGGTCCAGTCTGACACATTTTCTCTTTGTATAAGAACAAGCACGAAGGAGGTTTCCCAGCCCACTCACAGGTCCTTAGAATATCAGTGGAAACAGTTGGTCCTGGCGAGTATTAACCGCTTTCACTTTTAACCTGAGGATTGTTATTTGTCCAGTTTTAACTTTAATTTTATTTTATTTTTTAATTAATTTTGGGGTGCATTTTAATCAATTGATTGCTTGTTTTTATGCATATTGTATTATTTATATGATGTTAGCTGCTCTGAGCCCGGCTCCAGCCGGGGAGGGCGGGGTACAAATAAATTATTATTATTATTATTATTATTATTATTATTATTATTAGGGAAGCCTGCAAACTGAAGCAGAGAGAGGAAATTAGAGTAAAGGGAATAAAGCCAGCAAACTGATGCATCTCTTATGTTTTGCAGCCAACCTCCTCAACTTCCCACGATTCAATTAAAGCTCAGGGGAAGACGTCATTGTGGGACTTTAGTACAGTTTAACCAACAATTCTTGCTTTGCCAGATGGGTACATGAAGGGACTAAAGCTCACAGAGCTTTCCTGTATAATTTCCTAGAGAGAACTCTGTGAGATCACTTCCTTTGTCTGCCTTGGCAGGAAGCTGTAACACGAAAATACTTCTTTCAAGAGGCATCCGGTTGGCCACTGTGAGAACAGGATCCTGGGCTAGACGGGCCACTAGATGGAGAGCTCTTCTTGTGTTTTTATGGAAAGCTTGAGTGGTCATAGATATGTTCTGCTTGCAAAAATTTAGATTTGAGTTGCGCAGCAACACACCAGACTCTCCGTTGTTGTACACTTGTCTCCATCTTTTCATACTCTTTTCAGAAGCGTGAGGAAAACATGCAGTTTTTAGAAACCCATCTTCAACTCTTATAAACATGTGATCTGAAAGGTGTTGTCCTAAGCGATTGTATTTTCCATACATTATGAAATGAGCCTGAGAATAGCTAAGCGATGTAATAATAATTTATTATTTATACCCCGCCCATCTGGCTGGGCCTCCCCAGCCACTCTGGGCGGCTTCCATAGAAACCAAAAATACAGTAAAATATTCTATAGATGCATCTGAAAACAAGTTTTTCAGGCATTCTATTTCATCCCATCATATCTGGGTGGTTTTTCCCATTTTCAGGCAAATGTCAGTGTCAGAGCATCAGGCTTTTGAGATTGGGGAAGGCTTGCTTATGCTAATAATTTATAGTTGAATGATCTGTTTCCAGCATTAGGCGAGAGCATTAATAATTTCCAATCGCTGCATTCCAAACACCAAAATTAAATTAGGTATTGTTTAAAGTGGCAATACCACACATTTGCTTGAAAGGAATTTAGTGTCAGCTCATTGTTTGGAGTGCAATGGGTGGAAATATGAGTCAGGCAAGAAGTGTCAATATCTGCCTCTATTAATTGTATTGAAGCAGTAGATAGAGTTACACAGACCGTTTCTCTGTGTGTTTGGTTAATGTTTTTGCGGGAAATTGGTGTTAGCTTCGACTTAGGCAAACTTACACTTGCTTCACAAAGGGTGGCGCAGGGAGGGGAGAAATCAATTGAACAACTCAATAACTGGTCAACCTCAATCAGTCTTGGATTCACCCCTTAAGCTACACCGACCGCTGAAAGAGCTGTATTGACTCTGCAAAATTAGAAGCCGGGATATTCTCAGTTCTCCCCAAGAAAAGCTCCGTCCTGTGGCTTGTATAAATCAAGCAAATGATGAGAAGCTAGGCATATGTTGTTTGCATAATTCCCTTCTGTGGGTTTGTACAGCTTTGCCCAGCATTCTTGTGGTCATAGGGGAAGGAGAGGACCTCTGCCCTGGTCCAAGGGCAGGGCCTGAAGGCACAGAAAGCAAGCAGCTTGCTGAAACAAAGGAAATTTGGGTCTGGTCAGTGCCTGGATCATGGACCTCTTACGGCAAGAGCGAGGAACCTCAAATGGGGCCCTCCGGGCCTATATTCCTGGCCCTTGGCTCTCCTCAGGCCACACCTTTCACTGACCCTGCTCTGCACCATCTTGGAGTGTTTTTGCCTGACGAATTATTATTATTATTATTATTATTATTATTATTATTATTATTCACATTCTAAACAACTGCCTCAGCTGTCATGCAACCCAAAGGGGCTTACACAGTCTTCCCAGGTGGCTTTTCATCCAGACACTCAATGCTAAACTGTGTTTTTATATTAAATTTCCTTTTCTGTGTATACTGTAATACAGAAGAAATATAGAAGTAAACAAATATCCTACACCTCTATGTTATTCTCAATGCTACGCACATCTCTAAGACTGCTTAGAGGTTTCTGAAATGCTAAGTGATTTCAAATATATGAAATACACAAAAAAGTAAGCACACTTTACCTCAGTGTACCCTAGTATATGAATTTTGTACATGTTACTTGGCATTGCAAAATTCAGAGAAGTGTGAACTTCGAAAGATGGTTGTGTTTTGGTTTCCATATTTTTTCAGGATGTGTGAATTAGGAAAGTCCAGCTATAACTGTGAAATAAATCAAATTCATTCTGCATCTCTCATTTTGGAGGTAGCTTTTCCTGACTTAACTAGATTAGATTTTCCTTGCTCATTTTGCTACTCAGGCCCAAGAGTAGGAATGTTTCAGCTTGACTTGGGAAGTGGTTTGGGGTGGAATGATTGCACTGGAGGGAACATTTCCATAATGTTTATGTAACCCAGTTCAAAGGCGGTCAAAGGAGAGAAGTGCGAAGATTCAGAATCCAAGGTCATGTCAGGAATGGAGCGTCCAAGTCGCTTGTCAGAAGATAGATGTGATGGATGTGTTTTTGCAATGTTTCCATTTAGTGTGACTGTCAGCGGGGTCCTCACCTGCTAATCTGAAAGCAAACATTATGCCCAATCCCTGGCAAAACTTCACAGGTCAACTGAATTCTATTAGGGATCCCCTCCCCAACAAAAAGATCGAATTTCCTTTATTTATTAACAGTGCTCTTTTCTTGGTGCTTTGAATTTCTGATTTCACACTGAAGAATAGAACTATGGAACTCTCTCCTGCAGGAGGCAATGATGGCCAACAACGTGGATGGCTTTAAAAGAGGATTAGAAAAATTTGGGGAGGAGGGGCAACAGATTGCTACTAGCTATGATGGAGGCATGATCACTGTAGATGGTGACAGCAGTCACGAAATTAAAAGACACCTGCTTCTTGGGAAAAATCAATGACAGCATCTTAAAAAGCAGAGACATCACCTTGCCAACAAAGGTCTGTATACTTAAAGCTATGGTTTTCCCAGTAGTGATGTATGGAAGTGAGAGCTGGACCATAAAGAAGGCTGATCGCCGAAGAATTGATGCTTTTGAATTCTGGTGCTGGAGGAGACTCTTGAGAGTCCCATGGACTGCAAGAAGATCCAACCTCTCCATTCTGAAGGAAATCAGCCCTGAGTGTTCACTGGAAGGACAGATCCTGAAGCTGAAACCAATACTTTGGCCACCTCATGAGAAGAGAAGACTCCCTGGAAAAGACCCTGATGTTGGGAAAGATGGAGGGCACAGGGAGAAGGGGATGACAGAGGACGAGATCATTGGATAATGTTCTCGAAGTTACCATCATGAGTTTGACTAAACTGCGGGAGGCAGTGGAAGACAGAAGTGCCTGGCGTGCTCTGGTCCAGGGGGTCACGAAGAGTCGGACACGACTAAACAACAACAACATGATGGAGGCAGAAATACTTCTGAATGTGATGGCCTGGGTCTTGAGCTCAGACTCGGAACCAGAGGAGTCTTAGTCTGCACCGGATCCTTTGCCTGAGGCGGCATCTGAACCAAGTCTGGGACTGATCCTGAAGAGTCCCAGTCTGCACAGGTTCTCCTGCAACAAACACCAGCTGGGCCGAGTCAGGGGCCTGAGCCTGCCCTGGCTCCAGATGCGGGGATGACCTCGTTGCCTTCAGCTGGGCCATCATGTACAGCTGCTCCACTACCAGTTGGGTCAGGGGAGGCTGAGGCGGCCCCTGGGTCTAGTAACCCACCAACATCTCCCGAGCTGCAGAGACTGAGGTCTGAGAGAAGGAGAGACCTGAGTACTCGCAGGAGGAGTGCTCACCTTCAGGCAAAACAGGGAGGTGAGTCACCGGGGGATCAGGACCGGCCGTTACCCTGACAGAGAGAAAAGGCTGTCGGACCCCACCGCAGGTTGCGGGAGCAACTTTGCTGTTTGCTAGAACCTGCCTGAGACCCTGTGCCTGACCTAGCCTGGTTTCCTGCCTTGTATCCTGCCTTGGCCCTGTCGGACTGACTCCTCATAGAATCCTTGGATTTGGGACCGGACCTGGACTGCTCTGCTCGGGTTAACCCCCGGGCCCAGCACACTGAACACCAGTTGCTAGAAACCACAGGACGGGAAGAGTGCTCTTGTGTTCAAATCCTGCTTGCTGGTTTCCCAAAGGCATCCGATTGGCTCCTTTGAGAACAGGATGCTGGACTGCATGGGTCATTGGCTTGATCCAGCAGCTCTTATGTTATTTTGAATCCATGCAAATAAGGGCTGGGCCACCCAGTAAGGGGTGGGCCACTCTGCTGGGTGGGCTCGCAGCACAAAACATTCTGGTTGCTTGTCAAGCTTACTGGTGCACCCTCGCAGCTCCACTTGCCCAGTGGCATCAGGGCAGGTGGTCAAAATGCGCTTGGCCTTCCAGACAAGAGTGACTGATAGAAAGTTTAGAGGGCCCATAACCAGTCCCCGGTAAGGTAAAGGACATGGGTGGCACTGGGGTCTAAACCATTGAACCTCTTGGGCTTGCTGATCGGAAGGTCAGCGGTTCAAATCTCCATGGCGGGGTGAGCTCCCGTTGCTCTGTCCCAGCTCCTGCCAACCTAGCAGTTTGAAAGCACACCAGTGCAAGTAGATAAATAGGTACCACTGCAACAGGAAGGTAAACGGTGTTTCTGTACTCTCTGGCTTCCGTCACAGTGTCCCGTTGCACCAGAAGCGGTTTAGTCCTGCTGGCCACATGACCTGGAAAGCTGCCTGTGGACAAACGCCGGCTCCCTCGGCCTGAAAGCGAGATGAGCTCCGCAATACCATAGTTGCCCTTGAGTGGACTTAATCATCCAGAGGTCCTTTACTTTTATCTTTTTAACCAGTCCCTGTGTCTGGGGTAGTAATGGGCAAACCTGTTAGTTTTGGTTTTTCTCGATTTATCGTTTTCCCAGTTTTATATTCAGTTATAAGCTCTTTTACATCAATTTGAAATGTTATTGTTTTTGAAGATTCACCACCCATTTAAGTGCAATTTTTTCCTAAAACAGGACTATCATTTATTTGTATGCCATCTTTCCAAAGTTAAAGCCATGCTGTAATGGTTCTAGGGGTTGCTCGTGCGTAAAATCAGTGCCACACCTGGCTGGGTTGCCTGAGTGAACCCTTTCTGTCCAGACAGCCACTCACCCGTGGCTGTCTCAATCACTGGCAATATCCGTCAGTGGGCGTTTCTTGAACTTCTTCCAGCAAAGAAGCTCTTTGACGCCTAGTCTCCTCCTACTCTCCCTGCGCGGAAGCCTTCTGCGCAGGGAGGGTGTGGGCAGCGGAGGACCCGTGCTCTCCCCGCTGGTCTTCGGCGAAGAGTCATGGAGCCACCTCGCCGATTCCCCCATCTGCCCCCCTTCTCCACTGGTGCTACGCTGATTTCCTTCCCCAGAAGATGGGCTGCTTCTCTCCCTCCCGGGACGCTCTCCGGAATCCCTCTGGAGCCCTCCCTCTCCCTCTGGCTCCGATGGCAGTTCCCTGACACATGCCCAAGGTGGCTTGCAAGAAGAACAGATTTACATAATTACAAAAATATAACAAAAGCAGTCACAAGCGATAAATAATAACATATCCAAATGTACACAATGAAATTAAACAATCCCTCCGCAAGTCATAAGATCTAAAAATAGATAGCAATTTTTAATACAAATAACAGCAAAATTAACCTCCAAAATAAAATACCTGTGTTTGTATGTTATTTTGCCGAACATACTGTTTTAGAAAGCACTTTTCCTTAATATTATGCCCTTTTGTATTTTCACTGATAAATTATATGCACTAGTATATGCATTTTTGTGAACATGACTTGGACGGACCATTGTGTTGCAGAATCCGGAGAATTTCAGAGAAACACAAATTTTGAAGGACGACTGTGTTTCTGTTCATGCATTGCTTTGGAAAGTGAAAATTCAGTAAGTTCTCATTTGAAAGTGAACCGAATCAAATTTCTCCCCATCTGTACACCAGGCTTCAGAATCATAGCAAACAACTTCATACTGAGCCATACCATTGGCCCATCTAACTTAGCATTGCTTGCACTGATTGGTAGCAGCTTTCCAAGGCTTCAGACAGGGAGTCCATCCCACCCCTTAGTGGAGATGCCAGCGACTGTAACTTTAACTTGGGTCAGGGTGTTCCTTGAAATCGGAAATCTAGCTCTTCATTTATTTGCAGGACTGGCCGCCCCCCCGCCCCCACTTGCTCTACCGTATTTACTCCCTCTGTGAATTAATCTAGAGTGTCCGGCTGTAAGCTTTCCTGAAGACTCGGTTAATTATGCTCTCAGCTGTCCCCATCTGTCTAGATGTGACCATGTTGGCTGCTGCTTGCAGAAATTGATGGCTTTAAAACTTTCCATAAAGCGTGGATTCAGTAGACACACAGAGAGAGACATAAGAAGATATAAAAGAGCCTACTGGATCAGGCCACTGGTCCATCATTTGGAATCATTTATTGCTTCGAACCATGGAGGCAAAGTTTATCCACGATGGCTAGTAGCCATGGATAGCCTTCACCTTCATGAATTTGTCCAGCCACCTTCAAAAGCCTTCCAAGTTGATGGTCTGCACTCCTGTTGGAGCTAATTCCATCGTTTAACTATGTACTTTCGTTTGTCTTTCCAGAATCTTGGGTGTCCAAGAATTCTAGTTTTAGGCAAGAGGGAGGAAAGCTTTCCTCTAGCCACTTTCTCCATGCAGGTAGGTAGCCGTGTTGGTCTGCCGTAGTTGAAACAGAATAAAAAAATTCCTTCCAGTAGCACCTTAGAGACCAACAAAGTTAGTTATTGCTATGAGCTTTCGTGTGCATGCACACTTCTTCAGATACATTGAAACAGAAGTCACCAGACCCTTATATATAGTGAGAGGGTGGGGAGGGGTATTACTCAGAAGGGTGGTGGGAATGGGTGATTGGCTGATAGGGGTGGTAAACCTGTTGACGACTGTTGACGACTGCAATTGGTCTTACAGGAAAAAGCAAGGGGTGAGATGGCTAAAAATAGCTTTATCATGTATAATGAGATAAGAATCCAATGTCTCTATTCAGACCAGGTCTCTCCATGGTTTTAAGTTTGGTAATAAGTTGCAATTCAGCAACTTCCCTTTCCAGTGTATTTCTGAAATTCTTTTGTAATAAGACAGCTACTTTGAGATCTTGTATAGAATGTCCTGGGAAATTGAAGTGTTCTCCTACTGGTTTCTCTGTCTTGTGGTTCCTGATATCAGATTTATGTTCATTTATCCTTTGGCGTAGGGTTTGGCAAACAGGGTCTGGTGACTTCCGTTTCAGTGTATCCAAAGAAGTGTGCATGCACACAAAAACTCATACCAATAACAAACTTAGTTGGTCTCTAAGGTGCTACTGGAAGGAATTTTTTCACTTTCTCCATGACATCCATAAATTTATAAATTTGTATCATGTCATTTTTTCCCTTAAACTTAGAATTTCCAAACACTGTAACATTCCCTCATGGAAGAGTTGCTCCACCCCTTTGATCATTTTGGTCACTTGCGATTAGGAATCATTCTGTAGAACTCCAGTCTTGAGGTTACCGACGCATAGACAACTGTGGTCGTGCTTTGTTTGAAAAGTGGGACGTGTGTGTGTGTGTTATTGCTAGAAGAGTAACATTTCCCACTCGCTGGATCATCACCTTGTCGTGGTGAGTGGGCTTGCGTGTTCCTATGACCCTTGTGAGCAAAGCCGTTGGGAATCTCAAACTCCCAGCAGGGTCACCCAAGGCATTAGCAGGGAAACCAAAATGCTTGTGTACAAAGCTATTGTACTACCAACCTTACTATATGCTTGTGAAACATGGACCACTTATAAACACCATCTCCAACTCCTCAAAAGATTCCATCAACGGTGTCTCCGAAAAAAATTACACATCACTTGGGAAGACAGGCGAACTAAGATCAGTGTACTGGAAGAAGCAAAGATCGCCAGTGTCGAAGCAATGATTCTTCAACATCAACTTCGTTCCCTGGTCATGTTGTGCGCATGCCTGATGATCGTCTTCCAAAGCAACTACTCAACTCTGAACTTAAAAATGGAAAGCGTAATGTTGGTGGTCAACAAAAGAGGTTTAAAGACTGTCTCAAGGCAAATCTTAAAAAAATGTAGTATAAACACTGACAACTGGGAAACACTGGCCTGCAAGCGCTCCAGTTGGAGAACAGCCTTTACCAAAGGTGTCATGGACTTTGAAGACACTCGAACTCAGAACGCAAGGGAGAAATGTGCTAAGAGGAAGGCACGCTTGGCAAATCCACACCGTGATCAACTCCCGCCTGGAAACCCATGTCCCCACTGTGGAAGGACGTGTGGATCCAGAATTGGCCTGCACAGTCACTTACGGACTCGTTGTTTATGGAAGACAATCTTACTCGGCTACAAGGGATCGCCAAAGAAGAAGAGTTACATGTTAAGGAGGGATTTAGAAGGAGAATAGGAGGCACCGGGCTGTTCTTCTGAGAGGACATTGCGGGCATCGGAGACAGGAAGGGAGAATGGGCTGAACCATTTATGAAAACATCTGAGGGTGGCAGAGTTGGAAGGCAAACAGTTTCTCTTTCACTTCAATATAATTGCATGAATGTAGCTTTATTGGTCCACAAACAAATTTATGCCAAACAGGTCCCGTTTCTCCAGGACATGATCTAGTAGGGTTGCCATATTTCAGAAAGTAAAAACCAGGACACCCCGGAAGTTGTTGAGCTGGTTTTTTTTTTACAAAAACGCCAAAAAAAACCCCATGATTTTCTGATTGATCCAGGACAAAGCACTGCCTTTCGGAAATTCCCCCTGGACGTCAATTCTGCCTTTGAAATCCCGGTAATGTCTGGGGAAACCTGGACGTATGGCAGCCCTATAATCTAGATCATGGGTAGGCAACCTAAGGCCCAGGGCTCAGATCAGGCCCAATCGCCTTCTAAATCCAGCCTGCGGCTGGTCTGGGAATCAGCGTGTTTTTACATGAGTAGAATATGTGCTTTTATTTAAAATGCATCTCTGGGTTATTTGTGGGGCATAGGAATTTGTACATTCCCCCCCCCCAAAAAAATATAGTCTGGCCCCCCACAAGGTCTGAGGGACAGTGGACCGGCCCCCTGCTGAAAAAGTTTGCTGACCCCTGATCTAGATCTACTGAGCTGAACTCCAAGGTTTCGCAATTTCTTCTTCGCTGCTGCAGCAGAAAATCTAGACCATGTGTGACTTACTTTTTTTTTTTTAAAAAAAAAGGTCTTTGCACAGGTTAGGTGTGTACATCCTTAACCCACTTCCATCCCCTCCAGCCCTGCCCTAGATTTTTAAGGTCAAGGCATCTGTAGCATTTTGTGAAATGCGTGTGACTCGACTTCATTGTTTACTTCATGTTATTGGATGCCACAGGTGGACCGCTGGGCTTGTACACCTCCCTTTACAGACACACACACACACACAAACACACACAGGTTGCATGCTTGTTTTATTTTTAGGAGCAATCTCATTTCGACACAAAAGTGACCCCGCCCTCCACTCTCAAGAAATGACACAATCAAAAGCGATTTCTTCTTCAGAGTAATTTCCAGCAACCTCCAGAGTAGGGTTTTTTTTTTTTTAATTAAATAAACTTCATCCCGTCTAGCTTTGTGGTCAGCATTTTGAACCCCCTGCAGATGGGTCTGGAGGATTAACCGCAAATCCTCCTCGACCCCAACTCTAGCAGATGGGAGGCATGTGTCTGATAAATACTAGGACAAGGTCTGCTTCCTCCTGTTCATGACAGATAGAGCGTATACCCTGCAAATTACATTTTTTAAAAATGGTGGCCCTTTCACCCTTTAGAATGGGGGTGGAGGGAAGGACACAAATGAGATGCATTTCAGATGACCGCCATATTGTCAAGACACAATGCTCAAATCCAGTCTCACCTGTTGGGATAATGGGACCTCTGGCGATGGAACTTGGAACGCTCGTGTCTTGCTCAAAGGGATGCCATGGATAGTGTGACTGTGTGCGCATGCATGGCTCAGACTCGCCGCATCAGAGCATTTCCCATTCCCATTGAGTTCAGTGGGAGAGGCATTAGCAAGTGCCTCTTAGGGAAACGAGTGGAACATGCTGAACTCTGGCGGGATTGTGCACAAGCTGGCAAGGAGGAAGGGCCTTAGCTCATTGGCAGAGTGTGTGCCTTGCAAGCAGAAGGCCGCAGGTTCAAACCCTGGGTACGGTTGGGCGAGAACCCTGCCTGAAATCTTGGAGTTCTGCTGCCAGTCAGTGTGTACAGTGTGGAACTAGGTGGACCAATGGCCTGACGTGGAACCTTCCTAATCATCTCCAGTTTGGGGGGGACCTTTGCTTGACAGAAGAAGACAATGAGACCTCTGAGCATAAGGTGGTATATAAATTCAAAGGAGGAGGAGGAGGAGGAGATGCAAGCAGATCCTTATCTTCCTCACAACCACAATTATTTGCTCCCTCAGCCTCTCTGGCCTAGAGCAAGTGAACAAGCTGGAAGAAGTGGGGCTGGCCCCACCATTAGGTGGAATGAAGCGGCTGCCTCAGGCAGCAGATACTGAGAAGCGGGAGCAAGGTGCTGAACAGCAGAGCTATGTGTGCCATGAGAGGGAATAATAATAATAATAATAATAATAATAATAATAATAATAATATATCGTTTAAACTCCACCCATCTGGCAGGGTTTCCCCAGCCACTTTGGGCGGCTCCCAACAGAATTAAAAGCACAATAAAACATCAGACATTTAAAAAATTCCCTTAACAGGGCTGCCTTCAGGTGTCTCCTAAAAGTTAGACAGTTGTTTATTTCCTTGACATCTGATAGTAGGGCGTTCCACTGGGCGGGCGCCACCACCAAAAAGGCCCTCTGCCTGGTTCCCTGTAACCTGACTTCTGGCAGGGAGGGAACCGCCAGAAGGTCCTCAGAGCTGGACCTCAGTGTCCAGGCTGAACGATGGGGGTGGAGACGCTCCTTCAGTTATACTGGGAGGATGTTGACTCATCACCAGTGTTGAAATAAGATCCAATCGCTGCTCAAGTTAGGTATTGTATCTGGAATGGGAAGGCAGATGCTATCTTGTCTTGGGCTGGCTCCAGGAGAAGGAGCAGGTCCAAGGGACTCTTCACTGAGGTGTGGCCACTTGCCAGGTGCCTAATCACACCAACCCTTGGCCCTAGTGCTATTTTAAATTTAAAAATATGAGCTGCTATTCACGTTCATTACTACTGGGAATGAAATTTAGGGCCAAATCCATACAGTAGTGATGTATGGAAGTGAGAACTGGACCATAAAGAAGGCTGATCGCCGAAGCATTGATGCTTTTGAATTGTGGTGCTGGAGGAGACTCTTGAGAGTCCCATGGACTGCAAGAAGATCAAGCCTCTCCATTCTTAAGGAAATCAGCCCTGAGTGCTCACTGGAAGGACAAATCCTGAAGCTGAGGCTCCAAGACTTTGGGCCACCTCATGAGAAGAGAAGACTCCCTGGAGAAGACCCTGATGTTGGGAAAGACGGAGGGCACAAGGAGAAGGGGACGACAGAGGACGAGATGGTTGGACAGTGTTCTCGAAGCTACCAGCATGAGTTTGACCAAACTGTGGGAGGCAGTGGAAGACAGGAGGGCCTGGTGTGCTCTGGTCCATGGGGTCACAAAGAGTCGGACACGACTAAACGACTAAACAACAACAACAACAACAAATTCACATTCATAGGTACGCTTCTTCCTGGGTACCAGTAAGGCTGTACTTACCAAACACAGGACAAATCTTGTAAACTTGTGCTGTCCAAAATAATTCATTGGGGCATTTCTGCTCTTCGATCCAATGGCTTTGAACTTTCCTGCCAAATATTGTCCACCTGTAAGCGCAACATACTAGAAACATAATCTGCTATGGTTATGTGGGGGCAGGGGCACTTAGCGGCCTAACTATGCATCTCCATGGCAACAGGGATGCAGCGACAGCTCCCTCCATCTTTCACCTGAGCATCATTGCCCTAGAGAGAACCACACCTGCAGAGCCTAAGCCAACAGCTGCAGCTAATAGCATACTGGACAACGCTGTAATTTGTTTGATTGCAAAAAGGCTCGCATTTACAGGGTGTTTCAAGGGAAAGGAGGAGGGTGGGGGACTGCACAATTATATCTGGAATCTCCAAATATACTACGGTATTACGATTGATTCCCAAGTTTTCTTGCCTAATCTGGTTTGCAGGCTTAAGTGCCAAAGCAAAGCAAAGAAAAAGAAAAACCCAACTAGCTTGAAGTATTTCTTAACCAGGCTTCAAATATCGAAAGTTGACTTGAGTTCCTTGAAGGCAATGGTGAGATGGGCTTAAGCTTCTTTGGAAGGTAGAGGACTCACAGCTGTCCATGGAGGTGCAGGTTAATTCTGTATCCAGGGCGGCTGTCTACCAGCTCCACCTGGTACGCAGGCTGAGACCCTACCTGCCCACAGACTGTCTCACCAGAGTGGTGCATGCCCTGGTTATCTCCCGCTTGGACTACTGCAATGCACTCTACGTGGGGCTACCTTAGAAGGTGACCCGGAAACTGCAATTAATCCAGAATGCGGCAGCTAGACAGGTGACTGGGAGTGGCTACCAAGACCACATAACACCGGTCCTGAGAGATCTGCATTGGCTCCCAGTACGTTTCTGAGCACAATTCAAAATGTTGGTGCTGACCTTAAAAGCCCTAAACGACCTCGGTCCTGTATACCTGAAGGAGCATCTCCACCCCCATCGTTCAGCCCAGACACTGAGATCTAGCGCCGAGGGCCTTCTGGCGGTTCCCTCATTGCGAGAAGTGAGGTTACAGGAAACCAGGCAGAGGGCCTTCTCGGTAGTGGCACCCGCCCTGTGGAATGCCCTCCCTTCAGATGTGAAGGAAATAAGCAGCTATCTGAAGGCAGCCCTGTTTAGGGAAGTTTTTAATGTCTGATTCTGTTGGGAGCTGCCCAGAGTGGCTGGGGAAAGTCAGCCAGATGGGCAGGGTATAAATAAATTATTATTATTATTATTATTATTATTATTATTATTATTATTAAAGCAGAGGTTGAGTGTCAGGGCTTCTTTAGCTGTGATTCCTGCATCCAGACTAGATGACTCCTGTGGTCCCTTCCAACTCTGCAATTCTATTATTTTATGATGACCGCACATGTATAATGTTTGCCCATGTGTATATCTTTCCTGCAACTAAAATGTAGCCCTCGGAATGACCAGGATCTGATTGCTCAAGGGAGAGGGGCCAATCACAGTGGGATGGTGATGCTAATGAACAAGGGAAGCCCGTCGCTAACATGTGATTGAAACAGGCCTCTCCGCACCATGACAGGGCCTGATGCCATAGGACAATGACAGTTGGCGCTTTACACCTTGTATTCCTATTGGTCGGCCAGAGGGAAGCCACCTCAAATCGACACAACACACAGGGGGATTTTGAACATGGGCCTATACATCATGAGGACAACACCTACTGTGGCTCCTGAAAGACCAGGTATACTGTAAGGACGAGGCCCAGTTCAAGACATTTAGCTGCATGAGGCAAAGGACAAGATGGCGCCCTCTCCAGAGACACATGCAGAAGCCAATTGGGCTGGCAGTTGAATCTTACACTGGTACTGGTGAAAGGACTGTATCCTCCATTGCACTTGAGGCCAGAAGGCTAGCATAGGGGATACGGGGCAGGCCACATGCTCTGTCCCCTCGCCATACCTCAGCATCTGCCGCCTGAGGCGGCTGCCTCACTCTGTCTCATTAGAGAGCCGGCCCTGGTTCTAAGACACAAAGAAGTTGGAAAGGTTCCATTGTGGAAGCAGAAGTCATTCCACTCACACAATGACTTCATTGGACACAACCGGCCAAAAACTTTTCTGCCCCGATCAGACCCATTCAGGTAATTAAGAGCACATTGCCAACAGTGGTCTATTGATGTTTGTTTTGGTTTTTTTTGTGTGTGTGTTTTAAAATCTTTTGCTTTTAACTTACTTTTCACTTTTTAGGATTTTACTGTATTTATATTTGCTGTAAAATGCTGTGATATATTTTTATGATACAGTGGTGCATGTGTGTGTGTGTATGTGTGTGTGTGTGTGTGTGTGTGTGTGTGTGTGTGTGTGTATATATATATATATATATATATATATATGGGATGCGGGTGGTGCTGTGGTCTAAACCACAGAGCCTAGTTCAAATCCCCGCGACGGGCTGAGCTCCCATTGTTCGATCCCTGTTTCTGGCAACCTAGCAGTTCGAAAGCACGTCAAAGTGCAAGTAGATAAATAGGTACCACTCTGGAGGGAATGTAATGACCGCTCCCCGCCTAAAATGGGGGGCGCCCTTTGCGTGGACGCATGCAGGCCCCTAGATCTGGAGCGGCTCCAACAGCATAGGCTTGGCTTTGCCTTCCCTCAGGTGGGATACCTGGAGGTCTCCGCCTACCTCAGTCAGTTGTCCAATCCCACTCTGGAGAGAATGTAAACGGCGTTTGTGTGCGCTGCTCTGGTTCGCCAGAAGCAGCTTAGTCATGCTGGCTCCCTCGGCTAATAAAGTGAGATGAGCGCCGCAACCCCAGAGTCATCCACGACTGGACCTAAGGTCAGGGGTCCCTTTACATATATATATATATACATGTGTGTGTGTGTGTGTGTGTGTGTGTGTGTGTGTGTACATATATATATATGCCTGAAGAACAAGTGACCAGCTTTGCTTTTCTCCTCTTCTCCCTCCTAACTCCCTTTCCTTTTGTACCACGTCTTCTAAATTGTACGTTTGAGGGGAAGGATGGTCTTACTGATATCTACAAGCTGGTCTGATAGTTCTTCTTTTCCCCCTTTGTTTTGCTGCTGGTTAAAAGTCCTGCAAATAAATAATAAATTTAAGAACTCATGCTGGTTTATTGCAGCTTAATTCTGCACCCCCACATCCCCAGCTGCCAACACTAGCAATAGCACACCTCTCTCTCTCTCTCTCTCTCTCTCTCTCTCTCTCTCTCTCTCTCTCTCTCTCTCGTCCTCTGCCTCTCCAGTTTCTCCACAGCTTCCGATCACCGTGCCCCCCCTCCCCCCGAGTAATCGTTCAAGGTAGATGGTCGGTGTAAGCTGCCTTGCAAGGTCCGTAACTCTACGGCGCGTGGCTGGCTGCAGCCAGACGAAGGTCAGAATTATTATGGGGAGATTAAACGGTAGAATTTAATTATGCATCCTGTTGCTCCTGCTACATTTATTAATTCAGCAGTACAAACTTGACTGGGGCTAAACAAGCAAGGCCTGATTAATTTGCCAAGGCATCTAGGTAACAGATTGTGATCAAATAGGGAGGGGAGGGGAGGCGAGGCGAGGCAGGGGGTGCTGTGGAGAGGAGGGGGGAGGGAGAAAGGGAGACCTGATCCAGTGAAATTGCAATGTGTTCTCTTCTATCTGCAGCATGAAGGACATGGAGCAGCCCGGTTTATCTTTATCAACGCTTTCCTCCGAAGGGAAGGAACACGCTTGCAGATCCTAATCAGTGCTAAAGCAATGCCACTCAATAATTACCCACCAACTCCACATAATCCTGGAACTAAGCCTTCACCCAATCCGTTGGGGATACTTCCCTCGCCATCACCCTCCTTGAGCTTATGTGTGTTAGCTATTACTTTGGCACACAGGCGATCTGTCCCCGGAGAACACATTCATAATAGAAACCAATTAGGTTGCACTTGGGTTATCTATTTTTTCCCTCTCTCTCTCTCATTCATATATATATCTCTCCTCTGTGTTTGTCAATGACATTCCCCATTCCCTGCCTTCCAGATTACACACACGTACACACAAAATGATCGCCGAAGAATTGATGCTTTTGAATTATTTTGTTGGATGAGACTCTTGAGAGTCCCATGGACTGCAAGAAGATCCAACCTCTCCATTCTGAAGGAAATCAGCCCTGAGTGCTCACGGGAAGGACAGATCCTGAAGCTGAGGCTCCAAGACTTTGGCCACCTCATGAGAAGAGAAGACTCCCTGGAAAAGACCCTGATGTTGGAAAAGATGGAGGGCACAAGGAGAAGGGGACGACAGAAGACGAGATGGTTGGACAGTGTTCTTGAAGCTATCAGCATGAGTTTGACCAAACTGCGGGAGGCAGTGGAAGACAGGAGTGCCTGGCGTGCTCTGGTCCATGGGGTCACGAAGAGTTGCATACGACTAAACGACTAAACAACAACACACACAAAAGGCCCACTTGCACTCCATGGATGGGAGCATAGTGGGAGAAGGTCCAGACAGGTCTGTGAATGTTCACGGCCTGGAGTCTTGGATTGCTGCCTCCAAACACTGTAGACTATGTAGGCATATCCAGCCACTTTTGGAAGAAACTGATTTTCTGGATCTGTTTCAATCGGGGTTTAGGTCCGGTTTGCTCGCCCTGTCAAGAGAGAGACAAGGGAAACATGCCCCTGCTAATTCTCCTCGACCTCTCAGAGGCTTTCAATACCATTGACCATGGTATCCTTCTGAGTTACTGTCCGAACTAGGCGTGGGTGGCACCATTTTGCGGTGGTTCCAGTCCTGCTTGGATGGTCATTCCCAGAGGGTGCCGCTTGGGGAATGCTTTTCAGCCCTGTGGAACCTTCAATGTGGGGTTCCAAAGGGCTCAGTCCTATCCCCCATGTTGTTTAACATCTACATGAAACCGCTGGGTGGGTTTATCTGGAAGTTTGGAGTACGTTGTCAGCAGTATGCTGATGACACTCATAGAATCATAGAATCATAGAATCCTAGAGTTGGAAGAGACCACAAGGGCCATCGAGTCCAACCCCCTGCCAAGCAGGAAACACCATCAGAGCACTCCTGACATATGGTTGTCAAGCCTCTGCTTAAAGACCTCCAAAGAAGGAGACTCCACCACACTCCTTGGCAGCAAATTCCACTGTCAAACAGCTCTCACTGTCAGGAAGTTCTTCCTAATGTTTAGGTGGAATCTTCTTTCTTGTAGCTTGGAACCATTGCTCCGTGTCCGCTTCTCTGGAGCAGCAGAAAACAACCTTTCTCCCTCCTCTATGTGACATCCTTTTACATATTTGAACATGGCTATCATATCACCCCTTAACCTCCTCTTCTCCAGGCTAAACATGCCCAGCTCCCTTAGCCGTTCCTCATAAGGCATCGTTTCCAGGCCTTTGACCATTTTGGCTGCCCTCCTCTGGACACATTCCAGTTTGTCAGTGTCCTTCTTGAACTGTGGTGCCCAGAACTGGACACAGTACTCCAGGTGAGGTCTGACCAGAGCAGAATACAGTGGCACTATTACTTCCCTTGATCTAGATGCTATACTCCTATTGATGCAGCCCAGACTCTGCTCTATTTCTCCTCTACATCTGCAGGTGAGGCAGTGGAAGTGCTGGACTAATAATAATAATAATAATAATAATAATAATAATAATAATATTTATATCCCACCCTCCCCAGCTGAAGCCGGGCTCAGAGCGGCTAACAACAGTAAAAAGAACACAGTTTACATAAAATCACAATCAATTAATTGAAATACATTCTAAAATCAGTCCATTCTAAAATCAATTCAGAGTCAAATTAATGGCAACCATTGGGCTAGAGTTCTATGAGGATTACAGAAGGACTGTGCCTGGTGGAACAGCTCTGTCTTGCGGGCCCTGCGGAAAGATGTCAAGTCCCGCAGGGCCCTAGTCTCTTGTGATAGCGTTCCACCAGATCGGGGCCACGGCCGAAAAGGCCCTGGCTCTGGTTGAGGCCAGCCCAACCTCCCTGTGGCCCGGGACCTCCAAGATGTTTTTGTTCGAAGACCATAAGGTCCTTCGTGGGACATACCAGGAGAGACGGTCCCGTAGGTACGAGGACTGTAGGTACAAGGATCCTAAGCAAAGTGTCTAGCCTTGGTAATGGACTGGATTAACTGAAACTCAATCCAAATAAGACTGAGGCATTGTTAGTGGGAGGTTCCCTAGACCAGATGTGTGGGAGATCACATGCTTTTGTATAACCTGAAGGAACGTCTCCACCCTCATCATCCAGCCTGGACACTGATGTCCACCTCAGAGGACCTTATGACGATTCCCTCACTGCAAGAAGTGAACTTACAAGGAACCAGGCAGAAGGCCTTCTTGGTGGTGGCACCCACCCTGTGGAACACCCTCCCATCAGATGTCAAGGAAAGAAACAACTATCTGACTTTGAGGGAACATCTGAAGGCAGCCATCTGTATAGGGAAGCTTTTAATATTTGATATTTTACTGTGCTTACTGTGTTTAATTTGTTGGAAGCCGCCCAGAGTGATTGGGGCAACCCAGTCAGGTGGGCAGGGTACAAATAATAAATCATAATCATAATAATAATAGGAGCATCAGACCGAAGAGCCAAAACAGGGGAAGAGCCATAGCTCAGTGGCAGAGCATCCCATTTGCACGCTGATGGTCTCAGGTTCCATATCCAGGCATGTCCACGCAGGGCTAGGAATGCCCCCTACCTGAAACCCCAGACAGCTGCCAGAAGAGGGTGGACTAGGTGGACTCTTGGTCTGATCCATCCATCCAACTGGAATTGCTCTGGTGTCCTGCCTCTTCCTCCCTGCATCTCCTTTCTCAGGCAAAAACCTGGTCCTCTTGAATGCCAGGGCTTCACAGCTACTTGCTATGAAGGCCCATAGGAACCTCCGAAGGCTATCAGCCTATGGCTAATGAAATTGGCAGCAGGCGAGAAGGGGGGAAATTGTTGAAAGAAGCAGCCCAGGAAGAGCATCCACTATCAGGAGAAGACAGCCTTATTTTTAAAGAACGAATAATTTATTTCTCTTGTGATAAATTATTTATTGCAAGCTGCTCTGAGTCTAGGGGAGAGAATCGGAGGGAGCGCCGTCGAAGGAAATTGCTTTTCATGGAAAGTCTTGAGCGAGAGGGATTTGCAACTAAGAGCTCTAGCCCTGGTCCACACTCGCATTTGCTGTGATGTTTGGGTTTTGTTTCAAAATGCAGGCCTCTCGGTGGGGTCGTGTTTTTCGCTGGAGCGGTGGCCAAATCATGGTTGTTATTGTTTATTTCATTAATGCATCGCTTCCCACGAGGATCTCGAAGCGACTCAGAACATGTACAACTTTTCCCTGCTGCAGCCTGATTGCTTATTCACCTGCATCTTCCTAACATAGTGGTTCTCAGAGTTTTTTCTCTGGGCCACACTTTCAGAATAAAAATGTGCTCGTGCCACACCATTTTTTTTTTTTTTTGATAAGAAATACATTGGAAAACAAAAAGAAACAACTCCTAGCAGTGCTTGATTTATAACACAGAACACAACCACTTTATAATATGAATGGCTGGGGAAACCCAGCCAGATGGGCAGGATATAAATAATAAATTATTAAATTATTATATGATCGTGGGACATCCAGAAAGTATAAAAAAATGAGTAAAATGAATCATTCCCAAAATAGAATTACAAACGAGGCTCTTATATATGGGATGAGGGTGGTGCTGTGGTCTAAACCACTGAGCCTCTTGGGTTTGCCAATCAGAAGGTTGGAGGTTCAAATCACTGTGACAGAGTAAGCTCCCGTTGCTCTGTCCCAGCTCCTGAACTTAGCAGTTCAAAAGCACACCGGTGCAAGTAGATAAATAGGTACTGCAGCGGTGGGAAGGTAAACAGCGTTTCTGTGTGCTCTGGTTTCCGTCATGGTGTTTCCGTTGCACCAGAAGCGGCTTAGTCCTGCTGGCCACATGACCTGTAAAAGCTGTCTGTGGACAAATGCCGGCTCCCTCAGCCTGAAAGTGAGATGAGTGCCGCAACCCCATAGTCGCCTTTGACTGGACTTAACCGTCCAGGGGTCCTTTATCTTTTACCTTTTTATATACGTAACTTAAGTTATGAATACAGACTAAATGAGAGGTGTGAGCTTGCTTTTGCCTGGTAACCTCACTTATATCCAGTGCTTTTTTTCTTAAAAAAATGTTTATTGGTACAGTCATACCTCAGGTTACAGTCGCTTCAGGTTGACCATTAATAATAATAATAATAATAATAATAATAATTTTTTATTTATATCCTGCCCTCCCCAGCCAAAGCCGGGCTCAGAGCAGCTAACAACAATAGAAATAACACAGTTTACATAAAATCACAATCAATTAATTGAAATACATTCTAAAATCAATTCATTCTAAAATCAATTCAGAATCAAATTAATGGCAACCATTGGGCTAGAGTTCTGTGAGGATTACCAAGGGAGGGGGTCAGACTGCGCCTTGGCCAAAGGCCTGGTGGAACAGCTCTGTCTTGCAAGCCCTGCGGAAAGATGTCCAGTCCTGCAGGGCCCTAGTCTCTTGTGACAGAGCGTTCCACCAAGTCGGGGCCAGTACTGAAAAGGCCCTGGCCCTAGTTGAGACCAATCTAACCACCTTGCGACCTGGGACCTCCAAAATGTTGTTATTTGTGGACCTTATGATCCTCCGCGGGGCATACTGGGAGAGGCGGTCCCATAGGTAAGAGGGTCCTAGGCCATATAGGGCTTTAAAGGTTAAAACCAGCACCTTAAACCTGATCCTGTACTCCACCGGGAGCCAGTGCAGCTGGTATAGCACCGGGTGAATGTGATCCTGCGGCTCCTCATACCACAAGGACGTAAGAAGAGCCTGCTGGATCAGGCCAATGGCCCACCTAGTCCAGCATGCCTGGATAGTTCAGTTGGTTAGAGCTGTGGGATGTAATCCACTGGGAGCAGTCAAGTACAACATTCCTTGTAATGCTAGAGAAGACATGCGGGGGTATGTTTGGTCCAGCCACTCAAAACTTCCTGTTCCTCCTGGCTGGAGCATCCTCCCTTTTGCATGTGATAGAAGGATTGGCGTGACCTAACCTGTCCAGGTAACAAAAGGACGGATCACATAGCACCCTCTCTCTTTTCCATCTTCCTTTCGTCTTGTGAACTGTTGGACTGCTAGCTTGCATTCACTGGGATTATTCCCCATATGGGGAATACCCCACATGTACATATTTGTAACTAAGTCTGCCTTCAGGGATCCAACTGTGAACTGATGTAAGTAAACTTCTTTTATTGACTTTGAATAAGATTGTGGCATCTTTATTCTTTTAAGAGGAATAAAGGGAACTTACCAGGAACGTACAATTCAATCTGAGACAGACTGAATTGTATAATAGTCAGAGGCTCACACGAGCCTGCAATCAGCTATCTGCTGTGCATGTAAAAAGGGGAATGTAAACTCTGCTAAGTAAAGAAACGTGCTAACACAAGTTAGGAAGGATATTAATCAACAATATACCCTCTCTTGCCACCCTGAACATTCCCACAAGAGCATGGTGCTGATAATGCCAATGTTGCAGGTTCGATCCCCATACGGGACAGCTGCATATTCCTGCACTGCAGGGGGTTGGACTAGATGATCCTCAAGGTCCCTTCTGTGATATCCTGTTCTCACACCATACTGGCTCCATCATCTGTCCAACAGCCAATTTATCGTCAATATGATCAGGTCTGGAGCTTCTAGATGATGAAACCGATTACTCAATCTATGGCGTTGTTCTCTTACTAAAACGATTGGAACAAAAATGAATTTGGGATTATTATTATTATTTAATGTTCTCCGGGGAATGTGTTTCACCCTCCAGAGCTTCAATATTAACAGGAGTGGATGACGATGTGGTCATGCCCACATCACCTTCGGTCAGGCTCATCACTGCTGCTTACCAAGAAGTAGAAAGGGAGGGGCGAGGCAGCAGTAATGAATCGCAAATATTATTTGTAACACTCACAATTCACGCTTTTGGGGGGGGGGATATGTGAACCCAAACGTAACTGTCCTTTGAAATGAGCACTTCTCCAAATTTTGCACTGCAATTCTCCAGCCAAGTAATGTGTACAAAAATGCATAAATTAGTGTCATTACCATACCAAAAAATGCATTCTATTAGGCAAAATCACTTTCCAAAAAAATGGCAAAATCGCATACGAAAATGTGTGCATTGGGAGAAATTTGCACTAGAATGCAAATGAATTTTCATGAGGGTTAAAAAAAATTAAAACATTGCAAACTGATGTGGAAATGCGGAGGACTGAATTTAGGACTGGAGAAATGGGAAACTGGGGGGAACCAAAATCGACCGATTCACCTGTTAGTAATTGCCGTACAAATACAGCAATTATATATGAACATTTAGTACACTGAGCAGATGTACCTCTGGCACATTGATGCTACATGTGTATGAACCAGTGAATTATCAAGCACATTGAAAGAGACACTAGTTCTATGGAATGCTTTGAATACTTTGCCCATTGGGGTGGAGGAGCATAGGATTGTACCAAATAATAATAATAATAATAATAATAATAATAATAATAATAATAATAATTTATTATTTATACCCTGCCCATCTGGCTGAGTTTCCCCAACCACTCTGGGCGGCCTCCAATCAAGTGTTAAAAACAATACAGCATTAAATATTAAAAACTTCCCTGAACAGGGCTGCCTTCAGATGTCTTTTAAAAAGAAGATAGCTGCTTATTTCCTTCACATCTGGTGGGAGGGCGTTCCACAGGGCGGGAGCCACCACCGAGAAGGCCTTCTGCCTGGTTCCCTGTAATCTCACTTCTCGCAATGAGGGAACCACCAGAAGGCCCTCGGTGCTGGACCTCAGTGTTTGGGCTGAGCGATGGAGGTGAAGATGCTCCTTCAGGTATACTGGACCGAGGCTGTTTAGGGCTTTAAAGGTCAGCACCAACACTTTGAATTGTGCTCGGAAACATACTGGGAGCCAATGCAGATCTCTCAGGACTGGTGTTATGTGGTCCCGGCGGCCACTCCCATTCTCACATTTCATATTTTGGACCACAAGTCATGCTTTCCTAGGGGGCAGAAGTATTTCCCAAAATATTGCTTTCGTTGAACTTTTCTGTTGCTGTTTGGGCCCTTGTTTCCCCTTGATCATTCCCCTTCATCTTCTTCCTGGATTAACCATTTGGGCGATCCCAGCCAATCAGAGATTGTGCACTGAACAGGGTGACGCCCTGTGACACTATGAAGTCCATTCACTTTGGCTGTGCGACGACATCACTGAGGGCAAAGTCACTTAAGAGAAAAAGCAATGCTTCCTGAACAGGCGGAAGTGTTCCAAGTGATCACTGAAAAATCAACGTTTGCAGAAAACAGTGGGTCCTTTAAAAAAATATATGCTTGCCCTCCAAAAGCAATCAAGAAGGATGAACCCGCCACCCCAGCAGGCCCCTTCATTCCTGAGACATTCCTCCCACCAGCTTTTCCATACAGTCACGTTGGAAGTTTCTTGTTTAATTTAATTTCACTATCAGACATCATGGTTGAGGGATATCCATTAGTGGTATATGATAATTTACCAGCTCGCTTGGGTAAAACTGCACATCTTGTATTTGGCATGTTTGTGCCAGAATCCCATCTGCTCCGCTTGACTAATACACCAGCCTCACAAAACGATCTCTTCCCTTGAAAAAAAATCAATATACGGTGCATATGTTTTTTCCTTGGCCCGCAAACGTTTGCTGCAGGCCATTTTTTAAAATTAATGATGGCCAAATGCTTTAGCTCTTCTCCACTTCCCCAAGACCTGCGCCTTGCCAACTCTTATGCATGAGCTGGTACTACTCTTTCTTGCCAACTCTTATGCATGAGCTGGTACTACTCTTTCTAACTGTTGCTACGTGGCTGGGTCTATACAGAACCATAAGGTTGTTTTCTAAGTGTCCCCATCACCCCCCAAAAACCCCACACATCTTCACCATCATCATTATTTGCATTGCCTTCAAAATCCAGGTGTGTTAGACTTGGCTGCAACTGATTAAATGGCATTTTAAGGTAAAGGGTAAAGGGACCCCTGAACGTTAGGTCCAGTCGTGGCCGACTCTGGGGTTGCGGCGCTCATCTCGCTTTACTGGCCGAGGGAGCCAGCATACAGTTTCCGTGTCATGTGGCCAGCATGACTAAGCCGCTTCTGGCGAACCAGAGCAGCGCACGGAAACACCATTTACCTTCCTGCCGTTGTTGTTGTTTAGTCATTTAGTCGTGTCCGACTCTTCATGACCCCATGGACCAGAGAACGCCAGGCACTCCTGTCTTCCACTGCCTCCCGCAGTTTGGTCAGACTCATGTTTGTAGCTTCGAGAACACCGTCCAACCATCTCGTCCTCTGTTGTCCCCTTCTCCTTGTGCCCTCCATCTTTCCCAACATCAGGGTCTTTTCCAGGGAGTCTTCTCTTCTCATGAGATGGCCACAGTATTGGAGCCTCAGCTTCACGATCTGTCCTTCCAGTGAGCACTCAGGGCTGATTTCCTTCAGAATGAATAAGTTGGATCTTCTTGCAGTCCATGGGAAGGCGATCAGCCTTCTTTATGGTCCAGTTCTCACTTCCATACATCACTACTGGGAAAACCATGGCTTTAACTATACGCTTCCGGCCGTAGTGGTACCTATTTATCTATTTGCACTTTGACGTGCTTTTGAACTGCTAGGTTGGCAGGAGCAGGGACTGAGCAATGGGAGCTCACCCCATCGTGGGGATTCGAACTGCCGACCTTCTGATCGGCAAGTCCTAGGCTCTGTGGTTTAACCCACAGTGCCCCCCACGTGCAAATGGCACACTGGGGTAAGAGGCGTAAGCTACCTTTGAGTTCCTCCTCTGGGAGCTATTTCAGACACTGCGTGCTTCACAGGGAGTTGTAGACATTGCTGGATTGTAAGAAGAGCCTGCTGGATCAGGCCAATGGCCCATCTAGTCTGGCATCCTGTGGCCAACCAGATGCCTGTGGGAAAACTTTGAGCAGGATCCGAGCCCATGAGCATGGTCCCCTCTTGCGGTTTCCAGCGATTGGTATTCAAAATCATTCACTTCCTCCAAACATGGAAGCAAAGCTTAGCCATCATGGCTGGTGGAGATTGATAGCGTTATCCTCCATGAATTTGTCCAATCCCCTTTCAAAGCCATCCAAGTTGGTGGCTGTCAGGGCTTCCGTCAGCTTCATTGGGTGTAGACGAGGTCTAGTATTAGGAGAGAGGGAGAGAACCTATTCTCTCTCCACTTCCTCCATGTCCTGCATAATTTTATAAACTCCAGTCACGTTGCCTCTTACTCTCCCCTTCCCGAAACTTAGAAAGTCCCAAACTTTGCTAGCTTTCTTCAGAGGGTACTCACTTCACCACCACTGGCTAGTGCTATACTGACCAGGGCTGATGGTTGTGGGAATATTCAGGGATGCAGGAGAGGATATATTGTTTGATTATAGCCTTTCCAACTTGTGTTAACAAGTTCACAATGTGGGATGTAAAACACAGGAGCAGTCAATTACAACATTCCTAGAGTGTACATGTTTAGACATGGGGAGGGATGTTTGTCCAGCCAGCACGTAAACTTCCTGGGACAGACTTCCTCCGCATGTGACTAGAGGTGGGTGTGGCCTCACCTGTTCAGGTAATGACAAAAGCACAGGGCAGGGGCAGTCATCTCTCTCTCTCTTCTCTTCCTTCAAAGAAACAACATCTGCTAAGCTAAAAGATGCCCTCTTGGCTCCCAGCCAAGAGAGGAGAAAGGGACTATCTTCTTATAAGATAGATTCTAAATGTATATTACTTTATTAAGCTGTCTGCCTTCTGGGATCCGATTGTGAACAGAATGTGAGTAAACTCTTTTTATACTTTTGTAAAGGACTGTGTCGTGTCTTGTATTTTAAGAGGGAACAAAGGGGAAATTACCAGAGTAATTATTATAGAGGTTCTAGCGAACCTGAGCACACGTTACCGTTGCGAACTTAAATAAAGGGGAATGTCTTTCTCTGCTGATATTTTGGGAACTTGTTAGCACAAGTTGGATAAGGATATAATCAGTCAATATATCCTCTCCTGCATCCCTGAACATTCCCACACACAATTTAGCAGAGTAACATTCCCCTTTTTAAACTTGCAGTGGATGCATTAGCTCAGACTCGCTAAAGCCTCTGTAATAACTGTTCTGGTATTTCCCCCTTATTCCCTTATAAAAGATAAGACATAAGACATGACACAGTCTTCTATAAAAGTATAAAAAGAGTTTACTCACATTCTGTTCACATTCGGATCCCAGAAGGCTGACTTAGCTTAGAAAAGTAACATACACCTGGAAACTATCTCATAAGGAGACAGTTGGCCATGACTGGACCTAATGGTCAGGGGTCCCTTTACCTTTACTTTACAACCCTGTGAGGTAGGTGTTAAGTTGTGGGTGAACATATCAGACGACACAGTGATTCTTCAAACAGCTCTTGTTTATTCACAGGCCAGAACAGAACTGAACTGAAGGGTTTAGCCAGCCTGCTTATATAGAGGTCCACAAGAACGCAACAGTAACCATTTTCTGTAACTATCCAATCACTGAACATCACTTTCCATCCATTATTTGCATACGTGGACCTGAGTGAAAACTATCTATGCTTGGCAGGGGGTTGGACTCGATGGCCCTTGTGGTCTCTTCCAACTCTATGATTCTATGATTCTATGATCTACAGTATCCCCCTGCTGGCCCAGGGTGAGAACTTTAGTACATAACAGTAGGTTAGGCTGAGATACTGCGACTAGCCCAATGTCACCCAGTGAGTGGGGATTTGAACCCTCATCTCCCAGGTCCTAGCGTTACGCTCTGACTCCTACACTGAATCTGGCCATGTTTCTGACTGCAAGCGCTTTCCCCCAATAAAACAACTTTCTGTATGGTATTTTCATCAACGTATGCATTTGTCTTTTCATGTAGAATCGCCTTAGTAATTTTTGTACACCTTACTCAGCTAGAGAACTGCCCCTGCAAAAGCGGGAGCAAGGTGGGTTTCGAAAGAGGGCTGTGTTTTTGGGTTGCGTACTGCTTCGGAAACTGTGAGCTGCGTCGATTCGCTTTTGAATGCAAACTGGATCAAATTTCTATCCTGTTCACATGGACCTTGCCCAACCATTTTGGCAGCTCAGCTATATGGGGCCAAGAGATCTTTCCACAAGCAGTGCAGAACCCCTCAGAATAAGTGTCTCATTCCATCGCAGAGAACTTCCAGCCACGCTCCGGATGCAGAAGAGAGAAACGGAAATCAAAATCTGTGTTGCTGAGGGCTGTTGTTTCTCCTTTAAAAAAAACCCCTCTTCTTTTTAAGAGATTGTGCCGGCCAGGGAATTGACTGTTGGTGAAGGTGGTATTTAAACACGATGGATACATTTCAAGCCAATGTAGACTTAGCCTACAAATGAACAGCTCTTCAAAAGCTCTTTGATTAAGCTGCCGCTTATTTATTTATTTATTTTATTTATTGGGAGAGAGAGAGAGAAAGAAAGAAAGAAAGAGAAAGAGACAGAGGGAGAGGGAGAGAGAACGGACTGTTATTCACTCCAAAATGCCAGCTGAGGTTACCCATCTTCCAGCCGCTATCAAATGGGTTTGTAATTGTAAGGCTTGGCGATTTAATTAGACTCATTCTAAACACTTACATTTTTATCAATTAGTTAACAGGCTAAAGAGCAACTTATTGTTGGGGCCAGATCATTTGGAGGCTCCTGAAGCCGGTGCGAGGGCAAGAAGCCAGGGAAAAGCAGCGTTAATATCTGTAATTAACCTCGCGAGTCATGGGCTGTTCAATTAGGGTCGACTCCCCCCCAAAGCCTTACCATCCATATGCCTTTTGTCAGATGGCCTTTTAATGTGAAATAATGGTTGGGGGGCCCAACGAACAAATATTAGCTTTAAAAATTCTACAGATGCATGCAGGAGACCCTTCCCCAAGGCTGCAGCCGGGTGCATGTCTCCTGGGCTATTTAGTAAAGAGATATTAATTCATCGCTGCTACCAGCAGCCATGACATGATTATTCCAGGTTTTAAAAGATCAAGAAAGCTCTCTGTATCAGATCTCTGTGGGATCTTTCCAAAATGATCATCATCTGAGAAGACACGAGCTCCACTTCTTAAAACACCACCTCTGCCTCTGGACCCTTCTACATGTTCAATTTGTACAGGGAGCAGGGAGAGATCATGACACCCCCGTGTAGATCATGTGTGACAGGTGCAGGGTCTGAATGACCCAGGAGGTTGAGGAAACTATTAAATGCCCTTTCTGTGAATAACAGTCAGTTCCCAAAGGCCTGTTGGAACAGAACCGTCTTCACCTGGAGAGCCAGTGTGGTGTAGTGGTTAAGAGCAGTAGACTCGTAATCTGGGGAACCGGGTTCGCATCTCCGCTCCTCCACATGCAGCTGCTGGGTGACCTTGGGCCAGTCACACTTCTCTGAAGTCTCTCAGCCTCACTCACCTCACAGAGTGTTTGTTGTGGGGGAGGAAGGGAAAGGAGAATGTTAGCCACTTTGAGACTCCTTAAAGGGAGTGAAAGGCGGGATATCAAATCCAAACTCTTCTTCTTCTTCTTCTTCTTCTTCTTCTTCTTCTTCTTCTTCTTCTTCTTCACCTGCAAGTTGTTGAAGGGCACCAAGGAAGGAGCCAGATCTGGCTTCTCCAGGGAGGGAGCTCCTGGGAGCCACCACCGAAAAGGCCCTTTGCCGTGTCCCCACCAAGTGTGCCCGTGAGGACGAGTGTAGGACGAGCTCCTGACACACAACACCAATGGGACACAACACAAATGCCCTCCACCATCCTGAAAAAGACCCTTAATCCCTATTTTATTTTATTTTATTTTATTTTATTTTATTTTATTTTATTTTATTCTTTGGTAGATTGACCAAAAAAAAAAAACCCCCACACACACACCAATAAATCAGTTTTAGAAAGGGGCAAGATTAGACGCGGATGCCCTAAGCGTTTGTTTTGTTTTTAAATCAAGACTCTTTCCGCTCTGCTTCGCTCCCCCTTTCTTCCTGCCCAGGGTGCCCTGCCCTCTGCCGGCCCCTCAGAGCTGGTGTATCCCACCAGGCTGGGCCTTGGTGGCTGCAACCTCTTCTTCTCCCTGCTCACTCTCCAGCAGCCACTATGAGTTGCCCAACGGAGGAGGCTGGCAGCAGCAGCCATGGAGCGGCCATGGAGCGGCCACGGGATGCTCCCTTCCCTGCCACAGCTCAGGAGCAGCCTTGGCTCATCCTCCTCCCTGAGCTCAGCGGCGGCAGCCCTGGCAGAGGAAATAGAGGCATTCGGAGACTATATGGAACTGGCGGAAATGACTGGCAGAATCCGAGACCAGGGAGAAGAGTTGGTGGAAGAAGATTGGAAGAAATTTAAAGACTATTTGCAGAAACATTGTAAAATTAATGAATGTTAAAATGATGTTGGATTGAAATGAAACGGTTTTAGCAATAAGGTTAAAAAGTATGTAGAAAATGGATTGATAATCAGATGAAAATATGAAGCTATAATATGTTAAGATATAGAATTAAGATAAAAACTAAGAGGGAAAGGATTTGCTGAACCAATCATGTGAACTGGAATAAGAAAAAGGGAGGTGTGAGGAGGTCAGGAAACATGTAAACAAAATATAAGATATGAAAAGATTGATTTTTTTTCTTTTTCTCTAATTGTTTTTTCTTTTTCACTTTTCAGGTACTTTGTATTTTTCTTTTGTATTTTTGTATTTGTAACTTTTTCTTTTTTATTCTGTAATTACTTTCTTTTTTCTGTTGGTAAAACCTCAATAAACATCTTTTAAAAAAAGAAAAAGAAGAAAGAAATAGAGGCATTCGGGATCAGATCAGAAGTCGGGTGGCCTTTCGTAATTCCGGGACTGCCCCTGGAAATTTGGGACACTTGGAGGGTAGGGATATTCAGAGGTATTCTTCTTTGACGATCCCTCGTAGCCGAGTAAGATTGCCTTCCATGAACACGGTTTTAACAGTCCAAGGCCCGTCTAATCCAGCGTCCTGCTCTCACAGTAGCCAAACAGGTGCTGCTATCGGAAGCCCATCATCAGAATCTGAGTGCAACAGCGCTCTCCTCCTACTCTTACTGTTTTCTCCTGCTCTGGAAGGTGGAACCCAAACCAATGGATCTACAACAGGGGTCAGCAAACCTTTTCAGCAGGGGGCCGGTCCACTGTCCCTCAGACCTTGAGGGGGGCCAGATTATATTTTTTTTTGGGGGGGATGAATGAATTCCTATGCCCCACAAATAACCCAGAGATGCATTTTAAATAAAAGGACACATTCTACTCATGTAAAAACATGCTGATTCCCAGACCGTCCACGGGCCAGATTTAGAAGGCGATTGGGCCGGATCCGGCCCCCGGGCCTTAGTTTGCCTACCCATGATCTACAAGAAAGGAGATTCAAACTAAACATCAGGGGAAAAAATTCTGGCAGTAAGAGCTGTTTGATAGTGGAAAGGTCTCCCTTGGGAGGCGGTAGACTCTCCTTCCTTGGAAGATTTTAAGCAGAGGTTGGGTGGCAATCTGCCATGGATGCTTTTAGTTGAGATTCCTGCGTTGCGGGGGGTTGGACTAGATGACCCCTGGGGTCCCTTCCAACTCTGCAATTCTACAGTTCTATTATTCCTCACTTGTGCTTGGGGAGATCTACTGCTCAGAGCGGATAGACGTCATGCCTGGTAGCCACTGATAGCCTTTTGCTTCAGTAAAAAGCACAGTTCTTCTCTCGCCGAAGTCAAACGGTTCTGGACTCTAACCTGCTGGGACATCGGGTCTCCCAGGAGCGATAACTGGAGCCCTCGGGAGGAAGAGTGGCAAGAAATAAATCGCACCAGTGCTTGATTTCTGTATAAACTGATTGCTGCAAACAGTGTTCTATCTACTCCCCACTCCCCACTGCCGCCCGCCACGATTCCCAATCACCAGACACTTTTCCCAGTATAAAAAAGTATGAGACCGAAGCAGGTAATGGGAACTTTGTTATCTCTCCCTCCACACACACACCCCACACTTCTTTTGAATCATGCTAACATTCTCTTCCTTCCTTCCCTTTTTAAACAAAGCCAAAGAAAGAAAGAAAAAGAGGAGGGGGGGGAGGTATAAATTGTTGTGTAAAAATATGCGGAATATAATAAGCACCCTCGCAAAGAGTGTTTTTCCAGTGTCTGGCTGTTTAAAAGAACTGTTGACTACTGCGAGGCAAAGAGAAAATTTGCGAGAAAGCGCAGGACACAATAGAGGCCTGATTGTTAGATGGAAAGGTTGGGCTCTTTAATGGAAGGAACTTTGCAGTCATTTTTCAAATGTGATTTTATAATTGTAATAATAATAATAATAACCGTGATGGTGGCGATGATGATGATAATAATAATAATCCTGAAAACGTTAAAAAAACCACAACCACCAGCCTTTCCTCCTCGTCTGATTTAATGCAGCGAGCCAACCTAGCTAAAGAGCTAGGCAAAGCAGCTGGAGAGACTGCAGTCCTCCTTCCGTCGTTATTGCAAAGATGCTTCCGAGCCTTATTTTCCCCCCCTTCCCCTTCATTGAGAGGGGTCAGCAATTAATATCTGTGCATGCCTTGCCGATACGATGCTCTGGTTTGCTCTCCATGAAGGCCCCCTTTGTCTCCTTTGATAATGAGGCAGACAGTTCATGCTGTACAACGTCCAAGTTCCAGACAGGTGGGATAAAGAGGCGGCATCTGTCTAAATATTGAATGCCACGCTTTCCCCCATCTGCTGTGATAACAGCGCGAGGCTGCTTGGCTTCGGTTGGTTCCGCATACAGCTAGCCAGCCATATGCCCTATAGGATCCACGTGCCACGAGCGACACAGTTAGCCAGGCAGCCTCGGGAGCTAGTAACCGAACGAGGGGAGGGGAGGGGAAGGGAAGGGGGGAGAAGCCAGGGAGGGGAGGGGAGGGGTCGGAGGTCAGGCACGTGCTGGAGTCAGCAGGTGACAGTCAATACAGCCGCTGAAAGGACCAATCGGGCGCAGGGCCTTCCAAGTCGATTGACAGAATGAAGCGGGCTGCCAATCAAATTTTGTAACCGCATACCTTCCAGGCTAGTCAAATAAGAAGATTTAGAGCACATGGCAGCTCTTCATTTATAATCCTGACTTAGCCCAGCATGGCTTAGTGATAGTTCTGTTGACAGCTGATGGGCACCAGCCAGCTGGGGTGGATCTGAGGCAAACCCTTACTGTAAAATTAAAATTAAATTAGTGCCACACTTGGGCACGTTAGCTGGGCAACAGTTACGCAATCTGTTCAAGAGTCATCTTCAATGTCAATAATAATTTAAGCAGATGCAAATTCAGGAGGGGGAGGTGTGAAGTCTCCGGGGACAATTATTTGCCCTTCCCAACAGGCAGAGACACACTTTTCTGCCTTAAAGAAGACAGAAATCTGAGAGGTTTGACTTTCTTAGCCAAAAGGGGCCTCTCCAGCCCTCTAAGGTTTAAATAGGACTCTAATATCTATCTATCGCTGCAGCAATCACGGATCATGGCCACCCACTTTCCCCCACAAAGGGACATGATTCATTTTACTACATGCTTTTTGTTCCGTGCAGATTTTGGACCTAAAATGCATATCTGGTCTGTCTTAAAAACAAGCAAGCTTGTATTCAGTGTGGCAGTATATTTCTATTATAAACATATTATTCAATGTTTTTAAAGAGGGTTTTTAAACGTAAGAGGAGGAGGGGGGAAATACACATGTTTGAGATGAAAGCATAGACTTAGCAGGCTGTTCTGTGGCTCCTTAATCTGTTAATCTTGTTACCCATTTCGATGTTTGTGTGTTTGGAGAAAAGCAGAGCAAAGCAAAGCAATCAATCTTAGCCTAGATATGAGGGACCTGATCCACACATGCTTCTGGTGTTGTCCATAGAGGAATAAGACAACTGAGCCTCCCAGGGCGCCTGTCGTGATCCTGCACAACCAAAGCGATGGTCCATACCAGCCCTGCACAGACAGCAAAACCAAGGACCAAAGTGGAGTACAGATCATCCCTTCTTGCTCAGAGGTTGGGAAACCTTCTCTTTCCAGCCCAGGGGCCATATTTGCTCCTGGGCAACCTTCCGAGGGCCACATGCCATTGGTGGGCATGGCCAAAAGCAAAAGTGAGCAGAGAAACAAGAGTCAATGCTGCTTTTGTACAGTAACCTAGTTTCTCACACATCTCTTTCCTCCATCCAGGCATGCAGAGACGATTGAATTCAAGGCAACATTACAGCCAGGCAAAAACACTCAATTTGAGGGCAAAGTAAGGGGCATAACAGGGACGCAGGTGGCGCTGTGGGTTAAACCACAGAGCCTAGGACTTGCCAATCAGAAGGTCGGCAGTTTGAATCCCCACGACGGCGTGAGCTCCCATTGCTTGGTCCCTGCTCCTGCCCACTTAGCAGTTCGAAAGCACGTCAAAGTGCAAGTTGATAAATAGGTACCACTCCAGCAGGAAGCTAAACAGTGTTTCCATGCGCTGCTCTGGTTCGCCAGAAGCGACTTAGTCATGCTGGCCACATGACCCGGAAGCTGTACAACAGCTCCCTCGGGCCAGTAAAGCGAGATGAGTGCCGCAACCCCAGAGTCGGCCACGACTGGACCTAATGGTCAGGGGTCCCTTTATCTTTAAGGGGTATAACAGAAGAGGCAAGAGTCCTAAGGATTAGTTAGAAAGGTTTGGAGGGCTACATTTGGTCCCAGACCTGAGCTTCCTCGCCCCTGCTCTGGTTCCATCCATTGCCTCTGCACATTCACCAGATGCTCCACATAGCTCTTATTGTGGGAGGAAATTAAATAACGTATGTGGGTGAGCAGCAAAAGAAAGGGGCTGGATACCTGGATTCGAAATTTGCACAATTTCCTGCAGGGAGAGAGCCCCATCATCAGAGATTGAATTCACAAAAGTTAAGCAACAGTTAGCGTTAGGAATAGAGGTTGTTAAACCTTTTTATCCTCTTCAGCTGCATATGACAGCTGACCTCTTTCTACCCATCTTGCAACGAGCACACTGCTAAGTAAGTTTAAAATGCTTTACTTACAGATTCAAGGCCTCAGTCAGGCATTGTTCCATGTGGCAGCAAGGATAATACAGGCAAAATACTCTTGGGTAGAAAGTACAGAATGTAGTTCTGAACATGTGCTGTAAGCTTGGAAACAAAATTACACACACCCTCCTTTGGGCATGACCTAGCTGAGTCTATCTAGCAATACAACTCGGTGGTCCTTTACCCCTTCATTCACTAACTATGCTTGCTAGTTCTAACTGACTGCAATCTCCTGTACCAACAGAGCCCTCTTCCAACAGAGATTCAGCACAAAATAGCACTTTGAAAGGAGCTTCTGAAAGAGCTCTTGCAAAGCACTTTGCAGAGGGTTGTGCAAGCACCACCAATCAGCTGTCAGCCTACACAGTTCCTCCTCCTGCCATTTTATCTTCACCACAACCCTGGGGAAACCGAGAGAGGTAGCAAGAGGCCCAATATACTCCAAAGGGTTTCATGGTTGGGCAGGGGTCTGAATCCCAAACCCAGTTCCAAGACACAATCCGCTCCACCGCGCTGGCCCTCCGTGGACCCGCAAGCTCTCCTTCTGTGTAAATGCTTCACCTCCATTCACAAACGGTGCAACTAACCCCCCTGCTTGCGGATGAGTTTCCCCGTGTCATATGGTTGTCACACCCTGAAAACATCCAAAAACAAAGGTGCAACGTCTGTGCAGAAATGTTACACCGGCCATAAATCTTCAAACAAAGAGAGATGGAGCTTTCAAAGCATCCAGTATCCCCAGCGTATCAGCACTTTACTCGGGTCTTCTAATGTATGATCAAAGGCTATAAATATAGTTTAAACAGCATGAAATAATCACTAGGTTTACAATATGATTTTTTTTAAAGAAACACACACAAGCCGCACCAAACCCACCAAGCAAAAAACCTGCAACCATCCAATTGCCCCCCCCCCCCATTTTTTTTCTGAAGGAGCAAGTGCAAACTAATTTTATGATGCGCAGCCAAAACCACGCTGGTAGTAGGGAAATTAGGGTTAAGAAGCTCACCTCCTTCCCACTTCCTCTTTGAAGTTTCCTTCCTTCTAGGGGAGAAGGTAATGAAAATATTTTACCTCCCCACTCGCAACAGGGAAGGGCACTGAGCCAAAGGGGGGGGAGAGAATTCTGGGGGGGGGACCCTACCAAACACCAAGCGCACACAATTCACTGGAACATATCTCTGTACAATTGTAATAATGACAAATGAAAGGCAGTGGGTTACTTTGTCAAAAGAATATCCATTCAGAAATGTGAATCCCTAAACGCAAGCCTGCCCAAGTGCAAAATAATTAAAAAAATTAAAATTAAGAAATGCATTTTCTAAGGATCTCAGGGGTTTTTTAAAAATAAGAGCAGGTTTCTAGTCCTTAAGAATGTAAGATAGGCACACTGCATATGCACATCCCATCTCAGGAGGTTTCTATGCAGCGCTATTTTTCTGGGAAAAGAGGTGTTGGAACTCACCATGAACGCCTCCCTTGTTACCTTATCACGGCAAGGGTGCCCACCTGAGAGGTGCCAGAACTCAGTTCTGGTGAGTTCTGGCTGAAAGCCCCGGTTCTATGAGGCTTCTGAGAGAAGCTATGAAGTGAGAACATTTTGATGTTGTATGGCTTCTGCTTCTATAGCTCGTAACTGCTGCCCGCCTGTGTTTGCAGCATTGAAGTGACCTCTCCAGGGTGCAGGCCTGGGCAGCGTAGTGTGTATGGAGATCCTGGACTCCTTAGATGACAATAACTCCCTCTTGGCCTGGCTGATGTGGTCCATAGGAAAGCAGAGCAAGATGTTTGGCACCGTATATTGGCTGCAGGAGTTGCTAGAAGGAGGCATACAAGGCACCATCCAACCGTAGAATCATAGAATCATAGAATCATAGAGTTGGAAGAGACCACAAGGGCCATCGAGTCCAACCCCCTGCCAAGCAGGAAACACCATCAGAGCACTCCTGACATATGGTTGTCAAGCCTCTGCTTAAAGACCTCCAAAAAAGGAGACTCCACCACACTCCTTGGCAGCAAATTCCACTGTCGAACAGCTCTTACTGTCAGGAAGTTCTTCCTAATGTTTAGGTGGAATCTTCCTTCTTGTAGTTTGGAGCCATTGCCCCGTGTCCGCTTCTCTGGAGCAGCAGAAAACAACCATTCTCCCTCCTCTATGTGACATCCTTTTATATATTTGAACATGGCTATCATATCACCCCTTAACCTCCTCTTCTCCAGGCTAAACATGCCCAGCTCCCTTAGCCGTTCCTCATAAGGCATCATTTCCAGGCCTTTGACCATTTTGGTTGCCCTCCTCTGGACACGTTCCAGTTTGTCCATGTCCTTCTTGAACTGTGGTGCCCAGAACTGGACACAGTACTCCAGGTGAGGTCTGACCAGAGCAGAATACAGTGGCACTATTACTTCCCTTGATCTAGATGCAATACTCCTATTGATGCAGCCCGTCTTAGGGACTCCACTCCAGATTTGTGTGGGCCTTTGTGTGGGCTCCTTGGCCTTTTCTTCTCCAAAAGATGTCCCACAAGGCAATGGGTAAGGATTGAGGAACACCTGAAGGCTTTCCTCACGAATGAGTATAGCTACAGCTGGGGCTTAGAATCAGAGTTTTCCTTCTCCTAGATGGGCTACCCTCGTACCTACGGGACCGCCTCTCCCGGTATGCCCCACATAGAGCCTCAAGGACCATAAACAGCAACACCCTAGAGGTCCTGGGCCATAAGGAAGTTAGATTAGCTTCAACCAGTGCCAGGGCCTTTTGAACACTGGCCCCGGCCTGGTGGAACGCTCTGCCTCATGAGACCAGGGCCCTGCGGGATCTGATTTCTTTCTGCAGGGCCTGTAAGACAGAGTTGTTCCGCCTGGCCTTTGGCTTGGAGCCAATTTGATTCCCTCCCCCTCTTTCGTTTTCCTTTTTCCTTTCTCCTCCTGTGATGAGGCTGCATTTTAATATTTTAATGTTTCAATATTTTAATGTTGTATTTTAATCTTGTTTTTAAGTTGTATTCATTCAACTTGTTTTTATTATTGCTTGTTAGCCGCCCTGAGCCCGGCCTTGGCTGGGGAGGGCGGGGTATAAATAAAAATTATTATTATTATTATTATTATTATTATTATTATTATTATTAATACCTTCCCAGGTGGACAAGTCCCATAGTGGCCTTCACAGATGCCCAGAGATACATGCCTCTCTGTGTTGAGGTTACCTTATCAATATGTGCCTCTCACTTCCAGAATCCCTTTGTGGAATCTATTTTATCACGATGTCTGCAAAAGGATACCGAACCTTCTGTCCCTTTCATTCCATCTCCAAACAGCTGTTGCTCTTTGTTTACTTTATTGCTTGTCTTGTTTGTGGGCTGTCCTTGAAAACCCAAAACTATAGCTTGTTAACCAGGGTTACCAGATGTCCCCGTTTCCCAGGGACAGTCCCCGGATTTGTGAATAAGTCCCTGGGCAAATTCCATCCCCGGAATGTCCCCGGATTTCATCTAATGTCCCCGGGAAATGCAGCAGCAGCAGACTCAGCAGCCCGGAGCAGTTGGCGCTGGCTGGCTTCAGGAGCTGCCTGAGAGATCCCTGCCCCCTCTGGCTTGCACGCAAGTAGGAGTTGGGATGGGGCTGTTCTGAAAGCCAATGTGAAGCCTCCTGTCCCAGCTGAGGGATACCTGCCCCCTCCTGCTTGCACGCAAGTAGGAATGGGATTGGGGCTGCTCTGATGGGAAGGGAGGCATCGTGCTGCCCGAGCCTCGCCGCCGCCGCCGCCGCCGCCGCCGCTCTTGGCCCTCCTTCTCCGCCTTCCATGCCTGACCCACTGCGCACCACTTCCCCACTACCACCACCAAAAAACCAACAACTCAGGGGCTGCCCAGGCTCATGGAGAAAGGAGATAGAAGCCTCGGAGGAAGGGGAAACGTGGCGGTTGAGGTCAAGGCGGTGGCCACCCCTCTGCCACCGCCATCACTGCAGCATCAATATCCCGAACGTGTAGTAATTAATTAATTAATTAATTAATTAAAGTGTCCCCGGATTCATTGAAAAAAATCTGGTAACCTTATTGTAAACCATCTTGAGCGCACTGATGTAGAAAGGCGGCGTACAAATGAAACATGAAATGGAATTAAACGAAATAAAGACGTGCTTAAAGAACAGTTGTGTTTGTATAGCAGAAAGCAGTCCTTTCGTGGACCTTTCCTTCCTGGTTCCATTCCGCATAAAACAGACTTTGCCAACCTGGTGCCCTCCAGATGTTTTCGACTATAACTCCCATCAGCCCCATCAAGCACAGCCACTTAATTATTTAAAAAAAAAAATAAGGGGGAAAATAGAAATGAATGAGCAATTGCTTTGACTGTGAAGAGGAAGGCAGTAAGCAGAGCTTCTCCCCACTGCAAGGAACAGGAACTGACATGGCGCATTTCCGCGCTGGATTTTCTTTTCCCTGTTCAAGGTGAGCAGAAAGTGGCAGGGTGGGAAATAGGAGTGTGCACCTGTGGAAAAGCTCTGTAGGGCGAGGAAAACGAGGAGTGGGCTGTGATAAAATCTCCCTGTCTGGAACCAGCCTCGCCAAAGCCTTGGCCGCATGAGTGAACAGGAAGCTACTAATTAAAGGAGCAGAAGTTGAGAAGCAGATTTCAGAAGAAAAGGATAAGGAGGGAAATGAAAGGGACAGCAGCCCTGGGAAGCCTCAATAGCTGGTGCTGCAGTTGCACTGTAAGGCTATATATTTAAAGCCACAAAGAGTTCCAGGAAAAAAAGGGCAAAATGGGAACCACTGGGATGGAACAGTTTGGCAGCCACGTAATCTGGATTTTCTATATTTTTTAAAAAATAATAATAATGAATGAACGGTGTCCCTTCTACAGAAGACAGGCTGAAAACAACGATTGCATCAGGAATCATTCACAGGAATTATCCTGGGTATGTACAGAAACTGATTCAGGATTTCTAACCCCCACCCCCCGCACCGCCTACAGCTTTAGAAGCTGTAACTCCCCCGACATGAAGGCTGCAGTTACGTAAGCATGTTTATCTGTATCTGTGTCGGGCAACGAGAAAAACAAGTAGTGGGGGGGGGGGATTTCGCGGGGAGGGAGGGGCTGAGGCCATCCCCTTGGTGTGACCTTTCCCCCTTGTTGGAGCAGATGTGAGATGCAGCAAGTGGTTACATAAAATGGAGAGGAACTTAATGAAATGGCTGCAAATGTGACAGCGATTCATGAAAAGATTAATTACCCAGGAGTAAGGGCAAAACGATGCCAGGAACCGATAGGATTGATGCGAGCACCCCGAATCCTGCTGTGCCACGAGGACCACAGAATGCAGCCTTAATCTGTTGGCCTACTGTCCCCGCCCCCGCCCCCCCCCCTCTCCAACCACGGAAACAACAGGATTCATTCAGGGAGGCAGGGAGGATTATGGTACAGTTTCTCTCTGTGTGCTTGTCGCAAGCCAAACATGGATTTGCTCCCCAAAATAGTTTAAAAATAATAATACAGTGGTACCTCGGGTTACATACGCTTCAGGTTACATACGCTTCAGGTTACAGACTCCACTAACCCAGAAATAGAGCCTTGGGTTAAGAACTTTGCTTCAGGATGAGAACAGAAATCGTGCTGCGGCAGCGGGAGGCCCCAGGTGGTGCTTCAGGTTAAGAACAGTTTCAGGTTAAGAACGGACCTCCAGAACGAATTAAGTACTTAACCCGAGGTACCACTGTAATTAAAAGTCCTTGTGAAAACTCATTAGCCTTTTTTGTGTGAATACCTCCTAATGTTTCTGTATGTAATTTTCCCTCATCTACACGTGGTTGCAAAGCAATTTTCCTAATACAATTCATTTCCGAGCACAATTCAAAGTGTTGGTGCTGACCTCTAAAGCCCTAAACAGCCTCGGTCCAGTATATCTGAAGGAGCGCCTCCACCCCCATCGTTCTACCCGGACGCTGAGGTCCAGCACCGAGGGCCTTCTGGTGGTTCCCTCACTGCAAGAAGCCACGTTACAGGGAACCAGGCAGAGGGCCTTCTTGGCAGTGGCACCCGCCCTCTGGAACGCCCCCCACCAGATGTCAAAGAGAAAAACAACTACCAGACTTTTAGAAGACATCTGAAGGCAGCCTTGTTTAGGGAAGCTTTTAATGTTTGATGCATTACTGTATTTTAATATTTTGTTGGAAGCCACCCAGAGTGGCTGGGGAAGCCCAGCCAGATGGGTGGGGTATTATTATTATTATTATTATTATTATTAATAATAATAATAATAATAATAACAAAGGTCCGTATAGTAAAAGCTATGGTTTTCCCAGTAGTGATGTATGGAAGTGAGAACTGGACCATAAAGAAGGCTGATCACCGAAGAATGGATGCTTTTGAATTCTGGTGCTGGAGGAGACTCTTGAGAGTCCCATGGACTGCAAGAAGATCAAACGTATCCATTCTTAAGGAAATCAGCCCTGAGTGCTCACTGGAAGCACAGATCCTGAAGCTGAGGCACCAATACTTTGGCCACCTCATGAGAAGAGAAGACTCCCTGGAAAAGACCCTGATGTTGGGAAAGGTGGAGGGCACAAGGAGAAGTGGACGACAGAGGACGAGATGGTTGGACAGTGTTCTCGAAGCTACCAGCATGAGTTTGACCAAACTGAGGGGGGCAGTGGAAGACAGGAGTGCCTGGCGTGCTCTGGTCCATGGGGTCACGAAGAGTCGGACACGACTAAACGACTAAACAACAACAACAACATACCTTAAGAAACCCCTCTGATTGGGGGGGTGGCATTATTCATATATTTCTGTGCAGGAAAGCCACGTGGAGTTCTTTGTGCAAATAAAATCATCCAGCCAAATTGTACAAGATCCCTCTGTTTCTTCAGTCGGCTCATAATTTATTTCCTCTCTCTCTCCCTCCCTCTCTCCTCATCACAGCTTTCAGATTTCAGTTTTCTAGGATTGCTGCTCTAGGGCAAAACCAGTGATTGTGATTTGAAGAAGAAGAAGAAGTTAGAAATATCCTTTGTGTGTGTTTCTTGATTTCCTCGACTCTTTTTATGTGTGGTGGCCCCGACAGTCAAAAGCACTGTGTGAAACCACAAATTACCCCTGGCGGGGGAAAGGGAATTGAGCTCCATTTTGCAGTAGGATTAGATAAACAAGTTTGACGACAGTTCTGCTTCTGGTTGAGCTTTTCGCTCTTCAGAAAGTTGTATGGCTCTAAGAATCGGCTCCTCAAAGGACCAGGGGATTATTATTGTACAAACACCGCTAATAACTTTCGGAATGGTTCCAGGTGGATTCTGATGAAGGAGAAGCCAGCGAGACATCATAAGGATTTTCCCCCAGACTGTTTAGCATAAAAAAAAAGTGACAGTTTCCTAGTTTGTTTATTTGTTTTTTTTAAAAAATGCTGAGGGCAGGATTCAACAACAAGAACAACTATTAATAATAATAATAATAATAATAATAATAATAATAATAATAATAATATCTCACCCATTCAGCTGGGTTTCCCCAGCCACTCTGGGCAGCTCCCAACAGATTAAAAACAGAATAAAACTTCAAACATTAAAAACTTCCGTAAATCAGGGCTGCCTTCAGATGTCTTCTAAAAGTCAGATAGTTGTTTATTTCCTTGACATCTGAAGGGAAGGCGTTCCATAGGGCAAGTGCCACAACTGAGAAGGCCCTCTGCCTGGTTCCCTGTAACCTCACTTCTCGTAGGGAGGGAACCACCAGAAGACCCTCAGAGCTGGACCTCAGTGTCTGGGCTGGACGATGGGGGTGGAGACGCTCCTTCAGGTATACTGGGCTGAGGCCGTGTTGGGCTTTCAAGGTCAGCACCAACACTTTGAATTGTGCTCGGAAACGTACTGGGAGCCAATGAAGGTCTTTCAGGACCGGTGTTATATGGTCTCGGCGGCCACTCCCAGTCACCTAACCAGTCGACTAAGTTGTTGCTTGTGCGGAACAAGGTTTGATCATACAATGGGGCTTTCCCTCCATCTTCTCCCCCCACTGCTCTGGAGTGTTGGAAGAATCCCCACCGCACATGCAAGGAGGAGGACAAGAAGTTCCATTTCTCAATTGCTTGTGTGCAAGCCCCACTTAGCACCACACCGAGTTCCACCCTTAATTTCCACAATTTCATAAAATATATCAAAGCTGTGTACAACAAATAATGAACAGCCTTGTAAAAAACCCCACAGATAAGCCACTAACAAATTTCTTTCTTTCTTTCTTTCTTTCTTTCTTTCTTTCTTTCTTTCTTTCTTTCCAAAAGCCTAGTGGAATAGAAGAGTTTTCAGCCAGCATTTAGGAACTGAAGACCCCTGCTGATTCTCTGTTGGGTCCCTTCCAGCACTGCTATTCTATGATTCTAAGCATTCCACAAGTTTGAACCAATAACAGGGAAGGCTCAGTTTCATGTTGACATCAGGTGTGCCTCACCAACTCAGGGGACAGCCAAAGATGGTCCTACAAGTGACCTCAGTGATCAAGCTGGGATACAAGTGTTCAAGCAGTATCCTGGACCTAAATTAGGATACCTAAGGTATCCTGGACCTAAATTGTTCAGGACCTAAATTGGTTGCAGGATATCCTGACATCTTCGTCCAAAGCAGCACCTCTGGTGGTGACCTCATATGTCCTCAATTCTCAGTATGCACTTCCGGAGGCGGCGCGAACGGCAATGGCTGCCCTTTCCTAGTCGGGGAAGGGAAGCTCCGCCGAAAAAGGGTCTCCCGCTGCGGCGAAGCGGGGACCCATTCAGGAAAACCACAGGCAGCAGAAGCCTGTGGTCTTGGGGTCCGGCGGGCGCCAGGAGCAGCCCCCAAAACGTTGAAGGAGCCCCGTAAGGGGCTCCGGACCGCGGAGGGGGTTGCGGCGCTGAGGATCGTTCCGCAATCGGCGGAGTGAAGCCGCGTTGCTGCTGCCGGTGAGCGCTGTCCTTTCTTCCTAAACTACAGATTCGGAAACAACAACCCGTGAGTAAACGGACTTTAAAAGTTTCGGGACTTCAAGTACTTAATTTGGCTGAAAGCGGAGTGACGAAAAATAGGAAGTCCGTCTTCCGCTGTCATTGAACCATTAAGCAAAGAGCTGGAGGAGTGGAGGCAAAGAGTGAACTTTTAATCTAACTGATCTGGGCATTTGTGGAAATTATTTTTAAGCTGAATAAGGACTTTAAGTAATTGATTATATGACTTTTATGTGGACTTTCACACCTTTCTTCTATTCGGATTATAATTAAAGTAAGAACCCCAGGTGCTGGAACTGCCTGAGAAATTGAGTAGCCAGCTTGCAGGGCTGGATACTTTTGAACTAAACTTTGAAACAATCTGAGGGAGTTTGAACTGGTTACTTTGAAGCATCTTTTGGAATACCAGCAAGCACTGTCTGAAACACTGTGACTTTTTAAACACTAACTCTGCTAAAAATTACTTTATTGAAGGCTCTCGGACATTAAATGGGATTACAATATTTTTATTGGAATTGTCTTCTTTTCTAAAGACATTTTAAGTTCCCCCTAGAGGATTTGGGATTAACAGCAGTGACATTGTTTTACTTTCCCTTTCCCGGCCTCCTGTTTGACTATTACCATCTGGGCCGCTGCTTTTCTCATGGGAACAACTCAGCTTGACCTTGAATTTTAGATAACTTTGGAATGAGTGGCGCAAGAAGAAAGGGACCGAGAACCAGACAAACAACTCTAACCGCAGTCTCCCAGGCACGTAGATCATCTGTGCCTACTGTGCTTACTTTGCCTACTCTGACTTCTGAGAAAGAAGCTGCTTTTCTGCCAAGGGCAGAAACTGAGGAATTTCAATTGGAAGAGATGGCCTCAGGAGAAATCAGTTCTACTTTAGAGAAAATTCTTGAAAAACTAGAATCTTTGGATAAAAAAGTGGAATCTTTGGATAAAAAAGCTGATCAGCAAACAGCTAAAATTGAACAAAATACTGAATGTTTAAATAGACTAACTGGACAAGTTGCACAAAATGTGCAAGCAATTGGAGAACTGAAGGAGACTGCAGGTGAAAATCGGAAATTGGCTGAAGATACCAGCCAAAGATTGGGAAATTTAGAGAAAGAGGTAAGACCACTCAGCAAACAAGTAGGTGAACATCAGACCTATCTTTCTATGATAGAACTACAGAATAGACAGACTAATTTAAGGATAAGGTCGATACCAGAGGTGGAAGAAGGCAACTTAGCTGAGTTCCTGACTAAAGAATTTTCCAAGTTTTGGAACCTAGAGGAAAAAGACTTCAAAATTACATCAGCCTTCAGACTTGGAAGACTTATAAAGAGAGAGAAGCCCAGAGACTGTTTAATAATATTGAGATCAAAGGAGGAAAGGGACAAGATTTTGGGTTTACATTACGGAAAGTCACTGGACATTCTGGACAAAAGAATCGAAATTTTTAAGGATATTCCTAAACAACTGTTGGATCTTAGAGCTGATTATTTGGAACTAACAAGATTGTTAAGGAGCAACACAATTATCTTCAGGTGGGACTTTCCTCAAGGATTATCTTTTACTTTTAGAGGGAAGAAGATTAAAATCAGATCACTGGAAGATAGAGACAAATTTCTGACTGCGTACGGAGAGGACCTTCAAAAAGGACTGGAACTACCCTCGGGGCCTGTAGTACCAGAGGTGCCTGCACCCTCGGATTCTGAAGACCCAGCGAACAAGGTACTACCCCTAGAAAAATAACCAGACTTATCCAGGATGTCTCTGCAACTTTTGAGCTGGAATATAAATGGCTGTAACATTCCGGAAAAAAGAAGGAAAATTTTTCATATATTGAAAAAGGAACAATTGGACATTATTTGCTTACAAGAAACACATGTGACTAGGCTCCACCGGAAAGTACTAATAAATAAAAGACTTGGTCAGGAATTTATATCTTCAGACAAAGTAAAGAAGAGAGGCGTGGTGATATATGCAAAAGAGAGCCTGTCACCCAAATTCTTATTTAAAGATGAATATGGAAGAATTTTGGCAATCGAAATACAACATCAAGGAGAAAAGATTCTGATATTAGGAATTTACGCACCAAATGAAGGGAAGTCGGAATTTTTCAAGAAGTTGCATGAGACTATGCTGGAATATCTGGATTATGACAACATCATCATGATGGGAGACATGAACGGGGTTGTATCAACAAATATGGATAAGTCACAAAGCCAGAATGTTACTAAAGATGGCAGACTACCAAAGACCTTTTTTGAACTGACTGACAATATGGACTGGATTGACATTTGGAGAACGAAGAACCCCTTGGGAAAAGAAGGAACATTCTTCTCTGAAGCTCAGCTGACTTGGACAAGAATCGACCAAATATGGATAACTAGAGGTCTGGCACCGAAGGTCAGAAAGGTGGAAATCTGCCCAAAAACCTGCTCCGACCATAACGCACTGAAAATGGATATGATACTATTACCAACTGGTTCCTTTAGATGGAAGATGAATGACAATTTGTTCAGAGATCAGGAGATTACTAAGAAGGCCCAGAAAGCATTGAAGGATTACTTTGAGATAAATATGAACACCGCGGTGGAAAAAAGAATTATTTGGGATGCAAGTAAAGCAGTGATGAGGGGGTTCTTGATACAACAGAATGTGGCAAGGAAGAGGAAACAAAATGACAGAAAAGATAAGATTTTGGAGGCTCAGTTTCATGTTGACATCAGGTGTGCCTCACCAACTCAGGGGACAGCCAAAGATGGTCCTACAAGTGACCTCAGTGATCAAGCTGGGATACAAGTGTTCAAGCAGTATCCTGGACCTAAATTAGGATACCTAAGGTATCCTGGACCTAAATTGTTCAGGACCTAAATTGGTTGCAGGATATCCTGACATCTTCGTCCAAAGCAGCACCTCTGGTGGTGACCTCATATGTCCTCAATTCTCAGTATGCAGAAGATCTTGAGTTCAGTTCCTGGTGTATCTGCTTAAAGGACCTCAAGCATTAAGACTTCAGGTCAAGCTACATATATTTGCTTTTTAAAAGTCACCAGTTGGATCAGAACTACAGTGGGTGCATGTGTACACAAGACTTTACTTCTGTGTCACAGCCACAGTCCAGGTCACTCCACTGAAAGATCTGTACTTGGAAGCTTCCACCACCTCTAATAGCAGCTTCAGGGGAAAACCTGGATCGGGGCCATAGAGCAGGTGTGGGGAAGGGTTAGATGCCCCTCCCATCATGTCATGGTCCTAATCCAATGGTCCCTCCCATTCCATGCCTGCTTCTAGAAAAAGCAAGTTATGTTGGGAATTCCAGATTCAGAGATATGATAAGTAACATCTACTTGGAAAGAAATGGAGGCAGTGAGAGATTTTACTTTCTTGGGCTCCATGATCACTGCAGATGGTGACAGCAGTCATGAAATTAAAAGACGCCTGCTTCTTGGGAGAAAAGCAAAGACAAACCTAGAAAGCATCTTGAAAAGCAGAGACATCACCTTGCTGACAAAGGTCCATCTAGTTAAAGCTATGGTTTTCCCAGTAGTGATGTATGGAAGTGAGAGCTGGACCATAAAGAAGGCTGATCGTTGAAGAATGGATGCTTTTGAATTATGGTGTTGGAGGAGACTTTTGAGAGTCCCATGGACTGCAAGAAGATCAAACGTATCCATTCTTAAGGAAATCAGCCCTGAGTGCTCACTGGAAGGACAGATCGTGAAGCTGAAGCTCCAATACTTTGGCCACCTCATGAGAAGAGAAGACTCCCTGGAAAAGACCCTGATGTTGGGAAAGATGGAGGGCACAAGGAGAAGGGGACGACAGAGGACGAGATGGTTGGACAGTGTTCTCAAAGCTACCAGCATGAGTCTGACCAAACTGCGGGAGGCAGTGGAAGACAGGAGTGCCTGGCGTGCTCTGGTCCATGAGGTCATGAAGAGTCGGACACGACTAAATGACTAAACAACAACAACAACAACAACTTGACCCTAAGAACATAGGAAGATACCTTATACTGAGCCAGACCTTTGGTCAGTCTAGCCCAATTGATTGAACCTGGGAGCTTCTGCAGGTAAAGCTGATGTTCTACCACTGACCTATGACCCTTGGCATTGTCCCCAAACCGAGCCGGAATGAGGGTCAGATAACAGGCACAGAACCTTCTCCTTCCTCATCTTCATTCAAAGCCCCAGGCCAGTCCTCCAGGTTGCAGTGTCGCAATCTTCATACCCTTTCTATGTTATGAATTTGAAGATCTCCACCTACATTGTTCACTTTTATTTAACAGATTTCAAGGCTGGATTTGAACAGGAGGAGTGCAGAGCAATTTTTTTTTTTTAAATGTCTTTCTGATAAGATCTTGGCTGCACTTGTACTGCAAAGATGCTTTGTGGTTTGAATCCATGTCTTGTCTCCTGTAACTTGATATCTCAGCCATTGGTTTGGAAGGGCGAGACACCCTTTAGGGACTAATCATCAGGACCAGGTTATTGTTGCCTTGTTCAGATTCCCCCGTTATAATCTCATCGCTGTTGTTGCCGCCGCCACCTCCTTCCTTCAATTAATTAATTTCCACTTCCCCTGTGCCAGGACATTTCTTGAGTGTATCTTGTTTGGAAGAGATGAACCGTCACACACTTCATTAGCAAGGTGTAAATGATCAGAGAGACCCTCTCCACCCACCTGCTTAATTGGGTTAATGACGACTCTCTGTGGGCCTTTGTTTAAAGCAGTGTTCTCCAAGGCTCCCTGTAGACTTCATCCGTGGCTGTTCAGGAAATCTAGGGAAGAGTTTTTGAAAGGATGGGTTCACTTTTCAAGTCCTGCGCTTGTGTAGGTTTCTCAGTAAAAGATCATGGTGACATTACCTGCTAAGAAAGGTCTTGGGCACCTTCTGCGATGAGAAAATCTCTGCTCGATAACCTTTTCGAAATCAGGAGCAAACTATGCATTACACTGTGAAAGGCTGGGCTAGATGAATCCCAAACTGGAATTAAGATTGCCGGAATAAATATCAACAACCTCAGATATACAGATGACACAACCTTGATGGCAGAAAGTGAGGAGGAATTAAAGAACCTTTTAATGAGGGTGAAAGAGGAGAGCGCAAAATATGGTCTGAAGCTCAACATCAAAAAAACGAAGATCATGGCCACTGGGCCCATCACCTCCTGGCAAATAGAAGGGGAAGAAATGGAGGCAGTGAGAGATTTTACTCCATGATCACTGCAGATGGTGACAGCAGTCACAAAATTAAAAGATGCCTGCTTCTTAGGAGAAAAGCAATGACAAACCTAGACAGCATCTTAAAAAGCAGAGACATCACCTTGCCGACAAAGGTCCATCTAGTTAAAGCTATGGTTTTCCCAGTAGTGATGTATGGAAGTGAGAGCCGGACCCTAAGGAAGGCTGATCGCCAAAGAATTGATGCTTTTGAATTCTGGTGCTGGAGGAGATTCTTGAGAGTGCCATGGATGGCAAGAAGATCAAACCTATCCATTCTGAAGGAAATCAGCCCTGAGTGCGCACTGGAAGGACAGATCATGAAGCTGAGGCTTCAATACTTTGGCCACCTCATGAGAAGAGAAGACTCCCTGGAAAAGACCCTGATGTTGGGAAAGATGGAGAGCACAAGGAGAAGGGGACGACAGAGGACGAGATGGTTGGACAGTGTTCTCGAAGCTACCAGCATGAGTTTGACCAAACTGAGGGGGGCAGTGGAAGTCAGGAGTGCCTGGCGTGCTCTGGTCCATGGGGTCACGAAGAGTCGGACACGACTAAACGACTAAACAACAACATGCATTACACACAAATGCATGTAAACCAAACCCCTCTCCCTGGGGCTACCAAGGTGGTGCCCCCAAGTGACCTTGAGGACATCTCCTGAAACTCATGAAGCCTCACGATCTCCCCTACTACCCCTCCTTGGAAAGTACATAGAGGTAAAGCAGGAAGTTGCAAAACTGCCACTCTCTTCCTCTTTCAGCTCTATGCACTTTCAAAAGATGAGACCAGCAGCTGAAAGGGAAGTGACTGAGAAGCTCGGATTTGGTGAGACAGGAAAATGGACTGGCAGGGGGGAAGTGGGCATCACCTCTCTTCTGTGACAGGGGTGAGTGGGTGGGTGGTGCCCATAGCTCTCTAAAAATTTCCTAAGTGGAATGCCCAAGTCTGGCCGTTCTTGCTCTTTGGGATATAATTTTGAGCAGAAAAACAGCTTGTGAAGGTGGGCCACTGTTTAGTTTGTGGTATGTTGGAGGCGGAAAGGCAGGGCTGGAACTGGGATGAGAACTGTTGCCTCAGCAATGAATCAACTTGGGCTGGGAGCTTATATGTTGTTGTTTAGTCGTTTAGTCGTGTCTGACTCTTCGTGACCCCCTGCACCAGAGCACGCCAGGCACTTCTGTCTTCCACTGCCTCCCGCAGTTTGGTCAAACTCATGTTTGTAGCTTCGAGAACACTGTCCAACCATCTCGTCCTCTGTCGTCCCCTTCTCCTTGTGCCCTCCATCTTTCCCAACATCAGGGTCTTTTCCAGGGAGTCTTCTCTTCTCATGAAGAGAGAAATATTGGAGCCTCAGCTTCAGGATCTGTCCTTCCAGTGAGCACCCAGGGCTGATTTCCTTAAGAATGGATAGGTTTGTTCTTCTTGCAGTCCATGGGACTCTCAAGAGTCTCCTCCAGCACCATAATTCAAAAGCATCCATTATTTGGCGATCAGCCTTCTTTATGGGGGAGCTTATATAGGAGTTGGAAATTGGATGCCTTGCCTTTTGCAAGTTCAAGTGTTTTCTGCTACTGGAAAGTCACCACTGGATACCATCCTTTGTGTGTGTCATTGCATAGAGTGACTGATCATAGAGCGAGTTAGTGCCTAGAAGGATGCTTTCCTTGCAGCAAGGAGCTTCTCAGTCTCTTTATGATTCGGCCAAGTAAAATTCCAAAAGCGGGTAAATATCCCCCACCTGCTTAGAATTGGACTTCCCCTTTTATATAAACCTCCCCATCTTTCATGCTGAAGGAACCTTCCTTATCTGAAGGCGTGCCCATGGCTAAGAATGCACTAATTGCTCCCTTTGCACTACAGCTTCCTCGTTAAGCATTGTCCTGCGCTGTAACATAATCAGGACCTGACGGCTCTATCTCAAGACTCTTGCTTGCCACACCGTCATTATTATGAAATGAGCATGCAAAGGAAACAGGTGGGCAATTCGATCTCTCCAGAGATCTTCCCGTCTGAGGAACGTGGGAACGGTGGGTCTGGCCGTGGGTTACTCAGGTGTTGTGTAAGGTGACCCCGCAGTGTTCTTTTCAAGGGGATTTGAACAAAGGTCTCAATGCCACACCCCAAACCTCAGCTATTCACTTTGCCTGTGTGCACAGGAGGAGTCAACATTCTCAAACTCTTTATTATGAATCACTTTTCGGGGTTCCTGTACATTGCATCCAGCTGGATTTCTATGAAGCCGTACAGGGATTTTTTATTATTATTTTGTTGTTGTTGTTGTTTAGTCATTTAGTCGTGTCTGACTCTTCGTGACCCCATGAACCACAGCACACCAGGCACTCCTGGTCAAACTCATGCTGGTAGCTTCGAGAACACTGTCCCACCATCTTGTCCTCTATTGTCCCCTTCTCCTTGTGCCCTCCATCTTTCCCAACATCAAGGTCTTTTCCAAGGAGTCTTCTCTTCTCATGAGGTGGCCAAAGTCTTGGAGTCTCAGCTTCAGGATCTGTCCTTCCAGTGAGCACTCAGGGCTGATTTCCTTCAGAATGGAGAGGTTGGATCTTCTTGCAGTCCATGGGACTCTCAAGAGTCTACTCCAGCACCATAATTCAAAAGCATCAATTCTTCGGCGATCAGCCTTCTTTATGGTCCAGCTCTCACTTCCATACATCACTACTGGGGAAACCATAGCTTTAACTATACGGACCTTTGTTGGCAAGGTGATGTCTCTTTTATTTTTATTTTTTATATTATTATTATTATTATTATTATTATTACTACTACTACAGTGAACTGGAGACACCTGGATAAAGTTCACACTGATCACCTGAGAAGTGCTACTTTGTCTCTGGGCTTCCAAACGGCAACCCTGACACCTCGTTCAGTGCCGCAGGAAGGGTTCGCATGTAGACCCATGGCAGAGCACATGCGACGCATCTAGTGGGTTTTGGGTTCAATCCCTGGCCTCTCCTGATAGCAGACGATGGGGAAGACCTCTTCTGGAAATCCAGGACTGCTGCCTCTGAGGCTGTTGCTCCGCATACAGGACACCATCTGAGTCCTCTCCAGCTGTTCCAGCTGTTCACAGCCGATCCCCTAACATGCCAATTATTGGATTGTTGGCACTCAAAATTCTGCCCCTCTTCCCACCCTATGCTATATTAAAATAATAGGATTATCTCGAGAGATATTAATGGAGAGCACTTATTGCCTGCAGACTTCACAATTTCCATCCTACCTTTCCCTCCCCTCCTTCCCATAAAGACTCACCTGTCCTTCTCCTCCTCCTCCTCCTCCTCCTTCTTCTCTCTCTCTCTCTCTCTCTCTCTCTCTCATTACTCAGACTGGAGCTGCATTCCTGCTTTCAGTACCAGGACCAAGTCTTCAACTATGCAAAGGAATGATAAAGGGGGAAAATGCCTTTGAGCCACTTGTGGGGCATGATGGCCCCAGGCTCAAATAGATTTTCATATGATTAGACACATTGGCAGAGAATTAGGGCGGGTGTTGGTCATGGTTACTGTATGGAGCACACATGTTCAGGAGCAGTAGGCCTCTAAATTCCTGGACAAACCACATGAGAGGCTTCGTTTGCTTCCACACTTTGCTGAAGGGCTTCCCAGACTTTCTGTATGATCTAGCAGGATTCTTCTTGGATTCTTATGAGCACATGCAGTGTGGTTTTTTTCCATCACACACAAACATCCCAATTGACTCCAGGCTTATCCCACTTTCCCAAGGTCAGGGTGGATGGCAAGTCGGAATCTTAGCACATAGTTGTAACTTTGAGAGCTGGACCATAAAGAAGGCTGATCGCCGAAGAATTGATGCTTTTGAATTATGGTGCTGGAGGAGACTCAAGAGTCCCATGGACTGCAAGAAGATTCAACCTCTCCATTCTGAAGGAAATCAGCCCTGGGTGCTCACTAGAAGAACAGATCGTGAAGCTGAGGCTCCAAGACTTTGGCCACCTCATGAGAAGAGAAGACTCCCTGGAAAAGACCCTGATGTTGGGAAAGATTGAGGGCACAAGGAGAAAGGGACGACAGAGGATGAGATGGTGGGACAGTGTTCTCAAAGCTACCAGCATGAGTTTGACCAAACTGCGGGAGGCAGTGGAAGACAGGAGTGCCTGGCGTACTCTGGTGCATGGGGTCACAAAGAGGCGGACACGACTAAATGACTAAACAACAACAATAAATTCCCTTATGCAAAAATGTTGAGACGGACAATGAGAACAAATAGCTGCCCCAAGCTCACATTATAAATCAAGGCAGAAGTAAGATTTTAATTCAGTCTTTCCCCATTTTGGGGAACCCACCAGTGCCTTGCGTGACTCAAAATTGAGGTTAGGAGGGACCTGAAGTTACATTTGAGTAGGAAATACTTGGAACACGTAGCATATTCCACCTGTGAAATCAATGCAACTTCATAGAATCATAGAACTGTTGAGTTGAAAAAGATCACAAGGATCAGTTAGTCCAAACCCCTCCAATTCTGGAATCTTTTTCCCAATGTCGGGCTTCAAACCACAACCCTAAGATTAAGAGTCTCATGCTCAATTGACTGAATTATCTACCTATCTCTATATCAGGCACCCCCAAACTCAGCTCTCCAGATGTTTTCGGGACTACAACTCCCATCATCCCTAGCTAACAGGACCAGTGGTCAGGGATGATGGGAACTGTAGTCCCAAAACATCTGGAGGGCCGAGTTTGGGGATACCTGCTCTATATCAAAGCACCAGCATTTAAAACAAAGTTCTCCAAACTTTTCATGTTGGTGACACACTTTTCAGACATGCATAATTTCATGACACAGTAATTCAGATTTCCTAGCAGACGAACCCCTTTCCAGCCCTGGGAGGAGCACAGGGAGCATTCGTGTGACACACCTACACACTAACGTGTCATGACAAACAGTTTGGAAAGCTCTGATTTAAAATATGAATTCTAGGGGGGGTTCCCTTCTACCCAATACTGGTGTGTAATCTAATTATATTTGGTGTGTGTCTGTTTATCTTAAAACAGACAATGGCCTTTAAATAAGTGTGTGTATTGCCAAAAAACCCAAAGCATGCATTTTCATTTGTTTCTCTGACAAACTGAATGATGTGCAAGATCGCTAACCGTTTCATAAGTAAAAGCTATCATTTTGAGAAGGGATAGCCACTTCTACAATTTTTTTTATTTTATGTTCCCTCTTCCAGTAACACCTCGGGAGCAAAACAGCCTTTATAAATGAACAGGCTCGCTGTCAAGATCGTGTTGAGATGGATTAAGGTTAGTTTTTCTGCTTTTCACCACAGACTGAACATGGGTGCTGACCAGTTAAGGAGCTGTGGCTACGAGCTGATTAAAACAGTTGAGAGTTTGCTCTCAGCCTTAAGGAAGGCTGCGGTTAATCTGGCCAAGGTGACCAGGAAGAGAAAACTCACCTTGGCATGCTTGCGATGTTGTTTGGTTTTTCCTCAGTCGTGACCTTGACCTCGCTTGCTCTGTTCTCAGTGTGCCCTGCCAAGGATGTGTCAGGAGACAGAGAGAAAGAGAAAGAGAAAGAGAGAGAGAGAGAGAGAGAGAGAGAGAGAGAGAGAGAGGAAGTTTACACACCTGGCAATGAGGACTTCTCAATGTCATGGCAATTAGGAAAGCGGCACCAGAGGAGGAGAGAGGAAGAAGGAGAAGGTGGGGGGTGGAAGAGGGAAATGAATAAAATCCCAAAACATTCTTTCAGCATTGTTCAGTGATCTGGTTTCAATGCAGGGAGGACTGCAGATACTTGAGGGATGCGGACATGATTGTGCTTTGAGAACCACCCTGACAACTTCCAACAGCCAATGCGGTGTTGTGGTTCGGGAGACAGACGACAGCCTGCAAGACCAAGGCTCCAATTCCCACTTGGCCACAAAGCTCACTGGGTGACCTTGGGCCAGCTGCTCGCTCTCAGAGCCAGTGCGGTGCAGTGGTTAAGAGCGATGGACTCGTAATCTGGTGAATCGGGTTCGCTTCCCCGCTCCTCCATGTGCAGCTGCTGGGTGACCTTGGGCCAGTCACACTTCTTTGAAGTCTCTCAGCCCCACTCACCTCACAGAGTGTTTGTTGTGGGGGAGGAAGGGAAAGGAGAATGTTAGCCGCTTTGAGACTCCTTAAGGTAGTGATAAAGCGGGATAACAAATCCAAACTACTCCTCCTCCTCCTCCTCCTCCTCCTCCTCCTCCTCCTCCTCCTCCTCCTCCTCTTCTTCTTCTTCTTCTTCTTCTTCTTCTTCTTCTTCTTCTTCTCCGCAGCCTGCCCTAACTCGTAGGGTTCTTGTGGGGATTAAATGAGTGGGAGAACTGAACCAAAGCAGTACAAAGAAGGCAGAGTTGCTACTGAAAATGTCATATTCCCAAGAATGAAGGGGTGCCACCCAAAATAGCAGCCCCTGTTTGGATTGCAACTCATTCAGCTCACTTCATGTTCTTGGCTTGACTGTATCCCCTCTAGCCGCAGCCAATGAGCTTGGAGAAATGGACACTATGTTGACAACAGGGCGAGATACACTGAAGGAGGACATTGTGGAGGAGAAGGAGGGAAGAACTGAACTCAGGGCTCTCCTTTTTGGTGGCAACCCCATTCGAGGTGGTGATGTAACATTCCACCCAAACATACAGGGAGACTAAAATAACAGACTGTGGAACAGTCTTCCTCTGGAGGTTGACATCCTTCATTGGACGTTTTTATGCAGAGGTTGGGTGGCCATCTGCCATGGATGTTTCAGCTCAGATTCCTGCACTTGAGGGGGTTGGACTAGATGTTTGATGTTTTATCGTGTTTTTAATATTCTATTGGGAGCGCCCCTGAGTGGATGGGCAGGGTATAAATAAAAATATATTATTATTATATTATAAAAAAGGAATAAATGCTCATAAATAGGCAACATAATATAATTTAGGAACATAGAAAACTACATTACCTCAGGGTCCCTTCCAACTCCACAATTCCCTGTTTCTATGGCAGTGATATAAAATGGTGTAGCTTCAGATAGGCCTGAAGGCCCTGGCCACTTCCCAAACCGGATTGGAAACTCGGATCCGGAGTTTGGAGGTGGTGGGTGACAATCTCCCCTTCTCCAAAAAAAAAAACAAAAAACCAAAAAACAAACCTAGATTGAAAAGAGAGAGAGAAATCTGTGTGTTTTCACAGAGCAACTCTGTCGAGTACTCTCGAGGTGGCGGCTGTGCTCACAAAGGCCAATCCGCCTTCCATTTGTTTCTACTCTAATGAGCCTGCCTCATGGCTTCCAAATTGTTTAATTGCCGAGCAATTATCCATTACATACAATGATTCCATCGTGGTAAATGGCGGGTGTCACTGAAAGGTATTCCGAGCCAATGAACACATGTTTACCCTGGGTGCTGAGATCCTGAATGGAGCCTGTTATTTCCAATACTGCGCGCCACGCATTGCCCCTTAATAACTGCCTGGAGCAGTTTGCTCGTGAGCTTGCAAAATGGAAAGGGAAGCAACCTGTAATGGAAAAGGAGAGAAGGATATGGGGGGATGGTTCCATCTTCTTCTGCTTCCCCTTCCATCAGTTGGTGCCCATTGGCTCTGGTAGGGTGGCAGGCAAGGAGGCCAACAGTAGGTGGCGCCAGTGCGGATTGCATTTTCAGCTGAATTTGGGGAAACCACTTGAAGCATCCGTTGTGCTGAGCTACAGTGGTACCTCAGGTTACATATACTTCAGGTTACAGACTCCGCTAACCTAGTAATAGTACCTATGGTTAAGAACTCTGCTTCAGGATGAGAACAGAAATTGCGTGGCTGCGGCCATGGGAGGCCCCATGGTTAAGAACAGGTTAAGAACAGTTTCATTTTAAGAACGGACCTCCAGAACGAATTAAGTTCTTAACCAGAGGTACCGCTGTATTTCAATTGCTTTAATTTGATTTGCTCAATGCAAACAGCTGAAAGTCTGTAAACGTTGATAATAAACCCACTTTGTAATGGGGGGGGGGGTTGAATAATTTCAAAGGCAACTGTATCTAATAAATATATCCTCTCCTAGCATCTATACCAGGCATAGGCAAACTTGGCCCTCCAGATGTTTTGGGACTACAACTCCCATCATCCCTAGCTAGCAGGACCAGTGGTCAGGGATGATGGGAACTGTAGTCCCAAAACATCTGAAGGGCCAATTTTGCCTATGCCTGATCTATATACATCCCTACAACTCTAAAATGACATAGAACAAGGTGGCCCATCACTTTGGGGCCAGTTGTGAAGCGCTGGAGGACCCTCTGAGCTAGGTGGAGTGGGGTGGGGGGGCATTTCTTCTCCCAAGCATTAACCCTAGGAGAGACCCCTGCCTGAAATCCTGGAGAACTGCTGACAGACAGTTCAGGCAATATTGAGGTACATCATCTATTCTAGAGCATGGGTAGGCAAACTAAGGCCCGGGGGCCGGATGCGGCCCAATCGCCTTCTCAATGAGGCCCATGGACGGTCCGAAAATCAGAGTTTTTTTACATGAGTAGAATGTGTCCTTTTATTTAAGATGCATCTCTGAGTTATTTGTGGGGCATAGGAATTCGTTCATTTCCAACCCCCACACCCCCAAATATAGTCCAGCCCCCCACAAGGTCTGAGGGACAGTGGACTGGCCCCCTGCTGAAAAAGTTTGCTGACCCCTGATCTAGATAATCTCTAGACAGGGCTGAGAGACAACCCCTGTCTGAAACCCTGCCAGTTACTGTCGATAATACAGAACTAGATGGACTCAGTATAATGTAGTTTTCTATGTTCCTAAATTATATTATGTTGCCTATTTATGAGCATTTATTCCTTTTTTATAATATAATAATAATTTATTTTTATTTATACCCTGCCCATCCACTCAGGGGCACTCCCAATAGAATATTAAAAACATCAAACATTAAAAACTTCCCTAAAAAAGGCTGGCTTTGGATATCTTCTAAAAGTCAGGGAGTTGTTTATTTCCTTGACATCTCATAGAATCATAGAATCATAGAGTTGGAAGAGACCACAAGGGCCATCGAGTCCAACCCCCTGCCAAACAGGAAACACCATCAGAGCACTCCTGACATATGGTTGTCAAGCCTCTGCTTAAAGACCTCCAAAGAAGGAGACTCCACCACACTCCTTGGCAGCAAATCCCACTGTCAAACAGCTCTTACTGTCAGGAAGTTCTTTCTAATGTTTAGGTGGAATCTTCCTTCTTGTAGTTTGGAGCCATTGCTCCGTGTCCGATTCTCTGGAGCAGCAGAAAACAACCTTTCTCCCTCCTCTATGTGACATCCTTTTATATATTTGAACATGGCTATCATATCACTCCTTAACCTCCTCTTCTCCAGGCTAAACATGCCCAGCTCCCTTAGCCGTTCCTCATAAGGCATCATTTCCAGGCCTTTGACCATTTTGGTTGCCCTCCTCTGGACACGTTCCAGTTTGTCCGTGTCCTTCTTGAACTGTGGTGCCCAGAACTGGACACAGTACTCCAGGTGAGGTCTGACCAGAGCAGAATACAGTGCCACTATTACTTCCCTTGATCTAGATGCTATACTCCTATTGATGCAGCCCAGAATTGCATTGGCTTTTTTAGCTGCCGCGTCACACTGTTGGCTCATGTCAAGTTTGTGGTCAACCAAGACTCCTAGATCCTTTTCACATGTACTTCTCTCAAGCCAGGTGTCACCCATCTTGTATTTGTGCCTCTCATTTTTTTTGCCCAAGTGGGAGAATGTTCCACAGGGTGGGCACCACTACCGAGAAAGCCCTCTGCCTGCTTCCCTGTAACCTCACTTCTCACAGGGAGGGAACTGCCAGAAGGCCCTCGGCGCTGGACCTCAGTGTCCCAGCAGAATGAAGGAGGTGGAGATGCTCCTTCAGGTCTACTGGGCCAAGGCTGTTTAGGGCTTTAAAAGGTCAGCACCAACACTTGGAACTGTGCTCAGAAACGTATTGGGAGCCAATGAAAGTCTTTCAGGACTGGTGTTATGTGGTCTTGGTGGCCGCTCCCAGTCACCAGTCTAGCTGCTGCATTCTGGATTAGCTGTAGTTTCCAGGTCACCTTCAAAGGTAGCCCCACGTAGAACGCATTGCATGGAGGTTCTGCAATGTCAGGTCAAGTAAATGTTATCCCACACTTTCCAGTAAATCTCTCTATCACTTTCCTTACAGCAAACAGTTCGATTTTGTAGAGGAAGCAGGTTTGTTGCACATGAGTACCAAATCCACATTAATACCACAATCTGAATTTGCCAGTATGTGATTAAATTCCACCTGAAAATAGCACCATTCTGAAAGCACCCTTGCATTTAATATGAAACTTTTGCTATGTTCACTCGCTGTTCACAGGGTGTGCACACGACACAAATCATTGCAATCCTACATTTCCCCTGTGGCTCTTACTTCTTTTTTTCAGGTCGCAGAAAGTCCTACCCCCCCCCCCAAAGAATGGAAGAATAGCTCAATCTCCACAGGTGCAGGTGTCACATGGAGCTATTTTTCTGTTTCGTTTTGTTTTAAATCTTTATTTATTGTCAACACTGATCTAGGAACATGCACAGAAATGAAAGAAAAAAGAAAACCACAGTATAAAATGTGTGACGTTCTTGGACACACTTCGCATTCCCATCAGTATACCTGGATATGCAATAAGGATAATTAAAGTAATAATAATAATAATAATAATAATAATAATAATAATAATAATAATTTATTTATAGCCCACCCATCTGGCTGGGCTTCCCCAGCCGCTCTGGGCGGCTTCCAAAAAAATATTAAAATACTGTAATACATCAAACATTAAAAGCTTCCCTAAACAGGGCTGCCTTCAGATGTCTTCTAAAAGTCTGGTAGTTGTTGTTCTCTTTGACATCTGGTGGGAGAGTATTCCACAGGGCAGGGTCCACTACCGAGAAGGCCCTCCACCTGTTTCCCTGGAACTTCCCTTCTCGCAGTGAGGGAACTGCCAGAAGGCCCTCGGAGCTGGACCTCAGCATCTGGGCAGAACAATGGGGGTGGAGACACTCCTTCAGATATACTGGACCGAGGCCGTTTAGGGCTTTAATGGTCAGCACCGACACTTTCAATTGTGCTTGGAAACGTACTGGGAGCCAATGTAGGTCTTTCAAGACCGGTGTTATATGGTCTCGGCGACTGCTCCCAGTCACCAGTCTGGCTGCCGCGTTCTGGATTAGTTGTAGTTTCTGGGTCACCTTCAAAGGTAGCCCCACATATAAAGACTCTATTTTTTTTCCTTAAGGAGATTCTACGGGAATATATTCACTAGATACAATTTCATACGTCAAAAGAACTTAAGAAGAGCACTGCTTGAACAAGCCAAAGAAAAACAACCACCTCTCACACTCTACAAATTAGCACACGCAACATTTAATTACCTAGCAACATACAGATGACCTATGAGACACCCCCATTTGGCAGAATCCTGCCAGATAACCCTTCCTGCCATTCCCAACGGCTTGTGCTTAAAAGACTTCCCTCTGCTGCAATTGCGGGGGCTGCACGTAAACTTTGCACAGCTTTAGAAAAGTGTGAATCAATACATGAGTTTAGGACTGAAGCTCCAGGTTTAAATCCATGCTGTTTGGCTTTTCTGGGTTGTTGTGAATAGAGTTTTGTAAAAAAATAAAATAAAATAAAGGAGTGGGGGGAGGGAGGAAGAATAACACGAGCACACACCTGAAAGCAGGTCCACAATTGAACTCGCCCAGCAAAAGAAAGGTAACGAAATGGCAGAAAATGCCTGTGATTTCCCACCAAATAGCCCTGATTCAATTCTGGAATTGAGGGCAGGTGATCAAAATCAGTTTGTGTTGTTGAAGGTGGAAAAGACATGGTGTGTGTGTGTGTGTGTAGGTCTGTGTTGATATAGGTTTGTGTGTGCCATACGGAGGGGCTATTTTTTTAAAAAAATAAAAAATAAAAATCTTCCCCATCGCTACATCTACTGCCCTAAACAACATGGCCCAATTCTGATGAATTTCCTCTCTGTATTAACCCCTTCCACCCCACTATGAACCATATGCTGCTGTTTTGCACATCTGTCTGGATAAAGGATGGGGACACCTTTCTGTTCGCCTGTTTCTCTCCAAAGCTTTTTCTTTAGAAATCTGCCCCAGGTGAAGTGCTTAGCAGCAGTCAAGCAAAGTCAGAAGCAGCTACGCCTGCCCTCCGCTGCTGCCCTCCTTGAACCTTTCCTTGCTGGAAACCCTATTTGATCAAACGAGGCTTCGGTAAAGAGGCTGCTGTGATCTGCCTCTTGGGGGTGTTTGAGAACCATCTGGTGAAGCTCATGCTACCTTGCAAGGTTGGTGTGAGGTTAAAATGGATGGGGAGAGGAACACTGCCCTGAGCTCCTTGAGGGGTGACAAAATTCTTCTTCTTCTTCAAAATTCTTCTAGAATCATAGAATCATAGAATCATAGAGTTGGAAGAGACCACAAGGGCCATCGAGTCCAACCCCCTGCCAAGCAGGAAACACCATCAGAGGACTCCTGACATATGGTTGTCAAGCCTCTGCTTAAAGACCTCCAAAGAAGGAGACTCCACCACACTCCTTGGCAGCAAATTCCACTGTCAAACAGCTCTTACTGTCAGGAAGTTCTTCCTAATGTTTAGGTGGAATCTTCTTTCTTGTAGTTTGGAGCCATTGCTCCGTGTCCGCTTCTCTGGAGCAGCAGAAAACAACCTTTCTCCCTCCTCTATGTGACATCCTTTTATATATTTGAACATGGCTATCATATCACCCCTTAACCTCCTCTTCTCCAGGCTAAACATGCCCAGCTCCCTTAGCCGTTCGTCATAAGGCATCGTTTCCAGGCCTTTGACCATTTTGATTGCCCTCCTCTGGACACGTTCCAGTTTGTCAGTGTCCTTCTTGAACTGTGGTGCCCAGAACTGGACACAGTACTCCAGGTGAGGTCTGACCAGAGCTCTTATTATTATTATTATTATTTATTGTTATTGTTATTATATTCTGCCATTTATCCGAAGATCCCAGGGCTGTGTACAACATTAAAAACATAATTTACATAGCATATAATAAACAACAATCAAACAATCACAGAAAAACCATAATAACTGTCCCCTGTTTTCACCTGGCACCTAAAGACATGTAAGGAAGGCACCAGGTGAGCCTCTCTGTGGAAAACATTCCACAAACAGGGGGCCACCACAGAAAAGGCCCCTTTTGGTGTTGTAACAGTACCATTTTTTTAATTACCAGTTTTTAAAATAACAATAGCATTTAATGTAACAATAGTATTTAAAAAAAAATTACTCCTGCATGCTGTAGTGATTAGACCTGGGAGGTAAAGGTAAAGGTAAAGGTTCCCCTGACCATTAAGTCCAGTCACAGACGATTCTGGGGTTGTGGCGCTCATCTTGCTTTACTGGCAGAGGGAGCCGGAGTTTGTCCGCAGACAGTTTTTCCGGGTCATGTGGCCAGCATGACTAAGCCGCTTCTGGTGAAACCAGAGGAGCAGACGGAAACACCGTTTACCTTCCTGCTGGAGCAGTACCTATTTATCTACTTGCACTTCGTGCTTTCGAACTGCTAGGTGGGCAGGAACAGGGACCAAGCAACGGGCGCTCACCCCGTTGTGGGGATTCAAACCGCCGACCTTCCAATCGGCAAGCCCTAGGCTCTGTGGTTTAGACCACAGCGCCACCCGCATCCTGGGAGACCAGGGTTCAAATCCTTGCTCTGCCATGACACTCTCTAGGGCGGGTCACAATCTCTCAGCCTAACCTCCCTCACAGAGTAGCAACAAAATGGGGAGAAAAAGGACAAAATGGGGAGGAAGACAAAGATGTAGCCAACCTTGAGGTCCTTGGAGGAAAGATGGGGAATGAATGGATAGTCCAATTCCTAAAGGGGAAATACCTGCAGCAACGTTGGAGCGTCCGCCTTTGTTTGCTGCGTTTGGGTTCCAGGGGTCCCGCCCCCCAATTCTATTTGCAGCATTCCGGGCACGTCGCGCATCAGCCGCAATTCCCCCCACCCAAGAAAATACCTTGTGTTTCTTGACTATAGAACAAGGTCCCGAGGGTGGTGGCTGCAAAAAAAAGGAAGGTGGTGGCGGTAGAAACTATTGCAGCGCCCCGGGACAGCGTGGAGGCAGTGTGATTAGTGTCCGACGAAGACTTGGGTTCGAATCCAGCCTCCGCAACCAAGCTCCCTGGATGATCTTGGGCCAGTCCCTGCCTCTCAGCATTACTACGCAGGGTTTTTGTGGGGTTCAACTGAGTAGGGGGGGGAGAGATAAGAACCGTGGAGCCCACGTTTTGAGCTCCTGCGAGAGAAAAAAAGTGGGACATAAGTGCAATCAATCAATCAATCAATCAATCAATCAATCAATAAGACAGGACCTCCTTGCTGGCGTCTGATGAGGCACGAAAGCCCCGCGCGTCCCTTTGAGGCGCCTCCCGCGAGGCGTTTCGTGGGGAGATTCGCGAAACCGGAGCGCGGCTTTCGGTGACCTCATTGCCAGCTTTTGTTGCCGCGGCTGTCACCAAAGCGCGGCGCCTCCTTTCTTCTCGGTCGGTACTTTTGAAAAGAACTTTCATCCTCTGACAGGGGGGGCGATGACAAAGCCGCGACCAGTAATCCCCTCCTCTCTTGCCCAGCCAGCTGCCCTCCCCCGCCCACCCCACAACCCGGAGAGCTTTAGGTTGGGGGGAGTCCCCGGATTCTGGGCTCCCTGACGCATGTAGTGGGTAGAGGAGAAAGGAGAAAGGAGGGGACGATTCTGCAGAATACTCTGAGCACAACTGCCAATCTGACTCCGGTTCTGTTTTGACTCCAGGGGGTCATCACGTTGAGGGAGCAACCAGCAGAGTTCACTGAAAAATGCAAAGCCGAATAATAGTAGATTTGTCTCATCCGAATGTATTTTTTCAGACAGTCGGTAGATGAGCACACATTTCATTAGATCTACTGATATTTTTTAGTAGACCTGGCAATACCTTGGGTTCAGGTTACATACGCTTCAGGTTACAGACTCCGCTAACCCAGAAATAGTGCTTCAGGTTAAGAACTTTGCTTCAGTATGGGAACAGAAATTGGGCTCCGGCGGTGCAGCTGCAGCAGGAGGCCTCATTAGCTAAAGTGGTGCTTCAGGTTAAGAACAGTTTCAGGTTAAGTACGGACCTCCAGAACGAATTAAGTACTTAACCCGAGGTACCACTGTACTGGAATAATTGCAGGACACAAACTGTCCTTCAGTGTATCTGGAGGCCTAGTGTGCCTCAGTTTACCTAGTTCAGACTGTTCAGGGCCTAATAGCTGTCAGCCTGGGAGCATCCCTGAGCTTGTATTGCAGGTGCTTTGTTGTTGTTTAGCTGTGTCCGACTCCTCGTGACCCCCTGGACCAGAGCACGCCAGGCACTCCTGTCTTCCACTGCCTCCTGCAGTTTGGTCAAACTCATGCTGGTAGCTTCGAGAACACTGTCCCACCATCTCGTCCTCTGTCGTCCCCTTCTCCTTGTGCCCTCCATCTTTCCCAACATCAGGGTCTTTTCCAGGGAGTCTTCTCTTCTCATGAGGTGGCCAAAGTATTGGAGCCTCAGCTTCAGGATCTGTCCTTCCAGTGAGCACTCAGGGCTGATTTCCTTAAGAATGGAGAGGTTGGATCTTCTTGCGGTCCATGGGACTCTGAAGAGTCTCCTCCAGCACCATAATTCAAAAGCATCCATTCTTCTGTGATCAGCCTTCTTGATGGTTCCAGCTCTCACTTCCATACATCACTACTGGGAAAGGACGACAAACCTAGAAGCTATGAATGAAGACCTGGAGCCTGTCCTGTGATATTTTTCTAAACAAAGGGAATTAACAGAATCAAGGAATTGTAGAGTTGAAAGTGACCACGAGATCATCTAGTAGTCCAACTCCCTGGAATGCAGGAATCTTTTGACCAACATGGAGCTCAAACCCACAACCTTGAGATTACGATAATGTTCTACCAATTAAGCTATGAAGAATAGGGAATCGTCGCAGTAAGAACTTAAAGAACTTAGCAGAACCTGAACTGAAGAGCTGAGCAGGAAGACACCCAACAGCAGGGGCAACTGTAGCTGCTGGAGACAGTTTTTGGGGTTCCTTGCTGGCTGTGATAAGCACATGCCGAAGTCTGGATCTGACACTGTACAGGGCTTGTTTTTAGTTAGCAACCAGGGTGGGGGACAGCGAGAGAGAGTGGTTTTCCTGCTTGCTTGCTTGCTTGCTTGCTTTCTCAACTGATATATATGCCCCTCACCCCTGAGCCCACCAACACCCAAACTATAACATCAAATGGTGCCAGCAGTCTTGTTTCCTTTGAGCCAACAGCAGCCAGTACTGAACAGTACTCTACTGACTCCAGTAGAACAGGCCAGCTTAAGCCACCAGCGGAGTGGTGCTTAAAAAGCCATTTTGGTAGAGCTTGTTTGATGAAGCAATAGGAATATTGAAATAACTTTCAGGATGAACCAATGGCCCTTGCACAGGGGCAAGCAATAATAATAATAATACAGTGGTACCTCGGGTTACAGGCGCTTCAGGTTACAGACACCGCTAACCCAGAAATAGTACCTCGGGTTAAGAACTTTGCTTCAGGATGAGAACAGAAATCGTACTCCAGCGACGCGGCAGGCCCCATTAGCTAAAGTGGTACCTCAGGTTAAGAACAGTTTCAGATTAAGAACGGACCTCCAGAACAAATTAAGTTCTTAACCCAAGGTGCCACTGTAGTAGTAGTAGTAGTAGTAGTAATTTTATAATTAATAACCCACCCATCTGGCTGTGTTTCCCCAGCCACTCTGGGCGGCTTACAGCACATAAAAATGGTAAAACTTCGGACACTAAAAATTTCCCAATACAGGGCTGCCTTCAGATGTCTTCTAAAAGTCAGATAGTTATTTCCTTGACATCTGGTGGAAGGGTGTTCCACAGGGCGGGCGCCACTACCGAGAAGGCCCTCTGCCTGGTTCCCTGTAACCTTTCTTCTCGCAGGGAGGGAACCGCCAGAAGGCCCTCAGAGCTGGACCTCAGTGTCTGGGATAGACGGTGGGGGTGGAGACATTCCATCAGGTATACTGGACTGAGGCCGTTTAGGGTCACTGAATTAGGATTTTTACCTTTGTGCAAAGGCCATTGGATTCTCTTCTTAGTAACTGTATAAAAAGGTAAAGGTAAAGGGACCCCTGACCATTAGGTCTAGTTGTGGCCGACTCTGGGGTTGTGGCGCTCATCTCGCTTTATTGGCCGAGGGAGCCAGCGTACAGCTCCTGGGTCATGTGGCCAGCATGACTAAGCTGCTTCTGGCAAACCAGAGCAGCGTACGGAAACGCAGTTTACCTTCCCGCCGGAGTGGTACCTATTTATCTACTTGCACTTAGACGTGCTTCCGAACTGCTAGGTTGGCAGGAGCAGGGACCGAGCAACAGGAGCTCACTCCATCGTGGGGATTTGCACTGCCGACTTCTGATCAGCAAGTCCTAGGCTCTGTGGTTTAATCCACAGTGTCACCGCGTCCCTTAGTAACTGTATAGCAAACAAGAACTAGGGACTCCTGTGGAGAACCAACATGGATACTTGGCATAAGCAAAGCAGCATAGCAAGCTTGGTGCCCATTTGACTTCTTTTTTTTTGTATTGTGGTGTTTCTGCTGGGGAATCTGCACAGTTGGAAAATCTGCCTTACAAAACAACAAAAAATGACCTATCAGGGAACTTGAGCTCAGGTGAAAGTGATTTATTTATTTTTTGGCCTTGTTAGGTGGAAGGAACATGGGAAGGTATGTTATACTGAGCTAGAACATTGGGTCTATCTAGCTCAACAATGCCCACCCTGGCTGGCAGCAGCTCTCCAGGATTTGAGAGTCTATCTCAGCAATACCTAGAGATGCTGGGCATCTTCTGCAAGCAAAGCAGCTGCCTTGCAACTGGCCCACATCCCTTCCCATAAAAGTAAGAATCATGAAGTTGGGAGCTACCCAAAGGTCATCTAATCCAACCCCCTGCGATGCAGGAATCTCAGTTGAAAGCATCCGTGACATCTAGTTCAGAATTGCCAGACAGGGAGTCTCTCTCTGAGTTCTGCCTGGAGATACTGGGGATTGAACATGAGACCTTCTGTACAGAAAGCAGACTCTCTAAAACTGAGCTACGGCCCTTCCGCTCATTTCTAACTGCGTCCAAGAACTCTCATTTCATGCCTCTTTCCTCTCTCTCATTCCCCCGCTCTTTCCTCCTTCCTTCTTGCGAGCAATTCTAAGCCCAGCCCCAACGTGCCTCTGTTCTGAGCCAGGCATATCAGGATCCCAGTATATATATATATATATCAAGGGTATTTTTTTTCTCTCTCTCAGTTGTTTGAGAACTGGGCTGGATGGTTTTCACGTGCACACATTTTAAGACACAAACATGCTCTCCTTGAATCTGATAGAGGCCACAGCGACGGAGAACTCAGTGACTTGGGTCTCAGTGAACAGTTCAGAGAACGTTCCTAACCAGTTTACATAAATAAATGTTTTCAGGAAAAGGGGACCCGCTTGTTTTCCGCTCTCGTAGCGCTTGTGAGAGCAGCCTTGCCGCGTAAGAACTCCACGGGAGAACCCCATGTCTAAATGTCATCCGGGAAAGCGCGCGCGTGTTTAAACACCGGTGCCAGACATTTACCTATCCAGATCAAGTCTCGATTCCCCATTTTCACTTCCGGAAACAAGAGAGATCTCCCGCAGCTTGCCCGTGGAGTGCAGGATCGGGCTCCTGCCCAAACATCTGTGTGCCGAAGGTTGGTCAAGCCACACATTTAAAACGTTCAAGGCGCATTTAAAGCTTCCCCCAATAGAATCACTGAAACTATAGTTTCCATCCCTTCAACACAGCTATAGCACCTGGCACCCTTGATAAACTACAGTTTCCAGGGTTGTTAGAGGGAGCCTTCAAATGCGCGTTGGATGTGCTTTAAAAATATTGTGTGGGTCGGGGCCCTCTTTTTGCATTCCAGCCAGTGCGCGTGTGCGCGTGTTTGAAATAACAGGATGGTAACTCTTGATTTGTCTACTTGGCCTTCCATCCAAGCCACACCCAACGGAGTATTCTGGGCTTGAGTGACAAGCTTCCCTTCTCTTTCTGGACTACTTGGCCGTCGCGCGTTTTGGAGAGAGCTGCAGGACTTCTTGCCAGGAGCTGCGCGCAGCGCGCCGGAGCCCAAATTATTCATCCCAGTAAATAAGTGGACTTTGCGTGCGTGTAACCCGTTTTCACTGCCTGGGGAATAGATACCGTTAGAAATGTGGATTTTCTCGAGATATTATTATTACTATTAAACAACAAACAAACAAACAAACATCAACGTCATTTCCCGTTGGTTACATGTCCTGCAGAGAGGGAGCCTTTTTTTAAAAAAAAAAAAAAAAGTAGTATTAAAAAATGTCATCTTGTGGAGATCATTACCAGAAGGCAGATCTCTACTGGTAGATCTTTGGTTAGGATCTGCAGCTAGGTGGATTTCTGTGACTCCCAACCGTAGCAGTGAAATGACTTCTCTCTCTTCTTCAAATGCTGAAACGGAGAAGGTTTGGGGGTAAGCCAGTAGCTGTTTGAAGGGGAAGACAGGGAACCGGGACCCCACAAACCTTTCCAAGTTTGCCCCAGCCTTCCGCTGGTGGATCTCTGGAAAATAAAGCGGATCCCTTGCTGCTTGAGACGATGAGTGGGTTGAAAAGTAAGGCAATGTAGATGAATTGGCGAGGAAGCAAAGTCAGCTCCCAAAACGAGCAACTGCCATCTAACAGCTGCCATCGATTAATCAACTGTAACTTTTTTTTTTAAAAAAAAAGTTGATTCACTCCAGTCCCAGCTGGCAAAGCGATCCACGTGGCACAGAATACAGCTGGAATTAAGACAGGGTGGACGTTTTGTGGCTCAGCCAGCAGAGGGTAAAAGTGGGCCGGAGACGGAGGCGAGATTTAGAGACACAGCCCTATAAGGCCGGGTGATGAGCCATCCCGCTTGTTCCGTCGGAATCCGCGAAACTCAGCGGTGCTGGCAAGCGCGAAATTTTTCGCAGGTACTCCGTCCAGCTCTGCGTGGGCGGAGCAGGAACACCCAGGAACAAAAGAAACGGCCTTATACGGGGTCAGACGGCTGGTTCATCTAGCTCAGTACTGTCCACACGGACTGGCAGCAGCACTCCAAGGTTTCAGGCAAAGGACATTCCTAGCAGGAGCTGGGCTGGGGCTTGAACGCAGAACTTTCTGCGTGCGAAGCAAGTGGTCTATCGCTGAACTATGCCCTTGCTTTAAAAACAAGATTCTGAAGAAACTTCTTATTTAAAAACGAAATGGGGGAGCCACCCTAACCAAGACAGACGCTTGGTCCATCTAGCGCAATATTGTCTACACGGGCTGGCAGCAGCTTTCCAGGGTTTCACACAGGGATCTCGAATCCCCAACCCTACATGGGAGGTCCGGATCATGCTCTACCACCGAGTTACAGCCCATCCTCTTGTTTTTATGATGTTGTTTGATTATTATTTTTCTTGAGCGCCCAGTCATTTTAATCATTGTTTTATATTGCTTTTAATAGTTCTTTTTTTTAAAAAAACAAAACCCAAGTATTTGTTTTGCTGTGGAGTCTTGGAATTTCGTGAAAGGGTGGTACTTAAATACTTTTAATAAATAAATAGGATTTATTGTGTGGTCGTCTGGGGTTGATTTTCACAAAGAGCGGTTTGTAAATTGAATACATATTGTTTCGTGGGCATCAACGGCCAAGGACATACATACCCGTGTGCGCATGAGAATGGGTACTGCTGTTCCTAAGTGTCGTGTTATTACAGAATTAGGAGCATCTAAGAGGACCATCTAAGAGAAATTTGAGCGAATGCTATTGTCCTTTCCCTGGGAGTAATGGAGAAGAAGTTCTAGCGCCCCAAATTTAGTGCTTTTCAGTGCCACTGAATTCAAATGAGACATTTAAGCAAGGGACTCGCCAGCTCATTGAAAACAACGGAATTTTTCACAATTGCCTCTTTGCAAATGAATCGTGTTGTTGTTGTTTAGTCGTGTCCGACTCTTCATGACCCCTTGGACCAGAGCACACCAGGCACTCCTGTCTTCCACTGCCTCTCGCAGTTTGGTCAGACTCATGTTTGTAGCTTCGAGAACACTGTCCAACCATCTCGTCCTCCGTGGTCCCCTTCTCCTTGTGCCCTCCATTTTCCCAACATCAGGGTCTTTTCCAGGGAGTCTTCTCTTCTCATGAGGTGGCCAAAGTCTTGGAGCCTCAGCTTCAGGATCTGTCCTTCCAATGAGCACTCAGGGCTGATTTCCTTCAGAATGGAGAGGTTGGATCTTCTTGCAGTCCATGGGACCCTCAAGAGTCTCTTCCAGCACCATAATTCAAAAGCATCCATTCTTCGGCGATCAGCCTTCTTTGTGGTCCAGCTCTCACTTCCATGCATCACTACTAGGATGTTTCTAAAAAACAGAAGAGGCCACCTTATACTGAATCAAACCATTGGTCCATCTGATTCAGTGTTGTCTACACTGACTGGCAGTGACTCTCCAGGACTTCAGGCAGGGGCCTCCTCCTCCCAGACCTACCTGGAGGTGCCGAAAATTGAATGTGAGACCCAACACATTTCTACCCAATGTGGAACTCGAACCCAAGACCTTAGGATTAAGTGTCCGACGTTTTAGCGACTGATCTAGCCAGGCACCGGAAAAGCACCTTCAGAGAAATGCTTTAACTGTTTTCAGGACCAAATCCACTAGATTTCATTGTTCAGATAACATATACAGGAGAGGGAGAAGTCTTGGATGCTCTTATTGTTGGGTGTGGCTGTGGCTGCGGGTTTGGGAATCCTAAAATTGTGGAGTTGGAAGGGGACTCCAAGGGTCATCTAGCCCAACCTCCTGCAATGCAGGAATCTTTGGCCCAACAGGGGACTCGAACCCACAACCTTGAGATTAAGAGCCTACCGACAGAGTTACCGAGCGCTCAAGAGCCCCCACTGTTTTCCTGCTCCATAAACAAAAATGTATGGACCCATCGCAAGCATACCTGTGCTTGGCTGTGTGTGACCCTGAATTGGGGAGGAGGGCTTTGTAATGTTGCCATATTGGGGGGGGGGGGGACAGTAGGAAAGGACCTCAGGTCTTCCATATTGACTCAACACCCCTCCATTCTGCGCACAGTCTCTGGTTCCAATCTTTCTTCCTGGCATTCTGCCAACCTCAGTTTCTTTGCCCCATCTGTATAATGGGCACAAAACAGGCCTTGCTGCTTTTCAGAGTTTTTTGCCATGGGCGGGTATGGAAAGCGGAAAGACCTGAAAAGTAAGATTCAGGAGCCAGAGTCAGATACCAGTAAAAGGTCCCGAAAGATCTTGCCGCGCCTCTGTCCCTGTTGGAAACAAGGGTGTGCGCCGATGCGGATTTGCAATGGCTGCAACTCCCCCTGCTGAACCCTCCTGGAGCGGATCGAACGGTTGCGGGTTCCCTTCGCCAGGAAAGGAGCAGCGGAACCTGCAACAAATTGTTGCAGTGGTTCCTCCCGTCTTAGAGGAGCGCCCCTGTAAAGGGCTCCAGGCAAGCGGTTTTCTTCGAGCAGGATCATCCCCTCTTCTCTCCCGTTCCTTTTCTGCCTCACCCACAACAGTCAGCCAACATGCATAAACTTGTCCAACTGGAAGGGACCCCAACCCCCTACAATTCCCATTACCATTGAACACCGTCAGTCCTCACTGTGTATGTGTGGGGCATGTTTTATGGCTTCCCCCCTAAACTACAATTCTGCAAACCCTGGTCTTCCTTGAAGACGCTGACCCCTCACCCCCCCCTCTTGTTTTTCAGGTTATGGCTATACAGCCATCAACACTCAGTACCTGTTTGCTCTTAGGAGGTTTTTCTCGCTGGGGGTTTATCCTAGATTTGGCTCCCCTTAAGGTTGTGATCCTTAAAGCGTGGAGATGTAAGGAAAGCAAAGGGATATAATAATCTCCATTGCTATATAGTATAGTATAGTATAGTATAGTATAGTATAGTATAGTATAGTATAGTATAGTATAGTATAGTATAGTATAGTATAGTATAGTATACATTACTTCATTACATTACATTACATTACATTACATTATCTTCGCCTAAATTAATTTATTTGCTTCTTTATAACGTTGTATGTCGCCTTTCTGGCTCACTTGACTCTCAAGGCGGCTTAGCAAACCCTCGGAATGACACCAGCCGCTCCCCACCCCCGCCAAAAACAGCTTGCGATCCTAAACACGGAGCAAGCCCTGATGTGCTTAGGATGGCACCAAGCGCAGTGTACTTGGGAAGAATATGCGCTCCTTAGCAACAGCCCGCTGATCTTCACAGCACCGAAGCGTGTGTGCGCGTGTGCGTAAAAGCAGACTGCAATAACCACAGTTGGTCCATTTGAGCTCTGTCGCCCTGCCTTTCCCAAGCCTTTAATTTTCTCCTTTTTATAATCCACCGGTCCGGGCCTCCCCACCCCCCCTCTTTTCTCAGCAACCACATGCACGAGAGCGTGGTGTAGTTTCAGGGGGTCGCCCCACCACCACCTCCCCACAAGGGTGGGCTCAGAGATAACACCACACCAGGGGCGAGACGCTTTGTGGGGGAATGGAGAGAACGAGAAGTTCAGGACTTGGACGTCTCTCACTGTTTCTCATCGACTTCCTCGTGGGAGAAGGAGACCGGAGTCCTCGAACTACGGTGGTGCAAGCGACAAAGCCTCTCCAGCAGACTAAAGGCTGAGGGCAGAGGACAGTCAGGAACCTTGGAATCCGTCTTGCGCTTTCCAATAATCCAAAGCGCTTCCCGCAGTCCGTACAACAATCCTGTAATGTAGATCAGTCGCACGATTCCCATACACTGTGCCTTAGCTAAGGTCCCCTACGGAACTCAAGGCAGAGGCTAAATCCGAAGGGCTCTGGGTGGGTGTTCCTGACTCCCTGTGTGTCAACTTTTCCTCCCAGGAGCTCAAGGTGGTGCGCATGGTTGTCCCCTCCCCATGTTATTCCTCTCAACAACCCTGTTAGGTAGGCTAGTCGGAGACGCAGGGACTGGTCCAAGGTCACCCGGTGAGGATTCGATCTATCTAAATTAGCAAATGGAAGAGTCGGACACGACTAAACAACAACAACAACAAAATATAGTTTGTCCGTGTGCGTGTGTGCGCACCTCTCTATTTCACACAGACTTATTTTGTATTGCATTGTATGTATCCTATGAAACTTCTTGGAAGATAAGTTGTTGTGCCATTTCTGCAAAAAGGCGCATCCGTAGGACATCCATTCCCTATTGCTTTAGGCGTTTTATTTCTTCTGCCGGCTCTCTGGAATTCTTTCCGATGCCTGCTTCTTTCATTTCACAGATTTCTCTCCTCCGTCCTCGTCCTCCATCTAAGAAAGAAAGAGAGAAAGAAAGAAAGAAAGAAAGAAAGAAAGAAAGAAAGAAAGAAAGAGAGAGAGAAAGAAAGAAAGAAAGAAAGAAAGAAAGAAAGAAAGAAAGAAAGAAAGAAAGAGAAAGAAATTCTCTTGGAGAGACAGTGAATGTGCGTGGAATCAAACTCGCGTCGCTTTACTGATTCAGGAATGCCCTGAACTCAAATTTCTGAAATCAGAACGATAAATACAAGAAGGCAACAGCAGCGAGGAGTAAATAACACCGGATTTAAAATAAATAAATAGCTGTTCTTTGCGTCTCCTTGGAAACGGGCAATACTCCTTAGCGCTTGGTGGGGAGAAGGGATTTATGTCTCTTTTGTTTCAAACGAAAACAAATGATATTAAGGAACTGGAGAGGGGGAGAGAGAAAGAGAGGGAAACGGCGAGGGGGCTGGGGGCAGGGAAATCCCTCCACAGGCTCTAGCAGAGCTTAGAGAGGGGGGTATTTCTCTTCTGCCGCCTCCCCCCCCCCTCCACACACTTTTCGCCCAACGGATTTAAAGGCAATCCCCTTTTTAGATTTGAAAAGCTAGCCTGCAGTTTGAAATTGACCAGGCTGAAGGTGAATTTCACGTTTCCGCATTAGCTTGCGCAAAAAGAGAAAAAAGTTATTCTGGCCAAGTTTTTTTTGGGGGGGGGAGGCGGGGGAAGAAAGCAATTCAAGGGGAAGGGGTAGATTTTAATAAAACACAGCTGGCGTGTGGTATTTGTTTGTTTTTTAAAAAAATAATACAAAAATAAAAGCGCCCAGAGGAGGTGCGTCTCAAAAGAGAGACCATTTGCTTTACACTTCAATTCTTCTACTCGATCTTATTATCCCTGTTTACAGAGGAAATGCATGCTTATAACAGTATGAGATCGCTCATGTAACTACTCAAATAATGATGGTGATTCAGAAATGAAATATCTGTTCAGCCACAAACATATGAAAGCTTGCTCGGGAGGAACTCACGCTGCATTTCATGGGGTTTTACTCCCAAGTAATCATGGAGCCGCGTGATCCAGCGGGCCTTTCCACGCGCCCCCCTCCCCAAAGGCACCTTCTTCCCCTTCTTTTTCCAGCAGAAACCTAATACAATCGTGGGTATATATGCGCGTGTTTTAAAATCAACTCTCTGCATTCGGCAACTTGTCATTTTGGAATCCAAGGGAAAAGGCAAAGAAACGTGGAACAAGGAAACGTGCCTAAGTGAGCGGGAATCAATAGCCTAATCCTCAGGCTCAAACTCCTTCGAATCTCTCTTCCTCCCCCAACTATTCAGATGATATATTTTACCAAATTTCAGCCGTCGAATCCGCAGGAGGGTTGACTATAATATACATTATACACGAAGGATGAGTCGGGGGGGAGAGAAGAGAGAAAGGGGAAATAGCCTTTTCCTAGGGGTCTGGGCAGGGTAGAGAGAGAAGGGAAATGACCCTAAAAATGAAATTAATTACCAAGACAAAATAAAAATAAAAATTGACGGTCACCTGTTCGATTCTATTTCCAGAGGGGTTAGAATTCTGCAGCAAAAGCTAGAAAAAGTCTTAAGAGGTTAATCAGGGCAGCTGCTGGGTGTATTTGGCGCTCCATCTATTTCCCTGGCATTTAGCACTTCCTTTCCAAGTAAGTGGCCGTGGCCTAGGGTTACTCGGAAGTAAATCTCACGGAATTCACTGAGCGCCACTGCCCGGGATGATAGCCTTAAATTCAGACAGGTTAACCCGAGGCTAATTTACTGTTGCTAACTGCAAACTTTTGCTTTAAATCGTTAAAAACAAAACAGAAATTACAAGCGAGATGCCTAACCAGTCTTACTTTAATCCGGTATGCGCAACTATTTGGGGAAATAAACCCCTTTGGTGAGAAATGCAAGTAGTAAAATATTCGGGGTGGCTGCGGATCGCCTATAGCGCGGGTTCTTTGGATAACTTTTGCTAAGCAGCACTGAATTCTTCATCTATTAGACTTTAAAAATAAATTCTCTCTCTCTCTCTCTCTCTTTCCCAGCAACCGTTCTTAAATTGCTAGAGACCACCACCCGACGTCTTCCTCGCGCGTTAAAATCTAACCGAACTAGTTAGCGAAAAGGAAAAATTAAAAAGGGATTTCGAGCTGCGCCAACTGACGTACGTTTTCTATCTTTTACGTTTTCCAGATAGATAATATCGAAAAGGACGCGTTCCTCCCCAGCCAATGCCATCAACTAACATCCACACACACCCTGGACGGGGGAGGGAAGCCCTCACGCACCTCCGTTTATTTGCGATCTGATTGTTGGAGCTTTGTTTATTTGGAAAGGATAATCTGACTCGGGATGTACGGGGCACGCACCAGCCCAAAGGATAAATTCCTATTGCTTGGAAGAAAAGGAATCGTTTCCAATGCCTGCCCCCCCCTCTCTCTCTCTCTCCCCCAACCCCCTACCTTTCCCAAAATCTACCCACCTAATAGGTCGAGATTCTAGGAATATAAAATGGTTGCAAGAGTTTTTCCTGGGGGGCGCGCGCGGAATGCAATGGGTACGATGGGTGTGGTGTAGGAATAGCAAATAAACAATTTGATAAATAACTTCGGCAAGAGGTTAGTCCCTACTGAAATTAATAATAATGGATTGAAAGAGATCAGGATGTCTAAACTCATGTTAACTTGGAAGCCAGTTTTTTTTTTTTTTAAGGGAAATCCACGGGAACTCTGCCTCGTGTGAACGCATTTAGGAGCAGCGCATCACGCCACTGGGCCCTTTCTGTGGATTTTCTCTTTTCTTTCTCTCTCTCTCACTCTCTTCTCTTCTCTTTTTCAAGGCATTAAAATGAGCTAACTCTTTAAATGTATTATATATCCCAGCGCAATCTACAGCCCATAATAGACGCTAACCTGCTCGGATTTCATCCTATTCATTCGGTGCCCTCCCTGCTTAGCAGCTCATTTGCCGTTTAATAAAAATCAAAATAAAAGATCAAAACTCGGCATTGATTCCATCGCCATCACTTTGCCCTCTTAATAAATTGCACTAGGCGTCCACCCCGGAAACAGGGAGCAGATGAAAGATGGCGAGAAGATCGCGGTCCTTAGAGTGGAGGTGGGGGATATTTTCGAAGGGTTCTCTCTCTCCCCCCCCCCGGCCTTTTTTAAGCAAACAAGAAAGAAAAGCTGGAAACTCGTTGAAACTTAATTTAAATGAGAAACCCGGGAAGACAATTTCTCAGCCCTGAAGAGGAAACGATTTTCCTAGCAGTTTGCGGGGGGGGGGGGAGGCGGGGAGCGGCGGGGGGGGGGAGCGCTGGAGGGTCTTTTGTGTCCAGCTGTAGAAATCATAGCTTTCAAAAACTTTTCCCAAACTCCTTTGTCCGGACATCACTTCTGCGTGACTGGTTCTCCTGTTCCGAGTACATCCTATCCCTTCTTAGAAAGTTTATAGGAGCTGCTCAAACACCCTTTACGCCCCCCTCCTCCCCTCCCCAGGATCTCTCCCACCCTCCTTTATCTCCCCTCCTCTCCCTTTCAACCCCCTAAATTAATCTACAAAAAAGTCCCACTCGCACATACACCACAGCTTTCTACTCTGCCCTAACAAATATCACCCCACCACAAAAAAAGACGTTTACAGAAGTCCTGTTCATTTCCTAACCTAACCACACAAATAATACCCAATAGCCCCGAATCAAAGATCTGTCTCCTGGCTCCGGTGTGGAGAGATCAGTTTGTTGGTTTGGCAACCCACAAATGTTCCCAAAACGAATCACATGGAGCTTATCTGAATATATATATGTCTTTCCTGGCATTACAGCCTAGCAAGGCGTACCCTGACCTACCTAACCCATCACCCAATTCTCTCCCTTCCTGGATCCCCTTCACCCCTCCCAAAAAAGTGAATCCAGATTTCAAAAAGTGCCTTTGCAAGGAAACCGGAAGACAGGACCACTGCTTGTGCTAGAACCATTTTAATATAATTATACATATCTGCCAAATCCAGAAAAGAAAAGGTTTATGCATATATTTCTCTTTTTTTTTTCAATTGCACATCTGCAAGCATTAAAAACAACAATGAATTTCTCATTTTGGAAATTCATGGTCAGAGCAATTGACCAATGTCTTAAATATTTGTCTCTTTATCCCCTCCCCCAACAGTAAGCTATTGTTAAGCAGATGAATTTTAAAAGTCCTTGTGTATTTTTGATCTATTGACAGGGTTTTTTTTCCAAATCTCGTGGTTCATTCATTCATTCAGAGACAGTTTGTTGTAAAAAGGTTTTTGTTTTGTTTTTTATCAGTGCAGTTTACCTCTGGTGAAAGGCAATTTTTTTAAAAAAAGAGAGAGAGAGAAAGGAAGAAAGAAAGAAAAGAGAGAGAAAGAGAAGTGGTCATATGTAATTCACTTGCTCAAATTTCACTGTTAATTATAACCTATTTAAAATCACAGCAGAACCCCCTGCTGGCACGGGGTCTATGGTTGCATACAATACAGGAGATCACAGTTTTAAAGTCTAGCACAGATTAAAAACCACATATGTACCATTTATATAAGACACACACTGATTGTCTCTTAAAAACTACATATTGACTCCTTATGGACATTATTCTTATTTTTTTCCCCTCTTAAATAAAGTAGTGCAGCTAAGACAATCAGACTCACAACCCCACATTGCTCTGAACCGAGTTCTTTCTTTGTGTTGTTTCCTGGATTCTCCTGTGGCCAACTTTGCCAAACGCTGGCTCGGAAGCAATTAAAGGAGCTCAAGAGAGAGAGAGATATAGACATTGTCCTTTTTTTTTTTTGTTTTTTTAAAAAATGTTTTGAACCAAAGGGTTGGATGACAAACTGGGGAGGAGGAGAGAGGAAGGGGTGTGTTTTCTTCCCCATACACACACAAAAAGAAAGAAAAAAGAAAAAAATCTAGACATTTTCCTTTAAAAAAACAAATCACACACACACAACCAATCCAGCCCACCCCACGGAAAACTTGGCCCATAGTTGGAAAGATCTTCCATCCCATTCAGACAAAGGAACTCAACAAATAGGCTAAAACTATGAAGAACATAGTGGGCTGTGAGTCTGCCCCCATAAGGTGTTCTTCCTTCTCTTCCTTTCCAGAGCTTCTGAGCGAGAGATTAAATCGGCAGAATAGATCACGGCACACTGTCTTTCTTGTCTTTTCAGTTGTTTATTTACTTGCGTCCTGCTCGCGTTTCTCTTTTAATTTAAAACCAAAAGACCTGACTACAAGTTGGAATGTTCGACCTGCCATGGGCACTGTCTCGTCTGTCCTGACAACATCTTCACGATCCTTATTGTTATCAACCGTCATCATCGAGCGCAAAAGGGTTCCTAACAGGTCTTCACAAAACCTGGAACTTCCAGGAGGACGTCTGGTCTTTATAATCCAAGCAGTCAGCATTGAAGTTTAGCTTCCAGGAGGCCGTTTGGTCCTTATAATCCAAGCAATCGGTGGTCGAGTTAAACCCCAAACTTGAAGCCCCATAGCCCTGGGTGGAGAGTGAAGCCGGAGACTGGTTGAGATGGCTGGCAACGGCATTGGTGCCCATGGGGCTAAGGGCAGCCCCTGGTCCGGGGAGCTGGTGGTGCATAGGGGTTAGATAAGATCCACAGTCCATCCCTCCAAAATAGGAAGTTGAGCCAGCGTACCCTTGGGTGTAGCCAGAAGCCTGAGTGTAGGTCATAGGGTAAGACCTCTGCATGCATGAAGAAGAGGTGGACAGGGGGTCAGAGAGTGGGGAGATGGAAGCAGGGCTCCAGATGGACACTGGGGCACTGCTGCTGCTGCTGGAGATGGCAGGGACTGAGGTGCTGGTTGGAGGTGTGAACTGCCCACTGGTCCCGCTCTCTGAACTCACTTCTCGGGCTGGAGAGCTCTTCTTCTTCGCGGGCCTCACTTTGTTCTGGCCCCCATTCTGCTGCTGCTGCTGCTGTTGGCGACACTTGGCGCGCCGGTTTTTGAACCACACCTGGAAAACCAATAGGAAAAAGCGGGGACAGAAGAAGAACGCTCATTAGTCATGTAAATCGCAGCAAAGTTGTACGCGACAATGGCTCTGATTTCAAGCTAGAAGGTAGAATTTAAGGGCAGGAGGAATTCCACGGATAAAGGCCACCGCTCTTATCAAATCTCTTTTTTCCTTCCTTCAAAATTCCTTGTGTGCTTTCTTTGAGCGGGTCAAGAGTCAACGTTGGCTCACCACAACACAGTGCGTGGTTTGAATAGCAGGTTTCAGGCAGCAAGGAGCATATTTGTTTCCAAACTTTGCTTTTCGTGACAACTCTAATCCTAAATATGATCAGCTTTGCTCATTGAATGGAAAGTTTACCTTTAGCATACCCTGGACCCTCAAAGCACAGCAGGCTCTGGTGAGAGGCAGACAACACCTACAATTCAACTCAACGAATAACCTGCCTTAATATTTCTTTTGGTCAACTTTTCAGTTAGTCTTCCCAATTTCTTTGCTCCCATCAAAATTCCTTGGGTATTTTTTTGTTTTTACCTAAGCAGGATATTTATTTGTTCAGCTGAAGGAGAAAAATATGGTGATTGCTGTGATGGTAGTGTGGCAACATGGAAGCAAAGCCAGCACATGTCTAGCTTGGAGGCTTCTCAGCCTGCAATTTGAGATTCTGCGATGGTTTATCACCTGCGACTGGTCAATGGGAGCCAAGAGCTGCGGTTTGAGTCAAGGTGACCAAGGATGGTCACCATGAGATTTGAGTCCTCGGCAGCCAGATATGATTTGACTGTTCCATTGTACTCTCCCCCTTCTCTCAGCTTCCTCATATTTGAGACTCCCCAATTACTGGTTTCCTATACCGGGCAAGAGAGGCTCCACAGCCATAATGCAGCAAGGGATCATCCCCATTGCCTGTATCTCAGACCACTGAAAGGAATGTAAGAGTTGGAACCTCCTTTATGGCACCAGCTTGACCTCAGGGATTCCAACCAGTGATTCCAACCACATGTAGATCTAAGCAAACCCAATTGCTTAAGAAGGCCACTTTGGGGAAAGGGTGGGTGGGTGGGGGAGAGGAGAGAAGCCCCTCCCAAGCCCGTGAGCTTGCCAGCTTAGGGTACCCCAAGGACCTCCACTTAAGTCCTATTGAAGTCAAGCCCTTAATTAAAAAGAACAGAGTATTAGAAAGGGAGGGGGGTTTTAACAATTAAAGGAGCAATTGGGTGGGAGGGAAGCAAGCTTGTTCTTTTAAATGAGCTGCATATTCTTTCCTCTTCCAGCCCACCTACAGGATCAGGTCTTTGAATGGGGAGCAACCAGCTAGGAAGCTGAGTAACCCTCTCCCTGCTTCCCCTTCAGAGTCACAGTCGGGTTGGAGTGACATTAAAGGCCTCCATCCGAGGCGCATGCAAGGGAAAGCATTCTCCAGTGGAATCAATGGGATTTGCTTTCAAACAGCCTGGTTTCAAATGGGGCGTGTGCTTGTGTGTGTGCCAGTTCCAGCTTTTCCTCCCTCGAACACAACACCCTTGCACCATTCAAGAGGCGCAGTCCTCTAAAAGGCCACCATGAGTCTCCATGGCTCCCTGATTTCCCAAGGCTAGGTCATGACTTTCTACCGCCCGAAGTTATAAGATGGAGGCTAGGTTTGTGCAGGGCAGCTGTGAGTGGTTGGACAGGATTGTACCATTTTAGACTACGGGGAGAGGGGTGTTCTTTTTAAATGTACCCCAAGTTAATAGAACTTACTGCAAATAGGATAGCTTCCATAGGGATAACTTCAGGAAAGTTTTTAATGTGTGATATTTTAGTGTATTTTTTGTCTTTGTTGGAAGCCGCCCAGAGTGGCTGGGGAAACCCAGCCAGATGGGCAGGGTACAAATAATAAAGAATAATTTATTATTATTATTATTATTATTATTATTATTATTATTATTATTATTATTATATAGGGTGATGGGCAGTGGAGTAGCCCATTGTTTGATGGAAGAATTCTAACACTTTCCCCTGTATGATGAAAAGCTTTCTCTCTCTCTCTCTCTCTCTCTCTCTCTCACACACACACACACACACACACACACACAAAACTTCCTTCTTTCCCTCCCCAGTTAATTCCACCCTTCATCGTAACCTGATTAAAGGGTGGTCACAAGGTACAACTCTACATCACTAACAGCCATTAACACACCCACACCAGCAATTAAAAAAAAAAAATCAGAACTCATTTTCGTATATAACATTCCTCCATCTGTCCTTCCCAAGCCTAGGCCAGTGTTAGGCCAGCTCAAAAGGCCTAGTGGAATGCTTTTAAAGGTAAAGGTAAAGGACCCCTGACAGTTTAAAGGTAAAGGTAAAGGTAAAGGTACCCCTGCCCGTACGGGCCAGTCTTGACAGACTCTGGGGTTGTGCGCCCATCTCACTTAAGAGGCCAGGGGCCAGCGCTGTCCGGAGACACTTCCGGGTCACGTGGCCAGCGTGACATCGCTGCTCTGGCGAGCCAGAGCCGCACACGGAAACGCCGTTTAACTTCCCGCTGGTAAGCGGTCCCTATTTATCTACTTGCACCCGGAGGTGCTTTCGAACTGCTAGGTTGGCAGGCGCTGGGACCGAGCAGCGGGAGCGCACCCCGCCGCAGGGATTCGAACCGCCGACCTTTCGATCGGCAAGTCCTAGGCGCTGAGGCTTTAACCCACAGCGCCACCTGCATCTAACCCCTGTGGGTACCTGCCTAGGTTCAGTAGGAAAAATATTCCACAGCCAGTGTGTCTCCTCCCCCAGAAGGTCCTATTTATTGTAAGTTGCGGAGTCACCGATTTTGTTTAGGGAGGGCAGAACCAAAAGGGTTCTATGATAGAATCCAAATCATGGGCAAGATGGTTCAACACAACCACAGTTTCATGCTGCCATTTTGGTACCTGGGAGAAGAGGGATGCTTCTGCCTGACCCCTAAGATATGTAACAAAGGCGTCAGAAGAGCCTCGCTGAGAAGAGCATTCCACAAATGGGGAGCCACCGCAGAAAAGGCCCATTTTCATATTCCCACCCTCCAGACCTCTCACAGAGGAAGCACACAAAGAAGGGCCTCAGGTGATGATGACGGGGTCTGGGTCGGGTCATGGTACCCCAGGCCATTGCCCACCAGCTGCTTTGCAGTGGTTTCTGCTTGTTTTAATTTTGAATACTAAAAGTTTTGCTTATCAGGAAAAAGAGGAGGAGGAAGGAGGAAAAAAAGAGAGGGAGGAAAGAAGCAGCCGAGAAATGTGTTATATCCTTCCTGCTTTTTCCTCTTCTAAATATTGCTTTTGAATAGCAAAGTAAATGTTGCTTCTTAATATTGTTCTGGGCTGCAAGCATTTTAAATGTTTGGCATCATAGCCTACTGAGGCACTGCTGCTTTTTAAAAAAGAAATAAATTTGGTGCTGCATAATCATGCTAAGTTCGCTTTACTCATTGTGTGATTTACCGTATTTTTTGCTCTATAAGACTCACTTTTTCCCTCCTAAAAAGGAAGGGGAAATGTGTGTGCGTCTTATGGAGCGAATGCAGGCTGCGCAGCTATCCCAGAAACCAGAACAGCAAGAGGGATTGCTGCTTTCACTGCACAGCGATCCCTCTTGATGTTCTGGCTTCTGAGATTCAGAATATTTTTTTTCTTGTTTTCCTCCTCCAAAAACTAGGTGCGTCTTGTGGTCTGGTGCATCTTATAGAGCGAAAAATACGGTATATTGTTGTCCACATTGATCAGTTCTAAATAGAAAACCCCAAAATAAATAAATGTAAGTCCTACTAATGTTGCAAATGTTAGGCAGATTTGTCTTTAAAGAAAGCAGCCACATCCCATTAACCTCTTACTTATTTCTTTGATTGCTCAGCCACCTAATACAAAAATAGCATCTAGGCAAAAATACACAGAATTAAAAGCGTGCTGATTTGTGGTCAACCCTTCGGAGCAGGTGATATTCCACAGTCACTGGACCACAGTGGCTTCAGAGCTGCAACACTAAGGACAGATGCCTGCCTGGTTGGCCACCTCGCTCCCCAAATTTCTCTCTAGCGGCTCATCCTCTGTTCCCCCCATCAATTTCTCCCAGGAAACCCGAACTTCAGAGCTGAATTAGAATAAATGGCAATTTATTCTGCAGAGTGCCATCTGTTCTGATCTGATGCTAAAAAACAGAAGGGTAGACAAGCCCTGAGTGTAACAGGACTTCTCTTTGCTGCTTCATCTATGAGAGAGCATTGAAGAGAAGGCTGCTCTGTTGCAAGAGATCGCCTCTCTTAGCAGTCGGGAAGCCTTGAGCATTTCCATCAAGTGCAACTTCCTCAAGGCATGGAGAACAGCCATTTGCAGAAGGGAGCTTCCCTCTGCAGTCAGTAGAAACTGAACCAGGCACACAGACATCTCCCTTCCCCCCCACCAGGGAAGGAAATGGGTCTTTCTCTGATCCTACAGTACAGATGGTGGGGGAAGACTTCTACAGGTTGTGTCTGTATCATGTTGTGGGTGGCAAGCATGCGTTTCGAAGGCAATGCGTTTTACAAACACGTGTGCCAAAAAGCTGCCATGACTCCTAGCTCTCCGTCTCAGGTGCCATGAGGTTTGTTGCGCATAATGCAAAAAGACCCCCAAGTCTGGTTAATCCCAATGAGGACTAGTGGCCTCTTCATATTAATTACCGTATTTTTTGCTCTATTAGACGCACCAGACCACAAGATGCACCTAGTTTTTGGAGGAGGAAAACAAGAAAAAAAATATTCTGAATCTCAGAAGCCAGAACATCAAGAGGGATCGCTGTGCAGTGAAAGCAGTAATCCCTCTTGCTGTTCTGGCTTCTGGGATAGCTGTGCTCCTGCATTCGCTCCATAAGACGCACACACATTTCCCCTACCTTTTTAGGAGGGAAAAAGTGAGTCTTATAGAGCAAAAAATACGGTAAACCTTCAGCACATTTTTAAAAAATGTAAAACAGAATTGCAGCATGCACGTCACTCATACAGGCACAGTTGTTGGAAAGCTACAACTAGCTGCAGTTTCGGTTGGAGGGCACATGTGTGAAAGTGAAGCGGCCAGCAAATATTTTCCAAGAAATATATTTTGAAAAGGTCAAGCTGGTGCCCTCCAGTTGCATTGGACTACAATTCCCATTAATGATGTGCTGGCTGGGGCTGATGGGAGTTGTAATCCAAAATATTTGGAGGGCACCGGGTTGACAAAGGCTGGAATAGGTATTAAAAATGAAAGCATGAATAAAGGTTTTTAGTAGAACTGATTCCTCTACCTCCCAGTATGGGCTGATTTCTACTACAAACATATTGTGTTTACACCTGTTTAACGTGGTAGTTAACTGTGTTTAATAGGGATGCTAAGGGTCCTTTTTCAGACATACTGTATCTGTATTCCAGTTCCCAGGCTTTCCCAGAGAGAATGAAAGGCTATTAAACCAGTTTAAGTCCATGGTGTAAATTCGCCTTGCTGCTTCCTGTTGCTTAGAATACACTATTAGTGAGAGAGGTGATGTCATCAAGTGTCTCTTAGGGATGGAAGCACATATTTTTTGACATGTGTACCAAGTTTCTTGCAAACATCTAGGCAGCTCAGCCCATAACTACTGAAAAGCAAGCTTCATTGAACTAAGTGGGCTTTGCTTCAAAACTCAGAGCCCTTTCAAAGGGTAAAAATGTATACATGAAAGTCATGGGAAACTTGTATGTAAACTGAATCATGTTATGATCCAGGGGCTTGGAGAGGGCTGGTGTTTGGGAGGAGGGATTTTTTTGGGGTGCGTGTGTCCATACAGCCCTCTCTCTATATATTGCACATATATCCTACGCACAAGTATGACACTGCAGACAAAATGCATCTTCAAAGCATGCATACAGAAAGTGAGCACACATGTGATGGGCTTGCCAGATTCTGAAAAGCAAAAAAGATGACACTATGACGACTCTCATTTTACATACCCCTTACTATATGTGGGCTATAGAAGCTGTGATATATTGCTGAGCGGGGCAGGAGAAGAGAAGAGGAAAGCAAGACTTCAGCCACCAGTTATGTCTATGTCTCATCCAGAAAGCAGAGCTGTAAACATTTTGGCAAATTTGAAAAATCCACCCAGACAGACATTTTATTCCTGAAAAAGAGGGCTTGTCCTGGAAAAAGAGGACGCATGGCAAAACCAGCTATAGTGTAACACTACACTGTAATCTGGATTTAGGCTTAAATTTCTTCTTCATATAACATTTCATTCTGTGTGAATCATTTTTGCATTTATGGTCAACTGCAGGGAGATAGCTTTCCTCCATTACAGAGTTTGCATTTCTCCCAGGACAGCTCCCAAATGACACATGCCACATAGTTCAGCTTTGGGGTCAGACTACCACGGATCCATTTTTGCACCTATTTCATCCAGCAGCAGACACACTCCACTGTAGCCAATGACAAAACAGCCCCCTCCCCAATTTAGTTTTAATAGAGGTGGATTTCACCTGGTTTCAATCAACCCTGTGAAGTGAACAGTGGAGGGAGATCTTTTCTGCTCGCTCGCTCTCTCTCTCTCAAGACGGTTCAGGAATCTGGTGTGAACTCAAAGCGGAATACACAATGTGTGTAGTCATTTGGGGTGGGAGTCAATAATTTAGCATTAGGGTCTCCTTTTATATGACGGAACAGATACAGAGGCCTGTCAACTCAAGGACCAATGGGTTGAGGGACTAAAGGCGATTGGGCTCAATTCTGATCAAAACAGCTGGCGAGGCCAACTAGAGAGTCGAGGGCATGTGTTGCAGCAGCCACCTGGGTCCAGTCTGTACCTGGGTGGGAGAACTACCTGGGAACCACTCGCTCCATGATGGAAGAAAGGAGAGGCATAAACATAAGATGAAAATAAAATATAGAAAGCCACAGAGGGCCTAGGAATTGCCTCCCACATCTGCTCAGTGTAATCCAGCGATTATCACTCTATGATTTAAACATCTTTGCCAGCCTATTTGGTGTTAAATACCACCTGTGGACCATCTTTAGATGGTTTCCCTTTAAAGTATAGCATGCCATGAATTTGAAGTTGTTTGTCCATAGATGTTCCCATAAGTTTAAATCAATATTGTGTTCCATATCCCTAGCTCAACTAAATCACTGATGACTTGACCAACTCCTCCTTCATTTCCTATCCAGTAATAGTTTGTACGTTTTAGAAAGAATTTTAACCTTGCAACCTAATAAATTCATTTCAAACTGTGATCTCTGGTCTGCAAACTCCTCCCCCCCCCCGCCATCTCTGAAGGACCTGCATGTCCCACTGTCCAGAGCACATGGTGGCAGAAGTGGACCACCAGATTTAACACTGAGTGCCCTGGACAGGGCCAGCCCAAGAAATTTTGGACCTCAAAGCAAAGGACCAAAGCATGGATCTTCCTTCAGCACCCGCAGTGGGACAGCAGTCTCCAAGGTACCAACAGACTGTATGGAACACACAGCTCTGTCCTCCAACAGAAGAAAATGACCCTGATCCAGGCATAGGCAAACTCAACCCTCCAGATGTTTTGGGACTACAACTCCCATCATCCCTAGCTAACAGGACCAGCTGTCAGGGATGATGGGAATTGTAGTCTCAAAACATCTGGAGGGCCAAGTTTGCCTTTGCCTGTCCTGATCCCTAGGGCTTAGGAGGAACAGCCAGGAGGCTGCTCTCACTGCCTGCCCCATGCCCACCAGAACTTGCTACCTGTAGCAGTTGCCTCTCCTTGTCTCATGGTAGGGCCAGCCCCTGGCTCTGGGCAGAGCGCGCAAAATCAACCCTGGCTCCTGCTGCACAACAAGTTCATCTATAGGTTATATACATTTGCAGTCATTTGCAAATCACTCCAACCCGCTACTCCTTTCAATACATGCAGAAATCATCCTAGATTTAAACTCTCTCTTTTTTTAAATGTAGTGTCTTAAGAGGTGGGAATAAAATCAAGAGCTTGGGGGCGGGCGAAGGGGGGGAGGGAGAGCATGCTGGGTTTGTACTTTCAAGGTCTACATTTCAGGGGGGTCATCTGGGGAGATTTGATGGGTGCCCCTCCCCACCCTGTGTTTCAGGAGTTAGCTGGATGAATGGCTACTTAGCTTTCTTCTCTTATAATCAATTAAATGTGTGAGTTTTCTTTTTCTAAAAATAGGCAGGTTACAAAACGTGAACGAGTAACCCTGCTGTAAGTTGTGTGAGGTTTGGGAAAGGAATCAAAGATTCCAAAATTGATTTTTTTTGTTGTTGCTGTATTTTAACTTTTATATGCTGCTTTTCCTTTGTTGTGGAACACCAAGGTAGCATCTTGATGTGGTTTCCAGGTAGGCACTGGCCAGCCCCAGATCTTATTAATAACAGCAAAGCAAAACCGTGACCTCGTGTGCCTTCAGATTGTGGGCATATCTGGTTAAAGCCTAGCTGAGACTCTTCCACCTCACCCTCCTGGAAATCAGACGGCACCCTGGTCCATCAAACTCAAGCCACCCTGAAGACCCACACAAGTTCTTCTGAATGGTAACCACATGTCCTACTGCACAGGACTGTTGTATGTGAGGAGGGAGAGGCAGGAAGAGAGACGAAGGCCTACCAAATTTATCTCTCCCCTATTCAAACCTCTTGACTGCTGTCCACCACACTAATCTGAAATGGGTGTGTGTCCCCTGTTTAATCTGCCTTCACTTTTTTTGGAGTGTGTATGGTACACTGGAAGCAAGGACTATTGGGGATGGTCCGCAGCCAAGTGGTACAGCATCTGATCTATATGCAGAAGGTCCCAGGTTCAGGCATCCCCAGGCAGGGCTGGGAGTGTCTCCTGCCTGAAACCCTGGAGAGCTGCTGCCAGTCAGTGTAGGCAATATAGAGCTAGATGGACCAGTGGTCTGATTCCGTATAAGACGACATCCTATGCTTCCTCGCTTTGTTCCATCCATGCCTTTAGGGTGCTAGAGAAGGGAACATTGTCTACTGCACTGACCGGTGGAGGCAGTTTCACGCAGGAGTCTCTCTCCCCCCTGGAGGTGCCGGGATTTGAACCCGGGACTTCCCACAAGCAAGGCAGATGCTCTACCTCTGAGCTATGGCCCTTCAGACAGGGAGAGCCCTAACCCCACAAGCAGCAGCGCAGCCGCCGCCACCTCCTCGGCTTACCTGGACTCTGGACTCGGGGAGATTGATTTTGAGCGCAACCTCCTCTCGCATGAAGATGTCCGGGTAGCGGGTCTTGGCGAAGAGAGCCTCCAAGACGTCCAGCTGCGCCCGGGTGAAAGTGGTGCGCTCCCTCCGCTGCTTCCGAGGGGTGGCTGGGGAAAGAAAACGACCACAGGGGTTCAGGAGAAGAAGCCAGCGAGACCACCCCCACCCCCACTCCACCCGACTGGCAAACTCGCCTCGTGCGCGCGCACGTGCCCATCCACAAGACCGTTAAGCCGGAGGCTTTGGGCAATCCCGAGGCCAAACACGTTTCCCACGGGAACGAGTCCCCACCCGGAACGCCAGGAGGCTTCTTCTAGAGTAAACACGAGGCTCGCGGCAGGGCTCCGACTGCACGTCTACTCAAGGGTAAGCTGCAGGGAATTCACTAGGATTTCCTAACAAGGAAGAGCGCCTAGGACCGCTTCATGCCGTCGCGATCCTTACGCATGTCCCACCGGCTTTCAAGGGGAGGCGCTCGGCTTCCTCGCAGATCTGCGCGCACAGAGAGGAAAACCACGTTCCCCGGGGTGGGTGGGAATCCCTGGAGAGAAGTAGAGACTCCCCTCGGCTTAATAGGATCGGGCTGTGCGGCCAACCCGGGGAGAGAAAGCCCTACTTAAGGGAACAGGACTTACTCCCGAGTAAACATGCCCGGGAGATGGGGTTCTAGCACAAGTCTAACCTTAACTCCTAAGGTCCTGTTAGGTGGGCCTGGTGAACAGAGGAGGTGCGCGTCTACTCGGAAGTATGTCCTGTTGAGTTTAATGAGATTTACTCCCAGGTAAGTGTGTACGGGATTGCACCCTGATTTCAGCAGACCCGAGGAGCCTCAATGAGCGACGCCGAGCGCCTTACTCATAAGTAAGCCGCGCGGATTTCAGTGGAGCCCAAAGCAGTCTTGGAGCGAAGGAAAGGGAAAAAATCCCACCAATAATTGGGTTCGGGGCAACCTCCGGCCTAGGGCTAGAGCTCAGAACTTAGGCTACAATCCTCCCGCCCTGAAACAAACTTGAGCACAAACAAGACCGGACTCGCATTTGGAGGAAGCCCGCTTCCATTCGGGCTAAGAGGCATTCGCGGATGACGGATCTTATCACCGCGGCTGCAGAATTCTCTTAAGCCCTTCTCTACCCGAAACAAGCCCTCAGCCCTTCTCCGTCCAAATTGAAGTACCCCCCCCACCCCGCGCAGGGTCACCATCTCCAGGTCCTTAAGTTTGGAGCCCCCATCCTCCCCAAGCAAAGCTGTCAGAATCAAAATAAAAAACATAAATAAATAAAATAAATCCCTGCTAAGTCTCCGGGAACGCGCCGTCCAGGAAACCCACAAAGTTGGCGCACCTAGGGGAAATGGAATGCTAATTTTGGGGAGATGGGATGGAGAGAGTGGGGAGATTCTCCTTTGGGCGCTTAAACATATGTGCCGTCGGAAGTCGTTTCTGAAGCCTGGGAAGTAAGATTGCAGGCAGCCACAACTCCAGAATCTAGCCGGGATTCCCCCCCCCCCGCCCAAAGTACCCTCTGGAAACTCCAACATGCTTTCCAGAATTTCTCTCCATCATTCCCTGTCCCGATTCCCTGAATGGAAGCCCCCGGTTTGGTTTGGTTTTTTGCTTACCTGGGTACCCGACGGACGGATGCAGAAGATCCATCCCGGAGGTGGTGAGGCTCAGCCCGTTGACAGCGTAAGGTGGTTGCTTAAGATAAGACATCATGCTAAAGTTGGGGCGGGGTGGAGGAAAGATGGCCAAAATTCCGGGGTGGGGATGGGAAGAGGGGACCGGATCCTCCTCTCCCGCCTTCTGGGTTTCCTTCAGGAGCCTGGCGGGCGGAGAAGTCCTCGGAAGGAAGACTGGAGCTCCCGGGTCTACTGGTTTTCAAAAAGAGGGGGAAGAGGGGAGAAGGAAAGAAAGAAAGAACGAAATAAATAAAAAGAAAGAGCGAAAGAGATGAAGGGGCTGCTAGCGGGGGGAGGAAAGAAAAGGTCCCTTTAAGGATCTCTTGCAAGATGGATTGAAAAGAGGCGCCGTCGAGGAAAACTGCTTGCAAAACCGCCAGATGCGCACTGCGGGCGCATCACTTGGCGTGGCTGCCCAGCGGTCCTTCCCCCCCCCCCCCCGCGCAAAAGTTACAGTGCATATATACAGTAATTGCCTCCTTCTTTAGGAACACCCCCTACACACACACACACACACACACAACTCATGGCTACACCGGATTGCTATGGGAGGGGGGGGGGCATTCGCCTGCGCTTCCCCGGGCTTAGCAAGTAGTTCATTGTCTCCGACCAAACTTGATTGGGGCCCATTTCGCAGACACAAAGAACTCCTTGGCTAAATAAATAAGGCCGCTAACAAAGCCTCTCTCCAGCCCCCAGCCCCCCACCCCTTCCACGTTTTCCTCGACGACAAAAGAGCGTATCTGTTGTCCGGACCCCACCTCCCCCCCCCCACAAGCTTTTTAATTACCCCGGATTTTGCAATTGCAAGGGAAGAAGCAACCCCCGAAAAAAGTTTAGAATTAAAATGCCCACTTTAAGAGAAGATCTAAGCTGGGGTTGAAAAGCAAAGGGGGGGGGACGCCTCCCCTGCACCACCAGCCCCTCTATCATTGCATGCCTGAAGTGATTTCTTTCAGCAATTTCCCCCTAATTAGCACTTGGGCTAATTAGATTTAGAGGCAAAAAAAAAAAGAAAGAAAAAAAGACCCCCAGTTTTCCAAGACATTTGGAAATACTGGGAGGGGGGGGAGCTTGTTGCAAGCTAAACAAACAAGTAATTAACTTTTGCAAGAAGTGGGAAAATCTTTTTCTTTTCTTTCCCCTCCAGTTATCTTTGGCGAAGGGGGTACCTTAATTGGGAGGATTAGAACCTGTGTGTGAGAAGCAGGAAATCAGAGATGCCGGGCGCCCTCCCTCTTCCCAATTTCGGTTTGGAGACCAATCCACAAAGATAAGGGAACTTGCACCGCTGCATTGTCCGTTCCTTCGCCCGCCCCCCCCCATTCTCTCCCCGCCCTCCAGCGGCCTTTCGGAGGTGTGTGTGTTTATTCGTTTTAACACCTATTTGGATGTCAGCCGCCCTTTGAACCGCCCTCCCCGCAAAGTCCGATTGATTCCGTCTCCCCGCCGCTAAAGCGTCTCAGTATTCCGAAAGGTGATGCTAACCATTCCTGACAGATCCAGTCCTTGAGCATTTGAAGGAAGGAGATCGGTGACTCCAAGGATCTAATGAGCTCGAAATTTGAAGAGAATGAGGAGGTTGGACCGCTTGCCCCCCGCCCCGCTCGTCCAGGAAATAAAGAATTTTGTGGACGGCTCGCTGTTTATAAATCGTTCTTATCTAATTTCTGTATTTTCGTTTCTCCGTGGAGGAAAGGCGAGGTTATTTCATTCTCACCTGCACAGCCCTGCGAGGTTAGGCGGAGAGAGAGTTTTGAACTCAGATCTCCCAACATTATCACCACAATCTCTCCCACCCACCCCCAAGTTTAGCAGACTTCATGAACTTGCTTCAACCCTTCCCAAGACAATCTTATAAAAACCGCTTCCATTACTGGGAGTTTACAGCCACCCTAAATTGTTCCCACTTTAACAGGAGGTCCAGATTCCAAATGGAAATCCTGCTTCGTTTCTGTCCGCCCCCCATCCGCTCTGAGCTATGTAGGCCAGCCATAAGGAACGTTTACTCGGGAGCAAAAGCCCTTTGACCTCAATGACATTGATCTGCAAGTTAAGCGTGACTAGAATAGCAGGAGTTTACGCCTAAAATGAGTTTAATGCATTTTGTAAAACTTCCTTGCAAGGGAAAGCTACATGCCTTACCTCCGCCCGAGGTTTACGGGACTTACTTCGGAGTAAGGATGCAGAGGCTTGGGCTGCACATCTATTCGAGTCTGCCACCGCCCTTCCTTACAGCCCCGATCCATTTATACAGAGGTAAATCCTTCCCAGGCGGGTGACTCGCAAAAGCCTCATTAGAATCAAACGAAACCCCCGCGAGGAACTGGATAATGACGCCATCTCTGGGAAAGCGAAGCCTGGAACTTAGGCCGATGACGTCACGAAACGCACACACACACACACACACACACACGCGACAGAATCAACGCCCCAACCTGCGCGCCGTTCTGAACATACACCGGACCCGAGTCCACGCGTGTTTATTCCAACGGACGCGGGCCCATACAGACGACCACAAGAATCCCAAAGGAAATTCTCTCTGGGGGAACGTGCACGTCCGTATGCTCCGGCCCACAAGCAAAGGGGTCTTTTGCGGCAACCGCACATCAGGCGCCTGAGGCGCTAAAATGGTTTCCCGCATCCACGCTGTGGCGGGGCTGATTCTCACGTAGGGAGGGCAAGATATCGCAGCCTTACTTTGGAAGGAATGCGCCCCTATATCCAAGGAAGGTTCTTCCGAGATCCTGGCGCAACGCGGTCCTCCACACACACTCCTGTGGCTAGGAGTCTCCATTCATGCACCAGAGGTTTCATCAGGTTAAACGCGTGAGGAACCCATTCAGTCGACCAACTCTGCACTGGAGAACCCAGGCTGGAGGGGAAACGCCGATTAAGTAATGGTCTCCCCGCCCCCTCAAGATGTTAAGCAATTCGCTCAAATTTAAAGTGAAAAGGATCGCAGCGAGCCCTGAAAGAAGTATTAATTGGAAGCTCAGGTCTCAGGGAGCCAGGATGTGGGGAAATGCGGCTTAGAGTCCTGCAGGAATATCTCTGTATAGGGAAATGCATAGCATCCGATCGCCTGCGGTGTATTAATTTTGCCAGAAACTATTAAGCTAGTATAGGCAAACTGTTAGCCCATTTAAAAAAAACCCAAAAGCCGTATTAGACACTGCTTTGTGATATTTTGGTCGATCTAATAAAGGGATCAGCCTCTAATGTGGATTTTAAAATATATACCTACCTAAACATAAAGGAAGACGCGCATTTTCTTTTTGTCTTAAGAATTAAAAATGAGAGAGGCAGCCGATTAATGGCAACTGTTTCTAAATATATATGGGCCAACCAGCTAAAACTAAGAGTCCTCCAATCAGTGGGAAAGAATTCGGCAGGCGTTTAAGTTTCCCCACTGAAATCAAAAGGGCAAGTTTTTGGGCTGGGGAGGGGGAGAGAAAGTTCCCAGCTTAATTTTGCAACAATTTTGCCTGGCCTAGCAAGTGCATTTGCCTTAATACGCATTTTACAAATTCTATTTCTGTTATTCAGAAGCTCCACAATGCCCAATGGAGATATCTGAGCTTACTAGGGAGTCCAATCCCATACTTGTTATAAAATCTAAATTCATTTGGAAGTTAGTATTATTTATAAGTAAGGAAAATGTCTTTAGGGTGGTAAAGTGCTTGTAAAATCAACTTCTCCCTCCCTTTTTTAAATTAAACAGATATAATTATATAATTCTTTTTTTAAAAAAACAACAATACTTGAGAAAGTTAAGGTATTTAACGCTGATCTCCAAAGAACATTAGAGCACACATATAGGACACCTGCGCTGTTGTTCATTTATTTTATAGCTATCCAGATCCATTTAAGTCAATCTCAGTTTTACAATTAATTTCAGTGATTTAACACCTTAGTACACGTACCCGGGAGTAAACCCTACTGAACGGAGTAAACCTCTGAGTAAACATGCCCAGAGATCGGGGTGCAATTTTTTTATTATTATCACTGTATTATTATTAACGACAGTCAGTCATCGGCAGCTGAGCTTGTGTCAGCTACACAATTATTACAGCGCCCAGGATCAGCTCAAAGGAAGCGCGTTGAAGCCGCTTTAATCGCTACTAATTATCGGCGCAATCCTCTCAGTGTTTACTCGGAAATCCGTCCCACCCAGTCCAACTGCGTTTACTCCCTTGTAAGTGCGTCTTAGGGTTGCAGTTTAAGGCTGCGATTCTGTGCACACTTGACAAGGAACACAGCAGGACTTACTTCTGAGTAAGCATGGATACGTTTGCGCTGCAATCCTAGCCGCGCTTGCTCGGGAGTAAGCCCCATTGAACTAGGTGGAGCTAACTTCTGAGTAAATATGCATCGGGTGGAGATCCCCTTTGGGTCTTTCGGGTCCGCCGCTCCCCAAACCCAATACTTTTTTTTAACCAAAGGCTAGTTAGAGAGAGATATACAGGATAAGTTTCGAAGTGCCCATCGTGTTGAGTCGCTATTTTTAAAAAAGTCAGATCCTGTTTTCACGGCCTCCAAACTCTCCTCAAGTTTCCTTTAGAAACAGCATGCAAACCTTTTAGCTCTGGACCCGATCCAGCCCCCAGTCAAGCGTGTTGAAGCACCATTTATTTCACCGGGGGAGGGGAGAGAACCACGTGCTCCAGAAATCCACTAGATTTCACCTAAAGAAGTGATTTCCTTTTAAAGAGGAATCCTTTCCTCTGGTAACCAGACACGCGCGCACACTTTTCCCACGGAGTGGAAACAAGACACTTGCTTTTGCGCGCCGAGGCTGCGACCCCAAGTACACCTTACTCTCGAGCAAGCCTCCTTGACACCCATGATTCTTCTGAGTAATCACCCTTCGGCTGGCGCGACTAAAACTAATGGAGACAAAGAGACGCTCTCAGTTTTGCAAAGCTTTCGGGAGTGAAAACTTTTCCCTCGCCTTCCCTACCTGATCCGAAGTCAAGCCCGTTTAAGCAAAGGACGAGTGAGCTGGCTTGTCTGGCCTTGTCCACTGAAGACGTGGATCTAACGGCTGTTCCGTGCAATCTGTCGCTTCAGCCTCTCCCTCTCCTCACCCCCCCTCTCCAGACCCCCCCCCCCCTCCTCAAGGACCCCATGTACCAGTTGCTCTGTCCCTGCTCAATTATAATTACCCCGTCCAAGAATTAATTATAATAAATGTTTTCTTGATAAACTAACGAGATAATCCGGGCGGCACACGTTCCTTAATTACGGGACGCCTGCAACAGCTCTCAGGATCATTTGGGTTGATTAATTTTCTGCATGGTGACGATGAAAGAAAACATTATATAGACTGGCAGAGGGGCGAGCCTAGAGCACACCAGGTCCGTAAGCAGTTGGAGACCCCGCGTTCCACTCCATGCTTCTTTGCAGACACAAATACTTCCGAGAAGGAAAACAACAACAAAACAAAAAACAGCATATGAATGCAAAGTCCTCTCTCCCCCTCCCCCACTTCTCTTCTCTTCACTCCTTTCACAAATGCATACACCGATCTTTTTCTCAAAACCGAATTTCAACCGCGCGAATATTCCTAACCCTGGGCCTTCCCATAGTTCTGGATTCCGCGCAACCACTTTCGCACTTCTTTCCTGGGGTGGGGAGGAAGAGGAAGAAGGCGTCAGAAGTTCCCTATCCCCCCAAAAAAATTGTTTGGGGTCTTCGAAAGCCCTTCGGGCTGAAAATCTGGGAAGCCCCAAACGGGAGGGTGGGCGCTCTGATCTACACAGAGCGTCGTTCGTTCCGAATTAGTCAATTCGGTTTTTCCCCAGGGCGTTTGCTATTTGCTAAAGCAGGCTTATTTCGGCGTAGGCTGCAAACTCTGTTTATCCACTTTCTTGGGAGTAAACTCCACTGAACTCCGAGCGAGAAGATGCACATCTTAGATCCTTCGGTCCTCAAAAAATCCCAAGATCCGTTTGTTGATGGGAACAGAGGAGACGTGGGTCGAACCCGAAAGTGGGTCTCTCTGCTCGCTTAACTAGGACGTGGGTTTCGGAGGACATGGCTGACCCACGCTCTCACAACGAGAGGAAGCCCCATTGCTTTTACCTCCGAGTAAACGTGAGTAGGCTTGGCCTCCCTCGGGCCCTTTGCATTAGGACTTAAAACACCACCCAAGATTTGGAAAGTCAAATCCCACTAGGGCGCAGAAGGCGCGGGCCACGATCCCAAACGCCTCTCATGCTCTCCCTGCAATAAGAACCAATCTGAAATGGGCGGGCTCTCCAGGGAATGATGCTTAGAACCGTGGCAGTTTCCAATAGGATATACTGCTTTTTAAAAAAAGTTGAAGCACCTAAGAGCACAGAGTATATTTTATTTTTCCTTTACAAAAAAGAGAAGTTTATCTGCCCAATCCATGTATTTATATTCAGCCTTATAGCTGTGCCAATGAACGCGAGAATTTACAAGGCAAACCGATTATAATAAATAAGCTTTCATTTAAGGTAAACATATACGACTCCGATATTTTTGCATAGATGCGTGCGTCCGATTCCACACGTCCAACACAAGCATGAAATACTTTCTAGCCCAATCCTCCGGACGCTGACTCAGAAGGAAGCCCAACTGAATTCAGGGGGAGTTACTCCCAGGGAAGCGCGCACTGGGATTGCAAACCCAAGACTTACGTGGAAGCAACGGAGCTGCGCGCTTAAGAGCGTGTTTGCTTTAAAATAGAAAACACAAATAAGCCTTCGGGCAACAAAAATATTTTGCCCATTCCATACTCTAAACTTCCTATTTTTTTTAATTAAAAAGAAAGAGGAGGAAATATCTCCCTGCTCACACGTTCAGGAGCTACTTCTAGGAAAACATTTAGACCTATTCGGTGATTTTTTAAAGGAAATGCTGGATCGCCTGCCTGTGTCTCAAAAGCGCGTTACGCGCGCGTGCATTGCTCGGAGACAAATGCTAGGCCCAGGCGAAGCAGGGCAGGAGGCGCCCGCGATCCTTCGCGCGTTTACTCCGCCGCAGCGCCCCCCTCCCAGCCCCACACAAGGGAGACGATCCCCGGGACTCCACCCCACTGACGCCAAGGGGGCTTCCTTCTAAGCAAACCAAACTGGATCCGGGTGAGATGAGGAACGGTTGCCTGACGCTCCCCAGGAGAAAGAATCTGGGTCCGTTATCACGAGCGCTTTCTCAGGGTCAAACCAGGCGCGGCGAAGGGTGGTGCTGTTTTTTTGCGCAAGCACAAGAGAAATAAAAACGGCTTTTCTGGTCCGCATGGAATATCTTTCCCCACCCACCATAAGAGAGAGAGAGAAAGAAAGAGAAAGTCAGGCTTAGGGGGTCTCCATTTTTCCCATGCGCGCCTTGTCTTGCCTGCTTCAGAGTGTTGTGCGACCCCAAAGCTTGCTACCTTAGCAATACCCGTAGTCCATGAAACCAACGAAGGCACGAAAGATAAAACGGGGAGGGGGGAGTCTCTCCACCACGTTGGTTCCTACCTGGCCAGCCCCCACCTCTCTGAACTTTACCCGCCCCCTCCCCAACTACCCCTTTCTAGCTCAACTCTCTCCCATTTTAACCCAACTCTCCATTCTTAGAGTCTCCTTCGCGCGTTTCGAAGACCCAGCGCCGAGTTGGCCAAACGACCCCCGCTCCCCCCACCCCCGACTAGCGATCGGAGTCTCAGGGAGAAACCGGTTTCTCAGTAACCCGGGAGCCGGGTGGATTTAATTCCCAAAGAAAGGAAGAAAAATAAATATTGGATTCACAGCATGCCAGCTAAGCCGCAAACTTTACAGCGAAACCGTTTTCGCACCCCACCCCTTACTCCGGAGGGACGGTGGTCGCAAATCTATTTTGTGTACACTGACTGGGAGAGAAGCCTATTGAATTCAGGGAGATTTACTTCTGGGTAAACAAGGGCAGCATTGGTCTGAGGCGTGAGTAAACCTAAGTGCTTGCTGAGAAGTTGCTTTTGGATTAACAGTCCGCCCCGCGCCCCCTCCCCCCCCCCAAAAAAAATCCCCGCTTTATATCTCTTGCATTTTCATTCGGAATGGAAATTCTGGTTTATTTTTTTATTTCCACCGCCCCCGAGAAAAGAAAAGCAATTAACCCAGAAGGCCCAGGCGGAGCCAAAGAGGCTTAAAAAAGAAAACAAAAATAGAATAAACACACTGTGTGCTTATTTCAAGTCGTTCTGCAAAACGGAATCGAAATAATAAGGTGACATTTTAACGACTTTTTAGGAAAACAAACAAAATATCTCTAGAACTCTATAGCCGAGATACGTTTGGTACTGTTGTAATTCCAGGGAAAAGAGCTAACCGCTTCTTTAAAAAAAACAAACGAACAAACATATACACATGCCCTTTTCTCTAAGGAATGATAGAGGAAAGTCCGATTAAATTAAAATGCAACTTACTTTTTTTTAACGCTTCGTGGTTTTAAAAGGGAGGAAACTCTTAACGTTCCGGTTAAAGCGTTATTTTAAAATGAAATTAACAAGATATAAAACATCAATCCTTTTTTTTTTAAAAAAAAGGTAACAGATAGATTTCTTACTTACCTTAAAGCTTCAAGAAAATCTGTACGTTAAAAAAAAGCAGGGGCAAAACAACGCGGCCGAGTTATCCCAGTTCGTCAAAGCCAGAGTTTGTTCTTCCTACAAAAGAGAGCACAAGGAAGAGCGTTAGACACCTTCCGCTTTCTTCAAGAAGTAAAAAAGCTGTATTTTAAATTTAGTTATTATTGTGATCATTGGGGGGAAGGAAGAGGAGGGTTTGCAAAATATGCTACCTGATTCTTAAACAATATATATTTTTTTTTGAAAAAAAAATAAAAAGCACCCCCAAGCACCCCCACAACCCCCCCTCTGGACAGTGGAGGGGCGTCGTGGCAGGTTGCGCTGGAGTAAGATTTGACTTTTTGAATAATGGTGGCGGAACGCTGGAAGGGCTCTCTCTCTCTCTCTCTTTCTCTCTCTCTCTCCCTCGTTCCCTCTCCCGGGTTGGTTTGCTGCGAAAGCGCCTGTCGGGCAACTTTTTTGACGCGGGCTCTCCAACCAATGGCAAGCAGGGAATGATTGACACATCTAAGCCAGAGGGAAGAGAATAAAAACAGACAACAGGGGGAAGAGGAAAAACAGGGCACAGCGTCGCCAGGGGGGCAATCAGACAACAAATAGCAGCTACTTTTAAAGAACACACACACACACACACACACACACACACACACACACACACACAAAAATATGTGTGTGTGTGTCATATATATATGAGAAATGCTACCCCCCCCCCATTCTAAAACACACATGCACATATTCTGGGGGGAAGAAGTCAAAGGACCTTGCAGTTCCCGGGGGGGGGGTGAGCCAGGCTCGAGTTACCCTATTGCTATGGGGCAGAGAAAGGGAAGAAGAAAATGGAAGGGAAGGGGGGGGCGAGGGAGATGGGGACGATTAGCACCTCGGTAATGTAAGTAAATATCAGAAAGTGAGGTGTGTGGGAAGGAATCTAGCTGGCAAAAAAAAAAAAAAAAAAAAGGCAGAAGAAAGTGCAACATCGAAAACCACCAAGATAATCGTATCGGTTTATTTGCATGCATTTGTTTATTCTTTGTGAACCGCCTTGGGGCCTTTTGGGGGGAAAGGCGGCATACAAAGAAACAATAAAATAAGGTTTGTGAAGGAAGGAAGGAAGGAAGGAAGGAAGGAAGGAAGGAAGGAAGGGGTACGCATATCACGAAGACTTTCGAGTGTGTGTGTGTGGACACGGAGTTTAGGTCCTGCAAGTATTTCCGGAGTGGAGACAGCAACGCTGGAGGCCGAAAGAGTGGCTGGGGAAACCCAGTCAGATGGTTCAGGGTATAAATAATAAAATTATTAAAGGCCCCACAGGTTCGAGTCAAGCCGCAGTTCCATTTGACTTCATTACAGTGGTACCTCGGGTTAAAAACTTAATTCGTTCCGGAGGTCCGTTTTTAACCTGAAACTGTTCTTAATCTGAGGTACCACTTTAGCTAATGGGGCCTCCCGCTGCCACCGCGCGATTTCTGTTCTCATCCCGAAGCAAAGTTATTAACCCGAGGTACTGTTTCGGGGTTAGCGGAGTCTGTAACCTGAAGCGTCTGTAACCTGAAGCGTCCGTAACCCGAGGTACCACTGTATTCTAAAGCTGCGGATTTCCATGGATACCAATATTGATGGGGGACACTTGGCTTAGTAGCAGTGCGTGTGGAAAGGATCTAGGCGTCTTGGTGGACCACAAGCTTAACATGAGTGCACAGTGTGGTGCAGCAGCAAAAAAGGCCAACGCTATTCTAGGCTGCATCAACAGAAGTACAGTGCTCAAGGGAAGTAATAACTCTAACTCTATTCTGCCTTAGTTGGACTACGCCTGGAAGACCGTGGCGGACTCTCCTTCCTTGGAGGTTTAGACGCAGAGGTTGGATGGCCTCAGTTCACATTATTTGGGGGATGGGGGTGGAAGTGGGTGCCCCCCCGGACCTTTTTGAAAAAGTCCACCAAGCGAAAGAGGAAGGTCACGCTCGGCATTCCGAAGTCTCGAGCCGGGTAGCAAAGCAGTAGGATTTATTTTATTTTTAAAGGCCTCCGAAAGCCCGGCCTCACATCCAATATGCCGCTGGAACAGGATGAAACGGAATCAGATTAAACTCAAATTTTTCGTCACCAACCGCTTCACTTCAGGGCTGGGGAACAGGGGCTATCTCTTCCAACTGCCTCACCGATGTATGCTCGGCGCTGCACAAAATAATTTGGCTGCTTCCCCCTTGGACAGCCGCCCTCGGTTTTGCGGGCGACCCTGAAGCTAGCAAACTGAATGTCTCATCAACAGGATGTGCATATTTGCACGCGAGAAATTATTATTATTATTATTATTATTATTATTATTATTATTATTATTATTATTAAAACTTTTCGGTCTCTGTCACGCTAGTGGAATGTGGCATTTTGCGCTATTGATGTCCTTCCAATTAAATCGCCTCTTTATGTCGCTTTCTGACGGGGGATGTGTTGCAATCAAATGCGTTTCCCACTGCAATTAACGAATTATTGCAAAGCATCCCAGCCAACGATTTTCAACCCATGACTTTCCTCTCCCTCCTCTCCACCAATCTCCGGCTGGATTGCCTTTGGAAACTCATTTCTATTTCTTTTTTTATTTTATTTTTGGGGGGTGGTGGTGGGTTTATTTCAACTTTATTCATTTCTACCCAACGTTGTCCTTTCCGATGGGGGCGAGGTGGCCTGGCTGTACACAGGGAGCAGTCTGGAAGGAGACAATCCGGACACCCTCTCTCGATTGTGTTCAAGAGTTGTCGCCCTTTGGTGGCTGCGGAAATCTGGAAAGGAATGAGAAGCTGGTGTGGGGGGGTCTGGCTGCCTCCTCCTTTGAGTTCCGCGGGGCCCTGTTCAAGCAGAGAGGAGATAAAAAGCCTCCAGTTCTTCTCTCGCCACCTTTGTCGCCCCCACAGAACTCCTTTTAACGAGCCAGCAAAGAATTAATATCCACAACCATCCCTCGACAGTTCTTTGCAAATACGTGCGCGCGTGCGTTGCTGCTGTGTATGTGTAAGACCTTCGACACTGGTGCAGCAGTTAGGTAATTTTAGACTCTGGACTTAATGGTCTTATCGTGGGTGGGGTGGGGGCCCTGAGTGCCTCCCCCCGCTCTTTAGATGGCAATGTGCATTATGGTGAAACAACCCTGGCATATGGGCGCCCTCCCCCTCTCCTTCTCCGGACTCCTCCGCCGCAGCCCTGACCGGATTGCACCCCTGCGCCCCAATCCTACTTACAACAAACACTCCATCCTATTCCCAAGCTCTTCCTAGAAAGGAATGCCTGCTCTGTTGAAACCAAAATGGGATTTAAACAAGCAAACAAACCAAAACACAAGACAACACAACACTATCCAAATCGTGCGAACCTCAGGACAAAGTTTGGGCAGGGTAGCGGAGAGCGGGGAATTTTGGGAGTTGGGAAAAAAGAGGACTAGGAAGAAGATCTGGACAATGAACAAACCAAGCAGGGAAATAGAGAAGGCTCCCACTTCACCTCGCTAGTGTGGGAGAGCATTATCCCCAGCCTGGTAATGAGCAGTTTTCGGGGGTCGAAGATGCGCGTCTGAAATGGACCTGATTTTTGGAACTGGCTCGGTTTTCTCCTGTCGCTGTGTTCAGAGCGAGCTGGCCAGCTCGGGAGAATCGACGCTCTCCCTGCCTTCTCCCTGCTCCCAGTCTCTCTTTTCTCCCTCTCCGCCCCCCTCTCCCCTCCGCTGCTTTGCCCCCTGGTCCAATAACTTTGGCATAATCTCGCGGCCATTAATAAAATCAACTGGCCAGAAATGGGCACGGACTGCTGTGTGTTGGGCACCTTAAGTAAACAGCGCGCTCTCCCTCGCTCTTTAAAATTCTCCATCCACTTCAGATGTCTAAAAAAGCAAGATCGCCGTGATTTTGTCACGGTTTGGTAAATTTACCCCTTTAAGAGGCTTTCATAAATCCCAGAACACACCTTCAGCCAGATTTGAATATAGATTTAGGTTTTAAAACCGGGTCGCTGGGAGAACACTGCTTTATCAAAAGAGAATTTCAGCCCTTTCCTTTAGGCTTAGCTATACGGATGCCCAGACGACTCTTACAAAAATAAATAAATTAAGGGGTGCAGGAGAGAGAAAAGGAAAAGGGAAAGATTGGATCTGAAAAGGGGGGAGAAGGGGGAAGCGAGGGGGGACTTTTTAGTGTGTGGAATAGAATCTGCACAGGGTTTGGGGAGATCAGCGCCTGGTACCGGCAAGGCTTTTTTTCTGCAACTGATGGAAAAGTTGGGGGAAAGGGTGGGGTGGGGGGGTGCGGGTCTTCCTCATCTGGAAAAAAAGTGGGTCGCGCTTTTTTTGTTTTAGTGGGGGAAGAAAAAGCCAGCGTTTCCTCCTCTCTCCGCAAGTTTCTCTATTATTTTTTCCTGGTCCAGTTGGGAATCTTTACAGCCCCAAAGCCGGGATCAGCTCGGGATAAGGCGCCGTGGAAACTTGGCTGTTCCAGCTTCTTCTAGGAGGCGAGAGAAAAGCTCACTCCTAGCGCGCAGTAAGTTACTTTTGCGAGTCTCTCTTTTAAGATCCGAATTCCTCCCCCCACCCTCTCTCTTTCTCCCTACACCCCCCACCCCATCTTACCCAGCCCCACCCGGGTTTGGACTTTTCAGCGCGCCTCCAAATGATGCCCCGGTCTTTGTTTTCTTTTATTGTAAGTTTAACTGACTTAACCTGTCAAGTGCTGCTCATATTGGCGAAGGAAAAAGTGGTCCAGTAGGAAGGGTGTGTGTGTTTTTTATTTGGAGGAGGGCAGGAAGGTAACTCTCAAGCCAGCTCTTCTAGCACATAGCCGCCCCCACATTCCGCCCCCCCCCCCGCCACAGGAGCCGTTTCCACCACCCCAGACCCCTTTCTGAGCGCACCCTCCGAAAGGCATCTCGACCAGCCTTCCCTTCCGCGGTTCAGAGCCTCGTCCTCCCAAACTCTCCCCAAACTTTCTTTGAAGATGAGCAGAGATTTTCTCACTTCTTCTTTTTAACCCTTGACTCTCTCGGCTTGCCTTCCGACCACAGTAAACTGAGGTTAAGGTGGTGGAGAGAGAGGCGGCGGCGTCTAGTCAATTTCCCAGGAGATCTAGTCCAGTTTTAGCGCGCACCGAATGTTCTAATTTTATTTGGTTTTTATTATTATTATTATTATTATTATTATTATTATTATTATTATTATTGCTGCTATCTTCTGCAGGGAAAATGGGGGAAGTGGGTGAATGGGGCCAGTGTGTGTGTTTGAGTGTTTGAATTCAGTGTGCCAAAGATGATGTCCATATTTGCACGGATTTCCTCTTCCTAAGCATATGTGTGTAGACAAGACTAGAGGCATTATTTAGATTCACACCGTCTCTTTTCCGGAACGCCTGCTCCGAGCGCTTCAGCAATGAACTCCGAAGCAACTGTGAAAGTTGTCGCGATCTTTCGCTTCGCTTTTAATATCAGAAAATCGCTTTGCGTTGGCCGAGGGTGCAAAGGTCTTCCCTCAGAAGCACGTGCGCGCCTCGGATGCTCCAGGCACACTGGAGGGGAGTGTGCAAAACCTGTGGGGAGTAGCTGAGGCAAAGCAGTGACTGGCACACACACACACACACACACACACAACCCGCTGATTCCCCCCCCCCAACCCCCTCAGCTCAAGCGATGGGATGTGCGCTCATGCGCTCCTCGTCAAGTGCCCTTGTTTTTTAACTCGACCCGGCAAATCCTCAGCCCTCCTAAAACACCCCGCGATCCTAAGCACAGCAGATCGAAGTTCTCAGCCGCATCCCATTCTCCTGTTTCCTCTTGGGATCCGAGAGCAGCGCGCTTCGCTTCCAAGCCTGGTGCCTCGACGGGAGCCGCTCGAACCGAATATCAAGGAAGCCCCTTTGGCTGGAGACGGGAGCGCGCCCCGCTGAGCGCATCCTTCGCTGCACACCTCCGAAGTGAGATGTGGATCGCGCGGAGGCTGCGCGCGGGACTTGGAGGGGCGCGCGGGAGGTGGCAATTCCCCTTAGCGTGGACTTTATTTTATTTTACCCACCCCCGCCTCGCCTGATTCCTCTGCCCGTCTGGCTCCGCGCAGCCACCGCCTTCAATAATCCCGTCTCCATATAAAACAACCATTACAGTCCAATATATTTGCGTGTGTTGGCAAACTTTATAGAAAAGAGAGGGAGAGGAAGCGGGTGGGGGGAGGGGAGAGAAGGATCTAACCAGCCCAAAGCGAGAGGGGGGTGGGGGGGAGGCTGCGAGGAAGAAGAAAAGGCTACCCCAGAGAGGCTTTTAAAGCAGTTCGAGACAATCTCTAATCTTTTTCGTTTGTAACCTCCCCCTCCCCGCCAAAACAGAACCTTTATTTCCACGTCGAAGAAAAGTTTCTTTATGAGGCGCGTCTCCCACAAACGCCCCCCCCCAAAAAACTTTCTCTATCCTTGGATTTATTTATTTTTCTAATTACAACCCATCATTTATTTGGAGAATCGATACCATATAATGCAGATGAGGAAGAGTTTAATCGGAGGGAAACAGAAAACTAAATTGGGGGGGGGAGCAAAACTTTTTTGTAGCCTCTGCTTGATAGCATAGGGGAATGTTCGGTTTAGGTTTCTTTTTATTTTTAATCTAACAAAACACTATTTTATAGAAGTAAACGAAGTAGGGAGAGCTGTTTGTCAAAAACAACAACCCCAAAACAAAATAAATTTCTATATCTATACAATTAATTTTGCCTTTTTCTCTTTTTTTTTGCCAGAAGAGAGGTTTTATTTTTTCTTCACCTTTTCCATCCGGGCTGCTATTCCGAGCTGACCTCTTGCCCATTTCCAAATCCTCTCCCCACCACCAACAAATGTAAATTATTTGAAACACTCTCCCACCCCGTCGAAAATAATATCTGACTTGTAAAAGTCGAGAGGTGAATTTTGAATTAAATAATTACAGTGCCGGCTGCCGGGGAAAAGCTAAAACTCTTTCCAACATATGTTTCTTCTCCTATCCTTCAACGGACTTTCTCCCCAAAATGCTTCAACCTGGAGTGGTTGAGCGAAAATCAAAATAACAACAACAACCACCTCTCCCCGAACCCCTAATGTGTAAATCTAGATTGATCTCCCCACCTCTCCATTTATCCCGCGTTGCTACCTGATTAAACCGGTTTATTTGTTCTCCAAAGCTGAGCATTATCCAAAAGTGAGAGGCCATTTCAAAACTTGGTCTCCGCGCTTTTAATGTATGCGAACTAAATTGGGGTTTGGGGAAGGAGAAGGGAGGGAATTTATTTTATTTTATTTTATTTTTAAAAAGTTTACCCGAATAATTGCAGCTAAGAGTGGAGGAAAGTTGCTTTAAAAAAAATCATAATCGTCTTCTCGCCCAATTCCCTCGCACCTCATCCCCAACACCGGATCCGATCAGGTCGGTTAAATGACTATCGCTGTGCAATAGATGCCATGCAATATTCTGCATTTAATCTGAAGAGAGCCACATCGGCCAGCCTCCCCGCCCCTCCGGCTTTCTGTACGAAATCCCAATTTATTTAAAAGCGTGGTGGTTTAATAATAATACACAAGAAGAAGGCCCCGGTATTTAGTTCAGACAAGAACCCCCCCCCCCTTTAAAAAAAATCATCTCCCTCCCTCTTGGACTTTCTCGCTAATCACGTCTAATGAAAACGTAGGATTTCCCATTCTTTCGGAGTTGGGGGTTGTGCGTGTAGTTGGGGGTGGGGGGGAAGAGAGAGAACAGTGAAAATATAATGTATTGTCATTAGGAGAATTGACTGTGGGGCTGAAGGCAGCTCTTAATTGAAAAAGGCAACCTGTTTTTAATGGTGCGGCGGAGGAGAAGATTACAGACTTTAGCCAAACACGGAGTCAATTAATAAGGGCTGGGCGGGGGGGGGGCATTAACCCTAATGCAGATACATCGGTGTCAGCCGTCGGGGGGAGGCAGGGAAGCTCCTACCTGAGCCCTCGGGGAAGCGATGCGCACCCCACCCCCCGCACACACACTCTGCAATCCACGTCCACTCATTTTAAGCATATGGTCAATCCCCCCCCCAGACAAGAAAATGTTAGCAGGGTCCTTTTATTGTCTAGTTCCCTTCCTTCCTTCCTTCCTTCCTTCCTTCCTTCCTTCCTTCCTTCCTTCCTTCCTTCCTTCCTTCCTTCCTTTCTTTCTTTCTTTCTTTCTTTCTTTCTTTCTTCTCTCCCCCCCCCCCTCCCTTGAGTGAAGTATAGCTCAAGGCGGGGATAAATTTGCTCTTTCCCTCAAAATTCATCCCAGACCCTAAAGGCTATCTCCTCCCCCCCCCCCACGCAGGAGGGTACATCAAACTCTGGGATCAGGGTTCTTTTGGAGCCCAAGGCAGGGAGGGCCCCGATCCCTCGCGCCCGGCTTTACTCTGAAGTAAGTCCCACTGGGTTCAACGGAGCTCTTTCCTAGGGCAGTGTAAATGTTAAAGACTGTATTGCCGGCCAGGGGCGGGCGGGGGGGGGGAGGTGAAGCTTGCTTCAGAGTTTTGTTTTGTTTTGCTCTTGCATTCAAACCTGCTTAGGATCGCGCTGCGCGTGCTTTAAATACACAGGGCATTTTCAATCAACAAGCAACGGGGAATGGTATCCTACATTCGCCCAACGGCACCCACACACTGAGATCGCTCCACTGGGCAAAAGCAATGTGCCAATGTGCCTTCTTAAGCCATATATATATATATATATATATATATATATATTTAAATTCCCACCTTTGCCGGAGTAAATATAACATCAGTCCCCTGAAACGTTCAGACAAGCGACTACCTGTATCGACATTTTTCACACCAGTGCTCCGCGCAAACTTTAGACATCAGTTCTAAGCGCACTTGCAGCAGGATCCTGTGTTGCGTTTTTGTTCTTGAAATAAGCCTCAAAGAAGCTGCGCATTTTAGGATTGCAGGCTCAAGATCCCTTTAGAAAGGACTCCTTGCTATCCCATCAGCGGGAGTTTCCTTTTGGCTGCAATCCTATGCGCTCCGGGGCTGCGCAAAAATCCCATCGACCAGCCACCAAAGGATGGGTGCGCGGGCACAGCTTTCGTGTTGGGTCTTAATGCGGGGTAGGGGAGAGGCAACGGGTTGGAGCTGAGGACAGATTTAGAAATGGCTCTTTCGACAAGGCGGTTCGGAAAAGCTGGAAAGGAGCAACCCTATAGAAAGCGGCAAACATCTCTTCGCTGCTCCCGGGTCTGGACTCAACGTGGGTTAAACCAAACTGGATTTGGCACGCTCTGGATTCCCAACTCGGATTACAATAATTTGTGAGTAAGCCCCATTATAAATATTCCTGTAAAACAAACTCTCCAATTTCCCCCCAAATAAAATGAGTATTGCATTCTGGGGCCTCCTTGGGGCAGAGACCTGCCTTGATAGTGAAAAAGAATGGACACACACGATTTAGGTTGGGGCCGCACATTTCTTAGGAGAAGTCCCATCCTGTGGCGTTCCGAGATTTTGCTTTAACAAATGAGTTGCACCTGTTATTTATTGATTTTATTATTTATTTCACGACCCATTTTATCCCCCAAACTTTGCCCGACGCTTTTCGCACTAACACAGCAATGCAACTCATATTTCTGAGAGAATATCTAACTTCTTCCCTGGGGGAGGAATAAAACACAAACCAATGAAACCTCTGTTTCTGGACTCCAAAGGCGCTTCCAGAAGGGCACAATTTCAAGTTTGTTTGCGGATGCTTTGAGCCGATGTGGATCCGGATCACTAGAAGTCGTCGTCCCCCCCAAAAAAACCCCCCAGGCCTTAGAGTCCATTTATACTTCCCCAGAAACCTCGCCGACGCCTTGCCATTTCGCCCTGTGGGTCTTTGCGGCTTCCACTGCGTGTTTATTAGAAACTTCAAGGCGACGAGGTGAGAATCAGTGGAAATCCGGGTCGAGTCAAATCGGCTTTGATACACTCCGGATTCCCCAGCCCAGATAAGCCGAAACCGGGTAACATGCTAGACAGCAGACTTTCTCCGCCCCCCCCCTCCAAGCAAGCCTTCCCTCTCCACCAAATTTTTAACGTTTGCATATTACTGTAAATATGGGCTAATAGAGAATTGGAGGACCAATCCGGTTCAGTCCAATCGGGAGCAATTGACTTTAGACCAAACATCTTGCCTGTGGGTCAGTCACGGGAGAGATTTGTGGGGAAGGTGATATAGAAATTGGGAAGGGGGGATAGGAGGAGGGAGGGAGGGAGAAGCAGAGGGATCTGCTTTCATTCCCCTGCCACTATATAGGCTTATGAAAACTTATAAGTTATCTAAAATAAAATGAACTTGCAGTGTCCGATTTTACTAAGAAGAAGGTAGGTATGTTCAACGACGTTCCCGGGAACCTACCTTCTTCTTGAACTTACCTAAAAAACAAGAAAAAACAAAAAATGAGTCAAGAAGCTGTAAGAACTTCGTAAAATCGGACACTGCAAGCTCATTTTATTTTAGATAGCTTATAAGTTTTCATGGCATTTTGTAAGTAGTTGTCTTATTCTCACAAATTTGATAAATAGTGAAAAATTGTTTTTAAACAGGAATATAAATTGCATGAATAATTGTTGCCTATGTGCTGTATGGGTTGCACAATCATTATCAACGGCACAGGTTGTATTTCTTCAGCACTATATAGGGTTTGGGATGTGGCGCTGTGAGTTAAACCACAGAGCCTAGGGCTTGCTGATCAGAAGGTCGGCGGTTCAAATCCCCATGACGGGGTGAGCTCCCGTTGCTCGGTCCCTGCTCCTGCCAACTTAGCAGTTCGAAAGCACAAAGTGCAAGTAGATAAATAGGTACCACTCCCATGGGAAGGTAAACGGCATTTCCGTGCGCTGCTCTGGTTTGCCAGAAGCGGCTTAGTCATGCTGGCCACATGACCCGGAAGCTGTACACTGGCTCCCTTGGCCAGTAAAGCAAGATGAGCGCCGCAACCCCAGAGTCGTCCGCGACTGGACCTAACAGTCAGGGGTCCCTTTACTCTTTATATAGGGTAAGGTTTGCTCATCCTTTGTTTAAAATAGGCCTCAAAAGTTAGGCACACGTTAAAAAACAATTCAAGCAAATGGAAACACCTTTAGGTCCCACTGGTTTTCATGCGACCTTGAGGTGTTTAATTTTGGATGACGCATTAACTGTTTTTTGTTTTAAAAGGGGGAGGTTCTACTCTAAGTTACTGTAAGGCGGGGGTAGCCAACATCACACCCTTCAGATGCTCTGACCTTCACCCCCCAAAAAAAACCATTAGCTTTGCTAGCTGTGGTCAATAAGAATCCAACAAGATCTGGAGAGTACAGCATTGAACTACCCTTTCATTGCATGAATCAAGGTTAAATGTAACAGATGAAGACTGCGGTGATGTCACCCGGCTTTCTGAGAAAGAGCAGGTGTGGACTGAGGGGGTCAGTTTTGTTGCTCTTCATATGCCCAGTTCCTGTCACCCCACTTAAGCCCCATAGAGACGAGGGTAGCATAGTGGTTAGCGTGTTGGACTAACACCTGGGAGGCCCCTGACCATTAGGTCCAGTCGTGACCGACTCTGGGGTTGCGGCACTCATCTCGCTTTATTGGCCGAGGGAGCCGGCGTACAGCTTCCGGGTCATGTGGCCAGCATGACTAAGCCGCTTCTGGCGAACCAGAGCAGCACATGGAAACACTGTTTACCTTCCCACCGGAGTGGTACCTATTTATCTACTTGCACTTTCAAACTGCTAGGTTGGCAGGAGCAGGGACCGAGCAACGGGAGCTCACCCCGTCGCAGGGATTCGTGTTGAATGGTCACTTTAAAATGTGAAGGTTCATTATTGTTTCACAAGTTGTGTATGTCTTTAAGGGCCAGGGCAGATAACGAGACCCAGTCTTGCAGCTGTGAAACATAGCAGGTGCTGCCAAGTTGAGTTAATTAAGCTGTGTCAGCAATTGGGTGTAGTATATAAGGAGCAGCACCTAGCTCTCTCCTCACCCTGGGGGATGGGTCGGGTCATGTTTGTTGTTGTTATTATCTTTAGTGTAAAATGAGTTTTTGTTTTGTTATTAGTTATTATTTTGTTATTATTTTGTTAGCCAGTGTGGTGTAATGGTTAAGAGCGGTGGACTTGTAATCTGGTGAACTGGGTTCGCTTCCCGGCTCCTCCACATGCAGCTGCTGGGTGACCTTGGGCCAGTCACACTTCTCTGAAGTCTCTCAGCCCCACTCACCTCACAGAGTGTTTGTTGTGGGGGAGGAAGGGAAAGGAGAACGTCAGCCGCTTTGAGACTCCTTAAGGAGAGTGAAAGGCGGGATATCAAATCCAAACTCTTCTTCTATTAAAACCTTGTTAAAGTTATTTTTGAGTTTCTTGTCATGCATGGTCTCCCCAGCAAGCTCTCTGCAGCGCTACTAACCTGCAAATAGCCAAGAATTCGAACCACCAACCTTCTGATCGGCAAGTCCTAGGCTCTGTGGTTTAACCCACAGCGCTACCCCGCGTCCCAAGACCAGGGAGACCGGGGTCTTAAACCTCACTTGGCCCCGAAGCTCACTGGATGACCTTGGGCCGCAGTTGCTGCCTCTCAGCCTAACCAACCTCACAGGGTTGTTGTGGAGATTAAATGAGGAAGGGAATGGGGAAGAGATCCATGTGCACCACCTTGGAGAAAAAAGTGGGAGACAGATGCAATAAAATACATGAATGAGTTATTCCTCTCTCTTACATGCACACTCACCAGTTCCATTCTCCAACCAATATTCTCTCAGGCAGATATTTTAAGGGGATTAGGAGAGAACTGGGAGACATTAGCCTTTTCTGGCCTTTCTTAAAAGTACCACACACACCCCAGGACACTTCTACTTTTGCCTGTGGCACTTTATGGTCTAGGGGAGGAGAGAACCCTTCTGAGCCCCCAGATTTAATTTCAGGAATAGGGGAAAGGGAGGAAACCCCTTCCTGCAGATGTGAAAGGGATATCTCATGAGAAGCTCTCTTACTGGTTAGTCTAGCCCAGGGTTCCCAAACTTGCTGCTTTTGGACTACAACTCCCATCGCCCCTAGCTAGCAGGACCAGTGGTCAGGGGTGATGGGAATTGTAGTCCAAAATCAGCTGGAGCCCCAAATTTGGGAACCCTTGGTCTAGACTTTCGCTACGTGTTCTGATGGGGAAAATGGCTTTCAGGAAGATGCTCTCCCTGACCTGGGAACCTGAGATCCTGCTAACTAGAGATGGTAGGATTTGAACACGGGACCTTCTGCAAGTGCAACATGTGATCTCCCGTTAAGCCATGGGGAGAGACTCCATCAGGCAAGGCCTTCTTCCACCTGCATTGCCCCACCCTCCAGTCTCTGCTTCTCAATTTGTATTGTATTATTTTATGCACTGTGGCTTGCCCTTGTTTTATTGATTGTAGTTTCGAAATTGTAATTGTTAAGAGAGGGCTTCTGTTTAATTTTTATATGCTGATATTATTATTCTATACTATTCTAATGATTGTTGAATGTTACTTTATTTGATGTAGATTGCTTATTTTAAAGCTGTTTTATTATCACATTTTTGTATTGCATTAGATTGTAATAAGGTGTACATTCTTTGTTTCTTCAGCTTGTAATCCGCCTTGAATATTGTAAGATAGGAAGGTGGTATACAAATTAAAAGTGATGATGATGATGATGGTGCAATTTCTTAAAAAAACAACACCCAACTTCATTCACCACTTCCAAGCTGATTACTTGAAGGCTACTAAGAGTTTGCTGCATGCCTACTCTACAGCTGCCTCCCCCAACCTGGTTGGGGGAAACATCTGGAGAGCGCCAGGCTGGGAAAGGCTACTCTAAAGTCAAGGTTCTTAGGTTACAATTGCATCTGTTCCTCCTCAGCCACAGCCCACACCCCTCTTGCTTTGTTTTGAACCGTTTGGAGAAAAGCAATGACAAACCTAGACAGCATCTTAAAAAGCAGAGACATCACCTTACCAACAAAGGTCCGTATAGTTAAAGCTATGGTTTTCCCAGTAGTGATGTATGGAAGTGAGAGCTGGACCATAAAGAAGGCTGATGGCTGAAGAATTGATGCTTTTGAATTCTGGTGCTGGAGGAGACTCTTGAGAGTCCCATGGACTGCAAGAAGATCAAACCTCTCCGTTCTGAAGGAAATCAGCCCTGAGTGCTCACTGGAAGGACAGATCCTGAAGCTGAGGCACCAATACTTTGGCTACCTCATGAGAAGAGAAGACTCCCTGGAAAAGACCCTGATGTTGGGAAAGATGGAGGGCACAAGGAGAAGGGGACGGCAGAGGATGAGATGGTTGGATAGTGTTCTCAAAGCTACCAGAATGAGTTTGACCAAACTTTGGGAGGCAGTGGAAGATGGGAGTGCCTGGCGTGCTCTGGTCCAGGGGGTCACGAAGAGTCGGACACGACTAAATGACTAAACAACAACAACAACAACATACCAGGGTTTCCTAAACTTGGGTCTCTAGCTGTTGTTGGACTACAACTCCCATCATCCCTAGCTAGCAGGACCAGTGGTCAGGGATGATAGGAATTGTAGTCCACAAACCGCTGGAGGCCTAAGTTTGAGAAACCCTGGTGTATACAATCAGCAGAATCAAGTGGTCAAACTCTTCCTCGAACTGTACCATTTCAGACTGCGCATATATTCACTCATTCAACCCATTCCTACCCCACTTTTCCAAGACGTTCAAGTATATGGTTCTCCCCCTCTCATCATCACACAACATCCTCACACAACAACCCTGTGAGGGAGGACAGGCTAAGAGCTGATGACTGGGCCACCCAGGAAGCAACATGTGGATCTGAACTCTGGCCTCTGCTGCCCTGTGTGCATGTCCAGCTATTCCTCCAGAAAATAAATATAGACTAGGAAGGCTGAAATCCTGTCCCTGATATGCTAGCTTTCTGTGGGCAGTCATTTCCTTCTACAGGATAGTATTTACACCTCCTCCAAACTGCTGGAGTGTAAACAGTCTGGGAAAAGCATTCTGCCTGATCCCACTGTATACTGTATTTTTCGCTCCATAAGACACACTTTTTTCCTCCTAATAAGTAAGGGGAAATATCCGTGCGTCTTATGAAGCGAATGCGTGGTCCCTGGAGCCAAATTCACCATCAGATCACATAGCATGTCCATGGCTACAGCCTGCACCAAAAAAATCACACATCCAGTGTTTCGTGGGGCTGCAATGGCATAAAAACGTGGTTACAAAGCACGGATCCACATGGATTCTCAGGATTTTTGCATTGGGCTACCCCAAACTCACCGTCAAATCACATGTCATGTCTGTGGCTACAGCATGAACCACAAAAAGCATACATCCACTGTTTCGTTCAGAATATTTATTTTCTTGTTTTCCTCCTCTAAAAACTAGGTGCGTCTTGTATTCAGATGCATCTTATGGAGTGAAAAATACTGCATATTAGAGTGAGGAATAAGACACATGAGTGGACCGACTGATATGTTAGCATCCCTCAGGGGTGTTGGCATGTGGGTGTAGAAAGGCTGGTTCTACCTGCATGATTTCAGATGGCAGAGGTTAGAGCATGAGCACAGCCAGGATTTTTGTTAAAGGTAAAGGGACCCCTGCCCATTAGGTCCAGTTGCGGACAACTCTGAGGTTGCGGCACTCATCTCGCTTTATTGGCCGAGGGAGCCGGTGTACAGCTTCCGGGTCATGTGGCCAGCATGACTAAGCTGCTTCTGGTCAACCAGAGCAGCGCACGGAAACGCCGTTTACCTTCCCGCTGGAGCGGTACCTATTTATCTACTTGCACTTTGGCGTGCTTTCAAACTGCTAGGTTGGCAGGAGCTGGGACCGAGCAATGGGAGCTCACCCCATTGCAGGGATTCGAACTGCTGACCTTCTGATTGGCAAGCCCTAGGCTCTGTGGTTTAACCCACAGTGCCACCAGTGTCCCATACAGGATTTTTGTTAGGGAAGTGCAAAAAGATTTTGAGCTTTTTGGGAAATCACGGGTAAAAAGGGAACAGGCTTTTGTTGGGGGGTGGGACTGGAGACCTATTTTCTCTTTCTGCCAGATTTTTCTCTCACATTTTCTGTCTTACTTTTTTCTCTCCTTCTGACACCCTTTTCCGCTCCACCCTTTCCCCTCTCTTTCTAACATTCCCTATTCCTCTTTTTCGGCCACCCCCCTCTCCCTCTCTCCCTCCCTTCCACCCCATCTCCCTTTTCCCCATCTTGTTCTCTCTCTTTCTTTTCCTCCATGCCCAGTGAGCTGAGCCTTAACCGATAATGTGCCTGAGGCCTTTTGCAATTAGGCTAAGGACTATTACATTTTGCCAACCCCTTGATAAGAGCCCCTGGAGCAGGCAAACTCGGCCCTCCAGATGTTTTGGGACTACAACTCCCATCATCCCTAGCTAACAGGACCATTGGTCAGGGATGAAGGGAGTTGTAGTCCCAAAAACATCTAGAGGCCTGAGCCCACCTATGCCTCCCCTGGAGAGTTCAGAACACACACCACCCCTGTAATGTAAGAGCCACCTCGAATATGCTTCAATACTAGAGAATCACAATATTGGAAAAAAAAACACCTGGAAGGAGAGCAAGACTTGAATTGTTACCAAAGTTGTCAATTTGATAAATATCAGCTCCTCAAAACTCTCTGATGACGGTCCACATTGCCAGCGAAGTATTTCACTTCCTGAAAAGTCACCAGAGCAGGGAAATGCTGCAGTAATAATAATAATAATAATAATAATAATAATAATAATACCCTGTAAAGGGAAAGGGAAAAGGGACCCCTGACCATTAGGTCCAGTCATGGCCGACTCTGGGGTTGCGGCGCTCATCTCGCTTTATTGGCCAAGGGAGCCAGCGTACAGCTTCTGGGTCATGTGGCCAGCAGGACTAAGCCGCTTCTGGCAAACCAGAGCAGTGCACGGAAACGCCGTTTACCTTTCCGCCGGAGCAGTACCTATTTATCTACTTGCACTTTGATGTGCTTTTGAACTGCTAGGTTGGCAGGAGCAGGGACCGAGCAACAGGATCACACCCCGTTGCGGGGATTCGAACCGCCGACCTTCTGATTGGCAAGTCCTAGGCACTTTGGTTTAACTCACAGCACCACCCGCGTCCCAAGTACCCTGTAGGGTTACCATATTTCAAACAGTGGAAGTTCCGGACAGAAAAGAAAGTTATTGAGCTTTTTGGGGGTGCCAAAGTTCTCTCCAATGAAAATAGGGGCGTCTTATTCCATAATGATGATTTTACTATATATACCCCACACGTCTGACTGGGTTGCCCAGGCCACTCTGAGCAGCTTCCAACATATATAAAAACATAATAAAATATTCAGCATTTTAAAACCTTCCCTATGGCTTCAGATGGTTCAGGGGTAGGATAAGTCCATCCCCTCCAACATTTCTCCAATGAAAATAGGGACATCCTATGGAAAAGTGAGGCATTCCGGGGTCAAATCAGAAACCGGGGCGGCTTCTCTAAATCAGGGACGTCCCTGGAAAATAGGGAAACTTGGTCTGTGCCTGAAGTGCACGCAGCAATTTAATCAGGGAATTGGGACCATGTTCTTTGTTACTGTTTTTACACACTAATACCCCATCCTGTAGAATTCTATCAGTTATTTTTGATCTGTGCAACCGGAATGAATTTCTGGAACCAAACTGCTTTTTCTGTGCAGCCTGAGCAGGAGCAGTCACCGTTAAGAAAAAGAGGTTGAGATGGACCAATATATCTGTGGACTTTTTCTGGATCAAGGGACTTTTCTTCTTTCAGTTCTCTAAGCTCTTAACCTAGCTCAAGGTTGTCATCTGAACTAGCCAGATATTTAACCTCAGATCAACCGCAGTCAGTCCATCATTTGGAAAATAAGACTTTAGAGCTGGCTTGGCCAAAAAATGGCAACTGGACATTTTGTTTTGGCGCCTGTAACCTTGGTTTAAGGAGCCATAGCTTATATATCTGAGTTTCTAACACTGAAAGTAAGTTACTACCTGCCCATCTTAGGTGCAACTATAAAGTATAAGGCATGGGTAGGCAAACTAAGGCCCAGTGGACGGATCCGGCTCAATCACCTTCTCAATCTGGCATGCAGACAGTCCGGGAATCAGCGTGTTTTTACATGAGTAGAATGTGTGCTTTTATTTAAAATGCATCTCTGGGTTATTTGTGGGGCATAGGAATTCGTTCATTTTTTCTTCTTCAAAATAATCTGGCCCCCCACAAGGTCTGTGGGACAGTGGGTCGGCCCCCTGCTGAAAACGTTTGCTGACCCCTGGTATAAGGCATCTCTATCAGCAACAGTCCAAAATATAAGGTGGAAGAAAATCACCTACAACAGATAACGAAGAAGAAGAAGAGGATGAAGAAGAAGAGGAAGAAGAAGAAGAGGAGGAGGAGGAGGAGGAGGTGGTGGAGGAGGAAGAAGACGAGGAGGAGGAAGAGGAAGAGGAAGAAGAAGAAGAGGAGGAGGAGGAGGAGGAGGAGGAGGAATTTTATTATCTATATCCTGCCCATCCGGGTGGGTTTCCCCAGCCACTCAGGGGTGCTTACATAATAAAAACATAATAAAAACATCAAACATTAAAAACCTCCCGATACAGGGCTGCCTTCAGATGTCTTCTAAAATTTGTGTAATTCTTTTTCTCCTTGACATCTGAAGGGAGGGCGTTCCACAGGGAGGGCACCACTACCGAGGAGGCCCTTTGCCTGGTAGTACCAAATAATGTTTGTTAGGAGGGAAATTGTTAGGTCAGTGGTAGAGCATCTGCTTTGCATGCAGATTCACTCCCCAAAAACTTTAGTTAGGAGCTGGAATCCTGGAGAGACGCTGTTGGTGCAGACTGTGCAGACAGCACTGAACTGGGTGGACCCAAAATCTTGACTTGGACTCCAAGTTAGAGAGTTAGAGAGCCAGTGTGGTGTAGTGGTTAAGAGCCGTAGTCTTGTAATCTGGTGAACCAGGTTCGATTCCCCGCTCCTCCACATGTAGCTGCTGGGTGACCTTGGGCTATGACTTGGGAGACCAGGGTTTGAATCTGCACTCAGCCTTGAATCTCACAAGGATGACCTTGGGCCAGGCCTAGCCTACCTCACAGGGTAGTTGTGAGGATAAAATGTGGAGGAAGACAACCATATGCACCATCTTGAGGAAAAAGGGGTATATTGATGTTGTGGGTGGCATCTCTCTGTCTCAAGAGACAACGAAATGGACTTCCAAGGGGCACCATCCAACCATCTTAGGGATTCCACTCTGGATTTGTGTAAGGTTTACTCCTGAGCTTTTTCTTCTCTCGAAGGTGTCCCACAAGACAGTGGAGGTTCAGAATCAGAGTTTTCCTTCTCCTAGATGGGCTCCTAGATGGAGAGCCAGTGTGGCGTAGTGGTTAAGAACAGTGGACTCGTAATCTGGGGAACCGGGTTCGCTTCCCCGCTCCTCCACATGCAGCTGCTGGGTGACCTTGGGCTAGTCACACTTCTCTGAAGTCTCTCAGCCTCACTCACCTCACAGAGTGTTTGTTGTGGGGGAGGAAGGGGAAGGAGAATGTTAGCCGCTTTGAGACTCCTTAGGGTAGTGATAAAGCGGGATATCAAACCCAAACTCTTCTTCAGTGTCCCTGTGTCTTAAAGGAAAGCTTGTAGCTCAGTAATAGAGCACCTGCTTTGTAGAATATAAATAAACCTAGTAATAATATTCATTTTGAGAGCATTCACCCTTTTCTCCAAAGGGCAAGGTTCAATGACTCCCACCTGTCAATAACCACCTCTTTTAATTAATTAATTTATATTATTTGTGACTAACTCTGCTATATCTCTTGGTATTAACGCACCTAGATGTTGAACATAATCGGAACAAATCCGGAATTGATATTCCTTAAATGAATATGTGATCAGATTTTGATCTATTGGCATCATTTCCAATTTGGACCAATCAATAGATTAATCGGATATTTTACCAAAAGCATTTACTGTTTGCATCAAGGAGGGAATACCAGTCTGAGGTTTCGAAATAAACAAAATGTAGGTGCTTCATGCATTAGGTAAAGGTAAAGGGCCCCCTGACCATTAGGTTCAGTCGTGACCGACTCTCGCTTTACTGGCTGAGGGAGCCGGCATACAGCTTCTGGGTCATGTGGCCAGCATGACTAAGCCGCTTCTGGCGAACCAGAGCAGCGCACAGAAACGCCATTTACCTTCCCGCTGGAGTGGTACCTATTTATCTACTTGCACTTTGACATGCTTTTGAACTGCTAGGTTGGCAGGAGCAGGGACTGAGCAATGGTAGCTCACCCTGTCACGGGGATTCGAACCGCCGACCTTCTGATCAGCAAGTCCTAGGCTCTGTGGTTTAACCCACAGCGCCACCCGCGTCGCATGCTTCATGCATTACTTTAACCCATTTTATAAACTCTAAAGGAAATCCATCTGCTTTGCACGCAGAATGTCCCAGATGCCAAACTCTGGCAACCCCAGGTAGTGCCAGAAAACATCCCTGCTTGAAACCCCAAAGAGCTGCTGCCTGTCAGTGTTGGTAACCCTGAGAAAAATGGTCTGATGCAAGTCTATGGAAGTGTCCTGCGTTCCATGCTATTGCTTTAGCACACTGTGATATGTGCCCACCTTTGGCTATAGAGAATCTGTGCCTTCTTTTCAATGTACCACACCGAATATAGCAAACGGAGGGGGTTCAAGGCTCAGCGGTAGAGCACATAACCATGTCCACCTGAAGGAGCATCTCCACCCCCATTGTTCAGCCCAGACACTGAGATCCAACTCCAAGGGCCTTCTGGTGGTTCCCTCCCTGCGAGAAGTGAGGTTATAGGGAACCAGGGAGAGGGCCTTCTCGGTGGTGGCGCCCACCCTGTGGAATGCCCTCCCACCAGATGTCAAGGAAATAAACAGCTATCTGACTTTTAGAAGACATCTGAAGGCAGCCCTGTATTGGGAAATTGTTAATGTCTAATGTTTTATCGTGTTTTTTAAATTCTGTTGGGAACTGCCCAGAGTGGCTGGGGAAACCCAGCCAGATGGGTGGGGTATAAAAAACTAAATTATTATTATTATTATTATTATTATTATTATTATTATTATTGGAGTCTGAGGTTCAACCCTAGGCACCTCCAGTGAAAACATGTAGGTCGGAGGTAATGGAATAAGGTTGCCATATTTCAAATTCCTGACACCCACAAAGTTGTTGAGCTATTTGGGGAAGCTTGGCGCTGTGGGTAAAACCTCAGCGCCTAGGACTTGCCAATCCTCAGGTCGGCGGTTCGAATCCCCGTGGCAGGGTGCGCTCCCGTTGCTCGGTCCCAGCGCCTGCCAACCTAGCAGTTCGAAAGCACCCTCGGGTGCAAGTAGATAAATAGGGACCGCTTACTGGCGGGAAGGTAAACAGCGTTTCTGTGTGCGGCTCTGGCTCGCCAGATGCAGCTTGTCACGCTGGCCATGTGACCCGGAAGTGTCTGCGGACAGCGCTGGCCTATAGAGATGAGCGCACAACCCTAGAGTCTGTCAAGACTGGCCTGTATGGGCAGGGGTACCTTTACCTTTACCTTAACCCCCAAAATAGTGCTTTTAAGCTTTCTGAGCTGTTTCCACTGCTTTTTCCATCACGTTGCCACACATCCGGGTTTTCCCCGACATTTAGCCGATTCAGCAAAATCCCCCCCCCCCCAACGCCATTTTTACGCCCGCAAACCAGGACATGTCAGGAGTTTTCATGACATGGCAAGCCCATAATGGAAGTACCCTCATCACAAATCATGCAAAGCAACTGTCAGCCAGAATGGACAATCCTGGACTTCATGGATAAATGTTGCAGCACCTTGTAGATTCATCAAATTGTAGTAGAGTTGGAGGGGACTTCTAGGGTAGTCTGGTCCAACCCCCTGGAATGCCGGAATTATAGCATTTGAAAGCGAGGCTGTGCCAAAATCACACATCTTTTTTTCCCATTGAATAATCTCTCCCCACAAACTGTTTTTCATTGATTCTTCAGCGAAGCTCCTCTGCCAGTTTTCTAACAGCATCACCCAGATTTATTTCTTGTTGTTTTTTCCCCTCAACAAAAATGTCTTCCCCACAGAAAGGAATATACAACTCTGGTTCTTATAACCACATTGCAGTCACCTTCCATGCACTGTTAACAGTTATGATCATGAGCTACAGAGTTCCTTGGTTGTAGGCGAAGCCAGAGTTTCGCTTCCCTTTTGTGCTACAGCAATCCCCCACTGCTGAAGAAACAAGCCGCCATTCAGCTGAAATGGTGGCTTGGCTTTTTAGCTGTGGTAACTGCCTGGTTGGATACATGGCCCACAAAGACGTTAACAGCACTGGTATGCAAAATTTTAAACAGACAGACATAAAGTTTTCTTTTAAAATATGTTTATCTTAGAATTGCAGAGTTGGAAATGACCCAGTGTCATCTGGTTCAACCCTTTGCAATGCAGGATTCAAATTTTTTGCCTGACAGTGTAAAACAGATGTTCCGTATTTCTCTCTCTCTCTCTCTCTCTCTCTCTCTCTCTCTCTCTCCCTCTGTGTGTGTGTGTGTGTATGGGGGAGCTAATCCTGTGCGCGAGAGAGTGCTACCGTCTGGTGTGAAACTTGTTGGTGGTCGCCCTGCCATGTACCTCATGCAAGAGGACTGATGACGCGAGCGATGCTACACCCAAGTCACCTTTGGGATGGAGTAGGTGAGATATTGTGGGACGTGGGTGGCGCTGTGGGTTAAACCACTGAGCCTAGGACTTGCCGATCAGAAGGTTGGCGGTTCGAATCCCCGCAATGACGGGGTGAGCTCCCGTTGCTCGGTCCCTGCTCCTGCCAACCTAGCAGTTCGAAAGCACGTCAAAGTGCAAGTAGATAAATAGGTACCACTCCGGCGGGAAGGTAAATGGTGTTTCCGTGCGCTGCTCTGGTTCGCCAGAAGCGGCTTAGTTCTGCTGGCCACATGACCCGGAAGCTGTACGCCGGCTCCCTTGGCCAATAAAGCAAGATGAGTGCCACAACTCCAGAGTCGGTCACGACTGGACCTAATGGTCAGGGGTCCCTTTACCTTTAGGTGAGATATTGTAGGGATTCCTTGTGTGGGCAAGTCTTGGGTGCTCCCAGGAGGAGCTAAATGAATGAAAACTAGACAGAGGCATGAAAGGAGGAGTTTGGGTCGGCAGAGCAGGAGTAAGGATGAATTCTTTGGCGATCACTTGTAGCCGATAATTTATCACCCATTACAATCTCACTGAAATGTCCCTTCCTCCATTTCTGCAGATCTGCTTTTTCCCCAGTGAGTTTCACAAATTATTTTATGCTTTCCTACTGAATCCAGCACATTTCCACTTGTAACCAGTTGGAACTGGAGGCAGCAATGCTTTTGAATACCTCCTTTGGCGATCCCTCATAGTCAAGTAAGATTGTCTCCCATAAACAAAGTATTAACAGTGAGTCCATAAGTGACTGGGGAGGCCAATTCTGGATCCACACATCCTTCCACAGTGGGGACATAGGTTTCTGGTGGGAGTTGATCATGGTGAGGGTTTGCCAAGTGTGCCTTCCTCTTAGCACCTTTCTCCCTTACGTCCTGAGTTCGAGTGTCTTCAAAGTCCATGACACTTTGGTAACTGGAGCGCTCGCAGGCCAGTGTTTCTCAGTTGTCGGGGATGCATACCCTCCAACTGTCCCAATTTTCCAGGGACAGTCTCGGAATTACAGAAGCCATCGTGGTTCGACCTCCCCTCCACATCTTGGAAAACAATTATAAACGTGGTGTGTGCATCCAGTTGTGAAAAACGGAGCTCTGTTTAGACTGAAAATAAAATACCTGCACCAAATGAAGCAAACGGTGAAGATGGCGTACGAAGCCCTTTCTATAATTTTGAAGGAAAAGGTCACCAATCTGCTTTAAATTCTTTAATTGCAATGCTTCGGTACCTAGCAATTTCTTAGGAAACATGGGGCGTGTTGATTCTGTTGTTATGTAAATTGAGCCTTACACTGTCTACTCAGAAGTAAGTCTCGCTGTATTCAATGGAGCCCAGGCAACCTTACACTGAAGTCCTAAGCATTTTTACTCAGAAGCAAGTCCTACTGAGTTCAATAGGATTTACTCTCTGGTATGTTCCTGATCATTTTCACAGTCTCTATTATTATTATTATTATTATTATTATTATTATTATTATTATTATAATATCCTGCCATTTCCCTCAAGGCAGCTTACCGCTAAAATTCCATTTCATTCCACTTATCTGTGGAACGTGTTGAGCATGATCCCTTCTCTCTCACATTTTCCCTTGACCACAACCCTGCGAGGTAGGAGAGGCGGAAAGGTTGCCCTTGGCTCAAGGGGACCAATGTCTTGAAAGACCTACATTGGCTCCCAGTATGCTTCCGAACACAATTCAAAGTGTCGGTTCTGACCTTTAAAGCCCTAAATGGCCTCGGCCTAGTATATCTGAAGGAGCGTCTCCACCCCCATCCTTCTGCCCGGACACTGAGGTCCAGCTCCAAGGGCCTTCTGGCGGTTCCCTCCCTGCGAGAAGCCAAGTTACAGGGAACCAGGCAGAGGGCCTTCTCGGTGGTGGCACCCTCCCTGTGGAACTCCCTCCCACCAGATGTCAAAGAGAATAACAACTACCAGACTTTTAGAAGACATCTGAAGGCAGCCCTGTTTAGGGAAGCTTTTAATGTTTGATGCATTACTGTATTTTAGTGTTTTGTTGGAAGCCGCCCAGAGTGGCTGGGGAAGCCCAGCCAGATGGGCGGGGTATAAATAATAAATTCTTATTATTATTCTTATTCCTATTATTATTATTATTATTATTATTATTATTATTATTATTATGTCGATGTGCACATGACGTCCATGTGTGCTGTGAGATCGGGAGAAGCTTCCTGGTGTAGACCAGGATGCCCTTGGTTTCGTAAGAGAAATGTTGGAGACCATGGAGTTGGGTTCACATCTGAGGCCTATGTATCCCCAGGAATGGGGAGGGCGGTCTTCTAATCTCCCCTGCCAGGATTGGGACCCAGCTGGCCAGGCTCCTGGGCCTCTCGGCCTCTAGCCCGCCACTGGGATCCCTTGTTCTCATCTTGTTGACGCCAGAGTGAGGGAGGATGCCATGTGTCGGGTCTGGAGTCGACAATGCTGGCTCCTGAGCTTTCCTCCCCGCCGTTTGCCGCACAAAGGCGACGGCGGCCTCCTCCCAGTCTTTGCCAAGCCAGATTCCAGCCAGGCTAATCTCTGAGGGGAGGCAGGAGCAGAGAGACCTCTGCCCCTGTTTCCCTCCCTCCCTCCTTTCCTCCTTGCCTGCAAACCATGCCCAGCTGCCTGGGCAAACATCCCTAGAGTAGCAGGCAAGGTCTCTTCCCAGCAGATTTGGATGCCAGGCCCAGCCGCCCGCCTCTCCACCTCTCCCCAGACCCGGGGGCAAAGGCAGAGGCAGGCTTGGCCCTCCGGCGAAGCAGAGACGGGCAGCCCTCCTTGCAGACAGAAGGCTAGAACCAGCTTTGTCTCACGGATTAAGTCGGATAGAGACGGAAACGGCGTTATTTTATTCTTCCCGAGCTGTCTTTTCAGACAAGCAGACGGGGCCCCGGCCAGGTGGAATGGCAACTTTTGCCTTTGTTTTTTTTGCGACGCGGCAGGCGGACATTCAGCCGGTGCAGCTTTGCTTTGGGGGAAGGGAAAAGCTTCACCCGGTGAATTTCCGCCAGTCTATAAAGAATTCCTGCCAGCTGCTATAAAAGAGATAGGAACCCCGTTTCTTTTTGGAGAGTTGGGGGTGGGGAGAGGAAAAAAAGGGGCGACACTTCCGCCGCCTGGCCACTCACCCTCCAGAAACGGACCGCCAAGCGGGCAGATGTATATTGCCCCAATTAATATCTCTGCCTTTGTCAGGGAGACAAGCTGTAAGCCACCTGCTCCTCAGAGACAGGGAGAAGGGCTAAGCTGGTTTCCCCGGCACAGACGGACAAACACACTGAGAATTGTTCCATTATCAGTTTCTTTTCACGTACAGATGGACGCTGTTCTAAGGCA